>NC_089982.1:86381938-87711492 GCF_036417845.1 Apteryx mantelli | reverse complement strand
TCCCCACAGAGGATGCTGCAGGGCCGTGGTCCCCATGGGGGATGCTGTGGGGCCGTGGTCCCCATGGTGGAGACACGTGTGCCCCTGCCAGGGTCGCCGGCACCGCCGCCTCTGAAGGCCTCTCAAAACCGGGCTGCACCACGAGGTGAGCTTGGGGGGCAGCACGGGGGCGGCTGCTCGCGTCCCCCTGCCCCTCACCTGCCCCAGGGCCGCCAGGGCTGCCGGGGCTGGCCGGCACGCAGGTCCCAGCCCCGCGGTGCTCTGCAGGACCTCACAGCTATCCTGACCTATCCCGACAGGAGCTGGGGACCCCATCGGGGTGGTGCTCAGCACCTACCGGCTGCGGCCCCCTCGCCGCCACGCTCGGGCGGCCCCGTCTCCCGCTCGCCCTGACAGAGATGAATGAGCCACCCGGGCTGCCGCAGCCTTCGCACCCCACTGCCGGGGCGCGCGGGGCAGCGCTGGGGTCTGGCACACGGGGCTGCTCCTGGGAAACCCTCAGAGTGTGCAACTTGGGGTGCACCGGGACCCTGCACTGCACCCGTCTGCACCACCCCTGCCCCTCACTGTGGCCTCTGGCCCCGGCCGCCGTGCCGGCCCCATGCTGTCGGGGACAGCTGCCAGGCCGTGCCGCCGGGGCCGCGCTCGCCTGGCAGCCCGCGGCTCAGCGGGACCTGCCAGGGCGGCTCTGCGGGGGCCGCGATGGATGGGCACCGCGAGGACGTGCGTGCCGGGATGCTGCCGGTGCCGGCCCGTGCTGCATCCCAGCCCCGCGCCTGGCCCTGCCGGCCGCTCCGGGTCCCGCCAGAGCACGCGGCCAGCTCCCTCCCCACCGCACCGGCAGCCCGGCCACCGCCGGCATGCCAGCACGGGCAGGCTGGCATATGGCTGTCGTGGTGGGAATGAGCTGTCATGTCGGAGCGGGGAAATTACCCCGTAACGAGGCGCGCTGGAGATTAGGCTAATGAGAAAATCAAAACACAATTTAATTCCTGTCACCGCCTGATCGTCTTTAAACGACTCCGTGCGGTTCTGACGGGCCTGCACGCTGTGCCCGCGCGGCCCCCGGCGCGGTGCGGCTCGGCGCCTGCTCCCGGCCGGCCCCGCGCACCCGCCCCGGCACCGCCAGCCCCGCGGTCGCGCGGAGGCAGCCCGCGTGCAGCCGGCTCCCCGGCCCCCCGGCGCGGCCATGCCGCATCCCGGCTGCCTGGCCCCGCGGGACAGCGCCGACGGGAAGGCCATCGCCTGGGGCTTCCTGCCCGCTTCCGCCAGGATGTGGGCACCGGAGGCTGGCACCACGATGCCCCGGCACCGACGCGGGGCCAACATTGTCTTGGCGGCGTCGGATCGGGGGGCAGGCACCTTCCTGCCGGACGGAGGGGCTGCAGCAGCCCCAGCACGCAGCCTCGGGGGCCTGGGAAAGTGGCGCTGCCGCACGGAGCCTATTCCCACCCCGTGCGTCACGGGACGGCCACGGCGGTGGAAAGGGCGCCAGGGCCGGCGTCCGGCTCGGCCACCCCTAGCCGTGCAGCCGGCTGCATTCGCAGCCCCTGCCGCGGTGCTGTCCCTGCCCTGCGCTGGGATGCCGGGGATGGACGTGGTCCCCTCAGTGAGCTCGGCGGACCCCGGGCTGATGGTCCCATCGGCACTGATGCCAGGGCTGCAGCCCCGAGCCAGCTGCCCGACTGGGAGCAGCACCGGGACCAGGTGCTGGCAGCCAGCAGGGCACCGGGGCAGGTGTCGCTGGGCCCCTCTCCGGGAGCGCCGAGGGAGGGCGAGCGGCGGGGGCCGTGGGAGGACGGGCGAGGTGGGACGGCCAGGGCGCGCTCTCACCTTCGCCGGTTTATCTTGGACGGCGGCGTTTCCTCCGGCCCTTTGTTTGCGAGGCCGCGCGCCGCCTGCGCCCCACCCTGCCTTCCTCCCGCAGCCGCCTGCCGGGCACGGCGCTCCGGGATGCGCGCCGGGATGCACGGGGCTGCAGCCCCCAGCCTGCCCCGCAGCGCCTGCGGGCCCAGCCCGCCACAGAGGCCTCTCGATGCCTGCGGGATGCTGCCCGTCGGCGGCGCCGTGCTGGGCTCTCCGCAGCCCCAGTGCATGTGCACGCAGGGTGCGCGCACGGGATGCATGCACCGGCGGGATGCACGTTCACGATGCATGCGCACGCAGGGTGCGTGCAAGGCTGCACGCTGGCCGGGGTGCTGCCCGGGGCCCTGGGGCCCCGCCGGCGCGCGGGTGCCGCAGCGCTGGGCCCGGCCGGCCCCGCTATTGTTGTGGCCACGGCCCTGCGCGGCCTTTGAAGTTGGCGAGACTTCCTGCCCCGAGGTTTTATGGCCCGATCTGTCTGCACCGCGCGCTTCCCCCTGCCCATAAATCACTCGGCGCTGGGAGGCTCGGGGGAGAGCGGCGCGCCCAGCCGCGCACCCGCCGCCCCAGCCCCGCGGTCGCGCCGGGACCTGTGTGGCCACGCAGGGATGGAGCCGGTGCCGAGCCCTGCCCTGTCGCCGGTGCACGGACCCTGCCGTGGTGCCTTGCAGGAGGTGTCCGGGAGCATGGAGGGGGCACGCTGGGGTCTGCCCGCGCCCACAGCCGGCACCGCGGTGCTGGGCAGAGCTGCCGCCTGCGGGCATGAGGCAGCGGCCGCTGGGCTCTGCCGGCTCCGGTGCCCCTGCGGCCCCTGAGGAGCCCGGCAGCAGGGACCCTTGGGCCCGTGCGCTCTCCCACGCGCCCCATCTTGGGGGCTGGTGCCGGCCCTGCCCTTGCCAGCACCCTTGTCTCGGGGGACAACACCCCGCCAGCACCGTCCCGCGGCCCCGGCCCCGCTGGTCCTCCCCCACCGCCTCCCCGTGCAGTAAAACAGGCGGCGGTTTAACTAGCGGGACCCGAGGTCAGGCTTTCAGGGCTGCGCGCCGCACGATTGGAAACACCGGTTGCAAAGACAACCGAGCACAGGCTTGGCCCTGTCCCGATGCACCACGAGGTGCTGTCCTGTGCCGGGGTGCAGGACGGTGCAGGACGGTGCTGAGGCACAGGGCGATGCCCACAGTGCAGGATGGTGCATCGTGTTCAGGGATGGTGCTGGGGCACAGGACAGGGCCTCGTGTGCAGGGATGGTGCCCAGGGTGCAGGATGGTGCCGGGGCGGTCAGCCTCATCCCCGTCCCCCGCGCTCCCACGGCTCCCCCGGCTCCTCCGGCCCCGGGCGCTGCCCCGGCTGCCCCGTGGCTTCCGGCTTGACTCAGTGCAGACGCGGCGAGGGCTCGCCGAGCAGTTACCTTTGCTATTCAGAGCATTTCCTGGGTTTTATTGTCTTCCCCTCCTTGTCCCACCTTCCTTGCAGGAAGCCCTGGGTCCCGGCGGAGCCAGCGGCTCCGTGCCCGGCAGGACCGCGCTCCCAGGCCCCGCGGAGGCTGCAGCCTCCCCGCACCGCCGTGGTGAGAAGCGCGGCCGGCGCTTGCACCCTGAGCCGCCGGGCGCCGCTCGCAGGGGCTGCACCACCGAGGGCCCCGGCGGGGGGGGGGCTGCTCCTTAGGGAGCCCCCGGAGCCGCTCCACGGCGCTGGCTCAGGGCAGCAGCCTGGCGCAGGGGGCTCCGGTCCCGGCAAACACCGCGGCTCGGCCGGTGCCGCTGGCATGATCGTCCCCCCCATGAAAGCCCGTCTCTGCTGGGTCCCTTTGCCCTCAGCGCTGGCCGCCCAGCTGCAGCGCGGCGGGGTCCCGGCAGCCCCTGGGCCGCTCAGCCGCTCCTCCTCCTCCTCCTCCGAGACCTTCCCTGCCCGGGCTGCAAGGCCCCCCATCCCCCTGGGAAGTGCCACGCCATCGCGGAGGAGACCCTGCGCCTGGCAGGGCGCGGATGCAAAGGCAGGGTAACGCGGCTGGGAGCGGATGCCGCGGGGGGGGGGGGGGGGGGGGGGGGGGGCGGCGAGCCCCGTTTCCCAGCCCTGTGTTAATGCTACCCCTCGCCCCCCGCTCCCGAAGCACAGGGGGACCCAGGCATCCGGACGAGGACCCAGCCGGGCCCGGAGCAGAGGGAGGGCCGTGCCGCGCCGTGCCGCGCCGTGCCGCGGGGCAGAGGCTGGGCCGGAGGAAGAAGAGCCGTCGCAGAGGAAGCCCCATCCTTCCTCCTGCTCCCGCTCCCATCCCGGCTCTATTCTTAGCCCTGGTCTGTCCTGCATCCTCCCTGCCGCGGGCCAGGGGCCATTCCCCATCCACACCCGGAGCAGGAGAGCAGCCCCCTCGGGCCCGCGGGGATGGGAGAGCCGGGGGACCCTGCCCCGTCCCCGCACCCCGGGCCGTTGTCCCCTCTCCCGGCCAGCTCCCCAACCCCAGCCCAGCCGCAGCCGTAACACTAGACCCCGACAGCTGTGCCATCCTGGCCGGCTCCATGCTGCGCGGCATGGCGCGGCACAGTGCAGCACGACATAGCGCGGCATGGCTCGGCACGGCACGGCATGGTGTGGCACGGTGCAGCACAGCATAGCGCAGCGTGGCACAGCATGACACGGCTTGGCATGGCACAGTGCAGTGCAGCATGGTGCTGCATGGCACGGTGCAGCATGGCAGGGTGCAGCATGGCATAGCGCAGCACGACACGGCACGGCACGGCACGGCATGGGGAGGCTGGGGGCCGGGGAGCCAGCTGCAGAGCGTGGACGCCGTCCCACGTGCTAGGGCAGGGCCAGGCCTGTCTGTGCACCAGCATCAGCCCTCGTGCAGACCCTGGCCCTGCCGGGGGTCCCTGCCCTCTCCTTCCCCGCGGACCGGCCCCGGGGAACCGTGGCGTGGGGCTGGGGGAGCTGGCGCAAGGGCCCATCCTGGTGCCCGGGGGCCCGGGGCCAGCCGCGCTCTGCAGAGCCCCTCGGGGGGGACGGGGCTGCCGGGACCCCCGCCGCTGCGGCGAGCCGGGCTGCGGGTGCAAACGGCCCGCGCACACGGCTCCGTGCGCCCAACCAGCCGGGGCCGGCTCCGCACGCAGCTGTGGACGGGGCCTGGGCTGCGTGGGGGCCCCTTCCCATGGAGGAAGGGGGCTGAGCCGCCTCGGGGGCTGGGGGCCTTAGGGGGCTCGTGTCAAGGCCCTGGGGTGGCACGGCGGTGCCCCTCGCTCCGCAGACCGGGGGGACGGGGTCCGTCCTGGCCCCGGGAGCCTGGGGACGGTGCTTCTCCTGCCGCGAGGACGCTGGGGACGGGGCCATGCGGGGACGGGGCCCCGGGACGATGCTGCAGCTCTCTCGGTGTGGGCTCGGGTACGGCACCTGCGCAGGAAGGGGCATCCTGGTGGCAGCGCGCCTCCCGGTACGGGGACACCGGGGACACGGGGGACACCGGGGACAGTGCCTATCCCTGCCCTGTGGCCCTGGGGACGGTGTCTGTCGGGGATTAGGGGCCTGGGAACCGTGTCCCTGTCCCCCCCCCCCCATACGGGGACCTGGGGACACATCCCTCCGGGTTCGGGGCGCGCTCCTGCGGGCTCGGGGACCGTGCGCCCCGGCGGGGTGTCACGCGTGACCCGCCGCGTCCCGGGCCTGCCCCGGGGCCGTCCCCGCGGCGCAGCGGGGTCAGCGTGCCGGGAGCGCCGCATTCCTGCTCCCCGGCTCGGCCGATCGGGTTACCCGCAGGCATGAGCCCGGCCGGCCCCGCCGATTAATCTTCCCCTTGTAACACTTTGTAATTTGCCATTACAAAGCCCATTAAACGCGCTGGCTGGTCCCAGGCCGGGCGCGGGGGGTGGGGGGGGGCTCGTAAATACGGGCCGTGTCAGGAGGCAGGTACTTAGAGCCCTTGCACGGGGGCCACGGGAGCAGGCTAAGAAAACAGCGTGATGGATGGGGACGGGAGCGCTCCCCTTTCATCTCGGCCCCGGCCCTGCTGGGACTGATTACGGCCCGGCCGGAGGGGGAGGCGGCAGGGCCGCGGCCGGGCGTGCGCGGAGCCCCCCCCCCCCCCCCCCCCCCCCCCCCGAGCCGGGGCGCCCCGGGATGCGCGGAGCCCGCGGACGGTGCTGCGGAGCGCGAGCGGGGCGGCGAGGGAGCGCGTGCAATCAGCCGCCAGACGGAGACGCGGCGTTTCAATAACGTGCAGAATTGATTTAGGGAGAGCGGGACTGCCGCGGTGTCGGGAACGGCAACATGAGCCCCCCCCCCCCCCCCAAGCCCTTGCCGGCGTGCAGCACCCTCTGGCCGCCCTGCTCCGAGCGTGCCCGCGGGGATCCCAGGCAGGGCTGGCGCTGTGGGCTGCGCGCGGCCCCCGCTTCGCCCCACGCCTCCCTGGGGCACGCCGATAGCACGAGGGCAGGGAGGGCTCCCGGCTGCACGCAGAGGGCCAGCGTCAGGGCTGGGCACAGCCAGGCCCCTGCGTATGGGGCCCCGGGCGGCGGAGCTTGCACAGCGCAGGCCAACGCGAAGGGCTGGCAGCAATCCCCCTCCTGCTGCTGCTGGGCCTGCGTGCGCGTGTGCATACGAGTTCACACGCACTCGTGCACGCACGCCCCCAGTGCCCGTGTGCATGCAGGTGTGCATGCGCAAGCACCCGTGGGCCTGCACACGCAGCTGCTCGCGGGCATGCACACGCTCCCATCGCCGCATGCACGTGCGCAGGCACCAGCACACACACACATGCATGTCCTCATGCATAAGCTCACGCACATACGTAACCATGCAAGGGCAAATACCACTGCGTGTTCATGCACACACACACGCGCCCACATGCTCACACGTGCAAAAAGCCCAAACGTGTGCACAGAGATGTTGGCGGGCATGCACGCAGCCATGCAAATACTGCAGTCATGCATGCACATGCGTGCACAGGTACCCACATGCAGGCGTGAGCGCACAACGGTACCCACGTGCATTGCACACACACACGTACCCACATTTGCGCACGCCCGCATCTGCAGAAATCGCTACCTGTGCGCGCGCACGTGCACGAGGCTGCGTGCATTGCTCTGCGTGT
The DNA here is from genome assembly GCF_036417845.1 of Apteryx mantelli. Lineage (NCBI taxonomy): Eukaryota > Metazoa > Chordata > Aves > Apterygiformes > Apterygidae > Apteryx > Apteryx mantelli. Next base: position 87,704,549 of record NC_089982.1, on the reverse strand, counting down.
CCGGAGCGCCGGGGGGAGCCTCTCCCTGCAGCTCAGCCAACGCCCCGTCCCCACGGCCGTCTGGAGCAGGACGCCCTGCTGCTGCCTCCGTGGGGCTGCCGGCCCCCCCAGCCCGTGATGGCACCCCCACGAGGCCGGGGCACCCGCCGGGTGCTGTGCCGGGACAGGGCAAGGCCAGCTGGGGGTCCGGGCAGGGGGGTTGGGGGTCCGGCCGGACCCGCCTGCTCCTGTCTGCCGCCCCACGTCCCCCGCGACGCCGCCCTGAGTGACAGCCCGCACCGGGGGGGCAATCGATGGCCGCCCCCGGCGGCGCCGTGCCCGCGCCCGCGTGAGACGCCTGCCCCCCCCCCCAGCCGCCGCCGCCGCGTTTCGCTGAACTTTTCTTTTTAATTAACCTCTCGGCGGCGCGGCCCGGCAGCCTTGTCGGGGTTAATGATATCACTGACCCGCTGCGTGGCGGCCCCGATCGATCCCCCCGCCCCGAGCCGCCGCCAGCCGCTACGCCGCTGGAAACCCAACGCGTGCCGCGCCGTGCCGTGGTGTGCTGTGCCGTGCCGTGGTGTGCTGCACCATGCCGTGCCGTGCCACATTGCACCGTGTCATGCCATGGCATGCTGCATCATGCCATGCCGCGCCACACCGTGACGTGCCGTGGCGTGCTGCGCCATGCCATGCCATGCCGTGTTGCACCATGCCGTGCCATGTCGTGCTGCATCATGCCGTGCCACGCCACGCCGTGCAGTGCCATGCCATGCTGTGCTGCACCACACCGTGCCGTATCCTGCTGCACTGCGCCATGCCGTGCTGCACCGTGCTGTGCAGTGCCGTGCCACATCCACACCGCATCCTACTCCCGGGCTGCCCCAGCGCCAGGCAGGGGATGGAGCCCGGAGGCCCCCCGCGCTCCCCACCGCCCCGATGGGATGAGGCCGCGGCAGTGCCCGGCGGGTGCCCTGGCCTGGCCGATGCTCCCAGGTGCCGGCAGCAACCATGCGCCGTGGCCTGAGCCCCGCAGTCCTCCCCGGCAGCACCCGGCGCCCGGTCCAGCCCCCAGTGCGCAGGGCAGCTCTGCGGCATGGCGTGGGCCATGGGGCACCAGCCGGCTGTGGGGCACCGGGAGCACTGTGGGCACTGGGAGGGCTGTATTGGGCTGTGGGGCACTGGGGGACTGGGAGGCAATGGAGGGACTGGGGGACCCCGAGAGGCCTGGGGCACCAGGGGCTGGTGGGACACGGGGGGCTGTGGGGCGCCGGGGGAGGTCTCTGGCACATGAGGCCTGCACGGCTCGTTGCAGCTGGCCGGCTGCAGCCCCTGCTCCGTGCCGCGGGATCCGCGCAGGGGCCCGTTCCCAGCCCCGCCGTGCCGCGCCGCGCCGCCCGCCATCCCGGCACCGACCCCCGCAGCAGCGCCGCGTCCTCGCGCCCGGGGGGCCGGGCAGGTCCCTGGGCAGCCCTGTGCACCCCGGCCAGTGCGACACCCGGGGGCCGGGGGCTTCGCCACCCCGAGCGCTCCCAGCAGCCGCAGCCAGCGGAGGGACCGGCCGGCGGCCGCCTCGCACATCCTGCCGGGATGCCCCAGCCGCCCGGGAGCGCCAGGACCCGGCATGGGAGGAGGCTGATGCTGGGTGACTCTGGGTGATGTTGGGTGATGCTGCATGATGCTGGGTGATGCTGGGTGACTCTGGGTGATGTTGTATGATGCTGGGTGACACTGGGTGACACTGGGTGATGTTGAATGATGCTCGGTGACTCTGGGTGATGCAGGGTGATGCTGGATGATGCTGCGTGACACTGGGTGACACTGGGTGATGTTGGATGATGCTGGGTGACACTGGGTGACACTGGGTGATGTTGAATGATGCTCAGTGACTCTGGGTGATGTTGGATGATGCTGGGTGATGCTGGGTGACGCTGGGTGATGCAGGGTGATGTTGGGTGACTCTGGGTGATGTTGGGTGACACTGGGTGATGCTGGCACCATTTGGGTCCTGGCTGCTCCATCCATGCCACTGCACAGCATCTGTCCGCAGCCCCCGTCCGCCGGGAGCTGCATCCCGCCAGCGCACGTCCCCTCCGCGCGGGACCAGAGGCGGGGGACACGCGGGCCATGGCCGCCCCACTCGGCGCTCAGGTGCTTTAAGCGGCTGCTCGTTTATCTTGCGCGCGCGGCGCGGAGCTGTCAGCGGCTCAGACGAGCCGTTTCCTCCTCTCGTGGCCGGCGAGGGGCGAGCTGCCGTCCCCCCGCCGCTCGCAGCCCTAATTGAAGCCGCATGTCGGCAGCCACAGCGCGGCCCCGCGGCAGCACCCGCCGCCCGGAGCCTGGGGCCGAGGGGCTCCGGCAGCGGGAGCAGCCGCCCTCCAGCTCCCACGGCACCTCCGCCACAGCCGGCACAGGGCAGGAGCGGGGACTGTGCCCACCTGGCCCAGCCGTGGGGACGGGGATGTCCCTGCTCGTCCTGGCCATGGGGACGGGGATGTCCCCTCTCATCCCGGCCATGGAGATGGGGATGTCCCTGCTCATCCTGGCCATGGCAATGGGGATGTCCCTACTCATCCCAGCTGTGGGGACGGGGATGTCCCTACTCATCCCAGCTGTGGGGATGGGGACTTCCCTGCTCATCCCGGCCATGGGGACGGGGATGTCCCTGCTCATCCCAGCTGTGGGGACGGGGACTTCCTGCTCATCCTGGCCATGGCGACAGGGATGTCCCTGCTCATCGGGACAGGGATGTCCCCGCTCAGCCCCGCTCTGACCCAAGGCCAGCGGGGAGCAGCCCCGCAACGCCCCGGGAGGAGGGGAGCAGCGTTTGCTCACGGCCAGAGGCTTTGAAATGCAACCACCCCCCCGGCCATTTGGCCAGAGTTTGGCCCAGGCCCATATGGAGGCCGCGGCGGCAGGGAGGGGGTCTCAGGGGGAGGGCGGCAGCTGGCCCCCGGGTCCCCGTCACCAGGCCACGCCGCTTCCCCCCGTGCACGGCGCGGCGTGGCCCAGCTGCCCCGCGGGGACACGGCCGGCGTGCCGCACGCGTGTGCATGTGCCGCCTGTGCGTGGGTGTGTGCAGGCAGCGTCCGCACAGAGCATTGCGCGCCTGCACTCGCACACGCAGGGCTGTGCATCCGTGCGCGCGTCCCCGTGCACAGGCGTCGCGTGTCTGCACGCACGAGCGCCGTGCGTCGTGCACGGCTGCAGCAGCGCACGCGGCTGTTGCGAGACTATTGGGGTGTGCGTGCACACGCGCGCAGCCAAGACGCATGCGGGGCCCTGCATTTCGTGGGCTGCCCCACGCAGCCCCCCCGCCCACCCCTCGCCCCCGGTGCTCTGCCGCGCACCGCTTCGGTAAGCCACAGGGCAGCCGGCGCTTGTGCGCGCGAGGTCAGCGCGTGTTAATGAATAGATCATTTGCCAATAGCCCCTGGCTGGGGATCCCCGGCGTCCCCCCCCCCCCCCCGGGGCTCCCCGGGAACATTAACATGCCGTTTACCCGGGGCGAGGTGTAATCGCATTAGTCGTCACTTCACACACATCCACCCTGGGCCCTGGGAACAGGGTTAGGATTTATTGCCAATAATTGGCCCGGCCTCCTCCCCCGGCACAAGGGCTCAGGGAGCTCAGGGCCATGCACTGCGGCTCCTCCCTTAATGTCCCGCCTGCCTCCGCTACTGACAGTTTAATTTTGCACCGAGCTATTCCCCTTATTAAAGGAAAATTCATTTGCAAGCAATTTCCATGTGCAAACTGCTCTGCATTTCTAACTGCGGCGCGGGGCTGCGAGTGCCCCTAATTGAATTGCTGCCAGGCGCTTCGTCACGGAGCCGGCATTATTGAAATGGATTCGCTAAATAATAGATCAGGGGCAGCACGTGGCGCCGGGGCGTAAGCATATTAGAGGGCTGAGCTGCTGCCTCCCGCCCCTAATCACGTTACGCCGGCACGGGGAATCGCGGCACGGCACGGAGACACCCCGAGCGCGGGGGGTGTCCCGCCGGGCTGCCAGCCGGAGCGTGGGCACGGATGGGAGGCCGGGCAGAGCCAGGGGTGCCCCGAGCCGTGGGTGCCCCCACTGCGGGTGGTGGAGGGCCTGGTGCTGGGGGGCAGCACGGCTCCGGGTGCAGCCTGCTCTGCCCTGCCTGCACCCCCGGGAGCCTGCGGGTCCGTGGAGGGGACCGGAGGTCCAGCCCGGGGCCGGATGCAGCCTCTGGGAGCAGGAAGGAGAGGGGCTCCCTGCCCAGCTGTGCGGGGGACCCGGGCCCACTGCCTCCGAGCTGGGGCTTTAGGGACAAGGGCGCTGCCTGGGCTGCTCCGAACAGCCGGAGACCCTGGAGGCACCGTTCCCCCAGCTGGAGACTCTGTGCTGGGCTGATGTCCGGGGCCTTGGCGGGGCAGGGGGCTGCACGGCGTCCGGTGGGGTCAGGGCAGCCCCAAGCCACTGGCATGGCCATCCCAATGCACACATCCTGTCCCGTGCCCCGCACACAGTGCTCAGTCACTGCACGCATTGCTTAGACCCTGCACACAGTGCCCAGGCCCTGTATGCGGTGCACAGACCCTGCACACAGTGCTCAGACCCTGCATGTGGTACCTGGACCCTGAACACAGTGCTTAGACCCTGCATGCATTGCTTAGACCCTGCATGCAGTGCCCAGACCCTGCGCACAGTGCTTAGACCCTGCATGCATTGCTTAGACCCTGCATGCAGTGCCCAGACCCTGCGCACAGTGTCCAGACCCTGCACATGATGCCCAGACTGTGCATGCAGTGCCCAGACCCTGCGCACGGTGTCCAGACCCTGCACACGGTATCCAGACCCTGCACACGGTATCCAGACCCTGCACATGGTGCCCAGACCCTGCACATGGTGTCCAGACCCTGCACACAGTGCCCAGACCTGCATGCAGTGCTCAGTTGCTGCATGCAGCACCCAGATCCTGCACGCAGTGCCCAGGCCCTGCACACGGTGCCCACACCTGCACGCGGCGCTCAGTCACTGCACGCGGTGCCCAGGCCCCGCACGCGGGTGCCCAGCCTCGGAGGAGCCGTGTGGGTGACAGGATGGGTGCTGGCCACGCAGCGCCAGGGCATGCGGCGGTGACCCCAGCACCATGCGAGCGCCCGTGCAGCGACTGAGCCCCGCCGGGCCGTGGGCGCCCCGCCAGCGTGGGGCCGGCATCCAGCCAGGGCGCTCTGCCCCGCTCGGCAGGAAACTGAAATTTTCCTGCAAAAATTCGGAGGTCCCGCTGTTGTTTGTTTGTTTCCCACTTTGCGTCCTGCTTTGGGGTGAAAAGCGTTTCCCGTCCTGTGTTCCCGGCTGACGCTTCCCCTGCCTGGCGGCGAGCCGGGCGCCGCGGCTCTGCCCGCACCGCGGGGCTGGGGGTCCCGGCAGGACGGGCCGGTGCAGGGGAGCCGGGTGGAGGATTTGCCCAAAACCCTGGCGAGCCGCGAGCCGGGCAGTCTGGCGCTACCTCCCCACCAGCCCGGCCGACGCGTTCCGGACCCCCCCCCCGGCCCAGGACTTTCTTCCTAGGCGAAGTTTCCCTCCGCGTCCCCGGAGCAGATGGAGTCGCGGGGGGGGGGGGGGATTTATCCGGCAGTGCAGGGTCGCTGCAAACCCCGCTCGGTGCAAGAAGGAGGAATTAGCCTAAGCGGCAATTTCCTGGCGCATGTCGCAGGGCATTAGCCGAGACAGAGCGCAGGGGTGAGCCGGGCCCGGGGGCCGGGGCAGAGCGCGCACGAGGGGCGCCTGCGCCCCGCTCCCCTCCGCCACGCACGGCCGCGCGTGGGGCTGTGCCGGCTCACGCGGCGGGAGCGGGTCGCCGCGGCTGGGCGAGCCCCCGGGAGCAGCTTTAAAAGCGCTCGGAAATAGGTTAAAGCCGCTGCTGAGGACCCCGAGCGCCGGCCAGGGAGCCCCCCCGCCCGCCCCCCGCCCGCCCCGCAGCCGCGCGGCGTTTAACTGAGGTCGCGTTTGTCCAACGCCAGCTCGCGGCCGCGGGAGCCGCGTTCCGCCTCCGTCTGCAACGGCGGCCGGGTCCCCGCACCTGCTGCCCCCCGGTGCCCGTGCCGGTGCCGGTGCCGGCCCGCAGCCGCGTCCTTCTGCCGCTTCCGCGCCGCCGCCCAGCCCTCGCCTGTCCCCGCACCGGTGGCGGCAGCGCCCCGGGTACCGGGCGCCGGGACGGGGCTGCGCCCGCGCGACGCCTCGCGCTCTGTCCCGGGCGCGACGCGCGTGTCACCTCCTCGGCCGCAGCCCCGGCTCTGCTGGTGCCCCACGCGCCTCCCTGGGGCAACGGTGCGAACACCCTGTGCCCTGTCCCTGTGCCCTGTCCCCTGTGCCCTGTCCCTATCCCCTGTGCCCTGTCCCTGTGCCTTGTGCCCTGTGTCCCGTTCCCCTGTTCCCTGTGTCCTGTCCCCATCCCCTGTCCCCGTCTCCTGTGCCCTGTGCCCTGTGCCGAGCTGGGTCCTCCAACCCCCCACAGCCGGACTGGGCGCCCCCGCCCCCGCGGGAGCTGTGTCACTGTGTGTGTGTGTGTGTGTGTGTGTATGTGTGCGCACATCAGGGTCTATGCACCGCGGTGTGCACATGTCAGTGTGTGTGTGTGTGTGTGTGTGTGTGTGCGCACCAGTATCTATGCACCATGGTGTGCACGTGTGTGTGCGTGTGTGTGTGTGCACATCAGAATCTATGCACCGTGGTGTGCACATGTCAGTGTGTGTGTGTGTGTGTGTGTGTGCACATCAGGATCTATGCACCGCGGTGTGCACATGTCGGTGTGTGTGTGTGTGTGTGTGCACGCATGTCAGTGTGTGTGTGTTTGTGTGCACACATCAGTATCTATGCACCTCGGTTCGCCGGCCGTGGCACCACGCGATGTCCCAGCACGCGCCTGTGGCTGTGCGTGTGTGTGAGCATCTCCGCACTGAGATGTGCACATGTCCCTTGTTTCCACACGTGTGACACTCTCGGTTGTGTCCCCTCCCACTTCCCTGCTCCTGAGGGCTTGTGCAAAAGCCCTGTCTGGGGGGATAGAGACACGACTGGGGTCTAACCCCTGCTGTGCTGAGCACAGGCAGGAGGAGCCTGAAGGCTTTGGGGGGGGAATCTATCACGGGGCTGGGGTGCAGAAGCACACAAAAACGGAGGGATCCCGGCATGCACACACACACACACACACACGCACACACACACACACACACACACACTGCCTGGGAGGGCCCAGAGTGCGCGCACACACACGTACTGGGTGTAACACCCCCGGCTCACAGCCACAGCGCCCGCCTGCACCCCCACTCCCCATGCACACAGGCGCTGCCAGGGGGGTGCACACACACGCACACACATGCACACACACGCACACACATGCACACACACGCACACTGCCTGTGATACCAGCGCTGGGGCCTGCCGCCGCCTTCCTGCTGCCTCTGTGTATGAGGGTGTGTGAGCGTGAGCCCCCGTGTCCCCCGTGTCCCCGTGGCTGTCCCTGCCCTCCGTGTGCGGCTGACCCCTACATGTGTGCATGAACGTGTGTGTTGGTGTCCCTGAGTCTGCCTGTCTAGCCCCTGTGCATGTCTGCCTGTGCGCGTTGGTGTCCCGCTGTCTGTCTGTCCCTGCCTGCTCCCTGTGCATGTTTGTCCCTGTGCCCGCCCATCCCCTGTGTGCATGCACACACGTATGGGTGTCTCAGTGCCCACCTGCCCCGCGTGTGCATGAACACGTGTGGGAGTCCCCATTTCCGCCTGAGTGCAAGCACATGCACGCTGGTGTCCCCACACCCACCTGTCCCCTGTGTGCATGCCCGTGCATGCAGGTCTCCCCACGTCTGCCTGTCCCCTGGGTGCATGCACACATGTAAGAGGTGATCCCCATGTCCGTTCGTCCCCTGTGTGCAAGCACACGCGTGCAGGTGTCCCCATGTCTGTTCATCCCCCATGTGCAAGCACACGCGTGCAGGCATCCCCATGCCCACCCGTCCCCTCTGTGCATGCACACACGTGCAGGTGTCCCCATGCCCGCCTGTCCCCTGTGTGCATGCACATGCGTACGGGTATCCCAGTGCCCACCTGCTCCGCGTGTGCATGCACATGTGTGCAAGTCCCCATTCCCACCTGTCCCCTGTGTGCATGCACACGCATGCAGGTGTCCCCATGCCCGCCCGTCCCCTCTGTGCATGCACACGCGTGCTGGTGTCCCCACGCCCTCCCGTCCCCTGCATCCGTGCACATATGTGCGGATGTCCCCATACCTGCCCCTCCCGGTGCGCGCACGTCCCCATGCCCCGTGTGCGGGTGCCCTGTGTCCTCCCATCCCGGTGTGCACGGGTGCTCCGCGCCCCGTGTCCGGTTCCCCGGTGTCCGCCCCCCCGGTGCGCGTGTCCCCGTGCCCCGTGCCCCGTGCCCCGGCGGCGCGGCCGGGCTCACCTGCGGGCTCGGCGTGTGCGGGCGGCCCCGGCGCGGACCTTTACGAGCGGGCGGGATCACGGAGCTATTTGTAACGGGGGTTTACGGCCGGGCCGCGCTCTGAAACCCAAAACCCGCCCGAAGCGCCGGCCCCGGCGGCCTAATCACTCCCAGACGCGGCGGCCTCTGCGCTTTTATGGGGCATTTAGAGCAGGGGAGCTAATAAATTTCTGGGACGGCAAAAGCCCCGCCGGGGGGCGGGGGCGGCCGGGCGGGGGCTCGGCGGGAGGCACCGGGCACCCGGCGGCCGCGGGGCCCCGCCGCGCCGCGCACGGCCGGCCCCGAGGAGCTGCTGAAGCGCGGTACAGCGGGGCGGCGGCGGCGGCTGCTCGGTGCCCCGTCTGCCTCGCGCTAGCGGCGGCGGCGGCGGCGCGGGCCGCCCCGGGCCCGGAGCGGCGGCCCCCGCCCGCCCCGCCCCGCCCCGCCCCGCCGCCCCCGGGCCGGGCCGGGCCGGGCCCCCCCGCGGCCCCCGAGCGGCGGCGACCCCCTCCCCGCCCCCGCGGCTCGGCGCGGCTCGGCGCGGCTCGGCTCGGCGCGGCTCGGCGCGCGGCGGCGGAGGCTCCTCCTCCGGTGCCCAATTAGCCGCCCCGGCCCCGTGCCTTTAAGGCTGCGGCACCGGGGCCGCGGGGGAGCGGCGGCGGCGGCGGGCGCGGAGCTGGCCCAGCGGCTCCCGGCGCCGGCACCGTGCGCTCCGCCGCCGGCGGGCCCCTGCCGAGGGGGCGGGCTGCGCCCGCGGGTTTAAGTGCGGCCGCGGCGGGCGCGGAGGAGCTTCATGCGCGGGCGGGGCGCCCGGGACAGCGGCTGCGAGGGGGGATCCGCCGCCGCCGCCGCCGCCGCGCCCCCGGCACCATGAGGCGGGCGCGCCGCTGAGCCGCCCCGGTGCGGAGGCGGCGCGGGGACGCGCCATGACCTCGGCGCGGGAGGCGGCGGCGGGGACCCCCCCGCTGCACGCCGCCGCCGAGGAGCGCCGCCGCGGCGCCCTGGACCAGCTCCCGCCGCCCGCCAACTCCAACAAGCCGCTGACGCCCTTCAGCATCGAGGACATCCTCAGCAAGCCCTCGGGGCGCAAGGCCCCCGCCGGGCACGGCGCCCCCCCGCCGCGGCTGCCGGACAAGGCGGCGGGGGCCGGCGCGCCCCGCAACGGCGTGTGCGCCCCGTCCTCGCCGCTGTGCGCCCTGGAGGAGCTCGCCAGCAAAACTTTCAAGGGGCTGGAGCTGAACGTGCTGCAGGCGGCAGAAGGTACCGGGGCGCTCGGGGGGCCGAGCGGCGGCCGGGAGCTCGGGGCCGCCGCGGCCGCCAGGCCTCGGGGCGCCCGCGGGGCCGGGGCCGGGACCGGGGCCCGGTGGCGGGTGGCCGGCGTGGGCCCGGGCGGGGAAGGGGCAGGTGCCTGCGGGGCGCCGCGGCCGCCGAGCTGCCTGTCCCGGCCGGCGGCGGGCGCGGGGCCGGGCCTGTGCCGCCGCCGAGCTCTGACCGGGGCCGGGGTCTCTCCTCGCCCCCAGCGCGGCCGCGGTTCGGCGGCCCCGGTAAGTCTGGTTCGTGTCCGCACCGTGCCGGCCCCGTGCAGCACCGCGGCGGCAGCGAGACCCGCGGCTCGGGCCCCGCCGGCGGGGCAGGGTCACGGTCGGCGCCGCGGCGAGGACGCGGGCACCGGCCCGGGGAGCCGGCCGGGCACCGAGCCCCGGCGCCGGGCACCGCGCAACGCTGCGCCGCGGCCCGGAGGGCAGGAAGCGGCCCGGTGCCGGGGACAAACCGCGGGAGCCCTCGGCGGAGCGGTCCCGGGCTCGGGCCGCCGCCGAGACGCCGGAGACGGAGGCGCGGACACAGCGACCGCGACAGCGGCTCGGCGGAGAGCGACGGGGCAGCCCGGGAGCACAACGGGATCGCGGGCAGCGCGAGTGTTTTAACGAACGGCGCCGCGAGGCGCGGCGGACCCGGCCCCGGGCGGACCCGGGGACGGGCCGCCGGCAGCTCCGGGCTCGGCGCTCCGGTAGAGCTTTACCGAGCGCGCACGGAGGCAGCGACCGCGGGCGGATCGGTCCCGCAGGCGACGGGAAGCCGTTAACGTAGGGAGGCCGGGACGGCCCCGCGGGCGGACCGGGACCCCGTCGTCAGTGCGAATCCGTTACCGAGCGCGGAGAAGCAGAGCGGCCGCGGACGGATCGGTCCCGTCGGTAACAGCAAGCCTTTAACGAAAAGAGCCGCTGGCCCGTCGTTTTTCGGGATCTCGGAGTTTAACGTGAATTCGTTGTATCGGAAGCACACGGACGGACCGTCCCCGGGCCGGGCTCCGCGTAGAGTGCCGAAATCCCGTTTGCAGGGACACGGGTCCGGGCCGGCCCCGCTCCCGGCGGCCCCGCGCTCCCGTTACCGGCGGCGGCGGAGAGGCGTCCCGCGGCCGCCGTGAATCCCCGCCTGCTTCCCGGGGGAAACGGGCTAAGGGAGCCCGCGGCGCTCAGGGACGCGGCTCGCGGGGGACCGGGGGCCGCGGGATCGGCCGCGATTCGCCGCGATTCCCGCAGCGGGCCGAGGGCAGCGGCGCCCGCGGCCGGTACCGGCGCCCGGAGCCCCGCGGAGCCGGGCCCGCCGGCCTTCCCCAGCCGCTGCGGAGCCGGGGCCGGGCCGGGCGGAGCGGGGCAGAAAAACCCTGTGTGTCACCGGACCCCGGGCAGACCGAGCGCAAACGGGCTCTTGCGGCCGCTGTATAAACAAATCCTTTATCGAGCGGACACCTCGCGCGGGCCGGGCCCATCGGCGATCCCCGAGCTGGCGAAATAAACCTTCACCCGGGCGGACACACGGACACGAACGGGCCGAACGCCCTTCATGTACCTAACGAAAAAAAAGCATTTTCCCGGACTTGCACACGGACACGAACGGGCCGATCGCCGTTCCTGTAGCTAAAGAAAAAAAATCTTCACCCGGGAGGACACACGGACAGGGCTGGGCCGATCGCCGTTCCTGTAGCTAACGAAAAAAAAAACGTTTTCCCGGACTGGCACACGGACAGGGCCGGGCCGATCGCTATTCCTGTAGCTAAAGAAAAAAACGTTTCCCCGGACGGATACACGGACAAGGCAGGGCCGATCGGCGCTGCCATAGCTAACGAAAAAAAACGTTTCCTTGGACGGACACACAGAGAGTGCCGGGCCTATCGCCGTTCCCGTAGCTAACGAAAAAACGTTTATCGGGACGGACACACGGACGCGAACGGGCCGATCGGCGCCCCCGTAGCTACCAAAAAAAAAACTTTACTTGGACGGACACACGGACACCGACGGGGCCAATCGCCGTTCCCATATTTATCGATCAAACGCTTTCCCCGGACGGACACACGGACGGGCCGATCGTTCCCTCAGTTATCGATCAAACCCTTTCTCCGGGGGGAGCCGCGAGCGGAGCGGCCTCGAAGCGCAGACCCGGTGGCGGCGGGGCGCTCCCGGCGAGGGGACACGCGGGGACAAGCCCGTTACGGGGCCGGAGGGAGCGAGATCCCGCAGTAAATCCCTCACGGGCTGAACGGCGCCGCGGGCGGCCGCACCGGCCCAGCCACACTGGCGCCGCGGGGCACAGCGGACCCGGTACCAGGCGGACCCGGTAACGGCGGACCCGGGGACGGGCCACCGGCAGCTCCGGGCTCGGCGCTCCGGTAGAGCTTTACCGAGCGCGCACGGAGGCAGCGACCGCGGGCGGATCGGTCCCACAGGCGACGGGAAGCCGTTAACGGAGAGAGGCCGGGACGGCCCCGCGGGCGGACCGGGACCCCGTCGTCAGTGCAAATCCGTTACCGAGCGCAGGGGCAGATCGGCCGCGGGCAGGGACGATCCACGTATTTCAAAGCAATCCGTTACCGAGCCGTGGGACCGCGGCCGGATCGCGGGCTGGAAGCTACCGCGCGTCCGTTACCGAGTGCGGGCGGACGGACCGGCCCCGTCGGTAACCGAAACCCTCTAACGGGCGGACCGGGACCTTAAAAATCGTTTAAACGAAAGGAGGCAGGGACAGAGCGCGAGCGGATCGGGCCCCTCGCACGCAGTGCGGACGGCCCGGGCCCAGCGCCGGTGCGAGCCCGGCGGGGAGCGGCCACCGGCCGCAGCGGCTCCCGGCGAGGCCGCTCCGGGGTCGGCGAGAGCCGGCGGCGGCGCCGCTCTCGCTGCCGGCGGGCGCGAACGGGATCGGAGCCCCGGAGCTGCCGGCGGGGACACGGAGCGGCCGGCCGGGCCCGCGCGTGGCGGGACACGGGTGGGCTCGGCCCGCGCCGCGGAGCTGCTCAGGCGGGAGCGGGGCCGCGGCGAGGCGGCGGCGGGAGCGGCGGACCGGGAGCGGCGCTCGGCCGAGCCCCGGGAGCCCGCGGGGAAGCCGGGGCTCCGTGCGGCGCCGCGGGCAGCGCCGGGGCACGGGCACGCCCGGCTCGGCTCGGCTGGGCACGGCGCTGCACGGGTCAGCTTTGCACGGCCGGACTCGGCTCGGGTCGGTTCGGTTCGCACGGCTGGGCACGGGTCGGCGCTGAACGGCTCGGCTCGGCAACGGTCGCCTCGGCTTGGCTCTGCCGGGGCCGGTTCGGCATTGCCTGGGTAGGCAGGGGACGGCTCGGCGCGGCACTGCGGGGACCGGCTCGGCCCGGTTCGGCACTGCATGGCTGGGCAGGGCGCGGCGTTGAACGGCGCGGATCGGCACGGCACGGCACGGCACGGCACGGCTCGGCTTAACCCGGTCCGGCTCGGCAATGTATGGCTGGGCAGGGCTCCGCAGGGGGCGGCCCGGCCCGGTTCGGCACTGCACGGCCGGGCAGGGCTCGGCTCGGCTCGGCTCGGCTCAGTACGGCCCGGCCCGGCTCGGCCGCCGCTCGCCGCCGGGGGGCCGTCGGCGGCGCACCGGGCCGGGCCGGGCCGGGCCGGGCCGGGGAGCCGCGGGGCCGGGCGCCGCCGCGCTGAGCTCGCCGTGTCCCCGCAGGTCGGGAGCCGCTGGGAGCCTTCGGGCAGCGCCAGGCCTCCAAGAAGCGGCGGAAGTCGCGGACGGCGTTCACCAACCAGCAGATCTACGAGCTGGAGAAGCGGTTCCTCTACCAGAAGTACCTGTCGCCGGCGGACCGGGACCAGCTGGCGCAGCGGCTGGCGCTGAGCACGGCGCAAGTCATCACCTGGTTCCAGAACCGCCGCGCCAAGCTCAAGCGCGACCTGGAGGAGATGCGCGCCGACGTGGCCTCGCTGCAGGCGCTGCCGCCCGCCGCCCTCGAGCAGCTGGCGGCCCTGCCCGAGCCGCCGCGCTCCCCGGGGCCCGGCCCCGCCGCCGCCACCGGCCCCCCGCCGCCGCCGCCGCCGCCGCCGCCGCCCACGGACGAGCTCTCCGAGGAGGAGATCGACGTGGCGGACTGAGGCGGCGGCGGCGCCGGGGCGAGCCGGGCCGGCGGCCCCCGGACTGACCGAGCACACCTCAGCTGGACGGGGCGGCCGCGCTGCCCCCGGGCCGCCCCCGCCCCCGCCTCCCCGCCCCCCGCGCCGGGGGGAATTGGTGCAATTTTCTCTTTTTGTCTTTGTTTCTTCTTCTTTTTTTATTTTATTTTATTTTCTATCGTGTCTGTCCTGTCGGTCCGTCTGTGCCAGCCCCGTCGCCCCCGGCCGCCCCGCGAAGGGCCGGGCCCGGGGCGGGGGGAGCCAGGATGGCAGGGGCCCATCCGGCCCATGTGTATATATTTTGAATAAATGAGACACCTTATTAACGAGGAGCGGAGGGGCTCGCTGAGGTGGGGGGGGCCGGCTGGCACGGGGCATGAGACAAGCAAGGGACGGACAGACGGACAATGCGGACACCGAACAAGGGCGGGGGGGGTGCGCGCACACACACACATGCGCACACACACATGCACACACACACACGCATGCGCACACACACACACACACTGTCCCCTGCACCCTGAGCTGTGCCTGATGCATGCACACACTCCCATATCGGGACAGGGGTGTCCCTGGTGCCCGCTTCAGGTCCCCGTGCGGGTGCCCTGGTCCCCCCTCTCTGGGCTGGGCCAGTCCAAGCAGTTCGGTCCGGGCCGCGGCACCGCACAGTGCCACATCTGGCAGCGGGAGCTGATGGAGGAGCCGTCCCAGCACCTGACCCAGCCCAGGCCCTGCTGGAGCACCGGGGCCCCCAGCCCATGCTCCCCCCTGCCCCATGCCGGCCCCATTGGGCTCCTTTCCCCAGGCAGCACTGCTGCCCTGGCCCGGCTGCGCCCCCTCCCCGTGCCCCCCGGCCTGTCGGGGTGCTGCTGCGAGCAGGCTGGTTGCCTCGGGTCTGGGCAGTGGCCAGCAGCCCAGGCCGTGGGTCCCCACGCCACGTCCCCACGCGGTGCCATGTCCCATGGTCCCACGTCGCACAGTCCCAACTCCCACAGGCACAGCCACGCTGAGGACAGAAGTAGCCAATCTGGGAGCCCAGCACGGCCGGAGGCGCGGGGCCGTGGCCAGCCTGGCTCGGGGACCACCCTGCCCGGACGCCTGGGGAGGGGGATCTGGGGGCAGCCCATGCCCAGTGACATGGTGCAGGAAACTGAGCACCATTGAGCGATGCACCAGCGTCAGAGATGGGCTGCACCGTGCTGCGGTCCCAGGCACCCACCAGCGCCTGGGCAGGGGTGAGCGGGGGGGGGGGGGTGCTGTGGGGTTGCAGCCCCCAAACCACCCTCTGGGCCCCGTCCCACCCCCCCTGCCTGCCGGGCTGACGTGCCAGTGGGTAAGCGCTGCCAGGGCACCCGTGTGCTTGCGTGAGTGTCTGCAAACACCTCCCGCGTGGGAGCATGCCGCCTCGCCAACGCGCCTGCGTGTGCACATGCACATTGCGGCGGCAGCGGCAGGGCTGTCTGCGTGCGCACACTTGTGCGTGCCTGCGTGCGACTGTCTCCGGTTGCACGCGCGCACCGTCTCGTGTCTGGCTGTGGGGGGAGGAGGGCGGCTGGAGGGACACGGCTTGGAGAGCTGGGATAAGCACATGGCCGCGGGGTGGAGGGCAGAGCCCAGCCCCGCCGTGACGGATTCGGTCTGGCAGCGTTTCCAGCACAGCATGCCAAGAAAGTGATTCCAGCCGGGCTGGGAGGCTGCGGAGCCCGGGTGAAGCGCACATGTGCGTGTCGAGCATCTCAGGCCCTTCCCGCGCACCCCGGCCACGGAGACACCTGCTCAGACGGCCTTTGGGTCCACGCCAGCTGCCCGTGACATCATGCTCCGGTGACGTCACTGTGTCGGGCAATGATGTCACCCTCTGGGAGCTGGAGAGGCTCTGGCTTTGTCCGCGGAGGAGCAGGGAAGGCGGGGAGGCGCTGGGGGCCTGCGCATGGCGGTGTGCATTGGGGTGCATGCGGCGGTCTCCAGCCCCCCCTCCCTCCTGCCACCCCGAATGTGCAGCATTTCCTTTGCAAACAGGCCTGGAGACGGGGCAAGCCGCCATCCCCTGCGCTCGTGGTGGGACACAGCCAGTGCTGCAAGCAAGGTGCCCAGACGCCGCAGGGATGGGCAGCTGTGGGGAGGTCTCGGGCACCGCCGCCTCCGTGCCCTTGCGAGAAGTCCCCGGAGCCTGCCTCTCTACAGCTATGTGTGTCTCTTGGCTGCGAGTCCCACCAGAATCCATATGAGGCCTTGCTGATCTAATTACGCTGGTGCAAACTTCCGAACGGAGACCCGCTTCTTCCATTATTTACTCAGTTTTTAATTGCATTGTCCTTCCCTTCCCCCCAGCACTGCAGCAGAACTGGCCGAG
The DNA here is from genome assembly GCF_036417845.1 of Apteryx mantelli. Taxonomy (NCBI): domain Eukaryota; kingdom Metazoa; phylum Chordata; class Aves; order Apterygiformes; family Apterygidae; genus Apteryx; species Apteryx mantelli. The sequence goes on along the minus strand of NC_089982.1, from coordinate 87,688,358 downwards.
GGGGAGGGGGGGAGAAATGAGATTTAGCCCTGAAAGTGCCTTTGAGCATCCCCCCATGGGGAATTGCTTTTAATTTGACAGGTAGGAGGCCTCAGAAAGGCATACTTGGTGCATGCGCACGGCTGCGCTGCAAACCTTCCCCGGAGCGGGGGGAGCGGGGGGAGCGGGGCTTGTGCCGAGCGACCCCGGCAGCAGGCCGGGGCTGGGCCTGGAGCCTCGCGGGAGGGGGCCGAAGCAGGTCGGCTGCCCGGGGCAGCGCGTCCCTCCGGGGGAAACGCACAGGGATTCGTTCGGGGCGGCACGTCGAGGGCGCAGCGGGGCGGCTGGGAGCTGTTTGCAGGCACATCCGTGGATGCAAAAACCCCGCAAACCGGGAGAGACGCCCCTGGCCAGTGCTCTCCGAAAGAGCAGGGCAGAGGGCAAGAGACACGGGGAAAGGATCCCAAACGGTCCCTCCCTTCTCCCATCCCTTCCCAATTTGCACCAGGCAGATCTGCTCAGAGACCGCCAGGGACCACCCGCCTCCAGCAACGTCTCCGGCTTCAGGAGCCCCCACCCTGCACCCATCCAGCTCCCCAGGGCCAGTCCAGAGCTGCCCCTTCCCTCCCCGCTCCCTGCGGTCCCCCAGAGGCCCCAAGACCGGCCCAGGCCAGCGGGATCCGCACACACCGCTGTGGGGTTTGCACATGCAGCAGGGGAGGTTGCACACGCCGCGACAGGATCTGCACACGTGCAAGCAGGGCTTGTACGTGCCACGGGGGGGGGGGGGGGGGGGGGGGGGGGGCGGCACATGTCTCGGTGGGGTTTGCACGTGCCGCAGTGGGGTTTGCGCACACAGAATTGGGGTTTGTGCACGTGGCAGTGGGGCTTGTGCACACTGCGGAGGGGGGTAGCACACACTGCGGTGGGGTTTGCGCACGCAGCAGTGGGGTTCACACACGCAGGGCGAGCAGCAGCCCTGCTGACAGCGCAGCAGTCGGAGCACACACACACACACCCCCCCACCGAAGGCAGAGGAGCAGCGTCAGGCGGGGACAGGCGTGATGGCTGTCACGGCTGCACTCCCCATCGCTTTGGGAGAGCGCGGGGGCTTTGTCAGCAGCAGAAAGGAGGGGGAGCCGGGAAGGGCTGAGCTCTGCCTGGGGGAAATTGCCTGGTGGAAGGGGAGGACCAGCCGCCCCTGCCCCACGGGAGCATCCCTCCCGGAGACCCACCACGGGTGGGAGCAGGCTGGATGCCGCCCCGCTTCCCAGGTGAGAGCCGGGTGCCGCCGGGCACTGGGGCAGCACTGCCCGCAGCCTCGGTCACTCCTTCGGTCACCTGAAGCGAAGGTTTCACCCCAGGCCCCAGCAGCTCCTGCGTTAACACGCCGCGTCCCCGGCTGCGGTGCAGCTGCAGCCGAGCGAGCGAGATGGAGACGAGCAGCCGCCGTGTTCGCTGCCCCCGCAGCCCCTGTCTGGGGGCAGGAGCCTGCTCCGGGGGCCATGGCAGAGCAGCCCCCTCTTCCTGGGGGCGGCAGCGCTGGGAGATGCTCTGACCTCCGTGGCGGAGCCGAGCTGCCCACGGCCCTCAAGGCAGCATGGACATGCAGCTATTGCACCCCGCGGCACTCGGGGGGCTGCTGGGGCCGCCGGACCCGCGCAGACGGCAGGCGGCATGCGGGGCCGCACCGCTGTGCCGACGGGGAGCCGAGGAACAGCAGGAGGAAGGTCGGAGCTGGCCGCTCTGTGCACAGTTCCTGTCTGCGGTGCTCTGGAGGCGATTCCTCCGGTGCCTCTCCAAGCACGGGGGTGCAGGCCTTCCCGCACGGCCGAAGCAATGTCCTTCCCATCGGCAACAACCCTTCCCACTCAGAAAAGACCCGCTGGCTTGAGCTGAACTGAAACCGCTGCCAGATGTCCAGCGTTTGGCGAGCTCGCGGCACGGGGATGCCGAGGCAAAGGGCTGAGGTTCAGCAGCATCATGAGCCCATCGACCGGCCCGTGACCAGCCAAGGCTGTGCACAGCGGGGCTGCGGGAAGCCTGGGGAGCAGGACTTGGCCCTGCTCGCACCTCGGTGTGACATAGACGTACAGATACTCTGCTCCTGCAGTCCCCGCTGTGCACACAGGCACGTGCCCAAACGCGGTGTGCATGCACAGACACATGTGCGCACATATAAGCACACGTGTGCACACACCTCCTCACACGCGTGCACACGGGCGCACAAACAGGCAAAAGCAGCACCGCAGCCACCCCGCTGCACGCACGCAGACGGGCACCAGCCCAGCTGTCTCTGTCGGAGCACTGTGCGGGGCCTGCTGACCCCGTGCATGTGTGTGCACGCATGTCTGCATGCACGTGCATGTGTGTGTGTGTGCATGAGTGTGTACGCATGCCCAGGCTTGTGCACATGTGCCTGCACGGGAAGTCGGCGGAGGAGGAAGCCAGCCCCAGGGACGAGCTCCCAGCTCCGGGGCTTGTTTGCATCATGCTGATACAAGGGAGCAGCTGGCAGGATCACACCTCCGCTGCCGGCGGGACCCACCGGCCCTGCGCCCCGCGCCCGCCGCGTCAGCCTCCCCTTTGCTCCAGCTGGTATCCGGAGCCGAACAGCCTGGCCCCAGCAATCCCCCGTTTATCCCTCTCCCCTTGGGACCTCGCAGCCCCCCGGCTCTGCCCCCAGCCCGACACCCCTGCGCCCCACAGGCAACCGGGGGAGGGATGGCTCTAAGGAGATGGCTCAGATGCCTGGAATCTCATCTCACCCCCGCAGTGTGAGCTTGTCCCGGCACCTCCATGTGCCCCGTCCCCTCTCCATGCAGCGCGGCTTTGGGACGTCGAGCGGCCCCAGCACGGCTCACCCCACCAGCGCCCCTCACCGTGGCCTCTGGGCTGCGGCTTGCTGAGCCCCCGTCCCGGCCCCAGCCTCGCCGCCCCCTCTCCTGCCCCATGCCAGGCCGTCCCCCGGGTGCCGCTAATCGCGGGGAGGAAGCGTCTGCCAGGCTGGGCAGCGTCTGGAGTCGCCCCCGGCCGCCCCGCGTGCGATTCTGCTCTGGGAGACGGCGCAGGCGCTGGGCACGCTGCCATCAGCAACGCCGCGCCGTGCCAGTTCCCACCGCCGCCGCGCGGCCACACAGCGGGACCCACCGGCACGTGGGAACGGCCGCCCCACGGTGCAACACGCGGGAACGGCCGCCCCATGGTGCAACATGCAGGAACGGCCGCCCCATGGTGCAACACACGGGCACCGGCACCGGCACACGCGGGCACACGCGCATACACACAGGACGCTCCTCTGCATGGCTCCATGCCGCACCGACGCACACACGGACACCGCGCACATGGAGGCACAGGCGGACGTGCGCGCACGTACAGGCGGACACAGGCGTGTGCAGGCTCCAGGGGTGCAAACGTGGGTACCAGCGCAGCGTAGATACAGCACAGCTATCCAAGCACACCCACCGAGCGCACACAGGGATACACACACACACACTGGCACACGCACACTTGTGCACACACACACACACGTACCCAGAGGGATACATACAGGTGTGTACGCAGCACGCACACACGGAGGTACCTGCACAGCGTTATCACACGCACACCCAGCGGCACACGCTGCAGCGGCATGCGCACCACAGCAGTGCACACACGTCCCAGCGCTCGGCACGGACACGCACCGCCAAACAACGGCCCAAAGCAGAGACCTGTCCCCCACAACCTGAAACACCGTGTGCGCACACGTGAACACGCATGGTGTGGACACGCGGGCTCCCACCGCGTGGCTCCCCCAGCCGGCTCCCTCCGCGTCTCACCAGGGACCCTCCGCTCCTGGGCCCGGTGTCCGGAGGGAGGCGGAAAGCCCGTCCGTTTCCGCACAGCCCCGGGGGTGCCATGCTCCCGCCGTGCTCCTTCCCCGCAGGAGCTGGGACCCGGCTTAGAGCACGGCTTAAACCCCGCCGACCCGCCAGGGCACGGGGCAGGCGCCCATCACCCGGGCCTCGGGGCAGCTCCCGCGCCGCGGGCAGGCGGACGCTGCTGTCGGGGGGGATTCGTCAGGCGCAGCCCCACACTTCACTCCTCCCCACGCGCCCTCATCTTTTTCCTCTTCCAATTTTCTGGATGATTAACTCTACTGCTGTTTCCTGACAACCTCTGCTGTTGGTATTAATTTCTTTTAACTAGTGATTAATTACTCGCTGTCTCCCGCACTCCTTCTCCCTGTCGCCTATTTGCATATTAATCAAATTCTACTTGATGGGCTGCCTGTTACCTTCCTGCCAGGCCCCGCGACTCCCGTCACCCGCAAATGACATTACAGCACCGCGCGCTGCACGCAGCGGGGCCGGGCCGCAACGCCGCCCCACGTCTGCCCCACACGCGTGGGGAAGCAGGAGGCCAGTGCGCCCCGGGGCCTGGCCCTCGTCGGGACCGCGGATGGGAAACCCCGGACCCCCAACCGTGACCCAGCCCCATCCCCGACCCGCACCAAGCCCCCCACACCCCGGACCCCCAACCCCGGCCCTGCCCCATCCCCGACCCACACTGAGCCCCCCACACCCCGGACCCCCAACCCCGACCCTGCCCCATCCCCGACCCACACCGAGCCCCCCACACCCCGGACCCCCAACCCCGACCCTGCCCCATCCCCGACCCACACCGAGCCCCCCACACCCCGGACCCCCAACCCCGACCCTGCCCCATCCCCGACCCACACCGAGCCCCCCACACCCCGGACCCCCAACCCCGACCCTGCCCCATCCCCGACCCACACCGAGCCCCCCACACCCCGGACCCCCAACCCCGACCCTGCCCCATCCCCGACCCACACCGAGCCCCCCACACCCCGGACCCCCAACCCCGACCCTGCCCCATCCCCGACCCACACCGAGCCCCCCACACCCCGGACCCCCAACCCCAACCCGGCCCCATCCCCGACCCACACCGAGCCCCCCACACCCCGGACCCCCAACCCCGACCCTGCCCCATCCCTGACCCACACCGAGCCCCCCACACCCCGGACCCCCAACCCCAACCCGGCCCCATCCCCGACCCACACCGAGCCCCCCACACCCCGGACCCCCAACCCCGACCCTGCCCCATCCCCGACCCACACCGAGCCCCCCACACCCCGGACCCCCAACCCCGACCCTGCCCCATCCCCGACCCACACCGAGCCCCCCACACCCCGGACCCCCAACCCCGACCCTGCCCCATCCCCGACCCACACCGAGCCCCCCACACCCCGGACCCCCAACCCCGACCCTGCCCCATCCCCGACCCACACCGAGCCCCCCACACCCCGGACCCCCAACCCCGACCCTGCCCCATCCCCGACCCACACCGAGCCCCCCACACCCCGGACCCCCAACCCCGACCCTGCCCCATCCCCGACCCACACCGAGCCCCCCACACCCCGGACCCCCAACCCCGACCCTGCCCCATCCCCGACCCGCACCGAGCCCCGCACCCCCCGGACCCCCAACCGCGACCCTGCCCCATCCCCGACCCACACCGAGCCCCCCACACCCCGGACCCCCAACCCCGACCCTGCCCCATCCCCGACCCACACCGAGCCCCCCACACCCCGGACCCCCAACCGCGACCCTGCCCCATCCCCGACCCACACCGAGCCCCCCACACCCCGGACCCCCAACCGCGACCCTGCCCCATCCCCGACCCACACCGAGCCCCGCACACCCCGGACCCCCAGCGCCCCGGGCCGGGCTCCGGTGGCTGCACAGCCCGGCGGTGCCGCGTCCCGGGGCCGGTGGGAGCGGAGCCCGGCACCGGCAGCAGCAGCGGCACCGGCAGCGCCACCGCCGCGCGGGCCGCCGCCGCCCCCTGGTGCCGCCGCCGCGCACCGCACGCAGCGCCCGGGGCGCCGGGACAGCGGGGCCGCGCTGCCCCCGCAGGCGGGAGCTCCCCTGCCCTGCGCCGGACACGGGATGGCCAAAGCCTGGGAGCCTGGGACATGCCAGCCTGCCTGGGACACACACACATGCACGCACACACATGCACGCGCACGCACACACACACGCACACACACGGTGCTCTTGCCCCAGGCCAGGGAGGATGGTGACCCAGCTCGTTTCCAGCTAATCTCCCCCGTGGTCGCCTCCCCCGCCCCCCCCCAGTTCCCCATCTCCATCCCCCTGTCCCAGGCACTGCGCCCTGCTCCCCAGGTCACGCTCATCCTGCTCCCCAGGTCATGTACGTCCTGCTCCCCAGGTCATGCACGTCCTGCTCCCCAGGTCATGCATGTCCTGCTCCCCAGGTCATGCTCATCCTGCTCCCCAGGTCATGCTCATCCTGCTCTCCAGGTCATGCTCATCCTGCTCCCCAGGTCATGCACATCCTGCTCCCCAGGTCATGCACATCCTGCTCCCCAGGTCATGCTCATCCTGCTCTCCAGGTCATGCTCACCCTGCTCTCCAGGTCATGCTCATCCTGCTCCCCAGGTCATGCACGTCCTGCTCCCCAGGTCATGCACGTCCTGCTCCCCAGGTCATGCTCATCCTGCTCTCCAGGTCATGCTCATCCTGCTCCCCAGGTCATGCACGTCCTGCTCTCCAGGTCATGCACATCCTGCTCCCCAGGTCATGCTCATCCTGCTCTCCAGGTCATGCTCATCCTGCTCCCCAGGTCATGCTCATCCTGCTCTCCAGGTCATGCACATCCTGCTCCCCAGGTCATGCTCATCCTGCTCCCCAGGTCATGTATGTCCTGCTCCCCAGGTCATGCTCATCCTGCTCCCCAGGTCATGTATGTCCTGCTCCCCAGGTCATGCTCATCCTGCTCCCCAGGTCATGTATGTCCTGCTCCCCAGGTCATGCTCATCCTGCTCCCCAGGTCATGTATGTCCTGCTCCCCAGGTCATGCTCATCCTGCTCTCCAGGTCATGCACATCCTGCTCCCCAGGTCATGCTCATCCTGCTCCCCAGGTCATGTATGTCCTGCTCCCCAGGTCATGCTCATCCTGCTCCCCAGGTCATGTATGTCCTGCTCCCCAGGTCATGCTCATCCTGCTCCCCAGGTCATGTATGTCCTGCTCCCCAGGTCATGCTCATCCTGCTCCCCAGGTCATGTATGTCCTGCTCCCCAGGTCATGCACATCCTGCTCCCCAGGTCATGCACGTCCTGCTCCCCAGGTCATGTATGTCCTGCTCCCCAGGTCATGCACGTCCTGCTCCCCAGGTCATGCTCATCCTGCTCCCCAGGTCATGCTCATCCTGCTCCCCAGGTCATGCACATCCTGCTCTCCAGGTCATGTTCATCCTGCTCCCCAGGTCATGCACGTCCTGCTCTCCAGGGCATTGCACCCTGCTCCCCAAACACACACTCAGCCCGCCCGGCCGCGTGCCCCTCTCCCCTCTGGTGCTGGTGGCCGTGCTGTGGCCCTCTCTGCATCCGCCAGCCCCGGCTGCATGGGGGTTACCATCCATCCAGCTCTGCTCAGCTGCAGGTGCCAGCAGCCCCCCGGTGCCGGGGGCACCAGCCTGGAGAGGGGCACAAGCTGTGGGGCCAGGGGGTCGGGGGTGCATGCTGGGGCTGGGGCAGCCGTGCTGGAGGAGCGTCGGCTGCTGGGGAAGGCCCCAGGTCCTCAGTCCTCCCTGGCTGCGAGCAGGGCTCCGAGTTTGCAGCTACGCAGGGAAGAAGGGAAAGCTGAGCAGGGCCAGTCCCACGGCAAGGAGGGAGAGCGGTAAGTGGGGACGGGAGATGGTGCGGAGCAGTTTCCCCTCCCCACCCCGCCTGAACGATGGGCCAGCGGGCAAAAACACACACAAAAAATGCAGATGCTCTTCCCGCCCGTCCTGGGTGCCCAGAGCACGACCCATCCCCACGGCCCCAAGCCTCCCCCGGGGGGAGTTGGGGGCCGGTTCACAAGGGTGCAGCAGGGGAGGGCAGGGTCTCGCTGCTGTCTTGCAGGGTTTGTGTGTGTTACTTAATAGTAAATGGACAAGCAATTGCACCGAGTCCTGACCATCGCGCAGGCCTGCGGCGATGTCTGGAGCCCTCTGCGTCTGCGGGGCAGCGGCCGGAGCAGCTTCCCGCAGGGAGCCCCGCAGGCAGCCGGACAGGCCCCGTGCGGCACAGCCCTCCCCGGCCTCGGTGCTGCTGAATTGTCCAGGCTGCGCAAGGTCCGGCTGCGATGGGCCAGCGCTGAGACCCTCCAAACTCGTGTCTTACAGGGGCCACCATCCTTCCCCGACGTGGGAAGACGGGCAGGGGCAGCCCCAGCCCCTGGTGCCTGCCCGAGCCCGGGGCAGCTGCCCGCATTCCTCGGCCGGTCGAGCGGTTTACTCTCCGGTGATCTCTTCGGGGCGAGCTCTGCCCTGCAGCGCGGAGCAGTCGTGACAATACAAACACGAGTCCCAGGGGCATCGTCAGTGCCGTCAATATTGTGGTTCTTTAATAAAAACCTCAGTGACCTTTGGCAGAACCATCAGGAGCAGAAGACACGTCGGGCCCCCGCTCAGCCCAGCGCAGCCCGGCAGCGCCGTGGCCGGGAGGCGGCTGCTTGCGTTTAAATGCCCCAATGAAATAAAACCTCCAAAATATGTGATGCAAAAACATACAATTATGTTACCCAAAGATTGAAAAATACCTATTAGAATTGTTCAGTCCTGTTAAGTCCTCTTACAAACAGCAGGAAACCTGTATAAACCTCAGTTATTTACCTCAACCGCCGGTCCGTTCGCTGCTCTGCGCTCCCTGCCGCTGCGACCGCTTTCGCGGACGGGTCGGGGTCGTCGCAGACCCCGGCCAAGCGCCGCCGGCTCCCCGGGGCCGTCTCCGAGACGTGGGATGGGGCGGGCGGGGAGGCCCCACGCGGGCAAAGCAGGAGCTTTCCCCCGGCAGGGCTCTGCCCTTCCCAGGCTCCAGCACAGCACAGCCGAGAGGACGCAGCGGCATCCCAGAGCGACGTCCCTCCTCCCATTTCCCCATCGCTGATGGGACAAGGAGCCAACGGCACCAGGCGGGATGCAGAGCATCCTCCCGGCATGAGCCGTGGTGAATGCCAGGGCCGGCCTTCCCGCGGGGACGTCGGGCACGTTCTCCCTGGCCGCCCTCGGGTCCCTGCTCCTAGGAAAGAAAACCCTGCCCCGTCTGAGCGCCCCGTGCCCGCCGTAAGCCCCGCGATGGCTGCTGCTGCCCAGGGCGCCCTCGTGCCCATCCCAAGCTGCAGCAGGACCTTCGTGCCCGGCCCCGGCCCTTGGCCACGGTCCACGGCTCATCCAAGCGTGCGCCTTCCCCGGCCTCGCGGCCCAGCAGCGCCCGGCTGTACCTGCGTCACCGCTGCCGCGCCGGAGCTGGAAGGGAGCGGGGCTGCTGTTGGCACCGGTGCCACGGCATTTCCCCACGGCGCCGCTGCCCTTTCCGCACCGCGGCCGGCGGCACGGGGAGGAGCGCCGGGCTGGGGAGCGCCGAGCCGAGCCGAGCCGAGCCTCCCGCACAGCAGCTGTGGCAGAAGCTCCCACGCCGAAACCGCTCCATGAATAACCAAACGCTCCTGCCCCAGCCGGCGTTTCCTTGGCCCGCGCAGACCTGGAGCGGCACTGACCTAAGCGCTACGAGCGATCGGTTGGATCTCGTTCACTACGGACAAGCGAGGAGAAATGCCAGACACCAGCGCTGCACCACAGACGGCAGTTCCCACGGCTGGGCAGCGACCGCGAGATTTGCAACAGGCAGGAGCGGTAAATGCCTGCGGTCAGGTTAGGGAGCTGCAGGCGACCGAGCGAAGAAACAGCCCTGCGCTTAGCGGAGAAAGTCCCTGCGCAAAGCCAAGCCGGTGCAAAGAGGAAGCAAAAGCCGAGGGAAGAGCGGCACCGCGGCTCTGCCAGCCCCTGGCTGTACTGGCAGCTCGGCCCGGGGGCTGCGGGAGCTCGGCCCCTGCCCGCCCGGGTCGGGTCGGGTCAGGTCGGGTCGGGTCGGGTTGGCCGGATCTGTGCCTCCGCGGTGCTGGAGCCGACCCGCAGCCGAGCCTTTCCCACGCCTGCAGGTGAGCAGAAATGACTTGTGCATCGGCTGTCGCGACACCCCAGCGGCACCGTGGCGAGGGCTCGGGGAGGGCTGGGGCGGGCGCTGCAGCCCAAGAGCCTGGCGAGGAGCCTGGCTAACGCTCATTCCTCTCCCACGTGAGAGCCGCTGAGCGCAGCTTCCCTCAGTAAATCATGCGAAGCCCTCAGATGGCTCAAAGGGCAGCTCCATTAGAGATAATCCTGCTAAAAACCCACAGATGTTCGATGGGAAACTCGGCCTCCCCTTGTGCCGCGGGTGCTGCTGCAAAGTGAACTTTAATAGAGCTTAACAGCAACCCCAAATGCTTCAAAGGCAGCAAGTTAGTCCCAGACAATCAATCGCTTTTTAGTCTTGAAGGGACTGAGAGACAAAATACATCCATTGCACCATGCATCTTCTCTGGGAAAGCTTCCAGCTTTGAAATGAAACACCCCTTCCCCCCTGGGAGCCGCTCGCTGCTGTCGCTCACATCCCCCGTGCCAGACGAGGGGAGGCTGGTTCCCGGTGTAGGGTTTCCGCGCGTTCAGGGAAACCGAGTCTTTCCGCAGCGAGACGGATCCGGGGCGATGATTGAGCCCGCGTGGGGGCTGCGGGCCAGCCCTCCGCTCCCCCCGGGGCCGCCGCAGACCCCGGGGGCCCGGCCCGGCCCAGAGCGGACGCCGGGGTCGGAGCCGTCTCTGGGCATGGGGAGACATGCCGCAAACTCAAGTCGTCCCCAACGGCAGCACCGCGGCCAGGCAGGACCGGGACCGCTCGCCGGGGAGGGCTCAGCCACACAAGGGGGCAAAGCCACTCGCGGGTCCCTGCATGACGCGGCCCGCGAGGGCTCACGCAGCGCGCGGAGGCAGCCAGAGCCGGGAGGAGGCAGCCGCGCTGCCCGGGGCTGGAGAAAACCGGGGGAGCGAGCAAGCACCCAGCACACGGAGCGATCAGAGAAGGCCGAGAGGGATTTTGGTCGCCTCCCGGGAGCGAACGCCGGTTGCTCGGGGCTCCTTGTGTTGGCGGACGCGGATCCAGCGCCGCGGGCAGGAATGAGCAGCTGCACGTTGACACGAGAAATGGGGACGACTGCTGCCTGGAGAGACCCAGGGCCGGGGCGAGCGCTGCCTCCCCAGAGCCCCCCGAGGCTGGACCAGCAGCCCTCGCTCTGAGCGCTGGCCCAGGGACACCGCAGGCAGCCTGAGCCCCCGCCAGCGCCCGGAGCGCAGCCACAGCGCCCGGAGCGCAGCCACAGCGCCCGGCAGCACCATGCCACGCGGACTGAACCCATCCTAGAGCCAGCAGCACCCTCTCCTCCCACCCGCCACCACCCCAGTGCTACCCTCTTCCTCCGGACCAGCCGTCTGCAAACAGGGAGGGAGCCGGGACCTTGCCCGGGCGGCTCCCAGCGCCCCAGAGAAGGGCTGGGGATGGGCAGAGCGCCCAGATGCGAAGCGTGCTGCAGGCACCGCAGGGTGAAGAAGGCCAGCTCTGCCTCCTGCCCCGCCAGCCTGCGCCCAGGCCTGGCGTGGTGCATCCTCAGGCTTGGGACCCCGTCTGCGCCCACCCTGCCCGGCTGGCAGCCGCCGCCTGCCCAGGGCCACGCTGGGGCCACAGCAGAGCTGGGAGAGGAAGGGAACGCTGCCAGGACCTGCAAAAGGGACAGCAGCGAGGGCTGGGGGCCGGGGCCAGGCGCTGTGACCTGGAGGCACAGCCTGGCGCAGGGCTGAGAGCAGGCGGGGAAGGATACGCGCAAACTCAGTGCTGGATCTCGGTTTTATTAAGAAACCCAAAGCAGGTACAAATCCCTGAAAGAGCTGAAGGTAGCAGCCGTCCCTGCAACGCAGTGCCCTTCCCCACTGCACGCAGCCGGTTCTCCCAGGCCCCTGGCGCGCAGGGAGCCGCGAGGAGCCCCGAGGTGAGCACAGCCCCACCACGGCCTCCTGCCCCTGCAGGACCCGGAGCACAGGCAGCCGGGACAACAGCCCCAGGGCAGAGCAGCCCCCGGGTTACGTGTGCAGTGAGCGAGCCCTGCGCCCGCAGCAGGGCCCTGGCACCCAGCTGGGGGGGGGGGGGGGCGGGGGGCCACACCACGGTGTGCTGATACTGCCAAAACACCCAGACAGGAGCAGAGGGGGCTGCATACAGACCCCCCCCTCCCTGCCGGGGGCTGCAGACCCCACACGAGGCATGACCCCACAAGGCACAACCACTCAAGGTGGCACGAGGTAGAGCGTGCCCCAGCCACGGGGCCGGGGTGAAGCCTGGCTCCCAAAAGCGCCAGGGCAGGGGCAGGTCCTGCTGCCTGCAGAGAGGGCCACAGCCCCCTGCACTGCACCCCCAGAGCCGTGGGCTCCACGTAGTGCCGGGCTATGAGAGAGCAGGGGGCCCCTTGGAGCAGGTGCCCCAGCTCCTCCCTGGGCTGGGCGCTGCCTGCTCCAACACCCCAACGCAGGGCCACAAGCCACCGCTGCAAGGGTGGACCCTGCCCGGTGCAGGATAACCCAAATGCCACCAGCACCGGGCTCCCAGGGAACGCGCAGCCGCCCAGCCGGGGGGGAGCCGAGCGGAAAGCCCCAGGCTCCCGCAGAAAGGCAATGGGAAGGTCTTAACGCCGCTGCGCTCGCTTCTTCGCCAGTCTGCAGCTCGGGGGCAAGCGTCACAAGGGGCTGTTGCCTTCACTGCTGCAGCTTCACCAGGAAGGGCTCTCCAAGCCAGCAGGCACTCGAGCCGGCTCCCTGGGGAGCAGGGACTCGGAGCTGTGCACCCTCCCAGGACAGGACAGGACAGGACGCGGCCCAGAGCCACACACTGTCGCGTCCTGGCAGTCCATTGGGGCCAGCTGCCGAGGACACGGGGCAGCACCAAGGGCCCGGCTCCTCCGCGTCGTCCCAGTGGTGCAAGACGTACAGGGCTCAGCTCCGCTCGCCGCAAGCGCACGAGACGTCCTGGCTAGGGGAGCCGCCGCGGAGGCACCTACCTCACGGCAGGTCTCTGGGTGCTGCCGGGGGGCGGCGTTGCGTGGGAAGGGTGTTTGAGCTGCAGCACCAGCTTGGTCCCTTCCACATCAGCACCCTGGGGAGGGAGAGCCGTCAGCGCTGGCCCCCACCCCAGGCCTAGGTGCTCCCCACGCAGAGGAAGGACAGGAGCAGGGCTGCAGTGCAGAGCCACGGACAGCCCCCACCTCGCTGCAGGCTCCCGCTCCTGGTGTATCCTGTGCTCCCCCCGCATCCAAGGGGCTGCAGGGTCCCCATGGCGTTGTCCCCCACCCCGGAGCTCACCAGCATGGTCCTGTAGGCCGCTTCTGCTGCTGCTTTCTGCGTGAAGTTGATAAAGGCACAATGTCTCTCTGGGAGCATCCGGATAAAGCGGATCTGCCCAAACCTGCGGGGTAGAGAGGGTCTTAGCAACTAACTCTGCCCCAGAGGTGCCCCGGCACCTACATTTTGCTCTCGCTCTTTGGGGAACGCGAAACACAGCCCAGAGACAGAGCCAAGATGCGACATGACAGACTGGCGTCAGCTCCCGGAGGCAGTGAACCACCAGGCAGTCTGGGGACTCACAAGCCGAGCGCCTGCAGGCCAGGAGCACCAGGGAACGGGGACACAGCCGAGGGACAGTCACGTGGGACAGGACAGATGTGGGGCTAGCGGGGCACTGTGGGCACAGGGTCTCAGCTCAATGACGGTTACATGGGAGAGCACAGACATGGGACTGGCAGGGCACCGCAGCCACAGGGTCTCAGCACAGGGAGGGTTTCACGGAGCAGGACAGACGCAGGGTCTCCAGGCCTGGGGAGACACTCACCGGCTAAAGGAGCTCTGAAGCACCTTCTCGGTGATCCTGGCGGTGATGTTCCCGACCCACAAAGGATAGCAGTCCCTGCCAACCACATCAGCATCACCGGTAGCCGGCTCCCTCCTGTGCACCAGCTGGAGGACTCCCCAGCATCACCAGCTCCGTGTGCAAGCTATGGGATTCACCCATTCCCGCCCGCTGCCCCCCCCCCGCGAGCAGGGGGCACCCTCGGCGGCCAAGCCCAGCGCTGCGCAGTCCCCACCAGCCCGCTCTCTGTGCCTCCCACCCAGCCCTTCCTCCTACCTGGCCGGATGCTGCGGGGGCAAGGTCTGCTTGCTGCTAGCTGCGACTGCTGCCCGGGCCAGGCCTTTCGAATGGCTCCTCGAGTTCGTGACAGTGACAAACCCATTCTTGTCCGTGTCACTGCAGCTTCCACTCGTCCGCTCCCCTGCCGAAAGGGAGGCCAGGGCTCAGCAGGCTCCACGGGCCAGACCGGGCAGCGTGTTACAGACCGCAGGCTGCCCTCAGCCCCAAGGTCCCCCCTGCTCCCCACCAGCTCTGCGGCACCCCCCCAGATCGCCAGCCCAAGGTGCCCCAGCACCATCCCAGCTGCCAGCTCCGCTAACGGGTCCAAAGCAAAACCGGACCTCAGTGCCCAGGGTCCCTTACCAGACAGGGGCAGCAGAAGCTCCGCGGTTTCCAGCAGGGACTGTACCGGGACACCCCCAGGGCTGGTCTGCAGCAGAGAGGAGAGGAGATCAGGCCCTGCCGCGCTGCCAGCCGAGCACGAGCAGCACTGCCGGCGCAGGCAGGGGCTCACCCGCAGCAGGGCCCGGCAGTCCTCCAGCTGGGCAGCTGCGTCCGCGTAGGAGCCATCCAGGCGCAGCAGCTCCTCGAACGTGCTCACAGCCTCGGCGTAGCGCTGGGGCCAACGAGAGGGCCTGGGCCTCAGCACCCAGCACCCCTCCTGGGCCAGGTCTCCCTCCTCCGCCCCCCCCAAAGGGCTGTGCCCGGCCCCACTGATACCCCCTTCCCCCACCTACCCCTCCCAGCCCTGGTACCTTCAGCCCCCTCAGGGCTTTGCCCATGCGGAAGAAGCCTTTGGGCCATTTGGGCTGGAGACCGAGAGACACCTGCGCGTCCCTGAGAGCCTCCTCGTATTGCTGCAGTTTCTCGTAGCAGTACGAGCGGTTCCCGAAGAGCCTGCGGGGAGGCCGAGGTCAGCCAGGCCTCCACGGCCGCTACGCACGCAGCTGGCCAGAGCGCACCAGGGCTGGGATCCGCAGCGCCAGGGCCAGAAGACGCCTGCCTCCCCTGCCCCGTTACTCACCGGTGCTCCCTGGGATTCAGCTTCACAGCCTCCGTGAAGGCCTGCACCGCCTCCGCGTAGCGACCGTTCTGGGCAGCCTCGTTCCCGCAGCCTGCAGGGAGAGCATCACCCCGCTACGGACCCTCCAGCCCTCCAGGCGGCCCAGCTGGGAGAGCAGAGCCGCATCCCCAGCATGCGGCAGGGGACACGTACATCTTCTGGGAGGAGTGCAGGAGACCAGGGCGAAGGAGACAGAAGCCGTCTGGGTCATGTCAGGGACAGCCCAGAGCCACAAAAACTGCCATGCCAGCGAGCGGCATGGGAATGCATGCCGAGAAGAAACCCTCCTGAGGGCAAACCTACCCACAGAGCCTGGGGGAAGCAGGGTAGAGCCCCCACGTGCCCGTCCTTACGCTCTTGCTGCCCTGGGAGGCCTGAGGCACTGACCTGCTAGAATCAGGCTCTGCTCCACCACGCTTGTGTCCAGGGGTACAGGCTCGGGCGCCTGTGGGGCAGCCAAGGACGGCGGCGAGGGTTCGGGTGCCTGTGGGGCAGCCAAGGACGGCGGCGAGGGCTCAGGCGCCTGCAGGGCGGCCAAGGATGGCGGCGAGGGCTCAGGCGCCTGCAGGGCGGCCAAGGATGGCGGCGAGGGCTTGGGTGCCTGCAGGGCGGCCAAGGACGGCGGCGAGGGTGAGGGCTCCGCAAGACGCGGGGCCTGGCCTGCCCCCCAGCCCAGGCGATGAGGCAGGACGACCCGTGAGAGCTGCCCCATCCCTCGGGAGGGCAGGCAAGTGCCCGCTGCTTGCCGCAGCTCCCCAGCGCCGAGACCTGCGGGCTGGCAGAGCCGGGCAGCAGGCAGAGGCAAACGGGGAACCGCTTGCACTGCTGCCAGTCCCGTCCAGCCTCCCCCAAAGAGCTGGGGCAGGAGGGCATCCACCCCCCCAGCTCACCCCCCAGCTGCTGGTGGGGGAACAGGGCTCACTGCAGGACGCACAGCCCTACACCCCCCCCGCACCGCTCGGCCTCGGTGGGAGAGAGGGCACCGCAGCTCCCAGCCCGCATAACTGGGCAGGCAAGGCAGGCCCAGAGCTGCCCGCACAACCTCCTGCAGGCACAGCGTCCCCGCCAGCACCCACGCGGCCCAGACCACAGCACCGTTCTCAGCTGGGGGTACGGCCCTGGGGATCTGCACGCTCAGCCAGCCCCTCGAGAAGCCAGTGACTGGCACTTTCCAGTCCTGGGGGCTCCCTCTGCCTACACAGGACCCCCCAACCCTAACTCACAAGTCAGGCCAGCCACATGATGGGAGGAGAGAAGCCAGTCAGGGCTGAAAGTACTCATGGCTTCCTATATATCTTATTCGGAGCCGCTGCAGCTGCACTCAGCCAGCTCACAAGGCCTCAGCCTGCGAGCAGCCTAGGCCACCCACCCCGCAGCTTCAGGAAAGCCTGCGCCCTGGGCAGCAGGGAAGGTCCCCCTTGAGGAGAGGCCGCTGTGGGAACCAACTCACTTTCTCCTGGGGCCTCTTGTCTGGCTCTGCATCATCAGTTTTGGCCGGTTTCTCCTTCCCAGGCGCTGGCAGCTTCACACCTGCTTTCTGCCACGCTTTGGAGACGAAGGTGCAGCTCAAGTCCAGCTCGTCCTGAGAGAGGAGAGCAGCTCAGGGAGGCGCGCAAAGCCACGTGCTCCTGACCGCGGGGCAGGCACCCAGGCCGGGAGCACAGCGGATGCTGCGCAGTGCTCGGGCTGACCACGCTGGCCCAGAGCGAAATGCAGCTCAGCCCAGCCCACCCTGGGAGCGCCTCACCTCCATCACCTCCTCCGCGCTGGCCTTTGGGCCTCCTGCTCCCTCCTCTCCAGGGCAGGCTGCCCTCTCGCCAGGGCGCCGAGAGGGGCTGGACTCTGGGCAGTCCTTCGCCTCCTCAGCACTGCTGTTGTCGCTGCTACCAGCGCCCGCGGCGTCGTTCAGAGATGACGAACCCTGGAAAGAGAGCGCAGAAGTGAGACGGCAGCTGCGTGGGTACTGCTGCGCGGGCAGCAGGGCTCTGCCAGCCCGCACCTCTCCTCTTGGCTAGGGCACCCTTTGCGGAGACAGCCTCCAGCAGCTCTTGCAGCCACAACTTCTCACGTTCGGACATTTACAGGCCCCCTCAGAAGGCACCACGTGCCAGGCCGCAGCAGAGCCCAGCTCCACGCCCACAGACAGGCAGGGGCAAGGCTGGCTGGCCCAAGAGGAGGGTACACAGCCACTCACCAGTTCAGCCTCCTCCTTGTTTTTTAGCTCTCGACATAATTTTTCTTGTCTCTTCCGGTCTTTCTGCTTCTGGAAACCAGAGAGAAAGCCATGAGCTGGTGCCAGGCAAAGCAGCACAGACCCAAACCTGAGCCCAAACTACAGCTTTTTGCCTCAGCTCCTGCTTAGGGAGAGGAGCGTGAGCACCAGTCCTCTCCCATGAGGCATGTTTCACCCCCCAGAGCTACCAGCAAGGTTTGGAAGAAGAGAAAACCTGGCCAGTGGTATCCACACCGCAGGGCAAGCACGCAAAGCCCAGCAGCAGGGCACACCCACCTTCTTCTTGAGTTTCTTCTTCTCGGCTTTCTTTTTCATTCGCTCTTCCTCTGCCACCAGCTCCTTTGCATTTTTCTCTGCTTCCTGGGAAAAGAGAGGTGCCAGTGACCCCACAAGCCCTGGACCAAGTATGAGCTCCCAACACCATGCCACAAGCAGCAGAGCCCCGGGATGCACAGACAGCAGGGCCTCAGCTGCCTCTGTGCGTGGCACAGAGCTGCTGCAGGGCATGCAGCCTGGCTGACAGCAACACCCAGGAACTGGAGACAGCTCACAGAAGAGCCACAGCCTCTAGAAGCCAGTTTGCGGGCAGGAGACTGCAGCAGCTCAGCAGCTGCATGCTCACACAGAAGTGAAAATGCAGCTCGGCCACTCATGCCTAAGAGCCACTGTGCAAAAGTGTCGTCGGCCCAAGGTGGCTCTGCAGTAGCCAACACTGGTGCTTGCAGGGGAGCAGCTCACTCGGAAAAGCCGTGCCTTATTCCAGCCAGGAGGCAAAGCAACCACTCAACAGACCCGAGGTGGCTTCCCCACAGCACTGTGTTGCCCCTCCTAGAGCTGGAGGTCGTGGGCTGGGCACGGGAAATGCCCGCGAGAGTCCCTGTGCCCGAGGGAATCGCCCTGCTGTGGGTCACCCCCAACAGCCGCAGGACCCCGCTCCGCAGCGGCCGGAGCCTGTGGGTCGAGCACGCCTGAGGGGGGGCGGCAGGGACGGCTCCCCCAGCACGAGGGGACAGCAGAGCCTGCGCCCTGCACCACCACCAGCTCCTCGCCCCTCCGGGCCTTGCGAGCAGGTAGGACGAGAGGCACCAGGTGACATGACATTGCGCGGGCGGGGAGGTGACAAGCGAGGACACAGAGCACCTATGGAGAAGAGACAGGGCGCACTGAGCCCGGGAGAGTACCTCTCTGATCTCAGTTACCTCAGGTGTAACCTGCTGCTTCCAGGGCGGGTTCGCGACGTGCATTCTTGTGTCTAAGAAGCGCTGGGGTGAGCGAGCAGACAGAGGGTCCTTGCACAAGAAAGACTTCTTGAACCCGCAGAAGTTGTAGTGGGGATTGCTGTCCTCATCACACATGTTACAGTCCTGGCTGTAATCAATCCACTCCTCCTCCTCGTCCTCCTCCTCACTGGAGGGCTCCAGGTTGCCGGGGTTGTAGCGGAATTCCCAGTCTGTGCAGGGAGAACGGCCGCGCTCAGGAGAGAGAAGAGAGGGGCACTGCCGCACGCGTCAGAGCCGGACACGTCCCGCTGCTCTCCTCCTGCAACCGCATGACACTAGAAACAGCTGTCTCTATCCTGACACCTCCTCCCGCGCCATCACTGAAACAGCAAACGGTCTCCGCAGGCGTGCAGAGGAATCGGAGGTGCCACAGATGCTCCGAGCTTCACCTGCTGTTCTGAGATGCAACAACTGCCCAGACCCAGGAAGAACAGGCAGCTAGTTACACCCCCAAGCTCAACAAAACAGACGGACAAGACCAAGCACAGCCTAGAAACAACAGCAAGCAGCAACTGCAGGTTGCACTCAAAAAATGGGATCAGAGCTGGCAGGGTCTGAGGGTGCAGGGGCAAGGCAGAGCCAAGCAGAGACCTGCCCAGACAGGGCTGTAATACGTCCCCGGGGAGGTGGGTGCGTTTCCTCCTGCCGAGCTCGGCGGGGAAGTGAGAGCAGCTGCTCTGCTCATCGCTGCACTCGTTCAGGCTCCGCGTTGGCCAGGCGGGTCTGCGGCTCGCAGCAGGTGAGCTCCCCGCAGGAGACCGCAGCTCCCCCCGAGCTTGCGCCCACGTGTTCCCCCAGCCGGGTCCTGGTTCTGGGGAGAACCCGGGCGCTCCCGTCACGCAGGTCAAACAACGCGGATGAGACACAGCGGCCTCACAGGCTGGAGAGTCTCTTCAGCCAAGGCCGCGGTGTCTAACCAGGCACCCTGGAAGCCGTGAGCAACGCAGAGCCTTGGCCCAGCCGGGCCGGGAGCACGCAGCAACCCGCAGCTTCCACACCCAGAGCTGCCCTCCAGGGCTGGCAAACCGGCGCTTCCCAGCAGCGCAGCCCCAGCGTGAAAAATGCTCCGCCAGTCTTTCAGAAAGAGCAGCTCCCAGGCTGGGTGGAAACGAAGAGGTGGGTGCCCCACCTCTGCCAGCTTCCGCTGCCCGCAGTCTGTGGCACCATCCCAGGCCCCGGGAGGCGACGGCACAAGTCAGCACAGGAGTCGCTTCCCCACAACAGCGCAAGCAAGAGACTTGCTGTTCCCAAGCACCGAGCACTCCAGACAGCTCCTGAGCTCAGCCTGCTCCCCCAGCGCTATCACCTGAGCATCTCTGGCCAGCGGCTCTTCTGGCTTCGCCCTGGTCGAACGCATCCTGCGCCCCAAACACGTCCCCCATCACAGTGCGATGCAGCATGTTCAAGGCAGTCTGCGGAGACCAGGAGGTGGAGCGGCTTCTCTACGCGCCAGCCCCGCCGCCCCGGCTCGGAGAGAATGAGCGGTCCCCACCGCGCTCCCCGCTCCGTTCGGGCTCCTGCCAGCTCCTGCGCTCCAGGAGCGCCCGCGCCACGGCCAGGAGCCGGGCGGAGGCGACAGGAGGGCGCTTCCCCACGGCCTCTCTCCCCAGCCGCCCTCCCGGCGAGACGGGCACCGGCTCTGCCCCGCGGGGTCCCCGGGAGGCCCCCGCCACCCACCTGCCGCTGCCTCCAGCCGGGCTCCGGGGCGCCGGGCGCGGGGTGCAGCGGGCAGTAGGGTCCTGCGGGAGAAGGCGGCGGAGCCTCAGCCGCCGGCGGAATCGAAACCGAAACGCTGCGGCGGCAGCGAGAGGCCACGGGGCAGGGCGGGGGCGGCCCTCACCGCCCCGTCCCGCCCGGCGCCGCCCGGGGCTGCCCCCGCCGCCCAGCTGCCTCCGGACACCGGCGCCGCAGGACCCGGCTCCTGTCGCCGCCGTGACCCCCGCACCGGCTCTGCCCCGGGGACCCCCACCGGGACCCCCGCCCCGGGACCCCCCGCCCCGGCTCTGCCCCGGGTCCCCCCCCCCACCGGGCCCCCCCCGCCCCGGCTCTGCCCCGGGCCCCCCCCCCACCGGGTCCCCCCCCCACCGGGCCCCCCGCACCGGCTCTGCCCCGGGCCCCCCCCGCACCGGGTCCCCCCCGCACCAGGCCTGCCCCGCACCGGTATCCCCGCCCGGCCCGGCCCGGCCCTGCCCTGCCCGGTCCCCCCCCACAGGCGTCCCCACACCGCCCCCCCTGCCCCGGCCCCCCGCCTCGGGGCCCCCCCGCACTGGGCTCTGCCCCGGGACCCCCGCACAGGTCTCCCCCCCGCCGTACTGCCGCTCCAGCCGCCCGCGCCCAGCACGCAGCCCCAGGGGCAGTCGCCGAGGGCGGCCCCGGCGGGACCCCGCAGCCCGCCCGCCCCCAGCATGGCCGCGGCGCGCCGCCGCCGGAAGCGCTTCCGCCCGCCGCGGAAGCTCTGCCTGCGCGCTGACCGGAAGCGCGGCACGCCGCCGCCGCCGCGGGAGGGCGAGGCCGCCCGGCCGCCATGTTGGCTGAGGGCAAGCCGTGCGCGACGGCGGCCCGCGAGGCTCAAGACATGGCGGGGGGCGGCGCGCAGCCAGGCCCGCGTCCCCAAGCACCGTCCCCTCGCGGGGCATGGCCCGCGTCCCCCCAAACCGTCCCCTTGCAGGGCATGGCCCCACGTCCCCTCATGGCATCCCTGTGCTGGGCATGGCTGTGCTGGGCCGGGTCCCTGCGTCCCCTCATGGCATCCCTGCACCGGGCATGGCCACACCAGGCCCGGGCCAGGGCCCTGCGTCCCCTCACGCCATCCCCACATGGGGCACGTCTGGGCTGGCAGGACCCCATGTCCCCTCGCAGCGTCCTCGCACCGGGCATGGCCACACCGGGACAGGGACGGGGCCCTGTGTCCCCCTGCGGGGACAGTGAGTAATAGAGACCAGTAACATGTTAAAGAAGATTCTTACATGATACCTTGAATTAGCGTACCAGCATAATGAAATTGCAGCTGTAACGCAATAGAGCGGTTGCTGTTTCCCATACATGGCATTGCGGGTGTTGGTGTCGTTCTGCCCGGCGAGACAGCCAAAGGCGCCATGTTTGTGGAGGGGATTGGTGGCAGCGCCATGGGAGGGAGGCGCGGGCAGGTGCGCATCCGCCCTGGGATCAGCGCGAGTCCCCCTCTCCTCGGCTGCCTGGATTAGCGTGCGGATGAGGTCTAAGCTCATTTCCCTCCAGCCCTGCCCGTGGGCAGCTGCCTGGCCCTGGCACAGGGGATGATCCAGCATGGGGGATGGTGGCCTTGAGAAGAGCTGTGGGAAGCCCTCCCTCGAGGTGAGGCTGGGGGAGCACCGTGCCCCGAGGGGACGGTGCCACGTCCCTGGCAGACAGGGACACTGCCAGGGACCCTGCTCCTGGGAGAGGGTGGCATGGTGGCCCCATCCCCATGGTGGGACCCTGCAAGGGGCAGGGGATGGCAGCCACCAGATGGGCCAGGGAGGGCCAGGGACGGAGGGGGTGTTCCCGCAGGAGCTGATCCGGGAATGTTTCGGGTGTTTCTGCCCCTGCGGTCCTGAGGTCGAGGGTGAAAATCCCTGGCAAAGCCTCAGCAGTGACGCTGGCAGCTGAGTCATGCAGGGAGTTGCCCCGAGGCCGAGCCGAGCCACAATCCCCCTTTACCCACCGCGGGCAGGGGGAGCGGGATCAGCACAACGCTGCCTCCAGCATCTTTTTCCTCCTCTATGGCTCCATGCCTTCCCCGAGCCCTTCCCACTGCAAACGCTCCCAGGGAGGGCACCAGGGCCAGCTCTGCCCTCACCCTCCAGCTGGAAGGAGCTCAGGGAGCAGAGCACGGCCCTCCTCCGCCAAGGACCAGGGACCTGGGGAGGGGAGCAGCCAGCACCCCAGGCCATGCAGCCATGCCCGGGCAGGGTCCCCTGCCGGACCCCGCAGTCCCTGCCCGCTGCCTCAGCTTCCCCCCGAGGCAGCGCTGCGGGTGGTCACAGAAACGCGTTAACCAGGATCGGTTAGTCCATAAAGAGCCCTGCAGAGGGGACCTTGGTGGTACGGCAGTGACAGACGGGCACGGGGGGGCTGTCCTGTCTCGGGGGCAGGACCCAGCTGAGGCCGCAGCTGGGCGAGGCGCCGGGGGCCGAACCCCGAGGGCCGCGGCCGGGCGGGGAGGTGACGGGGGCCCAGGCGTGCGGACTGGGCGCGCAGCAGCGGGGACGGGGCCGCTCTCATGGCAGCACCCCGGTCGGGCCAGGCAGCGCCTCGGATGGCCCCGGGCACGGAGGCTCGGCGGGGCGGCGGCCGCCTGCCGGGCAGCAAAGGGCGGGACACGGGCCCGGCGCGGCGGGCCGCGGCCTAGCGACGGCCCCGGGCCGCGGCGGCTCCCTAGCAACGGCGGGCCCCGCCCCCGGCGGCCCCTCGTCACACAAGCCCCGCCCCTCCCTGTCACGAGGGGGCGTGGCCCATCCGAGGGGCGGGGACTCCCAGCTCGGGGGCCCGCCCCCGCCTCCGCCGCGTGACCGGTGACGCGTCCGCTCCGCGGGCGCCGATTGGCGGCGGCGGGGCCACGTGGGGGCGCGGCCGGGCGGCGCGGGGGCAGGTAGGGAGCGGGGTCCCGGCGCGGGCAAGGGCGCGAGGCCGCCGCGACCCGCGAGCCGCCGTAGCGGAGTCGCGGGCCGGGAGGGAGGCGGGGCCGGCCAGGAGCCCCACCCGCCGCGCGGGTCTGCCGCGCCGGCCGATGACCCTCTCGGAGGTCGGCCCCGCCCCCCAGCGAGAGGCCCCGCCCCCAGCGAGAGGCCCCGCCCTCTTGCATAGGCCCCTCCCCTCTCCCCCCCCCCACTCCGAGGGCCCGTGACCCCCCCGCGGCAGTGCGGGGATTGGGGGGCACCGTCGGGGGGGGGGCTCCGGGGGGGCGTCCAAGGGGGGGGGCACTGGGCAGGGGGCTATGGGGGGCTCTATGGAGGGCTGAGGGGCACGGTCAGGGGGCTCTGGGGGGGGGGCTCTGGGCAGGGAGTGGGGTGCTGGGGGGCTGGGGACTCTAAGGGGGGCCCTATGGGGGGCTGTCGCTGCCCTCCAGCTGGGGGGCCCCAGGGCCCGGGGGGACGCAGCCCGCTCTGACCCGCCGCGGCTCCTCCTTGCAGTTGGTCGCGGCGGGGGGCATCGGCCCGGACGCCGCCATCCTCCTCCTCCTCATGTCCCGCCTGCCGCAGGCCCCGGGCTCCGGGGTGCTGCCGCCCCTGAGGACCGCGCCGGGGCCCCCGCGAGCGCCGCCGAGCGATGGGGCTGCCGGCGGCGAGCCGGAGGAGCCGCCCCGCCAGGGTGAGAGGGGGCAGAGCCGGGGTCGGGGCAGCGCGGTCGTCCCACGGGACTGGGCGGCCGCGGGCAGCGTGGGCAGGGCTGCCTCCCGCGCCGGCCGCCGGCCCCAGCGCTGCCGCCTCTCCGCAGGCGGCGGCTCCCCGGCCCGCGTGGCGCGCTCGCCGCAGGAGGCGGAGGCCGTGCTGCGGAGCTGTGCGAACCCCGGCCCGCAGCGCCCGCCGTTCCCGTGCCCCGGCGAGCGCTCCTATGACAGCGACGACGAGGACTCTCCGGACGCGCTGGCCCAGGTGGAGCAGAGCTTCCTGGGGCTGCGCCGGTGCTTCTGCGTCTGGGAGGATCCCCGCACCGAGACCTTCCGGGGCCACGTCCGGCCCCAGCCCGGTGACGCGGCGCACGCGGCCTTCTCCTACCACCCCGTCCACCCCCGCATGGCCAAGCACTGCGCCGCGCTGCACGCCCTGCTCCAGCACCGCCACCACCTCCGCCTCTCCCGCGAGTACTGCCGCCGGCTCAAGGGTGCCTCCGACTTCGTCCGCCGGCTGCTGCTCCTTGTGGAGCAGCCGGGACTGCGGGTGCTGGCCGGAGAGCCGGGGGCAGCCCGGCCGCTGCGGGGGCTCTGCGAGGAGCTGCGGACGCACGCCAGCCACTGGAGCGGGCTGCAGCGGCGGATGCGCGGCGACCCGTGGCTGCGCCCGCTGCTGCTGCTGCACGGGCACGAGTCGGTGCGGCACATGAAGCAGGCGCTGGCGCTGCTGGCGCTGCACGCGGCGCGCCTGGTGGAGAGCTACGCGGAGGCGCTGCTGCGCGGCTTGGCGCGCGCCGGCCCCGCCGCGGCCACCCCGGCCCTTCTCGCCGACCTCTTCCAAGGCCTGGAGATCTACAACCGCGTGGTGGGCGACCTGGCCCTGGAGCTGGGCTCCGGCAGCCTCGCCGCCCGGCACGGCGCCGCGGGGACTGCCGGGGATTGCTCCCAGCCCTTCCCCGTGGACAGGGTGCTGGCGATACTGGCGGCCGAGCGGGGCGGGCTGGCCGCCGAGCGGCTCCACCAGCTCCTCCTCCGGCAGCGGGGCCGGGGCGACAAGCCGGAACGCGTCCGCCGGGAAGATGCCGTGGTGCCTCCGGACTGCCGCTCCGTCGATGCGGACGCGGGATCCCCGGGGCGCCCCGGACGGGAGGAGCTGACGAGGCTCCCCGAAGAGCTGCAGGCGCTGTGCAGGGAGGACAAGGAGCTCGTGGGCCTCGTCCTGGGGGTGCTGGTGGCCTCCACTGACAGCCTCCGGCACCGCGTGCTCAACCGGCCCAAGCAGGAGACGGTGCCGGCGGCGGAGCGCCCCGAGGCCCCGGCGCTGCCGGCGGCCGGCCCTGGCGCCGCCTCGAGGCCCGGCTCCCCCGGCTGGCGGTCGGCGCGGTGGCTGGACGCGTCCCGCGCGGAGGCGGCGGAGGCGCTGCACGCCCGCTACTCCCCGCTCTGCTGGGAGGCGGCCGGCGCCGCGCTGGCCCATCGCCTGGAGGTGCCGCGGGAAGGGCGGCCGCTGTGCGGGGCCGGCGCGGCCGCGGCGCTGGCGCGGGAGCTGAGCCGGGCTCTCGGGCAGGGTAAGCGCGGGGCCCGCGGGAGGGCGACGCGGGGGCGCCGGTTCCCCAGCGCCGCCGGGCCCGGCCGGCGCGGGCTGTGCTCGCCCTCAGCCCCGCGTCCCCTTGCAGCCTGCCTCCCCCCGGAGTGCGAGGAGGAGCTGAGGCGCCTCTGCCTGCGCCTGCTCTGCCACGGCGTCTTCCAGAGCTGGGACCGAGGTGAGCGGGCGAAGGGGCCGGCACGGGGGAGCGCTTCCCCGCGGCGCATCGCCCTGGGGGCACGGCACTGCTCACCCCGGCGTCCGCCTTCCCCCCCCCAGGCTTCGCCCGTGCCCTGGGCTCGGGGCTCTCCGACAAGTGCTGCGCGGAGCCGGAGCAGGCGGCAGGAGCGGCGCAGAGCAGGACGGCGCGGCTCCTGCAGCAGCTCTACCCCGCGCTGGCCTTCGCCCTGCGCCGCCTGGAGCCCCGTCCCGCCGGGCGAGCGGGTGAGCGGGGCGTCATCGCGCCCGGGGCACGTTCGCGGGTGTCCTGCTGGGCCGAGCTCCTGCCCCCGGGATCCCCTCCGTGCTTGGACCCCCTGCGCCCCCCCCCGCCTTGCCTGCCCCCCCCAGTTTGGGAGCGTTTGCCACTCGTCGTGCGCTGCCCGGCCCCGTGCTCCCACCTCCGCTGGGCTCTGCGGCGCAGCCCCGGCCGCCACGTCTCCGCGCTCTCTCCCCGCGCAGGCGGCCGCCCCGGCTCGCCCGACCTGCGCCTGCAGCTGCTGGGCCGGTGCGTGGCCACGGCGCAGGCCGCCGGCTCCTGGCTCATGAGCAAAGCCTACCGGTACCTGGCGTCCTGGTCCCTCCGCCAGTTCCTGCTCGTCGCCCAGGCAGATCTGCAGGCAAGCGCGGGGCCCGCTGGCGTGGGGCAGGGAAGGGCTCCGGCAGCGCCGTTCCTCTCCCCGCGGTGGGGCTGGGGCCTGGCTGCAGGCAGGATCTGCCCTCACCCCTCTTCCCTCTTGTGCCTCCAGCTGCTGAGGGCTGAGACAGAGAAGCTGATGGTGCTGGTGAACGTGGCCTTCCCAGAGCCGGGGGACGGCGCCGAGCGGCCGCCCTCGACCCTCCTCTCCCACCAGGAGCAGCAGCTGTGCCGGCAGATCCGCTCGACGGCTGCCAGCATCCAGGTACGGCCGGACCGGCGCTCAGCTCAGCCCTTCGCCTCTCTGCCCTCCTCGGCCGCCCCCGGCAGCCAGCCGCAGCCGTGCCGTGCTGGGAGAGGCGCTGGAGCGGGTCTGCTCCAGCTGGGCATGGCTGTATCGGCCGCTGGCACCGCAGAGCACCGCAGCCACCCTCTCCAAGGATGTGCCACCAGCAGCTCCGCAATCTGCTCCCCAGCTCTTCTCGGAGGACGTGATGAGGTTGTTCTCCACCGACTGCAAGCGGATGTCGGCGGAGATCTTTGACCGGACCATGCCGCTGGGCAAGCACTGGAGACTCGGCCTCCGCCCCGGTAGGTAACGGGCGTCTCGGTGCCCGCGCTGGCCGCCGGCCCTCCCCGCTCCCGCGGAGCTGCAGGCACAGCTCGGCGGCGTTGCGCCTCGCGTGCTGCTGGCCGCGAGCCGGGACCGCCACCCCCGAGCAAGCCGTGCGCGCTGCCCGTGGGCTGGGCTGGCGGGGAGGCCCCCGGCCCGGCTGGCCGCGGTGCCGGCTGGGCTCTGGAGCGGCGCGGGGCTCACGGCGGCGGGGGGGGGGTCCCGCCTGTCCTCGCAGAGCTGCCCAGCTGCCCCGGTGAGTACGCCGCCGCCGCCGCCCAGACCGTGCTGGGCCAGGTGCTGCAGGGCGTCCAGCTGCTGCCGCGGGACTGCCAGGCGCCCACCCTCGCCCGGGTCGTGACGGCCTTCGTGGAGGCCTGGATGGATCACATCCTCGCCCGGAAGATCAAATTCAGGTACCGGGCAGGGCTGGGGCTGCGCGGGGGCCGAGCCGGGACGGGGAGCTGGGACGGCCCGGGCTGAGCCCCTGCCCGGCGTCCCCAGCCTCCAGGGTGCCTTGCAGCTGAAGCAGGACTTCGACCTGGTGCGGGAGCTGGTGCAGTCGGAGCACTACGGCCTGGCGCCGGAGGTCCGGCAGTCCCTGCTCTCCCTGCGCGTCTTCCAGCAGATGGACGCTGCCATCCTCTGCCTCCTGCAGCAGCCCAGCGGCAAGGCCTGCCTGCCCTCGCACGCCTGGCAGTCCCTGCGCCGGTGCTGTGAGTGCGGCCACGGGGCGGTTGGGGACCGGGGGACGCCCAGGGGCCCGCTGCCAGCCCGCGCTCGCGGTCCCCATGGTGGCAGCCTGCAGCACTCCCCCCGCCTGCTCCCCCGGCTCGAGCCCCGCTGCACGCAGAGGAGCCGTCTCTGTCCTTTCGCACTCTCCCTAACTCAGGGGTGCCCTTGCCCTGGGAATGGCTGCGGGTCTCCGAGGGGTGCCGCAGGGTCGGCTCGGTTCTCCCGCAGCGCCCGTGCAGCTCCATGTGTGCTGTGCACGCTGCTGCAGGGGACGGTGCCGGGACGCGCGAGCGGTTTGGGAAGCCCCGCTGCCCGTGCTCGGAGCGGCCTGGGGCTGCTCCGCCGGGAGCTTCGGCTCGGCCCTTCTCTGGGCGCTGCCGGGTGCAGCCATCCCCAGCGCCGGCTGTCGGGGGGGACCGGAGGGGGGCGAAGGGATCAGCCCCGGTGAGCCTGGCAGCACAGCCCGGGCCGGCTCCTCCCGGAGCAGCCCTCGGAGCGTGCGGGAGGGAGCCGGGATCCCCGAGGCGGGTCCCCAGCCCGGGGGGGGACCGGGGACGCCCCAAGCCCCTCGCGTGACTCCCGTCTCTCCTCCCCGGCCAGGCTCCAGCAACGGCGTCCGCAGGCGGGAGCTGGGCGCCGGCAGCCTCAACAGCCTGGAGAGCCTGGAGGCGCCGGGGGCCGCGGGGGGGGCCGAGCGCCCCGGCAGGCTGCGGAGCGGCGTCCCCGAGTCCTACCTGAGCGGCAGCCAGCAGCAGTGGCTGGCGCTGCGCCTGCACGGCCGCCGGCGCTGGCGCGTGCCGGGGCTGCCCTGCGGCACCCGCGCCCCCGAATCCTGAGCCCTGCGGAGGCGGGAATAAAGCACCCGGAGGGTCCCGAGCCCAGGCTGCCTCCTGTCCCCCGCCGCCTCCCCGGGGCCCCCTGGCACGGGCGAGAAGCCCCGGCGCCGAGCAGCGACGCGTCCCCGCCGCCAGCCGAACGGGGGTCTCGCCCCGCCGCGCCGGGAAGCGGATCCGGATGCCGGGGCCGAGCTTCGCCTCCGTCCCCAGCCCCGGGCAGCCGCTCGGCCCCGCGGCGACGTGGCGCTCCCCGCCTGGGCTCGGGGCACCGGCCGGTGTCGGTGCCGTTCCCGCGCCCGCAGCCCCCGAATCGCTCCGCGAAGCGCAGCAGAGCTGCCGCAGCCGGTGCACCGAGCTCTCCCCGAGAGCCGAGCTCTGCCCGCCGCGTCCCGTCCCCATCCCGGTGCCCGGTGCCCGGTGCCCGGTGCCGGTGCCGGGGGGACTACGGCTCCCATGATGCCGCCGCCGTCGCCCGGTCACTTCCTCCGCGCGGCGCGGTGGGGCGGGGTCGGGCCGAGCCGCGCGCCCCTTCCCGGTCCCCGTCCCCGTCCCCGTCCCCGTCCCGTCCCGGTCGCGGTGCCGCCCCGGTCGCGGTCCCGGTCGCGGTGCCGCCCGGCATGTCCGCCTCCGCCGTCCCCGCCGCCAGCGCGGCCGAGCTGGGCGCCGCCGACCGCGCCCCCTTCGCCACGGCAAGTACCGACCCCGGCCCCGATCTGCCCCCCCGGTACCGGCACCGGCACCGGTACCGGCACCGGGCCGCACCCCCCCCCGGGTCGAGCCCTCCCCCGGCACCGGGCTCCCCCGCACCTGACCGCCCCCGGCACCGGACCCCCGGGCTCACCACCGACTGCGGCCGGACCCGGCACCGAGCCGCGGGCCGCCCCGACGGGGCCGCGCTGCCACGTGCGCACGGCGGGGCCCGCGGGGGGGCAGCGGCAGCCGGGGGGCTGAGACCCGTCGGGGCGTCCGTGGGGGGGGGGGTGTCCGTGGCAGGGTGGGGGCTCATGGGGGGGTCCGTGGGGAGCTCCAGGGGGGTCCCGAGTCCGGCGGAGGGGCCCGTGGGGGTGTCCGTGGCAGAGGCGGGGTCCCGGGGGGGGGGTGTCCGTGGCCAAGTGGGGGCCCCTGGGAGGGTCCGGGGAGGTCCGTGAAGGGGCAGCTGCGAGAGGGGGGGTCCGCAGAGGGGTCCTTGGTGGGGGGGGGCTGAGACCCGTGGGGGGGGTCCCGTCGGGGGGGGGTCCCGTCGGGTGACGGTGGCGGTGGCGCCGCAGGGGCCGTGCCCGGGGGGCGCGGAGGAGGAGGAGGAGGAGGACGGGGACGAGGCGCTGCTGGGCGGCGGGGGGCCCCGCGCCTGGACCCCCCAGGAGAAGCTGCTGCACGAGGCGCGGCTGAAGGCGAAGGCCAAGCGGCGGCTGCGGCGCACCTCGTCCCGGGACTCGGCCCGCGAGTCGCTCTCCGAGGGCGCCGAGCCCGGCGCCGAGCCCGGCAGCCCCAAGGGCAAAGCCCACGACCGCAAGTCCCGCATGGGCAAGGGCCGCGGGCTGCCCAAGAAAGGTGAGGGGCGGCGGGCTGCGCCGTGGGGCCGGCAGCCCCGCGGGGGCCCTCGCTGCTCCGTGGGGCTGGGACCCCTTCTGCATCCCCGTGGGGCTGGGACCCCTTCTGCATCCCCGTGGGGCTGGGACCCCTGCGTGGCCCCATCGCTGCCCCGTGGGCTGGGACCCCTCTTGCATCCCCGTGGGGTGGGACCCCTCCTGCATCCCCGTGGGGTGGGACCCCTGCATGGCCCCATCACTGCCCTGTGGGGCTGGGACCCCTCCTGCATCCCCGTGGGGCTGGGACCCCTCCTGCATCCCCATGGGGTGGGACCCCTGCATGGCCCCATCACTGCCCTATGGGGCTGGGACCCCTCCTGCATCCCCGTGGGGCTGGGACCCCTCCTGCATCCCCGTGGTGTGGGACCCCTGCATGGCCCCATCACTGCCCCGTGGGGCTGGGAACCCTTCTGCATCCTCGTGGGGCTGGGACCCCTCTTGCATCCCCGTGGGGTGGGACCGCTGTATGGCCCCATCGCTGCCCCGTGGGGCTGGGACCCCTCCTGCATCCCCATGGGGCTGGGACCCCTCCATGGCCCCATCGCTGCCCCGTGGGGCTGGGACCCCTCCTGCATCCCCGTGGTGCTGGGACCCCTCCATGGCCCCATCGCTGCCCTGCAGGGCTGGGACCCCTCTTGCATCCCCGTGGGGTGGGACCGCTGTATGGCCCCATCGCTGCCCCGTGGGGCTGGGACCCCTCCTGCATCCCCCGTGGGGCTGGGACCCCTGCGTGGCCCCATCACTGCCCCGTGGGGCTGGGACCCCTCCTGCATCCCCGTGGGGCTGGGATCCCTTCTGCATCCCTGTGGGGTGGGACCCCTGCATGGCCCCATTGCTGCCCCGTGAGGCTGGGACCCCTCTCGCATCCCGCCGTGGGGCAGGGTCCCCCGAGCCAGCCCCCACCCTGGCGGTCCCAGCCCGGGGGGGTCGCAGCCGGGCGGCGGCAGCACCCCACGCTCACCCGGTGCGTGCCGGCGCAGGCGGCGCGGGGGGCAAGGGCGTGTGGGGCGCCCCCGGCGTGGTGTACGGCTACCAGGAGCCCGACGCCCGCGACCCCAACTACGACGAGGTGGCGCAGGTAGGGCCCCCCCGCACCCAACGTGCGCGACCCCCCCCCCAGCCCCGGGGCCGCCCGGCCACGGTGCCGGTGCCCGACTCGACCCCGCGGGCCGCCGCGTCCCGTCCCCGCAGGGGGACACGGTCTACGCCACCGTGGTGCCCGAGCTGGAGGAGGGCGAGCTGGAGAAGAACGTGCAGCCCATGGTGCTGGAGTACTTTGAGCACGGGGACACCAGCGAGGTCATGGTGAGCCGGGCGCCTCGGGCACCGGGCAGGCTGCCGTGGGGCGGGGGTCCCCTGGGGAGCGGATGGGGGTCCCTCGGGGACGGGACCCTCATGGAGGAGCAGGGGTCCCCTGGGGAGGGGATGGGGATCCCTTGCGGAGGAGATGGTGTTCCTTGGGGAGGGGATGGGGGTCCCTTGGGGATGGGGGTCCCTTGGGGATGGGGACCCTCATGCAGGGGCAGAGGTCTCCTGGGGAGGGGATGGGGGCCCCTCGGGGACACAGGTCCCTTGGGGAGGAGTCAGGGCTTCCTTGGGGATGGGACCCTTGGGGAGGGAGTAAGGGTTCCTCCAGGAGGGAACAGGGTCCTTCAGGGATGGGGACCCTCAAGGAGAGGCAGGAGTCCCTTGGGGGGGGGGGTCCCTTGGGGATGCTCATGGAGGAAGCAGGGGCTCTTTGGGGATGAGGCAGAGCTCCAATGGGGTCCCTCGGGGAGGGAGCAGGGGTCCCTTGGGCATGGGCGACCCTTGGGGACGGGGTCCCTCAGGGATGGAGACCCTCGTGGATGAGGACCCTTTTGGGGACGGGGACCGCGGGGGACGGGGAGCCGCCGTCGGGCGCCGCGGCGGGCGGGTAACGCGCGGCGGGCGGGCGCAGGAGCTGCTGCGGGGGCTGAACCTGGGCAGCCGGAAGCACGCGGTGCCCTCGCTGGCGGTGGCCCTGGCGCTGGAGGGCAAGGCCAGCCACCGGGAGCTGACGTCCCGCCTGCTCTCCGACCTGGTGGGCCGCGTGGTGACCGCCGAGGACATCGCCTGGGCCTTCGACAAGATGCTGCGGGACCTGCCCGACCTCATCCTCGACACCCCCGAGGCCCCGCAGGTGCGCGCAGGAGGGGACGCGGCCGCGCCGAGGCGGGATGCTCGGGGGGGGGGGGGGGGGACGCGCCGAGGAGGGGGCGCCGGAGGGACGCGGGGACGCGCAGGGCCGGGAGCCGACGCCGTCTCTGCCCAGATGCTGGGACAGTTCATCGCCCGGGCGGTGGCCGACCACGCGCTGCCCCTCGACTTCCTGGAGCGCTACAAGGGCCGGGTGGACTGCGAGCACGCCAGGTAAGCGCCGTGCCGCCCCGCGCCACCCCGTGCCACCCCGTGCCACCCCGCGCCGCCGCCCTCGCTCACCCGCCTCCCCGCAGGGCCGCCCTGGACCGCGCCGCCGTGCTGCTCCGCATCAAGCGCGACGTCAACCGGCTGGACAACGTTTGGGGCGTGGGGGGCGGCCAGCGCCCCGTCAAGCACCTCATCAAGGAGGTCAGCGCCTGCGCCCCGGGACGCGTCCCCGCGGCCGTCCTGCGCCGCGTCCCCCGGCCGTGCCCCCGCTCCGTCCCCCGGGATGCATCCCCTTGGCCATCCCACGCCGCGCAGCCTGGCTGTACCCCTGTCCCATCCCTTGGGATGCGTCGCCGTGTCTCCGTGCCTTGGCCCGGTGGCCCTCCCTGTGCCCCGTCACCCGGAGGTGACCCTGGACGTCCCCATGCCATGTCCCCACGGTGTCCCTGCAGACGCGTCTCTATGCCTGCCCTGTCCTTCTGCCTGCGTCCCCAGCTGTCCCCACACCGCTGCCAGTGTAACCCCCCCGCTGCGCCCTCTGCACTGTCCCCGCACTGTCCCCGTGGTGCTCCTGCCGTGCCGTCCCACGCTGCATGTGCCGGCGTCCCCACGCCGTGTCCCCGTGCCATGTCCCCGTGGTGCTCCTGCCGTGCCGTCCCATGCTGCACGTGCCGGCGTCCCCGCGCCGTGTCCCCGTGCCGTGTCCCCGTGGTGCTCCTGCCGTGCCGTCCCACGCTGCATGTGCCGGCGTCCCCGCGCCGTGTCCCCGTGCCATGTCCCCGTGGTGCTCCTGCCGTGCCGTCCCATGCTGCATGTGCCGGCGTCCCCGCACCGTGTCCCCGCGCCGTGTCCCCGTGGTGCTCTTGCCGTGCCGTCCCATGCTGCACATGCCGGCATCCCCACGCCGCCTCTCCGCAGATGAACCTGCTGCTGCGCGAGTACCTGCTGTCCGGGGAGGTGGCGGAGGCCGAGCACTGCCTGCGGGAGCTGGAGGTGCCGCACTTCCACCACGAGCTGGTGTACGAGGTGAGGCGGGGGCGGCGGGGGCTGGTGGGGGCCGGTGGGGGCCGGCAGCACCGCGGCTCGCTGACGCCCGCCGCCGCAGGCCCTGCTCATGGTGCTGGAGGGCTCCGGCGAGGCGCCCGTCACCATGATGGTGACGCTGCTGAAGGTGCTGTGGGAGACGGGGCTGGTGACGCTGGACCAGATGAACCGGGTGAGCGGGGCCGCGGGGGGCGCGGGAGCAGACGCGGGGCGGGGGACGAGCCCCACGGCATGGGGGTCTGGGGACGAGCCCCTCAGCGTGGGGGTCTGGGGTGGGCGGGGGGCACGGGGACGAGCCCCTCGGTGCAGGGGTCTGGGGCCAACCCCGGGGCATGGGGACAAGCCCTTCTGCATGGGGGGCTGTGGGGGGCGCGGGGGCGAGCCCCTTGGTATGGGGGTGCAGGGGACATGGGACGAGCCCCGGGGCATGGGGATGAGCCCCTCGGTGCAGGGGTCTGGGGGACACAGGGACAAGCCCCGGGGTATGGGGACGAGCCCCTCGGCACGGGGGTCTGGGGCAGGCGGGGGGCGCGGGGGCCAACGCCGTCCCCGCCGCCGCCCAGGGCTTCCAGCGGGTCTACGAGGAGCTGGGGGACATCAGCCTGGACGTGCCGCAGGCGCAGGGGGTCCTGGAGCGCCTGGTGGAGCGCTGCTTCGAGGCGGGCGTCATCACCCGGGCGCTGCGCGACGCCTGCCCCGCCAGGTAGGGCCGGGGCGCGGGGGGGCGCGGGGGGCATGGGGGGGGGGCCACCCCAACCCCTTCCTCCTCCTCCTCCTCCTCCTCCTCCTCCGCAGGGGCCGGAAGCGCTTCGTGAGCGAGGGCGACGGGGGCCAGATCAAGCAGTGACGGGGCCGGCGCGGGGCCCCCGGCGACCTCCCCCCACGGCACCCCCCAGGGCCCCCCCAGGGCAGGGGGCCGCGTGGGTGGACAGACGGACGGACACAATAAAGAGGCTCCCCAAGGACCCACTGCGTCGGCCTCTGTGGGGCAGGGGGGGCGGGATGTGGCCCTGGGGGGTCCCGTGTCCCCCCCCGTCCCCCTCTCCTGGGGTGCAGCCCCGGGGTGTCCTGTGCCCCCCGTCCCCTGTCCTGGGATGGGGTCCCGTGTCCCCCCATCTCCCGGGATTGGGTCCCGTGTCCCCCCCGTCCCCTGTCCTGGGATGGGGTCCCATGTCCCCCCCCGTCCCCTGTCCTGGGATGGGGTCCTGTGTCCCCTCGTGTCCCGGGATTGGGTCCCGTGTCCCCCCCGTCCCCTGTCCTGGGATGGGGTCCTGTGTCCCCCCATCTCCCCAGATTGGGTCCCGTGTCCCCCCCCGTCCCCTGTCCTGGGATGGGGTCCCGTGTCCCCTCGTGTCCCCCTGTGTCCCAGAGGGAGGCCCTGTGCGGTCCCGTCTCCGCTCGTGTCCCAGGATTGGGTGCTGTGTCCCCTGTTTCCCCCCCCCCGCCGCCGTGTCCCCCTGTGTCCTGGGATGTTGCCCCACGGGTCCTGTGTCGTCCCCCCCCGCCGTGTCCCCCCGTGTCCCCCCGTGTCCCGGGCGCGGCCCCGCCCGGTGCCGCTCCCCCCTCCCACCCCGCGCCGCCAGGGGGCGCCGCCGCCGCCGCCGCCCGCGTGGCAGGGGGGCTGCGCGCGCCGCCGCTCCCGGCAGCCCCCGCGGCTTCGGCGCGGCGCGTGGCGATGACGCAGGGGGCGGTGACGCGCGGCGGTGACGCGCGCGGCGCGACGGACGGCGGCGCGGATGGCGGGGGAGCGGCGGCGGCGCGGCGCCGAGGGACCGCGCGGGAGGGGGCGGGCGCGGGGGTCGCCGCCGCGGCGGGAGCGCGAGC
Organism: Apteryx mantelli; assembly: GCF_036417845.1. Classification (NCBI taxonomy): domain Eukaryota; kingdom Metazoa; phylum Chordata; class Aves; order Apterygiformes; family Apterygidae; genus Apteryx; species Apteryx mantelli. The sequence goes on along the minus strand of NC_089982.1, from coordinate 87,652,871 downwards.
GGGAGCGGGAGCGCGGGCGGGGCCGGCTGTCGGGCCGCGGCTGGGCGCTGCTGGCGCTGGCGGCGGCGCTGGCGCTGGGCGGCGCGGCCGTGGCGCTGGCGCGCTGGGGCCAGGCCCGCGCCGCCGCCCGCCTCGTCACCCCGCACCCCGCGCCGCCCGCGCTGCCCCCCGGCGCCGCCGCCTCCCCCCGCCGCTTCTGGGGCTCCTACCGGCCCCACATCTACTTCGGCATGAAGACCCGCAGCCCCCGCGCCCTCGTCACCGGTGGGCGCCGCGGCCGGGAGCGGGGCCGGGGCTGGGATCGGGAGCGGGAGCGGGGCCGGGAGCGGGAGCGGGGCCGGGACCGGAGGGGACCAGGCCGGGGCTGGGAGGAGGCCGGACTGGGCCCGGGTTGGGGCTGGCAGTGGGGCAGGGCGATGCCCGCAGCCGGGGCTGAGCCCGGACCGGGCAGTGGCTGGGCAGGGCCCGACCCGAAGCTGGTTTGGGGCTGGGGTGGAGGCACGTGCGGGGCCCGGACCGGAGCCGGGCCAGGGTGGGACTGGGGGGATTTGGCTTGGTTTGGCTGTCCCTGGCCCGGGAGAGGGGTTGGGTGCCGGGGCAGGGCCCGGGCTGGCGGCTCAGCGCCACGTGCCGCCTCCCCCAGGGCTGATGTGGATGCAGCAGCGGGAGGCAGAGGCGAGGCTGCGGCACACGTGTGAGCAGGGCGACGGGCTGTCCCGCTACGGCTGGCTGCAGCACGACGGCGAGAACTTCGGCGTGCAGGACATCCACGACCACGGGCTGCTGCTGCGCACCGAGTTCGTGAAGAGGCCGGGCGGGGAGCATGGCGGGGATTGGAGCTGGCGCGTCACGGCCCGGCCGGAGGTGGGGGCGTGCGCGGGGCCGGCGGTGCAGCCGGGGGCCGGGCACCCAGAGCACGACCAGCGCTGCGCTGCGCTCGCCCAGCTGGGCACAGCGCCCCGAGCCCTGGCCTCTAGCCCCTTCCCACAGGCTGCCAGGCTCCGAGACCCCGGGGGTGCGGCTAGACCCGGGCTTTCTTCCACAGCCAGCCAGCTGGAGGGCACGCCTGGCTGCGGGATCCTTTTCCCAGCGGCTTGGGCTGCCCTGGCCCCTTTCCCGCTGCCCTGCGAGCGTGTGTTGTGGGGCTGCGGCCTGGTCTCCGGTAGGGGAACACGGGCAACTCCAGAAATCCTGTGATCCGGACACACCTCCTTCGTCTCTGCAGGGCGCAGGCACCCAGGCCTCCCTCATCTCCCTGTTCTTCTACGTAGCCACTGATGGGCAGGGGACGCTGCAGCCGCACGTGGAGGACAAAACCCGGCTGGCCTCTGTGACGGGGACAACCGAAGAGCTGGGTCACTTCAAGATCTCCTTCCTGAAGCCCACGGCAGAGAGCGGGACGGCCCCCAAATACGCCAGGTACTTCGCGGTAACGGCTGCCCGCGTCTCCCCCAGCCGCTGGCGCCTCGGTGGCTGGGAGCTTCCGGGCACGAGCGTCTCCTCTCCTTGGTTGCAGCTATAACTACCTGCAGGCCGTGAGCCCGGGGCTGCACCGCCTCACGGACGTGGTGAAGAGCAGCTTGAGCAACCGCTTCGTCTTCGCTCCGCCAGGGGGGGCCAGGCAGCGCTTCTTCGCCGTGGACACGTTCCGGGGGCTGCCGGGCACCGCGGAGCAGGGCCCCCGCAGCCACCTGCTGCTGCACCAAGTGACGCTGCGGCTGCCCTGCCGCGTGGAGGTGACGTTCGAGTCGGGCAGCGTCGCGGGCCGGCCCGGCCCGCTGGCGGGGCCCGCGCTGACCGAGGAGCTGGCCGAGCACGTGGCCGCCTTCGAGCGGCGCTTCGAGGAGACCTTCTCGCTGGGCCGCAAAGGCTTCACGCCCGCCCAGCAGCGCTTCGCCCAGGCCGCCCTCAGCAACATGCTGGGCGGGATGGGCTACTTCCACGGGCGCTCCATCGTGCAGTCGGCGCACACCGAGCAGCCCGTGCCCTACCCCGAGGGCTCCCTCTTCACCGCTGTGCCTTCCCGCTCCTTCTTCCCCCGCGGCTTCCTCTGGGACGAGGGCTTCCACCAGCTGCTGCTGGCGCGCTGGGACCCTGCGCTGAGCCGCGAGGTGATCGCGCACTGGCTCGACCTCATGAACGCAGAGGGCTGGATCCCGCGGGAGCAGATCCTGGACGACGAGGCGCGCGCCAAGGTGCCGCCCGAGTTCATCGTGCAGCACAGCGAGAACGCCAACCCGCCCACGCTCTTCCTGGCGCTGCAGCAGCTGCTGGGGGCGGCCCCGCTGCCCTACCTGCAGCGCCTCTTCCCCCGCCTGCGCACCTGGTACGACTGGTACAACACCACGCAGGCGGGGCCGCTGCCCTACACCTTCCGCTGGCGCGGCCGGGACCGCGACCCCGAGCTCTTCCTCAACCCCAAGACGCTGACGTCGGGGCTGGACGACTACCCCCGCGCCTCGCACCCCTCGGCGGACGAGCGGCACCTCGACCTCCGCTGCTGGATGGCGCTGGCCTCCGCCGTCATGGGGGACATGGCGGAGCGGCTGGGTGAGCCGGCGGAGCCCTACCGGCACATGCAGCGGGAGCTGAGCGACAACGGCCTGCTGGACCGGCTCCACTGGGCCGAGCACCTGGGCATGTTCGCCGACTACGGGAACCACAGCCAGGCGGTGGGGCTGGAGCGGGAGAAAGTGAGGGCGGCCCCGGGGCAGGTGCCGCCGGCGCCCCGGCTGGTGCGCGTGGTCCGCAAGGCGCCCGAGCTGCAGTTCGTGGGCGCCCTGGGCTACGTGAGCCTCTTCCCCTTCCTGCTGCAGCTGCTGCGCCCCGACTCGCCCCGCCTGCCCCGCGTGCTGGCCGCCCTGCGCAGCGAGCAGCACCTCTGGACGCCCTACGGCCTCCGCTCGCTCTCCCGCGCCAGCCCCCTCTACATGAGGCGCAACACGGAGCACGACCCGCCGTACTGGCGGGGGCCCGTCTGGGTCAACATCAACTACCTGGCGGTGCGGGCGCTGCACCACTACAGCGGGCGCGAGGGGCCCCACCGGGAGCAGGCGGTGCAGCTGTACCGGGAGCTGCGCGCCAACCTCATCGCCAACCTGTACCGGCAGTACGCGGCGAGCGGCTACCTCTGGGAGCAGTACAGCGACAGCACCGGCAAGGGCCAGGGCTGCTACCCCTTCACGGGCTGGTCGGCGCTGGTGGTGCTGGTGATGGCCGAGGAGTACTAGCGGAGCCGTGCGGCAGCCGAGGGGTGCCGCGGGCGGGCGCTGGGTGCGCCCCCACCTGCCCCTCTTTCTCAGGTGTCAGTAGATAAACGTGCTCTGGGCCGCGGTGCTCCAGACTTAGGATCTACTTCCTTGACAAACTAGTGTAATAAAGATCAAGCTTTAAGCTTGCGTCGCTGCGTGTGTGCGGGGCAGCGGCCCTGGGAGGAGCGGGGTGGATGGGGATGCTAACGACACCCCGAGGGGCGATGTCCCCCCCTGGAAGGAGCGAGGGGGGGGGGGGTCTCCGGCTTGGGCTGCTCCCCGGGGCTCGGCTGCCTGCAGGGAGCGAGGCTGACCCTGCCCGTGGCCGGCTGGGCCCCGACAGCCCGGGAGAGCCCTGGCCAGCCCCTGCCTGCCTGCTGCCTCTGTGCGTCGGGGGCAGCAGTTTGCTGGCAGCCCCCCACTTCCCAAGCAGCGCTCCGAGAGCCCCCTCGCTGCAGGGGCTTCCTGCCCGCGTCTCCGAGGAGGGCGAGGGGCTGGAGCCCATCCCTGGGCAGGGAAAGGCTGGGAACAGGGAGCCTCCCCAGGGGCCGGCTCAGCCGCAGCTCCTCGCCGTTCCCCGGCAGACAGCCCCTGCTCCGCACCCTGCCAGCATGCTGCCTGCCCTCCGGCCGGCTCCAGCTCCAGCCCCTGCAGCCACGCGGCCCCCAGCGCCCCAGAGATGAGCGCGGCAGGGCTGTAATTCCACATCTCTTTAATGGTGAGAGAACGCTACTTGAATTACTGTCACCCAGAGCACAGACCTGCAGGCTGAGGCAGAGACCATCCCTCCGGCCCAAAGGCAGCGGAGCCAGGCCATGGGGCCTGGGAGCGGGTGCGCTGGCAGCGGGGGGGGGAGGCGCACACCAGCCGCCGGCGCGGGATGGAAAGAGTTGGCTTCCAGGGAGCAGGAAGGCAGCCCCCTCCGAGGAAGGCCTGGGGGCTCCGGGCTGCTGCTCCTGCCCAGGCAGCTCCTGGAAGCAGTTCAGAGGGGAAGGGGCACCAGCTGGGAACACGCCGAAACGCCACCGCCGCTGCAGCCCCGTCCCGGGGGCGCTGCGGGGCGCGGGAGGCCTGGCAGGCGCGGGCTCGGCCGCGCTACACGACGTACCGAACATTACAGAGCGCAGCGAGGAACACACACATCGCCTGGACGAGGCAGTCCGGGAGGGCAGCCCTTCCCGGGGGGCTCCGCGGCGACAGAGTCCACACCCCAGAGAGGGGCCTGCCGAGCCCTGCGGCACGGCGCCGAGCCCCGCAGCGGCGGCGGGGAGCGTGCGGCACAGCGAGGGGCAGGCGAAGGCCCCCCCCCCCGCCCCTGCCCCGCCACCAGAGCCTGCCTGCTGGTAACAGCGGCGTTCGCGCAGACGCCGAGCAGCGCCGGGCCCCGCTCGCGGCCCGGGGAGGGAGGGAGGGCGTCGCGCGGAGCCCTGCTCCCGCTCCGGAGGCGGCCCTGGCCCTCTCCACCACGCACCCGCAGGGCCCTCTGAGCAGGGGCGGCTTCGGGCAACACGCGTGCCCCCGGCCTCGCTGCTCCAAGGCAGGGGTGTGGCGGAGCGAGCAGGGCCGGGGGGCGGCAGGGTCTGAGGAAGCGGCCGCCGCTGCCCCCCACGCACCTGCCGGGACGGAGCGGGGCAGCGGGGCCAGGCAAGCTAGCGGGCAGCGGGGAGGGCAGGGCAGGGCAGGGAGCAGTGGACGCCGCCCGGGGGCCCCGCTCAGACGGGGAGAGCGGGTGAGCCCGGCTCCTCGCCGCCCGCCTCGCTCGGGAGCCCGCAGAGGCTCTTGCGCTCGGCGTGCTGGGGCGACTCGGGGCCGGCCTTGCTGAGCAGGTGGGCGCCCTCGCCCTCGCTCTCCTCGCCGCCCTCCTCCTCCTGGCAGCGCCCCACCTCGATACCCGAGTCGCCCGTGAGGCGCCGGTGCCGGAAGTGCTCGCCGCCTTCGCCCTGCGCCGCACCGCCCTCCTCCTCCTCCTCCTCCTCCTCGCCTTCCTCGATGTCGGAGCAGTGGTGGCAGTCGGCCTCGAAGAAGTCCACGTTGGAGGAGAAGAGGGTGTGCTTGTGCAGGGCCTCGCGGGTGGGCGGCTCCTCGGGCAGCTCCCAGCTGCCGCCGGTGCCGGTGCTGCTGGTGCCGCCCTCCTCGCTGGGCGTGCTGGCCCGGCTGCGCTCCGTCTCGTCCGTCACCTGCACCGACAGCGACGTGCTGCTGGGGGACGTCACGCAGCTCGACTCGCACGAGCAGCTGGTGTAATTCTCCGAGCTGGGCGAGAGGGTGAGGGTGCTGGAGCCCAGGCGGCTGTGCGGCCCGCTCAGCTGGGCCAGGATGGCGCTGTAGGGCGGCGGCGGGGTGCTGGGGCGGTGCGCCACCTCCTCGTAGGCAGGCAGCTTAAAGGAAGCCAGCATCCCTGTGGAACGGGGGGTGCGGGTGAGGGCGGGACGGGCCCCCGCCGTGCCACACCACACCAGCATCCCCACAGACCCCTGCCCGCCAGTGGGGCGGCACCCCCTCCTGCCGTGTTTCCCCATGCAGCCCCCGCCGGGGCACGGCTGCCTGCAGCCACGTGGCTCGCAAAGTGCCACAGGGCCCCCGCGCCAGCTTTATGGCCCTGAACCCAGCCAGCTTCACCCGTGAGGCACCCCCGGATGAGGACAACTCCGGACCACGCGGCTAAGCAAGGCCCTGGGGGAGAGCCAAGCGCCAGGGGAGCGAGCGGGAGCCCGGGGTGGGGGCGCGGGGGGCCCCGCCGCCACTCACTGAGATCCATCATGGAGGTGGGGTAGTTGCAGGCACCGTGGTAGGCGATGAGGTTGATCTCCCGCTGCCGCTGCTGCTGCTGCAGGCGCAGTTTGGCCCGGCGGTGCCGGTAGGCACAGCAGCAGCTGAAGAGGATGAGGATGGTCCAGAGGAGCCAGAACCCTGTGGGGAGGACACAGGGGTGACCCTCTCCTCGCACCTCCGGCCCTACCACCTTGCCCCGGACACGGGTGCCCCGTCTCCACCTCCGTGGGCTCCCCCAGCACCGCGCCGCCCCCCCGGCCCGCACTCACACCAGAGCTCGTAGTAATAGGTGCAGCAGCCGGTCTCTCCGCAGCAGTGGCCCGTCTCGCACACGTAGGGCTGGTTGTTCACCCCCGGGCAGTACTCCCGAGCCTGCGGGGACAGCACCTTCTGGGACACCCGCGCCGCCAGCCGGCACCACGGGGCAGCCCCCGGTTCCCACGGTCACGGGCCAGGAGCCCCGCGGGGACGCGGCGCTGCCCCCCCCACCAGCTCTGGCCGGTCCCCGCTCCCTCTGTCGCGACAGACGACGCTCCCCCGGGTGCGCTGCGCCGCCCCGGCCACCCCGACAGCCCCCGGCCCCCAGCCGCGAGCCGCCCCCGGCCGCGCACCGCCGGGGAGCGCGTCGCTGCGCGGGTGTCGCGACAGGCCGCGGGGCTATCGCGACACGGCTCCCCGCGCCGGCGCGGCCCCGGCGCTATGGCGACAGGCAGCCCACGGGGGCAGCGGCGGGTATCGCGACACGGCTCGCGCGGCAGCGCCTGTCGCGACAGGCGGCGGTACCTGCTGGTGCTGCCGGCCCAGCAGCGCGGCCCAGGCCCCCTCGGCGCCGCCGCTCCCGGGCCGCTCCATGGCGCCGCCTACAGCCCGCCGCGGCCCCGCGCCGGCACCGCCCGCTCCGCCGCCCCGGCCCCCGCCGCCCGCAGCAGCAGCCGCTCCCCCGCCGCCGCCGCCGCCGCCCCCATCCCGGCCGCCCGGCCCGTCGCCGCCGCCCGGGCCGCAGCCTCCGCCGCCGCCATCACTCCCGGGCCGCCGCTCCCGCCCCCTGCCGCCGCCGCCGGCCAATCGGCGCCCGCCGAGCCGCCGCCCGCCAACCAGCGCCGCCGCCGCCGCCCTGCCTCTGCCAATCAGCGGCCGTCTGCCCGGACCTCACGCCCAACAACAGAGACAAAGGGACCGAATCCCGCCTCCGGGGCGGGCTGGCGGCAGCCTCGGCCAATCGAAGGCAGAGCTCCGCCTCTGCGGGTACAACTGACGGGAGCCTTAGCCAAAGGCAACCCCGCGCTCAGCCACAGCGCGTGACCGACAGGCGCAGCCGCCAATGGCGAGCCTGAGCCCGCCCCTGGGGCGGGTACTTGAAGGCGTTTGGCCAATGTGGGGTGAAAATACGAGTTGGGCGCACGATTGGCGGAAAGGCCAACCAACGAGCACCGCAGGTCACCGCTAGTCCCTTTGACTGACAAGGCCGCCAGCCAATGGGCGACAAAAGCCCAGCCCCTGGCGGAACTTCCCGGCCCCACCCCCGGGTGCAGCCGGTCCTGGGGGAGGGGGGTGCGGACCGTGCCATTGGGAGCTGCCGGTGGGTGGGGAGAGTTGGGCTGTTCCACCCACGGGGGGGGGGGACCGGGCCGCAGCCACAGGTCATCAGTGCAGTGAGCTCGTGAGGACTTAGCCCCAGTCCTGAATCTGCACCAGGCACCAGTGCAGCGAGCCTGTGGGGACTCAGCCCCAGTCCTGTATCTGCACCGGGCACCACCGCAGTGAGGGTGTGGGGACTCAGCCCCTCGTACCTCAGAGCAAGTGGAGCCCCGCAGCGGGCAGCCAGGCAGATGCTGGCAGCTGGTGCCCACCCCTCTTGGAAGCAGTGAGGCTCTGCCAGCCCCCGTGGGGAGCAGATGCTCCCAGCAGGACCCCTGGCACCCCAGGAAGCTCCCGCACAGGCGCCAACGGATCCAGGCAACAGCCCCTTCTTCACCACCAGAATTTATTGAGCTTCACAGGAGCAGGGCAGCTGGGGCTGCCGCTCGCGAGCCCGGGCCCAGCAGGCAGTGTGATCCCCGGAGCATCGGGGAGACGGGGTGGATGGAGCCAGAGGCACCCAGCACAGCTCCCACCTCCGCTGCAGCTGTGCCCAGCCTGGCCCAGGCTTCCCCTGCCAGCTCTGGCCTCACTTGTCCTTCTGGGCACAGCCAAAGCTCCCGGCCCAAATAACCAGAGCGAAGGCGTGTGCAGGGCCGGCACCCCGGCACCAGCAGCCAGGACCAGCCCACGCGAGGGGAACGGCCCTGAGCCTGTCCCCCCCGAGCCCCTCAGCAGGTCCAGCAGGACACAGCTGCTCCAGGAGGCTCCTCGCTGTCCCAGCAGCACATCCAGGCAGGGAGATCCGCTTGGAAGGGCCGGGCCACCCCGCAGCAGTGTTCGGAGACGCGAAGCGACAGCCTGATTGGTGCAGCACCAGCACGAATCTCGCCCGGCGTGGCCGCCGCTGCATCGCAGCCCCAGGCTGGCAGGGCGGGCAGCGCAGCCCCGCACCCTCCGCGGGGCCAGCTGCGGAGCAGGCCCGGGGACGGCTCCACAACCGCGCTGGGACCTGGCAGGCCCTGGCACACAGTCCATCCGGAGCCGCACCGCGCCCCGAGCCAGCCGAGCACCCAGCGCGCACCAGCACGAGGGCCTCTGCCACGTCCCCCGAAAACAGCCTGGCCCCGGGGCCGCGCGGGCCTAGGCCGCGGCCTCCTGCAGCTGCAAGTTCTTCTTGTAGCAGGCGAGGCTGCAGAGGGGCAGGCCGGTGCGCGAGCAGGAGTAGCGCTTGCGGTTGGGGCAGCCGCTCACCCCGCAGAGGGCAGGCGCGGGCACCGCAGGGGCAGGCGCGGGCAGCAGCGGCAGGGCCATGCCGGCGGGGAAGGACACGGTGATGCGGTCGGTGGCGTTGCAGTAGTGGACGACGGGGCAGGGCGCCTGCTTGGCCTTGCGCTCCCGCAGCGTCTTCACCTTGGCCTTGTTGGTCTTGGTGAGGCGCTCGATGGTCTGGTTCTTGTTCTCCTCCGCCTTCTTGGCCGCCTGCAGGCGCCGCTTGCGGGCACGCTCCTCCCGCTTCACCAGCATCTCCTCCGTCATCTCCTTCGTCTTGTAGCCCATGGGCAGCTCCAGCAGCGGCTGGCTCTGCTGCTTGTGCAGGAGCGCTTTCTGCGGGGGCAGCAAGGGCTCCGTCAGGCCACTCCGAGGCCCCCGGGAGCCGGGTGCCCCCCGGCCGGGGCTGGGGGGAAGGCGCGGAACTTGGAGCCCTCCCCGCCGCTCCCGGGAGCCCAAGGGCACGGAGGCTCTGACCAGGCTCCTGCCAGCTCCGGGATCGCTGCGGGGCCGGGGCAGGCAGCCGAGCCAGCCTTGTCAGCGCTGGGCCGCACCCCGGGCCCATGGCCCCCAGCCCCGCGGCGGGAAGGCTCGCTCGGCACTGCCCCAGGCAGCACCTCGGCCCCGGCACGCTGTCCTCACCTGTCTGGCCGTGAGCAAGGACTCGTCCACCTCCTTCTTGAGCTCCCCGTTGTCGTCCAGCTCACCCTTCTCCAGGGCATCCAGCCAGCGCTCTTCCTCCTCCTCTTCCTCCTCGCGAGCAGGGAAGCAGCTCTCCGAGTCCAAGTCCGGCAGAGGCGAGGGGTCCAGGTTACTGTCCTCATCTAGGCCATGCAGTCAGGAAGAGAGAAGTCACCATGGGGTGCTCTCCCCAAGCAGCCGCTGGGACCACTCACCCCATGGCAGGGTCACAGCGTCCCCAGAGCCACAACAGGGGATTCCCATTGCCCCACGCAACAGGGTCGGGCTGCAGGACCCACCTCTGTCCCCCCTGGCAAGGCGCCTGGCACTGCTCAGCACGTCTGAACGCGGGGGGCACCCACAGCCAGAGGGGGCCCAGAGCAGCCGGGCAGGGTCCCTCTTGCTCCAGCCCCCAGACCCTTCCCCTAAAGTGAGACCCTTCCCCGAGGTCCCCCCGTCCCAGCGTCCCCCCCGCATTGCTTTTGCGTCAGCGACGGCCCCAGAGCGCCTCGCCTCGCACTCACCCAGCCAGGCCCGATACTGCTCGATGGGCACCCCCTCCGTGGGCTCGTCCTCCTCGTCCACGACCATCAGCGGGGAGGGCGAGCGCGGCACCTCGGGCACCACCGTGAAGGTCGGCACGCTGCAGAGACAGCGACGCACGTGTCCGCGAAGGGGAACCGGCCCAGCGCAGGCGCCGCACTGCACCGGGGGCCGCCGGCCAGGCCCCGGCGAGGCTGCGTGCGCCCCCCCCCGGGGCCGTGGGGCCGGGCCGACGGCGGGGCCCCCCCGCAGGCCCACAGCACAGCCGCCCGCCCTCCCTCACCTCTTGGTGCCCAGGATCTGCCCCCCGAGCTTGATCTTGAGCTTGAGCTGGGGCTTGCGCAGGGCGGCGGGGGGCTCGGGGCCCTCGGGCGGCCCCGCCGGCTCGTGGTGGTGCTTCTTCTTGTGCTTCTTCTTGTGCTTCTTGTGCTTCTTCTTGTGCGCGCCGTGGCCGCCCGCCGCCTCCTCCTCCTCGCCTGCCGGGGAGAGCCGTCAGCGCCGCCCCGAGGGGCCCCCGCCGCCCGCCCCGCCGCGCCCCGCCGCGCCCCGCGCTCACCGGCCTCGCCGCCCTCCATCCTGCCCCGCCGCCACGCTTTGCTCATCCGCCCCGGCCGCCCGCCGCCCCGCTGGCGACGCTGCTGCTGGCCGCCGCGTGGGGGAACGGATTCCGCGCGGACCCGCTTCCGCCCGGCGCGGCGGAAAGGGCTCGGCGCGCCGGGCAAAGGGGGCGGGACGCCGCCGCCGCCATCTTTGAGGCGGGCGCAGTCCCTCAGGGAAAGGCTTCCGGTGGGGAAACTGCACCCGACGGCTCCTTGGGCCGAGGCTGCCCGGGCTGCCCCGCTGCTGCCCGCCGCCCCCTGTGCGCCCCTGCCCGCAGCCCCCTGCCCACAGCCCCATACCCACAGCCCCCTGTGTGCCCCTGCCCGCAGGCCCCTGTCCGCAGCCCCCTGCCCACAGCCCCATATCCACAGCCCCATACCCACCGCCCCGTGTGCCCCTGCCCACAGCCCTGTACCCACAGCCCCTGCCAATATCCCCTGCCCACAGCCCTGTACCCATAGCCCCATACCCACAGCCCCTGCCCGCAGTCCCTGCCCATAGCCCTATACCCACATCTCCTGCCCGTAGCCCCATACCCACAGCCCCTGCCCTTATCCCCCTGCCCATGTCCACTGCCCACAGCCCCATATCCACAGCCCCCTGTGCACCTCTTCCTACCCCTGCCCACATCCCCCTGCCCCAGCCCCTGCCCGTGGCCCTTGCTCCCTCGTCCCCGGGTCCCCTGGCCTCAGCTGTCCCATGGGGCTGGGCCTGTTGGGGGGGCAGTGAGGCTGCCCCATGGCACTGCCTGGGGGGGGGGGACAGGCCGGAGGCAGGGGACGCCCCGTGCAGCCCCGGGGGGCCGAGGGCAGCCGAGGGGATGCGCCAGGCAGAGGTGAGGCTGCGTCGTGCCGCAGGGACGGGCTCACGGGCTAAATCTGCCTGGGGCCAGGCGGCAGCAAAGGGGGGCACGGCCGCAGCCCGGGAGCAGGCGCCGGGCGCACGGGGCGGGAGGTGTCTGCGTGCCAGCATGTCACGTGTGCCGCGCACAGGCCTTGCACGAGGAGGCCCATGGGGAGAGGCACCAGCGCAGGCGGAGCGTGGGGCGAGCCACGGGCACACGCGTGTGCGGGGACGTGCCAGGGAATGTGTGCACGCTGGGTCGGGGACATGGCTCGCTGACACGCGCAGGGACCCCCGTGGGGCACGCACATCCCTGTGCACACATGGGGTGCCCCCGCCACGCGGGCACACCACCGTGGGGCACACGCAGTCCGGCACGCACAGGCGCACGCAGCCCCGGGCATGCAGGATCCTGCACACACAGACATGTGTGCACGATGCACACTCACTCCCAAACAGACACGTGCACCCGTGGGGTACCGATGTGCCCCCATTCAGGCGAAGGGCACACGTGCCCCACTCACAGGGACACGCAACCTTACGGCTCACGGGCTCTGCGTACACACTCCCATGGTGCACGTGCACATGTGCACACACAGACATACTCCCACGGGCACACACGCGTGCATGCACAGACATGTACCATGGGGCACACACTGCATGCACACGTGGGCACACTTCTGTTGGATGCACGCACAGACACGTTCCCATGGGGTGCACATGTGCATGCACCAACACACGCTCAAGGTGTGCACACCTGTGCACACACAGACACACTCCCACAGGGCACACACGTGCATGCACCAACACACACTTGCGGTGTGCACACCTGTGCATGCACAGACACACTCCCACGGGGTGCACACGTGCATACACCAGCACACGCTCACGCTGCGCACACCTGTGCATGCACAGACACACTCCCACAGGGCGCACACGTACATGCACCAACACACGCTCATGGTTTGCACACCTGTGCACACACAGACACACTCCCACAGGGCGCACACGTGCATATAACAACACACACTCGCGGTGTGCACACCTGTGCATGCACAGACACACTCCCACGGGGCGCACACGTGCACACACACGGGCCCGGTCACACACGGCACCCGTGTGCCGTGAAATGCTTGTGCACACACACCCGTGCAGCCACGCTGTGCACACATGCACACGGGCAGGTGCGTGCAAACACGTACGCGCGGGCACCCCGTGCCCCGCCGCGGCGCGCACACACACGCACACGCGCCCCCCCCGCGCTCCGCCCCCCCCGCGCCCAGCTGTCCCGGCTCACTCGGGCCATTGTCCCGCCGCCGCGCACCGTCCCCGCCCGGCGGTGCCACCCGCCGCCGGTGCCAGGGCCCCCCGGAGCCGCCGCCGCCGCCGCCCGCCGCCCGCCCCGCCGCGGCTCGGTCCGCCCCCGCCCCGCCGCGCCAGGTGCCGCCGGCCCGGGGAGGGGTTTGCGCCGAGCGCGGCGCCCAGCGAAACTTCCCGCGGGACCGGCGCGGCGCGGAGCGGCCCGGCGCGATGTTCCGCCGCCACCAGCGGAGCCGCGTGACCGTGGCCCGCGGCTCGGCCCTGGAGATGGAGCTCCGCCGCGGCCGCTGCCGCCTCAGCCTCCTCGGCGGCCCCGCGCAGGTAGGACCGGCCCGGCCCCGCCGCCGCCGCCCGCCCGCGCCCCGGGCGGCGGAAGGAGCTTCCCCGGCCCGGGAGTCCCCGCGGCGCCGGGCTCCCGCTCCCCCCGCTCTCCCGGTGCCCGCGGCGGCGCCTCCCGGTGCCGTCCGGCGGCGGGCGGCGTCGCGCGGGGGTCTCCCACGGGGGTCTCCCACGGGGGTCCCCGCGGCGGGGGGGGCGGCGGGCCCCCGCGGGCCGTCGGGGGGCTCCTGGCGCGCTGCCCCGCTGCACCGGGTGCCCCGAGCCCGAGCCGGCCCCGGTGGGGGCGCCCGGAGGGGTCGCGGGAGCCAGCCCGGCCCGGCTCTGCCCCAGCGCCTGGAAGGGTAAACGGCAGCTGCTCCAGTTCCGGCACCGTCCTGTCCCACAGGTGGGACGGGGACGGCCGCAGCCTGGCCAGGCTCTCCCGCGTTTGCCAGGGCTCCGCGCTGCCGTGCCAGCCTGGGCCCCTGCCCCAAAGCGCCGGGATAACTGGGGTCGGCGGGGCCCAGGCCACCCCGGCATGGCCGGGGAGCACATGCCAGGCTGTGCCATGTGCAGCGTGCTGGTGTCAGGGCCGTGCATGGTGCGAGGTGCTGGCTTTGGGGCTGTGCACAGTGTGGGATGCACCAGGAGAAGGGCCACAAAGGGCCGGGCTGGAGGGGCCGGGCAGGCCGGTGATCCACGTGTGACCTCTTGCTGGGGGAGACGGGGTGTGTCAGCGGGGGCACTGTGGGGCGTCGCGGCAGCCGCTTGGTGCAGGAGCCGTGCCGCGGGCCGGGGCTGGCCGGTGACGGCGGGGCAGGGGCTCGGGGCGCTCGGGATGTGTTTCCGGCCGTGTCGTGGCTCCGCGGCATGGGGCATAGGACGGGGCTCTGGGAGCGGTGCCATGGGGCGCCGGGCTCTGCCATTGGTGGGGGACGTGACGGCGCTTGGGGAGGATGTGACTGCCCTGCCTGCCCAAGGGGTCTGTGAAGGGCCAGGGCGAGGGTCAGCAAAGAGCCAGGGTGAGGGACAGCCGGGAGTCCGGGCATGGCTGGGCAGGGAGATGGGGACGCACCGGAGAGGCTGCACCCTCTCATCCCCGGACCCGCTCAGGCGCCCCGACTGCGGAGCAGACAGTGGCCGGCTGCCGGGAGGAGGAGGGTCCCCAGCCGGATCCTCACCTGCAGGCACTGAGCCCAGGCTCCGCTCGGCTGGAGGGTGCTGCCACATCCCTGCTGAGCATGTGAGTGCTGGGAGCCAGCCGGGTGCGAGGCCTGCGAGGGCAGAGCGGGACCCGCGTGGTGGCCCGGCCGGGTGCCAGCCCTGGGGGGGTCTCCGGCTGCGCTCAGACATTCCCGGGCCTTGCTGTCGCGCTCGCTCTGCGGCCGCCTGGCACCGTGGGGTGATGCCCCGGGCGGCTCTCACAGCCTGGCTGCTGGGAGCCCCGCACCTCGTCCCGCCGGCTGCGGTTGCATCCTGCCCAGGGCCGCAGGCGCTGCCACGGCCGGGGGCAGGCGGTGCCAGAGCTGGCGGCTCTGCCCCGACTGGCTCTGGGTGTGGGGCTGGCGAGAAAGACCTGTCTGGGGGGGGCCTGGGTGGGGTCCCCGCCACGCCGGGCTCTGCCGCCGCTGCCTGGGGCTGGGGGTGTCAGGCTCCTGGGGTGCTGTGGGGCATCATCCCCCCCGCTGCGCTGGGGTGGGGGTTCGACTCTGCCCCCCGGGGCGCTGTGGTGCAAGGAGTGGGGAAGGGGGATCCCAAGCATCGTGTGCGCCTGAGCTCCCCCGGACTCCTGGGTCCCTGCGGTGCAGAGTGGGGAGGGGGGGACAGGTAATGGAGCGGGGCACAAACTCCCGCTGGCTGCTGGCTGCACAAGGAGTGGGGGCAGGTCGCCCCCCGCAGCCCCCCAGGGACGCACCCCCCGCCGACCCCCCCGTGTCCCCGTTGTGCAAGGAGTGAGGAGGGGGGTCCCAGCCCCCCGAGGCCTGGGTCCCAGCAGCACAAGGGGGGGTCAAGGACCCCCAGTCCTGCTCTGCAGTGAAGGGTCCTGATCTATCTGGCCCCCTGGACTTGCTGTGCAAGGGGAGGGGGGGGGTCCCGGTCCTGTCAGTCCCAATGCGCAGGGGGGTCCAGTCTCCCTGGTCTGCTGCTCCTCCTGTGCAGAGTGGATCCCGGTATCCCAGTCCTCCTGCGCAGAGTGGATCCTGGTGTCCTGGTCTTGCTGTGCAGGGGGGGGGTCCCGGTTGTCCTGGTCCCCTGGTGCAGGGTGGGGTCCCGGTGTCCCGGTCCCGCTGTGCAGAGTGGATCCTGGTGTCCTGGTCCCCCTGTGCAGAGTGGATCCTGGTGTCCTGGTCTCGCTATGCAGGGTGGAGTCCCGGTGTCCCGGTCCTCCTGTGCAGAGTGGATCCCGGTATCCAGTCCCCCTGTGCAGAGTGGATCCTGGTGTCCTGGTCTCGCTGTGCAGGGGGGGATCCCAATGTCCCGGTTCCCCCGTGCGGGGGGGGTCCCGGTGTCCCGGTCCTCCTGTGCAGAGTGGATCCCGGTATCCCAGTCCCCCTGTGCAGAGTGGATCCTGGTGTCCTGGTCTCGCTGTGCGGGGGGGGGGTCCCGTGTCCTGGTCCCCTGGTGCAGGGTGGGGTCCCGGTGTCCCGGTCCCCCTGTGCAGAGTGGATCCTGGTGTCCTGGTCTCGCTATGCAGGGTGGGGGTCCTGGTGTCCCGGTTCCCCCGTGCGGGGGGTCCCGGTGTCCCGGTCCTCCTGTGCAGAGTGGATCCCGGTATCCAGTCCCCCTGTGCAGAGTGGATCCTGGTGTCCTGGTCTCGCTGTGCAGTGGGGGATCCCAATGTCCCGGTTCCCCGTGCGGGGGGGTCCCGGTGTCCCGGTCCTCCTGTGCAGAGTGGATCCGGTATCCCAGTCCCCCTGTGCAGAGTGGATCCTGGTGTCCTGGTCTCGCTGTGCGGGGGGGGGGGTCCCGGTGTCCTGGTCCCCTGGTGCAGGGGTGGGGTCCCGGTGTCCCGGTCCCCCTGTGCAGAGTGGATCCTGGTGTCCTGGTCTCGCTATGCAGGGTGGGGTCCTGGTGTCCCGGTTCCCCGTGCGGGGGGGTCCCGGTGTCCCGGTCCTCCTGTGCAGAGTGGATCCCGGTATCCCAGTCCCCCTGTGCAGAGTGGATCCTGGTGTCCTGGTCTCGCTGTGCGGGGGGGGGTCCCGGTGTCCTGGTCCCCTGGTGCAGGGTGGGGGTCCCGGTGTCCCGGTCCCGCTGTGCAGAGTGGATCCTGGTGTCCCGGTCCCGCTGTGCAGGGGGGGGGATCCCAATGTCCCGGTTCCCCCGTGCGGGGGGGTCCCGGCTCCGGTCCCGGCCGCCGGCGGTGCCGCCCCGTTCCGGCAGGGGGCGCCCCGGCGGGGGGAGCCCCCCCCCCGCCCCCCCCGCCCCCGGGTGCCGGTGCCGGTGCCGCCGGGGGCGCGGGCCGGGCCGGGCCGGGCCGGGGGCGGCCCCTGTAACCGGAGCCGCCGGAGGAATGCCGGGGGAGGGCGGGCCGCGCTGCGCCGGGCCGGGGGCGGGCGGCCGCCGCCGCCTTCCTGTGCGCGCCGCGCCGCGCCGGAGCTGCGGGCCGGGAGCGGCGGCGGCGGCGGCGGCAGCGGCAGGTACCGGGCGGCGCGGGGGCGCCCCCGCGCTGCAGCGCCCACCGGGGCCGGGCAGGGGGCGGCGGGGGGGCTGCGGGGGCGCGGCGCGGTCCTGCCCCCCCTCCCCCCACCCCCCCCCCCCGGCGGCACCGGCACCCCGAGTCCTGCTCCCCGCACCCCCCCCCCCGAAACTCACCCAGCACTCCCGTCCCCCAGCGCCAGCACCCTGTCCCCAGCACCCCTTGTGCCGTCCCTGAGCCCCAGCCCTTACCCTGCACCCCCTGTTCTCCTGCCCCCCCGTCCCCAGCACCTTGGCCGTCCCTAGCACCCTGTTCCTATCCCTGTCCCCTCCCCTGCACTCCTGTCCTACCCCCTAGTCTGCTCCCCTGCACCCCTGTTGCCTGCATGCCCTGTCCCATCCCCAGCACCCTGTCCCTATCCCTGTCCCCTTCCCCTGCACCCCTTGTCCCATCCCCAAGCCCCGTCCCCTCCCCTGCACCCCCGTCCCCTGCCCCCTGGCCCCGGCACCTCGTCCCGGTGAGGGGTGTCCCTGCACCCTGCAGGCTCCGGGCTGTCCCCACACCCCTTAGAGGACTGGGGGGGTCCCAGCACCCCGTCCCAGTGAGGGGTGTTCCTGCACCCTGCAGGTTCCGGGCTCTCCCCACACCATTACAGGACTGGGGGGTCCCGGCACCCCGTCCCAGTGAGGGGTGTTCCTGCACCCTGCAGGTTCCGGGCTCTCCCCGCACCCTTGCAGGACTGGGGGGTCCCGGCACCCCATCCCAGTGAGGGGTGTCCCTGCACCCTGCAGGCTCCGGGCTCTCCCCACACCCCTTAGAGGACTGGGGGGGTCCCGGCACCCCATCCCAGTGAGGGGGTGTCCCTGCACCCTGCAGGCTCCGGGCTCTCCCCACACCCCTTAGAGGACTGGGGGGTCCCGGCACCCCGTCCCAGTGAGGGGTGTTCCTGCACCTGCAGGCTCTGGCCTCTCCCCACACCCCCTCGCAGTACCGGGGGGCCCCTTGCCCCCCACCCCGTGCAGGCTCCGGGGGTGCTGCCTGCCCCCCCCCCCCGTGCGAGGCGGCTGCCGTCCCTGCTGGGGGGCTCCCCGGCCCCCCACGCCCTGCACCCCCCGCCGTGCCTGGCACGGGCTGCCCCGGGCGCCCCCCCGGCGCAGGGCCCCCGCGCTGCCCCGGCCGCCCGCGCTGCCCTTTCGCGGCACAGTGGGCGCTTGTTCGGCGGGAGGAAGGAGCGCGTCCCCGGGGCGGCGATGAAAGGGCCTTTCTCTCCGCAGCTGGGCCGGGCCGAGCCGGGCCGGGGCCGGCGGCGGGGGCCGGGGCCGGGCGGGGGAGGCCGCTGACGCCGGCGGCCCGCGCTCGGCGCTGGACACGGCGGCGCGGCGGGGGCTCGCCCGCCCGGCGGGGGCTGAGCGCGGCGAGCCGGCGGCAGCGGGCGCCGGCGGCCCGGCGCGGATGCGGGGCCCCCCCGGGCGCAGGCGAGCGGGCGGCCGTGCCGGGGGGCTGCCGCCGGGCCCATGGAGGTGGCGGCGCGGGAGCGCTGCCCCGAGATGCAGGACAAGCTGCGGATCCTGGAGGACCTCAACATGCTCTACATCCGCCAGATCGCCCTCAGCCTGGAGGTAGGGGCCGGGCGCGCCGCCCGCCGCCCCGGGCCGGCGTGTCTGGAGCCGCCCGTGCGCCGAGCTGCCCCGCGGCGCCGCCGGCAGCGCCGTCTGCGGGCGCCGAGCCGGGGCCGCTCCGCTCCGGGGCCGCGGCGTCGAGCGGGGCTGCGTCCCCCGGGGTGGGGTGGGGTGGGTTGGGGGGCGAGCTGCCACCCCCGGGCGGCCGCGGCCAGGCCGTGGGGCGGATTTGCCCGCCGATCCGCTTAGCCGCCAGGAGGAGGAAATCTGGTGCTAATCACCTCGGGGCGAGGAGGGGGAGCCGGGCGGGGGTCCCGGCCCCCCTGCCCGCGGCCGGGGCGCTCTCTGCACCCCGGAACGCTCCGGGCTCCCCCGGGGGTGCGGAACCCCCGACTGGGGTGCGGGGATCCCCTCTGCATTGCCCGGGGACCCCACCTCCTCTGCGGCGGGGGGGGGTGCTCCGGGGGAGGGGGGGGGGGCCCCCACCCCAGGCCCGGCCGTGCCCGCGGCCCCCGCGCGCTCCCGCCGCGGCCCCGGTGGTTATTTATGGCTATTTATAGCTGCCGGTGATGTCACCGCCGCCTGGCGCTTCCCCGGCGAGGGCCGGGCGCTGCGGCTCCGCGCCGCCGCCGCCGCCAGCCGCGGCCCCCCCGCCCGCCCGCCCGCCGCACCGGCCCCCCGGCCCCCGGCGCTCTCGGCAGCCCCCCCCCCGGCGCCGGCCATGGGCAGCGGCCGCGGGGCGCGGGGGCCGCTCGGGTAGCAGCGGGGCCGCCCCGCTCCCGCCGGCATGGACGGCTGCGGCACCGGCGCCGTGAGTCCTCGGGGGGCGGGGGGTGCGGTGGTGGGCTGGGGAGGGGGCTCTGCTCCCCCCCCCCCGCCCGGGTCCCCCTCCGCGGGGCTGTGCGTCGCCGGGGGGGCCGCGGCAGCGGGGCGCTGGAGGGGGCTGCAGAGGTTTTGGCACCCCCGGGGGTGACCCCGGGTCCCGGTGCAGTGGGGGGGGGGCAGAGGTGGGTGCTGAGCGCCCCGGGGTGGGGGGGCCCCTGCGTCCTGCAGGTGGGATATGGGGCAGCCCCCTTCACACCCGGGCTCTGATGTGGGGTCCCCTCCTCCCACAGCCCCCTGCCTACTGCGGGGGAGCCGTGGGGTGAGACGCGTTCCTGTTGGGGGCTGAGCACCCCTCGGGGCTGGGGGGCAGCTCCCGTCACCAGGGGGGCTGGGAGCTGCTGGGCCCGGGGGCACCATGGAGCAGCACCGCAGCCCCTGGCTCCGGGGAAAGGATGGGCAGTGCCGTGGGTCCATGCCGGGGGGTGGCCTGGCACATCCGTGGGAGGCGACTGGCATGTCTGCAGGGTGCATGATGCATCCATAGGGTGCGTGACACATCTGTGGGGGGGTGCATGACACATCTGTGGGGCGCATGGTACATCTGTGATGCTCATGACACATCTGTGGGGCGCATGCACGTCCGTGGGGCACCTGGCACATCCATGGGGCGCATGACGCATCCACAGGCTGCACGACACATCTGCAATGTGCATGACGCATCCGTGGGGCGCGTGGCACATGTGTGGGTAGCGTGGCACATCCGTGGGGCACGTGACACGTCCACGGGGCTGATCCGGGGGCTGGATTTGGGGCAGGGGATGTTGCAGGGCGCTGGTGGGGACCGTGGGGCCGGAGGGGCCCCGGGTGGGCGGTGGGGAGACGAGTCCTGCCAGAGCCGGCAGTTGCTTGGCAACTTGGGGGGGGGGCAAACTGGTTATTTATCCGTCGGCTGCAGCAAAGGCTGTTTTGGGGAGGGGGGCCCGGCTGCGGGCCGGCCCCGGCGGGTGGGCAGCGGGGCTGTGCCCGAGGCCGGCGTCCCGCCTGTGATCCCTGCCCAGGCTGGGGCTCCCTGGGAGCCAGATGTGCACAGCTGGGGTGGCAGATCCCTGCGTGCCCTGGTGTCCCCCTGCCCCCCAAGTGCCGGTGCGGCCCCTCGGCCGGCAGGGGCTCCGGTGCAGCGGCACGGTGCTGCAGCCCCTCGTCCCCCGGAGGGACGTGGCTACCCCTCTCCAGGGACTCTCCGGAGACACCAAGGCGTGGAGGGGACGGCACCGGCCTGCTGTGGGGGGCCCTGGTTGTTGCCCCCCTGGAGGGCTGTGATCCCGGTGCAAGGCCCGTGCTCCTGCCCCCGGGCTGCCCCGTACAACGCCCTGCTCCCCCGGGTGCCCCACTGCAGCCCCCAGGCAGTGCCCCCCGGTTCCTGCCCCCACTCTGCCCCCCTCTCCTCCAGGACACGGACATCCAGAAGAAAATCGACCACGAGATCCGGATGCGGGAGGGAGCCTGCAAGCTGCTGGCTGCCTGCACGCAGCGGGAGCAGGCGCTGGAGGCCACCAAGAGCCTGCTGGTCTGCAACAGCCGCATCCTGGCCTACATGTCGGAGCTGCAGCGCATGAAGGAGGTGCAGGTGATGCAGCGGAATGGCCAGGCGGTGAGGACCCCGCGCCGCGGGGCGGCGGGCGGCGCGGGCGGGTGGGGGGCTGCCGCCGCGGGCCGCCGTCACAGCGCTGCGCCTCCTCCCCGCAGCCCCTCGGACGCCGGCCCCACGGATGAGCGCTTGCCCTGCCGGGGCAGAGTCTGCGTGTCAGGTAGGGGACGGGGTCAGGGTGCTGTGCAGCCTCCCGCGGGCTGCCCGGGGGGCCCCGGACGTCCCGCGGGCGCAGGCGGCAGCGAAGGGGGGCGTGGGGAGCCTCGTCCGCGGGAGCGGGGAGCCTCGCCGCCCCCGTCTCACCGCCGGCCTCCTCTCCCGCCCAGACCTCCGCATCCCGCTCATGTGGAAGGACACGGAGTACTTCAAGAACAAGGGCGGTGAGTGGGGCAGCGAGCGGAGCGGGGCGGCGCGGCTCCCCCCGGCCGGCGCTGACCGCGGCTCTGCCCCGCGCAGAGCTGCACCCGCTGCGCCGTCTTCTGCCTGCTGCAGATCGGCGTGGAGATCTACGACACCGAGATGGTGCTGGTGGACCGGACGCTCACCGACATCTGCTTCGAGAACGCCGTGCTCTTGTGAGCCGGGCGAGGGGGGCATCGCCCCGTTCCCGGGATGGGGCGGCACGGTGCGGCGGCCGCGGGGGGCAGGAGCTGCCCCCGGCAGCCCCGCTGAGCCGGCGTCGCCCGCAGCACGGAAGCCGGGCCGGACTTCGAGCTGAAGGTGGAGCTGTACAGCGCGGGGCTGGAGGAGGACGCGGCGCTGGGCAGCGCGCCCAAGAAGCTGGCCAGCAAGCTGAGCAGCTCCCTGGGCCGCTCCGCCGGCAAGCGGGTGCGAGCCGCCCTGGACGGGAGCCCCGGGAGCCCCGTGAGCAACGGGGGCAGCAGCCCCCTGCTGCTGCCGGCGCCCAGCGTGCCGTGAGTAGCCCCGGCCCCCCGCGCCCCCCCCGCGCCCCCCCGCGCCCCTCACCGCCCCTCACCGCCCTCTCCCCGCAGCGGCCCCAAGTACCACTTGCTGGCGCGCGCCGTGCTGTCGCTGGCCGACGTGCAGGACGGCTTCCGCACCCATGACCTCGCCGTCGCCTGCAGCGGTGAGCGCGGGGCGGGTGGGCCGGGGGGGGGTCAGCGGCAGGGGGGGGCTGCGGTCCGCCCTGCTTCGGGGGAGAGGTGGGTCTGGGGTCCAGCGGGGTGGGGGAGATGGGTCTGGGGTCCAGAGAGGTAGGAGAGATGGGTCTGGGGTCCTGGCTGTTTTGGGGGAGAGATGGGTCTGGGGTCTGGGCAGGGCAGGGAGGGGAAAGCTGAGTCTGGGGTCAGTTTGGGCAGGGACAAGGGAGTCCGGGGTCAGTTTGGGCAGGGGGAGGGGTGTCTGGGGGCAGTTTGGGCTGAGACGGGGGGATCTGGGGTCAGTTTGGGCAGGGGGAGGAGTGTCTGGGGGCAGTTTGGGCTGGGTTGGGGGGTCTGGGCAGGGGAGGGCAGCAGAGGGGGGAGCCGGCAGGGCAGGGGGTCTGGGGGCAGTTTGGGCAGGTACAGGGGGTCTGGGCAGGGCAGGGCAGGGGGTCTGGGGGCAGTTTGGGCAGGGACAGGGGGTCTGGGCAGGGCAGGGCAGGGGGTCTGGGGGCAGTTTGGGCAGGGCAGGGCAGGGCAGGGGGTCCCCGTCCCGGGGGCTCCGGCTGAGCGGGTCCCCGGCTCCCCGCAGAGGAGAGCTCCTTCTGGCTGCCGCTCTACGGCAGCATGTGCTGCCGCCTGGCCGCCCAGCCCCGCTGCATGGCCGCCCAGATGATGTGCGGCTTCCTCAGGCTGCAGGTGAGCGCGGGGCCCGCGGCACGAGCGTGCCGGGTCTCAGCCCGCGGCGAGCGGGGCCGGGGTTGGGGCGCGCTGACCCCCTCCTCGCCCCGCTCCCGCAGCAGCAGGCCGGGGAGCTGCAGAGCTGGGCACGGCTGTACTGCGTCCTGCGCGGCAGGCACCAACCTCTTCTGCTACCGGCGCCCGCAGGAGGCCGAGGCCAAGGTGGAGCCGGCGCTCACCATCGCCATCAACAAGGTGGGGGACGGGGACGGGGATGGGGACGGGGACGGGGTTGCAGCGGGGGGCTGAGCGCGCCGTGCGCCGGCAGGAGACGCGGATCCGCGCCGCCGAGAAGGACGCGCGCAGCAAGCTGCACAGCATGTCCGTGACCAACCGCTACGGGGGCGAGGAGGTGACCCACACGCTGCTGGCCGAGAGCCGCGCCGACATGCAGCGCTGGATGGAGGCCTTCTGGCAGCACTTCTACGACATGAGTGCGTGCGGGACGGGGCTCCGCGGGCGGCACCCCGGCAGGGTCCCGGCGCGGCGCTGAGCCCCGCTCCCCCGCAGGCCAGTGGAAGCAGTGCTGCGACGAGCTGATGAAGATCGAGGTGCCGTCGCCGCGCCGGCCGCCGGCGCTGCTGCCCAAGCAGGGCTCGCTGTACCACGAGATGGGTGAGCGCGGGGCCGGGGCCGCGGGGCCGCGCTCGCTCTGTCGCCTTCCTCTCCGCGGCGCTCGACCGCTCTCCGCTAACCCGCCAGCCCGGGGCGGCCCTGTCCTCCGCCGCCCCGGCGCGTCTCCGTAACCGCTTCCTTTCTCTCCTGCTGCCGCCTCCCTCCTGCCTCTCTCTGTCCCTCTGGCTCTGCCCTGCCGCCGCGGCTCCAGCGCTGCCTGGCCCCGCTGTGCCGCCCTCCGCCTGCGAAGGGCTCCTGCTGCAGGATAACGCCGTCTCGGCGGAGATCCGCGCTCTCCTCTCCTCCTATTACAGCGACAGGTGACGTACCGGGGCGCCGGCTGCGCCCGGACCGCCCCGGGGCTGGCTGCGGCGACGTCGCGGCTGCGGGAGGTCTCCTAACGGCATCGGCTGCGAGGCGTTTCTGCTCTGCCCCAGCTGCGGCGTGCATCCCGGCTGCAGGCCACCTCCCAGCCAAGGGGATATCCTGGCTGCAGGGCATGTTCCGGCTGCAGGCCACGTCCTGGCCAAGGGGACATCCCAGCTGCAGGGCACATCCCGGTCATGGGGATGTCCCGGCTGCAGGGCACATCCTGGCTGCAGGGCACGTCCTGGCTGGGGGAGTGACCCAGCTGCAGGGCACGTCCTGGCCTTGGGGATGTCCCGGCTGCAGGGCACGTCCTGGCCATGGGGATGTCCCGGCTGCAGGGCACATCCCGGCTGCAGGGCACGTCCTGGCCATGGGAATGTCCTAGCCATGGGGATGTCCCTGCTGCAGGGCACATCCTGGCTGTAGAGATGTCCTGGCTGCAGGGCACATCCCTGCTGCAGGGCATGTCCTGGCCATGGGGATGTCCTGGCCATGGAAATGTCCCAGCTGCAGGGCATGTCCTGGCTATGGGGATGTCCCGGCCATGGAGATGTCCTGGTTGCAGGGCGCGTTCTGGCCATGAGGATGTCCTGGCTGCAGGGCACGTCCTGGCCACAGGGATGTCCTGGCTACGGGGATGTCCTGGCCATGGAGATGTCCCTGCTGCAGGGCACATCCTGGCTATGGGAATGTCCCAGCCATGGAGATGTCCTGGCTGCAGGGCACGTCCTGGCCATGGGGCTGTCCCGGGCACCCTGGCCACTTTGTGTCCCGGCTGCCCCAGCCACGGACCACATCCCAGCGGCCACGGAAGCCGCCCGGTGCCTGGCCCCACGGTGCCGGCGCGGAGGACGGAGCGGCGGGGGGGGGACGCCGCCTGACGCCCGCTCTTGCCCGCAGCTATTGATCCGGCGGACGACATCGAGGCGGTCACGGACATCCTGGCGCGGCGCGTGGCGGGGCTGGAGCTGCGCCCGGCGCTGGGCTGCCCGCCCTGGCTGACCCTCTTCGAGGGGTCGGCGCCGGGATCCGCCGCCGGCGCCGCTTCCGACTCGGACAGCGCCGGCGGCCGCAGCCCCGGGGCTCCCCGCGCCCGCCCCCGCACCCTCTCCCTCGACGCCAAGCTCGGCACCCTGAAGGGGCGGGGGGGCCGGCGGGGAGCCCCCTCCCCGCACCCCGCGCCCGCCTCCGGCTCCTCCAGCAGCGGCAGCACCACCCCGGACACGGAGCGCGCCGTCGCCCCCCGCCCCGCGCCGCCGTCGCCCCCCGGCTGCCTCCAGTCCCGCGTCTGAGCCGGGGACCCACGGGACCGCGGGGGGGGGGGGACAGAGGGATGGGGGACGGACCACCCCTCCCCGCCCTCCCCGGGCTGCCGTGGGGGGGTCCTGCCCCCCAGGGGGGTTGGGGGCAGCCCCGTGCCCACCCCAGGGCAGTAGGGTGGGACGCTGGCCCGGGGGGGGGGGGTGGGGTGGGATGGGGGGGGCCTGGCCCTGCTGGGCTGGGGCTCAGAGCTTCTTTTTTTGGGGGAGAAACTGGAATTTATGGCAACCCTGTGCCTGAGCACGGGGCTGCGGGGTCCTTTGCCGCAGGGTGGTTGTGGGGCTGACCCCCCCCTCCCCCCCGTCGGATGGGTGCTTGGGGCTGACCCCCATCCGGGGTGGTTATGGGGATGAGCCCCCCCCACCCCCCAGCACACGCACACGCACAGGATGGGTGCTCAGGCTCACCCCACGGCCGTGGTTTGGGGGTGCACCCCACGGCCGGGGTGCTCAGGCTCACCCCACGGCCGGGGTTTGGGGGTGCACCCCACGGCCGGGGGGCTCGGGACGCACCCTCCAGCTCTGCTTTCCTTCACCATTTCTAACCCTGGGGCCGCCTGCCCCGGCCCCCCCTGTCCCCCCTCCGCAGCGGGGGGCTCGGGGTGTGTGTGGGGGGGGGCGACGTGACCTGCAGCAGGGACCAGCCCTGGCCCCAGGGCCGGGGAGCCAAAGCTACCACCTCATTAATATGCATTAAAACTTATTTAACAGCCGCTGTGTTTTATTGGGGGGGGGGGGCAGTGTCCCTCTGGCTGGCGGGGGGCTGGGGGGGCGCCCAGCTCCTTCCCAAAGCTGCTGCATTGGGGTGCAATGGGGGGGGGGGCAGCAGGGCAGCCCCGGGGGTGCAGGTGAGTGTGGCCGGTGGGGGGCGGGTCCCCATGGGGGGGCCTGAGCTCGCTGTGGGGGGGGGTCCCGGGGACGGGGGGGGGTCTCGTTGCACGGGGGGCCGGGGGGGTGCAGTGGGGGGTGCTGTACGGGGGGGCCGCGGCAGCCGGCTCTCGCTGCACGGGTCCCCGCTGCGGTGCCCGGCCGGGGGGTCAGGCCCCCCCCCCGTTACACGGCGTGGGGGGAGAAGGCCTCGTCCTCGGGGGCGCCGGAGCCGCCGGGCAGCTGCTGGTGGTTGGTGTCGCGGCAGAGCAGCAGGGCGAAGCCTGGCAGAGAGCGGCGGTGAGCGGCGCTGAGCCCATCCCCGCGGCGTCCCGGCTGCAAGGGGCCCGGGGGGGGGGGGGGGGGGAGGTACCTGGCGTGGCTTTGAGCGGGGGCTGCGGCAGCAGGATGGTGTCGTCCGGCTGCTCCCCCTGCGCGAGCGGGCTGTGAGCGGCCCCCAGCCCCAAAACCACCCCCCCCTCCCACGCAGACCTGTGCCCCCCCTCTGCCCCAGCCCCCAGCCCCAAAACCACCCCCCCCCACAGACCTGTGCCCCTGCTCTGCCCCGTCCCACCCCGTCCCTGCGCCCCCAGCCCCAAAACTACCCCAGCCCAGCCCTGTGCCCCCCATTCTGCCCCGGTCCCCAGCCCGAAACCCACCCCCCCAAACCATGTCCCCCAGCCCCAAAACACCCCCCGTGTCGCCCAGCCCAGCCTCAGCCCCCAGCTCCATCCCAAAGCCCCAGCCCCGTTGCCCCCATCACCCCCCCAGCCCCATCATGCCCCCCCACCTGCCCCCAGCCCCGTCGCCCCCCCCCAGCCCCGTCGCCCCCCGCCGTGCCGTGCCCACCTCCCCATCAGACTCGGGCTCCCAGCCCTCTGGCTGGCCGCCGTCGTGCCCCGCGCTGCCCCCGGCGGGCTCCGTGCCCCCCCCCGGGGCTCCAGGGCTGCCCGGGGGGGTCCGGGGCGCTGGGGACCCCTCGCCCAGCCCTGCCGGCAGCCCCGTGGCCCCCCACGCCGGGGGGCTGGCAGGGGGGCCGGGGCGCGGGGGGGAGCCGTCCCCACTGCGGGGGGGGCTGGCAGGGGGCGGCGGGGCGGCCCCCGGCGGAGGCGACGCTGGCCCGGGGGGGCTGCCGGGGGGCAGCAGCCCCCCATTCGAGGTGCTGCCGGGGGACCCCAGCCGGGGGGCGCTGCGGGGGGGCAGGGGCTCTGCCCCACAAGTGCTGTCTGGGGACCCTGGCCCGGGGAGGCTGGGGGGGCGCCCCCTCCTAGGGGGGCTGGCAAGGGTGGGGGGGGGCCCTGCCCCAGCCGGGCTGGGGGTCCCCGAGGTGGCACACGGAGGGGGGGGCCCTGTCCCCATGGGGCTGGTCAGAGGGGGGGTCCCTGCCCCGACTGGGCTGGACGGGGGTCCCATGGGGGTGCAGGGCAGGGGAGCCCCTGTTCCCATGGGGCTGGTAGGAGGGGGGGTCCCTGCCCCAGCCGAGCTGGGGGTCCCTGAGGTGGCACAGGGAGGGGGGGGGCCCTGTCCCCATGGGGCTGGTCGGAGGGGGGGTCCCTGCCCCAGCCGGGCTGGACGAGGGTCCCATGGCAGCACGGGGAGGGGGGGGCCCTGTCCCCATGGGGCTGGTCAGAGGGGGGGTCCCTGCCCCAGCTGGGCTGGACGGGGGTCCCATGGAGGCGCAGGGCAGGGGAGCCCCTGTTCCCATGGGGCTGGTGGGGGGCAGGGGGTGGGGTGTGGGGGGGCTGGGGGGGGCCGCAGCCCTGAAAGCGCCGGGGTCGAGGGGGCCGGGCGAGGCAGGGGAGTCCGGCCGGCGGAAGATGAAGGCCGACTCAGTCAGGCTGCGCTGGTACCGCAGGAAGGGCCGCCGGGCGCCTGCGGGGGGGGGGGAGGGAGAGGGTCAGCGGCCCCCCGGCCCCACACCGCTGCCCCCCCCCCCCCCCCATAGGGACGGGGGCACCTACCCGGCCTGGGGCCGAGGGGGGAGCCGGGCACCGGGCTGCCGGAGGCCGACCCCGAGCGCTCCCGCTGCCGGAAGAAATCCCGCGGGTTCTGCGCACGCTGCGACACCAGCACGGCCGCCTCCTGCCGCAGGGGAGAGACGGCGTCGGCGGGGCCAGCACACACCCGGCACCGGCTGCAATGGCCTGTGGGCACCGGCCGGGATGCTCGGCACCAGCACCGGCCAGGATGCTCAGCCCCGGCACGGCCAGGCGGCGTGGCCCCGGCACCAGCCACGACAGGCAGCGGGCACAGCCAGGTAGCACGGCGCCAGCACCGGCACCGGCTGCGATGATCAGCCCCGGCACGGCTGGGTGGCACGGCCCCGGCTCCAATGCTCAGCCTGGGCATGGCCAGGCAGCGCTGCCCCGGCACCGGCACCAATGGTCAGCCCCAGCACGGCTGGGCGACGCTGCCCTGGCACCAGCCGCGATGCTCGGCACTGGCCGCGATGCTCAGCCCCAGCACAGCCAGGCGGTGCAGCCCCGGCACCGGCCGCGATGCTCAGCCTGGGCACAGCTGGGCGGCGCTGCCCCAGCACCGGCTGCGATGCTCAGCCCCCGCACGGCCAAGCAACATGGCCCCAGCACTGGCCACGACGCTCAGCTTGGGCACGGCTGGACGGCGCTGCCCTGGCACCAGCCACGATGCTCGGCCCCTGCACAGCCGGGCGGTGCGGCCCCAGCACCGGCCGCGATGCTCAGCCCCGGCACGGCCGGTCCCGCAGCCCCGGGTGCTCTGCCCGCAGCATGCCACCTCCCGCGGCCCGGGCACTCACGGCCGCCTTCTCGATGGACTCGCTGCGCCGGAAGCGGTCCCGCGCCGCCTCCTCGAGCTCCCGCTGCTGCTGCTCCTGCGGAGACGGGGCGGTGGGGAGGCCGTGCCGGCACCGGGCGCCCCGCGGCCGAGCGCCCACGTCCGCCCCGTTCCCAGCGCGTGCCGCCCCGCTCACCCATCGGGCCCGCTCCCTCCTGCGCTCCTCCGCCTCCCGGCGCACTTGCTCCTTCCTGCAAGGAGCGGCAGCGTCAGGCCCCGCGCGGTGCCGGGGGGGGGGGGGGGGTGCCAGCCCCGTGCGCCCCGTCGCTCACCGCCGCTCCTCGATCGCCTGCTCCTTCTCCTTGCAGCGCAGCTCGCGCTCGGCCGCCTCCCGCCGCTCCTCCTCCATGCGCTCCCGCTCCCAGCGCTTGCGCTCCTCCAGCGCCCGCCGCCGCTCGGCCTCCTTGCGCTGCTGCTCCTCGCGCTGCGGCACCGGGGCTCAGCGGGGCCGGGGGGGCACGAGCCACAGTGCTGAGCGTCCCCTCGGCCTGACCCCCCACCCCCCCGGCGCCCCTCACCTCGGCCTGGGCCCAGAAGGAGTCCCGCTTGGTCCGGAGGATCTCCAGGGCAGGGTTGGTCTTCCGGTAGTTGGTGCCCTGCGGGGATGAGCACGGGGGCTCAGGGCAGCCCCGGACCCCCCCCCCCCCCGGGGGTGCATCCTGCTGGGTGCATCCCAACCCGCCGGGGCTGCCGCCTCCCGACCCCAGCTCTTCCCATCCCGCAATCCCGGCCCCGCTCACCACCAGCTCCTCGGCGTCCGGCGGGGGGTCCCTGCGGGCGGCGGGGGCTCCGGCGGGGGCCAGCTGGGCCAGCGCGCGCCGCAGCCCCTCCTGCGTCACCTCGTCGGCGCGTCGGGCGCTCAGCACTGCGCTGGCCTCCTGCCCGCGGGGACGGACACGGCGTCAGCCCCGGGATGCGGCGCACGGCCCCTCTCCCTTGCCGCCCCCCATCTCTCCCGGAGACACCATTCCCAGGATCCGGGTGCAGGGCCCAGCACGGTGTCCCTGGCGGAGGATGGCGGGGGCTGGGCACCACCAGCCCCGCTCCCGCCGGGCACGGCAGGATCCAGCCGGGGCAGGGAGCCCAGCCACAGCCCCGGGTCGGCGGCCAAGCTGGGAATGGGGACTGGGAACGGCAGCGCCTGAGTCAGCAGCGCCAGGAATGCACGGAGCAAAGGCAGCCAAGGCCGGGCCGGGGGGGGCCGAGGGGCCGCGCCGACTCACCCTGAAGAAGGCTCTGATGGCCGGCAGGTGCCCCGCACACGCCTGCCGCTGCGGCTCGGGCGCCTTCTCCCCGACCTGCCGCGGGCGCGTGCCGCTGTGCCCCCATCCCGCCTCGTCCCCTCGCCCCCAGACCCTGCCCCGTGTTGTCCCCTTGCCCCCCAGCCCCCTGCCCCCGGGAGCCCCCAGCCCCACGTTGTCCCCTGTGCCCCCACCCCTGCTCGTCCCCTCGCCCCTGGACCCCTGCTCCATGTTGTCCCCTGTCCCCCTATCCTGCATTGTCCTCTTGCCCCCCAGCCCCCTGCCCCGGGAGACCCCCAGCCCCTTGCCCCACGTTGCTCCCTGTCTCCCCATCCCGCCTCACCCCCGTCCCCTTGCCCCATGTCATCCCCTTGTCCCCGTCGCCCACCCTTCATTGTCCCCTTGCCCCCGTCCCCCATCCCATGTTGTCCCCTTGCCCCACTTTGTTCCCTGTCTCCCCATCCTGCCTCGCCCCCGTCCCCTTGCCCCATGTCATCCCCTTGCCCCTGTCCCCCACCCTTCATTGTCCCCTTGCCCCCGTCCCCCCGCCCCATGTTGTCCCCTTGCCCCACATTGCTCCCTGTCCCCCATTCCACATCGTCCCCTTGTCCCCTGTCCCCTCGCCCCATATCATCCCCTTGCCCCTGCCCCCTGCCCCGCATCCCCCCCTTGCCCCGACCCTGCCCCATGTTCCCCCTTTGCCCCATCCTCCCCCCCACACCCTCCCTCACCCCCATCCCTGTCCCCACCTTGCCCCCGTCCCTGTCCCCCCCTCATCCCGTCCCCCCCTGCATCCCCCCCTCGCCCCCGTCCCCCCCATGCCCCTGCGGCCGGCAGCAGCCCCGCGCTCACCCAGCTGATGAGGACGACGCGGGGCGCGCCGGTGCTGGGGTCCGGCACGCGGCACAGCCCGTACATGATGCTGCTGACGGAGAACTTCCCGGCCAGCTCGTCCGGGCCCCCGGCTGCGAGGATGGTGTGCTCAGAGGGGTGGCGGGGACCCCCCAACCCCCCGGCTGCCCCCCCGGCCACCCCTACCTCCGGAGTCCAGCAGCTTGAGGTCCCGGTGCTTCTCGTAGGCGAAGACGGCCCTGACGGAGAGGGGGGTCAGGGCGGGGGCAACCGGAGCAGCCAGACCCCCGTGGGGGCAACGGCTGCGCGGCGCCGGGGGCTGTGGCCGGCACGCTCAGCCTGTCCCCGCCAGGCCACCCCGCGGCGGGAGCCGTCCTGGCGGCGCCAGCAGCTGCGGGGCCAGCAAGGAAGTGGTTTTCCCGGAGGAAGTGAGCTGTCGCCCTGCTCCGAAGGAGGGAGCCGAGCAGGAACGAGCGCGGTGGGACCCCGCTGCCCGCCGGCCCTCAATTCGTGGAAGTGCCAGCAGCATCCGCCCCAGGGACAATGGGGCTGCGGGCTGGGGACAATGGGGCTGGGGACAATGGGGCTTTGGGACAATGGGGATGCGGGGCTGGGGGACAACGGGGCTGGGGGACGACGGGCCTGTGTCGGTGCCCGGGACCCCTCCCCGTGCCGGCCGGCTCGCTGGGGGGGACGGGTGCCCGGGGGCCAGCCGAGGCGCTGGCGTCAGGCAGCCTCGGGGGCTGTTCCCCGGCGGCCCCTCCGCCGCGCCGCCTTTGTCTCTGCAGGGCTCCGATTACCGCCGCGTGCGACGGCACGCTCGGCTGCTCCGCGCCCGGCCGGGGACACGGCGCGGCCCGGCTCCAGGAGCGTGTGCACGGTGCGGCACGGCACGGCACGGCACGGCGTGCTGGCTGCACGCGGGCAGGCCTGGTGCGGGGTGCCACAGCCGGGCCCGGCCGTGCAATGCCCCCTGGCCCCGGTGCCGTCTCCGGCCCCACGCCGCCCCGGTGATGTCACCCTGGTGGGGCCCGACGCGAAACTCGGCCCAAACCGCAGAGCGGCGTGTGGTTTCGGGAGGAAGCCGGGTGCCAGCCCTGCTCCCGGCAGGGAGGAGCAGCGCCGGGCAGGAGCCGCCGGGACGGGCCCTGCACCCGGCTGGCGGCACGGGGGGGCCGGGGCTCAGCCCTGCCGGCTGCTCCCGGGGGGCTCCCAAGGCAGCCGGGGCTCCGGGGGAGGCTGGAGAGCTGCTTTCCCTACACGTCTGGGGTGCAGCAGCAGGGCAGGTGGGGGGCACAGCTGGGCACATGTGGGGCAGGCGGGGGGCACAGCTGGGCACAGCTGCACACCCAGCCCCTGCAGGCACCGGGCTGGGCGTCCCGAACCCCCCTGGGATGCCCTCGGGGCGCCGAGGGCTGCGGGAGCCCAGGCAGGAGCAGGGGGCCGGGGCAGCGGCCCCTTCCCCAGCCCGGTCCCGCCGGCTCTCCCCCGCCCCGGCGCGGCCCCGGCTGCGCCCCGAGCCCCGGGCGGCGGCGCTCCCAGCCCCGGGGCGGCGGCGGGGCGGCGCCGGACGCCTGGGCCCCCTCCCCCGGGGCGCGGGGCGCAGCGCCGGGTGGGGTCCCGCCGCCCCGGCCATGTGCCGCTGCTCCCGTGCGCCCCGGCCCCGCCGCCCGGGGACCCACTGCCGGGACCCACTGCCGGGCCCCCGGTGCGTCCCAGCCCCGGCGATCTGGGACCCCCGGAGCCTCCCAGGCCCCCCCCGTCCATGTCCCTGTCCACCCGCGCGTCCCGACCCCGGTTCCCCGGCCCTCCCGGTGTCTTCCAACCCCCCCCGTACGCGTCCCAGCCCCCCCGGAGCGTCCCAGGATCCCCCCCCCCATCCAGTGCCGGTCCCCTCGTGCGTCTCAGCCCTGCTGGCCCGGGACCCCCCTGCCCGTTTCCCGGTGCCCCCCGTCCGTGTGCCGGTGCCCCCAGTGCGTCCCGACCCCGCCGTCCCGGGCCCCCACCCCCGTCCATGCCCCGGTGCCCCGCGCCTGCCGGCCCCGGTGCCCGGAGCCCCCCCGGTGCCCCCGGTGCCCTCACCAGTTGGTGGCCGCCCGCGGGTTGCTCACGTCCTCCTTGGCGGCCAGCAGCGCCAGCCGGTGCCGGTCCAGCCCCGGGGCCCCCATGGCTGCGCCCTGCGCGGCGCCGCTGCAGCCCGGCGAGCTCCTGCGCCCCGGCCCGGCCCGGCCCCGCCTTCGCCTCCGCCGCCGCCGCCGGGAGGGGCGGGGAGGGACCGGGCGGGACCGGGAGCCGCGCCAGCCCCGCGCCGCCGCCGCCGCCTCCGGGGCGCTCGGGCGCCTGGGTCCCGCGTCCGGGGGGGGCGGGCGAGGAGCGGGGCCCGGCGCGACGGCGCGTGGGGCTGCGAGCGGGCCGGGACTGGGTGGGCATCCCCGGTGCACGGTGCAGGTCGGGATGCCCAGCTCCGGGTGGGCATCCCAGGGCACGGTGCAGGCCGGACGCCCGGCTCTGGGTGGGCATCCCCGGTGCACGGTGCAGGCTGAGACACTTGGCTCCAGGTGGGCAGCCCCGGTGCACGGTGCAGGTCGGGACGCCCGGCTCCGGGTGGGCATCCCCGGTGCACGGTGCAGGTCGGGATGCCTGGCACCAGGTGGGCATCCCCGGTGCACGGTGCAGGTCGGGACGCCTGGCACCGGGTGGGCATCCCCGGTGCACGGTGCAGGTCAGGACGCCCGGCTCCGGGTGGGCATCCCAGGGCACGGTGCAGGTCGGGACGCCCGGCTCCGGGTGGGCATCCCTGGGAGCAGTGCAGGCTGAGACGCCCAGCTCCGGGTGGGCATTCCCCAGGGTGTGGTGCAGGCCAGGACGCCTGGCTCCGGGTGGGCATTCCTGGTGCACGGTGCAGGTCGGGACGCCTGGCTCCGGGTGGGCATTCCTGGTGCACGGTGCAGGTCGAGATGCCCGGCTCCAGGTGGGCATCCCCGGTGCACGGTGCAGGTCGGGATGCCTGGCACCAGGTGGGCATCCCCGGGGCGTGGTGCAGGTCGGGACGCCCAGCTCCGGGTGGGCATTCCTGGTGCACAGTGCAGGTCGGGACGCCTGGCTCCGGGTGGGCATCCCCAGTGCAAGGGCAAGTTGGGACACCCAGCTCCGGGTGGGCATCCCTGGGGGGCATGGGCAGGCCGGGATGCCCGGCTCCGGGTGGGCATCCCTGGGTGCAGTGCAGGCCGGGACACCCAGCTCCAGGTGGGCATCCCCAGGAACAGTGCAGGCCAGGGGGCTGGAGCAGCTTGGGTCTGGGGCTGGCGCGGGAGCCGTGTGCCCCAGCGGGTGCCAGCGCTTCCCCCGGCCCCGCCGGAGCCGCCGAGCAGCCTGTTCCCTTATTTGGTAACTGCAGCCTCCAAAACCCAAAGCCCCAGAGAGGGAAAATATTCGCGGAGCGGAGCAGCAGTGGCCAGCTGGAAAAATGCAGGGTCAGCGCCCGCCGCGGCACGCGGGGCGGCTGGGACGGGGCTGCCGCGCTGCGCCGGGCTCCCCACGGCACGGCAGGGCCTGGCTGCACCACTGCCGTCCCCGTGGGGCCCCGGGACCTGCTGTGGCCGGCGCCTGCGGACGCCCAGAACTGCTCTGCCGGGGCAGGAGGGGGGGATCCGCGGGGCCACGGACGCCCTGTCCCACCCTGCCGGGGCCCCCTTTGGGCAAGGCCAGGAGTCGCGGAGCTGCTTCTTCCCTGCTCCTGGCTTTCTGCGGCTCTGACACGGGGCGCTGCAAACCCCCTGCGCGGTGCCTGCACAGGGTGTCACAAGCATCGTGCACGGCCCTTGCAGGGGGTGTCGCAGCCCTCGTGCACGGCCCTTGTGCAGGACGTTGCAACCCCTGTGCACAGCCCTTGCATGGAGCATTGCAGCCCTCGTGCACGGCCCTCCCATGGGATGTTGCCCCCCTCGGGCACAGCGCGGGGCTGGGGGCTCCCGGGACAAGCGCGGGGCGCTGAGAGCCCTGGGGCAGAGCCAGGACCACCCGCGGGGCCGGCACATCCTGATGGCAAGGGCCGGGCTGGCCCTGCAGCAGCAGAGCCCGGCTCCCGGGAGAGATGCGCCAGCCGCGCGGCACCCGCTGAACCGGCCGGGGCTGGTGCCGAGCTGCGATGCCCCGAGGCAGTCGGCACCGCTGCGCAGCGGGGACGTGGCCCACGGCCACCCGGGCTGGTTCCCCCAGCGCCGCCCCAGAGTGCCGCCCCCGCGGGGTGAAGCCTGCGCCCTGCCTGGGGCTGTGTCTCCCAGCGCTGAGCCCGGCCTCCGCAGGCCTCACAGTGTGCAGTGCGGGCAGCCCAGCGCAGTGGGCCACACACGGTGTGAGGGTGCTGCGCAGTGCGGTGCGCCCTGCACTGTGTGCACTGCAACGTCCGCTTCGCTTTGGGCAGTGCAGAGCATCGTGTGCAGTGTGCAGGGTGCAGTGCAGCATGCCACGTGCAGTGCAGCATGCCAGGCATGATGCGGCGTGCCATGTGCATGCCATGTGCAGTGCAGCACGCCGGGTAGAGTGTAGCATGCTGGGTGCAGTGCAGTGTGACATGTGCAGTGCAGCATGCTGGGTTCAGTGCAGCATGCCGGGCGCAGTGCAGTGTGCCATGTGCAGTGCAGCATGCCACGTGCAGGGCAGCATGCCACGTGCAGTGCAGCATGTCAGGCTCAGTGCAGCATGCCACATGCAGTGCAGCATGCCAGGCGCGCAGCACGCTGGGTGCAGGGCAGCATGCCAGGCGTGCAGCATGCCGGGCGCAGTGCAGCATGCTGGGTGCAGTGCAGCGTGCCATGTGCAGTGCAGCATGCCGGGCGCAGTGCAGCATGCCACGTGCAGTGCAGCATGTCAGGCTCAGTGCAGCATGCCACGTGCAGTGCAGCATGCCAGGCGCGCAGCACGCTGGGTGCAGGGCAGCATGCCAGGCGTGCAGCATGCCGGGCGCAGTGCAGCGTGCTGGGTGCAGTGCAGCGTGCCATGTGCAGTGCAGCATGCCGGGTGCAGTGCAGCATGCCACGTGCAGTGCAGCATGCCATGTGCAGTGCAGCATGCTGGGCTGTGTTCCTGGTGGCCCCAGTGCCCCCAGTGCCCCTGGTGTCCCTGGTACTCGTGCTCCCGGTGCCCCCAGCGCGGGGTGGGCGTGGCTCAGGGCCGGAGGGGCGTGTCCCCCCGATGTCACGCCCCCCGAGTTAGGGGGCGTGGCCACGGCCCTTTGCCGGCGGGGCGGGGCGGGGCGGGGCGGTGGGGGCGCCGGCGGTCACGTGCGCGCGGCGCCCCCTGGCGGGGCTCCTTTGTCCGCGCGCGGGCGGGGGCGGGGGCGGGGGCGGGGCGGCGGGGCGGGGCGGGGCCGGCGGCGAGGCGGGCGCGGATTGGCGGCGGCGGGGGGGGCAGCGGGGAGGGGCGGGGCGGGGCGGGCGCGGATTGGCGGCGGGGCGGGGGCCGGGGGCGGAGGGGCGGGGCGGGCGGGCGGCGGGGCGGGCGCGGATTGGCGGCGGGGCGGGGGATAACGGGCCGCGGGGCGGCGGCGGCGCGGGCGGTGGCGGCGGCGGGCATGGGCGGGGGGCGGCGGCGCGGGGCGCGGCGCTGAGCGCGGCGGGCGGGCTCGGTGCCCGGTGCCCGGTGCCTGGGGGCGGGCGCGCTGCCCGGTGCCGGTGCCCGGCGCCGCCCGGCCCCATGGACCTGGACGTGGACTACGAGCGCCCCAACGTCGAGACGATCAAGTGCGTGGTGGTGGGGGACAACGCGGTGGGCAAGACGCGGCTGATCTGCGCCCGCGCCTGCAACGCCACGCTCTCGCAGTACCAGCTGCTCGCCACGCACGTGCCCACCGTCTGGGCCATCGACCAGTACCGCGTCTGCCAGGAGGTGCCGGGGCGCGGGGGGCGCGGCCGGGGGGCGCACGGAGGGGAGCGGCGCTGGGGCTGGGCGGTGACGGGGCCGCGGGTGCGGGGGGGGCGGGTCGGGGCTGCGGCCGGGGGTGCAGGGAGGGCTGCGGGATTTGGGGCTGGGGGTGCATTGTGCATGTGGGCGTGGGGCTGGGGGTGCAGGGAGGGGAGCGGGGCGCAGGGCTGCCGGTGCCGGGAGGGCTGCAGCACTCGGGGCCGGGGGTGCACGGGACCGGGGGTGCCGGGAGGGGTGCAGCACTCGGGGCTGGGGGTGCACGGGGCCGGGGGTGCTGGGGGGGGAGCAGCACTCGGGGCTGGGGGTGCACGGGGCCGGGGGTGCTGGGGGGGGGAGCAGCACTCAGGGCTGGGGGTGCACGGGGCCGGGGGTGCCAGGAGGGGTGCAGCACTCAGGGCTGGGGGTGCACGGGGCCGGGGTTGCCAGGAGGGGTGCAGCACTCAGGGCTGGGGGTGCACGGGGCCAGGGGTGCCGGGGGGGGAGCAGCACTCGGGGCTGGGGGTGCACGGGGCCGGGGGTGCTGGGGGGGGAGCAGCACTCGGGGCTGGGGGTGCACGGGGCCGGGGGTGCTGGGGGGGGAGCAGCACTCGGGGCTGGGGGTGCACGGGGCCAGGGGTGCCGGGAGGGTGCAGCACTCAGGGCTGGGGGTGCACGGGGCCGGGGTTGCCAGGAGGGGTGCAGCACTCAGGGCTGGGGGTGCACGGGGCCAGGGGTGCCGGGGGGGGAGCAGCACTCGGGGCTGGGGGTGCACGGGGCCGGGGGTGCTGGGGGGGGAGCAGCACTCGGGGCTGGGGGTGCACGGGGCCAGGGGTGCCGGGAGGGGCACAGCACTCGGGGCTGGGGGTGCACGGGGCCGGGGGCGCCAGGAGGGGTGCAGCACTCGGGGCTGGGGGTGCACGGGGCCAGGGGTGCTGGGGGGGGAGCAGCACTCGGGGCTGGGGGTGCACGGGGCCGGGGGTGCTGGGGGGGGAGCAGCACTCGGGGCTGGGGGTGCACGGGGCCGGGGGTGCTGGGGGGGGAGCAGCACTCGGGGCTGGGGGTGCACGGGGCCGGGGGTGCAGGGAGGGGTGCAGCACTCGGGGCTGGGGGTGCACGGGGCCGGGGGTGCTGGGGGGGGAGCAGCACTCGGGGCTGGGGGTGCACGGGGCCGGGGGTGCTGGGGGGGGAGCAGCACTCGGGGCTGGGGGTGCACGGGGCCGGGGGTGCTGGGGGGGGGAGCAGCACTCGGGGCCGGGGGTGCACGGGGCCGGGGGTGCTGGGGGGGGAGCAGCACTCGGGGCCGGGGGTGCACGGGGCCGGGGGTGCCAGGAGGGGTGCAGCACTCAGGGCTGGGGGTGCACGGGGCCGGGGGTGCCAGGAGGGGTGCAGCACTCAGGGCTGGGGGTGCACGGGGCCGGGGGTGCTGGGGGGGGAGCAGCACTCGGGGCTGGGGGTGCACGGGGCCGGGGGTGCTGGGGGGGGTGCAGCACTCGGGGCTGGGGGTGCACTGAGGAGGGCAGGGCACAGGGCTGCGGGGTGCACGGGGTGCAGGGAGGGCTGCAGGGCTCGGGACAGGGGGGTGCACAGCGCCGTGGGTGCATTGAGAGGAGCAGGGTGTAGGGCTGGGGATACGTTGTGGTGGTGGGTGTGGGGCTGCAGGGTGCATGGGGCTGGGGGTGCTGGGAGGGGATCAGGGCTGTGGGGCTGGGGGTACAATACGGGGTGGGTGTGGGGCTGCAGGGTGCGTGGGGCTGGGGGTGCAGTGTGGGGTGGATGTGGGGCTGGGGTTGCATGGGGCTGGGGGTGCTGGGAGGGGATCAGGGCTGTGGGGCTGGGGGTACAACACGGGGTGGGTGTGGGGCTGCAGGGTGCATGGGGCCGGGGGTGCAGGGTGGGTTGCAGGGTGCAGGGCTGGGGGCCGCAGGCCGTGGGCCCGGGCTGTGCACCAGGCTGGGGGTGTGCGGAGGGGTGCCGGCCCCAGGCCTGTGGGGCAGGGTGCAATGCCGGGGGGTGCCCAGGGTGCAGGGGGCAGCGCTGGGGGGCTTGGGGAGGTGCTGGAGCAGGGCTGGGTTGCACAGAGGGGGCAGGGTTTGGTGCCGCGCACCCTTATGGGAGGGTTCTGGGGGTGCATTGCCGAGGGGCGCAGAGCACCCGAGGGGGGAGCTCCGGGGGGGTGCAGGGTGCTGGGAGGGGGTTACTGGGGGGGGGGGCCGGTCCCGGTGCCGGGGGGGGCTGCGCGACCCTGCCGCCCTCCCTGCCCACGCAGGTGCTGGAGCGCTCCCGGGATGTGGTGGACGAGGTCAGCGTCTCCCTGCGCCTCTGGGACACCTTCGGAGACCACCACAAGGACCGGCGCTTCGCCTACGGCAGGTGAGAGCCGGCAGCCCGGCCGCGGGGTGCTCCGTGCCGTGGGGTGCTGGGAACCTCCCGTCCCCGCTCCTCCGCGGGGCTCCAGCCGTGCCCGGGGGCCCGGAGAGCCACGGCAGCCTGCCCAGGGCTGGCGGCTCCTGCCGCTGCTCCCTTCCCTCTCCCGGTGGCTCTGGCCTGGGGGGGGAGACACCGGAGCCGGAGGAGCCTCTTGGGCTGCTGCCAGCGCGGAGGGAGCAGCTCCGACACGTGCAACCCTTGGGGGGCCGGGAACGCCCCCTCCTCCTCCTCCTCCTCCCACTGGGTGCCTGGTTTCGGGGCTGGGGGCACCCTGACCCTGGTCTTGCTGAGCCCTGGGAGTCCCCATCCCCGAGCGGAGCCGGGGGCAGAGCCGGGCGCTATCCGGCCCCGCAGGGCTGCGTCCCACGGTCGGAGCCCTTCCCTGGCGGGTGCTGCCCTGTCCGGGCTGTAAACCCCCCCCCCCTTCCCTGCGGGCTCCGGCGCATCCGGGCTCTTATCGCCCTGCCGCACCGTGCCAGCGCAGCTTGGCATGCTCTAATCTCCCCTCCGGCCACGTGGAGCCGGGAGAGGGCCGGGGCAGTGCCCGGCGGGTCCCCGGCCAGCGGGGGGGGGTCTGGGGGGGCTGGAGCCGCTCGGTGCCGCCCCAGCCGGGGCCGCAGCCCCCCTCGCCACCGCCACTGCCGGCGGGACCCGCTCCCGGGCTGGCGTCGCCCCGGCCGGGCGCCCCCGTCCTGGCGGGGATCCCGCGGGGAGGAGGGAGGACGGAGTCTATCTTGGTCCCTGACACGGGCCCGGCTCCAAATGTGCCTCCTGGTCACGTCTCGGCGAGGCGCGGACTAAAAACAAACCAGGTCTGTCGGCCACGTGGCGGCTCCCGGCCTCCTTATAAGGGGACCCCAGGGGCTGCCTGGGGCACCTCGCGCGTGTCCCCTTTCGCCTTGCCCGGGAGCGGGTCCCGCCGTGCCGTGGGGCTGGGATCGCTGCCGGCGCCGGTTCGATCCCCTGCGCCTTGGGGGGCTGCCGGGACGGGGAGCTGCCGGGGATCCCGGTCCCGTCCCTCCGAATGGCCCGGCGAGGCAGCGTCACAGCGAGGGCTGCGCTCACCTTCCTCCTCCTCCTCCTCCTCCTCCTCGTCCTCCCCGCAGGTCGGACGTGGTCGTGCTCTGCTTCTCGCTGGCCAACCCCAACTCCCTGCGGCACGTGAAGACCATGTGGTACCCCGAGATCAAGCACTTCTGCCCCCGCACCCCCATCGTCCTGGTGGGCTGCCAGCTGGACCTGCGCTACGCGGACCTGGAGGCGGTGAACCGTGCCCGGCGCCCCTTGGCCAAGTGAGACCCGACGGCGCCGGGCGGGCAGGGCTGCCGGGGTGGCACACGGGGCCTCCGCGCGCGGTGACGCAGCCCCGCTCTGCTCCCCCCCCCCCCCCCCCAGGCCCATCAAGCCCACGGACATCCTGCCGCCGGAGCGGGGCCACGAGGTGGCCAAGGAGCTGGGGGTGCCCTACTACGAGACCAGCGTGGTGGCGCAGTTCGGCATCAAGGACGTCTTCGACAACGCCATCCGGGCCGCCCTCATCTCCCGC
Source organism: Apteryx mantelli (assembly GCF_036417845.1). NCBI lineage: Eukaryota > Metazoa > Chordata > Aves > Apterygiformes > Apterygidae > Apteryx > Apteryx mantelli. The sequence continues at coordinate 87,612,172 of NC_089982.1, read as the reverse complement.
CGGCACCTCCAGTTCTGGAAGTCCCACCTGAAGAAGATGCAGCGGCCGCTGCTGCAGGCGCCCTTCCTGCCCCCCAAGCCGCCGCCGCCCGTCATCCAGGTGCCCGACCCGCCGGCCAGCCGCGGCTGGGGCCCCGCCGCCCTCTTCTGCACCCCGCTCTGCGCCGACGTCGTCTTCCAGCTGCAGGGCGGCCACCGGGTCTTCGCCCACCGCGTCTACCTGGCCACCTCCTGCTCCAAGTTCTACGACCTCTTCACGCTGGAGGGGCCCCGCGGGGCGGCCAAGGAGCCGGCCGCCCGCGCCAAGAGCCTGGACGGCGAGCGGGGCGCCCTGGGCGAGGGGGCGCGCGCCCCGCTGCGGACTTCGCAGAGCGACGATGCCCTGCGGCCGGCGGCGGGGGACGGCTCGGCGCCCGGCGCCCGCGACCTCTCCGCCTGGGGCCGCGGCTTCGTCAGCATGCGCTGGGAGCTGGTGCCGGACCCGGTGGCGGGGCGGGAGAAGCGGATGACGGTGGTGTGCATGGACTGCCTGGTGCCGGCCGAGCCCTTCCGGGCCGTGCTGGAATACCTGTACACGGGGCGGCTGGACCAGGCCCGCGGCGACCTCATGCAGGTGGCCACCATCGCCGAGCTGCTGGAGGTCTTCGACCTGCGCATGATGGTGGCCAACGTGCTGAACAAGGAGAGCTTCATGAACCAGGAGATCACCAAGGCCTTCCACGTCCGCCGCGCCAACCGCATCAAGGAGTGCCTGGGCAAGGGCGTCTTCGCAGGTACGCGGGGTCCGGGCCGCCCACGTGGCGGGGGGGTTCGTGTCCCCGCGGCACGGGGCTGGGGACACCGGGGTGTCCGCGCCCCCGCGCTGAGGCCGTGCCTCGCCGTCCCAGACGTGGTTTTCCGCGTGGACGACGGGGCCGTGCCGGCACACAAGCCGCTGCTCATCGCCGGCTGCGACTGGATGATGGCCATGTTCCGGGGGGCTTTCCGGGAGAGCTACGCCGCCGAGGTGAGGGCTCCGCCGCGGGGTGGCGGGGGCGTCCCCGGGCTGTTCCCGTGGGCGCCGGCCGGGCTGAGCGGGAGGGACCCTCGTCCCGCGGCGTCCCCGGCCCCGCTGGGCTGCGGGAGGGAGCTGCACCCCGGGGCGGCGGTGGCGACGCCGGCTGGGGTCCGGCCGCCCTGAACTGCCCGTCCCCCAGGTCTCCCTGCCCGGCACCAACTGCGCCTGCCTGCGGGCCGTCCTCGACTTCCTCTACACCGGCGTCTTCACCCCCACGCCCGACCTGGACGCCATGGAGCTCCTCATCCTCACCAACCGCCTCTGCCTGCCCCGGCTCCAGGCGCTCACAGGTGAGGCCCCCCGCGCCGCCGGGCATTGATGTCGCCCCTGGCACGTGGCCCGGCCAGCCTGGGGCACACGGGGCGCTCACGGACCCTCTCCTCCGCCCCCGCAGAGCAGTACGCCGTGGACGAGCTGCTCCGCGCCTTCATGCAGCAGGTGGAGATCGACGAGCAGGTCATCATCTACCTGGAGATGACGCAGGTGGGCAGGAGGGTGGCGGTGGCGGCGTCCGGCCGCGGCGTCCCCTCCGTCCCCGGCTCACCCTGCCGTCCCCGCAGTTCCACAACGCCCAGCAGCTGGCCGCCTGGTGCCTGCACTACATCTGCACCAACTACAACAGCGTGTGCCGCCGCTTCCCCCGGGAGATGAAGTTCATGTCCCCAGGTAGGGCTGCGGCACGCGCGGCGGTGCGGGGCGCACGGGCGGCCCTGGCCGCGGGCCCCAGTGGGTCTGACGCGCCGGCTCCCCGCAGAGAACCGGGCGCACTTCGAGCGGCACCGCTGGCCGCCGGTGTGGTACCTCAAGGAGGAGGATCTGTACCTGCGCTCCAAGAAGGAGCGGGAGCGCGAGGAGCAGCTGCAGCGCAAGCAGCACAACCGCAGCAAGTGGTGCTTCTGGCGCCCCTCGCCCCACGTGTCCTGAGCCCCGCGGCACGGCCCTGAGCCCCGCGGCACGGCTGTGCTGCACGTGTGCCGTGCCGTGGGGCATGGCCGTGCCGGACTCCGGCTGAGCCCCGCGGCACGGCCCTGAGCCCCACAGCATGGCCGGGCTGCACGTGTGCCATGCCGTGGGGCACAGCTGCACTGAGCCATGGGGCACAGCCGTGCAACATGTGCGCTGGGCCGCGGGCATGGCTGTGCCAATCTGGCCAAGCCCCCCAGCACAGTTATACTGCATGGGTGCTGCTCCATGGGGCAGGGCTGCACTGAGCCCCACGGCATGGCCATACCGCATGGGCACTGCTCCATGGGGCAGGGCTGCGCTGAGCCCCACGGCATGGCCATACTGCATGGGCACTGCTCCATGGGGCAGGGCTGCGCTGAGCCCCACGGCATGGCCATACCGCATGGGCACTGCTCCATGGGGCAGGGCTGCGCTGAGCCCCACGGCATGGCCATACCGCATGGGCACTGCTCCATGGGGCAGGGCTGCACTGAGCCCTATGGCACGGCCATACCGCATGGGCACTGCTCCATGGGGCAGGGCTGCGCTGAGCCCCACAGCATGGCCATACCGCATGGGCACTGCTCCATGGGGCAGGGCTGCGCTGAGCCCCACGGCATGGCCATACCGCATGGGCACTGCTCCATGGGGCAGGGCTGCGCTGAGCCCCACGGCATGGCCATACCGCATGGACACTGCTCCATGGGGCAGGGCTGCGCTGAGCCCCACGGCATGGCCATACTGCATGGGCACTGCTCCATGGGGCAGGGCTGCGCTGAGCCCCACGGCATGGCCATACTGCATGGGCACTGCTCCATGGGGCAGGGCTGCACTGAGCCATGGGGCACAGCAATATCGCATGGGCACTGCTCTATAGGGCAGGGCTGCACTGAGCCCCACGGCATGGCCATACTGCATGGGCACTGCTCCATGGGGCAGGGCTGCCCTGAGCCCCATGGCATGGCCGTACCACATGGGCGCTGCTCCATGGGGCAGGGCTGCACTGAGCCATGGGGCGCAGCCGTGCCCCCCGTGCTGGGCCGCATGGGTGCTGCTGCCGGCGCCTCTCCTCCCCTCCAAGGCTGCAGCTGCCCTGGTGGCGGCGGGGCCCCTCGGGGGGCCGCTGCCCTGTTTACACCCCCCTCGGCCCCCCAGCTCGTTTACAGGCGCTTCCTGCCGCCACTGCTCTCCGGCTCGCGGCCCTTCCTCCTTCCCTGCTGCCTCGCAGTGCCTTTCCGCCGAGCGGGGGCTGGGCCGTGCCGGGCCGGGCTGGCGGCCCCCTCTGCCCGGCCATCGCTGGTGCTACCTCTGACCGTGCAGTATTGCGGGGCCGCCGCGAGCAGGGGGCCAGCCCGCCGCCCGCCTGCGCGGCACCGGCATCCTCCTCCTCCTCCTCTTCCTCCCGGGGGCCCTGGAAAGGGTGCTGCTCCCGGGGGGAGGGAGCCGCTGCGGCCCCCGCGCCTGGGCGCTGCCCGGGGCCCCCCCGGGCTCTCTGGTGCTGTATTTCCCCCCCCCATCTCTGCCCCGGCCGGTGCGCGGGGGCCAAGCGGGGCAGGGGCGGGAGGGCCCAGTGGGGCGCCCCGAGCGGGGGGGCTGCGGTGCCCCTGTGCGTGCGGTAGCTGTAGGCGCTGCTCCCGCGGGCGCGCTGCCTGCCCCAGCGGAGGGACGGCCCGCCTCGCCCAGCGCTCATCTCTGTGCCTTGCACGCGACACCCGGGCCGCGGGGACCCGGCGCCCCCCGGCCCCGCAGCGGCGAGGGGCTTCGCGCCCGGGCGGGCGGGCCTCGACTGCACAAACGTTTTTACACTTTTCTAGTCCCCTTCTGCCCCGACCGAGCACAACGTTCCCGGGCTGAGCGCCGCTCGCCCGCCTCAAGGGCTCTTTGTATCTCCTTCCTAACCACTGTGAGCGGGGCCGCCCCACACCTCTCAGTATTGACTGTTTTAACCTTTAATAAAGCCTTTTGTAACGTGCCCGTGGTGCTCGGCGCTGCGCAGGGCTGCGCGCTCCCCCCCCTCCCCCCCGCCCTGCCCGTGCCGGCGGGGGCGGGACGTGTCGCGCCGCGCAACCGCCGCCCGGCGCCGCCGCCCATTGGCCCGGGGGCCTGTCAGTCAGTCACCCGCGCCGCGGGTTAACCCCTGCGCGCCCGCACGCCTGCAGCCCCCCCCCCCGCCCCAGGCACGCAGGAAGGAGCGACACGGGAGGGGGGGATCGATTCGCGTGCATTTATCACGGGGGACACGGCACATGGGGGGCACAGGCCAGGGGAGCGAGGCCTTGACACATAGCTTGGGGGGGGGGGGCACAGCACATGGGGGGGGACATGGTATTGGGGGGGCAAAGCCCATAGTTCAAATGGGGGAGCAGATTTGGGAGGGGGGGGGAACATGGCATGAGGGGGAACTGACCCATAGCGGGGGCGGGGGTACAACACATGGGGCAGCAGGGACCAGGACGCAGCTCTGGCCCCATAGCGGCATGGAGGGGCTGTGGGCAGCTCTCCCAGAGCCGCGTGGCTGAGCCGGGCTACGCCGGAGCTGGCCTCCAACTGGGAGCTGGGGGCAGCTCTCCTGGAGCCGAGCGGCTGAGCCGGGCTACACCGGAGCCGGCCTTAGCCGGGAGCTGGGGGCAGCTCTCCCCCTTTGGGCGCAGGAGAGCGGGGCCGGCCCTGGGGCTGGGGCCATCCTCATGCACTGCTGCCCCGCAGGGCCCTGGGAACGAAGCAGGATGCTTGGCTCTTCCCTGGGGCCGCGTGAGCTCCTTGCAGCACAGCAGCGCCAGCGGAGGAAGGAGCTGGGAAGGGGACTGCTGGAACAGGCTGGCCCCGAGGGGAATTACAGCCGAGTCCTGCCAGGGGAGCGAAGGGAGAGGGGTGAGCAGGGCACAGCGCAGGGCACAGCGTGCACCTACCCCTTCCAGCACGGTCCCCTGCCCCACAGGGAGGGGGCAGGATGCAGGGTCAAAGGCAGGTGGCTGTTTGGTCGCTGGGACCTGGGGTGGGAACGGAGGGGACAGCACGGGGACAGCCTGCTGGCACGGCCACACCGCAGCTCCGCTCGCGGTGACCTAAAAGACTGTCCCTAGGCACGCTGCTGGCCTGGAAGGGAGCACAGCGCAGCTTCCTCGGCTTTTTCCAGAGCAGGAGCACAGCTGCACCCCCGCACATCTGGAGCTGGGCCCCACAGGGATCTGTGCGTCCCCACAGCCCCCGCAGAGGGAGAAGATTCCTCTCCTCCTCCCAAGTGAACTGTGCCACCCAGAGGGAGGGCGGCCCCGCGGCCGCTGCACCCACGGGGAGCGGCAGCCCAGGGCGGAAGAGGCTCCCCGGGGCCCTCCAGCCGGAGCAGCGTGTAACACAGGTTTTAGGTCTGCCCTGGATCCGTTGGAGTTTGAACTAGAGCTGCCGTTGGGAAGAGGGAAGTCAGTTCTGCACCTCTGCACGGAAAGCGGAACAAATCACCACCCGCAGGGCCCGCGGCGAGGAAGCAGCTGCTCCACACCCAGCATCTCCACTGCCTCCTTCCCTCCAGGAAGGGTGTGGGAGAGGGCTGTCCCTGGTGCAGGGAGCAGGTGTAGGAAAGGAGCTTTCGGCCTAGGAACCGGTGGGACGGGATAGAGCTGCATCCCCTTTAGACAGAACGGCTCCAAGCCCCTGTTCCCTGTGCATGGACACACCAGGGCAGGGTTTGCTTTGGGAATGACTGGGATCAGAGCTGAGCTCCACACTCGCACAGGTTTCCACCCTGCCGGGGTGCATCACTGTGCCAGAGCTGCAGCAGCAGCAGTTGGGAGTCGGTGCTGAAACCTCCTTGCTCACAGTGCTTCCGTGCTCGGGGTCTGGGCATGCTGCCACGCCACGCAGCGATGCGGGTGGTAGGGAAGCCTGCCACCGCCCCGCTCTGCCTCACCGCAGCCCCTGCACTGCCCTGGACAGACCCTGCAGCTCAGAGCCTACACCTGGCTGTAGCGGAAGATCTCGCTGAGGTCGTAGCCGGTCACGGCGAAGGAGTTTCCCTCGGGGTCGCAGAAACGGGCGCCGCAGATCTGGGTGTCAGTCACACACTCTGAGTGGCAGTGCTCAATCTGCAGGGGGAAGGGCAGCGAGGAGGAGCGACACAGACCCGAGTAAAATAAGTACAGCCTGCCACAACCGAGCCCAGCCACCTCCGCCAGATCTGTGCGCTCTTACAAAGGGGTGGGCACGGCGCTAGCGCGAGCACGAGAGGCAGCAGCATTACGTCTGAACAACACGCAGGCTGGGCAACACGGGAATGCGGCCAGGCCAGCGGATATGGCGATGCCCTGCCGTTTCAGGGGCCTGAGATCTGTATCCTGATAAGATAGAGCAGCGTGCCGTCCTCGGACCACCCTCAGTCCAGGCCCGGGCTGGGGATTACCCCAGGATGAAAGAGGAGAGCTGTGCAGCCACACGGGAGCTCAGACTGCGCCTGGCAGGGTTTTCCCCAGCCCCTCTCAGTGACAACAGTATCTCACAGGGGACGGCACGACAGAGCAGCAGCTGGCCCCGTGGTCCCACCAGGGCAGTGACAGCTCTGAGTGACACAGGCTTGCTCCCAGCCCCGCGCTAATGCCACAGGAGCTCGCCCTGCCCGCAGGGGCCTGTCACTGCCCCCAGACTCACCTCGATGTCCTCAGTGTCCAGGTTCTTGCTGAGCTTCCAGATGTGAACAAAGGAGTCCTCCGCCCCCGACAGCAGCTGCAACGGGAAGCGGGACAGAGGCGGTGGGGATGCTTTGGAGCTGGGGATTGGAGCGCCCAGAGTCTTCCAGAAGAGCCCTGGCTACGAGCTGCGGTGCTGCGGCGAAGGCTGCAGTGCTGCAGGCCCTGCGGCTCGGCCCTGGGCAGGCGGCCTGGTGTGCCACGGTGAGGGAGCAGCCTGTCCGGCAGCCTGCGGGGTGCCACGCTCCAGGCCCACAGATCCCCGCGGCCGGGCCCCTCGGCAGGCCGGGTGCCACATTGCAGACGGCCTTACCTTCCCGGTCAGGGGCGCCAGGTCCAGGGCGTAGATCCAGCGAGCGTGAGCGTTGACCTCGGCCCGCAGGACACCAGTCGCTGCCTCGTACAGCCGGATTTGCCCGTTTCCATAGCCCGCAGCAACGATTCCATTCCACAGCTTCACGGAGGAGCAGGTGCAGCTGGGCACAAGGATACACTTCAGCCTCCTTCCCTCTGGGCTGCAGACCTACATGCCAGGGGTTAGCGCTGGGCTTCCCCTGCCACCACTGCCAGCTGCCCTCCCACCCCTAGAGAGACCCACAAGTGGTCGGGCAGGGGGTGTCTCAGACCCCCTCACTGATGACGGGATCCCGTTGTATGGCCCAAGCTCCGTTTGAGCTCCATCCGCCTCCCACACTTACCCAAAAGCAGGGATTTTGTGGAGCAAGGTGAACTCTTCTCCAGAGCTCCAGGTACACAGGGTCCCAGAGTCATCTGCGGTCACCAGGTCACCAGCCCCATCCTGCAGGAACACAGACAGCAGTCAGCATCATCCCCTGGGATCGCTCCCAGCACAGCTAGCTCAGCCATCAGCACGGACAGGAGGCAGCAGCTGATTCACACCAGATGAGTTATTTGCTGACCCAATTGCCTGTGCCACTAAATTGCAACAAAGAAAAGCTGCCTGCAGCAGGACAAGCTTAAAGTTTAACCGCTCAGAGAAACTGCTGACACGTTTTGTCAAAGAACAAGGCTTGACAGTGATTGTACATGGGCATTTCAGTTTAAACACGTTAATATTTGGCAACACTAATTACATACAAGATAAATTTCTGAAAACAATTACTACATCTCCTCCCTCCCCTTCGAGTCTCAACATACTTCACCTTATCAAGCACCTGGGATTTCACAAGGAAAATGCTGTCTCTCTGCTTGCTGAAAAGCTTTTTGAATAAATCACAGTGCAAAGTCCAAGAGAAGCATATTAGGGGACAGGCAGCCTGAGACAGAGACGGATGAGAGAACAGCTTCCACGTAAACAAGCTAAATATCCAGGCTAATTGGGAACCAGTTCTAAGCGATTAATTGTTCAAGGGAGTCCCAAAAGCAGAGAAAGTTTAATGTAACCAATTAGAGAAAGTATATGAAGAGTGCCCTCATTGGGAAGGAGGCAACCAATAATGAGGAAGCCAATTAGTGTGTCTGCAGAGATGTCACCCTGGGACAGGATGAATTGAATGCAGGGAACCCCCACCCTGATTCCAGATTGTGCTTTGTATAATCAAGTGGGTTTCTGCTACTCCCAGGAGGAGAGAATCCTGGAGTAACTCGCAGCTCTAATGGTGGGAACTTTAATTTTAGCACGGGTTTATTCATGGCCAGTTTTGCTCATTTGTTCTTGTACCAAAACTGCCCTTCAGCGTAAATAGCTCTTCTGTGTTCCTAGCACCCACCCAGATGTATCACAGGATATTCTCTTTGGTCTAATAATTAGTCATACTCATACAGTCACTCTTTGTGCAAGAGGATCTTGGTTCCTTGGCCATCTCTGTTGGCTTTCAGCAGAGTTTGTGTTCCCAGAAGATGGGTGATCGAGCTGAGATTTCATTTAGCTGAGAAATGTGGAGACCAAGACCCTAAGATGGAGGGATGGGTCAAACTGATGACGAATTGGGATGGTTGGGGTAGCCGATGAGACGGCTGCTCCCAGCTGTCTCTCCTCACTGCTGCATGAGCGTCTGAGTAGCTCAGGGAACTGCTCTGAAATACCACAATTTACGATGCAGTGTTTTAAACAACGCCTGATTCCAGTTTGCCTCACCTTGGCCTCAGGATGACAGGCTACAAGCCACGGCAACATGGCTTACATGCTTTTTGCAGCAGGGGCTGAGGATGTGGGCATCCCAAGCCACCTCTTCCCCCAGGTCTGTCTGAGCCTACCCTGACCGAGGAGATCGCCCTCGTGCAGAGACAGCCATGAAAGCTAACAACCTCGGTGAAGGAAGGGGATCTTAGAGCTGCCTGCTGTCCTGCCCAACCATCTGAGAAGCATGCGCGAGTCAGTCGTTGTGCCCAGGGGACAGCGGGAGTCCCCCCGTCCCTCCCAGTCCAGGGACCCCACCAACTCCTCTGGCTCCGGGCAGCTCAGCTCGACGGGCTGCTGGCAGCGCTGACTTCACCCGCGCTTCCCGGCGTGCAGCCGGCAGGGAGCCCTACCGGAGGCCGGCCCAGCTCTGCCGCGATATCGGTGATGGCATCGCGGTGCTCCTCCAGGACCTCGCTCACCGTGATGTTCGTCCCTTTGGGGGGGATGTCAAACACCAGCACCAGCCCGGAGGACATCCCTGCAGACGGACCAGAGGAGGCATCAGCGGGGACCCGTCCCTGCCTGTGCTAGGACCGAGCCTCCAGCTGTCGCCGTGCCTGCAGCCTGACTCCGTGCTCCCTCCAGGCCCCTTTGCCTACACTAGCCTGCTCCTCACGCACGCCTGTTTGCAGATCTGCCTCTCTGCTGAACACACAGATGCTCCACAGACCAGCTCTCTAGGAGAGCTGCAACACAGGTACAAGCCCCTCAGCGGTGGGGGGGTCCTCAGACCACTGTATTTTACCTGGAGCTGACAGAAACACCTCCCAGCGGGGCCCTCCCTTCTCTTCCTTCCCCACATTCCCATGCTTTGCTCACCCACGCAGATGAAGCGTCCACTAGCTGCTGCGATCCCTCGAGCAAACACTGCTTGTGCTGAAATGAAACCAAGAGCGGGTCACAACATGCAGCAGCTCACGGGAGCCAGGAGACCAGTGTGACAGCGTGAGAGACCAAGACTCCTGTTTGAGTTTCATCTTTAATGCTAGTGCCATAGCTGCCATACCGGGTCCCTTCTGAGCTCTTTATATGCCCGCTAGGCCCCCATCAAAGCTGGGCAGAGGAGTCAGGAAGACACATTAACCTCTTCTGGGCCCTTCTACCAGCCTCCTGTGCAGGACTAAATCCTAACTGGACTCCCAAAGCAATGCTGCTGGGGGGCTGGAGGCCAGAAGGAACTGAGCTGCACTACAGGAACGTGCGATCACACACACCAGGGCAGGGCAGTGGGCAGAGGGTCCAGAGCACTCCTTGTTCTGCTCCTGCTGCGGGATTTACCTGGTGGACGCTCCATGACATCCAGTGCATGCCAGTAAACCATGACGGAGCCATCTGACTCGTACATCTGGAGAGAGAAAACAACAGGGTAAGATCCAAGATGGTGGGAAAAGCTTCTACAGCTTTGGGCTCAACTGCTTCCCTAAGAGATCGCCAATCTCTTTCAGGCAGGATCTCCAGAACGTACCCCAGCATCGTCCTGTAGCCCAGGAGCCCAGCTTTCTTCACAGAGCTCATCCTCCCAGCACCATGACTCTGTTTCTTGTCCTCCATGGAAAACAATCTTACCTGGATACCTTTCTGAGAAGTCAGAACTAGAAGAACTCGAGACGGCAGGACACACCAAGCAGCCTGGGAAGAAAGACAACTCAGTAACAGCCCAGGGAGGGAAAAGAAAGGGGCAAAAAGCCCATATCGCTTTTCAAGGCGGGACAGTCTGCAGTCACCCACAAGGACACGCATGTGTGTCCGGCTCCTGTCACAAGGCAGGGGAGGTCAGCACATACAGTCCTCACAGACCTCTCCAAGCTTTCCCAAACCTTTCCAGGAGGGTCCTTCCCTCCCAGCCCTGCCCCTCCCTGTAATTAGGACACTGTGGGCTACTGTGGAAGGCCTATCTGGGCCATGAGGTTGGTGGGTCTTGTGGCTGACGAGTCTTATCTACGTGGGTTAGAGCAGCGTGGCATTAAAGCTTAGACCTCTGCCAAGAAGCAGGTGAACATCAGTGGTACAGTAAGGGAAACTGAAGCAAAGACTGAGACAACTGCATGGCAAGTGCCAGATGCCCCTTCTCAGGCCGCCCGCGAGCATCACCGCACAGCGCTGCCCCCCAGCCCCGCTCCCGTCGGTTCGGCTGAATCCTGTCGGAGGCACCGCGCTCCTCTCACTGAATGCCTGGGCTCCCTGCAGCCCTGCCTGCCACCCCAGCTCCTCTGCAGTCGAGCTGGGAGCAGTTTATCGGGTTGCCCAGCTCTACTTGGAGGCAGTGGGGCATTTTTTATGCCCCAGGCTACAGAACCAGCTTCCTACTGAGCGCTAGGGGAGCAGAGCTGACGGCAGGAGAGGGGCAGGCACACTGCTACGTTTCACAGCTCTCCTGGTGCTCCGGGCGCCGGAAGGCCAGCAGCGCAAAGGCACCAGTCGGCAAGCCTGCGCGCTCGCTCGCCCTCACCGCAGGAGGATCTGCCCGAGCAGCGCGACCCAGGCGGCTGGACCCCGCTGCCCCAAAAGGGGTGCTGCCATTCCGGCAGCCGCCGAGCCTTTACCTGGGTGACGATGGAGGCGCTGATAGCCGGCCCGCCCTCCTTCACCTGGAGCAGGCGGTGAGAGAAGCTGAGCCCGTCGCCGGAGGCGCTGACCATGTTCACGGCGGTGCTGTGCACGGTGGTGAAGTAGGCGAGCTGCTTGTCGGGCAGGCGCAGCACGCTCAGGTTGTTGTACAGCGCCGAGCTGCTGCTCTTCAGCGGGATGCTCTTCTCCTTGCGGTACATCCTGCTGGGGGCCGGGGCCGGAGCGAGGGGGAGCGTCAGCGACGCTGACATGCGAGTCCACCTCATCGGGGGACCCTGGGCGGCCTCCCCCTACCCAGGGACACCCCGTCCCCATGGCCTCCGTCTCCCAGGGACACCCCATCCCCATGGCCTCCCTCTCCCAGGGACACCCCCTGTCCTCGATGCCCTCCCTGACAAGGAAAACCCCTTGGGACCAACTCCTTCTTCCCCCAAGGACACCCCTGTCCCCACGGTACAGGCCCTCTGACCCCCCCCATGGATGCCATCCAGGGATGCCCCCTCCCCTCGAAAAGCCCCCCCCATCTCCTCCCACCCCCCAGGGACACCCCCATCCCCCTGCCATGGACAGCTCCATCCCCTCCTGCCCCCCAGGGACACCCCGTCCTGCTGGAATGGCCTCCCCCATCTCCCCTATAGATGCCCTCATGCCCCCCAAGGATGCCCCCATCCCCCCGAGACACCCGCTCCATCCCCTCCTGCCCCCCGGGACACCCCCGTGCCCCCCAAGGATGCCCCCATCCCCCCGAGACACCCGCTCCGTCCCCTCCTGCCCCCCGGGACACCCCCGTGCACCCCATGGATGCTCCCGTCCCCCCGGAACACCCGCTCCGTCCCCTCCTGCCCCCCGGGACACCCCCGTGCCCCCCATGGATGCTCCCGTCCCCCCGGGACACCCCCTCCGTCCCCTCCTGCCCCCCGGGACACCCTCTTCCCCCCCCCCAGGAACAACCCCATCCCCCCGGTTCGGCCTCCCACCCCCCCGGGACGCCGCCATCGCCCCCCACGGACTGCTCCATGCCCTCCTGCCCCCTCTAGGCCCCCCCCGGCCCGCCGGTACGGTCCCCTCGCCCCCCCCCCCGGGACGCCCCCGTCCCCCTCATGGACCCGCTCCTGCCCCCCGGGACGGCCCCGGTCCCGGCGCCCCCCGACGCTCACTCCGTGTCGGCCGCAGCCATGGAGACGACGTCGCGGCGTGATGACGTCATCGGGCGGCGCGCCGGGGGCGGGGCCGGCGTTGCCGTGGGGACCGGGACGCCGCCCGCCAAGGGGGGGGCGCGGCCGGCGGGGCCGAGGGGGGCCGAGGTGGGACGGGGGGGCGACGAGGGGGGACCGGAGGGGGCCGGGGGGGCCCGGGGGAGGCTGAGTCGGGGCCTGGTGGGGGCTGGGGCGGTGCCGGCTGGAGGGTGCTGGGGTGTGTTTGGGGGGCATGGGGTGTATTGGGGGGTCCTGGAGGGTGCTGAGGTGTCCTAGGGTGTATTGAGAGGTCTTAGGGTGTATTTGGGGATGCTGGAAGGTGCTGGGGTGTCCTGGGGTGTACTGGGGGGCCCTGGGGGGAATTGGAGGTGCTGGAGGGTGCTGGGGTGTATTGGTGGGTCCTGCAGGGTGCTGGGGTGTCCTGGGGTGTATTGGGGGTGCTGGAGGATGTTGGGGTGTATTGGGGTGTTTTGGGGGTGATGGAGTATATTAAGGGGTGCTGGAGGGTGCTGGGGTGTATTGGGGTGTTTTGGGGGTGCTGAAGGGTGCTGGGGTGTCCTGGGGTGTATTGAGAGGTCTTAGGGTGTATTTGGGGATGCTGGAAGGTTCCGGGGTGTATTGGAGGGATCTGGGGTGTATTGGGGGGGTGCTGGATGGTGCTGGGGAGTATTGGGGTGTTTTGGGGGGTGCTTGGGTGTATGGAAGGGTGCTGGAGTGTGCTGGGCTGTCCTGGGGGGTATCGGGGGGTGCTGGGGTGTATTGGGGGGTGCTGGAGGGTACTGGGGTGTCATGGGGTGTATTGAGGTGTTGTGGGTGTATTGGGGGGTGCTGAGGTGTACTGGGTGTGCTGGAGGGTGCTGGGGTGTATTGGGGGGTCCTGGGGTGTATTGGGGGGTGCTGGGGTGTATTGGGGGTGCTGGAGGGTGCTGGGGTGTCCTGGGGGCACTGGGAGAGTTGGGACGAGCCGGAGCGTGTTTGGTGGAGCTGGGTGTTTGGGGGGGGGACGCAGCGTGGCGGGGGGCAGCCTGGGAGCCCTGGGACCAGGACGTGGGGGGCGGCAGAGCCTCGGGGGCCGTGGGTGGGGAAGGGGCTGCGAGGGGCAGGTTTGGGGCCCCGGGGAAGGGGCTGCGGAGGGGGGGTGAGGCCTGGGGAACGGTGGCGGGAGGGCTGGGCGCTGCTGGGGGGCAGGGGCAGGGCCGGGGGGGCGCTTTGGGCGGCAGGACGGGGCTCAGCTGGCCGGGGGGGCCGGGACGAGGGCCGGGGGGGGGCACGCAGGGTGGCTGTGGGGTGACGGGGTGGCCCCGGTGTCACCGCTGGAGCGAGGCCGCTCTTCCGCCCTGCGATCCGCTCCCGAACGGTCGTGGCTCTGCAGAATCCGCCTCGCGGCTCCGCACCGGGCTCTGGCCGGACCCCGCCGCAGGAGGGAGCCCGGGAGAGGAGACCCGCAGCCGGAGGCCCCCGCTCGTGCCCGCAGCCTCTTCGTCCCCGACCCCCTGCGCTGGCCCTCGCTGGCCCTGCTCCGCTCGTGTCTCTGGTAGGAGCCGCGCTGACCTGGCTGTCTGGGGACCCGGGAAAGCGGAGTCTCCTGCGGCACCGCATGGGCAGGACCTTGCCTCTGCCCCCTGCCCAGCCTTGGGGCCTCATCCTGCCCTGCTGCTGGTGCCCCAGTCCCCGGGGCTTTACAAAGAGAACGTGGGGCTGAGAGGGTTGTTATCTCTCCGTGCAGAAAATGTCCTCCCGGGAGCGAACGTCCTCCAGGTCGCGAGTGGAGAAGTCACGACCGCTGACAGCCGTCGCTCCCCAAGTGGAAATCGTCCCCGGGCGCCTGACGGAGAGCGAGTGGCTCTCCCTGGTCGCGGCTGAGGAAGGGGAGGAGGAAGCCGGCGACATTTTTGCGGAGTTCTTGGACCACGTGATGGACGAGTGCTACAAAGTCTACCTAGCTCGGCAGGTGAACAAGCCCGGTCCCACCCAGGAGAAGCCCAGGTGCTGCTTGGGGACAGCTGGTGCCACCCGCTTCCCCGCTGCGGGCCCCGGGGCGAGACCAGGTCCCTTCCAGGCCCTGCTCTGTGCCTTTGTCCCTGCTCCGTGTGTGGCCGGTGGGTGAATCCTGAAGGACGGTGCTCAGCAGCCGGGTGGGAGGTGAGCAGGGGAGGCCAGGGAAGACGTGGCTGCCTGGCTCCAAGCAGAGTCCTGCTGACGGCAGCGGGGAGGGAAGAGCAGGGTCCTTCCATCCTGCAGCCGAAGAGTCGTCCCCACATCGTCCTCCCTGGGCTTCCCCGCTGCTCCCGCAGGCCAGGGAGCGCTCCGGGGAAGCTCGCTGTGCCTGAAAAGTCCTTCCTGCTCCCGTGGGTGAGAATTGAAGTGGATACCGTAACTCTGAGATGCGCTTGGATGTGCCCTCCGCTCTTGCCTTCCTCCTGGAGAGGTGGCGACCTCTCCTCCGAGCCGGGGCGACTGGCCGTGCCAGCGGTTTGAACTAGCGGTGTTGTGATGAGGATGAGGGCTGTAGATCCCCGTAGGGCAAGCGGGGCAGGGCGGGAGTCTCCGCTCTAGCTACTCTTCTGCTTTGTCCTGGCCTTGCTCGTTGCTGGATGCCAAGCCGCCTCCGTCTCTGGCCTGTGCTCCGCAGCGTGTGCCCTTCACCGTCAGCCAGGCGAAGGATGCCTTCCTGCAGATCACCGAGTGGCGCTTCCTGACGCGGGACGAGGGGGAGCTGAACGTGGAGGAAGATGCCACCTGGCAAGAGGATGACGAGCCCGAGCCCCACGTCACGGATTCCTGGGCGCAGGGCTCCGTTCCTGTCGTGCAAGAGCATCTGTCGCCAAGCCCGGATGAGACAGAGGTATGACGTGCCCCAAGCCCTCTCCTGTGATCCCCAAGCCCCTGAGCTTTCCCCTTGCACTGACCGTGGGGTCGGTGTGAGTGGGTGAGTCCCCGCTGAGGTGGGCTGAGCCCGGCCGGCTTCGCTGTTGTGGGACATCCATCAGCAAGGCCTGTGAGTGAGGGTGAGGGACGCCTCTTCCTGGCCCGGCTGAACCCACTGGCCCTGGTGGCATGCGTCCTCCCGATGTCTTTACGAGGTCCCTGGTTAAGGCCACAGCCTTCTCCAAATATGCCCTCCTGGAGAGCCAGTGGATCCTTGCTAACGTGAGAAAAGGGGGGATTGCAGGCGGGTGAGGAATAGGAGCGAAGGAGGTTTGGCCCCTTTGCTGCGGCTCTGGTTGCCGGGTCACTGCTCCCTGTGCATCCTCCTCCCCAGCGGCGCCGTGGCGGCTCTCCGAGCGCTCGAGGCGTCAGCACGCGCAGGCAAACGGCAGCGCCTGGGCGCCAAGGACAGCCCGTTCGCAGCGCGCTGCGCTCTCCGGGAGGGAGCGGCGACGGGACCTTTGAAACCGAGTCACCTCGGAGTGAAGACTTTAATGTAACCGACCCCAGACACTCAGTCTCTCCCCCTCTCCCGCTCCGTCCCTTCCCGGGGCAGGTACAAGCGTGCAGGTCCTGCGGCTGGGGGGCTGCGGTCAGCGCCAAAAGCAGCAATCCCTCTCCGGCTGCACGAGTCCGGAGCCCCCCCTCTGCCATAAGGACCCTGTGCTCTGAACCGGCCTCGGGCACCGACGGTCTCCTGCCTGAAGAGGCTGAGCTCTGCTTGGAGCCCCACGGAGTGCCATCGCTTTCCTGCCTGCCTCTGCTGCAGTACGAGCAGCTGCCCGTTCCCCGGCTTTCGAGGAGACAATCTCCCCCGGATCGCCGTGTCCTGCTTCCTCAGCCGTGCTCTCTCTGCCCAGCCAGGGCAAGGCCTTCTCACGAGCCCCACGAGGGGCCGCAGCGCTTGCCCAGCCTCGAGAGCGTGGACGAGCCCCTGCAGGGGTCGGAGGAGGAACGGCTTCAGCAGCAGCTCTCCCACGTGGACTTGGAGGAGAGCTCCGTGGGGAAGGTTAGCAGTCCCAAGCCTCCATCTTCCAACAACGTGATAAAGATCCAGACTGGGAGGCCCTCATGCAGCAAGGAGGGAAAATACGAGAAGTTTGGGACTGTCCCAGGAATCTCCAGGCTGGACCGAGCCTGCCTGCCCAAGCACTGGATCAGGCCCCAGGTGGAGGTGCTGGACCCGGACGTGGGAGCCAGGAGGCGCGAAGGTCCCCAGGCTGCCCCCGGGCGCAGTCAGGAGAGTCAGAAATTTGGCAGCCGGGGATCAGAGCTCAGCGGCTCAAAGCTCCTCCGAGAGGTGGGAGCCGCAAGAGGAGAACATCTCCCGCCGCCTCCGAAGAAGATCAGCAGCCCTGTGCCCTGGCAGCCGGGTGCCTTGCTGGACTCCATTGAGCCGGCCCCAGGTGTGACCGTCAGGGGTGGCGGCAGCGAGAAGCGAGGGCCCTGCCTTCCCGCTGAGGAGGAGGAGAAGGAGGAGGAGGAGATGGCCGAGAGGGACCTGAGACCCATCTGCCTCACTGTGCCCATCCCGGCCCTCGCGGTGAAGCAGGTCACGTGCAGTCGCGGCCCCCAGATCCGGCACGTGTCGCCCGCGTCCGCGAGGCCGTGGGATCAGTGAGCGGCGCGCGGGGCGAGCCCTCGCCTCGGGGCCGCACCAGCCGCTTCCCCGTCTCCCGGCCAAGCCGCGCGGCCGGACCTCGCTTCTCCGTGTCCTGCACGCTGCTTCGGTGCCGTGTGTAACTGGGGACCGGGGCTAAGACCTCCTCAAAGCCGACCCTGCGTCAGTCCGCTCTTCTTCCTCTTCTCCGAGCGACACCAACGAGACCCTGGGCTGCTTCCCTTGGGGCCAGGTCTTCTCCCGCCCGGACCAACCCCCTTGCGGTGGGAGACACGCAGCTTCCTGCCCCCCAGCTGCTCCTAATGCCTCCAGCTCCCCCCGGCAGCTTGACTCTTCGGTGGAAAACCATTTGCTCCCCTCCTTGCTGGGGGCATTTCCCAAGCCCGGCCCTGCTAATCGCAGCCGTCCTTGTGCTGAGTGGCAGCGGGCAGGGCAAGGCCAGGACCTGGTTCGGCTCCTGCCTCTCGCCTGGGCTCCCCCGTGCCTTGATGCCCCGCGTCTCCGCGCCGGCAGAGCGGCTTCTCCCCGGGCAGAAGCTACCGCGTTGCCCGAGAACGCCTGCCGCTGCCCGGGCCGGCGGCTGGTGGTTCCCCGTGCCCTGCCTGACCGCAGCTGCCGCCGAGCTCTCCTGGGCAGCCTGACGCCCTGGGTGAGGTATCTGCTCTAAGAGAAATACTCTGTCCTGTGCAGGCTCCTCTGCCCCCTGCTTTATGTGGATTTTCTTGCGAGTTTGCGGCACAAGTGCGCCGCACCCTGTTTTATTCAGTCCTTCCTGCCTCCTCCCTCCTGGGTGCTGAGCGCACTCGGGACACGTCGCTCCGCAGCGTCTCCACTTGCTCTTCCCCTCGGGTGCGAGGTTTTCTGTCGGTCACAGCTGCAGAGTTCAGCAGTCCTTTCCCGGCTGCTGCTCTGCCCAGCGGGAGCAGAGCTCCTGCTTCGTCCTTGCCCGCGTAGCCGGGAAGGCCGTGGCCTCCGCGGGCGAGAGCGACCCGCAGCGCCGTGCCCCGACTCCCGCGCTCGCTGCGGTGCGTGCCGTCGCACCACGGGCACGGTCGAGGATCGGACGGCAACGCAAACAGTGACTTTGGGGCTGCAAGTTTTTACCTGACTTGCCAAATCCTTGCAAGTTTAGCCGAACGAGTGGTGAGGCCGAGTGCGCCGGGCTGGGGCGCGAGCCTCCCTGCTCAGGTACTCTGGGAAGGCAATTATGAGCAGGCGCTAATGAGGCCGAGGCCGTGCAACTCTGGTGGCTTCTCCGGGTTGCACAGCGAGGGGAGGGGAGCTCTGGGCCCTTCACAAGCTCTAACAAAGAAAACGGAAACGAAGAGGTTTCTGTGGCTCGGCTTTGTCGCCTCAGGCCCCCCCGGCGCAGGATGAAGGCAGCGGCTGTCGCGCTAAGAGCTCAGCAAAGAGCCTGCTCAGGAAGGCCGGGCTGGAAGCAATTGGTCGGGCTAATGTGCAATTGGCCTTTCCAGTTCCCCGGATGCGAGGAGGGGTCTGTTTAGTTGCAATCAGTATTTTGCCACAATCTGTGCCTGGTTAAGTATCCTGATACGAGACTGTTACCGCTATGGCCTAACGTCTGGGCTGAGCAGCGTGGCCCGTGCAGCGCCCAGCGCGTTGCCCTCTCGCTCGGGCCGGGCAGCGCCCTCGCCTCTGCCCTGCAGCCTGGCTGCGCTAGCAGGGACGTGAAACCCCACGTTCATCCCGAGCTGCTGCTCTCCGCGGCAGGCAGGTCCCGCCGGTGCAGCTGGCTTTTCGGAGGCAGGTCCCTGCGTGCTCGCGCGGTCTCTCCTCTGGCGCGTTGTCATTGCGCCGCGTGGGACGGTCCATCTGCTGCCAAACAAGAAATGAGAGGTACTGAACGGAGTGAAATGTCTGCGCAGCTCTACTGCGTGCGCCCTCCCTGGCTTTGCAAAAGGCAGCTGCCGCCTCCCCGCATCCACAGGGCCGCGGCGTCCACCCGTGTCCCCAGGCTCGCGCCACAGGCAGGTCTGGATCTGCACTAATGGACAGCCGAGCTGGCGGGATGGCTCAGCCTGGGAGGGAAACCAGGGCCGGGGAAAAGCCGGAGGCTTTCGCAGCCGGTGTGGCAGGGACTGGCGGCAGTGGCATCAGTGATGCTCCTCCAGGCGAGAGCTGGGAGCAGCCCGGGGCTGCCCAGGTCCATCCCGGCACGGCGCGGGAGGTGGCTTGGCCGGCCCGCAGCGGTCACCTGTGCAACCCGTCGCTGCAGGATGCTGTGGGTGCTCGAAGGCTGCACCCTGCAGAGGTGACCCCGCCGGGGCAGGGAGCACCTCGGGGCTCCGCAGCCGGTGCGGGTGAGCCGCGGCACCGGCCTGGCCTGGCCTGGCCTCCTGCCCGCTTTGCCCCTCCCTGCGTACGAGCACAGCAAAACACGTCCCTGCTCACTGTCACTCTTCCGGCTCCGCTGCCCGGGAGCAGCTCCCACCTGCGGCTCGGGAGCAGGAGGGGACGGCGCTGTGCCAAGGGCCGGGGTCAAGGTCCTGTCACCCAGCTGACCTCTGTCCCCAGCCGGACCTCGGTGCCCCATCCGGGTCCCGTCGCCCAGCCAGACCTCAGTGCACGGCCGGGTCCCGTCGCCCACCATGGAGCTGCCGAGCGCCTGCAGCCACCCGTGCTGGTTCGTGCTCGCGCTGCTGCTGCTGCTGCTGCTCTGGGCCACGAGGCGCAGCGGCGCCTGGCTCCCTCGCAGGTGTCCCACCGACCTCACCGGCAAGACGGTGATCGTCACCGGAGCCAACAGCGGTGCGCGGGGCCGGTGTCGCGAGGGGCCTGGCGGGGTTGCGGGGGTGTGGGGCAGTGGGGATGCAGGGTGTGGGCATGAAGGGCTGCGGGGCTGCGGGACACAGCTGCGGGGCTGCAGAGATGCAGGACACGGGTGCAGGGCGCACAGATGCAGAACACAGGTGCAGGGCACCGGGGTGCAGGGTGCAGGACACGGGTGCAGGGCGCAGGGGTGCAGGGATGGAGGACTTGGGTGCAGGGCTGCAGGTCCCACCTGTCTGCATGGCTCAACCGCCGCATTTCACAGCCGGAGCTGTGGGAGGCGGCAGCTCCCTGCTCCCCTCGGCTGGGGAGGGGGCTGGGGGCAGCCGCACGCCGGCAGGCGTGACCGCGCGGTGCTGCGGGGCGGTGTGTGGGGCCGCGGGTCGCCCTGCTCCGAGCGCCCGCGGGAGGGGGCCGGTGCCCGGGGTGGGCACGACGCGCTCCCGGGGTTGCTGGGCTCGGCCAGGCTCTCGGCAGCCGCGTGCCCGCAGGTTCCTGCGCTAGCTCCAGCCCCCGCCGTGAGCTGCGGCCGGACTCTGCCCCGGCCGGGTTAACGACCGATGGCCAAGGCCGCCGCGGGCTGGCTGCGTCCCAGCACATTTCTGCGCTGCGAGCTGCCCCCGGACCCGCTTTGCCCCAAGCCGGAGCTGCGCGTGGCCCCTTTGCAAAGCGCGGGGCTGGTGCAGCGGGGCCAGAACGGCTCCATGGCCCTCGGTGCCCAGAGCCACGCTGCCCCCGCGGTGCACGTCCCCGGCTCTCCTGCCCGGCGCGGGGTCGGCCGCCTGTGCCGTGCTGCACCATGCCGTGCTGCAACGCTCGGCCCCGCGCTGCATCCTCGCCCGTGGGGCAGACCCCGTTTCTGTGCCCCGCTCCGTCCCCCCGTCGGGGCAGCGGGGGCGGGCGGCCGCCTCCAGCCCCCGGGGCGCCCCAGCCCTTCCCAAGGACCATCCTGTCCTGAGCACAGGCTGGGAAATCACCTGGCGCAACACCCCAGAATCCCGCCACCATCCAGCTCCCGGACACACAAGCAGCAGCTGGATGGGGATTTGGGGGATTCCCAGTTTTTTCTTGCAGCAGCTGAGCTCTGCCCGGCAGCCGCGATGCAGGCGCCAAGCCGGCCCCGAGGAGCCGGGTCCCCCTTTGCCACCCTGCCCCACTCCCAGGGCTCCCCGGGGCAGGGGTCCGGTGCCGGGGCCCCCAGATCCCCCGTGCCACGGGGCCGGCTGGTGCCACGCTCCCCTGCCGCAGGGATCGGCAAGCGCGTGGCGCTGGACCTGGCCCGCAGGAACGCCCGCACCATCCTGGCGTGCCGGAGCAGGGAGAGGGGCCAGGCGGCGGCGGAGGAGATCCGGGCGGCCACGGGGAACCCGGCGGTGCTGCTGCGGCTGCTGGACACCGGCTCGCTGGCCTCCGTGCGCGCCTTCGCCCGCCAGGTGCTGCGCGAGGAGAAGCGGCTGGACGTGCTGGTGAACAACGCCGGCCTCTCCGGTAGGCGCCGGGCCGGGGGTCTGTGTGCTGGGCTGCGGAGCCGGCTGCCCACGGTGGCACCGCCGGCCCCACGCGCCTCTTCCGCCAGGGCTGCCCTTCGCCGTCACGCCGGAGGGGCTGGAGCAGACCTTCGCCACCAACTACCTGGGGCCGTTCCTGCTCACCAACCTGCTGCTGGGTGAGGGGGCTGCCGGGGGGGAGCCGGGACCTGCACCCGCCCCCACTGCCACCGCCGCCCCGCTCACCCCCTGCTCCGCGCAGACCTCCTGAAGGCCTCGGCGCCTGCCCGCGTCGTCAACGTCTCGTCCTTCCGGCACAGCGCTGGCACCGTCAACCTGCGGCACCTCACGGGGCAGGAGCGCCCCAAGAGACACCAGATCTACAGCAGCACCAAGCTCATGAACGTCCTCTTCACCGCCGAGCTGGCGCGGCGCCTGCAGGGCACAGGTGGGTGCCGTGCCGTGTCGTGCCGTGCTATGTTGTGCCATGCAATGCCATGCCATGCAATGCCACGCCATGTGCTGTGCTTAGCCGTGCCGTGCCGTGCCATTCCCTGCCACGGCATATCATGCCATTCGATGCTGTGCTATGCTGGCCTGTGCCGTGCAACGCTGCGTCATGCTGTGCTGCATCGTGCCATGCCGTGCTGTGCACGCTGTGCCATGCCAAGCCACGCGCATGCCGTGCTGTGCCATACCGTGCCATGCCACGCTGTGTCACGCACGTGCCATCAGGTGCCATCAGCACAGGCAGCACCCCAGGGCCGCTGGCCTGTCCCGTCGCACTGTGCAGCGACTCGGCAGCTGCCCATGGGGAGCCGAAGGGCTCAGCCCTGCCGGACGCTGGCCCCTGCGAGAAACCCCCCCCCGGGACGGGCAAGCCTGGGTCAGGGGCGACCGTGTCCGTGCCAGCTCGTCTGGTCAGGGCGGCCACGACGCCCCCGCTCCAGGGCAGGATTCGGGGCTGCCGTTTCTGCTGCGAGGGTGAAGCTGCCGGACGCGCCGGCAGGGATGGAAAAGACAGAGGAGCCGGGGCTGCTCCTGTGGCGCGGCCCCTCCGCCGGGGTGCCCGGAGCCGCCCGGCCGCTGCCGCTGACGGTGCCACGCCGCAGGGGTGACCGTCAACGCCCTGAGCCCCGGCGTGGTGAGGACGGGCATCATGCGCCACTCCGGCTGGCCGCTCCGCGCGCTCTTCGCCCTCGCCGGCCCCTTCATGAAGGTGAGCGGGGCCCCGCGGGCCGGCGCCGGGGGCCGCGGCAGCCCGTCCTCACCCGCGCTTCGCCCCGCAGTCCGCGGAGGAAGGGGCCGCCAGCACCATCTACTGCGCCGTCTCGGAGGAGGCTGCGGGCGTCACGGGCAAGTACTTCGGCAGCGACTGCAGGCTGGCGCTGCCCTCCGCGGCCGCCCGCGACGCCGGCCTGGCCCGCAAGCTCTGGGAGGAGTCGGAGCGGCTCACGGGCCTCGCCGCGGGCCGGGAGCACTGAGCGGGTGCAGGGGCCCCCGCTGCACCCGAGGACGCCGGGCCGGCCGCTACCCGGGGGAGCCCCCGGCTCACGGGGCGTCTCGCAGCCCCAGAGCCGCGTGTGGGCCCGCCGGTACCAGGGGGGCACGGAGCTGGCCCAGCCCGGCCCGCAGCGCAGCAGAGAGGGGGCTGCCCCCCGGCCCCCAGCATTGCCGCCCCGCGGACCCGCGTGCCAAGGGACCCCCCTCCAGGATCGGGTCCAGCTCCGGCACATCCTGGACGGCCGCCCCCAACCTCCGTGCTGGATGCGGGCTGGAGACTCCCTCTTTTTGGGGCCATCAGGCTGCGTCCGGCGTAACACGCGGCAAACCACGGGGCGGCCCCGGCCAGCGCAGGGGCACGGCCGGCCGCACCGTCCTCAGGCACTCGGAGACACCCGCGGTGCAAACTCCTTTATTAAACTGCTCTGTGCAGCCAGCCCGGGCTCCGCGGCAGCGTGGGGACGCGCGGCTATTCCCAGGTGATGTCCAGATCCAGCCGCTGCTTCCGCACGGCCTGCAGGAAGCAGTCGTAGTCCCGGCGGTGGATGTCCTGGCAGTGGGACAGGTCCAGGGAGCGCAGGCGGCTGTCGGCGGCCAGCAGCAGCCACACGGTCCGGCCGGACACCTGGCTCCCGGCCAGCGAGAGCTCCCGCAGCTCGAGCAGGGGCGGCCCGGGGGCCGCCAGCGCCGCCTCGAACACGGCGTCCAGCGGGAAGGGCACGCAGAGGAGGCTGAGGCTCTGCAGGCGCGGGGAGCGGCACAGCAGCGAGGCCAGCGTGGCCCGCAGCACCAGGCTGTGCTGCGCCGGGAAGGGGCTGGAGGCGCCGGCCAGCGCCAGGGAGAAGCGCCGGAGCTGGGGGAAGCCGTGCGGGAGCAGGTCGGCGTCCCAGCGGAGCGGCTCGGCGGGGGGGTCCCCGGCGGGGCCGGCGGGCGGCGGCGCGGGCGGCGGGTGCAGGTCGGCGCTGAAGGCGTGCAGGTCGGGGCAGCTGCCGAGCAGGGCGCCGAGGGAGAGCTCGTCCTCGCAGCAGAAGCCGTGCAGGGCGAGGGTGCGCAGCCGCGGCCCCAGGCTCCGCGCCAGCGGCAGCACCAGGCCCAGCGCCCAGCCCCGCTGCCCCGCGCAGGTGAGCGTGAGGTGGGCCAGGCGGCTCCAGCACAGCCCGTCCCAGGCGGCGGTGGTGGCAGCGGGGCCGGCACCGGTGCCCAGCCACACGCTGACCTCCTCGGCATCCGGGCACACAGCGCAGAGCGTGGCGAGGAAGGGCTCGCCCACCTCCTCCACCCGCCGCAGGGGCAGGGTGAGCCAGGGCCTGTCGGCGGCCCCCCGCCACCGCCGCTGCGCCAGCTCCTCCAGCGAGGGGAAGCCCGGGGCGCTCTCCGTGCCGCCCAGCTGCCGCGTGTGGATGAGGCACAGCGCGTCCGGCACGGCGCCGTGCGCCAGGAACTCCAGGCGAGGCAGGGCCAGCAGCAGGAAGGCCAGGGCCGCGGTCATGTCGCAGCCCTCCGCGGCGTCGAGGTCGCGGGCCAGGAGGACGCGGAGCGCGGGGCAGCACAGGGCGCCCGCGAGCGGGTCATAGGCCAGGTGCAGCAGGGCACGCGGAGACACCTTCTTGCAGTGGGACACGTCCAGCTCCTGCAGGCGCTTGCAGCAGGAGCCCACGGCCGAGAGCACCTGCACGTTGGCCTGCGTCTCGGCCAGCCCCAGCTTGCTCAGCAGCGGCAGTCCCTCCAGCAGGTCCACCAGCACGTCCGCCGAGACCCGGCTGCAGCCGTGCAGGTCCAGAGAGCTCAGGCTCTGCCCGCGACCCCACAGAGCCTCCTGAGTGGGGCCGGGGCCCGGTGCAGCGGGCACCCTGCCGGCCCCTCTGCTCCCCTGGCACCCCCAGGCGTCCTCCCGGCCCCATGGCACGTTGAG
Source organism: Apteryx mantelli (assembly GCF_036417845.1). Taxonomy (NCBI): domain Eukaryota; kingdom Metazoa; phylum Chordata; class Aves; order Apterygiformes; family Apterygidae; genus Apteryx; species Apteryx mantelli. Next base: position 87,587,344 of record NC_089982.1, on the reverse strand, counting down.
CCGGGAGAAGCCTGGGCAGCCGTCCCCAGCCCAGCTCATGCGGGCCAGGAGCCACCCCGCTCCCCCGGGTGGTCTCGCACCCGGCCCGAGCCAGGCGGCACTCGCCCCGCGGTGTGGGCTCAGGGAGATCCGGGGCTCGCAAAGCCAGGCAGCGGCCGAGGGAAGAGCGGGGAGAGCCCCCTTCGCCCCGTGCTAATCCCCCAGACCCTAACACCGGGAGGGAACCCAGGAGTGCCTGCTCCCAACCCCTGCTCTGAGCCCCCAGACTTGCTCCGAGAGCCGGGAGGAATTGGAGCCCCCCACGGCAGCCCCGCGGCGGGCGGGGGACCCCGGCCCCGCTCACCTTGCAGCGCACGGCGACGAGCTGGCCGATGGCGTTGCTGACGAGGCCGGGGCAGGAGCGCAGGCTCAGCTCCTGGAGGTGAGGCACCAGGAGCAGGTGGAGCGCGGCGCGCGTCAGGCGCCGGCTCTCGCCCAGGAGCCGGATGAGGTCCTGCACCAAGCCGCCGGCTGCAGCGGGGCCGCCGGGGGGGACAGGAGGAGGCTGTTACCGGGGCTCAGTCGTGCTGCAGCTGAGCCCCGGCACCGCTCGCCCTTCCTCCTCCTCCTCCTCCTCGCCCCGCGTGGAGCTGCGTCCCCGGACGCTGCGCCTCACCCAGCTCGTTAAAGGGGCCCATGACGTAGCGGAAGTGGTACTCGTCGAGGTAGTTCTCGCTGTAGTCCTTCACCCACACGCTCTGCATGTGCCCCACCAGGCTCTGCAGGCAGAGGCTGCTCAGCGCCGGCACCTCCTTCCGCCTGGGCATCGGGCTCCTGGCAGGGAAAAGGGCCGGTCAGGCGTGATGATCCATGACCCTGCTGGCACAGCACGCTCCCCGATAGCCAAACTGGTGCTACCGTGCTGGCAACGGGCCCCCGGCTTCAGAGCCATAACGAGCCATAGTCCAGGGCTGAGTTTATTTTAGCTGGATTTTAGCTGTTTCTACAAAATTGTGTAAGAAACTTCCACCCAGGAACCTGCTGTCTCATCCCTCCTGGGTGCCACCACACGACCCATGTTCAGGCGCCTGTTGTCTGTTCGGAGCCTGTTTTAGTGATATCGTGAAGTAAACTGTTGTTTAGCTTCGGTTTTGCTTAGCTTTGTGCAGCTGCGTGGTTCACCCCTAAAGGAAATCGCACCCTACCCAGAGAAGGGCTAACGAGCAAGGTTAGCTACAGTGCACGGACCCACGGAGCAACAAGCGAGGGAAGGGGGGAACCCACTAGCAGAGACGTACAGAAATAACCCCGGGCAGCCCCCAGTCCGAGGGGAAGAGCCAAACCTCACCGCAGCACTCTCCTCCCGGCGAGGAAGTCGGGGCAGCGGCAGCCGGTCGTGACAGCGCCGAGGACGGGCAAGCGTGACACCAGGAAAGGGGCAGGCGCTGGGAAGGGGGGGTATAATAGCGTTAATTGCGTTGTTAATTGGAACTAGCAACAATTGCGCTCTGAGCATCAGTGTTTCTGTAACCACACAACAAAACACATCTTGATGAGACTATTAAGGCATGAAGTAGGCTCACACCGAATTCTGATTCCTGGATCCATGTATTAGGGAGACATCTCAGCGCAGCCAGCAGGCTGGGGAGAATTAAATGGGATGAAGAGGAGCCTCAAAGGTCATGGCAGCTGGGGAGGTTCCCGCTCACCGGGACAAGGCGAACGTCACCCCCGCCTGCAAGCAGGGTCTGGGGACCTGCGGCAGGGCAGCCCCACCCGAGGCCCCAGGAAGGCATCGGAGCGAATCCTCCCGGAAGCCCCTTGCAGGCGCACGGAGGGCATAAACGCACCCGGGAGCCGCCAGGGCGGGTTTAGCAGGGGCAACTTGGCCGACTTTGACGGCGGGATGCGGGGACGTCGCGCGCCTTGGCTTTAGCAGGGCGCCAGCGGCCTCCCGCAGCGTCCTTGCGGCCCGGCTGAGGGGAGAGAGGCTGGATGAGGGATGACGAGAGGGGCAGGAAATTGGATGAGCCGCCAGGACGGGCGTCGCGACGTCCAACGGCAGAGCGACGCTCCAGCGTGGAACGAGGGCGCGAAGTGCAGCCGGTTGCCGGCTCTCCTCGGGGATCAGTACCGGCGTCGGCACCGTTTGCTGCCTTTTCCAGGGCAGCGCAGGCCCCCGGGCCCGTCCCGACCGCCGCGGGGCCCCGTCCCGCCTCGGGCACCGCCCGGACAAGGCCCCGCCGCTGCCCCCCCCCGTCCCCATGGCAACCGGGGCTGAGCCCCCCGGGCCCCGCTTACCGGCGCTTCCTCGTCCCGATCCGGCCCGTCCCGGCCCGTCCCGGCCCCGCTTCCTCCTCCCGGGCGGCCCCACCCCCGGGAGGGATCGCGATAGGGATCGGGATCCGGCCCCGCCGCGCAGGCCGCACCCGGCGGCGCCGCGCCATCCTGCCTCTTCTGTCCCTCTGCTCTCGCCATACGGTGCCCGCGCCCGGCCGGCTTCGCCGCGCCGCAGTGCGCCTGCGCGCCGCCCGCCAGGCCCCTTCCGCCCCCCGCGGGCTGCCCCGCGCGCTGCCTGACGCCCGGCTGTGGCTGCCCAGGGGTCGGGCGGCCTGGCGTTGCCGCGGGCAGCTCGGCGGGGCCTGGCGGCGCGGGCGGCGGCCGGCGGCTTCCGGGAGCGGGAGCCGGCGAGTGGCGCTGGGGAGCGGCGGCGGCAGGTACCGGGCGCGGTCTGCGCGGGGCGGGGGCTCCTGGGGGTCCCCTCCGTGGGGCCGATGATCCTCTGTGGGTGGAGTCAGTGCCGGGGGCGGTATTGCCCCCCACGGGGTGTGTGTGGGGTCAGTGCCGGGGGGGGCATTTCCCTCCCCCCCCCCACGGGGTGTGTATGGGGTCAGTGCTGGGGGGGGCATTTCCCTCCCCCCCCCCCACGGGGTGTGTATGGGGTCAGTGCTGGGGGGGCATCTCCCTTCCCCCCCCCCCCCATGGGCTGTGTATGGGGTCAGTTCTGGGGGGGGCATCTCCCTTCCCCCCCCCATGGAGTGTGTGTGGGGTCAGTGCTGAGGGGGAGGGCATTTCCCTCCCCCCCTTCATGGGGTGTGTGTGGGGTCAGTGTCGGGGGGCACCCGCCATGGGGTGGGGGTAGGGGGCCGGTGGTGCCCGCGTGGGGTCAGTGCTGGGGTAGAGGCTCTCCCACACACCCAGCCCCCTGCCCGGGTGGAGAGCAGCCCCCCTCATGGGGGTGCTGAGCCCTGCCGGCGTAGCCGGGGTCCCCCCCCGCCCGCTGCTCACACATTCCCGTGCGGGTTGAGCACAGCCGCGCCGCGGGCAGCGCCTGCCGTAAACCGGAATCTTTGTTCAGCTCTGCCTTGGAGCCCGGCTGGGGCCGCGTCAGTGCGCCCCAGCGCTCGTGCGAGGCGCTCAGCTGCGGAGGCCGTGGCAGTATCGGCCAGCTGCAGAAGGCAGCTTGGCCATTCGGAAGATGGAAACTCACAGATAACTGCGGCAGTCGCTGCCAGACCAGTAACTAAGCATGTGAAGTATGTGCAGAAACAAAGATTCTGTTTTACGCAGGTATTTCCAGCAGCAAACAAAAAACCAGGTGAGAGCTGGTCCGAGAGGCCAGTGTGCCTCGAAGATGTTACAGACGCAGAGCGCTCTGTGTTCAGAGACCCTTGCATTAAACTTCTTTGGAAAAAGAAAGTGTCGTCTTTCACTTTAATCAGATGCTCTTTGTAGCTACAGGTTTTGGGGTTTGTTTTCAGTGTAATTCACCTTTTTCCTCAGTGTGGTGCTGGAAGCCTTCAGTCCATCTAAGAAATGGTAGCTGGCTTCATTATGCTGACTGTGGTGAAATAGTTTCATGACAGACTCGTATGGGATGATGAAGAGATCTGCACCGTATGAAAAAAGTAAAAACAATCACTATGCATAACCTGTAAAATCTCACTTTTTACTATAGTAAAGATATAACTCATTTTACACTAATAACCTTTAACTTTATATCGAGCTGTAGCTTCTTGTTTGTGAAATGTGGGTAAAACTTGCTTGCAAATGGAGAGTGGTTTCGAAACCTCCACAGTGTCGCTTTGGTTCACTGTTACTGCTTCCACAACTATCTTGCCTTTCATGGTGGGGGAATGGAAAATTTATGTAGATAACCTGTAAGGCAAATCCCTTGCCCTGCGTTTTTGCCATCAAAGTTTTGGATCTAAATTAAAGTTTGAGTCAGAATGTTATTAGAAAAGAAGATTTTAAGAAATAACATCTGAGTAGGAACATAAATTGTACAAGCGGAAGCTGAAGGGATCAGCTTTTTGATTGGCAAAAATGGGATTTGGAGGAGGGGCAGGAACAACTCAGCTGCTGGATAATTAATAACTTGGATAATTTGCATGTGTGTATTATGGATATTTGATAGACAAGAAAAAGATAGGAATTTTCCTAGCTGAATATTTCCTTTGCTATCAGCTAGTAAAGGTACAGTATAGCTCTTCTGCCGAAGAATTTTGTTGGGTACATAGAAGTACAAATTGGAGCACTAGTGAGCCAGAGGCACGTTTGAACAATTGTCTGATCAAATTAAGGCTGTTTGTGCCACATACTTCAGTTTGTAGGCTATGAGGTCGCAGGATATGTGTTAAAAGCTGTGTCTGCCTAGCTTTGTAATGCGATGTAACAGTGATACTGAGTATTGCTGTGTTTATTCCTTATCTTGGGCAAGCATGTCCTCTGCCTGGGGCATCTGCTGATTCTTCTGATCACTGCGTTCATTTTTGTACTCGAAGGAAATAATTGTCTCTAGTAAACGTGAAGGATACAACCCCCAAATCTGAACTGTGTTACAGGGCTTCCTTCATCCTTGTCCCACATGTGCCTCTGCTGCATTAATAGCACAAACCCGGCAGCTCTGCAGCCTTGTTCTTTGCTGTTTGCGTTGTAAGTTGGTGGGACCCCCGCGTGTCACGTGGTGTGTCTGCTGGAGACAAAAGGTGGAGGCAGTAAGGCAGCAGATCCTGTGCGCTAGTAATGCAGAGAGGTGAATATGTGAAAGGAGAGAGCTGTCTTTGCTCTCGCATCCTCGCTGGAAAGTTACCTCGAGCGTGCGAAACTTGTGATGCAGTGTTTTTTAGCAGGAGCTAGGAGTTACCAAGGCGCCTCTGACGCGGTGCGTCCGCCCCAGGGTCTGCGGCTGGAGAGCTTCGGCAGAGGCTGCTGGTGGTGGGTGACCTTGCTGCTCCCCGTTGGGGCTGTCCAGCGCTTCGCGGGGGAGCCGCGAGCCCCGGCCTCCGCGCGCCGCTGTGGCGCAGCACGAGGGAGGAGAGCCCGCGCCCCGGCTGCAGCGGGGCGGCCTGTCCTCTCCTCCACCCCCAAACCGCTCCTTTGCTCCTTCGCCGTGCTCCAAGGCAGCGCTCGCCCTCGGAGAGGAGGCTGCCTCCGCTGTTCTCGCTTTTCCTTCTTAGACATACCAGCGTACACCCTCTTCTCCACTTGCGTGCCCTCCGCCATCCAGTGCGTCAGCCTCCCTCAGATAGGTGTCCGCGCAACGCTGGCCGGGTGTGCTTGCGAGCTGCGAGCCTGTGCAGCGTTTGCGCTATTAAATGAAGCATTTGCCTGTGCTGAGGGGGAAGTCTTGGGTCAGAATGCAAAACAGCGTGATGGCGCACGGTGGTTCCGTGACACAAAGCTGAACTGCCTAGCGGTCGTCCTCTGTTTACTGCATGCAGCAGTTGTGCTAGACAAGTGCCTTTATGCATTCTAAATCTCTCCCTTATAAATTAAATCCGTCTAGGTGGGTTTGCTGACAAGAAACCTTCAGTGAAATGTGGGTTGTTTCACAGTTATGATAAGCTCCTCCACTGTGCATCAATCTAAACGTCTATATTTTTAGACTAGTTGCATTTTTTAATATTGCACAGGCTAATTCAAGAAACTCAGCTGAGTTCTTTCTTTTTTTTCCATGTTGTTAACAAAAACTCATTGTGTTTTCCCAGTTCATTCAGGCTCAGCATAGTAGATTCGCCGAGCCTGCTTAGGGGAGTTCTCTAACATTAGCCATTGATTTCACCAGAAAGGGTTGGTCTTAAAATAGGATGTGGGTGTTGTGTGTATGTGTGGTTTTTTTTAAGATGCTGTCAAGGTCTTGCCGTGTGACCTTGGACAAATTTATTCTTTTCTTTCTCTCTTCCTTAATTTTCAAACCTAAAACTCAGACAGTAATTGTGACCTACTTCACAGCAGCTCAGGAGGGTTTCTTGCTAAATTAAATGCAAGGCACTTCTAAGTTCCTCTGATGAAATGATTTGGGAAGGGCGGGCAACATTTTTTTTTTCTTCCTTTTTGAATGGGAGGGAGGTTTCGGGAGCTACAGTGTTGGAAATCTCCTTTTGGTGGTTGTCTTGCACTACTGCAACATAAAGGCCCAAATCCCAAGTGGAACTTGTGGAAGCTGAATTGCAGGGGCTTTTGCACCCATCCCTAAAGGGCTTGCAAAGGATTTTTTTTTTTTTTTTTGGAATAAAGAAAGAAAGTAAGAAAGAAGACTGACAATAAAGTCAGGGGCTATGTTGTAGCTAGGTATAAAACTCTCTAGCTAGGTGGTCTTGGCATACTGAGGAACGTTCTGCTGGGTTTTTGATTGTTTGGGTGTTTTTTTTGGATTTGGACCCACAGATAATGCTACCACATAGTGGTGAAGACTGTGTATGCCTTGCTAGGGATGCCCTTTTGTATAGGAGGAATAACTTTAGTTATGTGCTCTTTAGAAGATAAGGAGTCCTGCTGGTCAGGAATTCCATAATACAGTGAAGGAGAGAAGTTCGTTAGAATGATAATTGCTCAGAAAAGAGAGCAAAGACAGTTGTATAAATACCAAAATGCAATAACTGCTTTTCCAACAATTTGGTAAAAGTCACATAACAAGAAACAGAAGGAATAAACAGTTCTGGATGCTCTAAATCTTTGAGCAATAAAGCAGACATGTTTTTAAATTGGCTTTTTCTTAATATAATTAAAAGCAATGAAGGCTAAATGATAAATACAAGCTAATGACTGGAACTCGATGACTCTGGCAAGGTGTTCAGCTGTGAAATAATGAATGAATAGTTTTGATAGAGATGAGCTAAAATTGACTAACCTCCTCCTGCTACCAGAGAGATGTAGCTTGGACGCAGCATCCTTTGCTTTTCAGTCCGTTGCTATGGTAACCTTTCCGATGAAGGACTTCTAATATATCGATTGTAATCGTGATAGTTTCTGTTTTAGCTGAAAAGAAAATCATTAAATCTGTGGTGTAAGAAACACAAAACAAATAAAGCGTTGCCCTTGAGTGGTTGTCGCCTGGCTTTGTTGCAATGCTGCTCTCGCTATTGCTGAAGTTGTGAAATGGTGCAGTTTTGCACGGCGCAGGCTCGCAGCGATTGCCATCTGCGGGGTCCTAGTGCCATGTGGATCAGTTCTCGTCTGAAAATTGGGTTGGGTTATCCAGCAGAGAGCAGAATACGGGACTTGGGCGATAGCTGCGTCCTGCCCTCCCGAGTTCTGGTTGCAGGCGGAATTGGCTTTTTCTTTGGTAGTACTCGTTGGACACCCCTTTCTGTCAACTTATTTTTAAATATATGATCGGTCATAAAAACTTCACTTCTGGTACTTTGATGGCAATGAGGCCTTAGCTTAATGAGCTTTTAACACCTGCCCTTGTGTCTTTGATGAGAATCAAGCAGTAATTTTGGTTTGGCAGGGTGAGGCTTGTATGTTTTCTGCATTCTTATAAACAATGTTACCTGTCCCTGCAAGGCTTGTTCCTCCTTGTTTTTTATCCTCAGACAGTCATGGCTAGAACGATGCTTTTTTTGTATTGATGGTGTTAACACGTAGCACAGGTTCAGGTGCTTTATTGGGTGACCCTAACGAAAGAAGGGGTGCGTGACTGGTCAAGCGAGTGCATTGCTGTGGTCGGCAGCAGCCCGAGTCGTGGATCAGAACCTGGCCATGCCGCAGGGTGTGCGGAAACAAAGCAAAAGATGCACCGTGCTTCAAAAAGATCGCAGTCTAAATATAAATATAAATAGGGGACAAGCTGGGATATAGACACATGGAAAGCACGAAGAATTTATGGGGCAGCACTTGTCGGTGTCGTGGGCTTTAGTCTCAGTATTTCAGCACAGGATCTGTTATCATCCGTTACAGATGTCACGGCAAATGAGAACTCTAATAAAGGGTTTTAATGGCTCAGCAGATTTTCTCTGTACGATTGGGCACATGTATATGGCTCTTGGGAGGCAGAAATAAGATGGTGCTTCTACTAGCAACGCTGGAACAGGAGCTGGAGTTGAGATATGCTCTGGCTCTTGCAACAATTACAGGGCCAAAATTTGCCTTTCCTGTACCTGCACGTAGTGTTGAATGAGGCTGAATTACATAACTGAGAACAAACTTCAAAGAGGAAGAAACTGGTATGCATATAATTGTGCAGATCAAGTTCTACTTGCAAAATTTCCACTTCCGAGGCAAGAATAGAAAAGAACCAGGGCTGACTTTCAGGTCACCTGAGGGAGTTAGCAAAGCTTATAGTTTAATTAAAAAAGTCTTAAACTCGGCAAACTTGATCTGGATTTATATTGACACAATAAGGATAGAACCTGAAGTGCAATTTTTAGAATTTCTTTTCTGATTTCTTCTCTTGCTGGGAGACTAAGCTGCTTATAAATTGGAAAGAAGTTTTGCTGAAGCTATTTCAAGGGACCCCAGGAGCAATATATATAATACAACAAGATAGAATTTTGCTCTTCCTAAATAAATTATGCAGAGGCTTCTGAAGGTTTTTAAATTTCCTGCTCAGCTCACTTAAACTGAATCGCCACTTTGTTAGAGTGTCCAAACTACTCTGCACAGGGACTGTCTCTTATCCTAGATTTCAGCAAAAAGTCTGAAGGTTATAAACGAAATATTCTTTGGGCTTTTAATCATGGTTTTTCTCTAGTGATGAGTATTATGTATAAAGTTTGGGCAGCTACCAGACAATTATTGTGGGTCCTGAAAATGTGACTAAAAATGGCCTGCGAGACGGTCTGTGCCCCTGGAGGGGAAGGGGACGGTGTGGCCCTGGTTACCTGCCCATTAAAGATGATGTGCGGAGGTTCTGTAACATTCACTGCTTTTTTGTAGATGAAAGGAGGTTGCCCCAAACTTGGGCAAGGATGGCTTTGCTGTGCGACTTTTGCCCCAAGCTGGTCTAGTTTGGTCTCCCGTGCTAACACGTGCCTCCTGAAATATGAATTGGATTTGTGAACAAATACGCAGGCAGCTTTAACTTTTATGGTATATGTTATTGCCAAATAAAGATCTTCATAAGTGTCTGAGAAGCGGCTGTGCTGCAGCAGCAGCAGAGCGTGCAGGGATTGCTGCTCAGCGTAGCGGTCCCTTCGCTGGTGTCCAGGTCCTGCTCCACTGACTGCATTTGCTTATTATCCTTGTCTTTGCTCTTGGGTCTTTCTCTTCAATACAAAGGCTGCAAGGAGGACCCACCAAAACGTTCCTGCTTGGGACTCGCAGTGCCCTTTTACAACAAAGTGACCCTGCAGAAATTTTCTTGTGGGCGCTCTTAAAAAGCGAGGTTGCATCAGGAAGCAGGTAGTCTGCTCGCCGAACTGTTGATGTTGCTTGGGAGTAAATTAGGCCAGTAGTCTATCATAGGCATGGTGGTTTAATGCAGTTGAGACGGCTGGGGAAGAGGCAGCAGGAGGCAGGAGGGACTCCGGGAATCGGCCTTCCTCAGGACCAGGGGGGTGGCGAGCTTGGACCCCTCTCCTGATTGCAGAGCAACCGCGTCTCTTAGATTTCGTGACCTGCTCTTCGGACAGCCCATGTCAATCCAAAAGCGACCTGGTGTGGTCTGTCGAGCAGCGGCCAGATAACGTGATCTCATCCTGACCTCTCTGTGGCTTGAGCAAGCAGCAGGATGTCACGATGGCTTTAGGCCACGCTTGGTCCCAAACTGTTGCCGACGTTGGCAGGTTACAGCAGAAATACCTTCAGGAGATGCTGACATGGTGAATTGTGGCAGTGCTCGAATGAGCAAAAGGCGTTTGTATCTTTTTCAAGCCCAAGTGAATGATGAGGAAACATAAGACTACTGCACCATTTTCAGGAACATAAGCTGGGAAAATTGGGCTGGGAACTAAGAGTTATCTTTTTGGAGGGGGCAGCAGGGTTTGCAGCCTCCTAATTCTGCATCACCTGGACAGCCAAGACCTTAGCAGAGCAGGGTAAACAAACATTTATATATTTTTATATTTGTTTAAAAATATTTCAAACAATAGCCTTTATTAAGGCTAATATTTCCTATGATTTCTTAAATTAAATTAAGCAAAGGTTATTAAACCAGTAAACAATTCATTTCAAAGCTTTAACATGAATCATATATTTGGGTGCTGCTTTGTGGAAATTGGATGCTCTAGTTTGATAGCTGTGGCTGCTTCTGGAAAAGCAGGAAAATTTATTCATTTTTGATTCTTTGTTCAGTTGAAACAGCATTTCATTAAAAAATTATAATGTCAGAATGGGAGCTGGAAAAAAGTTTTCTTCTCTATGGGAAATACAGTAGGTCTTAGGCTGAAATCTGCTAGTTCTAAAGTTTTCAGGGACGCAATAGCAAAAAATTGGCTCCATATTTGGATGTTTTTCTTGTTTGCATTGACTGCTTAAGACTTCTTCAAAATGCTTTAATTACAGAAAGCTTGATATATTCCCAGGTAATACAGTTTCAATTAACAAATAAAAATACTGTCAAATATTGGCTGCTTGTATTTTGATGGAGTTTTAACTTCCATCCAAAATTCACATAGTAAATCAGAAATGAAAACAGAAAATGATTAATGGTGCTACATGATTTTATTACTTTAAGAAACAGTATCTTATCAAGCATGTAGATAATATAGCCCCTGGTTAGCAAAAAAAAATATTTTAAAGTTCAGGGCATGTTTATTCACAAACTCATTTTCAAAGGTTCTTGCTTTTTGGTTCATACTTTTAACTAATTAACTACAAGTTCAGGAAATATCAACTCTTTGCATTTATATGTTTTAAATACTTGTCGTGGTCTGTGGCTTTAGAGAACTTAAGCTGCCCGACCCCACAGCAGAGCGGACTCCACGCGTCGCCTGTCTTCCTGCCCTCTTTCTGCAATATTGCTTGTTTTCAGAGGCCCTTTGGGAGGTGGTGGCAGGTTCCAGTCGTGGCGTCGTCGTCGTGAGGGGGAAGCGTCCTTCGGTTGTTGTGAGGCTGTTTGCGTCAGGGCAAGTCACTTCCATGTTCCCTAACGCATTAATTTAGCTCTAAGTGACCTGAAATCGAGGCCTCTTCCCTTTCCTTTGTAAGTTATTTTGCAGCTTTTATATAGACTGTAGAGGCTTAAAATTTCTACTGAGTTATTGTCGTTCGGTCCTTGGGGTTAATCATAGTCTTGTTCCAAATATAAAATGTTTCCACATTTTGTATAAGTATTTTTAGCTTTCCAGTGAAACGATGACTAGTCCCTAAGCAGATATTAAAAATTCGACATATATTCTTACTGGAAATATCTCCATTGCGTACTGCTTCATGGTGATTCGCTCGCCAGGTTTGGTCTCCACCGCCGCTGTATTTGTGGGTGACTCCAAGGGGAAACCAGTTGGTTTAACGCAAGTCCTTTCGTTGGTGCTGGCAGTAGGGGCTCGGGTGGCTGCAGTGCCCGGATCGCTTGCCGGCTGGTTGTCGGACAGCGTTCACTGCTACGGTACCAGCTGCTTGGCGGATCAGTAGAACCGGCTTTGCGGGGAGACTTCAGGGGAAAAAAATCCCCTCGCACTTGAGGCTTATTTTGGAAAACTTCGGGACTGGGGAAGAGGGAGAATGTAGCGGTATCATTTCTAATTTTCTTTTTAAATGAAAAAATACTCTTCTAGCTACAGCTGATCTTGCTAAGAGGAAAGCCATCCCGGTATTTACTGCTTTCTGTTTCGGGATATATCCTGTTATTCCTAGAGCTCTGTAGGGAGAACAGAGTCATAAGTTCCCATCCTTTGAGAAGGAGAATGTCTCGTGTCGCCCGTTCCCAGTGGCTGCTGCAGAACCGATCACCCTTTTGGGTTTTCTGAAGTCCTCGTGAAATTCTGTGGCCAGATCCACTTCCCAGGGAGACAGTTTTCTTTTTATTTACACTGGTTTTTTTTATTATTATTATTTGATTTCTTTGCTTATCATTCTAGCCTCTCCTACTAATCTAAATAACGCCCTCGCTATGTTGAGGTTAGCGCCCTTCAAATATTTGTGCTAGATGACTTTGCCCTCTGTTCAGTTAAGGGTTGTGCTGATGGTTTCTTGTGGCAACCAGCTGTTTCTGTGGCTTTGCCCCACTCTGAGGCCTAGAGGTTACACGGAAGAAAAGCTTTGGTGTTTAGAAGCCAGGTCTCGTGAATCTGTCCTGTCCTTTAATCATGAGAATCTTTTTTTCCTCCTGTATGAAACTAAATTTGTGGAAGCAGCCTCGGTCAGTACTTCTCCCTGGGCTTCCTCCCGCGCCCTGACGCTGTTGGTGGTTTCTCGTTACTCGGTGCCCAGTTCTCCGAGTCGCTTCGCAGCCTTCTGAGGCCACGTGCGTTTGGGGTGGTTGAGCCCCGTGGTGGAGAACTCGCGAGTTACAGAAGCACCTGCGCAACTGTTGGGAGCGGGCGCTTCGGGAGTTAGACCAGCCGTTCTCCTGCCCCGGTGGGAGGGCTTCTTGCCTCGCAGCTCTGGGTGAGCAGGAGGGACGCCGGGCTGTGCGACGGCTAGTGGGACGGAGCTCCCTCTGGCTCGTTTGCTGCTGCTGCTCCAGGGCGGATAATTGGCAGCCTCCAGTTCTGGATGGGACTGAGACTAAGCTGCGCTCAGGTCCCTGCGAGCAGGCACTTACCATTCCTCCAGGCTCCCGGAGATTTTAAAGTGCGCTGCTGCTTTTCCCAGTTCTCAAGGAAGTGGTCAGGGCTTGCCTGGTCGGTCCTGCAGAGGTGGAGCCTTGTAGACGGCTTCCTTGTTGGTGACATCCAGTGGACCTTGGTTAAAAAGAAAAAAACTTAAGTTGAGCGAATGTTGTTCATGCTGGAAGAGAGCACAGTGCAGAACACGGGAGTGTCTGTCCTCTTGGCCAGGAGTCTGTCCTAACAGCGGCCTGTAGTGGCTGCTGAGAAGAAGAGTATTAGAGCAAGGTAAAAGACAGTGATATTTCCTCCAGTGTCACCTCCCAGCTCCTGGCGATGTGTGCCTGGGGCTTCCTAAGCCAGAGGTGGTATTTCCATCTCTGTTAAAAAGCACTTGATTGATTTTCCATATGGGGAAAATTTTGATTTAATATTTCTTAGAGGGGAAAGAAAAGAGTCAAGTCTTACGAGCCTGAGCAGAATAGGGAGCCCCAAGGAATGCAAAATCCTTGTGGAAGAATGAGGGAGAGTTGAGAGAAGTAGTATTTTTAGCGTGGGGATTTCTTTGGCCCACAACTCTTGAAATTGTCAGCGATGTGAATAAGAGACCTCTCATGCTCCGAAACCATCTTCCCTGCCAAGGGCTGCAGCAGAATGCCTCAACCTCTCCAGTCCTCTTCATTTATAGGTCACGATGTCTGTTAAGTATTATGACCCTCCTCACAAAATAAACATCTTTATTCTTATTACAATAGGTAGAGAAAGATAGTGTGACCTGATCTAGGACATACAGACAGCGTGTTTCTGATTAAGCCACACATCACTTTCTGGTAATTTCAGTTCTCTTTTGATATTGCTTTGTGATTTCTCTCTTCCAGTAATCACCGTGGTTATTTCTATTCTTCTCCAGACTGAAGTGTTTATGAGGTGCTTTGGGAACCTTAAATTGACAGGTTGCATAGACATGAAAAGTATTTATAATGCATGCGAAGGCTGAGTGCTCCTGAGACCCTGGAGATCAGGTTCCCGTGTTGCACTGGCCCAGCTGCGGTTGCCCTGGCACAGTCATGTGGTGCGTGCGGTCTAGTTGAGTTGATGCTGGTTTCAGCTAATTTTGTTGCGTTTATCTCACTTTCCTAACTTTGATGTGTTCGACTACTTTTGATTGTATTCAACTTGGATTTTGTTCAACTAATGCAGGTTTTTGCATCTAATGTCCTTGATATCTCCTAGTGTGGAGCGAATTGAGGAAAATGGGAAGATACTCGTGCCTTTTTGTAACTTTCTCAGGCGTTTTTGCTTTGGATTTCTGTATGTGTAATTATTTCCTTTAGAATAGAATAGAGAAGAAGAAAAATTATTTTAACTCGGACCTTTGCATTCTTTTAAAAGCCTGTTTAGGAAGTGATTGACAGGTTTTAACTTTCCGTTGTGCTAGCTTTCTAGAGTAATGTGGTGCAGGTCTGTTGAATGGCAGAGGATTGCCTGCAGTGTGCTTATCTAATAGATAATTTAACCTTTTCTTTGTATAAAGGAATATAATTGTGCTCCGACAAAAGCTACTAGCTTTTTAAAGCAGTCTCATCATGCTCCCTGAACAACGGCAGCGATTTTTCTGTCCTGCTGGCAATGCCTCTCCGGGTATGCCCTGTGGGTGCGACTGCGTTTCATTTGCCGGTCCTGGGCAGTTTGTAGATCTCTAGGGTTTTGAAATTGTTCTTTGAGTGCGATGAACGCCTGGTTGCTAGTTAGTTTTTGTTGTTGTTGTTCGTCTCCGAGTGCATGTCTTTAGAGTCTGTTCCCTTGAATGTGATTGCTGTAGCCTTTGAGGCCACCCAGTTCGCTGTCAGATGTCCCAGGCTTCCTGTCTTGGAAGGTGCCACCTGCCTGTTCAGTGCCGTGCTCTGCTTTTTGGCCTGCATCAATGGTTTTCAAACTTTTCCCCCCCGACTTATAGATCCTAAAAAAATATCTCAGCTTAGGTAAGATTGCTGACTGGAGATTGCTGACATGGAGCTTGCATTTTCTTGGTTGCCTTTTATAGAATATTTGGAAGTGACTACTGCACAGCCATGCAGGATGCAAATGTTGGTCTAGTTCATTAATACAAGTATTTAAAAAAAAATTCAGTCCCAAAGTTGACCTATAAAGAACTTCACTAGTAGGTTCCTTTTCCCCTTTTTTAAAACTTGCTGGTGTCATTAGTTTCCCCTTCGGGTAGTTTGTTGCCTTCTTGGTTCTCTGCAATCAGGTGCTAAAATAGGAATTAAACAGATCTTTTTGACTTGGATAGTCACAGATCTGAATACAGGAATGGGGTAAAGTGGAGGTAGACTTTGGTGCAAGTTTGTCAGTGCTTGGCCTTAAAAATGTACGCTCTGACCCCCGTTTCGAAGATGGCCATGGGCGTTGAAATCCTGGGGGAGGAAAGCTGGAAGGTCGTTCCTGCCTTGCTCCTGGGGGTTTGATGCCTTGAAATCGTGGAGGAAACCGCCGTACAGCGTGTTTAAGCATTCTGTTTGCCAAAGCCTCCTGTTTAGCATGCCCCCTCCCTCAGCCCCTGCTTGCTGCTTCGCAGGCAGCAATTAATGCTGCAGACAGCTTTGAGAAGAGAGGCTGATGACTTTAATTAGACATCTATTCAGACCAACCATAGAAAGAACAATTATTGATTTAAAAAATGCCCCATGATTAACTGTTTGGTCACCGTGCCTCCCCTCTTGTCTTTAGGCCGCGTCGTGGCAAGCTGCATAAACACCTTTACCTGTCGGGTGGCGTTCGGGGTGCCCGAGACGATGGACCGCCGTGAACGGCGGGGTGGTTTGGGAGATGGTGCGATGCGTCCCTCAACTTCGCTATGGAGCTATCCAGTGCACGGGAGGGCAGGGCTGGAGGATGGCGGACCTCAGCCCTGGCCCAGGAGGAGGTGCGCGAGTCGGGGGGACGCCGCCGTGCCTTTGTCCGGGCGGGGGGGTGTTTTGGGCACCCCCAGGCAGGAGGAAACGGCGACGGCCCCGGCGCGGCGAGCGCCCGAGCGGGTGCCGCGGGGCCGCCGCTGGCGCGTCGTGGGAGCGGGGGGAAGCTCTGCCCTTGCCGGGGTGGCTCGCCCCCGTCTCCCGTTTCGGCAGGACGGGGGAGCATTAGGACCCAGCGCGCTGGCAGAACCTGTGACAAGAGTCTGGAGCAGCACTAGCGCAGAGTAGTCTCCATCAGCTGGGCTGGATTTCTGTGTATGCCTGTGCTGAAGGATCCTCTGCCAGAAAAGGGCTTTTTCCCCTTTCTGTGCGACCCGGCAGAGCGTGCCTGGGGGGACGTAGGGATGCCTGGGCCCGCTGAAACGTGAAGAATCCCTGGTGAATTCCTGCCAGCCATGAACTGAGGCCATTATTTAAAAATAATAAATCATTAAAATAAAGAGAAAAGCCAGCGGCAGCATGGCCCAGAGCAAGAGACACACGTACAGTCGGGTAAGTTGGGGGGAGGGAAACTTATTTACAAACTCTTGGCTATGTTGTTAGATGTATTATGCTATATCTTAATGCTATCTGTTGCAATGAAAAATATATGTATTTCTGTAGTGAAATCCAGATTGTGTTTCCTGTGCTTTCTTGTTTCCTGAATTTGGTATCTTCATCATTAACAATATCTGTTAAGATACATGGTGGGTGGTTAAATTGTCTGAATTATATTAGTGGCTCTGTCCTTTAGATTTAAATTAGTCCTTCTTTCCTGTTAATTGTTACTGATAATGCGATGAGGTGTCAGCTGAGCCTCCGGTGATGACAGAATCTTTCTAGGGCTTCTCAGCACAAAGATTCTGGGTTGTTTTCCTCGCTGCATCGTGTATTTCCTTCCCCTCCCTGATTATTTTCCAGGTCGCATTGTGAGATGCCGAAATGATTTTCAGGCGCTGGGAAGCTCAAGGTTTTACCATATTGCAGTTAATCTCGGGCTGTGTCGCGGGCAGCAGAACTTGAGCCGAGCGGCAGCCTTACAATGAGGCCTTTCTCTGGAGTTTCTCTCTTTGTCATTTTGTCCCTTCTCTTCTGTGCAGTGACACCGTGTCTGAGTCACTAGGTGTTGGGGGGACTGGAGCGTGCGTGTTCAGGCGTCTCCGTTACTTGGCGCTTGCCAACTTGGCAAAGTGCTTTGTAACTCCGGGGCTGATTGCAAGCACTGAAGGGCCTTGTTTCTGGCCTCCTTCGTTTTTTCAGAGCCGCGGGAGGAGAGGCGCCTTTCCCACCACCTCACGTTACGCCGGGTCCGTTTCCAGCCCCTCGGAGCGGGGGGGGAAGGCCGCAAAAGAGCGGGATGTGCAACCACGTGGCTCCCCGGAATGGGCCTTGCCGGGAGAGCCGCCTGCCCCAAGGTGTCCTGGCCCGCCGCGCCGCGGGCGTCCTTTAGCCCCTCTGGTCGAAACGGTTTGCTCGCTTTGCTGTTTGAGCTGCGTGGTGGGGTGGCGGAGGGAGCAGGGGCCGTTCAGAACAGGCTAAGGGACGCCAGTTGCGGCGTGGGATTGAAAGTTGTGCTGACCACCCTGCAAACGATGGGAGCGTGTTTGCATGTCGCGATGCCGCTGCAGAGCGCTCCAAGGGGCCGGATGCCTTCAGGCACCTGAGTGTGAACTGCTCCCGCTTCCAGGGCTTTGGGTTTTCTAAATGCTGCTGTTTTCAGTGGCGGGGGGGCATGGGCTTAAGAAGGTGAAATTTCAACCTGAATCTTGCCCATTCCTATCCTGATAACTGCATTGAATTTCATTCAGGTAGGGTGGCAATTGTATGTCCTGAATGCGAGCAGCGTTATCTGTGTTTTACTCAAATTGCATT
This sequence comes from Apteryx mantelli, assembly GCF_036417845.1. Classification (NCBI taxonomy): domain Eukaryota; kingdom Metazoa; phylum Chordata; class Aves; order Apterygiformes; family Apterygidae; genus Apteryx; species Apteryx mantelli. Next base: position 87,569,607 of record NC_089982.1, on the reverse strand, counting down.
CTGAAGTCGGTATCAAGAGGGCCGAAACTGTGCCAGCCCTTCCGGATAGCCTTGACTGACCGGCTCCTGTCAGCGTTCAGTGATGTATATGACTTTACTAGCGACGTGTGCTCTTACGTTAATTGCGTGGTCTGGTACCATCGTATCGGGAAATGCAGAACTGCCTAAACCGTTTGCATCGAGCCTTGTCCACAATAAATCCGGCGCTATATAGTGGTGTTTGCACAGTGGGAGCTTCATCATAACACCACCTTGCTCGTTCATCTACAAGTCTAACAGCAACAGATCCGCACTGCTTAAGATTCGGTTAGCCGAGACGGCAGCCGCCCCCGTTGTGTCGCTGGGTGACGGGTCTGTTATTAATCCTTGAGTAATCTCCTCCTTTGAATCAGGCCACTATGGCAGCACCATACATTATGTATTTGGTAATAACTAGACTTAAAGTAACTAGGCTAGAATTATTTCTAAGTCTTTCCTTATTCCAGCTGTGTTTGGTCACATCTTGAATTCGAGGCTAAAAGGACTTTAACCTGCAGTCATGAATCTCATCGCGGGAGCTTTTCAGAGGTGGTTGCTGTGTTCAAGGATTGCCTGAAACTTTTGATCTGTACTTTGAATGACGGCGTAAGGTTCAATTAGTCATATCTGCACGGAGGAGACGTCCCTGTGTGCCTGCATAATGATGTGATTCTGGCTTCTGGAAGGAATACAGTAAATATTCCTTGGGTTATCTGCTATGAGGGAACAAAGCACAAAAATGGTCATGTTCAGATGAAACACAGTAATGACCCAAATACGTGCTTAAATCACAAGTTAACTCACTTGAACTATACATCCATTTTTCAGTGACTAAAAATCAGTATGTTTAAGTAACTGAGGAAATTGTGTGTAAATGTGTGTAATTTTTTAAACAGGGGATAAAAATGTGAAAATGTAGTATTTCTGAAAGGTGCCAGATAGGCAGTTTTGAGAAGCGAAGTCTCCTATTAATAGAATAGGTAGGCAGTTAAAGTTGTAGCCCACGCTGCCCGGCACATATGGCTCATTCCTTACCTAGAAGGTGAGAGGAGATTCATTCTCCAGACTTATTCGCTGGCCTTTCCGATGGGTGGACTAGGAATGCTGGTACTGGGATGAGTGACTTTGTCTGAGCCACCTGTGCAGAGACTGTCCTGCAGGAGACAAGGTTGGCACTACAGTCGGTGATAACTGTTTTGGTCGGATACAGAGGGAATGAGATATTCTGTGTTGCTTTTCTAGCTGCCCAATCCCCGTTACATTCCACTGCAGCCTGTTCTTGGGATTCCCGAGTTGGCTGTTGGCATCCTGCAGTCCAGGTAAAAGTTGGCTTTAGGAGATTGGTGGGGGAGGAATGCTGGCTCTGCTATCATAGTACACTTATCTGTGGTATCATTTCTTTTAATACAACTTATTAACTTATTCACCCTTTTGGCCCTTGGTACACGGCAGTGCTGATTATGAGCTGTTATGAACTGTCTACGCTGATGCTTAAATAGATTTCCTGAGGGATTCGGACTAATTCGGAGTCTGTCAGTGCGTGCGAGTTATTCCTGGGAGTGTTTCTCACCTTGTAGGTGTGCAGCTCCTATCTTCCTTTGCTCTTGGCTTTATCAGAGCTTCCTCGAGGTCTGTGTGGTCCTCCATCCACTCCACTCGCCCAGTGATCAGCATATCGCCATCTTGCTCTCTGTGCCAAAAATTCAGATATCTGGAACACTAGTGCTAGCCTGCTGGAAAGGTTGGGGTTACCAAAGACGATCCTCTGTCACGCTGAGGTCTGCATGCCTTGTACAGTGGGTACCGACGGGGTCCTAGCCTGGGGGCAGAACGAGACCTTTTGGTTACTGGTGGCAGGAGAAGAGTTCCCAGAAGTGCTTGACTGGCTTCCGGGATCCCTCTGTCACCCTTATCAGACGCCGCTTTGGGGACCTCTGCCAGCTCCCCGTGCAAATATGCAGATCCCTGCTGGTTTTCCCCCCTTGGCTCAGACTCTTCCTGTCTGTCTGGGCTAAGGCAACCCTGAAAGGATCTCAACATATTTAAGAATGAGCTAGCTTAAGAGCAATAGCTTCTGTCTAGGTGAGTGAGTTGAAACCAGAAGGTGATCCCGTCTGGTCCTTGCAGATAGCAGGGAAGCTTTGTGAAAGTGTAATGGGGCAGATCAGTGCTGAATAGCCCGGGCTGGCAGCACAGAACCCGCGTGGACGCACAAATCGGGAATCCTTCCCCCGCACTGGAAGGGGACTGGCTGCCTGCATCGGTTACGGGTTCAGATAATAACCTGCAAAACTAGAGAACAAACCCTTCTGCGCGGTGTGTGGGACAGTGTATGAAATGCCACTGTCCACAAAAGCTCTAGCTGTATGTTTTTTGGGGAAGACATCAGAGAAGAGCAGGGATGTTGTACAATACCTAAAAACCTGGGGGAGTTTGGGGCTATGTCACCAGCTGCTGTTTTGGACTGTTATGCCCTAATGTGCAAGTGACCGTTTCCAAGCTTTGTTGTATTTCTCACCTCCCTGCCTCCGTCCTCCAACAGATGACTAGGGAATGCGAGAGTGACAGCAGCCAAGATGAACAGCAGCAGATGGACACGGGTCGTCTTGGCTTGCCGCTGACCAGAGCCTGTCCCTCCACCTCCGCTTTGTACGGCCATTAGATGCCGAGTATGCAATAATCCAACTGGGAAGGTAGATGTGACTGTCCTTCCCTGCGGGTGGGGACTCAGTATTTCCACCTTAGACAATTTTTCCTCTTATTTAAATCTGAAATTGTGGTAATCTCCCTGTTTGGGATCTTCATGAGAATGCAAGTCTCAGTATTTATTTATTTATTTATTTATTTATTTATTTATTGGGCCCTGCCTCTTGGTTGTTTCTGGCCTTGGAGAGTCGGGCAGATGAGTCCCTTGCTCTTAGCGGTATCTCAGGAAACACTATGGAAAGCTGAGGCAGTACTGAGTCATCGGAGAAGTCAGCTTGCTCTTTGCTTCAGTCTGGTATAATGGAAGGCAATGCAACAAATTGAAGCGCAAGAGAAAAAGGAAATATTTTAACTTGTGTGTTGTTCTGTGGCAAGAGCAATGGCAATCCTTGACATGGGAACTAGCTACGTGGCTGAACTGACTCCGTGGGGTTTTAGGCCTAAGTTGTGACTTACGGCTTTGGTCAGAACAAAGCTGTTGTACGTTGTCTAGACTGCGCTCTCCAGCGTTTGGAAGAAGAGCTTGGCAGTCTTCTGAACTCAGGAAGCCCATTGAAAAAGCCGTGAATGAATGAAACCCGTGCACTGTCATCGTCATGTTGGAGCAGTACAACTTAGTGCACTGGTTTATCTTTAATTAGTTAGAAACAAAAGGCAGAAAGCTATTTGTCTTGTCTTAAGAGCATGAATATGGTAACGGGCTTATTCTGTGTTCTCCATTCTTTCCTGAATGGTAAGGATTTGGAAAACAATTCTTTTGGAATTTGTGCTGATTCAAGAATGGACATTCAGTGTACAAAGTTGTGATGGATTTCTGTGTTGGCCAGATATTCTCCTTATGGATTTAGTTGTAGAAGATACAGCACTGCCCTGATGTTACATGTACTCTTCAGAGATATAATTTGGAGTTAAACTCGAGAATATTTCCTGAATTTGAAAATGGATGCTACAGCAATCACATGCCTATTTATCAGAATACCCGCGTGGGGAGTAGTTGGTGTGAGGTTTGCTTTAATGTCGAGACAGTGTGGCGCTTCCCAGTTTGAACTTCCACAAGCAGTGTTGGAAGAAGCAGGATGAAGTTTCTAGTATCACATTAATATGATCTTGTGGAATAATGATTAAGATTCTGCCATTTTAAAAAAAAGGCTTCGGGGTGAAGATCTGTGAACATTTCCTTTCCTTTGAGCATGGTATAATAAAATTATACTCTGTAGACTTGGCTTTTTTACTGGAGCTCTGTGGTCAGGCAAAAAAAAAACCCTTCTCAGGAGCAGAAGGCGTTTTGGTGTTAATGTCAATGGGGGAACATGTTCTGTTTGTCATGTCTGAAAGTAGCTGTCCCTTCACCAAAGTATCTGAACCTCTGGTCCTGAATGGACGGACTGCAGTCTACCCATCTCATCAAGACAGAGATCGTGGGACAGTCCGGTTTTGGTGGTGTCCTCTGTCTGACAAGTATGCAAGAGTATTTCTAGGGCTCAGCCCTGTCTGCAGTTTGTGGGTCCTGGGAAGCTGCGGAACAGGTGCGGAGATTCCTCAGGTGGACTTTATTTAGCCCTTTGAGATGTCCTTTTCTGCTCCGCTTGCTGTGTCCCCGTAGGTTTAGGGAGTACAGAATTCTTATTTACTTTCACAGATGTTACAAAGTGAAGAAACAGAACTCTTTTTTTCCAGTTAGCATCAAATCCAGTCTTTTAACAACACCAGAACACCTTCAGTTACTCCAGAAGGGTCTTTTGCACGACAACAGGTTTATGAAAAGGTTTTTCATCGCTGCATCAAATTGACTTCACAAGGATTCTCAAGCGCAGGCTCTGCACCCTAGGTAGCCACCAGGCAATTTGGAGAACGTGGTAAAAGTTTTAACAGACGGCTAGTAGGCAGCGGAGGGCCTGAGCCCCTCTTCTGCAGGCACCGCTTGTTAAATTCCAGCTGACGAACAGCCCTGCGGGTTCCCAAGCTTCCTTGCTCCTGCTGAAGGAGGTGACGCTCGCTGCAGGCAGGCGCCGTGCCGTTAGTGAAGGTGCGTGTTTTGGTCAGCGTTGCTTGGCTTCTCCTGGGCCGCCTCAAACTGCCTTCCAAGGCAGCGGCTCAAACCGGTCGTTCGTATGGGAAATAGAAGGAGCTTTCTGAGCAACAGAGCTGGAAACCTGCTCTACCTGGCCAGCGTTACCTGCAAATGACTTTGGAGACGTGCACCGATTCGTGTGCTGTGTGTACGTGCTTTTATAGGAGCCAGAACGTGCGCCTTGCTTGTGCTCATCTGTGACTTCGTTCTCCTCAGTGATGATTACGCCTTATTTTACAGATAAATGTTTATTTTACTCTGCTCTCAAACTCCTGGGACCACCCTTAATTTCTCTTCTTTAACCATTCTTAGCAAACCTTTTTTTTGTTGTTCCTTTTTTTTTAAGTGGGGCTGAACAGTAGCATTTACCTCAATGTGTTAGTCTCTGGGTTGTATTTATACCAAATCCATCTATGCAAAACAGTTTCTTAGGTGTTTTGCGTGTTGGGAGTTCCTTGCTCTAGAAAGGATCCATAGCTTATGGATTTTCCTATTTAATCAGCCTTATTCAGAACGGATTTTGTACAGGTAGAAGTTGTCTTCTACATTCCCAAAGTCATAATGTGGCAGTGGAAAAGGAGCTTCTGGATTTTGAACTCTCTAAATAGTCGTTTGTACCCTCTAACTTTTGTAAATAATGAAAGTTCACTATAGAAAAAGAGCTGCTAGAATATAGCCAGGGTGGGACGTCCGTCTGGGCCAGGAAACCATTCTGAAAGCCCCTGGGCAAGACACTGCATGCAAAGTGTGCTTGGAAAAAAGTTACTCTGAAATATTTTTTGCTGATTTTACAAATTACAGATGTTTTTGGGAGGGGAGGACACTCAGCATGAGAATACCATAAAATTAATAAACTTTGTCTTATTTAAAAACAAAACCTTTTTTGATAGATTTACAAAATTATAGTAATTTCATATCTGAGACTGAAAAATGTATACCTACTTTTGCCAGATTTAGTTGGATTAACTTTCTCATTCAGCATTAATAAGATCACAGGTATGAGAGAAAGATGTTACTGATTTGGTTTATTACTTTCTTGAAGTGATGCGTACCCATATGTCATTAGTTGGCTGCTGTGTTAATTATAACATATAACTAATGACTTGAGAAGAATAAACCATGAAACTAGCTTGCATTTGTACAGACTGAGGGGAGTCGTGAAGTAAATGAAAACAAAGCGTGTTTTCAGATGTGGCTGCATTAGCTAAATATTTTATTTGGAAAGAGAATTCAGTTTATGGAGTGAAGGGTGCATCATATGCAGAAACGCAGAACTACAGGTCCTGCAGCCGTCTCTTAAATGAAGTGTTTGTTACATCTGGTATCTGGAGCGTAAATGGGTTTTTGGATTGCAGGTGTTATCCTTGCGAATTGTATAAAATACAGAAATATCCGGGGAACCGTCAGCTTAATTTCTGCAGCGAGCCTCCTCGAGGCCTCCCCTCTGGGCTCTGCAGCTGATGGCGCAGTACAAGCGGCCCTTGCTCCGCGCTCGGATCGGGAGAGCGTGCGGCTCCGCTGCGACCGCCGCGCCGCCCTGCCCTGCCTCCGCTGCTCGCCCGGGCGCCGTTAGCAGCCGGGCGTCGAGCGCGGGCTGCCGAGCAGCCGTGCTCCCGGCCGGGCTTACCCAGCCTTGGCTCGGATCCTTCCCGTGCCGTTTTCCCTGCCCGCCCCGCTTGGATGGATGCGAGCTGGCGCTGCCGCACATGTGCTCCGATCCCATCGACCGCGATATGGGGAGAATGTGCAGGGAGAGATGCTGCTCTTTTGGGCAGGGCTTTGCTGGGAGAGACTTAGGTAGTGAGAGGAAAGGAGCTACAAAAGGGCTAATGCAAGTTTGTTTGGCTGGGGTTTCTTTTTTTTTGTTTCTTTTTTACTGACTCAGTACTACAGCCCTAGAATCTGTTATTTATTTATTTATTTTAGCAGTGTAATGCTGCTTTGCAGATTTTAATTCTCTCCTTTGAAATATGCAGATGTTGGAGATGGGAACTGATGCCAAAGGCTAAATTCTTTCCTTGATTTTACTGATCTTTGGGCTTAAAGTTGTGTTGTTGAAATACGGTGATGTGCTGGAGGCCGCTCTGAAAGTCAGCAGTCAGACTGCAGGGATAAGTAACAGGCTGGAAGAAAGTGTCCTTCATGTGAGGTCTGAAGCATTGCGCTTATTGGGATGAAGTACTTGCTGAGATTTATTGGAACACAGCAGCTGAGCTAGACATCTATATACGTATATATGTATTTTTTAGGCCAACACCGCTAGTAATTTAAAGCCTTTTTATGTTTATGGACTTGGATGCTTAATCTGAACCTAATGCTGCAGCAATAAATTACCTGCCAGGGATTTTAGAAAGCTATTCATTTATCCCGTTCGCGTGTCTGTCAGTTGAGATGGTTTGGAAGGCTGAGCTCATCTTCTGATGTATTATGGCCGTACTTATCCGTGTATAGTGGTACAGCCTCTGGTGTCAGGAAGAGGTTAAATCCTATGGGAGGGAATGGCTTCCAAAAATTAGGGGCAAGAAAATATCCACAGTCCTATTCTCCCACCTATCCTTGGGAACCTCCAGAGAGAATTTTTTTTTATGGTTCCTAGGAGATTTTCAGCTATATTTTACCTTTTAAAAAATAACCTTCAGATGCTTTACCTGTGTGATTAGGTTCATAGAGAAGAGATATAAAGCTCTCTATCTCCTTACTAATGAAAATACTAGAACTTGCATGAAACAAATCTTTAAAAGGGTAAAGAATGCTACCTGACTTGGCAATGTTTTTTAAACTAGTCAACAGACTAACAATAGATTTACATATTTTTGTGTTTTGCTATGGTAATGTAAATTATTTTGGTCTACTGTTTTATCCTGCAACAGAAGAGAATCTTGTGTCGAATATCTATTCGTATAGTCAGGAAAATCGCACATCTTGGAGGCTTTTACCTGCGTTTCGATTTTTTCCGGTTGCATCACTGCAAAGCAGGCTTTCCATGCCAGAATGAGTATGGCGTGAAGAGCTTGCCAGGCACCGGTCTGCATGAAATCTTCTGTGTTCCTTCCCGGTGAAGCCTGGCATTAGTTCATTTCTGTTGCACTAATTCAGTGGTTAGCTGCAGTTTCAAGATGGTTTGAATTTGGGAAAAGGTCGTTTTCTTTCTCTTAGGTGACTGCCGCTCTTCTGTAGTCACGGAAAGGAGTCGCTGTGGCAGAAAAGGCAGCACTGAAGCATCTTCCACGTGAATGTGAGGGAATTTCCAAACAGACTGATAAGGCGATTCACTCATTTGACTGTGCTGCTAATTCTCAAGGGCTGGTCTCTAGAGATGGTTTTGCAAAGAGCAAAGATATGCTGCTCTTTTGGTGTGCATCTCTGCTTCATGATTTGTAAAACAGGCCCTGAAGAGCTTTCGCGATTTAAAAAAACATCAGGAAAATTCTTTTTCCATATGAAGTCCCAATTTTTCTTCCCTGGAGGATTTATATGGTGGCTGACGAGGAGTAAAACGCAGCCCCTGCTTGACTGGTGTGGCTCCACCAGTGTCTCCAAATTGGCAAATCTGACTTACGAGATTCCTTCCCTCCCCCTCTGCTGACTCTGTTGTCAGAAAATCTGAAATGTGGAACCATGCCACATCAGACTGCTTAAAAATCTAGGTTTTCTGGTTACTGTCGATACCTGCTTTTACTCCGATTGCACTTTGGAAAGGAAGCGACAGAGTTCTCCCTTAGTTCTCATGCGAGTGCTCTGCAGAAAACATTCCCCAGACACCCACGTTCAGCCCACAAAACCAAATGTGATGCTGCTGCAGCAGAAGCACTAAAATATTTGATTTTTTGAGGCCAGTTTATTTGGCTATCTCTGTGCAGACTGATGCTGTAGAAGAATCAAAATTAAAGAGTTCGTAGGATTGTTAGGTAAAAGCTTGGCGAGTTTCTTTCTCTGGGCTCCGTGGCTCTTGTCGTGACCCGCTCAATTCGGCTGGCAACTCGGTTCCTGTAAGTTGTCTTGCTCTTACTGTGTGTTTTTTTGTTTTTTTTGTTTTATTTTTCTTTTTCTGTTCCTCCTGGAACATCTCCTTGGACTTTTGTTTGCTGGTTCCGGCCCCCGACTGTCTGCTTTGTCTCGGTGTCTTGCCTGCGTGTCCTTTCTGGAGGACATGCTTTGGGTTCGTTTTGCTGCGTGCTCGGTGCTTGCGTCTTGTCCTAGCAGCGTAGCCGCGAGAGGTGCGTGCCGGGCAGCTCCGCGGCGCGGGACCGCGGTGCCACCGAGGGCCGGGCGCCTCTTCCTCGCAGACCTTCACGTGCGGAGGAGTCCCCCGGAGGCCACTGAAGGCTTCTCGTTCAGACCTGGAAATTACACGGGCTCTTCTTCCATGAGAGGCAGTTAGGGGTGGGGGAAATGGAACAGCAGAATATTTCAGTTCTGCAGTTCCATTTAACCAAATTTATTCAGCTGAGAAAGTGAAAAGCTAGTGAGAGCATCCAGGGCTCTGGTCGCTTCGATCACTGGTAAAATGCTGGGGGCTTGCATGCAGGGATTTGAGGCAGTAAGTATCAGGGCCACAGTACGATGCAAAACGTTTGGAGCCTGTGGGTATCTGCAGCAGTTATGTGAGAAGGGCGATAGTCTTGCAGTTTGGACAATTCACTATTGCAAGCGGAGCCTAAACTAGGATGTGGCGTAATTAGAATAACAAAAATCTAAATGTTGGGATATGAAAAAGGATCTGCAGTCTCGGTTTATCTGCAGTATAATGATGAAAGCATGACTTTTTTGCCTTGGAAGTAAACTTACAAGATTCTTGTTAAATAGTTGCATCATTTATCAAATTGGCTGGAGATAACGCTGTGGTGTTCAAGTCTAACATCTCCGTTTTACAATCTCGCTTTTGTATTTTCTCTGTAAATGTATGCTGTGGTTTAGAAATTTTCTTAGGCAACATATGCAGAAGTAGCATGTGAAGACTCATATTACGTGTTTTCCATGATCATTTAACTGCTATTAAAAGTGTAAGACTCCTTATCCCGAACGCAGCACGTGTGCCTAAAGGGGCCGGTAAATAGTACAGCTGTATTTTAATGCGGGCAGGCGGTTCGGACGGAGGTGGAGTTCGGTTTGCAGCAAGTGACGTTTCGCAGAACGATAGATCTCACCTAGATTGAAGCTGGCCCACGGCCGCTGGAAGAGTAAACTGGCAAATATAAAACAGGATGCATATAAGGGAAAGTGATTTAAAATCACTGAGCAGGAAGCTTTCTGTTTAAATGCTGAATCCTGATTTTCTTTTAGACTTGTTATTTTCTTGAAGTTTTGCTCTCATTTTTTATAACCAGTGGGATGCATCGATTTTACAATTGCAAGGATTCTGGAGAGTAGTCCTTCTGACAACTGCAGTGATCCAGTATTTTGGTGGACTTCTGTTTGAATACACAGCTTAAGAGTTTTGATTTGGGATCTTTTTTTTTGATTATTTGCTAGAAAATGGGGATTGATTTGGTTTTGATAAAAAGATTTTTTTTGTGCTTTTGATTTCTGCCAATTGTATTTGGATGAAAAGTGGAATTCAGTTAAGTCTAGAGAAGCAGTGTCACAATTTTATGTAGCAAAACATAAACATGATGGATGCATTCTTCATTTAAGAACAATACATTTAGTACTCAAAAAAGGGTGATGATTGGTTAGCTTGTCTGCTGGCAGTGGTGATAGGGATTTCTGCACGTGGCAACTGGAAGCTTTCAAAATACCCTTGGTTCCCTGTGTGGGCTGAAGCCTCCTTGCCACTGAAGCTCTTGCTTGGTGTCTGGGTGCTTCTGAAATTTGTCCTCACATCCGTCAGATTTCGATCGCCCTTTCTCGTCTATTTTCTATTTCATAGCTTGCAAGAGTGAAAGAAGCCTTGTATCCTTTCATCCCCCAGCTTGCATCTCTCAGTGTACTTGTCTGAATAAAGAGTATATTCTTTCACTTAAGCCAAACCCAGCAGTAATCAAAACAAAATATTTTCTACACAATAAACAGAGCCTACTGACAAATGGGATGATGTAAATGCCAAGATTTGCTTCATTTTAAAGACTGGCATGAGGACAACACCACAGTATTATGCTGAATTATGAAACTTAAATTGACCAAGAGTCATATATCCCTTTCCCATCTTATTTATATTTAAATATATGTTTAAATATAAATATTTTAAAGGCATTAAAATTTGAGGAGGGAATATTAGTATAGCATTACTTTTTGAAACAATTAAAATATATGGTTAATTTAGATCTATGGCAATTTAGTATAAATTTCATCTGTTTTTCTTGAATTTATTTTAAAAGAGGAGGCATTGGTGCTGGGGCAGAGAGGAACCAACCACTGACTTGCCTGCCCCCTTATAAAAGGGAGAAATGTGCCACAAAACTGCACTAAGATTATGCAATTTAAGTAAAACTGGGCATCTGAAATGCTTTAATAGAGTTCCTTACACCCGTCACCTCATCAATGTTGTTAGTTTTACCTAAACAGAGAGGTACTTATTTAGGATGGCATGCTTGAGATCTAATGATGCACACTGAACTTTAATTTTGGATAAATATTTAGGATGTTAATGCCTTGAAAGCCTAATAAATTTACCATCAATATTTTCTGCTCATCAACATCCTGATAGGAAGCTCTATTAAAATTTGTACCTAGGAGTTCCTGGCTCAGAGGTGGTCTCATAAATGCAAGGAGAGGTTGATGGAGGTGGGCCGTCTAATTCCTCCACCAATTCCTCCTAAAATATGGCAATAAAAAGGAACAGGAAAGCAAACTCTAGTGGAAAAGGTCTTTCTGTCCCTGAGCATGTAATGCAAGAGACTAGAAAGCTGTAGGCAGTTTCTGATATAATGGAAAAAGAACAGAGCAAATATATTTAAGACAAATATGAATTTCCCTAACATCTGCCTCTTAACAGTTAATCTTTTCCAAAGCTGCTCCATAATCTTCTAAAAATATATAAGTTGGGTTTGTGAGTCCAGTGTGTCTGTCAAGCTGAAGAACAGTAGTTAATGGTGTTTTGCTATTGTCTGTGATTACTGTTTGACAGCTGCAATGGAAGGAGTTATATTTTGTTAGCTCTTGAAAGAATGGTAGAGTTGCATTGGGACTGACCCCTTCGGACTTCACGTGGCCCAGCGCGGGATCCGGAGATGAAGGGCACTGGAAGTCACACCGTGTGCTGCTCTTGCCAGCTCTGCAGGGAATAAGACGTCAGACTTCTAAACCGTTTTTCCATCTGTTTGCACCAACTTTAACTTGCCTTTCTTTTCCTCTCTGTCTTCAGGCATCCAGCACCGGAACCAGGATGAGTGTGGAAGCGAGTGGCAAGCCCCTGAAGGTGGGCTCCAGAGTAGAAGTCATCGGGAAAGGGCACCGTGGAACGGTGGCTTATGTTGGTGCCACCCTGTTTGCCACCGGAAAGTGGGTTGGTGTCATCTTGGATGAAGCAAAGGGCAAGAACGACGGGACTGTGCAGGGCAGAAAATACTTCACCTGCGAAGAGAACCACGGCATCTTTGTGCGGCAGTCGCAGGTACGCTTCCCCCGTATGAATGTGCTCTGGGGTGGCCTCTGCTTGCCAGGCTTGTCCTGGGTGTGTGTAGCTCATGGACTGCGAAAGGTGCGTAGTTAAATACAGGAAAATGACTCTCGGTACCTACCGATGGGGGAGAGAGAAAATGCATTTCCTTCGCTCCCAGAGACAATGGTGTTTCTTCATCTTCCATTGCACAAGGAAACAGAACAGCTCCAAACACAGAAGCCTCTGCAGAAGGCAGTGCCCATGTCAGAAGCTTAGTTAATTTTAATCTGACAGTCTTGTCGTCTTTGCGTGCTTCATCAAGTGTCTCGATTAGCCCAGTTTATGGGGTTGTCATGAAATATTTTCAGATGAATTGGGTGCAATAAAATGCATTGCAGAGAGCATGAAATGGTTTTATTTTGCCTCCAAAATGAATTGTACAAGTCTGGCTTTTATATGCTGCCTCAGGGAATTATTAACTACATTATCTGCAGCAAATAAAGTTTGGGACTGAAGTCTGGAAGTAAAGTCAGAGAATTTTAATTAGATAACGTTTACCTTAAAAGTGTATATAATTTTGACTTGGGTTTAGTTATTGAGCTTTTGTTATTCATGTACCATAGGCAGGAGCAAGGATCTCGCTTATGCATAAACAAGTCTGTTCAATTTTAATTTCTTCTGTGTAACCTTCAAAAGGTACAAGCACAGCAAAGACACAGTGTTCTTTAGTCCCGCAGGTAGGTATGCTCCAAGTGTGATGGCACAGTGAGAGATGTTTGGCTCCTTTCCTCCTTCCCTTAATAGCAAATGATTTTTTTTTTAAATTTGACCTTGTAGGATCTGAGAAGCAGAAGCTTGTTTCCGTTTCCACAAACCCTGCTGCCCTAGACATGGTGACTCGCGTCCAGGATGTTGACAGTGTGTGACTGAGGAAGTACAGAGAAGCCGAACACCGAATAAATGTTTTTGGGAGCAGGAGTTGTGAGGTGGATTCCAGCCTCCTCTGTCCCAGTGACGAGAAGGGCGTCAATCCACGTACGATCAGTGAATACGAGAGTATATTTCCTTGACAATCAGTTGAATATTCTCTTGTGGCTGTTTTACTGGCACTTACAGAGCTGACTTACCAGGTCTGTGTCTCAGCCTAGCCTACCAGCTGGAAAAGAAAATACAGCAGTTTACAATTAAAAATTTTAGTCTACGGGTCCAGGAAGAGTGGCCCCTAGACCAGGGGGATGGAAACAAGTTTGGCACACAAAGCAGTCTGTTGGTAGGTCTCCGCTCCTCGAGCAGGCGTGCGATACCAGTGCCGTCAGCCTGGGAGGGAGGACAAGGGCCGTTACTGCGCTGCGGTCAGAGCGAGCGCAGAGGACTGCACTGTGCCTGCTGGTGAATGCAGTGGTGGAAACGTGGCGTGCGGTCGGACTGGCGGCGCTGGCGTGAACCAATTAGCGTTGCTGCATCTACCCTGAGGTTTGCAGAGGAGCTTCCGTGTCACCTACCGATGGTAGCACGAGTGGTGATGAAGAGGTTCCTATCCTATATACAGCTTTGCATTGGGATGTTTGTGGCTCAAATGAGGGATCCACTAACAGTGTCTTCCCCTGGGACTTTAACGTTCTGCTCCGTTCCAGGAAACGGTCCGTTCAGGAGCTCTGCGCAGGTATGGCTGAGCCTCGCTCCAGGAGTCACGGCCATCTGTCACTGCTCTCCCACCTTTCTTCCTTCTCCTCTGGAATGTTTTAGGTCTTTGTCTCGCCTTACCCTCAGCCGAGGTACACAACGCATTCTTAAAAATGAGGTGCTTCTCCGCAGTACAAGTAGTTTGTCTCTGCCTGCTCTCACCTGTGAAAGAGCAAATCCCTTGGATACGTGTGCGGAGATGAACTAGCACTAGCGGTGCTGACTGTCCCTCTAGATCTGAATCTTTGATTTATATGGGAAAGTGAATTTGACAAGCAGAAGGGAGCATAATTGCTTATGAAAACAGCACTGCAGAGTTTCTCAGCAGGGAAAAAAAAAAAGGAGGTGTTTGAGGAGCCTGACTAAAATGGAAGTTGGAGTTGCAAATCAGCAGTTTTTAGTGTCTGCCTCGTGCAGCGGCAGCTCGCTGCTGTAAGAAAAGGTGCAGGACTGTAATTCTGCTCTGCTCTGCCTTTTTCATAAAGCTCTGATTTGTGGAGCGCGGCTTCCCAGAAGGATTCCAGCGTGAGGGCTCCGAAGGCCGGTGAATCAGCCTGCGGCAGAGGCTAAGGAGCGGCGGCGGTGGTGGAGGCGAAAGCTGGCCGTGGCATCGGCCTGGCCCGTCCGGCAGCGAGCTGGTTAAGAGCGCTGGTCGTGCGCGTGCCCCCGTCTTGGGGGGGGATCTGGCACAAAGGGGGCTGCCGGAGTCCGGGTGGCTGAACTTCCTGTTCCCGGTTTTCAATAGGGACGTTTTTCCGAGGCTGCTAGGGAGCGGAGCACCGTTGCTATAGCAATGCTGTTGTCGGCGAGCGGCGGTTTGCTGCGGCTTAGGTGTCCGCTCGCCGGGAAGAGGCGAGACGCGGCGCGCTGGCGCTGCCGCTCTGCCCCGCGCGCTGCTTCGGGCTGGTTGTTCTGCCGCCCGGTCGGACGGAGTTGCCAAGGCTCTTCGCAGTAAACTGAAATGCCGGCCTTTGGCTTAAACCAAAGTGACCATTAGCGTCTGGGGATTAATTTTTCAAGATCTGGTTCTAAGAAATAAATGGGAAATGGCAAGATTCCCTTTTAGCAGAGTTAATGTTCTGCTTGTGCTCTCGGCTGTAAATCTGTCTGCAGCTTCCTCCCATATTTCATTTCTGGGTCTCTGTAACATGGTGGGTGGCTTTCCTGTGGTTACACGTGGTGTTAGACCACTGAATATGAACTGAATAATAAATCATTTGTCCTGAAAACAATTTATGGCACGCATTGCTTTTGAAGCAGATTGACTGCATCCCTACAAGCACATCTCATTAAATCTATGTAGGAATTTCCATAGGATCAAGTAACTTTCTATTCTCCCCTCCACCCAAAGATATATCTCCAAAAATGAGCACCAGTAATAGCAGCATCAATAAAACTTAGCAGAATTCTAGGGCTCTTTAATTTATTGTGGAATTTTAGCCTTAAAAATATACTGGCAGGGAAACTTTAAAGATTTTAGAGGTTTTTTTTTTTTTTTTCCTGTTTCATACAATCATTCAGGAAACTGGATCCCAGGCAGGGTGTGATGCCATGCTTATGTCTATAAGAAAGTTCTAATCCCTTAAGGAAGGAACGGACCTCGTGTGCTGTCTGCTGAAGCGTGCGTCCTACCAGTTCCTGGCCTTGTTCAAAGGGAAGCAGAAATCCAAAAGAATTAAGATAATTGCCAAATCGTTTCCCGTTGTTATGCCCATACTTAAAGCAGCCTATAACAGCTTCCCGTGGATAGGTATCTCTAGGTGAGGGTTGATAAAGCATTTGTGGACGCAGTGGAGCAGGCAGACTCGAAGTGCAATAGCTCTGAGGAGTGTATATCCATTTTTAACGTTTCTTGGCGGGGCTGTTGTCCCAAATGAGCTGCGTCGCTTTCTCCCCGTGGGAGCAGCGTCCTCATGCCTCCCAGCCGGCATGAAGAGAAGGAGACTGCAGGGAGTTTGGAGTTCGATGCAGCAGTGATGGAAACTGCCTTAGGTTGTACAAACGAGCCTTGAGTGTTTCCGTTTGCCTTGAGGACTGCAGATACCAAGCCAAACATGGAAACAGGATGGGGAGAAGCTGTTATAGCTCTCTCTGTTTGACCATTCCTTCCCTATTTCTTCTCCAGTTAGCAGAGGACGGGAATATTGCTTCATGCAGCTGTGTCAATATGGACAGGCATTTCCAACCAAGTGTTTACTCATCATCTTTTGGCAACTTTAAAATTTTGCCTGCCTAGGGCTTCCATTTGGGCCGCTAGTTTTGAATAGGAGTATTCCCATATGCCACGTGGAAACCTTAGCATTCATTTCGACGTCAAGTGGGGCTGCTTTCCTGCTCTTGCTTGGCGGAAGAGCTCATCAGGTTAATTCTGCCTCTGCAGCATGACTTGTATGTTGTTGCATTTCTCCAAGCTAAACCAAAAGCAAGCCCTATTCTAATTCCTGCTTTTCTTCTCTGTGTCATTAGTCTTGGACTATTGATAGACCCCAAAATGTGCTATAGGCTACATATGGCGTTTAACAGCCAATGCACCTCCCTGGGACTGGAACATAGCAATCCTTCTGTTACGGCATCATTATACAGTGGCGGTGTTGAAGGAGGAGTGAAGATCGTTGCATTTAATTGAGGTCGAAGAGGGAATTTAGGAAGGAAAGCTGATGTGTTGGATCTGGGACTGCAGTGGGAAGTGCCGTGGGATAATGAAATACTTGTCGCCTGTTTTGTCTCTTTGGAGAGACATTTCAGGATAAAATAAACCCTGTAATCTTGATGTTGGTGCTTGTGATTCCATCTCCCAGTAAATCTGATATTGCCCCGAGTTGTACCTGGCAGAGAACCACAAGATCGCTCAAAATCTTATGCTCGGTTTGGATGAACTCCTCTGTGTGGCGTGGTGTAGCAATTCCCCCAGCATCGCGTTTCTTTAGTCCTCAGATGTGTTTTTGTCAATATTTTTGCATGCTGTTGTCCTGACTCAGTGAATTGCTATGAAAATCTCTGCGTTGCTGAAGTCACCTAAAAGGTCAGGTGTACTTGGCTCCGTTGGAGATGCACTTTCGGCATGATCTAAGGGACACTTTCCTTTTCCTCCTTTTTTAAACTGTGGTCGGAATGCTGTCACACTGGTGCAGTTGTCGTGATTTCTGTGGCATAATTTCATTCCGTCTCCTTGTTCCTTTTCATTTAAGAATTTGTTCCTGGTACTTGGGCATCTTTGCGGAATAGAATCCGTGACTGACAGGTGTACAGATTTTATTTATTTATTTTTTAACTGAACTCCCATACTCAAGGTTTTTAGACAATGAATAGGGCAAGTACCTGTCAGGAGCAATTCAGGTAGTGCTGACTTTCTGGGGTGAAGGGATGGTTTTCAAGAAGTGATCTCATCCTTTTCAATCCTGTTTTCTACATTATCAAGCAAAAGTATGTCCAAAAATAGTGGACAGAAACAAAACCTAACCCCCCAGCCCTTAAATAACTTAGCTCGAACCTGAAAGTGTTTCTGTTTATGCCTACTGGGATTCCCCAGAGAGCTTGGCAGCATTCAGTTAAGAAAAGGGGGGGGACGGGGGACAAGGAAACTACCTGACTGTGTTGGCATTCTGAATTGCTATAGTTACTGTATTCCAGAGAAAAGCAATTTTCCTTAAAAGGGGGAATAAATTTTTTAATTCACTTTTTCTAAGATAAAAACATTTTTAAAAATTCTAGCTTTCCTTCAAGTGTCAGTAACTTAAATTAATTGACAGACCAAAGTTCATAAACTGATTGCTGTGTAGAGTGATTGTAAATCTGTTAAAGATTTTCTGGGCTGTTGAATCCTGAGTTTTTGCTTTCCTTATTCCCTACTTGAATATGTGGCTCTTTTCAGGAAGCCTGGGAAAGGAGGATGGTCAGATATTTGAGCTTGAATAAGTGAATTAAAAATCTACATCAAAAAATGTAGTCTACTCTGTTTAAATCTGCTGCAGAAATGGACCTGCTACATAATCACTCTCTTCCTTTCTTGTAATAAGAGTTGTTAAACTTTTTTCAGATCCAGGTTTTTGAAGATGGAGCTGATACAACATCCCCAGAAACACCGGAGTCTTCTGCCTTGAAAGTCCCGAAAAGAGGTATGTCTGGTGCGTTTGGGCTGTGAACCCTCGTCTCTCCCTCGGTCTAGACCAGACAAGGATTTCACGGCCAAACATCCAGCGCTGCGGGGAGTCCCGGCCCTGGGGAAGCAGGCTCCTGCTGCCCGGGAGCTCCTAACGCTGCGTCTCTGGTTCAGGTACACCTTAGTCTCCCCCGGGCTGATCCCGCGTTTCCTGTCGTCCTCTCTGCACGGTAGGTCGGTAGGTCGTGGTCATCGTTCGGTGGGTTGTGGTCACCGTGAATCGCAGAAGGAAGCACCTCGAACAAAAGTTGCTCCAGGCAGTTCTGTCTTTACCACGAAATCTGCCTAGCAGGAAGCAGAGTTAAGCTAAAAACAAAGTGAGAAATCCTTCTTCAAAGTGTGGGGCATGTGGAAGAAAGACTTGAACTGCTCTGAAGTTGTGAAATTACAGCTTATAGGTCAGTAGCTGCTAGATGCTGCGTGTGATTCTCACCTCTTTGGTAGAGAATGCTTCCTGTTCAGTAGTGCGAGTGTTCTTTGCATTTTTTTCCTTTGTCAGGCCAATTTGTAATAGCTTTCTGTGTTTCGCTACCTCTTGGGTTGTGCTTTTCTTTCATTTGACATGCTTGCCTCCCACTGGGGTTTGTTTTTGTTAAGGAATTATTTTGTGGTAATCTAGGGATGATAGGAGCTTTAGGAAAAAATGCTGATAGTTTCCTGTCCTGGACCGTTTGCAGACAATATGTGCCAAACTGAGGAATTCTTGTTTATGAACTGTTTGTTGAATGCACGCTTGACATTTCAGAATAATACTTGTTATTTCTGGCCAGTAGAAGCTAAAATTCCCCTTTACCTGGCAAAGTGCAACCTCCCCTTTGACTGCATAAAGCATGCCCGGAGGCACCGGAATGGGGTGATGGTTAGGCTCAGAAGTGGGATGTTCCCATGAGGCATTCATTTTGTCCATCCTATGAGTGGAAGGGAAATTTGAATTGGCATTCGTGTCTCTTGGCGTTCTGCCTTCACCTTGTCCTTAAGAGGATTCTGAACTCTTAGCAGCTCGCTGTCACTGCAGAGACTTGGGTTTGGTATAATCCCAACCGCTTTAATTCATCTTTGGTTTGAATTGCCCAATTAGCATGTGCAATTGAACAGAAAAACACTTAAAGCAAGCCAGTTTGAGTTTAGCTGATTTGTTTTCTCTCTCTCTCTCTCTTTCTTTCTCTCTCTCTCTTTTTTTTTTTTTTATTAAAAGAGGTAGAAACTTAAGGGTTTTCTTAACTGAAGAACTTAGAGGGTTTTTTTTTACCTCAGAGTGCTAAAAAGCCCAGCTTTTCACGTGCAACTTCAATCTGCTCTTTTTTATGTGCTTGATATTAATAGTAAATGAAAATATTCTTTAGTGTTGTTATGACTTCTTTCATTCTTTCTTGTAGCTCTTGAAGTTCAGACTTTCCAACAGAAGCTTCAGTTTTTCGTGTTACATTTCTGTACTCGTTTAGGAGAAGGAGCTTGCACGGAAGCATGCAAGCATTTTTTCACTGCTTCTGGCTTTCTGAATGTATGTTAATGGACATGAGCCATTTGAGTGCTGATGTAGGCAAAAGCTACAAGCCTTCTAGAGCTGGGAATCTGCTGTCGCTTTTCTTATCACTCAGTTACTAGGAGCTAAGCAGAAAGAGAAGACAAATGCTCTTTAGACCATCACATAAAGTCCTGAGAATTCAGCAGTAGGCTTATGCTTTCTTAAGCAGGCTGACAGATGCATAAATAGAGGCAAGAAATGTAGCTACATGGAGATACGGTAGCCTTGGAAAAAGGAACGAATCAAGCCTCCAGGTTTATCATGTCTCTCTAGCAAATGTTGCTGCTTTTTAATTTCACTAGATCTGTGTGTGTCAGTATGATGATGCTTTACATCGCATGCTATGTCTCCCCCCTCATTATGTGAAAGACTTTCCAAGGCTGTAATCACCACTGTCTTCTGCAGAGTTGTCTCGTTTCTTCTAAAACCTCTTTGTCTTGGGATCACCAGAAGTGACGGTGGCATCCAGAAGTGCATGGCCTGCTTACTCGAATCATGCCACCGTGATATTTTCAGCACGGTCTCTCCCTTTTTGACCCGCTCTGAGGTTTATTGTTGCTGCCCAGCAGTGTTCGCTGAACTTCCCATGGTGATGTGCTGGCCTTTTTCCCCAGCTCCTGAGTTCTTGCACTCAAATACAGAAAAGAATAAAACACAAGCAGTTCGAGTTTTCCCTCCCAGTGCGTAGTAAGTGTCAGCATTGCTTCATCTGCCCCTTGCTGCTCTGTGCTTATTTCCGGGAAGGAGCCCACAAATTCCATAGAGGAGGAGAAACCGGTCTTTTTAGCTCAGGTGGAAGTTTGGAGGTTGCAAGAGGGGTGTAGCCGGTCGTTTCCGCTACGTGCAGGTAGCAGTATAGCTGGCCTTGAGCACCGTGACGTGGCGCCCGTGCCGTGGGGTAGGGGCGTTGCGTGGAGAGGCAAGACACGCACCTGGTCTAGAGTGACGGCTGATGGCCGGCCTGGGGCTTTGGCCAGGGAGCGAACGCTGCGGGAGCGAGGGGCAGCGCCGGAGCTGCACGCGGGGGACATGAACCGGCTCCCAGGGAAGGGGGCTCCGCAGGCGAGGTCGGGAGCCGCGTGGTGGAAGGGCCGCCGTGCCGCCTGGCGCGGGGGAAGGTGAGCAGGCAGGTTCGCTGCTGGCTTCGGCGCTCCTTGGCGTGATGAAGTACCGGCGCTGGGAAGCGGGGCTTCGTGCCAGGGGTTTCCATGGAAACCGCAGCACCGGCTGCTGCAGGCTGACTGCAGTGCGCGACGCCGAGGCTCCCGGGAACGCGGCACCTTCCCTCCCAAACTAGCGCAGGTGCAAGATGCGCAGCGGAGGCAGCTCGGATCTCTCATTTACGAGACGCTTCTGCAGCGCGTCTCGCTGGGGCAGCTGGTGCCACTGTGCAAAGTACCGAACTCCAGAATTCCAGCCGTGAGAAGAGATGGGCAAACGGCCGCTGTGGCTGTGAGCTGCTCTCTTGGACCCATCACACATCCGGAAATGGAACAAAGGACGTAATTTAGCAAAACCTGCTTTGGTTGCCTGCATCTTCGATGCATGTGTTCCACGACTGTGCAATTTGATGGTGCCTCCACACTCGCATCCATGCCCTTCGCTCCACTGTTTAACTGCACACCAACAACCCAGAGAGCGAGGGAGGAATCCTGAGTGCAAGGGAGGCGGGTTTACCCGAGAAGCGGATTTTAGCTCCCTGCTGATGTTTGCCATCCTGCTCTCGTGGTC
Organism: Apteryx mantelli; assembly: GCF_036417845.1. NCBI lineage: Eukaryota > Metazoa > Chordata > Aves > Apterygiformes > Apterygidae > Apteryx > Apteryx mantelli. The sequence continues at coordinate 87,548,174 of NC_089982.1, read as the reverse complement.
AGAATTCCGTGGCAACGTGCTTAGTTCCCCCTCTGTTTTGTGGGTGCCCTGTTAGGATGACAAAACGGGAGCAGCTCGCAGCAGCTGGAGCCCTGCGAGCTTAGTGACCTGGAGGAAGGCCAGCAGCTGAGGAGTTGGTGGATGTTTCTGACGGGGACCTTGCACACCGCAGGAGATCTTTCTGAGAAATGGAAAGGACCCATGTTCTTAGGCTGAGACCTGGCAGCACTGTGGTTCTAGGACTGCTGATGCCCCTTTTTAACAAGTGACACGTGCGCAGTTTGCTGAGCTGAGGTAGCTATTTAGTAGAGGTAGAGCAGAACTGTCGTTGGTTAGTTTGGAAGTATTTCTGAGCAGCTGTCTCGGTTGCTCAGAGAGTTGGTCTCTTGTGTGTGTACGTTTTCCTTATGGGTGTTCAGATTCCTGGCTGCATACAGTCCCAGATGGAAACGTATTTTTGTTTCCTGAGTGAAGTAAATGATCTCTGGACCTATATTTCTATTCACAATCACATTTGATTCTCACCTGGCATCCAGGTGATTAGGTGTGGTCATATGGGCAGCTAGATTGCCATGCATTTCTGATAAAGAGGATGTTTTGAAGGTGACTCAAGGCGCTCTGAAGTTTTGCAGCTATTTAACTAAAGACAAGACAGGTATCGTGACCTTCCTCTAAAGGGCATATGTCTGAATGTTTGTCTGTTTTTTTCCAGCTGTGCCATCTGGTCTAATAAGGGAGCGCTGCTTCCTACAAACCTTACCTCATCTGTACCCTGTTGTGCCACCATCTCCTGATTTATCCGGTTCTCCATCATCTCTGCTTCACTCCCACTCCTTTAAGAACATGTGTAAATGGTCCTTTCAATATGCCTCAACTCTTGCTGGGTTGCAGAGGCTCTTGGTACGCACGTTAGGGCAGAGGGGTCCTTTGGGCCAAGGCTTATGGTTCTGTTTCTCTTTTTCTTTGCAGATTCCCTGGAAGCTGCCAAAGCCAGCAAACTGGTGAGTGCTGAGCCTGTAACTGCAGGCCGTTGAAATAAATTTACTTTGCTGCATATGATTAGTGGAAGAGGCAGGCTCACACACGCTATTCTATTGGTTTTTCTTCATTAACTTCTATCACCTCTCTAAAAGCTTCATTTTTCAACCCTACAGAAAAACTGCATGGACACACACACACACACACACACACACAACATGCAGAAAGGACAGCGTTTTGCCAGCCTGTCTCTTATTTTGCTTTTTCAGTTCTGTACTCTGTAATAATAAAGCCAGTGGTAAAATACATTTCTTCTGAAACACGTGGGAAACAAGGCCACATAAAAAGTAACTTCTTCAGCTAATGACCAGAAACCAGTAAGTTACAGATATGATCTGCCACCTACCTTTCTGCAGTTAAGGAATCAAATCCCAATGCAGTAGCTGTATTACAGATTTTTATCATAAGTTCAGTCGATACTGCAAAGTGTGAGCCCTGCGTGCTTCTTGGCGGTGTTCCTTAAAAATCCTGACCTTTACATCCCGCAGGAAGAGTGTACTTTTCAGGAAATTTGAAACAATCATTCTCTGGCTTATATGTATGGCTTACAGATAAACTGTGTGTGTGCTTCTTTGAGTATCATTATTTAGGAATCCCTATGACTCTTGATACATAAATGGGTACATGTTTGTATCCAAGTATACGATGTGTATTTCATGAGTAACAAAACATTGGAACAGGTATATAGCAGGAGGAGCTGTATTTTCAGGTACTTTTGACCCCCAAACAGGCTCAATTAAATAGCTAATTAAGATTAAAAACACAAAAATGGCCAAATTTCTATGTGGATACTGTCAACATCTGTGGTGATACTGGATGATACGGTGAGTCTGGTTTGTGCACGCTTTAGGACAGAAGCTGGATGTTTCTCAGGGATGGACTAGTCCTTGTTCTGGGTAGGCAGTTGTGGCCTATCTATGGATAAGGGTGTTTTCACTCTTGTTGACAGTGCAGCAATCTCAACTTATAATTTCACCTTTGCGTGGAAGTTGTTTTTTATTTCAGTGAAAGCAATTTAATCTTGAAACCTTTTTCTGAAGAAAGATGATAAACTTGCCTTTGTTTAATATCTTTGCACTGATTGACTGGTCAGTCCGAGGTAGCTTAAGCTTGACTCTCTCTGACTGCTTGGTTCTGAGTGGTACTTTCTAGGCTTGAAACTGCTGAACCTGAGCACTGCTATTTATTCTCTTTGTTTATGGACTTGAAACGCACAGGAGGCTCCATGTTGCCCTCTTGTGCACTTAGCACCTGCAGTTCTGCACTAGGACAGTTACCGAGTCGAATCTCATGCTTTGAGGTTTCAGATAATTGCCAGGAGCAGGAAAGATGGTTTTCCCCCGTGATGCACAGCTCTATTCTGAGTCCTGCTCTGCCTGTGCAGCATCAGAGTTTGGCCCAGCTGGAAATGGGGCGATGGACCAGTGCTCTGAGTTGGTCCTGAGGCACATCGTTCCCGGATGCCCAGCGGGTGCGCCTTGCCTGCGCTCTGAGTCAAGCTGACTGCCAGAGCAGAGGTTGGGGAAGAAATCCCCGCTCCTGCACCCCGTAATATTTATAGTGACTTTGCAGGGGTTGCATTTCTCTGCTGAATGGGCATGACTTACCTACTGGCTTGTCTTGCCTGACTGGTCTCCTCCATTGCAGCGCCTCCGGCACTGGTGGCATCTTTTCCCCTTGTGTTTTCTGCCTGTAATGAATAACATTTTAGTCTCCTGGTTTAATTATACACTGGAATTAAGACATGAGTTGCTAGGTGAAACTCAACAGTGTGTGTTGTAAAGGCAGTCACGCTAGACTACCATTTCTGAAAATGTGCAGTGCAAAAGGGAGCCATGAAGCGTTAGAAGAAAACTTTTAAAATTGTTTCAAAACATATGTAATAAAAGACAAATACAATGTTTGTGAAGGGGAAAAAATCTTAGCATTCATGAAATCAGGATGCTAAAAGAAGTATTTTTTTCTTTAAATGCTTTATGCTGTTCAGATTCCAAGAAGGTTGTAGGAAGGCAGATGAACCAAAAGGGGTTGCACCCAAAAGGATTAAGGAACACCAGATTAAATATCTAATGGTACCTTCTGGTCATAAGCACAACACACTTTCTCTGCATAAGAGATTGCATCTGCTGTTTTACAAAGAATTTGGTGCTGGCCGTTGTTGGAAGCAAACTATTTTGGTAGATGGAGCAGTGTCCCGTTCTGGGCTGGAGATGCTGCTGCTGTGCTGTGCTGCTGTGCTGTGGGGGCACTCTGTCTACCATTTTCTGGATTGAAAAGCTAGAGTTCAAAGTTTACGTTCTGCTACATTTTAAATGCTATCGCTAGTGTGATAGACTCCCAGCAGTATTCTGAGCGATGCATCAGAGAGAGATCAGGATACACGCAGATTTGTCTTTTGCCTTCCATGTTAGAAACCGGCTTTGAAAAAGAGAATTAGGGCTCTGCTGTTTGTCTGCATTGATTACACAGCTTTTCCCAGGAACTGCTACAGCTGCCAGACAGAAACATGGAAATTAGGTGCTGGAGAAGTGCTTTGAGCTACAGTCTAGGATTTTAACACAAATAGATATCTTTACTCTATTGAACGTTTGGCTCACAGGCTAGTTGCCTGTCAAATCTGAGATCCGCGGAATGGGTTCAGGTTAGTCCTTTGTGTTATATGCTGACAGCATAAATCTTCCCTCTTTCTGTATGTGGCAAGTCTGATCAAACGCTTAACGGTTTGGCTTCACGCCAACGTAATAGCACACTGGCAAAAGGAACAAAAGCGATGCTGGTTCTTGAGAGACTGCACACGTCTCCAAGAGGAAGGGAGCATGCTCCTTCCAGAGATGTTGCAGTGATTCTAGGCAAACAAATACCTGAGATTAAAATTTCACCCCCTGCAAAGCCTGAGCTTTAGGATAAGCATTCTCCAGCACCACTTCTTGTCCTGACTCTTGCATGGTGTTGCAGTTTGTTGAAAACGATACTGAAATTGTTGTAGTCCGAGCATTGAGAGTTAGGGGAGGTTAGTGTGAGTGAGGACTCCAGTAAGAGTCCCGTCTCGTGGTGGGCAAGCCCTTCTGTTTGCTACCTGTGCACGCTTTGCTCTGGGAAGTGGTGGGGAAGAAGGGAGCGAGTTGTGGCATTAGCTAAAGCTGAGCAGTCACGAGTAGAGAACTTCACAGCAATGAGCGGCAGCAACCTGTCCCTTGCCAAGAAGGGCTGGCTGCTGCCCCTCTAAAACCGGCAGAGCTCCGGAGACCCTGGTGCCTGAGAGCGCTGCGGCTGGTTGCAGTCCTCTCAATTCTTCTTTTGCCTATCCTTGCGCGTGCGGGCTTGACTAAATTGTGACGGTTGTGAGAACTGATATTTTCTGAGAGCAAAACCTTTGCCGTGCAGTATTTTGGGTGTTTTCTATCTTGACTGCGTACTTAACACTGCAGCAAAGGGTGTGTTTTCTGTGGTACCTTATCCTATTCTCTGAAACTAGAGAATTAACCAAGAGCTCTTGATTTCCTTCCGCACTAGAGGTTCTTGAGGGCCCGCTGTTTAGAGCGGGTCCAGTGCGCGGCTTCGGGCACCGCTGCGTTGCAGGGCGGGAGTACGGCCTTCCGCAAGCTGCTGCTGGTCACTGGCAGGCTGCTGGTGTTCTGGGTGTAAATCCCTAGGGAACTGGGACATCCCTCTGGAGCTACAGCCCTTGGCCTCCGCTGGCTCTTGCATCGCTCATTGGCGTTCCCACCTCTGCGCCCTGGGGTAGGGAATCGAGTCCAGGTGGGGCCTTTATGGAGCTCTGAGACACCAGGACTTCCCAGCTCTGTTGGCATCTTCCGAGCCCTTTAAGAAAGGGACTAGTGAGGGCAAAACCACAGGCTGTTGATAATTTATACCCGTGGTTAGCCCAGCAGCACACTGCGTTTAGTCAGATCACCTTTACGGTGCTCTGAGTAATATGTTTGTGTCCTGGGTTGCGACGTTATCTAAAGCGGGTCTTGGGGCGGCGTCTGGAAAAAAACGAGGGAAGTCGAAATTGGCTCTGTCGGGGTGTGAGCTGGCTGCGGAGGGTGTTCAGCAGCGAGGCAGCGGGGGAGTCCCCTTAGTGCTGGAGCATGGAAATGATAAAACACTTGCAGGAAGATTCACCAAATCCGAACCCAAGTCTCTCGCTCTTCGAGGATCGCTTCGTGCCCCATCTACGTTGAGGGGAATCGGGCCCACGAAGCACCGGAGCGAGGAGTCGGTCCTTCCTGCGAGGAAGCCGAAGTCTGTCCGCGCTCGCCAACGGCCCTGGGCGGAGAGGCGAAGCTCTGCCTCGGTTGTCTCGCGCCCGGAGCCGCTCCGCTCGGCGGTGGGCTTGCCGCGAGCAGCGCCGGTGCTGCTCGGTCGCGAGAGGGGACCGAGACCCTGCGGGAGGCCGCGGGGTGCTGGGTGCCGCTCCGGGTGCTGCTGGGCACGCGGGGTTGGCGCGGGTTGGCGGTGGCTTTGCCGGTAGATGTCAGTGCAGGCCGGGGAAACGCCGCGAGCGGCAGCGCTGCTGTCCCCCTCCTAGGGACCACGGTGCGGCTCCCGAGAGCTGGGGACCGGCCCCGAATCGCGGCATCTCCCGGTTATGTGTCCCCAGCCCCTTCGAGGCCTTTCGTCCCTGCGGTTCCCCCTTCCCCCTTTCTTCATTCATGGCCTGGGAGATGCTGCCGTCAAAAGCATGATGCTCCGCATTTGCAGATTTTATCTGGGAAGCTGTTAAATCCACTTTATCGAATGATTGTGGCACTGTGAGTTCTGATACAGAGAAAAGACCTTCTCCCCTCTATGCGGAGGGGACCCTGGTTTGTGAGAATGGAGAGAAATTGGAACAGATTTCCTGCACGCTTCAGATCAAATATATCTCTTCCCAACATGATTATGTAAACGTTCAGCAGCCAGGGAAAATCATCCATGGGGAGAGCAGCCCGGGCAGGGCTTTGCCTTTGTGTAGTCAAGAGCTGCATTTTAAAAGTGAAATATTGTCTTACTGTCAGCTGTAAGCAGCCTTTGCTACCTGAGGCATGGCTGCTCGTTTCACTCGCTCTTAATAGCTGGAAATGCGTTAACAGAAAAGGTGGAAAGAAATATATGGATGCAATGACTTCTTCCCTTTGCAGTGCCTTATCCAAGGCAGGGGCGGTGTGGGAGGGGAGCAGGATCTGTGAAAGCTGATTTGGGATGGAGCTAGTTCCCTGGGATTCCGGGTTTCAGTCAGCTAAGTAGGTTGGTTAACTCTTCTTTTCAAGTGCTAATGACAACCGTTAAGTGAAATCATTCTCCTGCCAAAATGCCCTGGAACCTCAAAAGATCTTGGTGCTGGAAGAATAGCACTGGATTAACCCCGCTGGGAGTAAAGCTAGTACATCACAGGATTGAAAATAAGCTCTGTTGTCTGCTTTCCTCTGTTAAGCCATTTTACGCTTGTTTAAATTTGCCTGGATGTATTTTCCTCTCTGATTGTACTTATTTTACTGCAGGCCAATGACTTCACCGATTTTTAGAGCTATTCATGAAAGAGTACATTTCTCAGTGTTGTTTGAACTGATAGCAATTTTATCATCATTGTCCGTATGATGCAAGCTCTAATTTTCTAACCTTTTATTCCCTCCTCATGCAGCGTGGAGTGAAACCTAAAAAGGTGGTGCATTTTTTTGGCAATTAATCTGTATGTTGCAGAGTCTCCCGGCCGCATGAAATGCCTTCCAGTGCATCCCAGTTCATTGTCACTCATTGCTGCTGTGCCCTCATAGTACGGTTGCATGTTTGCTCGTTGCATGTGTTCCCCTCTCCAGCCCCAGCCTGACCCGGCTCGCTCAAAGGATGCGAGGTAAATGCAGTAAAAACGATTGCTTCTGAGCTAGACTTGGAAAGGGTTTACATTACTGTGTCTCTGCCCTGACGCTGCTCCAGGGAGGTGCAGAGGTTCAGCAGCCAAGGTTTTCTTGCTTTAGGCACAATTCTGAGAGTTTTCTGCTGTTCCAGTTAATCACAGTCGAGCTTTCATGTCGGCATTTGGTGCCACTTGTGGAACGCGCCCAGTGTCTCTCTCGACATGTGTATGGAAAGTTTTTACATCAACTTAGTTTAAATCCTGAGCACCAAAGAGACAACACAGGTATTGCACAGGTATCCACACGAATGCTTGACTGACTCTTCAGCTCGGCTTTCAGGTTCTTGTGCCTTCTCTTTCCTTTAACTACCTTTTTATACAGTGTGCATTCTCCTATATATGGGTTGTGTAAGTACCAGCTAAATGCTAAGTAAGTTACTCACTGTGGGAAATATGAGCTATGTTCCTTCACGCTTACTGTCTTAACGGGCAACATTTAGAAATGTATAGATTTGTCTTGGTAACCAGGTATGCTCTTACTGGGCCACTGTGTAGCCCTTGTTTGATCAATATATAGCAGTTTTCTAAAAGACACAAGGTAGTGTTACATTATGAGTTTTCTTATGAGCAGTTTTAATTTAGCATTGAGCAGTGGTAAAACAGGGAGCAGCTGTAGTAAAAGAACAAAACCCAAGGGTTTGGAAAAAGGTACAGTGCTGCTAAGAAACGTGCTTCTGTGTCTTGGAGACAAGTCACTGTTTTGCGTGTATGTAATAGTCGCCTTCTCCTTGGAATACTGCTTCCTGTGTTTCCTCCAGATAACATCAGAAAGAAAGGTAAAAACACCCCACAGCTAGCTTGTTCATAATTAATACGTATCAAAGCAAAAAAATTGTATGATCTATTACCAAAATGAACTAAAACTCATAGGTCTTGGCAAAGAATAATAGTTTCTTACAGACTGTTTGGGGAATATTATTTTGACATGGAAATCCTGCCAAGAAAAAAGCAAACATGGCCACTCAAATGCTTGGAATAGGCACAATACAAGCACTAAAAAAAAAGTGAGACAGTACCTGCTTAGTCCTTTATATACAAGATGCCAGTTAGTGGTATCTGCGATGGATCTTTTATTTCCAGCCACTTTTGTTTCGATTTTTGGGTGGAGAGATAATCCAAAGAACAGCGTTTGTCCTTCCTCAGAAAGCCCACAGATGAGGAGCAGTGAAGAAGCAGAAGGAAAAGCTATATGTTCCATTTAAAACTTGATCTGCAGAGACACTAGAAGGATGGCCGGGAACAAATACTACTGGACTATTTTTCTCTTCTAACCTCTTCTACAACCTCTCTCTAGACTAAAGTCTCTGCATGCGTCTGATACTTAACTTGTGTGCATGCATTTTGCCCTGCTTTTTCACTCCTGCTAGCTATTACCCTTGCTGTTTTGCATGCAACTCTTACTTATATCCATCTTTTTCATGGCTCTGTTATGTTGACGGGAAGAACTTCTGGTTTTGAATGTTGTGGGTTTTTTTTTTTTTTAACTCTCCAGTCTCCCATTCATTGTGATTCCCGGGGGTTAGGTTGATTGCAGGTCATGGTACATATGCTACCATCTGTTCAGAGCTTTAGTTGTCTATTGCTTTTAAAAGAAGTGGTCGTATGGTAATAGCTGTCCAGAGGACCTATATCACAAAAGAATATTCCTGACTGGTGTTGCGTGGAGATGAAGCTCAGACAGGTACGTCATAGCTTTTCTCAGAACGACAGTCTTGTGCCACGGATTTTCCGATGTCACCTCAGAATTTAATTTTTCAGGTGGAAGCCTTTAATAAACCTGCCAGCTCTCCACCTTCCTTCTCTACAACTCTTGACTTTGTACAAGTGTGTGAAAATTGCGATCCAGTTGGTATGATCGCAAAATAACTAACACTATTAGCAGGTAAATCCTTATTCATGAGATTAAGGTAGCTCTTTGCAAGTTAAATATAGGCTTTAATCGGGTTAAAAGCTGCTTCCTCTTGCTGCTTTTTTGTGCCAGATGGTCCTTGTCCTCTGAGCTATTGTGCCCCGCTCTGTTTGTGCTCTTTGCCTTGGTTTGGCTACTGTCTTTGAGTCTCTTCTGCCCCCCTGGCCCTGACATTCAGCAAGAGCAGCGGAATAGGCGGCCCCTTGCCCTTGAGGTCACGGCTGCTCGGTGGCCTTCGCTGGTTGGTGGCATGGGCTGTGCTGTCGCCCCTGGTAGGCAGCTCGTCGGGGCTCCTGACCATCGTGGGTGGTTTTGTACAGCTGCCGCTGGCCAGATCCCTGTTGCTTCACCTCTGGGGTTGAAAGAAGCAGGGAGGTTCTGATCATTATCTGCGAAGCTGCACAGTAGCACAAGGGTATATGGTATCAGGGGATGTCCTCCTTCTCCCCTGTGCATCCACCCTGCACATCTTCCTCAGCTTCTCTCTAAGGGTACCAGCAGCAGGTCGGATGCTGGTGGTCCAGGCTGTGCTCCTCTGGCACAAGTGAAGAATGAGGGAATTTCTGGTTTGTCTCGGACGAGTATAGCAGCACAGTGCTGAAACTGCTGTTACACCGGATGAAGAAAAATAGCAGTAAGGGAGAGTTTCTCTCCTAAAATCTGGAGTGAAATTACAGTTCTGTGCTCCTTTATCTCCCCAGTGCTACCTGGTTCCATGTTTCACCAACTGTGCAGTCAATGTGTCTTCTGTCTTGCTGAGATACCTGGGATTATATTCTGTCACCGCAGTGGCACCTTTCAGTGGAACAGGGGCACTTGATCTGTTCCCCCAGGCTGTTAAATAAAAGAGCTCCCTGGGTGGGCTCAGAGCAGACAGAAGGAAGTAGTTTGTCATACGATGTGTAATGAAGCTGTGGAACTCCTGCCATGGGATGTTGGGGTTGGTAAGTATTTTAAGGGATGCGAAGAAAGGCTGGATGTACTCTCTGAAGAGAAACCCATGATGGAATATGAAATGCACAGAAATGCACAGAAATTACAGTTGACCCAGGGAGTCCTTGAACTACAAGTGCTTGGAGCCTGGGAGAATAGTTGGAGTAAAAAATTACTTGTGTTTTTCTTCCCTAGGTGTCTTGCTCTGGCCTTTGGTTTAGTATAGCCTGGCCACTGTGTTCCTGGTGAAAGCCTCCAGCTTCAGCCCCGGGTGCAGCGGTGCCGTTGGCTCTGGCTGGTGCCGCAGGCCCTCCGCGAAGGATGGGGTGGCCGCTCGTTTGCGCAGGGATTGGCAGCACAGCCCCAAAACCCCGGGAGCTGTGGCTTGGTGGGGTTGGAGGCAGGAATCTGGAGGCGTTTCAGCTGATCAGCTGTAGCACAGTCGTTTTGGTGGGAATATGGTCAAGAGCTAGCTGTGTCTTCTGCCCAGAAGACCCTGCTGGAATGCCTTGTTTCACGGCTTCCTATACCATGAGCTCTGCCTTACTTGTGAGGATATTGGGAGTAGGAGACCAGTGTCTGGACATGCTTCTGCCTTGTCTTGCTGCCTGAGTCCTGGGAATTGTCCATCTGCTTTACCTGGTCTGGTCTTACCTTGTCTCTGTCTTACATAGCTGTGCCAGCTGCATGGCTTGGCCTCTACTGTCCAGTACTGACTGGCACCGTTTGCACACTTGCTTCCAGGGATCCTGGAAAACTTCAGCTGGAACTGAAACCTGCCATGCACGTTTCTGTGCTAGAACAGGGAGCCGCTTACAGGTAAAGCGGGCTCATCCGTGAGGTCCCTGTTGTACTCCGCAGTTCTTGTGGGGCAGAGCCTTTAAAATGCAGCTGGGCGAGCTGAACGGTGTGGTTTTTCTGGAGGCCCTGCTGATACACGGAATGTGGAGAAACCCAGATTAGTTAAAATAGGGACTTATTTCTCAACGGATCGTAGATTGGATTAGTCCCATAGCCACTTTGTTGATGGTGTTTGCAGGAAGCTGCAAGCGTGAATGGAAACGAGCCCCCTTACGGAGCGGGAACATCCATTGATGCTGTCCCCCTTAAGCCTGATCTGTATGAAGATGATGATAACTTCCTTTTTCAAGGATGCTGAATGAAGGGTCTCTTACCACAGTTCACTTGTCCTGTAACAGCATAAGCTTAAAGCCAGTTTGATGCCTGGGTTTTTCTAACGGATTGGCTCTGTCCCAAATTCGGTAACGTTCCCATTCCTTTTATCATTCCAGCTGGCATTCAGTGCGCTGGAGCTGATTTTTAAGTGTTTTGTTTTGAGCCTAAGTATAACAGATCTGTAACAAATGTGGCTTCTTCATCTCCCCCTCTGTTGTGCAGCTGATCTTGTTTTGTCCCTCTCTTGTCCTCTTGCTTATCACCGTGTCAGTTCTTAAGCTTCTTTCTAGAGTGGTGTGTTCAGCACCAGTGTCTCCATTTGTGGAGCAGATGGCCTCTTTCAGCTTGATGAGGGCATGGGGCTATCCGATTCCAGATGGTTTCTTTTTAAAGAAAAGGGGCCAACCCAAGCCCTATTAATCCTTTAAAGGAAGGAGTAATCCGATTATCTCATAAAACGTGCCTCAAATAACTGCAGAAGACATGTCTTACAAAAGGGTCGAAATGAACCTGGGCACTAATTTTTACATGGCTTTTAGTCCTCTTGGCCAGCTGGCAAATTGCAATGGCAGTTCCTCTAAGGGACAAGCATGGGTGCTTGTGGCAAGGTCTGTGGTGCAGAATGGTGGTTGCTTTGCTGTTAATCAAGGGAGAGGCCAGTGTACCCACTGAGTTGCAGCAGGGCAGCGTCTGGTGCCACAAGCTGGTCGTACCGCGTATAAGAGAGGAAGTTAACCCTGGCACCATCGTGAGCTGGTCTTGTTCCTGAACTGAGATAAGCTTTAGCAATCTCATCTGTGTTGGTCTTAACAGCACCTTGTTACTTTAAGTCAAGTACACTTTCTTGCATATCACTGAACTTTTAAAAAGGACAGGGCTAAAACATCTAACATCTGTTTTTTCAGTTATAAAGTTGTGTTTTTCTCATCTGCTCCTTCTGCTTAACAGTGCAACTTCAGAAGGTGCAGCCAGTTCCTTGTTGATACCTATAGAATCTTGGTTGTTGGAAAAAATGCATATATTCCAGTTTTAGAAAATTTAAGATTTGGGCTAGGAGAGGTGTTGGTTCATTAGAACAGCTACTGCCTCACCCCTCTTACTGTAATATTCTTAATTCTCTTAACTGAATATTAAATCTGCGTAAGCTTTCATGCGACTCCTTTAGCAATATATATATAGCACTTTGTTCGCTAAGGGGCTTACAGCCATAAATCAAGGTTGCTTTTGTCTGAGAATATTTAATATCTAGATGGGTCTTTTTCTTGAAGAATTTGGGTAACGGTTGATTGAAATTGCAAAATGGAGGAAAGCCTCTGTCCTCTAGACCAATCCAGGGGGGTGGCAAAGGACCGATATAAAGAGATACTCTCCTGGAACTATTAATGCCTTCAGATAACTTGAAAGCCACATCTGCGCATAAAATTAGCTCTTGATACAAACTGACTTTACTGTGACATGCTCAGACTCAGTGGTTCTTCATTAACCTCTTAGCATTAGCTCTTTTAAAAATGCCGTTTGAAAACCCTTCCGCTGCTAGCACCAGTAGCTCGTCTGCGCCCACTGGAAGACCTGTTGGGGGGGAATGTGGTGGGATCCTGGATTTTAGCTCTTGAGGATGAATAGATTTGTTTACAACTTATTACTGCCCATAGGAGTCCTAGCCAGTTAGGAGAAACTAAAAAGTAGTTAGGTTTGAATAATAGATGTGCCTTATCCTGAGTGTTGTTTCTGTGGAAATGGCACCGTCTTATCTGACAGTTCCATCCTTCGTGGACTAATTGGCTGACTGATCCAAAATAAGCTCTTTCTCTGCTAGCCCTGAAGTATCATCAAAGTGGAGGAGGAAGGAGGTCACTAGTGATGGGGCCAGTGAGCAAGCCTGGTGTGGACTGGTTGGGAGTGTAACTTGGCCTCCAGCTTCTTTGTTGTTGGGGATGTGTGACCAAAATTAGCAGACTAATCAGCCCAAGCATAGAAGGGTTCAGAAAGCTGATGAAGTTCCCCAAACTGAGCTCTGAGCATCTTTGAGGAGAAGAATTAAACCTGATAACAAGCAGATCCTTGCACAATACTATCACAGCAGGAGATGTCTCGCACAACGGTTTGCCACACTAAGGTATACCCACCAACTGCAGGTTTGGCAGCTGCAAGCTAGGAATGGACCTGAGAGTGAAAAACCAAGTGCAAGCCAAGAGAGAGGTGACTGTGTAGCCCACGTGAGAGCAGAGAGCTTGAGACAGATGCTTTCTACTTCAGTGCCCCAAATTCGTGAGTGTCTGTCATTTCCTCAGACTATCGACAACAGGAAAAACTGCCTGGCACAGTGAGATAGAAGGGCTCCGCTGGGATTTAGAATACTCTGTGGTTAGACTGGTGATAAAAGCGAGTCCTAAGGTATTATGTGGATGGGTAACTATCCTGAGTCCTTGACATAGCTAAAGGATTCTGCAAGTTCGATGGTTCGTGGAGTATTTGTTGACTTTTCTAACGTGGACTGTGGTCAAAGTCTTGTTGAGTTCTGTGCTTCAGAAGGACAAATCCAGTTTGGCGCTGTGTTCAGTCTGCTTCTGGGGAAGTGGAAGTCAGGGAGACAGCATTCGTGTGCCTAAGCTCTTGGGTCTGCCTGGAGGCAGACAGGAACGGGAGGGTCCCTGTTGCCCTTTGCTGCGAATGTCTTTTGGGAGCAGGGCTGTGCTGCAGAGCGACTCTGTGGTGCTGTGTGTGTGTAGAGGGCATGACATATCTCTGGATCTCTCTGGGGACACCTCATCAATTCTGCAGCAGCAATTTCCTTTGAGGTCACTCAGTGCAGCCTGCCATTTTCCTTAGAACAACAGAAAATTGCTGTTTGCCTGAAAAGGGAAGATTTTAATCTAGGCTTATGTGAAAGTTATACCTACCAAGTTAGCCTAGTTTTTACAGTAGCACTGTCTGGATAAATATAATTTTGTTCTTATTCAACTTCCTGCAAATAGGAGCAATTTCTTGTTTGCCGGTGAAGAAGATGTGTAATATGCCCATCCTGCTAACCTGAGAGGTAGGGTGCTTAGCTCTTCCCTAGACATTTGCACAGGACGTTCGCTCCCCGGAGAGAGGGGTGGAGTTCCCCCCCACCAAAGGGTTCTCGCCTCTAGGACGTCGCTAGTAAGCTCCGGGGCTGGGGCAGCGACCTGAGGATACTCCACTGATTGGGAACTCAGTGGTGGCTTTGCCACAGCCTGCATCTATCCCTTCCTGGCTTTCAGTCACCTGTTTTTTGACACAGGCAGAAATATCTTAATTCTCTTCCTCACGCTGGGTATGGTACAGGTCTCTGCTGTCACTAGCTGTACCTGCAGTGGTGCAGTATGGAGCGCTGTAGTTTCCTGTAGCCTTGCAATGGCCTTAACTCTTGAAATTACCGCTCTCAGTTAACTTTTGAAATCTGCTGTTTTGTCTCAGTGCTTCAGCTCTTGAGAGCTTGCCTAAGCACTTTCTTTTTGATTCTTTCCTGATCTGCGTATTTAGCCATCTCTCAGCTCATTAGAATATTTTCTGACTTGCTTTAGTAAATTGCTGTGGGAGCAGAGACACTTTCTTGCGAACTATCATTGTTTTTTGCCTGTCTTATACGGAAGGTCTTAGAGGCTGGTATTTCCCTAGCAGGAAGTGACTCCATGCTGGAGGCACCAGTCTTTCTGCAGTTTAACTACTGTAACTGTTTAGTTTTTTTTTTTTTTTTTTTTTTTTTTCAGTACTTTAGGAATTTTCCAAGGTCGATGTAGCCGTGTGTGTTGGCCAAGAGCACCCTGTGTATAAAGTGGCTTCTACAATGCATCTAGAATACAGTTGTCATGTATTTTTTGCAACAGAACATGTTTTGCAAAATTTGCAAATATTTGCTGTGCAGGTAAAACTGTAGAAGGTGCCTTTTGTCCCTGCTCCAGGTAGGGAAAAAGCATATCTCTTTATGTGGATACTGTTGCTTTCTCTCCTGGCTCCCCTAGGAGAGCCTGATGTCTGAGACAGCAGTGATTGGGGTAAGAGTGCCTCAGCATGTATGGATTTGCTGTTGCCAGGATCGTGAGTGAATGCTGGATAGTTTTTTGACTATGTTCTGCAGCAGAAGGGGTTGGGAGGTTACTTACCTGACTGTTTCTTCAGCATTTCCAAGAGATACCTACATACCAAAGGCGCAGCCCAACCTTAAATCTGTGCTCCTCACTGGTGTGGGAGGGATGCTGCCTAAAGGAGAAATGCCAAGAAGGATGCTTCCAGATTTGCCAGAAGTCCGAAAATTCTTGACACTGGTTATTTTACTGAGGAGATACCATCTTAAATGGTCGGAGGCTGGTGAAAGCCCGCCTGTGCTTTTATTGATGGGGATAAAAGTAACTTGCACATGAGCCAAAACTTATATTTACTCACTTCAGATCTACCAGTTCAGCCATTCACCCTTCTTTGAGGTGCTGCAGCAGCAAAAGAAATGGAGAAGGATCCTCACCCCTGGCCCAGCTTTGTGTCGTCTGCACGGGGCTTCTCAAATCATTCCCTTCACAGTGCTGAAGTTCTGACTTGCTCACCAGTAAGGTTGGATAAGTGGCCTGGTGGATGCTCTGGCCGCCTGCCAGGAGGCAGATGGCCACGTCTAAATTGCCCAAGGCAGAGGACAGCAGCCTTCATCCTGGGTAAGAGTGTCACCCATGGAAACTACAGACCATGCGTGTTATAAAAGATCTTGACTTTAAAATATGGGCAATTTGGATCCCAGGACCAGTAGTCCTAGAGGGTCTGACTTCCAGGTCATAGATCAGGAATGGATGTGTCACTGAAGATACCGGTGATCTTAACTGCTAGTAGAGAAAATGTTTGAAATAGTAAATGACACACACATTTTACATATCTATATATATCTATATATATCTATATATAAAATAGATGTATGCACACACACATATATAAAATATACATTTTATATTTAAAAATAAGTATACATTTCACATATACAGACAAGGACTGCCTTGCCTTGGGATGGAAGGGACAAAGTGAGGCTGAATCTGGCCTCAGGTTAAAAGTTCTAGTTGGGTTGGAAGGCGTTTTGGATACAGGAAATTGTCCCCCTTTCTTTTGACTGGGTAAAATCTAGCGAGAAAAAAGCTTTCACCCTAATTAACAGGAGCGGTCTTCAGCAATCTGCCTCATCAGACCCGAAGACGTGAGGGCTGTACTTCGGGATTTGAGGGTGCTGGTGTGCAGCTCATCTCCAGCTAGCACTAATCAGTTTTAGTATGTAACAGAATCCGGACTCTGCTATCCTTTTTAGACCATCGATCGGAGTATGTAATCTGAACTCATCGCACGACTCAGTGCTTTTAAGTTACCCCAAGGACTTTGGGTTAAGTCAGATAATAAAATGAGAATGTGGGCTGAGTGGTGTCTGATTCAGCTTTTGGCTGTGCACTTTGTGCAGTGCCGTTGCAAACAGTCTCCTTTTTGGCCTTCAAGGCATTACGGAGCAGCAGTGCCTGAACTATTTTGGGCAAATGGGTGATAGTCAACTCCCAGATTTTTTTTTTTTTTTTTTTGTGAACTGCTGTGAAATCTTTGCAGAGTTTAACTGAAAAGTCTACTCTAGCCTATATTTCTATAACACAGATGCGGACCACCTGCTATGATGGTGCTGGACCCCGGAGGGGTGTATTTTCAGAAGTATTGACGTAGAGTTTGGATGTGCTGTTTGCACTGACAAGTATTTAAATAGCTTTCAGAGAGAAAATGCTGTAAGTGTTCTTAGTGCATCAGACGATAAAACCCTGATATGTATGTTTTGAATGTGAGCCTTACAGGGTAGGAAATACTAAATGTATACTTAATTACTGAATTTTGGACTCGGGAGTGTCCACTGAGACTTTTTTTTTTGAAGATATTCCTGATTTCTGAACTTTGGCCACAGGGAGAGGGTGGAAGAATCAAGGGGGAGCTTTGATTTACTCAACCCCTCTCCCCCCACGCTTCCCCAAACCCCCGTAGCCAGACCTTCGTGCCCCAGGGTTCGCTCTTGCCTGTCGGGTTGCTTCGTGGGAAGGATGTGGTTGTGGCACGCAGACCCCGTCTCCTGCAGGTCCTCTCGTAAAGGTACCGGCCTCCCTCCTGAAGCCAGGGCGTCTAGTCCCTGTGACTGCTACCGCAAGGCTGTCTCGGAGCTGCGTGGATGTTAAGAAATTTTCTATTTCCCAGCCTAATTGCTCATGGCCAGTTATTATCCGTTGTTTGTATGCCAAATTGCCCTTTAGCTTGAGTAGCTTCCCCTTTGTTGATGTCTGCCCCCAGATGTAATTACAAAGCCATCGAATCTCTGCTCAGCCCTTCCTTGGGTGGCTCGGGCAGGCTAAGTGCTTGACGTGCTCTCGCAGGGTCATCCTGGTGGCTTTCTACAGCATCATGGCAACGTGGGGCCGAGAGGAACTGCAGAAGGTCTCGTCTATCCCCGCGGTCCAGGGCAAGGTTAAGCAAACCGGTGGTGTTCCCCTGCGTGCAGGTTAAAGGAGCTGCAGATCTTCCCTTTCCTCACCCAGATATTGCTGGAGTGGGAAGGGCACCATGTCCCTCCGGTAACCGTCCTGTGCCGGAGGTGTCTGCTGGGACACCGGTCGGAGCACGCGGGAGCTGCCGCCGCAGGTGGTTCGTGTCGGTGTTTCTCACGGCAGAAGGGCTGGGCGCCGCTGCGGCGTGGGGGCCTGGGAGAAGACGTGTCCAGCTGCTCCCCCGCTGCCTGTTGAGCACGGGTGGTGGTGCTGAAACATATTCTGGTGCCTGGAACATGGGTACAGGCACCTTAAGGGTGATAGTTTCCTTTTTTACCACTTTCTCATCAACTCCAACTTCTCTTTCTCAAATGCTACTTTGTAGTCTGAAAATCCCATCTTTTGTCTCTGGAAGAAATGATGTTAACTGGCCCTGCAAGGGGGTGGCTGCTCTGTTGTTAAAAGACTTCTAAGAGAGTCTCATAAAAATGCAGATTTCGATTTCAGAAAATGCTATTTTTTTTTTTAATGCTCTCAACTTTCAAAAACTCAGTGCAGAGTGGAAGTCCTGGAGGAAAGCAAGTGTGCAAGGTACCTTGGACAGAGTTCATTTTCCCTAGTGTAGAAGTTATGCAGTGATCTAAATCTACTGCAGATGATGGCTCCTGCAGTTGGATGCGAGCTATCCATGGCACGGTAAACTGTGAGGGACATACCTCAAGTCTCCGGGGAGTTTTAACCCGGTGATGGAAGTGGCCCTTAAGGATGCTCTTTCTAAGAGATCCCAAGCGTTGCACCAAGCAGCCACCTTACATGCAGATGTTTGCGTATACACATGCTACTTGAGAAGGACACGTACCAGTATAAGCAACTCCTGGTCAGTGCGAGCTCCTGGCCTTCATTGTTCCCTAGTTTTGAAGTATTGGCAAATAATAGAATCAAAATGTAAATTGTCTGTGTTAGAAGGTCCATGCACACATATATGCGCTATTATATAGTACAAATCTGCGGAGTAGAAGATGCGTGTATGTTTAAAAAATAAATAAATCTGAATGCATGGGGTTTTCAGTGTATGGTGGGATTAGGACATTGAGGTTCATAAAGAAGGACAGAATTTGTGATAAGATCTTACTATAAATTTTCCCGGTTGCTGTGACATTTTAAACTCATGTTTTGCAGTTCTGACGGAGGGTTGCCTCTCTCATCAAGGGGTACGCACGCTCAGCAAACTTAGTCCAGGAGCAAACAAGATCCTGGGAAATTCAGGTTTAGGTCTGGCAGCGTAACGAGCCCCAGAAACGGCCGGGGGGCCGCTGCCGCCGCGCGGGGCGTTAGCTCTCGCGTCGGGGGGCAGGAGACCCTCTGCGGCCGGTCCCTCCGCGCCAGCCTCGCCGCCTTCCCTGGGCAGCGGGCGTTCGCTAGGCTCCCCGAGCGCCCGCCGCCTTCGCAGCAGCGGGAGCCGGCCGGGCAGCCGGAGTCGTTCCGGGCGGTGAATCCAGGGGAATCCGCAGAAATCCACCCCGACGTCTCGACTGGGCGACATCGCCTCGCCCTGGGAGCGAGTTGGCCCCGCGGCGGGCGCCCCGGACGCTCCGGCGGCTCGCGGGCTCGGCGTGCATGCGTAGATCCGCCACCGCCGCGCGGGGATGGAGAAGCCTCCGATTATCCCGGGAGGCAGCTGAGCCCAGGACGTTGCTAGGCTACGGTGGAGCAGCTCCCGGTCCCCCCGAGCGAGCAAGCGGCGCCGGACCGCGGGTTCGGTGCCCGCTCCGCCGCCTGCCCGCCCGCCCGCCCGGCGCGCCGGGAGGGAGGGCGAACGAAGCCCGTGCGCGGTGATGTAATGAGGAGCCGGGGCGGTGGTTGGCGACGCCGGCGGAGAACGGCGCAGCGGCTCCGGCGGCGATGGGCCCCGGCCGGCGGCAGCCCCTGTGATCGGCGGCCGGTGCTGCGGGAGCGGCGCGCGCCGGATCGCCGGGTCCATGGAGAGCGGCTAGAGGAGAGCCGCGGCCATCTGCAGCGCGGCGGAGGGCTGCGTTGTGCGACCAAGTGTGCTAACAGTCTCTCTGCCTCCCTATTCTCTCTTTCTCTCTCCCTCCGTCTGTCTTTTCTGCAATGATGAGGCAGGCCCCGGCGACACGCAAGGTACAACCCGCTGCGCTCCCCCCGCCGCCGTTCCTAGCGCTGCTGCCGAGCCTGCCTTGTTTTGCTCTTCTCCCTTTCTGCGCGTTTAATGCCGCTGAGCTTTAATTTTGAGTTTGACTCGGTTTCAGGTGCGCGGGGGTACAGGCAGGGTGGGGAGGAGACCGTTCAGCGAGGAAGCGGTGTCTTTTAATTTCTAGCCTCTCCTTTCGAGTTCCGTCGGAGTCGTTTTTCCATCTCGCCCGGCCGCCTGGCGTTTGTGTTGCATGCGGTGTCTCTGCAGCTCGCCCCCGAGAGCGGGGCTCGGGGGCTCGCCGCTGCTCGCGGATGATGGTGCTCGTTCGATGAAAGTTGCATGTTAATAAGAGCCTCCCTTCTACCTGCTTCGGCCGTGCAAGCTTACGCAGCTTGAGTTTTGCCTGCCTTTAAAATCTCCGAATGGATGTCTTACATGGATGTGCTGCCGAGCTAACGTCTTCTCTAGGTTACAGCATGGACTCTGATTTGTGCTCTTGTAGTGTCCTATATGTTTATTTTTAGCATAACCAGGATATCACTGTTCAGCTTAAAGAGAAATCCTGAAAATTTTTGCCTGATCTCGGAGAAGTGAAAATAAAAATAACCAAAGGCACAAATGTACAACTCTGACCATGCTGCAGCGGCTAGAAGACTTTGTAGTGTTGTGTTACAGTAAACGCACATGATTTATGTATATGGTTTCTTAAGCTGACCAAATATAGTGAAATACTTGGTTATGTGTGATTACTTAAAAAGCTTCTGTTTAATCCGCTTCCAAATTAAAAGTTTTACAAATGCTAATTTTCTGCCTCCAGCAGAAAGGTGAAGCTCTGACTGGGTCTGCGAACCAACCTGGGTACACATCGGTTTCTGCTGGTGATAGGCTTTTTGATAGGGCAGCCTCCATTTCTTTCAAGGAATTTTATAAATCTGACATCACCTGACTTAATCTTGATTTTTCTGTTGTCATTACTTTTCCTTGCATATACTTTCTCTGTGTGTGATTACTGCTGCGAGAAAGTTCATGCACAAGGTGTTACCACTTGTTTAAAATATATTGTGAAATTTCTTGTAAATATATCCAGGAATAATGTACATGATATGCCTACCGGAAAAAAAAATAGGGAGCTTGTAATTCTGTAGATGGAAGCTATGTAGGTAGTAACATTATTAATGCCAACAGGTTTTGTCTGACTGAGCATCCTCTGGAGAAGGCTCAATTCTTTCGAAAGCCTGAGTTCTCTAACTGTAACTGGAATTGGGTCCTAGCTCCCAGGGATTAACAGCCTTGAACTGTAGCATTTGCTTAGTTAATGCACATATCTTCAGCAGCTGCCAGCTCCTGTCATGAGGAGATGCAGACTGGGCTTGTTCATTCTGTACTAGAAATCCTCGCATAAACTATGTGGGAAATCTTTGTAGAAAAAATTGCTAAAAAAAATGTAGCCTGAGAATGACTTCTCCTCTTTTGGTTTAGAAACCTTCAAACTTTGTCCAACAGAAGAATTTAGCGATACAGTACCAACCCTACGCGGTATAAAACAAAGTTAATACAAGTGTGCTTGTCCTGAGTGCCAAGTTGCACTATATACGTGACAGCGCCAATGTTTAACGCTGTCAGCTCAGTCTGGATCGAGGTTTTTCCACTCAAGGTGGAACCAGTTTTGGTGGGAACTTCGTGTTAGAGACAGGCAATGCCAGCTCTCTCTGCCAGCCATGCAGCAGTTGTAGGTAGCCAGAAGGTGTTTTGCCAGGTTTCTTACTGCTAGAGGTGAAGTTTTAATATGAGCGAGTCTATTTTGAACCGTGGACACTCTTCTTGCTATTGAGTGTGGGTCCTTTGGAAGGAACGAAAGTTACATAATATTATCAAATATTTATGCAGCAGCATTCTGCAGAACAGTTCAGAACCACCAAATAATAAAATATTCATGGCCATAATTGGCTGATGCGGAGCATTCTGGGATCCAGGAGGTCCCAAAGTTTTTGTATTAAGCTACTGCCTATATAATCAGTCTGTTCTGGAGCCTTGTAAAAGTTGGAGTCTCTGATCCCGGCTCCAGAGCAGAGATTCCTAGACGACTTCATGGCGGTGAGCTGCTTTATCGGTAGAGCCCCGCTGCCTCTCTCCCACAGCTATCTCCTCGGCCAGCTGAGCGTCCTTGCCATCTGGTGCGCTTGACTGCTCGGGAAGTGGGTGCTGAGAAAAGTATTTGACATACCTTATCTCTTTAATGGCCTTAATGGCTAGAAGTGAGGAGAAACGAGCATCTCGGTCTAGCCACCTTTCTGGGAGCCAGTTATATATGGCTTATAGACCACAGCTGGTGAATTGCTGCTCTAAAGTTAAACACCTGCCTTTCCCTAAGGAGACGAAATGGTCTGTTAGGTTTATTCCGAGTGGCCTTTCCATTCGGAATCCCCGAGGCTCCAGAGCACCTTCCAGTTTCCTCCAGGGAGGGGAGCACTTACGCGTTTTATGACACTTTCATTAGGAGAAATGAGGCACGTTGTACAGACAGAGGGACAGATGGAGAGAAGGACAGCTGAAAGAGCAGGGAGCCTGGTGGCCTTCAGGCCCTTCCAGAGATCAGCAGACCGTTCTCTTGACCTTCCCTCGCCAATGAGCCGTTCACCCAGTGAATCTCAGAGCTGACACTTCAGCTTTTTATAATCTTTACACAGTGTTGCGTGGATTGGGAGCAAAATGACCTTCCACATCACGCTAGACCTTAATAGAGGAGGCATGTAACCAGGATTAATCCCACCTGCCTGTCTGTCTCATTTAACGTGGACAGCTTTTGGTGAATGTTACCAGATTTCCCCTTCTATTAAGGGTTTGGTATGTTTTGAGTTAGGGAAGATGTTAGCTTCTCCCCCACCCCGCATAGACCAGAAGCTCTTAGTCAAGGGCTGCTTGGTATGAGATGAGAAAGGCTTAATAATTGCTTGTTGACTGTTTCTCTTGACATCCATCTGCTGGAATGGGCAGTGCTAAGCTGTATTTCAAATGCAGAAAATTGGTTGCTAGTTTAAAATGTCCTAGCCCTTGGTTACTAAAGTTTGCCAAGCACCAAGGGCTCTCTGTAAGTGCTCGCCTGTGAGCCAACAAGCCCATGCAGCTGGCGTTTCCATCGCTGCTGTGGTGCTTTTGGTGCTAAACACTTCATAATAGGACAGCAGGAACCACGTTGGAAGCACTGTTCTCTGACAATAAGGACTTTGTGGAGTTCCTCTTTTACATGCTGTATTGGGAGTCACATGTTTGGCAAGGAGTCAGAGCATCTTAACGCGCATGGCTTGCTAAGTCCCTGAGGGAGGGGATTTTTCAGAGTGTTTTTCAGATATTCCGAGTGTTGCTTGATTTAATCTTTTTTTTTAGTAGAACTTTTGAAAGATGCTGAAGTACTTTGGAGGAGCTTACACTACTGCTCCTAAATCAGCACTGCATTTATCTGAGGGTTTTAAGCTTTTACTATTTTTGTTATGCTTTCCTGGCTAATATTTTGCAAGGCAGAAGAAGTTCTGGAAGATGTAAATCTTTCACTCAGTGTTGAAATGGGCCTGCTATTGAGTTCAGTCTTCTAAAAACACTGGAAGCGAGCAAAACAGGATTTAGCCTAAATAATACAATAGGTATCGGCTGTTTTGAAGTGACGATCTGTCAAATTCAAATTTTTAAGAGAAGAGTAGCTATAAGATCTGTGTTGGCTGGTTAATCAAGGCCTTGTGTGCAAGTGCCACCATTGCTTGCGATACATCAGTAGAGCGCTAGTTTGTGAACAGCAGTGCTTTCGGTACTGCTATTTCTGAGATCCAGCTGAAAGAGAAGCTGCTCTGCTGGGTGCAATGCTGCGTTGGCCTGGGGCTGGTCTGCCTCTGAGATGTTTGCTAATGGGCTTTGTATGATCAGATGTCCTGTTCATGACAGCTTCCTTGCATCGTATCGCCTGGCAGCATTTTTATTGATCGCTTCTGTTCTTGGTTACTTTAAGCTGTGGAGCTGTGGTTACGTTAAGCTGCGTTTAACAGAGTAAAACATGAAGCAGAGTGAAAAGCCTTAAAATAGGCTCCGGTGACCCTGCCTAGACTCTAGAACTGCAGCCCCTGCAAGTGGTTCCCTTCGCCTGGGTTCATGAGCTTCCAGTGCCCCTCGGGCTCTCCCCGCTCGCTGCAGGCTGACGGAGGAGCGCTTCCAAGTTCACTTTTATCTGTTACAGTGTCAGTTATGGTTGGAATATCTGTTAATGAGAAAATTGCCCCACTGATGTTTAACCTCGCAGCAAGGATATGCCGAGATACACGGTGTGACCTCCCCAGCCTTCAGCAGGAGATCACTAAGTCGGCGACGGTTGTTTTACTGCTATGATGCTTGTGCAAACGGTGGGTGTGTTTTGGGGGGACTCCTGCCTCAAAGTCTGCAGACACATTTGTTCCAGAAATGAGAAGAAAATGTGCTTGAGAAGAAGCTTCACAAGATGCTGCCTTGTGAGTTTTGTGGCTAAAGAAACAGAGCCCGGGGACTCTAGTGTCTCTGCGGGCAGCTGGTTTGGTGATGCTCCAGTTCCTGCAAAAAAAAAAAGGGGGGTGCCGTGGGGGGAGAAGTCAATCTCATACTTCAGTGACCTCTCTAGGAAAACAGGTGTGTTGAATTAAACCCAGCTTTTTGCAAGCAGAACCCTTGCGGACCCTGACCAGCACAGACAGCGGTAACGTAGCTGGGTGGTTCCAGGCTGACCCAGGGCAGCCCAGATTTCGCCTTTGAAGCTCAAAGGTCTCTTAAGAAGCAAATGGAGCATCTGCCCCCGCGGTGTCGGCTGGGGCTTGGCTCCCTGTGACGGATGCAGGCAAGCCGCCTTGCTCGCGGCGGAAGACCCCAGGCCGCAGACAGCTCTGTGGTCCTGGCCCCGTGATCAAGGGGGTGGAAATGGGCTCGAGCGCTGCCAGTGCTCCTTGGCCTGAGCGAGGAAACCTGGATGGGGGCTGAGCTGCTGCAGGGCTCCGTTTCCTTAGGAGCTCTGCCTGCCGCGGGGCTTCACCTGGAGCTGTCCCGGGAGCGCGGGTTAATGAGCACGTACACCTGATGCTGTGCACACTAATTGCAGTGATGTCTTTTGTTTCCTTTACCTTGTTCTCTGCTGCATCTGCTGCTGTGCTGCTGCGGTCTGTATCTCTGCTCCTGTCTTTCCCTGTATGAATGTTTCTCCTCCTCTGCCTTCTACTCCTGTTGCCCTCCAGACCACCACCCGGCGGCCCAAGGTGAGAACCAGCAGCTGTGATCAGTGGGCACTGATCACCTGATTTTTTTTTTTTTGTCTGTTTGTTTGTTTTTTTTAATATGAACTAATTGAGTGCTAATCCCAAAGTGCATTTTCTGTTCTCCTCCCATCTCTTCGTGTAGAATCCGAAGGAGTTCGCAAGACTGGTGTGTTTCTCTAGAATGTGTCTAAATCACTGGTGAGAATCTACTTGGGCAAAATGTATATATAAAACTTTATGCTCTTAGCCAGAGCTCATCTAACAGAGTAGAGCATAAAAGTGATGCAGTAATGCCAAGTCCATCTCGCTGGCAGAACACTCCTCTTGGTGTCCCTCTTAATGGCATTACTTGCTTCTCACCAGCTGCTGTTTGCTTTCTTATATGGGATACTTTTCAGCAGGGACTTGAGATTAGCTGTTGGAGGAGAGAGGTAAGAGTTAAGAGATGTCATTTAGGACTGTACTCATTCCAGCATTTTGATTCTTTTGTGTTTTGAGGTCTGCCCCTAGCAAGTGGGACTTCCCTTGCAAAGGAGGACATGGTTTGAGGAGAACAAAGCAGGGAGATAAATCATCTAAAATCTCTATAATAGACAAGTTATGGTTTGTAAATGGGGAATAATTTTCCCTCTTTTATGGAGGGGCACACTGCAGGGAGGGCTTTATTTTCCGTGGCTTGTTCAAGGAACTCCAACCAGGGCAGCGACTGATTTATTCTGTCCCAAGGCAACTGGGATTCCAGCTGCCAGGCACCCAGCTTTGCCCCGTGAAAAATCTCTTTTGCTGTCATTTTGGCATTGTAAGGCCAGAGCCCAGTCTGAGTTAGGGCCTCGTGGAAAAAAAAAAAATATGGCAGAAGTACGTGAACATAGTCTGCAATATAAGGAGGAGAATTCGCCACTCACGCTCTCACTGACCTTAGTGCTCTGAGGCTAGGTAAAAATCTCCTTGAAATGTCTCCTCCCCGAATGCTTGAGACGTGGTATGGGTTTTGCTGCGAGTCCGTATGACACGTTTGGCTGCTAGCAGTGAGGCAGAGCAGTGAGTTCAAGTTCGGCAGCTTTCGCTCGCTGGTGTGGATCCGGAGCCAAAGTTTGCAGTTCCACCTGGAGCCTTCCCCTTGCGGGGCAAACCCCAGCGCGCTCTCGGCTGGTCGGGGGTCCTTGCTCCTTTCATTGCCTCGGTGCCAGTGCTGCTCTTGTCTTCCCTTCCACCTGTGCTGGTGACGAGGAGTGGATGTCCTACCTGACTTTCTTCTGCTCCTTTGACCTTACATATGCGCTCAGCAGGAAGTTAGGAGTCGAAGGCATCCGTGCACGTGTGCTGGGATCAGAGCTGCTGCCCATATTGACGAGCCAGTCTGGCGCTCTGCAGGGACGAGGGCCCCTCTCCAGCCATTGCAGCCTATTTTGATAGGGCTCACAAATGTCTTCACAACAGGTATGGTCAGCTGGCAGATCTCTTTCTCTGGGGGCTTGACCTTCCTGCGTTACTGGGAATGGATTTTCAGTAGGAACCGTTAATGCAGTTTGCCCGGTAGCTATGCAGAGGGCTCTAGGAAATGCCAGAGCATGCTGCGTCTTGTCCCTTTCTGAAAAAGGAGGAGATGCTGTCAGTCACTTTGGCATGCCGGTATCCTGGAGCAGGACTCCCCCGGGACTTGTGTCGGAAAGGTGGCATCTGACCCTCTGAACGGGGCTTGCAGTTCAACTGGCCGTGGGCACAGCGCGTCCTCCAGGCCTTCCCTGAGCCTGGCCGCCAAGGTCACGTTGCAGGTGGCTATCAGAGGAATCCCCAAACATTTCTGACACTTCAGGTGTGGTGTGTGGTGCAGCCGTACCAGGTATGTCCCCTGGTGATGCTGCTCCGTTCCCACAGAAGCTGAACACTCTGTAAGGGTTTTTAAATCCCTAAAGCGATAGGAACAAGAACTTCCTTGTTTCGAGTGGCGTGCTCCTTGGGGATGGTGCCACAGAGACTGTTCCCAGGCAGGGGCTTGCACAGTCCTAGGAGAGCTGCTGATCTCGCTTCGGGGGGAAGGCTGAGCTGCCTGCTTGTCCGTACTGCACTTCAGCTGTTGCAGTCACTTTAGGTCAGATTTGTCCAAAACACGCCTAGGACTCGGCAGAAGATCTGTCTCTGCAGCGTGGCGAGGGATCGCCCGATTGCCGCGTGCTGTTTGCGCTCAGGCGGGTGGGTGCAGCAGTGCGAGTGCTGCGCCTGCCCCAGCGGTGCCCCTGCACGTGCCAAGCGCTGTCCCGCCTAGTCCCTGCCTGGCGGCTCGAGGATGGGCCGTGCTAGACTCTGCAACGCACCAAAAAGCCGATCTTGAGGAATAAAATAGAGTCAGGAAATTAATTTGCACGGCGTTAGATTCCACGGAGACGGTGCTTCAGAAATACAGGTCGGGGAAGGGCTGCTCGGGTGAACAACGGAGGTTCTGATGAACCTGGCACTTTCCTTCAGACAGCAGGTTCCCTTGGTCTCGTTGCTTGTGGCCTCTCGTCGGCAGCAGTTAACTGCTCCGTAAGCACTGATGAACGCATCTCTGCCGAGGGTTGAGTCCCTTGGTTTATGTTAGCATCTGTCAAAATACACATAGCATTCCTTTATTATTCAGTGTGGCCTTTTGGGGGATTCCTTGCCAAAAGAACCAGTACTTCAGCAGTTCATTTGAGAGAAAGGCTACAAACCCTTATACCGTAAAATCTGGAAACAAATTGCCATATAGTAAAAGGGACAGGTTTGTTTCTGAGAAGGAGGAACCAAATTTGTAATGGTATGCAGGGAAAAACAAAACTAAAATGAGAAAATATACAGACTAAAATTAACAGGTATCTAGCTGTTTCCTAAAATTTCCACAGATTACATGGAATAATAATTAAAGAAAAAAACCTATACAAATTTTTGTCTTCTGTTGACTAGTTCCAGAAGTCCTTAGACTTGCATGTCTTAATTCCCTGTATTTTTTTTTATGTCTCAAGCAGAAGTCTGGATGACTTCACAAATTTTATGGGCTTAGAGCCATTCTGTTTGTCTTCACAGCTGTAAAGTTTTTTTTTTACTTTCAAGCTCCACTGATTTTTTTTTTTTTTCCCCCTGGACTCTGATGAACTCTTTTGCTACTCTTTTATTTTCTCCCTGTTCCCCTAAAACTCAGTGCTTCATCCCCACAACTGTGTAATTGCAAACAGAGCATGAAGACCCGGAGCCTTCCAAGCTCTCCCGAGCTCCAGCCTGCCGCTGCCCGCAGTGTCCCCGACAAGCCGCCGGTGCCACTAGCGCGCGTGCGTTGGCAGTGCAGGCACAGCAGCACCCGAATTCGGGTGCACGGCCAGTGCAGCTCCTCCAAATGCGGAAACAGCGAGGATGGCTCGTAGGCTCATCCGATGTGGAAAACGGACAGTGGTGAAACCCTTCCGGCTCTTGTCTTTGCTTGCTTGTCGATCTTGCTGTCTCATCCTCTGGAGCTGGGCCATGAAACCTCCAGGCACGTGTTTGCGCTCTGTGAACGCTCTGGAAGGACCCTGGTTAGTCCTGTCCTTGATCCAGCCAGCAGCCCGCTTGGCAGGCACAGCCTGATGGACAGCGCTGCTCTCGTGTCCTGGGACTCCAGGAACCGTTAAGAACAAGGCGATTAGTCCGTAATCACGGCAGTATTGCGGATGCGATAGTGTAAGGAGGTAAAGGTGGCGCAGTCCGCAGGGAGAGGCAATCTTTTATCCTCCCCGTTATTGGGGTAGGGAGGAAATGGGCAAACTTCTGCTGCTGTTTCAGGTCTGAGGAAGAGCTTGTGTGCTCGGAAAAAGGTCTGATTTGGTTTTCTTAGCTATGTCAGTGGGTAGTAATCAATTATTCTAGGGAAAGGTAAAATTTTATCTGAATTCTGGCCAAGCCAGACTCCTCCCAGAGCAGCATAAAATCCACAGAGTTCACACCGCTGGAAGGCCTTTGGAGGACTGTTTTGTCCTCTGCTTATTGCGAATCTCAGTAACATGTGGGCATAGATATATGCTCAGTTTAGCCAGATTGTTCTCCCTGATGTCACTGCTCTCTCCTTGGTGAAACAAACCCCTTTTTGTCTCCTGGGTGAGTTGTTTCCGACTGCAGTCCCCTCCGCCCCTGGTTAGTGTGTTCAATTCAAATTCCCACTCTCGGTTCTTAGCCCAGCAGGTAGGTACAAACTCCACGTGTTCCAGAGGAGCCAGAGGCACCTCTGGAATTTTACTCCCTGGATTTTATCTGTGATGGAAATGTGAATCTCTGAGAGACAGTAGTTGTCAGTGGACAAAAATCATGGTAGAAGGAAGACAGAGGACCGAAGTGATCTCAGAGAGAGCGTGCGGGGGGATGGACCAGCCTGGGCAGCGTCATGTGTCTCAAAACATGCCCATCTAACTTCCTCCCTTGAACGTGTTGTTTTGCAGCCCACCCGGACCACCAATTCTGCAGCGTCCAGCGGTACGGCCGGGCCCTCCGGCTCAGCCTCGGCCTCCGGGGGGGAGATGAGCAGCAGCGAGCCCAGCACGCCGGCTCAGACGCCGCTGGTGGCCCCGGTTATTCCAACTCCCTCCCTGACCTCTCCGGTGGCACCTCCGGTTCCGTCACCCACAAAGGTGAGCTGTTGCCGTAGGCTCTTG
This sequence comes from Apteryx mantelli, assembly GCF_036417845.1. Classification (NCBI taxonomy): domain Eukaryota; kingdom Metazoa; phylum Chordata; class Aves; order Apterygiformes; family Apterygidae; genus Apteryx; species Apteryx mantelli. The sequence goes on along the minus strand of NC_089982.1, from coordinate 87,518,660 downwards.
CAAGTATGGAAGGTAGCGAGCTCCTAAGTAAAGAAGGAAAGGAAACATGCCACGAACATTGGTAGGAGATGTATGAGGAAAAGGGGAGCGAGGAGTCCGCTGATGGGTCCCAGTGGTGGTCACTCCGCAGGGCTCGTGTGAGCACCCAGAAGGGAGTGCTTTATTTGGCTACCACGGTCTGAAGGAAAACAGAGCGGAGCAACCAAATGACTGGGGACTTGGAAGAGGGAGGCAGATATCTTGGCAGGTCATTGGCCAGGGACTAATATAAGGGTCAACACTAAACATGCAAAGACACTTCAGATGCTAAGAATGCCGTAGCTTAAGTCCGTACTTGATGCATGTTCTGCCTTCCCAGGTCCCCATGAGATATGCGTGGCATCAGACCAATTTCACAGGTGAACATGATAGTAGATCAAGGCTCTGTGTCTGCCTTCAGTCCAAGGACGGACTTAAAAACGTTATCCCTATCCGCCCACTAGTATTAGATGAATTAGAGTGGACAGACATGTAGTAGGTGCACTTTGGAAACGCTCCTGCCCTGAGATACACAGGCCCCTTAGAACCATCCAGTCTGTCTCTAACTTGGATGTTTCTAATAATTATATTGGCACAGTTAATCCATTTTTGCTCTTTAAAATAGTTTTTCATTACTTCCGTCCTGCTTTGTATTAATTAGTTAAAATTAGAGCTTGTGAAAGATTTAGGGCACGAGGGCAAAGAAATAATAGCACAAGAGAACAAAAAACCTGCTATTGGAGGCTGTGTGTTAGGGAAGGAGCTGGAGCAATCACCACCTGGTGGGAGGAAAGGGTATTCCCATTTCCCACTGAGTCCTGGCTCGTTTTGAGGACTGCGAAATCAGGTTTATATAGTGTGTGCAAATCTGCTTGCTAGATAGTATTAGTGACACCTGTATGTCCAGGGGTGGGAAAGCAGTAGAGGAGAAATCTGTTTGGTTTTCCTATGCTGTTTGGCAACCTGTAGGGTTTTTTCAAAATCTGGTCTTTAATATCACCTCAGCTTCATGATTTTAACCTATAGTCGTGAGGCTGCTTTAAAGTTGTGCTACTGCCAAAAGGTGGCGAGGGGGGATCCTTTCCCCTCCTCCTACCCTTTTTCCCAGCCCTTTATTCAAGGTACCTCTGTGCTGGCATCAGCATTTGTCTGGCCATGGGAACGGATCTGGCCAAAAAAAGAGCCTGACAAATACAAGTTCAGTTTTCCCTGGCCAGGGCTTACCATGAGGTTACGTGAGCACTACTGTGGGGTCGAGTGGGCACTGGCAAGGAGCACCGGACCATCTCTGGTAGCTCCCCAGACTTGTGCCCCTTCGTGACTGAATAACCACGGCCTCGGGCAGTTGCCCTGTTCTTTGCGTGGGCTCTCACATGAGCTGCACAGGCAGGCAGCTGCGAGTGTGAGCGTGGGAAAATGTGACCAGAAACTCCAGGTACTGGGTGGAGCTTGGGATCCTTTACAGAGCACCAACTTATTTACAAAGTTAAATAAAAAAAAGATGGAACTTTGGGTGGAATTGGGGTCATCTTTAAATGGTATGGAAGCCAGGCTTTCCTCAAAGGTGTGTGGTGACAGGGAAAGAGGTGATGGACACAAGCTGCAACACAGGAAATGGGATATTTGGGAAAAATTTTCACAGTGAGGGTGGTCAGATGCTGGGATGAGTCTAGAGGGGCTGTGGGATCTTTGTCCTTGGAGATATCCAGACCTTGGCTGGACAAGGCCCTGAGCAACCTGATCTAGTTGGACGTGCTTTGAGCAGGGACGTGGACCAGAGACCTCCAGTTATCTTTTCCAACCTCAGTTATTGTATGATTCTGTGAAAAAATACTGTGTTTTGGATGTACGATCTGTGTTCAAGGCAGGCAATTGTAACTGAAGGTATTCTCTGTCTCCAGAACAGCTCAGCAGCATCTCAGTTTGTTCATGAAGGCCAGGTGACTGCTGTCCCAGCGTTCTGGTTTGATGAGCGTGCATGTTGAAATCGTCCTTGTCAGCTCAGTAACTGGGAGCTGGGAGTTTTGCCTAGATCTCTAACTCACCCTTCAGTTAAAAACTCACGCGTGGCTGCACAATACCTTTATGACTTGGTGCTGCTTGAGTGATATTTTCCTTCCTGCATAGGCAGCTCACCAGTTGCAACATAGCTGTCTGGTGTAGAAACATGGTGCTAACCTTGTCTGTATTTTAAGGACAGTCAGACATATCTTCCCGCTTTGAACATATGAGGCTTTTTCCAAGAGAAATGTTATAGCTGGGTGGGATGGGGTGTATTCGCATGCTCCCATGGGGGTGCATTTGCCTCCTGTTGGAAGTCTTAAGTCCGCGTCCCTTTTTCATGCGCCAGCACTAATTTTGGTCACCTTTGGCTTTGGTCTTAAGCTGCTGCTGCAGGCCGCAGCTACAGTGCTGTATCTTTGTGCAGCCTTTTTTGAATTAAAGTGGGGCATTGCATACTGGTATCAGTATCCTCTTCAGGCTGTATCTTTAACTAAAGATGAAGTTGGATTCACAGTGGAGCCCAAATACTACAGCCCTCACTCACCTACAGTAGAGTGAAGCAAATTCAGGCTGGTGCCGGTTACCTAGCAGGTCTGCGGGAAGGGCCTGGAGCCGCCTCTGTGCGGTTAACAGGCTGGAAAAACCTTAAAGAGGGTCTTGCAGTTGCGCTTGCGAGCTAATCTGAGGTTCACTTCGGAGGTAGTTGTAGGATTTGATTTGTCATGTGCTATCCTGGTCAGACTGAAGAATTTCCAGGTTCTGGACTTCTGCTGGGCTTTCCCTTGTAGAGCTGCTCCAGGCCTGACACATTGTGGGTTGCAATATGCACAGCCCCGAATGTGGTCAAAACCCTCTTTTTTACAAATAACTGCCTTGCTCTAGAAGAGTAAATATCAAGAGAGGACTGTGGAAGGATGAAAGGGGGGAGTAGCTGGACCAGGATACGATACACTCGCAGCATGAATGCACAGTTTGTGGTGTGCCCTGTTTGTGTGTATCTGCATGTTTTTGAATTACACATTAATAACATAAAACCCTGGTTGCTGTAAGTCTATAACATTGTGTAGGTTGTTTTGTTAAAACTCTTTTTAATAAACTCTGATTCTCTTTAAGAAAATGTTTCTTGCATGCCACTGCTCCATTCTGATCCTAACAGTAGGAGGAAAAAAAATATTGGAGGGTGGATTTGGGTGTGTTATTTGTTTGATTTTTTTTTTTTTTTTAATTCTTTTTATTTAAGCATGCATAGATCCCAGTGAAATCAGTGGCAAGGTGCTTAGCACCTTTTGCAAGCCAGCTTTCTCAGTCTGTTAAGGAACACTTATTATATGTTGTGTGTGTAGTGAAAATCAAGAGATTAGAATGACAGACTGCAGCTGCAACTATATGGTGATACTTTCTTCAAAAACTCCTCCAATAATAATGCCAAAAGAAGGGCTAGTTGATTGGGCCAGATTCTAAGGTTTTGCTAACTATACATGAAATTAATATTTTTGGAGCTCTTTCCAAAGGATATTGCTACTCCTGCTGGTAATTCTTGACATCACTTTGTAGGAGGAGGAAAACTTGCGTGCTCAAGTCAGGGACCTGGAGGAGAAATTAGAGACTCTGAAGATAAAGAGAAATGAAGACAAAGCAAAACTTAAAGAGCTCGAGAAGTACAAGATCCAGCTGGAACAGGTGCAGGAATGGAAAAGCAAAATGCAGGAACAACAGGCTGATCTTCAAAAACGTTTAAAGGAGGCCAAAAAGGTGAGTGTTCTTGGAGAGCTGTGCAGATCAGAAACTGTGACTTGCATAGGGAGGAAGTGATGCCAGGCCTAATTCAGTTGCTAAAAATCCAATTATATAGTTCTTTCTTTTTTTTTCTTTTTTTGATTGAAATATCATCAGCTGGCATTAAACTCTGTACTCTCCTGAATCTTGTCTTTTTAATATCTAAAGGTCCTAAAATGTCCTCCGACCTCACATGGCTCTGTTCTGTCCAATGTAAATACTGATTTAGCTATTGAGCTGCCAGTGCAAATGCCAAATACAGTCAGACTACGCCGCGTGTTTAATTCACCGTGCGAGCGTGAGCTCCAACTATATCTGGTGCATCATGGCAGTAGCACATTCAGCTTGTCCTGGAGCTGAATTTACAGCTTCTTCCTTCAGCTGCAGTAGATGTCTGAGCAGACAGAGCCTTTGGGTGGACTTTGCACAATCCTGTCAAGATACCGGAGACTTCATGCATCCTGGGATTTGCTGTGCTTTCTGCTGCCTGAAACAGACAGTTTGGCCTTTGAGGCAGGAACATCTGATCTATCTATGAATTAATTTCTGTATTGATGCAATTTTCAGTCTTGTGCTGATTAAGAGTCAAAGCTAGGGATAGTTTGCTTTAATAGATGGAGAAATATATGGTAATTGAGGAACAAGTCACACGTCTCCTCAGCTTGCAAGATAAAAATCTGAGTACGGCAGCAGCCCCATTTCTCTAGTTTAATCTGTGGTTGCGTATCTGCCAGCGCTGTGGGAGTGGTGCTCTTTAAATTCCAGAGCTGTTGATAGACTGCCAGTCCCACCTTCAAAGTCATGAGTCAAGTTCCTGGAAATCTTGCAAATTACTTCAAAAATCAATGTATCCCAGCAGTTGTGGTTTTGAAAACAGGGCCACACTTTGAAGCTTCTGCTATGATGGCAAGAGCCAGCAGCAGAGGAATATGCTCAGTGTTAACACTGCTGGGTCTGTTCCTCTTTGCTGATGCTGACCTTGCAGGCCTAAGTTTTTTTTGATGTCCCAAGAACTGGATGTCTTGAAAGATTATTATTTATTTTATTTTTTTAAACTACTGTGCTTCTCTTAATTTCCTGTGTGGAGGAAGGTTGTGGGTTTTTTGGGTTTTTTTTGTTTTTTTTTTCCTGTGCACTTATTTTTCTCTCCAGGGTTTGTGAAGAAGCAGCTTGTCTTTCTTCTTGCTTGTTTCTGTGTAATGTTAAAGCAACATGCTCTTTAACTGACCAATATATTCACTTACAGTATTCGTCACTTGAAGGAGTTGCATCCCAATGTTTTGTTTTAAATACAGCATTAATGTAAGCTGCTGCTTTGTTGTACTGAGTCTGCTCAGGAACTGAGCTGAAGCAAGTTGGAACATCTCGGGGCTGTTCTTAAATGGCAATTAGATGACACAGTCCTCTGGAGCCTAATCTGAGCTGAGCACATCTTCAAAGGTGTCTGAGAAGGCCCTGGGGGATCTTATCAATGTGTATAAATTCCTGTTGGGGGGAGAAAAGAGGACGGAACCAGGCTCTTCTCGGTGATGCCCAGTGAAAGGATGAGAGGCAGTGGGCACAAGCCGAAATACACAAAATGCTGTTTAAACACAACAAAAACTGTTTTACCGTAAAGATGATCAAACACTGGAGCAGGTTGCCCAGAGAGGTTCTGGAGTCTCCATCCTTGGAGATGTTCAAAACCCGACGGGACAGGTCCTGGGCAGCCTGCTGTAGCTGACCCTGCTTGAGCGGGGGTTGGACTAGATGGTCTCCAGAGGTGCCTTCCAACCCCACCTATGCTGTGGTTGTGTTAGAAGGGGGAACTGTCCTCCCTGCTTCAGTGACTGGAGGGCATAAATGGGTGTCCCCATTGCTCCTTTTTCTTTCCTGGCCTAGTCTGGAATTGTTTCTTTCCACGGTGGCTTCCCAGCGGGCTCTGATCATGACTTTCCACTGTAGATTTTAATTCTAATTTAGCTAAAGGGAGAATAGTTTTAACAAACTGATATATTTTTTTGAGCTGCTGCTCTGCAGGATTGGTTAGTATGAGTCACTGCCAGTAAAAACCACTGGCCCTTGGAGCTAATGAATCCTAGTGTTGCACATTGTATAGAGAAGCACTTCTGTGGTGGCTCTGCTATTGCTGTCTTAGCTCACCGGGGGAACGCTTTGAGTCCCCTGGATTTACACAGTACTAGCAAACCGCTGTGCCAGCTCACAGCTGGTGTTCTGTCCTTTGATGTCTTATTCTCCTCCATAAGGTATTTCTGAATCCTCCTGTTCCTCCTCTTGAGGCTTATGGTCCTTCTAATGGTATTTCTTGGGTAACTGTCTTCTCTCAGCCTTCCCTTGAGCTGGTTTGCACGTTGTCTCCTCCCTCACCTGAGTTATGGTACCATTTCTCCTTGCCAAGTCCTGCCTTTGAATGTCATTTAAAATGCCTGCTTCACTTTACCAATTTAGCTCTTTCTCTATCCCCCTGCCAAGGTTAGGTGCTCTGCTCTTCACACCCACGCATAGTGCTCTCAGGCAGACAGCGGGACACTTGGAGCACCGACAGTGACCTTTCACTTCTCTCTGCTCTCTGGCCCGTTTTGTCAAGGGTGGCTTCTCGGTTTGTTTCCCCAGTGTTTTATTTGCTTACCTGCTCCAGTACAAGTGACAAGCCTGCATCTCTTCTGTCTTCGCATCCATCTCTCCTTCGCCTGCAGATCATTCTGTATTTGGGTGTTTCTGCTGGGCCGTCTTGTCGATGGGAGGAGGTTTGAAATGCAGCTGCTGCAAAGCAGAGGAGAGATTCCCAAGAGAGGGAAAATGGATATTCTGGAGCGTTGGCAGTGGGCCTTCCCCTCTAAGCCTGGATAAGCTTTTGTTAATTGGACTTGATTCTCCTTTGGCAGAGCTGTGACAGTCATAACTGTCTGAGGCTCGCTGCTTGTGAGATGGGTCTCTTAACGATTGGTCTTGGGCTTCCAGGACGTGGTCTTCTCACCTGTCTGTGCTTGACTGCAGGAAGCCAAAGATGCCTTGGAAGCCAAGGAGCGCTACATGGAGGAGATGGCAGACACTGCTGATGCAATTGAAATGGCAACCCTGGACAAGGAGATGGCAGAAGAGCGAGCAGAATCCCTGCAGCAAGAGGTGGACTCCCTGAAAGAGAAGGTGGAATATCTCACAATGGACCTGGAGATCCTGAAGCATGAGATAGAAGAGAAAGGTGGGAGAGGATGTGGGAAAGGGCCAGCTTTAGAGTGGTCTCAGCTAGGGCCACTCCACAGGGAAGCTTATCGCTGGGGAGGAGGTTGACTGTTTAGCCGCAGTGGTGGGTCCTTACCGCTAATTGTGGTGGGACTCAGGGTTTGCCTCTGCAGTTCCCACCTGGCAGCCCCTGAGGCATTCTGCTACCTTTCCAGGGCACAGGTAGGACCTTTACAGGGGCAGGTCAGCAGGAGGCAGCAGCTTAGCTTTGTGTTCAGTCAGGTACCAGGCCTCGCTGAGAAGACAAAAATGTGGCTGCTGCACTTGTGAGGCTGGGGACAAGAGTGTTCTTGTCCTAGGCTTGGAGGAGCTTGGATTTAATGCCAGAGGCTTAATTTTAATGCCTGTCATTCTCACTGGGGACAGTGGATCCCACCCCAAAAGGTATTTGAGTGGGACAGACTTTGTGGAAGGTCATAAAACTGCTTTTGTTGCTTGCTGATTTTTTAGATCCAACTGCTCAGCTTTGCACTGAGCATATCTTCAAAACCAGTTTATTGCCCTTTTTTTGATTCCACTGTGGCCTTTTTAGCCCTTTGTATTCAAGGTGAGCTTTACAAATTACACACAGCAGGAAATGAGCAGCCATGAAACCCTTGTAGCGTTAGCATTCACCTGAAAGAAACCAAGCCCATAGAAGGAGCAGATGATCAGGTAGGCAGGCTGAGGGATGTGACAGAAAGACAGATAGCATATTGAGGGAGTGAAAAAAGTGTGGGGAGGAAAGGAATAGTCTGCAGGGAGATGAGGAACTTACTGATGAGCGGTATCTTTTATTTGAGTTTGTTTTCACTGAATTCTGAGCGCCTGGAGGGAGCTAGGCACGCGCGCTATATCCAGCTAAGTGTAGCTCTGTCATAACCCGGCTGCTGCTTGGATGTGGTCTGCAAGTTGATACAATGGTTCTTCATCTGAACTAATCTCTCAACGTAGGAGCACCAGCATCATGCACCAGCCTTGTGTTTGGCTCAGTTGCAGCAGAGGGACTGATCCGTTTCCCTTTGGGACTTAGCCATCCTCTTAATAGTGTTTGTAATGTCACTTAGTGCTGAGAGAGATGTATCTGGTTAGCAGCTGCCATTTCTGCACAAGCTGAATGATGCTTCCTTTCCACACCAGGCTCAGATGGAGCAGCATCCAGTTACCAAGTCAAACAGCTAGAAGAGCAAAACGCGAGACTCAAGGAAGCTCTTGTAAGGTAGGAAACCACCTATGGCTTCACGAAAGGCTGGGGTACTGCCTGTGCAGATCCTTGCTATGAAAGCTCGTGCTCTGTTGGCCTAGTGACAGCTTGTGTCAGAGCACTGAGCCAAACGCTTATTCTCCAGGGCAGATGGTGTAAAAGCTGCTAACAGGCTCCTGGGCTGTTTGAGCTCTGTGTGCTCCTTTAAGCCTGCAGATGCTTAAACAAGATAGAAAGAAGAGTCCCTTGTTACTGGAGAATAATGTATATAAGGAGAAAATGAGCCGTTCCAGGAAGTTTGTGCTGTATTTCATTTCTCTGTGTATGCAGTACTGTGCTTCTCCAGAACAGCAGCAGGTTTTTGTGCTGCAGGTTTATTGAAGCAGCCTGTATAGGATAGTTCTCCAGGCACATCCCAGCCAGGTCCTGCTTGAGGTTTCTTGAGCCCACTGGCCAAGCTGGTTGTTGCCTTTCTCTGTGTACGGCCATGTGCCAGGGCGTCGGGGCTTTTCTTTCCGAAAGCTGCATGTCCTCTGGCCTAAAGGATTGAGTTGGGTCCCTCTGGTAACCGTATCATTGCTCACTGTCACACCTTAATTCCTTTGTGACTATGATTCAGTGTATGCAGGGTGCTATATTGCCCTTTGTGCAGAGAATGGTCCTTGCTCAAAGACATTTATGATTTGTAGGCCACAAACAGGTAAAGGAAAGGAGATGTAGGAGGTGGCCTCACTGTGGAAGCATTCCCTACTGATACAAAACATAAGAAACTACTTTGCGAGGATTTCCAAACCAGCGTATGTTTGGGGTAGGAAGTATAAAGAAGCCATTCTAAGTGAGAGAAACTCCCAGTCCTCAAATTTAAGTGAGCAGAGGAACTTTACTGTCTGTAAACAGAGCTGTTCAGACCAGGGTCTGCATGCACATAAGCAAAGCTCTGTTCTCACTGCCATGATGAAACACCTTACCTTGTCTGTACTCTGTGCTTTTTTTTCTGCTGTTGACCCTCTTCCTTGCACTGTGAAAAACTGTGAATGTGTTATTTTTTTTTGATCCCTTAGTTCCTCCTTTCTGTGCTTTAGACTCTTCCATTTACAGTTATTCTTTCCTGCCTGTCCCACCCATGCTCTCTGTTGTTCATTTTCCTATTTTCTCCTTCTCTATTCTCTCCAATAGCTCTGATTCTTTCAGAGGAAGATGCCGTTTCAGGCACTGATTCATCTCCATTCCTCACTGTTTATTAGTTGTTCTCTGGGGACATTGCTTGTATCTCCTGGGGGGAAGGCTGGGGAATGGCTGCCCGAGCGCACCAAAGTAGGAGACTGTAAAGACACCACAGTCTCACTGGGCAGCTCTCCTTTAAGTGGAGATGGGGGCAGTTCGTGAGTTGAATTGCAGACCGTGTACTTACTTTTAGAGGTGGGAGTAGTTTGTCCCTAAAATGTGTGACCTCTGCTTGAGTGCCTTAAAAAGATCTGTGTGTTCCCACTCCCAAGCTTTGAAAGTCACTTCTGTGCCAGCCTGGCACATGCAGAGTCCACTGGGGCTCTCCAGGAGTGCCTGGTAGCTCTGCTTGTACCACCACTGGGTGGCCAGGGCCAACCGAAGAGAGGGGTCTTGGCCCTGCTGATGGGAAGGGACTGCTGATGCCTGCAAAGAGCGATGTCTGGGAAGGGAATGGCTTCCGTTGCTGTAGTACCTGTCTCTCCACTGGCCTGTGCTGAGTCTGGTTGCTCTCTGTAAGGATGCGGGACTTGTCTGCATCAGAGAAGCAGGAACACGTGAAGCTTCAGAAGCAAATGGAGAAGAAAAACACGGAGCTAGAGTCCCTGCGTCAGCAGAGGGAGAAACTGCAGGAGGAGGTGAAGCAAGCGGAGAAAACGGTTGATGAGCTGAAGGAGCAGGTGAGTCCATCTGGGGGTGGATTTGGGCTGTTTTGGGCCTTGGGCAACTGCTGTCAGGCAGGTCAGGGTCACCTTCTGGCATGGAGGTGTTTCATCATGGCAATCACTCTTGGAGAGCCACACTTGGCGATACTACTGCAGGGACTGATACCACTGGGCCCATGTCCAAAAGCAAACCCCGTACCAGCACTAGAACTGTGGTTCTAAGGTGGGTCTTGAACATAAGGCACGTGCTGTATGTTGTGCTTTGTAGGGGCGATCCATGTTTGCTGCTTGCTAAGTTCTGTTCCTTCTAATTTTGCTGCTTGAGCCGTCTTCATGAGGCTTGTTCCTAGCCAGGCTGCAGGTGAGGAGCAGTCCTTAGAAAGTCCCTGGGAAGGATCTTTATTCACTGCAGAGCAGTGTGTGCAATTCCTTTGAACTCCGGCTGTGGAGGGAAGCAGGCTACACGCTATCTGAGCATTAGCCTGGGTTTTATAAAAGGTGGGCTGTTAGCAGAAGTGATACCTGTTAACACAAAGACTGAAATGCCCATTACTCTGTTAATATTGTGAGCTTATAACCACTCCCCTAGGTCCTTGGGGAGGACAGAGAGCCTGGAAGGCACTGTCATGAGTCTGCAAAGACTCGACCCAAGGGTCAACATCATTTACACTGACCTGAAACAGTTCAACATCATTCCCTAATGCTGCAGCTAAAGACTCAGTAACAACTGTAAGAGGCAAAGCCAAGCCTCTCTTTTAACATGCCCTTCCCTTGAGTTGCTGGACATGTTGCTGGCTATTCTGGTTTGAGTCGCTTGCTGTCCTGATGGATATTGCCCTCTGCTATCGGGAGGGAGCCTATGCACTTCCTGCCCAAGCAGTCACCTCAGGATGGGGAGAAAGATGTGTCAGTCATGTCCCACAGCCCGCCAGAATGATCCTGCTTTAAGCTGCTGGTAGCAGTGCTTTGAGAGTTGGGTTGGACTGTGATGTGATGTGTGTTTGCAGGTTGATGCTGCTTTGGGTGCTGAAGAGATGGTGGAGACTCTGACGGAGAGAAACTTAGACCTGGAAGAGAAGGTCCGGGAGCTGCGTGAGACTGTTGGAGACCTGGTAAGATGCGCTCCCGTGGAGTAAGGGGTGGCACTGGAGTGCTTGTGCTGCTTCCTTTATGCCTGGTGTGTGGCTGGGCTGACGTGAGGCCGATTGGGCTGATTGCTCGACACTGTGGCTGTCCAAGGCAGCAGTGCTAATATGTACTGGTGACAGTGCCAGAGGGGACTGGGGAACCTCTCTAAAGCCATCGCACTTGGTCCTGCTTCCGAGTGTTTTGTCCTTCATCTGTGCAGAATATGCCCTTTACACCCAGGGGTGGCTCTCTGCTCTGCTTTGAAAATGCCCAACTGTCCTCACTTGCTAGGCCGTGGGGTAACTGCATCCCATGCCACCTCCTTGTTTCTAGGAAGCCATGAATGAGATGAATGACGAGCTGCAGGAAAATGCCCGGGAGACTGAGCTGGAGTTACGGGAGCAGCTGGATATGGCAACAGCACGGGTCCGCGAGGCGGAGAAGCGTGTGGAGGCTGCACAGGAGACCGTGGCTGACTACCAGCAGACCATCAAAAAATACCGAGAGCTGACTGCACACCTTCAGGTAGTGTCCTTCAGCCCTGTTGTGTACTGCAGCAGGGCAGGGCCGGGAGGCAGATGCCTCCGGCCAGGCTTGCAGATCCCCCTGGAGCAGCGCTCCTTTGGGAGCAGACCTTGATGATGAGGAGACCGAGCATATTTAGGCAAGAGTGTTCTTAAAGGGAGTGGGCCTGGGGGTGGGGGCATCATGTTGTCTCCTAATCTTGTGTGGAGATGGCACTGCAAATGCAGCAGAAAACAGATGGCTGATGCCCTGGGGAGTGGGTTTCTAACCGAATTTCTCTGAGGACATCCAGCAATGCCAGAGTGCTCATGCTTCTCATGACCTCTGTCAGTCCTGGCTGTCCTGCCTATGTCCAGATGGGACTCATTGGCAGAGTATCAGTTGAAGGCTGCTGAAATTAGTGCTGTAAAGTGCTTCTGAACACATGGGTGTTTCAGCCTTTCATGCAGCTGTGCTGCTTATGCTACAGGCTTGGGAACTGTGCCCTGGAAAAGACAGGGTAGCATGGGATTGTTCCAGCACTGCTCTTGATTCTCCTTGGCTTTGCTGACGGTAGAAAATAAATTGGTAATAAGCCTGCAAGGATTCCTTGGCTTTAATACAACTTGCTGTCAGCTGAGTGTTTGGGACAGGCTTGTGTTTCTCTTCCTCATTTTCATCCTATTATTCCCTTGTAGCACAAGGATCCCCCAACCCCACCTCCCAAAAAAGGGGCATCGGGCGTTAGATGTGGATGTACTGCAGAGGGTGTGGGTTTACAGTTCTCTTTTGTGGTGTTTTTCCATACTTCTAATTGCAGCTTCTTTCTGTGCTCAGGATGTGAACCGCGAACTCATGAGTCAGCAAGAAGCTTCTGCCGAGAAACAGCAGCAGCCTCCTCCAGAAATGTTTGACTTCAAGATTAAATTTGCAGAGACAAAAGCCCATGCTAAGGTAGAGCTAGCAGGAGAGCCGTGTACTGGGTGCGTGCATCTATTCCCGTGTGCGAGGCTGCTGACGTGGTAGCACTAAGACACGGCGTAGGTGCGTGGGGTGCCAGCCTTGGGGAGGTGCCCTGAGTGCACTGCAGTCGCCGTGTGGTGAGGCTGATGCTGGGACACAGCTCTCGCTTTAGGCTTGTGGTGCTCTTGCCACTAGTAGAAACAGACTGAGACAACTGTCGGGAGCTGGAAGGAACACAGGGTACGTGATGGGAGGGAGGAAGATGCCAGCATGTGGTGCACAAAGAAATGGTCACCACTGTGTCTGCGAAGGCATGCGGGGAAGGCTTAATCAAGCAGAGCAGTTTAATTGGGATGAAAAACATCTCTGCCTCTGTTTCAGTGTGGTTCATGTGCCAGTGGGTAGGCATGGGCCTGTGCAAGGACTCCCCTGCTCTGTTCCTAGCTCTGCTGCACCCCAGCGGCCATGAGACTTTCATTGCCTCGGCGGAACTGAGCGCTTGCTAGTTGGCAGGGGAGCTGGGAAGGCAAGTGAGATGTGAAGCAGTGCAGGACTGTGAGCTGTTAGTGCTGGGGGCAGCAGTGTACCGTTGTGCTAAGAAAAACATCAGACTTACTTGGATACTCCCTGCTGTGCAAAAATGGGTGTTTTTTATGGAAGTGTGTTCTCAGAGCTGACAATCGAAGCATTGTTTTATCATGCTGCGAATGCTGGCTAGAAAGAAAGAATGCTTGTGAGCATGGATACATGGTGTGCTCTGACCTCTCTGTGGCTGGATCGGAGCTCAGGGTCTGATCCAGACCAATCCACAGAGCAGCCAGATGGTAATAATAAAGAAGTGTTCCCTGCAACAGCTGTGGAGCATGGTGTTAGCTGTGCCCCAGGAGGAAAGAGTTTCTGACTCTTAACACTGAACAGACCTGACAGCACATCTCCTGTCCTGTACAGGATGTGCTGACCTGGAGAGAGGACCAAGCAGGGCTCCTTTTGACTGTGCATGTCTCCCGCAGGCTATCGAGATGGAGCTGCGCCAGATGGAGGTGCAGCAGGCCAACCGGCATGTCTCCCTCCTCACTTCGTTCATGCCAGATAGCTTTCTGCGCCACGGAGGGGACCACGACTGCATCCTTGTGCTGCTGCTCATCCCCCGGCTCATCTGCAAGGTGGGATGGGTGCCTCGGCTCCTGCATGGCTTTGGGTGTTAGGCTTTGATCACTGGCTGGAGAGAGGGACCCATGTGAAGAGCTTGTGTTAATTCTTCCACTGAAGCTTTGAGCTGGCCCATAAGAAGAGCTGGCCTTATCTCCTGAGCTGGACTCGTGGGGTTTGGAGTGTCATCTTCAAACCCACTGTGCCATTTGGGCCAACCAGGAGCTGTGCCACAGCTCTGTGGGAAACGTATATTTTCTTTTCTGCCCCAGGTGAATTTGGAATTTTTAATGTTTACTTGTTTGAAATTTTTCAAAATTATTGGGGCAGCGGGAGGGGAGAAGGAAACAGAGGTACCTGCGTCCGGATAGTGGTAGATCAGTGGTTGGAGTACTCAGCTGTGGTATGTGTAGGTCAAGCCCAAGGGTCCGATTCAGGCCCCCTTGGGGCAGGCATATGAGCCTTGGTTTCTTTCAGCACTGCCCAGGGGTGGTTGGCACCCCGCTGCCAGCTGTCCCTCTTATACCCCTTCTGGACTCACGACACCTTTCCCAGGAAAACCTTTTATATATACATATGTATGTGTGTATGTATGTATAAAATACACACACACACACGCACACACACGCAACTCATTTCCTTGTAAACTTTAGTTTCAGCAAATCACTGCTTTTCATTGAAAAGTTCCTGCTCCAGTCACGGAGCTTCAAGGATAAGGGAAGCACAGGAAAGTGCTGGTCAGGGAAACCTTGGGGCTGAGTCATGGAGGATTTCCTGGAGAGGGCTGGGAGCTGAGCTGAGCAGTGTGAACAGCGTAGGTGACTTGGCAGTGAGGCTGATGGAAATGGACCTTGAGCCTGAATAAGTGGCAGCAGTGCAGGAAGGGCTAATGAAGCTGTGCAAGCAAGCTGCGCCTGGGTTTGGCTGGTCTGTGGCTAAGTGGGGAAGGATCAGAGCAAGTGTGGAAAGACTTTGATTGTTTGCCCTCTTCCACGACAGGCTGAGCTCATCAGCAAACAGGCTCAGGAGAAGTTTGATCTGAATGAAAACTGTGCAGAGCGCACCGGCCTCAGGGGCGCTCAGGGAGAGCAGCTGAGCTTTGCTGCCGGCCTGGTGTATTCTCTAAGTCTCCTGCAGGCTACGCTGCACAAATACGAACAGTGAGTATCTAACCGTTCTGCTCCATCACCGTGTCACCCTTGGTTTTCACCTGCTTCACCGACTAGAAGCGCTGAGCTCTGCAGTCTCAAAGGAGGGCCCGGTTTGTGCTGGAGTTGCAGATACTTGGGCAGCTAGGCTGGAAAAAATCTGAGGGATTCCCTTTATTGCCTTGTGCTGGTAGTGTTCACTTCTCTTGTAACTCCTTCCTTGTTTTCCTCCCAAGAATTGGGTTGTAAAGGGATCCAGCTCTCTAGCATGAGTTGCTCATTCTTCAGCTGTGACCATGTCTTTAGGCCAGAAGTAGCCCTGGCACGTTGATTTTCCATCTGATCCTGCCAGGAGATGCATCACGCTTTCCTGCTAAGTTTGATTGTGCCTGGGACTCATACTGGGCTTCAGACCAAAGAGCAGACTCTCCCCTGCAGCCCAGTTCCCTCTTTCGTGAATGCCCAGTGCTTAGTCATGTGCGGAAGGTTTTATGGAGTGTCGAGGAATCTAAATGCTTGATTAATATGATCCAGTCGCTGGCCAATGCCATGACAACCTCATGGAAAGAGTGCTTTCTGTAGAGACTGGAAATTCCTTTGGAGACCAAAGGAGCTGCACTAGGGAGAATAATCACTGTGACCCCTGCTAGGCTTTGCTTCCCAGGAAAGTGGCTCAGTTTGAGCAGAGCACTGAAAGATCCCTTTGCTCCTACAGCAACATGACTGATGAGCTCATTAAATCATATCACATGCTGTTGGTGCTAGATGGTAAATCTTCCTCTGCCTCCAGCACTGGATTCTGGTTCAGAAATTCATGATAGCGTAGATACTTGAAGTGTTTTTCTGTTCTGAGGCTCCCTTTCCTGTAGCTCCCAGGCAGCCAACCAATTTCATGCCCTGGTTTCCTGCAGATGTTCTAACCCTCAGCAACCTCTCTCTAGCTATCCTGCTGCTCGGGGTCCAGACAACAGGGTCGGGCAATTCAAGTGGTCTGAGATCAGCACCCAGAAGCAAGGCCCTGCACTGATGCTGTCTGGACCATATGCCTGTTCCCAGACAAGTTGACTGTGTCTTCATTTCCTTACCAGGGCCCTGAGCAAATGCAGCGTTGAGGTGTATAAGAAGGTGGGGATGCTGTACCCTGAGATGAGTGTCCATGAACGCTCCCTGGACTTCCTGATCGAGCTGCTGCACAAGGACCAGCTGGATGAGACGGTCAATGTGGAGCCGCTGACCAAAGCTATCAAATACTATCAGGTAGGATCTGTGGAGCCAAGAGCGTCAGGCTCTTGGCCGGGCTCAGGGTGTTTCTGACCTGCAGGGCATGGAACTGGCGGAATCTCTCCAGCATGTGCAGCAGCTGGAAGTCTTGCCCTTCGATACATCGTTCACATGGCGCATTAAGAAACCATCAATAAGCCTACTGATAGCAATTCCCTTTGTATGTTTTTCACCTTCTGAGCATGCAGGACTTACGCCTGTGGCTCTGTTACTTAGAGGCTGTGTCCTCTGTCCCTGGGAGGAAGAGAGGGAGGGCGAAGGCAGAAAGGATGTGATTTTCCTGTCCTAGATTCCCGTACCTCTGTGCTGGGGGTTGAGGCTGTTGACCTTGTAGAACTAAGGGCCACCAATGCTCTTCTAGAGGGCGAGGTGTTCACAGGGCATCTGGTTTGGGATGTCATCGCAACAGTTTTCACTTCCAGTAAAAAATTAGGCCGAACTTTCAGTGTTTGTTTTGTTATGTGTTTCCTGGTTTGGTTTGTTTGCTTGGATGTGTGGAAACATTTGAAGGATGCTGATCTCTGCTGTGTTGATGTCTCTTTTTGTGTAGCACCTGTATAGCATCCACCTGGCTGACCAGGCTGAAGACTGCACGATGCAGCTGGCCGACCACATTAAGGTGAAGTGTAGCAAAATAATTTGGCTCTTTGTTGCATGTTTTCTGCCTTTTTGTCTTTTGCTCCCCTGAAATTTTGTGAGTTGAAGTACCTCTTCTGGCCTCCGTATTGCAGTCACCTTTTCTCCTGCACCCACTGGGTGTTGTGGCACATAAGTTATGTGGGTTCCCCGGTTAGGGAAAGGGGAAAAAGATGTGGGCCATTTGCCCTGCAGACATCCAGGTAAGCAAGAAAGAGAAGAGCAGCAAGGAAAGTGCTGAAAACCTTGTGCCTGAGAGGGCGTGTTGTACTTTCTTAAGCCTTTAAGGGGGCTGCACTGCATCCTGTGCCCCACAGAGTAAAACAAAAGCCAAGTGAATGCCTCAGCCATTTCTGCTGCTCCTGTAAAGCCGGGAGTTGTGGCAGCATGGTGTACAAAGGGCAGCTGTCTTGCCTGGTCTCTGCTTTGCCCTGAACTCATGGTGCCTGTGTTTGTGCTCTGCAGTTCACCCAGAGTGCCTTGGACTGCATGGGCGTGGAGGTGGGCAGACTGCGATCCTTCCTCCAGGTAGGACGTGCTCTGTGGGTTGCTCTGCTGAAGCTGTGCCAGATTCCTTTGCTGGTGATCCATTTGTCCGTTTTTCTGAGGTGCTATCTCTGAATCCTAGGCTGGGCAAGAGGCATCCGACCTCGCCATCCTCCTCAAGGACTTGGAGACCTCGTGCAGTGACATTCGCCAGTTTTGCAAGAAGATCAGGCGCCGCATGCCGGGGACAGACGCTCCTGGTATCCCTGCAGCGCTCGGCTTTGGGCAGCAGGTGAGCTGGCCGGCACGGAGGCTCCCACAGGGCCAGGGCACCCTCGCCCTGCCCTGTGCAGGGCCTTCTGAGCAGTATACTGGGAGCAGGGGGCTGTACTGGGCTGGCATAAAACGCAGACCACTGCTGTCCTCCTCGCTGGCTGCAGGGAGGGAGCGCCCTGCTTAAGCCAAGCCGCAGCCTGCTGCTCAGGCAGAGGGAAACAGTGTGAGCTGATACTTGGTCTAGTGTCTCTGGGCTGCATGTTTCTAGTCAGGATGGAGACAGATGGACTTTATAACCTAATTTCTCCAAGCTTGAGTTTTTTTCTTTCTTTTCTCATGTTTCTTGTCTTCCCATGATGCTTCAGAGGGATGTTAAAATCTCAGTAGTCGTTGGACTAGGGCGAAGGAAGCGTTGTGCAGCCAGGAGCTGTGATGTCTGGGAGGCGAGTGGGAAAGTAGCTCGTTTGCCTCTGTCGGTGTTCCTGGCTGGCTCTGGCCTTTCCTAACTACCCCGTGTCTGCTCGACTCCCAGGTGTCGGACACGTTGCTGGACTGCCGCAAGCACCTGACGTGGGTGGTGGCCGTGCTGCAGGAGGTGGCCGCTGCTGGGGCCCAGATGATTGCCCCTCTGACAGAGAATGAGGGACTGCTGGCGGTGAAGCTGGAGGATCTGGCCTTCAAAGCGAGCGAGCAGGTGGGAAACTGTTCTCAGCCACCCCTCATCGCCTGCTGCAGTGAAATAAAGTCTGGGATAGGCTTATCCTCACAGATCCTCTAACTTGAGTGCTACAGACCTGCCTGGGGGCAGCTCTGGATGGAGTCTAGGACACCCCTGTGGAGACTGGGAATGAACTCCTGGGAATATGGCCAGTGAATGTCAAAATGCAGAGAGTTTTGTGGTCTCCTGTTCTGCGCTGTCCTTCCCGGCAGCCGGCCTTGCTCTGCAGCTGCCTTGTCAAAGGGCCTGCGGCCTCTGAAGGCCTGTGGCATGTTGTGGGGAGGCAGGAAGGGGCTGTAACAGTGGCTTTGAGCCCAGCTGTGGGGGCACCTGCAACTTTCTTCCTGTCCTTTGCAGATCTACGGCACCCAGGGCGTCAACCCGTACGAGTGTCTGCGCCAGTCCTGCAGCATCCTCATTGCGACCATGAACAAGATGGCCACGGCCATGCAGGAGGGAGAATACGATGCTGACAGGCCACAGACCAAGGTGGGCTTTGGGTATGGCAGGAGTTTCAGGCAGAGCCAGAGCATTTGAATTGCTGTGTCATCCTCCACAATCCTGAGGATCTCTGCTAAGAGAGACAGGATGGTCTTTGCATGGTCTTGGTGCCTGCTAGGTTTCCCCATAGGCAGGTGGCTGACAAAAGTATTGATGAAGACATAGGAAATGGTGACTCTCAGGAGAATAAATACTGAGGTGTGACTCCTCGAGTTTGGTGCTGGACGTGGTGCTAGCACACTGAGTGAGTGCTCACTGGAGGCTGGTGGTCCAGGAGGGAACCCCTTGTTGGCTTGGGAGGAGTGGGATTTCTGAGGTAGCTGCCCGAAGGCCTGACTTGGGCTTGCTGGTGTACTTGGCTGCCTGCTTGACCTGGCAGTGCTCCTGGGAATCCTGCCGCTGCCTCCCCCAGCAGGAGACTATGTCTTCTGGGTGCGGTGGGGGCCCGAGGCTTGGGGAGGTGCAGGAGATGCCTGCAGGATACAGGGAGGCAGGGAATGGTCCCCCAGTTGCTGAGTGACCCCTTTTGCTGTTACTGGGATTCTTCTCACAATACCAACTCTGTGTCTTGTTCCTTTGGTCTCCATTGCAGCCCACCCCACCTGCTGACCTTAGGGCAGCAGCTCTTCGGGCAGAGATCACTGATGCTGAGGGGCTGGGGCTTAAGCTGGAGGACAGGGAGACAGTCATCAAAGAGCTGAAAAAATCTCTCAAGATCAAGGTAAGCTGTTCTTCAGTCGATCTCAACCCTCTTGGCTGGTCAGTGAAGAGCTGCCCTTGTGCCACTGGAGTGGTCGCGTTTGTGGACCAGGTGGCTTGCTGTCTGTGGAGCTGATGGCTTCAAGTCCCAATCAGATCTGCTCCTGGAAATGTTGTTCCTCTTGCCGTGGAGGTGCGGGCTGCCATGTGGCCACAGCCTGGTGACTCCCTGCTAGGGACTGTCCTGGCCTTTCTCCCCTGCTGTTCTGGGACAGCAGTGGGTGTGTGTCAGGCTACCGACCATACGCACAGCGGGGTAGGGGTTATGATTTCTGGGCAGGCTCTCCCCAAGCGCTGCAAGGGGCTTTCTGGAGTGCATGCCATCCCCAGGGGCCTGGAGCAGTCTGCTTTCTTTCCTGCTGCTCCAGGGCGAGGAGCTCAGCGAAGCAAATGTGCGTCTCAGTCTCCTGGAGAAGAAGCTTGACAGCGCATCCAAGGATGCAGATGACCGAGTGGAAAAGATACAGACAAAGCTGGATGAGACCCAGACACTGCTCAAAAAGAAGGAGAAGTAAGTGTGAGATGGGGTCTGCAGAACAGGGCTGGCTATTGGAGAGTCCCTGATGAAAACTAGACTGCCTGTGTTGGCTGGACGGTCTGGGAGCATTTCCGGGTTATTGGAAGAGTGATGTTAGTGGAAGATGAGCAGGGGAACCTACACGTGTTAATGGTGCACAGCAGAGCACAGGATGGGAGCACGAGTCTTGGGAGAGGACCTGTTCCAATGTTCTTTATGGAAAGGTCTATTCTCTTTGCATGTTTTTACCACCATCACTTTGCTCCAAGTTTCTCTTGCCACAGGTAGTCTGTTGGCAGAGCAAACCTGCTGACAAGCGGGGAAATGCAAACCTACAAGGGGGAGAGAGAGAGGATTGTCTTGCAAGATAAAAGCTGGGCTACATAGGAAAGCTGAGGAGGTGGTGGGCTCAGTACTGATAAATACTTCCTTTGTGCATGGTATTGTAACCTGCAGCAGGAACTGGTGGGGCTCCAAACCCTGAGTCAGCAGGCTTGTGCTTGGAGCTTTTAATGGTGGCAACTGGTGGTAGCAGGGCGTGTGTCAAAGCTAGGAGCTCTCACATCCTGAGCTGTTTATCTCTTTCCTCGGGAGGAACATCTCCAGTTAGACCCATGACTCTGTTCCCTTCCGCAGGGAGTTTGAAGAGACCATGGATGCTCTTCAGGCAGATATCGACCAGCTGGAGTCAGAAAAAGTGGAGCTGAAGCAGCGCTTGAACAACCAGTCAAAGAGAACCATTGAGGGTCTGCGTGGTGCCCCTGCCTCCGGAGTCGCCTCCATTGTGTCTGGCATTGCAGGAGGTGCGTAACCAGTGCCCCCAAAGCGCTCAGTGCTTCTGCAACTGGTAGGGTATTTGCTGGCTGGAAAGGGAGCCTGGGGCCTCCTCTCCGCACTCCCTCTCCCTGACACAGAGGCTAAGAGCTGTTTAGGGGAATGCCAGCAGAGTGTCTGTGTGGTGTGACCCCAGGAGGCAGTGTGGGAGCTCAGAGACTGCCTGCTGGAGGGAGCAGCGCTGGGAAGTGGTGCTCCTACACCCTGCTCCTTCTGCCTGCCTGACCTTCCTTCAGAGAGCCAGGACATCTGTGAGGGGGCAGGAGGCTTCTGGGCTTGTAACCACGAGTGGGGAGTGCAGAGAGCTTGCAGCTCCCTGAGCAGTGTCCAGCAGCTCCGTGCTTGTGCAGGCAGAACAGAGGGCACCTTCGTGGAGCCGGCCCGGGGGGTCCCTGCAACTTGCCCCTCGGTGATGGAGCATACCTGCTGTGGCCCCCTGGGGCTGGCAAGTGCCGGTGCCGCCAGGCCCTTCCTCCCACCGGGATATTCCAGTGGGGAGACAGCAGTCCATGCTGCCTGCTGGTATATCCTTGCTGCTCTGCGCAGCACCTACCTCCTCTCCCTTGTCACTCCAGGACACAGATGAGCCTCTTCTGTTCTAGCTGGCTCAGTGAATGGGAGATGTAACTTCTCCATACCTCACGGGCTTTTCTGAAGCCCAGCAGCAAGGGATGGGTGATGGTGAGGGAAAGGTGCTTGCTGAAGAGGGAGGTCCTCATGCTGGCTAGTCTGGGTGTTCAGGTCTTCCTGTCACACTTCCTACGAGAAATCCCTGGTCAGGGGAGCAGTGGTGAGGCAGGGAACTGGTGGGGTGAGGGAAATGTGCTGGCCTCTTTGTCAGGAGCTTGGGCTGTAGGACAACGTGTGACCTTGTGACTGGAGAGCTCAAGTGTCCTTTAGGACTGTGACAGGGAGGCTGTGGAGCAACCTGGTGCTCTGGCCCCAGTGTGGTAATGGCTTGGTCTAGATTCCTCACCCTTTTGGCTCAGTCCTGAGTGGGTAACTCTTCTGCACAAAGAGGGCGGCAGTTCATGTCTTGGGTCTGTTCTGGGTGTACCATGAACGCCGTCTTCCCTGTGAGGCAGGTGCCTTTGGTATGAGTCTGCCCCTGAAATGCCCAGTGAGGATCTAGTCTGGTTCCTGGAGGTGGCAGTTCCTGACCTGCAGCGGAGCCACAGGCTCTACCTGAGCCATTGGGACCTTGAACTCGTGCTCTCCAGGTCCCCCGAGATGGGTCCAGCGTGCCTGGTCCTGGACAGCGTATGCAGCAGTTGTGCTCTGAGCCCTGTGCCAGTGCCAGGCTGCTCATGAGCGCTTCGTGTCCAGAACGGGGAAGCCGGGGCTGCGTCAGAGCTCCAAATCACAAGGAAGCGGAGCAAAGGCTGAGGGGGGGCCCAGCCTGCAGATGTGTAGCCTGGATGCAGTGAGGCTCTGGGAGCAATTTCTCTCCCCCTGAATTTGGAGGCTCAGGCTGAGCATCTTGGAGTCGGAGGGAAGTGCAGATGCTCAGCATGTCCCGAGATCCAGACCGAGGAACAGCCGCTCCGGGCAGGCTCTGGAGGAGCAGCCTGTGGGGGTGCACGTGTCCTGCTTGGGTTGCTTACGGCCGCGCACAGTCGGGGTGAGTGGGTGTGCTGGCTCCCCGGCCAGGGCCCACAGCCGGGTACGGGGGGCCCCACTCCCACAGCCAGGGCTGCCTCGGGTGGTCGCTCCCGTCTGAGTGAAAAGGCGGAGGAAAGGGGTCGGCACAGGAGCAGCTCCGGGTGACCAGAGCTCCTCTGGCCGTGGCTCCTCTCAGACTTGATCCTCAGCTTTAACTCTGCTTCTTCTTGTCTTTCCTCTGCCTCTTCTCCTTGTACTGCAGAGGAACAGCAGAGAGGTACAGTACTGCACCCCGGCATGCGAGTGCTCCCCGCCTCGTCCGGCCCCCAGAAGTGCATGCAAGGAGGGACTGGTGTCCCGTAGGCATCCAAGCATGGCCCTGGGACGAGGCTTGGTTTGGGAGTAAGGGCTGGAGTGAAAGGGTGGCAGGTCCTGCCCGAGAGCAGCTCTTCTCACCTCAGGTGCCAAGTGGCCTGTGGTGCAGGGGAAGCTGCAGCTAAGGCATTCTGGACAGCCTGGGAGTCCCGGAAGAGAGTAAAGAGCATGAAACTGCTGGCGATGCAGACTGGTGCCACCCCAGCAACGGGGAAATGGTTCCCTGGAGGTGCCCGGAGCCCAGGGAGAAATCCTGTGTCTTCAGGAAATAGGAAGGAGAAATCCCCGGGGCCGGGGCTGTTGTAGGAGGCGTGGGTGTAAGATGCTGGCCCGGGACAGGCGACACTTTAACCTTTTTCTCTGAGCGAGATGTGAGGTGCTGCATGTTCGTGGTGGCTCAGTGTGTGCCTGGCACGCCTGGGCAGACCTCGCTGCCGCTGCTCCCTGCGGCGTCGCGCACACTGCACCTCTTGTGCCTTTGAGCCCCGTCTGCATGTCTTGCGCCTGCCGTAGCCATCCTGTCCGAAGCTGCTGCGGGCCAGGACATCACGGTCTTTCATGTTGCTGCTGTTCTTGCCTGTTTGCAGGTGTCGGCGCCAGCCAGGTGATGGGAGGAGGCTCAGGGCCGGTCCAGGTGAAGGACTCGCCTCTTCTTCTCCAGCAGATCGATGCCATGCGGCTGTCCATCAAGCACCTCAAAAACGAGAACAACCGGCTCAAGGTGAGGTTTAGGGAATTCCCTCGCCCTGCGTGGGTCTCGTGGGTGTCCGCAGCAATGGGCTGAGCACAGCGGGTTCCCGCGGGCTGGAGCTTGGATGCGCCGTACCTTTGGAGGATGAACAGGAGACGTGCAGGAGAGGGAGGGTGACCCTCGGACAGCTGAGCACGCCAGCCTGGTCTGAAGGTGAAAGAGGAGCCCAGGATGACTGAGGGGAGTGTGACGCCGCTGTGCGGTGCCGGGGGATTGCGGTGGCGCCGTGCAGGATGCCTTAGGCTCCCTGTCCTCCCAGCGCTGCCTGCAGCGCTGTGCTCCCGCCAGCACCAGGGAGCAGCTTTGCACCCTGTGCACCTTCGTGCCGTGGCTGTGGCCAGCCCTGCTTGTTGCTGTGGGTTTCCCCATGAAAGCAAAGAGTGAACCGGTGCGGACAGAGGTGTTGGACACAGCTTTACCGAGAAGGGCTATGTGAAAACCCTGGCAAGGACAGGATTACACAGTTCCTGTTCCTGCTGCTGATGGCTCGGGCTTTTCCCTGCAGGCCGTTGGGTCTAGGAGCACATCAGCCCTTGGGAAGGGCCATCCTGCACCACTGGGACACTGTCCTTGGCGTTTGCATTCCTGTGACGGCAGCCTCTGGGCTGTGGCTTTGTGTGGAGTCGGACACTGTGTTACCTTGCTTCAGCTGACGGTGTTTGCGGAAAGTAGTGTCCCAGGAGGACAGGGAAGGGCCCCAGGGGTCTGCAGTTCAGGTGGGATGAGCTGGAGGGAGAGGTTTTGAGCACCACAGGCGAGAAGAGGTCGAGAACGCAGCTTGGCTGTGGTGCAGCTGGCTCTCCCTTGAGTGGTGGATTTGGGCTCCTTTGGTTTCTCTTGTTTTCCTAATATGCGAGGAGATGTGCTGGCCGGAGAAGGGGCCAGGTCCCTGCTTGGTCTGAGTCCAGGCTCAGAGCCAGGTGGCTGAGAGCAGGAGCAGCCGGCCGAGGTGGTGGGACTGACGGCACGTTATTGCCGAGCCTGGACTCCCTCTTTACATCGGTGACTTCAGACATTATCTGATGCAGTCTAAGATGTCTGTTGATTAAGGAATGCGCTATAAGGAAACTGGCAAAGCGGCAAAATAATCTAATTAACTAATATTCCACTAATATTAACTCACACTTATATAATTATGCAGACTAGTATGCACAACTGCAAAGCTGTTAATTATAGCTCTTAAATCTAATGAGTCACCAACATGGCCGCTATTGAATTACGGTTGTATAAGCACTGAGGCGCAAGCCTGTTCCCCCCACGCCGAGTCTTACAGACACAGACCGCATGGAGAGTCTAGCAGGTTTCCCAGGGGGTTCCCTCCAGTGTCCTGGTGCATTTGGGCCCAGTGTTGGGGATGTCACCTCTGTCTGTAGGGATCCCACTGTTGGAAGATCCACCCTCTATTGTTCTTAGACTAATTTTATGCCTTATTTTCCTTTTTTTTTGTTTTGTTTGAGCTTGAGGCCTCTTTTCCTCTGCCCTTGTACCTCTTTTTCTGCACTCAAACTTCTCCCAAATAAACAGCCTGCCCCTAATTGCTTTTTCCCCATTGGTCCCAGGGAGCCCAGATGAAGATGGAGCTAGCAGGGCTGGCACCTTTGCATGTACCCAAGCTCTCCCTCCCCAAGGATAGACAGGGAGAAGATGTGGCCTCAGGCACCCTTTACCGCAAGACCAGCCAGCTCCTGGAGACCCTCTACCAGATGAGTGCCAATGCCAAGGTTGTGGACATTACACGGAAAAAGTCAGGTAGGTCCTACACAAAACACTGCTTGGTTGAAGCATCTGGGGAGGAGATTGGTCATGAGCAACTTGTGAGTTGGAGAGAGCTTGTGCAAGGCCTGTGAGCAACTTCTGCATCTTCCCTTTGTCCTGGGGAGGAGCAGGCACCTCCTTTCTGTCCAGCCAGTATCCAGGAGCAGGGTTTGCTCTAGGACAGAGCTCTGACCTACCCCTTTTCGGAGGCTGAGACCCTGTTCCTGCAGCTTCTGCATTTATAAAGCTCCCCGTACTTGTATCACACCAGGCGCTCCTTCAGCGTATAGGCAGCGTCCGAGACATCGGTGCTCAGGGCTGTACAGCTCCTCCTCTTCCCGGTGTGAGAGTTCCCTGTGAGGGATCTGGGCTGGAGTCAGCAATCCCTGGTTACTCGTGCTGGCCCGGTTTCCTCCTGCGCGGCAGGGAACGGCCTTGTGCTCCTGATAGGTGTCCGGGGATGAAGAGCGCTGGGCAGAGGCCAGCGGTGCCGTGACCCCCCCCGCAGCGTTGTTCTCCTGCTGCGACAGCCCTGTGGGGCTCCTGCTTTTCTCACCTCCTGTCTTCCGCAGCAGGGAGCCCAGCAGCCCGGCTGCTGGAGCAGACGGCCCGCCTGAAGTCCCTCAGTGACAGCATCGACAAACTGAGGGTAAGGCAGGCTGCTGCTCTCCCGCGTGGCTTCGCACCTCCCACACCCGTGCAGGCAGCTTTTCGGCTGCTGCTGGGGCGAACGTGCTGGTGCGGGAGGATGGGGGTCCTGGCAGGCTCCCCGCCGGCCGCGGCAGGACCTCGCAGCCCTCGCAGGGGGCCAAGGGGGGAGAAATGGATGGACGTGTCCCTCAACACGGGCAGGCCCAGCCAGCTGCTCTCGCTGCGCTGGTGCTGCCAGCTCGGGGCACCTCGGGCTGGAGCGGAGGGGGGCTAAACACTGCCACCTCCCTGAAACCAAGCCAGATTTGACCCCTCTGGCTTCTCCCCACTGGGCATCACGCTGGGAGCTGCTCTGTACGGCTGCGTGGGCATGAGCGAACGGAGGGCAGCGGGGAGCGGCGCAGTTCTGGAGGGGACGTTGTCGCTGTCTTCCCCTGCAGGATGAGGTGATGAAAGAGACGGTTCTGCAGCACCCGGGGGCCAACGTCCCCACGGACTTCGCCACCTTCCCCTCCTCCTCCTTCCTAAAGGTGAGACCCACTTTCCCGGTGGTGTTTGCTCGGGGCCCCGCTCCAGACTGGTGGGACTGACTGAAAGAGGGTGGATCAGGAGCCTCCGTGCTCCAGCCCGTTCGCTCTGGGGCCGTGCTGGTGCCGGAGGACACCCGGCAGCAGTCTCAGGGGTTCCCTGTGGAGACGTCCCCTGGCTGGAATACGGAGGGGACAGTCACGCTGGGCAGCCGCGCTGCCGGAGCAGGTCTGTGCCTGCGCACAGCCTCTGTGCTGAGCCCTGACTTGCGCCGGGGACGACCTGCCCCTCTCACTGCTGCTCTGCTCTTCCAGGCCAAAGAGGAGAAGGAGGAGGACACGGTTTACTTCGGCAAAGTGACCTTCCCCTGCCAGCCTGGGCGTGGCCAAGTGCACAAGCTCGTCCTCACCCCAGAGCAGCTCCACAAGCTGCACAGCCGCCTCATCTCCTAAGGCAGGAGCCACCTAGCTCTGTACAGACTGAGGTTCATTGCACATCCCCTCCCCAGGCTGTTGCTGAATTGTCCCCTGTGCCAGGCAGCCCTTAGGGGCGGCGATGCTAACCTGTGTGTACCCCGGGCCGCGGCAGCGCCCGTCGGCCTTGCTCTGCCGGGTGCTGTGTCCCCGTTACTGAAACCACTGCTCTCCTCTCCCTCGCCTGGCCTGGCCGTGGAGAGGAAACGCTGGCTGCTTTCGCCACATCGCCTCTCCTCCCCTGGCCCTGCTTGGGGGGCGAGCGTGTGAGCTGCTTTTCCTCCTGGGGTGAGCGACCAGGACGCTAACCAAGAGCTCAGAGCACCACGTGCTGCTGGCCCCTTCCAAGCAAATGCTGTTTAACACTAGAGCCAGTTGCTGCTCCTCCTCTGCGGCCTCTGCTGCTTGTGACCAGCCTGGCCATGGGGCAGAGGGAGGCTGAGGAGGGAGCTGGTGCCTTGCACGAGGCATCAAAACCTGTTCCAGCTTGGCCTGTCCAGGTAACTGCCCAAAGCAGGCCCTGGCAATGTCCCCGTGTGCTGCTGGGCTCCTCTGCCGTGGCCTGAGCAGGGAGCTGCGTCTGGCACAGCCCGGGGGCCACGGGGGTCACACTCCCAACACTACAGCCCCTTCCCTCCCAGCCCAGCCCGTCCAGACCCGTGAGCGTGGGGAGCTCGGCTCCCCCTGCCCCGGGGTTCGTTCCTCAGCGCCAGGCAGCCCGGGCCTGGGGCCCCCTCGCTGCTGGACGCGCAGGCGGGGGGGTGGCTCCCGTCACGGCCGGACCCGCGGGCTGCACTCGCGGCCTCTCTGCACTCGAGCTCTAGAATAAAGCTGCCCCTTCACCCCGCCCGGCCGGGCCGTGCTCCTTCCTTTCCTGCAGCGGGGCCGGGGGAGCCGGGGACCAGGGGGCCGGGACTGGGGGTGCTGCTGCGGAGGGGGGCCGGGGGCGGCGCCTGCTGCAGGACCGGCCCCGGGGGCCCGGACCACGTGCGGCCCCTGCAGCCACGTGCGGCCCCGCGCGGCGGCGCGAAACCTCGCGTCGAATCGCGTGACGCGAGGGGGGCGGGGCGCCGCTCTCATTGGCCGGGAGCGGGAAGGGGCGGGCGTCCGCGGGCGTCCCCGCGCCGCACTGGCGGAGACGGCGGCAGGAGACGGGCTCCGCCTAGTCCGCGTTCTCATTGGCCGAAGGGGCAGCCTCGTTGGCGGCGGCCTCCGGTGATTGGCGGGAAGCCGCGGGGGCGCGGCCGCCGATTGGCCGCTGGCGGGAGGGGCGGGCTTCCGGCGGGGCTCTGCCCAGTTCCGGCGGGAGCAGCGACGGGGCGGCAGGATGGTGAGCGCGGGCCGCGCCGGGGTCGCATCCGGCGGCATCGGGGGGCGGGAGCGGCCGGGGGGGGCCGGGGCGGCGGGGCAGGAGCCCCGGGGCGGCGCTGGGGCGGCGATGGCGGCGCGGGAGGAAGGGAGGGAGGAAGGAGCGTGGGGGGGGGCCCGGCCGCCGGAGCCGCGGCCTCCCCGGTGACCGGAGCCGGTGCAGGTGCTGCTGCACGCGCTGTTCGAGCACGCGGCCGGGTACGCGCTCTTCGCCGTGCGCGAGGTGGAGGAGATCAGCCTGCTGCTGCCGCAGGTACCGGGACCGGGAGCGGGCCGAGCTGGGGGGAAGCGGGGGACGGGACCGGGCCGCGGGTGCGGGAGGATCCGGGGACCGGGACGGGGGGGAAGCGGGGGACGGGATGGCGGGGCCTGGGCCGGGACCAGGACTGGGCCGGGACGGAGGCTAGGATCGGGATGGAGCAGGTAGGGACCGGGTGGAGGGGTCGGCGGGGGTTGGGCCGGTACCGGGGCGGGTGGTTCGGTACCGGGCCCGGGGGGCTCGCGGTGCCTCTCCCTCACGGCGCCCCCCCCCCGGCAGGTGGAGGAGAGCGTCCTCAACGTGGGCAAGTTCCACAACGTGGTGAAGCTCGTGGCCTTCTCACCCTTCAAGTCGGCCCAGAGCGCCCTGGAGAACATCAATGCCGTCTCGGAGGGTGAGTGGCAGCCGGGCGCCCCCGGCGCGGCCGCGCGTTGCCCCCCGCCCGGCCCCGCTCACCTATCTCCCCGCGCAGGTGTCCTCCACGAGGACCTGCGGCTGCTCCTCGAGACCCACATGCCCGCCAAGAAGAAGAAGGCGCTGCTGGGAGTCGCCGATGCCAAGATCGGGGCCGCCATCCTGGAGGAGCTGGGCTACCAGTGCCAGACGGGCGGCGTCGTGGCCGAGATCCTGCGGGGTGAGCGCGAGGCGGCTGCGGGAGGCGGCACCGCGGGTGCTCCACGCGGCGCCTCCGCTCCCGCCAGGCTGGGACTGGGCTGGGGCCGGGGAATCCCTTTGGGAGCTTCCCTGGGAGCTGGTCCAGCCCTGCGGGTCGGCTCCTGGCAGTGGGAATAGCCGGAGCTGGGCTGCCTGTGCCGCGGGCTGGGAGCAGAGCCTTTCCCAGCTCCGTGGGCCCTGGCGCCGTGCTCCAGCACGGGGTGACGGAACCGTCCCCATGCAGGGATCCGCCTGCACTTCCACGCCCTGGTGAAGGGCCTCACTGCTCAGTCGGCCTCCAAGGCCCAGCTGGGCCTCGGCCACAGCTACTCCCGGGCCAAGGTGAAGTTCAACGTGAACCGCGTGGACAACATGATCATCCAGTCTATCAGCCTGCTGGACCAGCTGGACAAGGACATCAACACCTTCTCCATGCGCGTGCGGTGAGCTGGGGGCAACGGCGGAGCGGCGCGGTCCCACCTCCTCCCCACGCTTACCGCAGGCAGCCGCCCCTCCCGGCTGCCTGTACAGAACGGGGAGGCAGAGCATCGCCTCGATACACCCCGGCCTGGGAGATGGTGCCCTGGCTGGATTGTGAGCGGGGGGACACGGCGCGCGAGCGGGCTCGGGCTCCGCGCGGGGGGCGGGCTCCTTCCCTGACCGCTCTTCCCCGCAGGGAGTGGTACGGCTACCACTTCCCCGAGCTGATCAAGATCGTCTCGGAGAACTACACGTACTGCCGCCTCGCCAAGTTCATCGGGAACCGTAAGGAGCTGAGCGAGGAGAGCTTGGAGGGGCTGGAGGAGATCGTCATGGACAGCGCCAAGGCGCAGGCGATCCTGGAAGCCTCCCGCTCCTCCATGGGTGAGTGGGGACTGGCAGCGGTGGCTCTGGTGGAGCGCTGGCCTTTTTAGGGCATGAGCTGAGGCGAGAGGGAGCATTTTGGCTGAGGACGGGGCCCCCATTGCGCCGTCCCTCAGCCGTGCGATCCGCCTGGCCTGGCTGCTGACGCCCCTCTCTCCTAGGCATGGACATCTCCCCCATCGACCTCATCAACATCGAGAGTTTTTCCAGCCGCGTGATCTCGCTGTCCGAGTACCGCAAGGGCCTGCAGGAGTATCTCCGCTCCAAGATGAGCCAGGTGGCTCCCAGCCTCTCGGCCCTCATCGGAGAAGTGGTGAGTGCCTGTCCCGGGCTCGCCCAGGCCGCGGAGGTGATGTCTGAGTGAATCTGTCAATCCACTGAGTAGCCCTGCTGACACCTCTTACTGCTGATCCGTGGCCTGGGGGGGCTGCACCACCTGCTCCCGGCGGAGCCGGACTCTGTACGCTCCTGGGGACGGCGGCGGCGGTAACGCCAGCCCTGTCCATTCGCAGGTGGGCGCTCGTCTCATCTCCCACGCCGGCAGCCTGACGAACCTGGCCAAGTACCCGGCCTCGACGGTGCAGATCCTGGGGGCTGAGAAAGCCCTCTTCAGGTACCGCTGCAGGGTGGTTGCGGTGATGGCAGGCCCCTGGGCCGCTGGGTGTGACGCACCGGGCCTCGGCCGCGTGTGATCAGCCAGCCCCAGCCTCTGAGCGACCACCGTGGCTTCGCGTCTTGCCTCGCGGGTGCCGCGGGCGCCTGATGGCGGGTCCGTGCCCAGGGAGCCGCCCTGGAGGTCAGCGCCGCCTCGAGCTGGGGTGGGGAGCGGCTGGGGGAAGCCCTGTCCCCTCGTGCTGGGCGTCCCCGCGGCCCTCTGCGTGCGTGACTCCTGTCCGGAGGACGCCCTTGGCCCCGGGGCTGCCTTGTGCCACCCTCTGACGGCGCCGGGGGCCGGTTCCAGGGCTCTGAAGACGCGCGGGAACACCCCGAAGTACGGGCTCATATTCCACTCCACCTTCATCGGGCGAGCGGCCGCCAAGAACAAGGGGCGCATCTCCCGCTACCTGGCCAACAAGTGCACCATCGCCTCCAGGATCGACTGCTTCTCAGGTGCCGGCGGGGCCGGGGTGCGGCGGGGCCCGGGAAGGGGCAGCCGGCTGCGGTGCTCCGCGCCCGGCGGCGTCTGCGATGATGGGAATATTTTTCGTCAACAGCATTTCACTGGGTGAATGGTGACTCCTGTGATCTGAGCAGAGCGCCGGGGCCGGGGGAGGTGTGTGGGGTGGTGGTTCGGGCAGGGCTGAGCGGTGCTGAGCCCGTCCCGTCTCTGCAGAAGTCCCCACGAGCGTCTTTGGGGACAAGCTCCGGGAGCAGGTGGAGGAGCGGCTGGCCTTCTACGAGACCGGCGAGCCGCCACGCAAGAACCTGGAGGTCATGAAGGAGGCCATGGTGGAGGTGAGGCGCGCTGGGCAAGGGGGGGGGGGGGCTGGGCTCGGCCCCGCTGTCGGACGTGATGCAAAATTGCCATCCTGACCCACCGCTGGAGGCAAAAAAAAAACTGATTTAATGAGGCTGATCCGACGGGTGCCGTGGGGATGGGCGGAGCGGGGATGCGTTCTGGGCTGGGCGCCTCCCTTGGTGCTGACGGAGCTGCCTCTGTCCCTCGGCAGGCCAACGAGGTGGTGGCTGAAGTCAAGAAGAAGCAGGAGAAGAAAGAAAGGAAGAAGAAGAAGCGGGAGAAGCGGCGGCTGGAGGCGCTGGCCGCGGCTGCGGAGGAGATGGAGAACTCGGTGCTGGAGACAGAGGTGAGGGCAGGGGCCGCTCAGGGTGGGAGACCCCTGCGGAAGGGGCACCGCGACGGGGGTGGCCATGCCCAGCCTTGGCCCCGTTGTGCGCTTGGCTGATGGTGACGCAGGCGAAGCAGCGGTGCTGGGGCCGGCGCTGTTCCCGCTTTTCCT
Organism: Apteryx mantelli; assembly: GCF_036417845.1. Taxonomy (NCBI): domain Eukaryota; kingdom Metazoa; phylum Chordata; class Aves; order Apterygiformes; family Apterygidae; genus Apteryx; species Apteryx mantelli. The sequence continues at coordinate 87,486,409 of NC_089982.1, read as the reverse complement.
GACTGGCCGGGCCAGGCTGGGACAGCGCTGGCCGGTCCTGGGGCTCATTCCTAGCCCGTCACAGCTGAACGCCCATTGCCAGCTCTTGGCGTTCAGTTGTGGCACGGAGGGGATCAGCCTTGGTGTCCCCTTGCTTTTGGGGTGACCCTGCCCTGGGATTGAGGCAGGCAGAAGGAAGAATTGAGGCTGGAGAGGTTGAAATGGCTTCAGCAACAGCCGTTAAGGGGGCAGGACTCGCATGGGTACCTGGTGTCTGGCCGAGCCCTGAGACTCGGCCTGCTTTGCTTTTGGGTGCTGCGTCTTACAGACGGCTGCAGTCTGTGGGCTTCCCTGCTCCGGGCCTAGCGCAGAGCACCCAGTTCTGTGCTGTGACTCCGGCTCGCTCCCAGGCGCGGCCCTGGCAGCCCCAGTCTGGTCAGCGCGGCACGGGGACTCAGCACCTCCTGGGGTGGGTAGGGCTCTCACGGGCTCCCATTTCCTTCAGGAAAATGAGACAGAGCTCAAGAAAAAGAAGAAGAAAAAGAAGCAGCAGCTGGAGGCTGCCTCAGAGCCGGAGGAGAATGGCCTGGAGGAAGAGGCCTTGCCCAAGAAGAAGAGGAAACTATCAGGAGAGATTGTTCAACTGGACAAAAAGAAGAAGAAAAAGGCCAAGGATGTGGAGGAGGATTAGGGAAGCGAGGAGGAGCTGGAGCAGGGCCTGCGCGTAGCAGTGGTGGTTCGCTCGGCGCAGCTTTGTAGATGGCTCGTCGTCTTGTGTCCAGCATTTCATGGCAGCTGCATGTCCTAGAATGTAACTCAGCGGGGCGGCCGCCATTAAATGAATTTTGGTACCTCGTGTCCCGGGTGAGTTCGTTTGCCCCATGACCAGGCCAGGCCACACACGTCCTCTGGGGCAGCGCTCGAATGCTTGAGCTTCCTTGTACCTTCGACGCAGCGTTGGCTCCCGGGGCTGCCTGTGAGGCCCCGTGGGGGTGGCTTGGGGTTGCGGTGTGGCTTTGCCGCAGTCTGGGGGAACGTCTGCCGCTGTGGCAACGCCTGCAGCCCACGCGGTGCGGGCAGAGCTCCAGACCCCGCTCAGAGCGGGGCAGGGGGCAAGGACACCGCTCACAGTGTGACTGAACCTCAATAAATGGTTGAGGCTGTTGTTGATCCTCTCCTGTTTTGTGTTTTGCTGCAGCGGATGGGGGTGAAAGCACGTGAAGCCGCCTGGGAGAGGGGTTGGCGGCCAGGAGGCCCCAGTTTTGCATCCTCTGCTGCAGGCACAAGATGTGACCGTGTGCTGTCCCCCCCCTTCTGGCCCTGGGGCTGCACGGAGCAGCACGATGGCGGTACCTTCGCTCTGCCACCGCCATCCTCCCAGCCCAGCTCTGCTGGCTGCCCGCAGGGAGCGGGGCAGCGACGTGGGGCAGCAGCGCTGGTGGGGCGCAGGGTGCCGAGGGGGAGGCAGGGGCACCTCCTGTGGAGCCAGCAGCAGTGCTCCAGCTGCTGTGTGAGTGAGGCTCCCACTGCCACGGGAAGGAGGTGGGTTCACAGCGTGGACACAAGTGAGGCAGGTGCTGCTGCGCTGGGAAGGGGCAGCGGAGGCAGAGGGAGGACCAGGATAGGGCAGGCAGGATTGGGGAGGTGCAGCGCAGAGCACTGAGCCCTGCCTGCGGCTGAACGTGCAGGACCCCCCATCTCTGTTCAAAGTACTCACAGCAGAAACCTCCGGGGTGGGGCAGAGGCTGCTTTATTAGGCGCGACGGCAGGCTGGGGGCAGCAGCGCTGCTGGGAAGCAATAAGTTACTACGCAGGCAAAGCGAGAGCACCTGGGCTGCCGGAGCCGGAGAAGAGAAGAGGGGCCTTAGGCATCCAGGGCAGCTATCACGGCTTGGGTGAAATCCAGGGACGTGGCGTAGCCCCCCATGTCCGCTGTGCGCACCTGCAACAAGAGCGGAGCGTTAGCAAGGCAGGAAAGCGGCCCCTGCGGCAGGACCTGGGCTGTGGGGCTGGGTGGCAGCAGGACCTGGCCCCCTGAGGCCTGTCACAGCCCCCTGCTTGGAGCGTCCCCAGCTCCGGTGTCCCTGGGCCGCAGGGAGGGGAGAGGGCGCCCCGCCACAAGCAGCTGCTCCAGGTTGTGGGAGACTCCAGGGGCCCCCCCCGGTCCCTGGGAGGAGGTGGGTTATGCCCCCTCCAGCAGTCCCGGCCACCTCTGAAGCGAAGGCTGGCGGTGGCAGCCCCTGCCAGGGGCAGCTCTGGGTTCAGCAGCCTGGTCAGGGCTGGTGCAGCCGCCTGCCCCGCTTCCAGCACGAGCTCCGCTGCCTGCCCGGGATGTGCCTCATCCCTTCGCAGGGCCGGGCGCACATGCACACAAGTGTGGGAGCGCCGGCAGCAAACAGCTACCGTGGGTGCGGTGGTGCTCTGCTAAAGTGGTGCCACTGAGCAACGACAGAGGCTGCAGATTAAAAAACAAACCAACCCTAGAGCAAAGGGCTGTTAGCAACTGCAAGAACAAGGGCTGCAGTAGCCGAGTCAGGCTCCCTCTGCCAGCTGCTGCTTCCCGGCAGGTTTTGGTAAAAGCCGGCAGGGGATCAGTGCCGTAACATCACAGCTGCCCGCTGCCTCCCCTGGCAGCGCAGCGCCCTGGGCTCTCCTGACCCAGCAGGCTGAAGGCGGCGAGCACGGCCTGGCCGCAGCGACGGCTGCCTGTGATGAGCGTGACCCCGGGAGCGGTGCTGAGCCCCCAGCCCGCGCCCTCCCTGCACCCCTGCCCCGGCCCTTGCCTTGCAGAGGGACGCGGTAACACACAGCCCCTCTTCCGGCCCTGCGCAGGGCAGGAGCAGCACGGCCAGACCGAGCACCACAGCTCCAGCGGCAGCTGCCTCCACGCGCCCGTCCTGCTGGCCACAGCGGCACAGGGCTGGTGCAGCCGCACTACAGTGCCAAGCCTCGACCTAGCCCGACCCTCACCACCGCGCTGTGGGGCACAGGCAGCCGCTGAGAGCCCTAGAACAAGGCCCAGGATGGGGGGGTGGGGGGCATGCAGGACCCTTTATTTGCAAACACAAATACAAAATACTGTAATAAATATGTTTCCCCCCTCATCGTCCCCCAACCCTCACAGCACCCTGCGACAGCAGGGCAGGCGCCCGCGGCACTGCACCTGCAGAGCTTCTAGTGGTCCCACCAGCACGTCTGCAACCCCCCGCGCTGCCCTCCAGGCTGCTGCAGCATTGGGCAAGGAGCAAGCTGTGCCGCGGGGAGGGGAGCAGAGGTTCAGCCAGCCCCACCGCAGCCCCCTGCTCTGGGGCCAGGCCTTTCTGCCCCCGGGGAGCACGGCACTGGCTCAGCCTGGCCCCGCACAGCCAGAGACCTCCCGGGGCCGCGCTGACACACAAGACTGGTCCCCAAAGCCGCAGGGGGCCTGCAAGGCCCTGCGAGCAGGTTGCGTGCCAGGGTGCCTGCTCAGGCCGGGGCTCAGCTCTCCCCAGCCTTGCTCCTGATCTCAGAAAGCCACAGGACAAACTCCTACTAGGGAGGGGAACAGAGCAACCCCTGTCCTGCACCAGCTCCCCCAGGGCAGGAGTTGTTTTAAAGCCTCCTTGTGCTATGTGGACTTTTCCTGCTCCCAGAGAGGGGCCTCTCATTCTGAGCAAGTATTTCTGGATGCAAGTCCTCAGCCCTGCGGTCCTATTGCTAAAGCCTCTGTGGTCAGGGAAGGCTCCTACAGCAACCACGGACCGCACTGGCCTCGATATCCCTGGGAGCTGCCTGCCCGGGGACGCTCTGAGCACTGCCTGCTCAGCTCCGAGTCATCCCAGCAGACGCTCACGGCCCGAGACCAGCACTACAGTCATCTCATGGAGGGCAAAGTGGAAACGCCACCTAAACGAACCAGAGGTGCACCCAGGCGTCCTCACTCCTGGAGGGAGACCTGGTCTCTGTGCCTCTGGCAATTCGCACTGGCCACGACTCTGGAAGGTTACTGGGATCTCTGGGGCAGGGAAGAGGAAGAGCCTCCCTGGAGGCACCAGGGGATCCCAGCAGCCCAGAGCTGTGCCAGCAAGGGGAGGGGGGGAGGAAGCTCTTTCAGGTTTTAAGCTACAGAAAGGTGCTGCAGGGTGCAGTGAAGTCCCAGAACTCCCCACGGGCGAGCGGGGTTCCTAGACACCATAGTGGGGGTGCAGGTTGTCAATCACAGACTTCACGAAGTCAGAAGTGGTGCAGTAACCGCCCAAGTCCCGTGTCCGAACCTAAAAATCCAACACAGGGAAGGGGAGAAACAAGGGAGAAAGGTGGTCGTGAACCAAGCAAAATGATTACGAGAAGGGAGAGGAGAGCAGCTTCCCTCTACGCACCCTGCCAAAGACCCCAGCCGGGCTGCAAGCTAGAAAGAGGCCGTCTGACATCCCCAGCCCTGCCAGGCCTCCCCTAGCCAGCAAACACCACTCAGAACAGCAGCAGCAGCAGCAGCAGCAATCCCCTGAGACAAGCAGAGAGGGACTGAATAAAGCAACAGCCGCAAGCGCACAGGTTCCTGAGCTGTTCACTGGGCTGGAAATAGGTGTGGAGGTGCTGAGACAGCACCTGTGTCCGAGGCTCGCACTTGTCCGTAAGGGAGAACACGGAGCTTTTCTACCCACGAACGCTCCTACAGAGGCTACAGAGAAGCAACAAGGCCGGTTGCCCAGTACTCACTTTTCCGACTTTGATCACCTTCTTCACCGCATCCGCAATCAAATTGGAGTGAAATTCTAAGCTAGAAAAAGGAAAGCCACCACGGTCACTTCCTCCATACAGCAGCCTGCGAGCCCCCCCCGCCCGCCCCTCAGACGTGTCTGCGGCCCAAAGCAAGGCCGAGGCAGCGCTGCCCTCCGGGCACTGCGGTGGGCATCCCCTCCTCATCCCACCGCGCGCCCACCGGAGGCACCTACTTGAGGTGTCGCAACATGTTGGCAGCCGAGAGCAGCATGGCGGTGGGATTAGCAATGTTCCTGCCCACGGCCTGGGCAAACGGGTGGCGGGCACCCTGCGGGAGGAGAAGCCACAGTGAGGGACCGCGTTCCACGCTCCCGTCCCGAGCAGCTCCCTGGATAACCCAGCGTGCCGATAAGGGGCAAAGCGACAGACTCCAGGGAGCCGAGAGCAGGGAGGAGACTCCTCACCATCTCGAACACGGCGTACTCCGCGCTGTAGCTCTCGCCGGGAACCACGCCGGCGCCGCCCACCAAGCCAGCCGCCAGGTTATCAATGATGTTCCCGTAGAGGTTCGGCATGACCAGGACATCAAACTGGTAGGGGTTCTGCACCAGCTGCGCAGAGGGAACAGGAGGAAGTGAGGCCTTGCGCACCAGTCCTGCCCAACACGGGCTGGCACACGCACAGCAGGGAGCCCGACAGCCTTCAGGACAGGGCAGTGCCAGGTGAACCAGCTGGAGCAGCAGAATGTCCCATGTCTGAAAACATCCCCAGACTGCACTCAAGTGACAGCAGGGAGCCCTGTTCAAAAGGGGATCACGGGCAGCTGCCACAGACTAACTTCCCTGGCGGAGTTTTGCAAGCCCAAATCAGACAGCTTTAAATGTCCGTGATGGCCTCAATACCTGCAGCTCCTGCTTCTGGCTGGAGCAGAGCAGGGAGAAGGCCAATGGTTTCCAGTTTGTTCAAGGAGCAAACCCCAGCTTAGGAGAAAGGGATGAACAACAAGAACTTTGTGAGCTGTCAGGAAGCTCTAGAGCAGCCGTAGCTTTTCATGTTTTAAACCGTTCTTTATCCCCTCACTCAAAGGGCTCAGCAGCAGGTACAGCATGAATCTGGGACAGGGGTAAGGCAGGGAGACCAGGTCCTCACCTGCATGCAGCAGTTGTCAATTATCATGGTGTCAAATTTGATCTTGGGATACAGTTCTGCCACTTCCTCACAGCACTGCAGGAACAGCCCGTCGCCTAGTTTCCTGAGAGACAAGCAGCACATTAACAGGTCTGCTCACCAGGACAGCAGCAGAACCACTACAGAACCAAGTGATCCGATAGCAATTGGTGTCCCACCACCACAGGGCCCACAAAGGCAGGCAAGCCTAGAGCACCTCACACCACAGCACACCCAAAGCCAAACAGACAGTGAAGTCTGGGCCTAAGGGGAGCAATGAAGGAGCAGCTTTCAGTGCCAGAGCTTTCCCCCTTCTCAGCTGACAGCCTTCACGATGTAGCTGACCTTCAGGCCTCAGCTATGCTCACGCCAGAGATGAGACCATAAACAGGGAAAAAAAAATAACACTAGTGCCCGGGAAACTCCAGCCTGTCTGGGATCAGGCTAGTATTGCTCTGATCAGGATCAAAAGCTGAGAGCGCAACAAGGTCTGAGATGTGACAGTAGCTGTGTGTCTCAGCATAATCAGCAGATACCCCCCAAAACCCGCTCTTGTGGCACTCACATAATGTTGGCTTTGTGCACAGCTGTGACTTTGGAGCGCCCTTTTTTGGTGGCGTAGTCGAAGGCAAACTTGGCAATGCGCTGCGACTTGGCCCGGGTGATGATCTTCAGGCACTCGATGACTCCCTTTGCACTCTGGACACAAAAGGGAGCGTGAGCAGCCACGGCATGCGTCATGCAGCCCAGTGCCCTGCCTCACCGTTTTTCTACCTCGCTGCCCCACACCACTCTGACAGCTCACGTGCTTTGAGACAGAGACGAGGAGTCTTTGCCTAATGCTGGAACATCTCCCATCAAGAGGTTCCTTAACACCCAGTCCTCGTTTGCCTTTTTCTGGCATCACCCCTAAGGCAGCCCCTCACCACCCTCCTTGGGGTCTCTGTGTATTCAGGTCATGTAAGCACTCTTCATCCTGTTTCCTATGTCCGTTACTGTCACTTGCTACCTAAGTTCTGCTCCAGCCATAACGCTGGACAGGGCCCCCAACAGCAAGGAAGCTCCAAATCCTGGGCGAGTTTCCTTGTCCTTCAACAGTGAGCTCTGATACAGACACCGAGCTCAGCAGTGACCCTGCACCAGAGCGCCCACGTGCTGGAGGGAGGCTCCCTTACCTCGTGTTCCAGAGAGCTGTACTCCCCCTCCGTCTGCTCACGAATGATCACGAGGTCCAAGTTGTTGTGGCGTGTTTTATAGCCTGGTAAGCTCTTCACATGGACAACATTGGCAAACAAGTCTAATTTGCGCCTGCAAAAGCAGCAGCAGGGTCAGCATTTCATCATGAGCTATTTCTGGGGCAGATACTCTTCACTGCAAGTGCTGGGGTAACATGACGGTGCACAGTTCTCCACCTCTTAAGATGTCCTCCCGTATCTATCTACTTTCTCATGGACCATAAGCCAATCACACCTCCAAGCATGGCTTCTACAATGCTCTGTCAAGGCAGGTCACCACTGTCCATTTTCCATCCATCCACACCCCTCTTTTGGATCTCCAGGATCCCAAAGAAAACACACAGTCAATCGCAATTAAGAGAGGCAGATTCTGGCCACTGACAGTTTCTCAGAAGCTTTTGCTTCCTCATGACACATGATTATCACACCTGTCCTGGACTTGCTTTCCTCAACCCATGGTTCAGCGGCAGAATACCACGACTAAGTGCAGTATGGTTTCTCCAGCGACTGATGTGTCGGTGCTCAGCACTGACAGTTGAGCAGGGGACTGAGCTTACCTGAGTCTCATGTCGTAAGAAGCCAGCTCTCCCTTGTAATCCATGGGGGTGTGGATCTTCCCTGCAGGGACGAGGTTGAGCAGAAGGAGTAAGGCGCACAGTACAGAGCCCACCAACAGCTACCAAGAACATTGCCTGAACCCAGATCACAGGACAGCCAGCATCAGAGATGGGTTGTTTTGGCAGAACCTCACCCAAGCACGGGGACTGATCTCTCACTGCATGGGACCCAGATGGGTTCCTTGGTTTCCCTGGGCCACTTACTATGAGAGCCTGTTTCAAAAAGCAGAAACTGGAAATAGCTTCCTCTCTGATAAGCTAAGTAAACTAAGCAGCGGCAATTTGTCTCTTAGCTTAAAGAGACCATATTTCCTTCTCCAGGACCTAGACCACAGAAGTTCCTGCACTCTGAAAGCATCTAACGGGGTTTGAGATAAGGCAACATTTCCTTCAGGCAGAGTGAAGAGTTCTGCTTTGCTGAAGAGAGAGCTAATGTAACTCCTTACCGATAAGGGCCACTTTACTTTCCTTCATAGAATCAACCACCTCATCCAGTTTTTCTTCTGATGCCATGTTCTGCACCTCACTCAGGTGATGCTCATCAAAGATCACAGGCACGCTGGCAGCCTGCATGAGAGATGCAAGAAAAGGATCATCGTCCAGTCAGATCAGAGACTCACTTATAACTAACACACACACACGCCCGGCAAAGGGCTCACTGACTGAATGGCTCGGAGAGTTGGGACACGAAACCTTAAACCAGCCAGACTGTCTCCTCAGGGAGAACAGGGTACTGAACTCATGACATGCTGAACCTGGACCTCTGGGTTGCTTCTTCTAACAATTCTAACTGAATAATGACATATTTTCTGTTACCTTCAACATTCTCGTGCTCTAGAGGAAACACACAAGTTGGTTTTTGGAGGGTCTCAGAATGAAAAACATTTTCAAGCAATTCTGCAACTGCTACTCCTCCATTCTCCATCCTTCATCCAGTCTCAAGGGGAAGCAGGAGCCGTTACCTTGAACACTTCCTTGACTGCGTGCATGAGCTCTGGGCCCACCCCATCTCCGGGCAGCATGGTGACTTGGAACGTGCCCTCAGACTTCGCATTTTCTGACTGCACAGAAAACAGAAAACAGTTAGACCTTCGGTGGCATGCCCAGACTCATAATTCAGATAGGTCCCCTAACCTGCAAGCAGCAAACTACAGGAAGGAGAATATCCACATCCACAACACACATTTACTGCTGTACTAGTGCTGAGCTTTAACCTAGAGAGCCCTCCTGTTCCTCTTTCCTATGTACGTCTACTGCTTCAGGGCACCTGCTGAAAGCAAGCATAACCCCTGCCAGCTTTCACGTTACCAGGCTAAACATGCCTCGCTCGTAGTCTTCTCTCATAGTCTCTGCTCCTGCTCCGCCTCGAGCACGGGGAATGAGACCTGCACCCTGCGTTACGGACGAAGCCCTGCGAGTACCTTGCACGACGGCATTAGAACTGCTTCCTTTCCCAGATCTGAGGACGATGTTTGGTCGTGAACACACTGCACAGGAGAGGAACCCAAAATGCTGTGATTCAGTAGTAACCTAAAGGCCATTTCCTCCATAACATTTCCAGTTATGATCTCTCCCTCTGCACAACAGAAATTCTTGTTACTAGAAGCTAAGTGCAGAATCTTGCATTATTACATTTTCTCTCATTTCTACTTCATGTCCTCAGGGCCATCTAAGTCCTCCCCGTGTGACAGTTTCATCCTTCTGCTGTACTGACACAGTCTTGCAACTTTTTATTAAATATGTATTTTATCATGATATATCCACATTTTTCTCTTGAGGATAGAAGTCTTAAGCAAAATCATTCTCAAAGATAATCTTTGAGACGTTCTACTAGCAATCCACTGCCAAATCAATAGCTTGTCTTTTGATACTGCCTGTTTTCCCATCTTAGCTGGCTCCTATTTTCACACAGTTCTTTTACTAATCCCCTTTTTCTCTAGCCAGTAATTCCCTGGACAAAATTGACCTCCAGACATCAGATTTCACAGAACCAGACTCAGAGACTGGGTATTCACAGTGAGAGACAAGAAGAACTTCACTTAACAATTCAATCATGCAATAAAATGAGTAAATTAAAAGTAATGCCATATGACATGGAAAACGCATGTACTTCAGTGATATGAAGTGTAGGCAAATGGTCAAATGGTGTAAAATGAAAAAGCAAGTGTAAGAAGGAGGGCTAGTTAGTCTTCACTTTTGATTTTGAGTATTTCATTGAACACAACCATGGAATTAAGTTGCAGGGCAGAAACACTTACCTACTATTCAGCAACTAAGTTTCAAGAAGGGCCAAAGCATCTGCAGAGGGAATTTCTGCATGAGCCCAGGTTCAGGGTCAGAAGAATGCAATCTCAGTGCTGAACCCTTCCTTTTAGTGTCTTAAATAATAATATAAGACATCTTAACTTATATAAGGGAACCAGACATGAGCACTATGCATCAGTCTAAACAGAATAAACATTACGTTAATCCAGGAGGTGGCACTCCAGCTGTTTCTTCTATCCTTACACCCGTAGAAAGCAACACCTTGTCTCTCCATCACAGTTCTCATTTCCTGATCATAAAGCCTAAAAGATGTTCATATGTGCTAAGCTACTACTTGCTTTTACTTTATTCAATCTCTAATAATTATCATATATTATTTCCTATATTATTTTTAGGTTAATTATTATATCTAAATCTATTAAAGTTAGGATTAAATGGTAAGAACTAGACCAAAAAGGCTTCCACTACCATAGTACTGCACTCAGGGCTAGTCGTTTTAGCTATACCAGTAGAGAAATGCTTGTCAGCATAATCCTGCCAGCAAACCTTTACGTGCAGGTGAGCCAGAGAGGGAGAAGAGCCAGAATTGCCAGGAATGAGGGAGCAAAGTCTCAGAACATGCTAGTCAGAGAGTGAGAAATGCTGCTTTCACCAAGCTGGGAGCCTACAGGGGGAGCAGACGGCCGGGAGGGGAAGCACGCTGCTTTCTAAGCACACCCATGAGATGCAGAAAAGTCCTGAACAAAGCAAGCCCAATCCCACTCACGGACACAGTCCTGTGTCTCCGTAATTTTAGGTGGTGAAAGTGGTCTTGCTATGGCTTTCTGTGTCCTCTGTCTACACATAAGTCCTTCTGAGGATGAATCTTCTCTGGCCTCCTCGTGACCTCAACCTCGCAGGCCACAAGCACTCACAGCCATAGCCTAAAAATAGCAAGAGTTTTTCCACCCCAAAAAAGAACTTAGAAGTGCTTTTCTTTGCCTTGCTTAGCCTTCAACATTTATGTGTTATAAGCTTCTTCTCCACACTCCCAAGCAACAGTGACTCGGTTCTTTGCCACAGCAAGCTCAGCACCTTCACGGGGAAGTGCAAAACGTTACGGCACACACCAGACAGCGATAAAGCCGAAGCAGTACCACGCTTCCATCCACACCGCCTCCCGGCTGCGGCATCACTGCCACCCATCCTTGATCCTGCACGATTCCCACACTGGCTCCCGCTCAGAGTGCCGGGGGCCGGGCAGATAGGGAGAGGTAGCCAGGGAATCGTGTCCCTCTTCCCACTGCTGTGCTGGTGATGTGCTGCTTTCTCCGAGTCCTGAAGCCTCAGTAGTGCAAAACCCGGCCGCAGAGATGTGCTCTAACCCACCAACCCGCTCTGGCTCGGTGCTGCAGAGCCGGCACGGCAGCACATGCCCAGCATCCCGCACTGAGCGCAGGGGCCTGACTGCGGGGCCGGGGGGAGGCAGCCCTGCAGGGTGGGTCTGGGGGGGAGCACCGAGCCCCCCTCTCTCACCTTGGCCCGCGGGATCTGCTGGAGGGCAGCGGAGGCACCCAGGCCCCTCCATGCGCCGATGCTCTGGGCACACAGGAGACCCTGCGACAGGAGGTGGCAGGGGGGAAGGATGAGACCCTGGGAGCTGGCAGGGTGCCCCCAGCCCAACATTACCCCCCCCAGCCCAGACTGACCCTCCGACCCCCTCCCCAGCCCCGACCAACCCCCCCGGGCCACACTGACCCTCCAACACCCTCCCCAGCCCCGACCAGCCTCCCCGGCCCACACTGACCCTCCCACACCCCCACAACCCAGACCAGCCCCCCCAGCCCACACTGACCCCTGCACCCCCCCCCCAACCAACCTCTCACCTACCCACTGGCGCAGACTGACCCCCCCCCAGCCCAGACCGACCCTTCATCCCCCCCGACCCAGAACAACCCCCACGCCCCGGCCTGCCCCCCCAGTCCAGAATGGCCCCCCAGCCCAGAATGACCCTCGTCACCCCCCAGACTCCCCCCCCCACCCCAGAACACCCTCCCGGGCCCCCCCGGCCCCCTCACCCTGGCCGCCGCCCGTCCCGCGCTCAGAGCCGCCATCTCGCAGCCCCACAATGCACCGCGGCTGCGGCAGCGCGAGGGGAAGGGCGTTAGGCGGAAGGGGCGTGGCCCCCTCAGGCCCCGCCCCCGAGCAGTTCCCCCCCCCCCCCCGCACGCGGCAGCGCCCCCCAGCCGCCAGGCGGGGGCAGCGCAGCGCTCGACACCCCCCCCGGGATCCCCCCCCGGGACCCTCCAGAGACCCCTGAGGGACCCCCCAGGGACCCTTTGGGGCCCCCCCAGGGCCCCCTCCTAGCAACCCCCCAGAGACCCCCCCCCCCCAGGACCCCCCCAGTGCCCATACTGGGCCCAGCGACACCTCCAGCAGGCCCATGTCCAGACCCCAGTGCTCCTGTCGGGCTGCCCGACCCCCGAACTGGGCAATCCTGACCCCAAAGCTGCCGCCCGCCCCCCCCCACCCCCCAAGACCCAGCCGGCCCGCAGTTCAGCTCCGGTGGCCGGGGGGGGCCAGGGGCAGTTTGGCACCAGGACACAGCGAAGCAGCGGCTCTGCACTTTATTAACGGGGAGCGGAGGGGGAGCGGCGCGCGCCAACCCCCCCCCCCGCCCCTGCCCGGGGCCACCGTGTCGCCCCCAGGGCAGCATCACGGCCGCACGAGCCCTTGCCCTGTGCCAAGCCCGGTGCCGGTGGTGGAGGTCCCCTGCCCGGGGCCAGGCACCATCGGTGCTGGCAGGGCCGGGGGGGGCAGCGCCCAGCGTGGGGATCACTTCTTCAGGAGCTGGGCTCTGGCCCGGTTCAGCTTCTCCACCACGGCGACGTCGGTGCTGGCGGTGCACTTGGACAGGACAAAGTTCATCTCGTTCTCGTTCTTGTGCTCGATGGCAGCGTCGGCCGCTTGGTCCAGGTCCCTGCGGCGAGAGCGGAGGGAGCTGGGGGCGGCGCGGGGAGGGGTGGAGGGGGCAGCGCCGCCCCCAGCCCCCTTTTCGGCACGTTGCCCGCCTGGCACCGGAGCCAGCTGCAAGGATGCTCCTGGGGGCCCCCCATCCTGTAACACCTCGGGGTTCCTCCCCTTCCCTCCCTGGAGCCTGGGGGGGCTGTGCCCCATAGCTCCTCCGCGGGGAGGGGGATCCCGCGTCCCCCCACCCTCCCCACGGGGCTGGGGCAGAGCCGACGCACCCCACCAGGATGAAGGCCTTGACTCGCTGCTCCGGGGTCACACGGGGAGCGTACTTCTTGGCCTCGTAGCGGTTGTGGTGCTTCACAGAGATCTCCACGAAGGGCTGGGAGAGGAGGGGGGCAGGCTCGCTGCTGGCTCCCTCCCAGCCCCATCCTTCAGCCTTTGCCCCACGCCAGCCTGCTCCCGGGACAGGGCAGCCTCCTGCTCCGGTGCACCCCAATGTGCTGCTGTGCGCCCAGACCCGGCTGCAGCCCACGGCCACCCACCCTGTGACGCTGCTGGGGCCCTGCCACGTGCCCTGGGATGGGGCAAACTGCTGGCACTGGGCAGGGCCAGGTGCCCTCCAGCAGCGAAACCTCTTACCAGGTACCCGATGGGCGACTTCTTGCTCTTGGAGAACTTCTCCATTTCCTCCCAGTCTCCGCGGGTGGCCAGGGCGCTGATCTTCAGCCACCAGTACCTGGGGACAGAGACCAAAAGAGCTCATTTAGCTGCCAGCGCCCTGCAGCCCCCCAAGCAACGGCCGGGCCCTGGCCCCGCAGCACAGGGACCCCAGGAAAGAAGGGGACCAGGAGAGGAAGGCTCCTGGTCATGCACTGCTCTTCCTCTTCCTAGCTCTGCCCAGCCCTGGCCAGCACCTGCTCCAGCAAAGCTCATGCTTGGCACCCCAAAAAGGTGATGCTCGGGATGCCAAGCTGAGGTTCACATCTCCTGCTCAGGGTGAACCACTGAGGGTGCTGCTGGCCAAGGACAGCATCAGCTCTGCCCGCACGTGCGCGGCCAGGGATGGGGGGCAGCTCTGCCCCTGCCCCGCTGCAGGAGCCCCCCCAGGCACAGGCTGCTCCCCCGTGGGACCGACCGCTTGTCGGGGATCTTGAACTCCCGGTACAGCTGCTCGGCCCGCTTGTGGTGGCCGTCCAGGATCAGGTTGGAGACGGTGTCATGAAGTGAGAGGTCAAGGTAGGGCTTGTCGAAGTCCTCCTGGAGATGTCGCTGGAGCCGCAAGAGCTTGATCTGATCCTCTGTGGCCTGCGGAGCAAAGCGCCAGGGTAAAGGGGTCCTTGCGCCAGCCCGGCCCCTGCGAGCGATGGCGATGGTCCACCTGGCTTCGGCAGTGGGGCAGGGGACCTGCACGCCGCCCTCCCGTGCTGGCAGCGCCGTGTCCAACAGACGTGGCTCAGCCGAACGCCGGGGCCAGCCAGCGAAGCCCAGCTCTGCTCCCTGCCCAGCGCCGGCCCCACCGAGAACAGGAGGGTCCCAGCAGCCCCTGCCTGGCCCCAGCCGTGCTCACCTTGGCAGCAAACTCGTTCTTGGCTTTGTAGTACGCGTCCACGGCGTTCTGCAGAGCCCCTACTCTCCCCTCGATGCGCTGGGGACAGAGAGCACAGCTACGTCACCCCACGCCAGGCTGCAGGGGATGGGGCGCACGGGCTGGGTGTCGCGGAGCCCCCAGGTGACGACGGCACTGAGCTGTGAGCCCGGGAGTTTCCCTCCTGCACCCGGAGCCCACCCTGAGCAAGGGGAGGGTGGAAACTCCCCTGGCTGCAAATGCCTGGCTCATGCTGTCGAGCTGCAGGGGACAGACACAGCCACCGAGCAGCCCCTTCCCCGCTCAGTTCACGTGCGCCATGGGGATGCGTGCGGCATGCGGAGCCCAGTGTGCTGGATTTCCCTGGCCAAACAGATCAGCTGACTAGGAGGAGGCACCCATCCACCCTTTGCACTCCTCCTCCCGCTGCCGGGGACAGACCTGCTCCGAGTAGCTGGAGTGGACGTGGAAGTTGCCGAGTTCCTGGTGATTATCGTCCTGGTTATACAGGTCCTTCAGCGTCTTCCGCTCCTGGTGCTTGCAGAACTGGGGAGCAAGGGGCAGGGGTTAGGGCACACGGGGACGGCGAGCTGCCTCCGTCGCACCGCGCCCGGCTTGCTCAGACCCTGCTGCTGCCAAGCCGGCTCACGGGTCTGCACGGCCTGCCCGAGGCAGCGGCACGGGGCACGCGGGGCCGAGCGGCCGGGGCGGCCCCTCACCTGGCGGTACAGGCTCAGGGCCACCGGCTGGTTCTGCAGCGTCATGAAGAAAGTGCCGCGGTTCAGTTCGTTCTTCAGATGGAGCACGACAGTGTAGACTGGGGCAGAGAGAGGACAGGATTCAGGACAGGGGGACAGAGACCCTTCCCTCCAACACGGCAGGTCCGGGGGAGCAGCCAGCCCAAAGCACGGGGAGGGAAGCAGGGGACAGCGAAGCGCAGGGCAGAGCCCAGCGCTTCCTGAAGACATGAACGGGCTCCCCCAGAGTCCAGGTCCTTCCCAGGAGAGGTTTGCAGCCCGGAGGCTGGCCAGACGCCACAGTGCCGGGAGCTGCATGGTCCTGTCCCACTGCAGAGCCCTTCCCTGGGCGCGTGTGGGGAGCCCTGACGCTGCCCGCCCTTACCCAGGTCCGTGTCCCCGCTCTCGATGGCTTTGCTCAGGGCCAGCTTGCTCCGCTTCATCTTCAGCAGCAGCGGGACCTGCTCCCCGGAGCGTGGCTCGTACTCCAGCAGCTGCAACAGGCAGAGAGGCCGTCGGTGCGCGGCCGCCCCGTGCATTTCCCCGATGATGGGGGCCTCCACGACGCCTCCCCTGCTGCCCTGCCGGGTCCTCCCCAGCCCCAGCCTCCGGCCCAGCAGACCTTGATGGCCAGCTCCGTCCTGCCGCAGTCGTAAGCCCGGGCGGCGATTTCGGAGTACGAGATGCCTGGCGTGTCACCCAGCTTCTGGTTGATGGCGTGGGCCACCTCCTCATCCGACTTGTCCTTCTGCTGCACCTGGACGGGAGCGGAGAGGTCTCTGCACGGCCCCAGGACAGGCAGAGCCCTCGGACCTGCCTCCCTGCAGGCGCCTCCTCACCTTGTAGCAGGCCCAGTGCGCCAGGATCCGGCTGACGCCCTGGATCTCCGAGAGGCGCAGGTACTCGCAGATCCTGATGGCCAGGGGGTAGAGCCGCCGCAGAACCAGCCTGGCACGGGAGCACACGGAAGGTCAGCAGCACGGCGAGGGAGCGCAGCACAGCCGGCCTCGCGGGGAGGCCCGGAGCGCTCGGAGCCTGCTCAGCCCCCGGGCGGAGGTACGGGACTGTGCAGAGACCGCAGCGCAGCCGGACCCACGGCCTCAGTCCCGCCAGCCAGGTTGGCTCGGGGGACAGGCGCTGTCGTGTCCAGCTCGCGGGGGGATCCTCACCTGTCCAGCAGGACTTCGATGGTAAGCCGCTTGTATCTGCGGGGACAGTCAAGGGACAGCTCAGCTCGCCGAGCAGGACCGAGCCCCGCAGAGCGCAGGCAACGCGTGCCCGGGGCTGAGCCCGCCCCGGTGCACGTGGCGGCAGGGCCAGCTCAGCTCTGGAAGCAGCACAGGCCATTTCTGCGGGCCGCCAGAGCCCGCCGGCTCGCGATCACGGAGGGAAACCCGGCACGCGACACTGAGCCAGGTCAGGCCCAGCAGCGTGTGATGAGCATGAGCGTCTCAGCAACAGACCCCTGCTCTGGGGCCCAGGAGACGGCTGCTGCCCGGAAGACAGGGAGCTGGCTGCTAAGGGGCAGAGCATCCCACTCCTCCCATCTTGCTGCAGTCCCAGCAGCAGCCCGGAGCCCCAAATCCCCGGGTCAAGACCAGCACCGATTCCAGTGGCCTCGTGTGCTAGCAGCCAGATCCTGTTCCCCGCCCGCAGTCCTCGCTCCTGCGCCCGTCCCACAGAGGATACTGGGTGAAGGTGAGGGGGATGCCGATCTGATAGTCCCGGATGGCGTTGAGCACCCGCAGGTCCTGGCACATGCGCACGAAGCTCTCCGGGGGAAACTTGTCGATGAAGCACTTCCCAAAGGAGGCGGCCTGCAGGAGAGATGTGCGGTCTCTGGGGCGGAGTGAGTCACGGGAGAGGCCTTGAGCAGAGCAGGGAAAAGCTGTCAGCCTCGTCCCAAACTCTCCCACCGCCTCCTACACTCACCCTGAGCAGGGACTTCTGGGTTTCAGGCTCATGCTCGTAGCCGGCTGCCTCGATGCACTGGCTCACTGCCTCCGGAAGCAACTTCTGGTCCTTGATCTCCCGCAGGTACTCGTCTGCCTTCTGACTCTCCTTCTACAGGGAAGCAGAGCCCACAGGGAGACCTCAGGATCCGGGAGCTGATGTCTCCCAGCAGGAGCACGGACCGCCTCGCTCCCCACGCTCCCTCTGCTCTGCCCAGCGGGCGCTGGGTAGTGGGCAGCACTCAGCGAGCCCTCACCCCGGCGTCCCTGGGACTGGATCCCTGCGCACAGCCCGCAGGAGACCGGAGAGCAGCAGCGAGCACGAAGCCTGGGTGCCCGGCTCCTCCGAACAGGGCTCGGAGCAGCAGGGACACAACCGCATGACACTGCGCCGCCCAGCTCGTCACCCTACAGCAGCGTGCGGGCAAGGGCTGTCACCCTCTCGGGAGCCGGTGGAGCGTGGCCCCAGGGTCACAGCGATGTGCCTGCGCATCCTGCACTGATGAGCCGCTCAGACACCCCGCGCCGCCGAGCGGCTGCCGAGGTCTCCAGGGAAGAGGCTCTTCCTCCAGCCGGGCTGTGCTCCCTGCCCTCCCTGTGCTGCCAGGCAGGCGGCGCTGCCTCTCGTGCCCACCCAGGCGCCCCGAACTGCACGCCAAGCTGGGAGACCCGCTCCAGGCGTCCGGGCTCCAGCAGAGCCCAGCTCACACCCCGGGGCCGCGGCTGCTGCAAAGAGCCTCAGAGCGAGTGGCCCTGGCTGGGTCCCCATCACCTCCGGGCTCTTCCCTCCCGTTACCGCGGAGCAGGGATAACACTGGCAGCGGTCTGCATCGCATCGGAGCCGCCCTGACCGTGCGGTGCTCCCCAGGGAAGGCAGGGGGGAGGCAGGGCAGTGTGCCGGAGCAGGGCAGCGTGCCGTACCTCGTACTCCTTCTGCGCCTCCAGCAGCAGTGCCCCCGGGGCCATGGAGGCAATTTTAAAGATCTCCTGGCTGGCCTCTGCGGAGAAGGGAAGAAAAAGCGAGGGTGAGAGGCTGCCCCAACCCAGGAGCGAGTCGCCCGCACCCGGCTGGGCATCTGCTCTTACGCTGTCCCTCCCTACAGCTCCCCAGGGCTGGGCACGATCCGGGGGAGCCAACCCGCGCTGCCATCCGTCACCCTCCTCCCGCAGCCCCGGGGGCCCCAGCCTGGGCACCGAGCGCCGCAGGGGTGACCTGCCTCCCCAGCCGCAGGGAGAGACCCGCGGCCTCGCCACCCAGGGGACATCTCACCTGGGATCTCGTGCAGGAACTCGTGGGAGGTGCGGGACAAGATCCGGACCCCATCCAGCTCTGGCACCAAGTAGGAGTCCTCATCCAGAACAAATCTGTGCTCCCCACTAAGGACTCACGGGAAGAAGGCAGCTCCCGGCTGCAAGCCCAGTTCTGCCCAGGGCCAGGCCAGCCACAGCCAAGCCACCGAGAAACCCCGACAGCAACCATCCCCACGGGGCTGCGGCTCGTGACCCCACTTTCCAGGCAGACAGCGGGGCACAGGATCAGCCCTTGGAAGGGAGAGCAATCCTCCCGCTCACGGCAGCCCTTGTCCTCTGAGAATCAGGAGAGGATCATGGAAGGGCAGAGCAGCTCCCAGCTTGGTGCACCGGCCTCCTTTCCAAGCCAGGAGGAAGGCTGGGTCCTGTCCCTAGGGAGCTGGGAGACTAGGAGAAGGGGAACAAGGGCCTGGGGGGTCCAGAGAGGGAAGGTGCTTTCACTGCTGCACAAAACTGAGTTGACCGTGGCCGGAAAGGGGGAATTGTGGCTGAACTGCAGCGGAGAGGAACAAATTCAGCCTTATCTGACCATCCTGGGGGCCGCTGACAGCAAAGGCAGAGCCAGGGCTGCAGAACCACCGATGCTTGTGACAGAGACAGCGACAGCCGGAGGGAGGCCAGCTGAGGCCCACGGTTTGGGCTGGCCTTCAAAATGACACCAATGACACCTGTCCTTCCTCCCCAAAGGATACTGGATGCACTCCGTGGAGTTCCCTGCCACCATGAGCTGATGATCCCAGGCCACCACCACGGCACGCTGCCGGCTCCGGGGACGCATGCACCTGCCGGGGACCCCCAGCCCCGTCAGGGGCAGCGTTTACCCCCGAGGCCCTGCTCCAGCGCCAGGTCTGGTCCCGCAGCCCCCCAGAGCGGGGCCTGTCCCCACGCTCCTGGACCAGGAACGCGAGAGAAGGTCACATTCATCCCAGGGAGGCGCCAGAGCAGCCCGGAGCCAAGCGGACCCTGCTGAAGCAGGGGCACGAGGATGCTCCAGCGGAGCCAGGCCAACACGGGGTACAAGGATCCGGGGTCTCCGGATGGGCACAGCCCGGGGCAGAGGGAGCCAACCCACAGACCACTCACCAAACCATCTGCTTGGGCGGAGATCGGATGCTGCTGTTGAATTCGCAGAGTTTCTCCTGGAGCGGGAAAGAGCAGAGTTACAGAGGAGGAAGCGCAGGGAAAGGCACGTGCGGCGGGAGCCCGTGCTGAGGGCAGCGCCTGCAGGGGACGAGCAGCGCAGAGCGCTCTGGCCCCGGGAGCGCTGGTGCCAGCCTGTGAGCAAGAGGTCCCTTGGGAGCACCCGACCTCGTCACCAGCTCCGGCCTCTGCCGGGAACCGGGGAACAAAAACGGAGTGTGAAAAGCCTGTTCCTCCATTGCTATAGTACGCAACCCGTCTGCCCAAAGAGCAAGAAACTGCTTGTGCTTGACTGAAACCAGGTGGGGGAACCAAGGCTAAAGGAGAAAGATCTGTTTCAAAGAGTGCAAGAGGTAACCAATATGCCACTAGTATGAACCACATAAGCAGAGGGGAATTTGGGAGTGCAGAATCTTACGAGGCCACCTAGACCTAAGTGACCACATCGGTAATGGTAATAACGCTGAGACTGCCGAGGAAACGATATTAGAACTACCAAATTTGGGTACGGGTGTAACAGAATTGGGACCAGTGGGGAAAAAGTGATTAGGAACAAGTTGTTTATTTGTGAGGAGTTTGGGCAGAACAAGGGACATGCAAGGGCAGTAAAAAGGTGGGTCCAGAGACAGAAAAAATGGGCAATAAGGTATAAAACCAAGTAAAAAACAAAACAGGGTGGGTCTTCCGACAGCAGAAGCACAGATGCCTACGGGTGGTGGCGACGCTGACCTGCAGACCCCAGCCCAGCAGGACCCCGGGGGGAACCTGCTCACACCCCACCGCGCTCTCCATCATCAGCGTCTGGGAGACTTGGTGCGAGAGGGCAGAGTAAGGAGGGATAGACTTACGCTCTAATAGTAGTGGGGAGGGAAGGGAAATAGAAATGTAACTCAGTAGTAAATATACATGATTTTTAAGGTTTAAGATTGATAATTGATAGTTTTATAGTTATACGTGATAATGAACAGCCCTCAGCTCCTCCAACCCAGCCTGCGCCAGAGCGTGGGTCAGACCAGCATTGCCCCAAGTCGCCTCCGTGGCTGAGCCCGCTCTGCCCGGCGCGGCGAGGCCCAGCCCGGAGCCCAGCACTCACCTTCAGCGTCGACAGCCCCATCCAGATGTAGCCCGTGTCGGTGAAGAGCGCCAGGCAGCGGTAGTTGAAGGACACGGCCATCCGCAGATAGGCCCCAGCAGCGGGGCTCATGCCAGGTGGGGTCTGGGACGGGAAAAAGGAGACGGTTACACCTGGGGGCCAACCTGGGGATACCACACGTATCGCACACTGGCACAGATGCTGCCTAAAGGGCTGAGAGCCGGTTGCAGGTGAGGGTGTGAAGCTGGTGAGCAGTAGCCCAGGGCCAAGCTGGACCGTCCCTTCCCACTCCACCGGCCACCTCGTGCCTGCTCAATCCTCCCCGCTCTGCCCCGGCCAGTGTGGGGCCAGCATCCCTGCTGCCCACGCCTGCCCAGCAAGAGGGGATGCCCGTGGAGCAGACAGGGGACAGGAAGGACCTGCTAGCGAGGGCGGGAGGCTGGAGACGGGCGCCGTTCCCCACCGACGACCGCCCGCGGCTTGCTCACCACCACGGAGCAGGATGTGTTGTCCAGCAGGTAGAGATCCTGGCCGACCGCCAGCAAGACGATGGTCACCCTGTCCTGGGAGAGCACGGCCCAGCAGGAGGGCGGCTTCTGCAGACCTGCCGGGCACAAGGGATCAGGGCTCCGCGCCTGGCGGGAGCGGGGAGGAGGGCGAAGGGGACGCACCTGGCACCTCGGGCATCCTGCGCAGCTTCAGGTCATCGATGTTGGTGGTCAGGGAGAAGCGGTGCGCCCCGGTGAGGATGGCCACGCCGGTGCCGTACTCCGTGTGGAAGACCTTCGCCTCCAGCACGTGGTTCTGCAGCACCTCCTGGGCCACGGAGAGAGAGAGCTGAGGGCAGGCCGGGGCCGCAGGGGCAGCCCGCGACGGGCGCAGCAAGGAGCTCAGCACCGGGCTGCCAGGAGGGATGGTGCTGTCGGTGAAACACTGCTCTGGGAATGAAACCGCCCCCGGGAGGAACAACAGAAATACCGAGTCCAGCCCTGCACAGCACTGCCCTGCGTCCCTGCTCCGACAGGCCTTGCTCCTGCGGAGCAAAGGATCGTTCCGGCCCCATGCGTCACTGGGACGTCTGTCAGCAATTTTTCAAAGGAAGCGAGGCTGGGAGAGCCCCGCGCTTTCAGCTCTGCCCCCAAAAGGGCTGGGGGAGCACTCGGAGGCCGCGCAGCACGTGCTTCTCCCAGCTGCATAAACCCAACTCAAGGCGTTTCCCCGTGAAGAGCTCAGGGCAGGCGCAGCGGGAGCATGGCCCGAGGGCTGTGTCACCCTTGAAGGCCTCCTTGCTCTGACAGGACCATGCTCCCAGCGCCTGGCCCCGGCCCGAGGGCCCCGCTGGCCACGCCGCCGCGCGACGGACACCCAGCTCGGCCCGGCCCGCACGGCCCCGCTCACGTTGCCCATGCTGAAGTGACGCTTGAACTCGCAGAAGAGGTTGTAGATGAGAACGGTGCCGTCCTCCTGGATGCACAGCAGGTCCTCGCTGGCCGTCCAGCCCAGGTGCACCAGCTGGCCGCTCTTCCACTGCGGGAGGCGGGAGAGGATGCGTGAGCGCGCAGCAGGGCTTCGCGCCTCGCAGGGCAGCGTCCCAGCCGCAGCCTCTCGCCAGGAGACGTTTGTGAAGCCAGTGGCCTTCTCTTGGCTTTGGCAGCTCTCACGCCCCGGCCGTCCTGGCTCTGCCAGGTCCTGGCAACTTTTCCCCCTCCTGCTCTTCCTCTGCACCCTCACTGCTCCGTGTCCGCCTTAGCTCTGCACAACGGCGAAGGGAGGCTGCTCCTGTGGCTGCAACGCTCCTGGCGCTGCTGCTATCCCCTTCTCCCAGGGACCGGGTGGCTTCCCTCTCCCTACAGCTCTCTCCCCTCGCGTGCACCGCTGCTTTTGAGCAGCTTCTCTGAAGCTGCCGGGGGGCCCAACGGCGACTGCAGGAGCTGCACAGTCTCCGCACCAGAGAGCTTCGGGTGTTAAGGGCACAGGGCAGCATCTTGCTTCCCCGCTCAGAGATTAGAGGAGCTGCCCAAGGGCGCGTGATAAGCGCATGGCACGGGCAGGAGCGACCGCAGGTCTCACAGCCCAGTGCTTCGTCTGCAGCACCCAGGTGCCACCTCCTCCGCAGGGTGCCCGGGCCTCCCCCGCGGTGCCGCCAGTGCCTAGCGCTCTGCGAGCTCTTCCACAGCCACCCCGCTGCCTGGGGGCTCGTCCAGGCTGCTGCAAGGGTCCGAGAGCTGCAACCGCCTAGCGAGCTTGAGCCTGCACTGGCACAGGACACGCGGCGCAGGCACCGATGGCTCGCGTCAGCCGGCGCCTCCTGCCCGGGATGCAGCTGGGATTGTCCCAAGCTCTCCGGCCTGTCACCAAGTCCCCAAGAAGGGCCCAGGGGGCAGCTCGAAGGGGGTGGCTGGGTCCGAGAGCTAACGGTGCCCGCTCACCGCGCTGCACCACTCCGCACACGCACCGGGATGCTGGCCAGGAGCAGCCCCGAGGCCGAGTAGATCTCCAGCAACGGGCGGGCGCTGGGAGACTTCTCCTTCCTGCCGCTGTTCTTCAGCAAAGCTGCAGGCGGGATGGGACCAGCTGAGCCCGTGGCACCTGCTGCCCGTGCAGCCCCCACGGCGGGGGCGGCCCCGGCCCCCGATCAGGGTCCCCCGGCGACGTGGGGGGGGTGTGTGGGGGCCCTGCCCTACCTATGGGCCCCCCGTACGGGGCGGCCGCCACCAGGCAGTCCCGCAGGTCCTCCTTCAGGCTCCACTCCATGGCGTACAGCTCGAACTTCCTGCGGCCGCACGGACATGGGCGGGGGGCTGCGGACGGCGCCAAGCCCCCCGGCCAGCCCCGAACCCCACAAACAGTCCCGAAAAGTATGGCCAGTCCCAAACCCTGTGGCTGGACCCGAGCCCCACGGCTGGCCCCAAGCCCTGTGAAGGAGGGGGATCACTCCTGGGCCGGTACTAGGGATCAGGGATGGAGCCTCCCAGGCCAGTATTGGGGGACGGGGACTGGGGCTCCTCCTGGGCCAGTACCGGGGGACAGAGACTGGGACCCCCCCCCCGCCTGGGTCTGTACCGGGGGATGGAGATCACAACCGGGCCGGTGCCGGGGGACGGGGACTGGGACCCCCCTCCGCCTGGGTCTGTACCGGGGGATGGAGATCACAACCGGGCCGGTACTGGGGGACGGGGACCGAGACCCTACCCTCGGGTCAGTAGCGGGGGATGGAGATCACAACTGGGCTGGCACTGGGGGATGGGGACTGGGACTCCTCCTGGGCCGGTACCGGGGTATGGGGACCGAGACCCCGCCCCCCGCCCGGGTCAGTACCGGGGGACGGAGATCACAACCGGGCCGGTACCGGGGGACGGGGACTGGGACCCCCCTGTGGCGGGGAACGGGGACTCCCCCCCCCGCCCGGTACCAAGGACCGAGGACCCCAACGGGGCCGGTACCGGGGGACGGGACCCCCCCGGGCCAGGGGCAGGGTACAGGATCCCCCCCGGCCGGTGCTAGGGGACGGGGATCACAACCGGGCCGGTGCCGGGGGACGGGGACAGGCGCCCCCAGGGCCGGTGCCGGTGCCGCCCCTCACCGGTAGAAGGCCTCCTCGCCCAGCGGGTTCCAGTTGGCCGTGTAGCAGTCCATGGCGGCGGCGGCGGCGATCCCGCTCCGCTCCGCCTCGGGCCCGGCCTCCAGGCCGCCCGCCCCGCGCTTCCGCCCGGCCTCCCTCCGCTTCCGCCCGGCTTCCCCCCGCTTCCGCCCGGCTTCCTCCTGCTTCCGCCCGCCCCGCCCCTCGCTTCCGCCCGTTCCGTGACGCCGCCATGGCCGCCGCCATGTTCAGTGAGGGCAGGGGCGGAGCCGGGCCCGTCCTGTGCCCCCGCGCGCCCCCTCCGTGCCCGGCAGCCGGGAAGGTCCCTCGCGAGGGGACCCAGCGGCCGCGGCGGCCGGAGCCAGGGCAGGGCCCGTCCCGGCGGGGCAGCGCCGAGGGGACATGCACACACCAACACACGCATGCACAGGCTTGCACACGCGCGTGTGTGCATGTGCACGGCAACATACAATCACACACATGCACACACACACAGGCTTGCACACACATGTGTGCACACGCACAGCAACATGCCCATGTATGCAGGCACACGCACACAGCCTTGCACACACATGTGCATGCACATGCACAGCAACATGCACACACACAATCACACACATGCATACACACGGACTTGCACACACGTGCGCACACACACACAGTGACAGGCCCAGACACACAATCACACACATGCACGTGCGGACTTGCACACACGCGTGCATACACACAGCAGCAGGCCCAGGCACACACACACATGCACACACACAAACGCAGAGTTGCATGCACGCACATGCACAGCAGTCGCCCACACGCACGCACACCCAAACCCAGACTGCACACGCCCGTGCAGGCGCACCAAGGAGTGCAGGCACACGCTGCCGTCCCACGAGGCTGTGTTTATTTTGCACCAAAAGCGCCGTTTGCGCGTCAGGGGGCTGGCGGCGGGGCGGCGGGCAGCTCGCAGCGGTAGTGCAGCACCTGGAAGTGCAGGAGGCTGGCGAGCAGTGAGGGGCTGAAGGCTCCCACCCTGCGGAAGCCCTGGCCCTCGTAGAGCCGCTGCGCCGCCGTCTGCACCACCGAGGTGTAGAGCACCACGGCGCCGTAGCCCCGTGCCTGGGCGAAGCGCAGCACCTCGCGCGCCAGCGCCCGGGCGATGCCGCGGCCCCGCTGGTCCCGCCGCACCGACATGCGCTTCAGCTCCAGCGCCGCCGGCTCCGCCGCCGGCACCGCCGCCACCATGCCCACCACCGCCCCGCCGGCCTCCGCCACCCAGAAGCCGGAGTCGGGCGCCTGCAGGTAGGAGGCGCGGATGTCCCGCAGGTCGGCACCCAGCGCGTCCCGCACGTAGGAGGTGGTGAGCGAGCGCACCAGGGGCCAGGCGGCCAGCAGGACCAGCGCCGCGGCAGCCAGCGCCGGCGCCCAGCCGCCCGCCGCCGCCCGCACCCCCGCCGCCAGCGCCAGCAGCCCCAGCTGCGCCCGCCCCCACGTCAGCAGGCGGCGGTAGGCGGCCGGCGCGAGCTCCAGGATGCCGCGGGCAAAGAGGGTCCGCACCGCCTCGTAGTCGCCGTCCCGGTACTGCCGGATGCGGTACTGCGCCATGGGCCGCCGGCACCTGCGGCGCGGGGCGAGGCGAGGCGGCGTCGGGGACGGGCGCCCGGCATCCCGCTCACCGCGCTTCCGCCCTCGCCCCGCACCGCCTCGCCCCGCGCCCTTGGCTTTCCTTAAGCCACCTCCCCGCTCCGTTGCAGTTTTGCCCACTCCGTTGCATTTTACCTGATGCATTGCAATTTTACCCACTGCACTGCAATTTCACCCGCTCCATTGCAATGTTACTCACTGCACTGCAATTTTACCTGGTCCATTACAATTTTACCCACTGCTTTGCAATTTTACCTGCTGCATTACAATTTTACCCACTGCACTGCAATTTTACCCGCTCCGTCCCAGTTTCACCCCCTTTCCCCAGGGCTGCGGCATGCGCTGCAGTCAGGTTTGGGCTGGGAACGGTGGTGCTGGGGGGGGGAGGGAGCAGGGTGCCGAAATGCCCCTCTCACGGCTGCACCACGCTGGGGCGGAGGGAAGCCCGGGAGGTGCCGTGGGGTCCTGGGCAGGGTCTGGGGGTGCCCGACCCCGCCGCAGCCCCCGGTAGGGTCCCAGGAGCCCCGGCACTCACCAGTGCCTGCTGCCAGCGGCAGTCCCAGCTCCCTGCACGAGCCTCCGTGGCCACGGGATGCGGCGGAGCCAAGGCCAGGGAGAGGCTGGCGGCCACCCTGGACCTTGGAGCCCGTCCTTTGCCCCTGCGCTGCTGGCAGCCTTCGCGGCGCAAGGAGCCGGAGGCCAGGGTGAGGGGCACGGAGGCAGCCCAGGTGCACCGGGCCGAGCTGCCCCATGAGGGACCCGGGAGCCCCGGCTGCACAGGCCTCCTGCCCCCGCGCTGTGCTGGCAGCATCCGCCCCCTCTGGCTGTGCCGGGGCCGGGAAAGGGGCTGGCGCCGAGCGCTCTGCCAACGCCCTTCAGCTCCCGGCGCCGCGGCCCTTACCTGCGCCCAGAGCGGCCTGGGCCTCGGCACCCGCAGCACGGCCTGCGACGTCGGCACGGGAAGCGCGCCAAAGGAAGTGCTCCGCCGCCGCCGCTGCTGCCGCGTCGCTCCGTCCGCTCCGGGCTCCCTGCGCCTGCTGCGCGGGGTTTGCTGCCGCCTCCGGGTGCTGCGGCGGCGGCGGCGCCGGCCCAAGGGGGGCTGGGACTCGCTTTAGTCCCCTCCGCCGGCTCCACGGCCCCGTGCCAGGTCCCTCGCAGGCTGCTCCGCGCGCGGCTCCCCCCCCCCGCCAGCGCGGGAAGAACGAGCCGGGCCAGCGCTGCGGACGGACGGGCGTTTATTTCTGCACCTGCGGACGAGGGCAGGGGCCGGGGGGACGTGCCGCCCCGCGCGGGGCCGCGGCAGCCCCGGAGCAGCGGAGCACGGCGCCGGGGGGCCGAAGCCAAGAGTCCGGGGCGTCCCCGAGGAGGAGCGCGAGGCCTCCGGTGCGAGCACGGCTCCCCGCGTTCGCCAGGGCTCCCCGGCGCGAGGGTCCCTACCCCCCGCCCGAGACGCCCTCCCTGAGACACGGCGCCGGCGTCTCCCCGCAGCGAGGCACCGGGCCGGCGCGACCCCCCCCGTCCCCGCGGCAGGAGCAGGCTCGGCTCGGCTCTCCGGGGCCGCGGGCCAGCGCCGTGGGGCTGGGGGCCTGCCCCACGCCCCCCGGGGCGAGGAGGCCGCCGTGCCGCCCCGCGGGTCCCCCTTTGCACGGCGGCAGCGCCGGGGCGGCTCAGCGCGGCGCGGGCAGCTCGTAGCGGTACTCGGTGACGGTGCAGTTGGCCAGGCGGCCGTAGAGCGTGGGCAGCACGTAGCGGCGGTCGCGCCGGAAGCCCAGGCGCTCGTAGAGGCCGCGGGCCTCGCGCTGCACCATCAGCGTGTTGAGCACCAGGGCGCCGCAGCCCTGCTGCTGGCGGGCGAAGGCGACGGCGGTGCGGCACAGCGCCGTGGCGATGCCCAGGCCCCGGTAGTCCTTCCGCACCGACACGCGCTTCAGCGCCAGCTCCCGCCGGCCGGCGCGGGCCGGCAGCACGGCCGCCGTGCCCACCACGCGGTCGTCCGCCTCGGCCACCCAGAAGCGGGAGCGGGCGCTCTGCATGTAGGTGGCGCGGATGTCGCGCAGGTCGTCGGCGAGGCAGCGCTCGATGTAGGCGCTCCAGCAGGAGCCCAGGAGCTGCCGGCCCACGGCCAGGAGCAGCGTGAGGGCGAGGACGGGCAGCAGCAGGGAGCGGGAGCTGGCGAGCAGCAGGCAGAAGGTGCAGGCCAGCAGCAGCACCACCCACGGCTGCTTCAGCACGTGCAGGCACAAGGAGGGCACGTACTCGCTCATGCCGGCGGCGAACACCTCGCGCACCGCCTCGTAGTCCTCGTCGCGGTACGCCCGGATCCGGTAATCCGCCATGGTGCGCTCCGGCTACGGGGGAGCAGGGCTCAGCGGCTGCGCGGCCCCCGCACGCTGCCCGAATCCCGGCTCCCTGCACCCCACGGACCCATCCCAACTCCCCATGGCCCCCTGTCCCCCATGGATCCACCCCAACTCCCCATGGCCCCCCGTACCCCATGGATCTGCCCTGCACCCCATGGACCCATCCCCACTCCCCATGGCCCCCCTGTACCCCACGGACCTGCCCTGCACCCCATGGACCCATCCCCACTCCCCATGGCCCCCCTGTACCCCATGGACCTGCCCTGCACCCCATGGACCCGCCCCAACTCCCCATGGCTCCCTGTATCCCATGGACCTGCCCTGCACCCCATGGACCCATCCCCACTCCCCATGGCCCCCCTGTATCCCCTAGACCTGCCATCACCCCATGGACCCACCCCAAATCCCCATGGCCCCCCTGTACCCCATGGACCTGCCCTGTACCCCATGGACCCATCCCCACTCCCCATGACCCCCCTGTACTCCATGGACCTGCCCTGTACCCCATGGACCCACCCCAAATCCCCATGGCCCCCCTGTACCCCATGACCCCCCTGCACCCCATGGATCCACCCCAACTCCCCATGGCCCCCCTGTACCTCATGGACCTGCCCTGTCCCCCATGGACCCACCCCAACTCCCCATGGCCCCCCTGTATCCCATGGACCTGCCCTGCCCCATGGACCCACCCCAACTCCCCATGGCTCCCTGTATCCCATGGACCTGCCCTGCCCCATGGACCCACCCCAACTCCCCATGGCTCCCTGTATCCCATGGACCTGCCCTGCCCCATGGACCTCTCATTGCACCCCCTGGACCTGCCCTACCCCATGGACCCCCCTCACCCCCTAGGGATGACCCCTTATGTCCCATGGACCCCCAGCCCCCCAGGGGCCTGCCCCGCACCCCACCGACCCCCCCTGACCTTTGGGCCCCCCCTCACCGACCCCCCCACAGACCTGCAGCCCGGGGACCGTGGGCACCCCGAGCCCCCTGCCCCCATGGGACCCTCACACCCTGCGGGCCCCGCAGCTGCCCCACGGCCCCCGGGGCCCTGCCCAGCCCCCCATGTTCCCCCCCCCCTCGGGACCCCCCCGCACCCCTCACCCCCCCCCCGCGGTGGCCCCGCCCCTCCCCCCCGCTCACCGCGCCCTCTGCCCGGCACCCGCGCCGCCGCCGCCGCCGCCGCCGCCACTACTGCTGGCGCCTGACGCCAGCAGGGCTCGCCGCCCATTGGCCGCCGCTCCTCCCGGGGGACCGCCCCTCCCGCGGCAACAGCCAATAGGCGCCCGGCGGAGGGCGGGAGGGGGCTGGAAGAAGCACGGGGAGGACGGAGCGACGCGGAAGGGGGCGGGGCCACGGGGAAGGCGCGCCGGGGGGAGGGGCGGGGCGGGGCAACAGCGGCGTGTTATCCCCGTGCAGGGGCGCGTTGACCTTCAGGACAGGGGGCGGGGCATAGCCAGTGGGCGGGGCTTAATTCGGGGCGGGGCTTGTCCGGGGGCGGGGCAGTCCAAACTGGACCGGGCGCGGGGCAGGATCCGTCCCTGTCCCGCTCACCCTGGGCCAGGCCAGATGTGGGGCGGGGCCCAGCTGTGTCCCCCCATCCTGGATGTGGGACAGGGCCTGGCCGTGTCCCCCCTGTCCTGGCTGTGGGGCAGGGCCCAGCCGTGTCCCCCCATGCCGGCCGTGTCCCCCCCATGTCTCCCATCCTGGCCGTGGGGCAGGGCCCAGCCATGTCCCCCCATCCTGGCCATGGGGCAGGGCCCGGCCATGTCCCCCAGTCCTGGCTGTGGGGCAGGGCCTGGCTGTGTCCCCCTGTCCTGGCCGTGGGGCAGGGCCCAGCCGTGTCCCCCCATGCCGGCCGTGTCCCCCCCACGTCTCCCATCCCGGCCATGGGGCAGGGCCCGGCCATGTCCACCCGTGTCCCCATCCCAGCTGTGGGGCAGGGTCTGGCTGTGTCGTCCCCCCCCATCCAGGCCATGTCCCCCCCACGTCTCCCATCCCGGCCATGGGGCAGGGCCCGGCCATGTCCACCCGTGCCCCCATCCCAGCTGTGGGGCAGGGTCTGGCTGTGTCGTCCCCCCCCATCCAGGCCGTGTCCCCCCCACGTCTCCCATCCCAGCCGTGGGGCAGGAGGGCGGACAGAGGCAGCAGGCGACGCGGGGTGGGGGCGGGGGGCAGCACAGCCGCTTTACTGGGAGGCACATGGAGTGGGGGGGGGGGGCCCAACCCCAACCCGCCCCACGGCGCCGCCGCCACCGCTGCCGCCGCCGTCGTCGTCGTCCCCGTGGGCGCGGGAGCCGGCCCGCACCCCGCGGCGCCGCGGCTCAGGGCGGCGGGCGGCGGTGGGCGCGCAGGCGGTGCAGGCGGCGGCGGCGCAGGCGCAGCGGCGGGTCCGGGGGCGGGCGGGCGCCGCGGGCCAGCAGCTCGCGCCGGCGCTGCCGCGGCGTCTTGGCCAGGCGGAAGCTGCAGGGCGCCGGCTCGTTCTCGAAGGGCACGCGGCACGGCCGCCGCGCCTCCTCGTAGCCCGCCGCCCGCGCCGTCACCTCGTACTCGCCCGGGTTCAGCAGCCGCCAGTAGTCGCCGTCAGAGGCTGGCGGAGGAGGCGGCGCGGGGTCAGCGCTGGTGGTGCGCGGCTCGGCCCCGTCCTGTCCCGTCCCATCCCGTCCCCCGGGCCCTACCCGTGCGGACGTCGTGGTTGATGCCGTCCACCGAGATGATGGCGTCGGCGATGCCCTGGTCCGTGTCGGCGTCGCGGACCACCCCCTTGATGCCGCGGTGCACCTGGGAAGCGCCAGCCGCCGCGGGCGTCAGTGAGGCTGGGGCCATGCAGGGGGGGTGCTGCTGTGTGTGCACATGTGGCCACACGCGTGCACACACATGCACACGCATGCACACACACCCACATGCATGCACACACATGCACACGTGCCTGCCCACCCTGGCTTGCACATGTATGCACACATGTGTGCACATGCCTGCACACACATACATGCACATGCATGCGCACACATGCGCACACATGCATGCACACACGCACGCACATATGCATGCACACACACGCACACACACATGCGCGCCACCCTCCACCAGACCCAGCACCGGGGAAGGCCACGTGGGCGCTGGGACGCAGCAGCAGTCCCTGTCTGTGCCCAAACCAGGGCTCAGAGTGTGGCACGGCTGCACGGCACGCACACGCCAGCGCCTGCACACCCATGCTTTGCCTGGCATGCACACACCTTGCACACGCACACACCGTGGGGGGGGCAGAGATGCTGCAGGCTGCACACAGTGCACAGCGCACGCACCTTCCACACACGGTGCACACCGGGCACCCCATCGCGCGCAGGCCATGCATGCAGTGCACGCACCCTGCACACGCACCCTGCACACTCACCCTGCACACGCACACCGTGCATGCAGTGCACATGCACCCTGCACACACACCCTGCACACTCACCCTGCACACGCACACCGTGCACGCAGTGCACGCACACCCTGCACACGCACCCTGCACACTCACCCTGCACATGCACACCATGCACGCAGTGCACACCACCAGCACACTCACCCTGCACACGCACACCATGCACGCAGTGCACACGCCCAGCACACGCACCCTGCACACTCGCCCTGCACATGCACACCGTGCACGCAGTGCACACCCCCAGCACACGCACACTGTGACCGCAGTATACACACCCAGCGTGCACACACCGTGCACACAGCACATGCACCCTGCACATGCACACTGTGCACACAGTGCACACAACCTGCACGTGCACACCGTGCCCACCCAGCACACACCCCCAGCACATGCATACCGAGCACGATGCACACCCAGCACACACACCCAGCATGCACACACTGTGCACACAGCACACGCACCCTGCACATGCACACTATGCACACAGTGCACACACCCTGCACACACACACTGTGCACACCGAGCACGGTGCACACCCCCTGCACGCGCACACCGTGCACACCCAGCACATCCCCTGCACATGCAGACCATGCACACCCCCCCCCGCACACACATGCACACCGTGCACGGCGCCCACGGCACGTGCAGCCCCAGCACCTGCTGACCCCCCCGCAGTGGGGCTGGACTGGGGGCCGGAGCGGCGGGGCCCGGACGCCTGGGTCCCCCGGCTCTGCCCCTCCCCTGCTGCGCCCCGGCCCCCTCCCAGCCCCGCGTGGCGGGCAGAGACCCAGCGCAGCGGAGGGAGCCGGCCCAGCCCTGCACCCTGCGTCCCCAAACCCCTCATCCCTGAGCCCCGTGTCCCCAAACCCCTCATCCCCGAGCCCCCGTCCCCAAATCCCACATCCCTGAGCCCCGTGTCCCCAAACCCCTCATCCCTGAGCCCCGTGTCCCCAAACCCCACATCCCTGCGCCCTGCGTCCCCAAACCCCACATCCCTGCGCCCTGCGTCCCCAAACCCCTCATCCCTGAGCCCCGTGTCCCCAAACCCCACATCCCTGAGCCCTGCGTCCCCAAACCCCTCATCCCTGAGCCCCGTGTCCCCAAACCCCACATCCCTGAGCCCCGTGTCCCCAAACCCCTCATCCTCGAGCCCCCGTCCCCAAACCCCACATCCCCGAGCCCCGTGTCCCCAAACCCCTCATCCCCGAGCCCCCGTCCCCAAACCCCACATCCCTGAGCCCCGTGTCCCCAAACCCCTCATCCCTGAGCCCCATGTCCCCAAATCCCACATCCCTGAGCCCCCTGTCCCCAAACCCCACATCCCTGAGCCCCGTGTCCCCAAACCCCTCATCCCCGAGCCCCCATCCCCAAACTCCACATCCCCGAGCCCCGTGTCCCCAAATCCCACATCCCCGAGCCCCCTGTCCCCAAACCCCTCATCCCCGAGCCCCCGTCCCCAAACCCCACATCCCCAAGCCCCCTGTCCCCAAGCCCTGCCTCCCTGAGCTGTGTGTCCCCGTGTCCCCAGACCCTGCATCCCCCAGCCCCACATCCCACATCCCTGAGCCCTCCGTCCCCAAGTCCCGTGTCCCTGAGCCCCACATCCCATGTCCCCAAGGCACACGTCCCCAGACCCCACATCCCTCAGCCCCGTGTTCCTGAGCCCCATGTCACATGTCCCCGAGTGCCACATCCCCAAGCCCCACATCCCTAAGCCCCACGTCCCACATCCCTGGACCCCACATCCCTGAGCCCCACGTGCCATGTCCCCGAGCCCTGTGTCCCCAAACTCCACATCCCCATGTCCCCAAGTCCTGCGTCCCTGAGCCCCGTGTCCCCAAGCCCCATGTTCACGGGACCCCGAGCCCCATGTCCCCCATCCCCATGCCTCGTGTCCCCGCACGCCGTGTCCCTGAGCCCCATGTCCCCCATCCCCACGCCCTGTGTCCCCAAGCCCCATGTCCCCAAGCTCCATGTTCACGGGACCCTGAGCCCCATGTCCCCCATCCCCGCGCCCCGCGTCCCCACACGCCGTGTCCCTGAGCCCCATGTCCCCCATCCCCGCAGCCCCATGTCCCCCATCGCCATGCCCCATGTCCCCACGCCCCATGTCCCCGAGCCCCATGTTCACGGGACCCCAAGTCCCATGTCCCCCATCCCGTGCCCCCGACCTGCTCCATGTAGAGCAGCAGGGACTCGCGGTTGTTCTCCCACTCGCCGGGCAGCTCGGAGGCGTGCGGGAACTTGTCGCACGACAGCTCCACCGTGATCTCGAAGCAGTTGGTGTGCAGGTAGCTGAAGTCGTTCATGCCTGCGCGGGCGGCGGGGACGGGCGTCAGGGGCCGGGTGCCACCACCGTCACCGCCGTCACCGTCACCGCCGCGTGCACTCACTGCCGGGCACCGTGTGCCAGTTGGCGCCGTTGATGATGTTGCCGGAGCGGGCGAAGTCGTCGTAGTGGCAGAGGCGCCGCTCCTCGCGGGCCATGGCCAGGTTGGAGGTGGCGTAGACGGTGGCCAGCCAGCGGAAGACGCCGTCGTCGGCGGTGGGCGTCAGCTCCTGCGCCTTCCAGTAGGTGCGCGTCATGTCGAAGGGGTAGGTGACCACCAGCTCGCCGCCGTGCAGGTTGGCGCTCAGCACGAAGGGGTACCGCTGCATCCAGTCGATCACGGCGCGCGTCTCGGGGGCCACCTGTGTTGGGGGGGGGGGCACCGCGTCGGCGCCGGCCGTGGGAACGGGCACCCGGCTCCGGGGCTCTCGCCGCGGCCGCGGGGTCGGGACAACCCTGGGCGTCCCCATGCGGTGGTGCCACCGGGCTCACCGTGGTGGTGCCACCAGGCTCATTGTGGCAGTGCCACCAGGCTCATCATGGTGGTACCACTAGGCTCACCACGGCAGTGCCACCAGGCTCACCATGGTGGTGCCACCAGGCTCATCACGGTGGTGTCACCAGGCTCATCACAGTGGTTCTACCAGGCTCACCGTGGTGGTGCCACCAGGCTCACTGTGGTGGTGACACCAGGTTCACCGCTGCAGTGCCACCAGGCTCACCACAGTGGTGCCACCAAGCTCACCATGGTGGTGCCACCAGGCTCATCATGGTGGTGCCACCAGGTTCACTGTGGTGGTGCCACCAGGCTCATCATGACAGTGCCACCAGGCTCATCGCGGCAGTGCCACCAGGCTCACTGTGGTGGTGCCACCAGGCTCATCATGACAGTGCCACCAGGCTCACTGTGGCAGTGCCACCAGGCTCATCATGGTGGTGCCACCAGGCTCACTGTGGTGGTGACACCAGGTTCACCGCTGCAGTGCCACCAGGCTCACCACAGTGGTGCCACCAAGCTCACCATGGTGGTGCCACCAGGCTCATCATGACAGTGCCACCAGGCTCATCGCGGCAGTGCCACCAGGCTCACTGTGGTGGTGCCACCAGGCTCATCATGGTGGTGCCACCAGGCTCACTGTGGTGTACCACCAGGCTCACCGCTGTGGTGCCACCGGGCTCACCGTGGCGTTGGCGAAGGTGTAGTACTCGGGGATGGGGATGTAGTGGTTGGGGAACCGGTCGGGCACCAGGTCGTTGTCCTCAGCGTCCCACAGCGCCGTGTTGAGGTCGGCGAAGTTGTGGTTGAGGTCGATGCCCTCGTAGGTCCAGCGCCCCATGGCCCATCCGGCCAGCTCCGAGCCCTGCGGGGGGCTGGGATGAGCAGGTGGCACCGGGAGCAAGGCGGGGGGGGGGGGGTCCCGGATGGGGCGCCCCGCGTCCGTACCAGCTTGTAGGCGGTCTCGTAGCCGTCGGGGTTCATGGAGGGCAGCAGGTGGATGCGGGTCTCGGTGACCAGGCGCACCACGCGCGGGTTGCCCCGCCGGTATTCCCGGCACAGGTATTCCATGAGGTTGAGGAGCAGCTCCCGACCCAGCACCTCGTTGCCGTGCATCCCGGCCACGTAGCGAAACTCCGGCTCTCCTGCGGGCACGGCCGGAGGGTGGGTGCCGTGCCACCCCCCCCCCCCATAAAATCCCTCCTCCCGGCGGGCACCTACCCACTTCGTGGCGCCCGGGGTGGTCGGAGATCTCCATGACGTACATCTTGAGGCCCAGGTAGCTCCGGCCGATGCTGTAGACGCGGGTGATGTCGGGGCACTCCTGGCTCACCCGCCGCATCAGCTGCCAGGGCGACGCGCTCGCGTCATCGTCCCCCCCCACACCCCGGGCTGCCACCCCACGGCTGCGGGGACCCCCTGCCCCCCGGGGCTGCCACCCCGCGGGGGCCACCAGGATCACCGTGGTGGTGCCACCAGGATCACCGCTGCGGTGCCCGGAGGTCCCGGGGGTGCGGGACCCCCTGCCCCACGGCCGGGATGGTCCCGGGGGTGCGGGACCCCCTGCCCCACGGCCGGGATGGTCCCGGGGGTGCGGGATCCCCTGCCCCACGGCCGGGATGGTCCCGGGGGTGTGGGACCCCCTGCCCCACGGCCGGGATGGTCCTGGGGGTGTGGGACCCCCTGCCCCACGGCCGGGATGGTCCCAGGGGTGCGGGACCTCCTGCCCCACGGCCGGGATGGTCCCGGGGGTGCGGGACCCCCTGCCCCACGGCCGGGATGGTCCCGGGGGTGCGGGACCCCCTGCCCCACGGCCGGGATGGTCCCGGGGGTGCGGGACCCCCTGCCCCACGGCCGGGATGGTCCCAGGGGTGCGGGACCCCCTGCCCCACGGCCGGGATGGTCCCAGGGGTGCGGGACCCCCTGCCCCACGGCCGGGATGGTCCCAGGGGTGCGGGACCCCCTGCCCCACGGCCGGGGCGAGAAGGGAACGAACCTTCCTCATCTCGTCGTAGTTGTGGTGCCGGAAATCCAGCTCGTCCGTGGGGATGGGGTCGCTGGGCCAGTAGTAGATGTTGTTGGGATCTGCAGGGAGCCGAGGGCCGGGGCGGGAGCGGGAGCGGGGATGGGGGGAAGTCAGGGCCAACGCCGGGACGCGGGAACGCAGGGACGCGGGAACAGCAGGGACGTGGGAACAGCTTGGACACAGGAATGGCCGGGACAGGGGAACACAGGGACCCAGGAGCAGCAGGGACACAGGAACGCAGGGACATGGGAACAGCAGGGATGCAGGAACAGCTGGGATGTGGGAATGGCTGGGACACGGGAACACAGGGACACGGGAACGTCAGGGACACGGGAATGCAGGGACACGGGAACGCAGGGATGTGGGAACAGCAGGGACGTGGGAACAGCTGGGACATGGGAATGCAGGGACACGGGAACGCAGGGATGTGGGAACAGCAGGGACGTGGGAACAGCTGGGACATGGGAATGCAGGGGTGTGGGAACGGCCAGGGTGTGGGAACAGCCAGGATGTGGGAATGGCAGGGATGCAGGAATAGCCAGGGCACAGGAACGGCCAGGATGTGGGAACAGTGGGGACACGGGAGCAGCCAGGATGTGGGAACAGCTGGGACGTGGGAACGGCAGGGATGCAGGAATGGCTGGGACGCGGGAAGGGCAGGGACATGGGAAGGGCAGGGACATGGGAATGCAGGGATGCAAGAACGCAGGGATGTGGGAATGGCAGGGACATGGGAATAGCAGGAACATGGGAATGGCAGGGATGTGGGAATGACGGGGATGTGGGAATAATGAGGATGCAGGAAGGGCAGGGACGTGGGAACGTGGGAACGCGGGAACGCAGGGATGCGGGAGTGGCTGGGATGTGGGAACAGCTGGGACGTGGGAACGGTGGGGATGCGGGAACGCAAGGACGCAGAATGGCCGGGACGCGGGAACGGCGGGGACGTGGGAACGCAGGGATGCGGGAGTGGCTGGGATGTGGGAACAGCTGGGACGTGGGAACGGTGGGGATGCGGGAACGCAAGGACGCAGAATGGCCGGGACGCGGGAACGGCGGGGACGTGGGAACGCAGGGCCGCGCCAGGGGCACCCACCGGGCACCGGGCAGCCCAGGATCTCGGCGCGGAGGCAGATGGTGCCGTTGGGGAACCAGGTCTGGGGGTTGATGCGGATGTAGCGCGCCACCACCGGGGCCGGCAGCAGGTTGAGCACCGGCGTCTCGGGGTCCTTGTTGCCCGGGAACACCTGGGGGGAGAGGGGCTGCCGGGGGCCGCGGCGCTGCCCGCCCCTGCCTGCACCCTGCCTGCCCCTGCTCACCCCTGCCCGCACCCTGCCCGCACACTGCCCCCCCCACCTGCACCCTGCCTGCACCCTGCCTGCACCCTGCCTGTACCCTGCCTGTACCCTGCCCGCACACTGCCCCCCCGCCTGCACCCTGCCTGCACCCTGCCTGTACCCTGCCCGCACACTGCCCCCCCCGCCTGCACCCTGCCTGCACCCTGCCTGCACCCTGCCTGTACCCTGCCTGCACCCTGCCCACATGCTGCTCACCCCTGCCCACATGCTGCCCACCCCTGCCCGCACCCTGCCTGCACCCTGCCTGCCCTTGCTCACCCCTGCCCGCATGCTGCCCACCCCTGCCCGCACCCTGCCTGCACCCTGCCTGCCCTTGCTCACCCCTGCCCGCATGCTGCCCACCCCTGCCCGCACCCTGCCCGCACCCTGCCTGCACCCTGACCGCATCCTGCCCGCCCCTAGGCACAGGCAGCCAAGCCGAGCTGCGTCGGGGCTCAGCTGCAACTCTGCAGCCCGTTGCACGAGGGGCTGCAGCCCGTCAGCCGGGGGGTGCCCCGCAGCCCGTCCCTGCCTGCACGCCCCCCCGTTCCCCCCTGCACGCTGGCCGCCCCCCACTCTCCTCGCCCCGGCCTCCCCCGGCTCCCCTCCAGCCCCCAGTGAGAAGCAGCCGCGTGGTGCCGGAGCCGGCTCCAGCGGGGGGGACGCGGCACCAGGCTGCATCGCCCTGCGTCCCGGCACCGGGAGCTGAGCCCCGCGCCGGCCCCCAGAGCAGCACCCTCGCCCATGCACACGCCTCCGTGCCGGCCCCCCCCCCACGTGAGCTTACGCACGCACATGCCAGAGAACATGTATTCACACGCACGCACGTGCGCGCTGAGCCCTGTGCACACCTGGGTGCATGCCCTGCGCTCCCCTGTGCTCACACGTGTGTGTGCAGGGTGCACACGCACACACGCATGCACTGAGCCCCGTGCACACCCATGTGCACGCCCTGTGCACATGCACACACACTTGCTGAGCCCCGTGCACCCCCGTGTGCATGCCCTGTGTACATGCATACACATGCACTGAGCCCCGTGCACACCCATGTGCATGCCCTGTGCACCCACACACACATGCACTGAGCCCCGTGCACACCTGTGTGCACGCCCTGTGCACACGCACACACACTTGCTGAGCCCCATGCACATCCGTGTGCACGCCCTGTGCACACGCACTCACGCATGCACTGAGCCCCATGCACACCCATGTGCACACCCTGTGCACACGCGCATGCACTCGCTGAGCCCCGTGCACCCCGTGCACCCGCTCTGCGCCCCCCACGCGCAGGGGGCCGGGCCAGCGGCAAGCACAAGGCGCCTTTGTGCCGGCGCCGGGGCTGCGGGGGGAGTGGGAGGACGCTGTCCGCGAGAGGCGGCCAAAGGCAACAGCGCCGGGGCCGGGAGCTCCCGCGTGCCGGCACCTACCGCCTCCCGGCTCCCGTTGCGGCACGGCTGCCAGGCGCGGCTGTCGTTGCTGACCTGCACCTTGTAGGACGTCACCCAGTCGTACCTGCGAGGGGCACAGGGGCGGCGGGTCGGGGGGCGCCGGCGTGGGTGCATCCCGCGGGTGCCGCGCCGCGCCGCCCGCCCTTACGTCCAGATGGAGTTGAGGCCCTGCGTGATGACGCCGGTGAAGTTGGTGAGCCGCCGGGCGTCGATCTCCAGCCACTGCTCCTTGTCCTCGTGCCCTGCGCACCAGCCGCCGTCGTAGAAGTCCCCGTCGTAGAGCCCCGACTGCGGACGGAGGGGGTCAGCCGGCGG
Organism: Apteryx mantelli; assembly: GCF_036417845.1. Lineage (NCBI taxonomy): Eukaryota > Metazoa > Chordata > Aves > Apterygiformes > Apterygidae > Apteryx > Apteryx mantelli. The sequence continues at coordinate 87,446,719 of NC_089982.1, read as the reverse complement.
CGTGGGGACCCCGCGGGGATGGGGACGGGACCCCACGGGGGTTTAACGGGACCCTTTTTGGGGCCGCGGCAGGGTTCCCCCCGCTGCCGTGCAAATGCAGGTGAAAATGCAGCGTGGCTTGTCCTGCCCGGCGCCAGGGGCGAGGGGACGTGCCGCAGTGGGGGCTGGCGGGGAGCAGAGCCCTGGCTGCCCCTGTGCACCCCATGCATGGCCTATGTGCACCCCACACGCCCCGTGCACCCTGTGCACCTTGTGCACAGCCTATGCACGGCCCATGTGCACCCCATGCACGGCCCATGTGCACCCCGCACACCCCGCACACCCTGTGCACCTTGTGCGCAGCCTGTGCACGGCCCATATGCATCCCGTGCACGGCCCATGTGCACCCCACATGCCCCATGCACCCTGTGCACCTTGTGCACAGCCTGTGCACGGCCCATATGCACCCCGTACACGGCCCATGTGCACCCCACATGCCCCATGCACCCTGTGCACCTTGTGCACAGCCTATGCATGGCCCATGTGCACCCCATGCACGGCCCATGTGCACCCCGCACACCCCGCGCACCCTGTGCACCTTGTGCGCAGCCTGTGCACGGCCCATATGCACCCTGTGCACGGCCCATGTGCACCCCACATGCCCCATGCACCCTGTGCACCTTGTGCGCAGCCTGTGCACGGCCCATATGCACCCCGTGCATGGCCCATGTGCACCCCACATGCCCCATGCACCCTGTGCACCTTGTGCGCAGCCTGTGCACGGCCCATGTGCACCCCATGCACAGCCCAAGTGCACCCCACATGCCCCATGCACCCTGTGCACCTTGTGCACAGCCTGTGCACGGCCCACACATCCCGTGCATGGCCCATGTGCACCCCATGTGCCCCGTGCACAGCTCACGTATGCCCCATGGGCCCCGCGCACCCTGTGCATGGCCCATATGCACCCCGTGCACAGCCCCCGTGCACCCTATGCATCCCATGCATAGCCCGTGCATGCCCCGTGTACTCCGTGCATGGCCCATGTACACTCCATACACCCCACGTGCCCTGCGCAAGCCGCCGTGCACCCCACGCACAGCCCCTGTGCGCCCCGCGCACCCCACACGGGCGCTGCCCGCCCTACCTGGATGTTGAGCCGCCCGCGGTGGGCGCCCAGGCCGTAGCGCTTGTCGCTGGAGGAGCGGAGCTGGGAATCCAGCACGCGCAGGGACTCCAGCCCCAGCGGGGGACACGCTGGCGACAGAGCAGAGGGCCAGGCTCAGCCGCCCCCGCGCAGGGGCCCCCGCTGGAGCAGGATGCCCACGGAAGCAGCGGAGCCCCCGGGGTGCCGTGCTGTGCCAAGGTGGCCGGGCGAAGCAGCCCCGTCTCCGCGCGCCCCGGCGGGGCCAGACCCGAAACACGTGGTGAGATGCGGAGCCTCCTCCCTGGCGCAGGAATGCGGCCGCCCAGGAACGGCAGCCCTGCGGCCGCAAGCACCGTGCTGGCCGCAGGGCCCTGCGGGGCCGCTCCCGCTCCCGGTCCCGCGCGGCGAGGGCCAGCGCTCCCCGTCCCGTCCCGCTCGCTCCGGTGCAGCGCCCGGACAGGGAGCATGGGGAGCAGGCGGAGGACGGGGGCCACGAGCCCTGGGTGCCCCAGCCAGCCCCGCTCCTCGGGGGGCTTTGGGGGCTCCTGGTCCCTGCTGCCCCCGGACCCAGCGCATCCACCCAGGGGCTGGTGCATCCGCTGCCCAGGGAAGCGGCCCCATCCCAGGGGGCCATGGTGGTGCGTGTGCACACGGGTGAACAGGATGCGTGTGCACACGAGTGCAGGCAGCAGCGTGCACGGGGGTGCTGCCGCATGCATGCATGCATGCGTGCAGGGCGCGTGCGCAGGGTGCCGCGTGCATCTGGGGCGCGTGTGCCGGCGGCGCGTGACGGCACGTGCCTGCCCAGGGTGGGGGGCCGCGTCCTCCCGAGCGCCGGGAAGGGCGCGATCGGTTCCCCACGCGCCCGCGAGCCAGTGCCGAGGAGGCAACGTGCACCGTGCCTCCGCCGCTCGCCCGGTGCAGCGTGGGGCCCAGCACGGGTGCGCGGTGACACTGCCGGCTGCGCGGGGCTGGGGGCTGGTGTTGCATGCGCGTGTGCGAGTCCGTGCTGGGACGGGGGCAGCTCCACGGGGCCCCTCCGCGCCGCCTCCCCCCCCCCCACACGCTGCTGGCACCTACCCGGCTCCGGCTGGGCAGCCGCTTCCTTGGCCGCTGCCTTGGGCTTCTTCTTCAAGACTTTTTTCTTTATCACTTTAACCCGCACGATCTTTTTCCTGGGCACCGGGGCTGGAGGGAGGCAAAGCGGACGCCGGTGGGCAGCGGGGTCCCGCGGCAGCAGCGCGGGGCTGGGGTCCCTGTCCCCCCCGAGGGAGCTGGCTGCATCGGCTCGGTCCTGTGTGCTCCCGCCCGGCTCCGCACCCCGGCTCCTCTCCCCCGTGCTGCGCGGGTGCAACGCGTGCGGGTGCTGGGCACGTGCGTGCAGTGCAGGTGGGTGCAGTGTGTGCGGGTGCAATGCACGTGGGGGCTATGTGTGTGTGTGCAATGTGTGTGCATGCTCTGTGCGCAGGTGTTGCATGTGCAGTTGCTCTCTGTGCGCAGTGCATGTGGGCGCAGTGTGTGCGGGTGCAGTGTGTGCAGGTGCAGTGCATGCGGGTGCTGTGGGTGCAGCGCAGGTGTGTGCGGTGCAGATGGGTGCTGTGCAAGGCAAGCGCTCACCCTGCAAGACCAGGGGCTTGGGGCGCTGCCCAAACCACTGCCCAAACTGCGCCTGCACTCGCAGCTGCCCCTGTAGCACCGTGCCGGGGGGGGGGCGGCCCCCAGCACCCCATGCTGCCCTCGTGCGTGGGGACACCCCGGGGTGCCCACACGCTGGGCGATAGCAGAGCCCGGGTGCGTGCACGCGAGCACCCCGGCTCCGCAACCTGGCGGTACCCGGCAATCCGGCCCGGCACAGCCAGGGCACGGCGGCTGCGGGGGAGTGTGCTGCGGGAGCTGCATGCACATGCCAAGCACACGCGTGTGCATGCACACACACACACACACACACACACACACAGAAATCTGCACACACACACACACACACACCCCCGCCAGCACAGGGGTATGAATCACACAGACAATGCAGACACACAGACACTCATGCAAACCACAGACATGCGGACGCACACACCACAGGCTCACAAAAAGGACACACGCAGACACACCAACACACACAGACGCACATATAAACCACACGCGCACACACAGACACACGCACACACCGCACACACATACCTGCCCCAAACTCGGGCTCTCTCAGACGAGCACTCTCACTCCTCCATCTGCACTCACGCACACTCACACACTCGTGCACACAAGCACACTCCCATCCACTCACCCCCCCCAGCAGCTGTGCACACACACGCACCCCTTGTGCTCACACGCACACGCACCCCGGGTCTTGCAAACACACTAGTGCATACACACACGTGCCCTGGGTGCTCACACACACACACACACACACACACAGAGTCTTGCAAGCAAACACACACACGCGCATACACAACCACACTCCCTGTGCATGCACACACACACACACACACACTTGCACACACATTGTGCACACCCACACTCACCCCTTGTGCTCACACACTAATGTGCACACAAAGTCTTGCAAACACACACTTGCACACGTGTGCACACGCACACACTCACCCCCCCGTGCATGCACACACACTTGTGCACACACACTCACCCCCGTGCACACACACCCCCCCCCCGGCAGCCCCATCCCGGCCCCCCCCGCGGCTCCTACCTTTCGTACCCGGGTCCCCCCCCTGCCGCCGCCGGGCCGCCCCCTCGGGGCCGGCGGCTGTGGGCGCCGCGGTGCTGGGGCGCCCCGCTGCCGGGGTGCCCGCTGTGCCCCGGGGGGGGCCCGCCGTGCCCCGGGGGGTGCTGGCCGTCGTGGCCCGGGGGGTGCTCGCCGTCGTGCCCCGGGGGGGACCCGCCGTCGTGGCCCGGGGGGTGCTGGCCGTGCCCCGGGGGGGGCCGGCCGTGCCCCGGGGGGTGCTCGCCGTCGTGGCCCGGGGGGGACCCGCCGTCGTGGCCCGGGGGGGGCCCGCCGTGCCCCGGGGGGTGCTCGCCGTCGTGGCCCGGGGGGCGCCGGTGGAGGCCGGCGGGGTGCCCGCCCCCGTGCTCTGCGCGGTGCCCGCCGCGGCCCCCCCGGGGAGCCCCGCCGCCGGGGGGGGCTGGGAGCGGCGCGGCGGCGCGGGGCGCGGGGCGCCGTCGGGGCCGCCCCCCCGGGCCGGGGCGGCCGCGGCCAGGAGGAGCAGGGCCAGGGGCAGCCGCAGCATGGCGGGGCCGCGGCGCCGAGCAGAGCCGAGCCGAGCCGTCCGCTGCCGCCGCTGCCGCCGCCGCCGCGCTGCCGCCGCCCCTGCCCGCGCCCCGCCGCCGCGGCCCTCCCCCGCCGCTCTCGCCGCCCCTTCCCGCTCGCCGCCTTCCCCCGGCCCCCGCCCCCGGCCCTGCAGCGCCGAGCACCGGCCCGGCGCAGCGACGCGACGCGACGCGGGGGCCGCGGCCGTGCCTCAGTTTCCCCGGGCTGCTGGGGGCGTCGCGACCCCCCCACCCCACCCCACCCCCAGCGCTGCCCGGGCTCCCTGGACGGCGCTGGCAAACGTTTGCACCCGGACAGCCTGGTGGCTGGAGCGTCCCCTGTCCCCTGGCACCAGCCTGGCAGCCAGCCCGGGTGTCCCTGTCTGCTCCTCGGGGACATACACGGTGCTCGGTGCCGGGATTGGGCTCCGGACAGGATGCACTGTGGGGCCGGCTGGCTCGCGGCAGCTCGCTGGCCCCGATCCTGGTCCCGGCGGATGCATGTGGTCCCTTCCCATGTGGCAGCACGACGGGGCCGCGGTGCTGGGACGCTGCACCGAGGCCGGGCGCCGAGGGGTCGCGTGGGACGGGGCCGGTGCGCGGGGCCGCAGCGGGGAGCGCGGGGACGTTCCCGCAGCACCGCTTGCACACGGGGTTCATCGCTGCTCTTCCCTGCAGGAACGCCGGAGCTCCGACTACACGGCGCTTGGGGCACCGGCCCTGCTCAGGCCGGAGCGATCCGCTCGCCGTGTTCCCTGGCCCCTACGTGCGCCCTTGCCCCGGCGCCGCCGCGGGGCCCCCGGCAGCAAAGCGCGGCCAAGCCAGCTCAGCCCTGCCGCGAGCGGGGCGGGGGGGGGGCAGTGCCTCGTCCCCGGGGGCTGACGAGGATCCTGGGGCCAGCGGGATGGGACGGCGCATCCCGCGGGGGGCTGAGAAACACGGGAATCTCCCATCAGAGGAAGCTGTAAATCCTGGCGCGCGGGGAGGGGAGCGGCTGCACTGAGACCCCCTGTGCAGCCTCCGGCACGCGGCCGGGTCCCGGTGCCCGCCGGGCTTTCGTGCCGCAGGCTTTTCCCACTCTCCTTCCCGCCCCGGCCAGGCGCACACGTGTCTCTGCCTCCTTCCGCAGCGCCCGGGCGCTGCGAGCCCCCGGGGCGGTGGGAAGCTCCCGCGCCCTCTGCCCTTCTCGCCCCCCCGCCACGCACGCAGGCCGGCACGGCCGTTCCCGGCGCTCCCGCCAGCCGCCCATGACCTCATTTTCCACCCCAAAAGGGCCTTCCCGGGCCTGACTTTTAATTCTTTTTATTAGGACTTTTTATAGCCTCCTGCGGCGGGGTTTGGGCCGAGGGGGGAGGCAGCGGGCTGGGCCCTGCGCCGGCACCGCTCACGGCGCCGATGGGGCCCTGGCGTCCCTGCGCCCGGCTCGCCCTCCTGGTCCCCTCGGCGTCGGCAGTGGTCCCCTGCGCCCTCGCCGCCACCGAGGAGCCCGGTGTTGCCGCCTGGCCGGGCAGGCCGATCCCAGCCGAGCTGCGGCCTCCAGGGAGGATGAACCCGCCGCTCCTGGCCCGTACGGTGCTGCCGGTGCCGCAGCTCAGCCCCCGTGGCCTGGGGCTCTCGGGCTTTGCAGCCCTCGGCACGCTCCGGGCGCCAGTGGCAGGGCTGCGGGCGGCCCCGCTCCGCGGCCGCTCCGGGCACAAGGCTCGGCAGGCTCCGGCGCTCTGATTCAGCCCCAGTCAGCACTTCCAGGGATTCCATGAATTTCCACATGCAGCCTGGAGCGGAGCCAAGCCGGCCGCAGCTGCGCGCCCGGCCGGCTGCCAGCGTCCCCTCCTGCCGCCCCGGCGCCTTAAAGGCACCGCGCTGTCCCAGCACGGGATCCCACCGGGCAGCTGCTGTGGCCCCCACCGCACCTCGCAGCCGGATCGTGGGTCCGGAGAGGCCCCCGGGGATGCCAGGTGCCGCGGTGCCCCGGCACATTGGGCCGGCCGGCAGCCCCGTGCCGTCGGCGCCGGGTTGCTGGCAGCTCCTGTGCCCCAGCTCCACAGGGCTGTGCCGGTGCCCGGCGCCCCAGGGCCAGCTGGCTCGCTGCCCCGGGCTGCCCCGGCTCCGGGACCGCAGGCGGCCGCCGTGGCCGTGGCCGGCTGCCAAGGCAAACGCGGGCGCAGCCCGGCCGGCCGCGAGGCTCTGTGCCAAGCCGCGTGGCGGAGCCGGGCTCGCGCTCGCTGGGGCGGGGGGACGCAGTGCGGCGCAACGCAGGGGCGGGTGGGCTTCGCCCTCCCAGGCGCCCAGCCTGTCCCCACCAGGACCGAGGGAAGAAGGCAGGGAGAGCTGGGCCTCCGGCTGGGATGGAGCCAGTGCAGGGCTGGTGCAGGGTCATTCGGGTTCGGGAACCCAGGGGTCAACGTTGGGCCTGATCCTGATCGGCTCATTCACAGTGACCGGGGTGAAGGCACCGAATGCCCTCAGCACGTTCGCTGATGATGCAAAGCTGGAGGAGTGGCCGACGGACCTGAGGGCTGTGCCCCATCCAGAGGGACCTTGACAGGCTGGAGAGATGGACAGAGAGGAGCCTCATGAACGAAGGGGAGCGCAGGGTCCTGCACCTAGGGAGGAATCACCCCGTGCACCAGGACAGGCTGGGGCTGACCTGCTGGAGAGCAGCTCTGCGGAGAAGGACCTGGGAGTGCTGGTGGACACCAAGTTGACCATGAGTGCAGTGAAGGGCTGCTGAGATGATGAAGGGCCTGGAGCACCTCTCATGCGAGGAAAGGCTGAGAGAGCTGGGGCTGTTCAACCTGGAGAAGAGACAGCTCAGGGGATCTTATCAATGCGTATAAGTATCTTAAGGGAGGGTGTCAAGAGGATGGGGCCAGGCTCTTCTCAGTGGTGCCCAGCGACAGGACACGAGGCACAAACTGAAATGCAGGCAGAGCTGTCTGAATCTCAGGAAACACTTCTTTCCCGTGAGGGCGACGGAGCCCTGGAGCAGGCTGCCCAGGGAGGTTGTGGAGTCTCCATCCTTGGAGATATCCAAAAGCCGTGCGGACACGGTCCCGGGCAGCCTGCTCCAGGTGACCCTGCTTGAGCAGGGGGTTGGACTGGACCATCCCTAAAGGTCCCTTCCAGGCTCAAGCGCTGGGCGAGTACCCGAGCAAGGGGCTCCTTGGTGCTTCAGCGAGGGCTTCCTTGCACAACGTGCCGGCACCCTCGGCTGGCGGCTGCGCCGGGGAACCTCGGCGCCGCCTGGCCTCCAGTCCCAGCTCCCGCCACGGCCCCGGCCCCCCGGCTCCGGCACCCCCTGGCGTCACCCCCGGCTCCCCGGTTGTGACATCGCCCCATGCGGGGCTCCGCCGCGGCCTTGCCAGCACTGAGCCGGGGGAACGTCGCCAGCCAGGACCCCGACGGGAGCGTGGCCAAGCGTCAGCGCCAGCCCCGTGCGAGCACCGGGCTGAGCCGGCGCGGGCTGCGGGTGCCAGGGGTCTCCCACGGGGGGGTCTCCCACGGGCGATGCCTCGTCGGCTTCGTGTCCCTGCAGGGCAGACACCACGACTGCGGGGCTGCGCACGGGCCATGGACCGGCGCCGCGAGAGCCAGGCGCTCCTGGACACGCTGGCGTGCCTAGTCCTCATCTACTTCTTCCTCCAAGAAACTCTCTTCCTCTTCTACCTGCTGCTGCTCCTGCCCCTCATCTTCCTCTTCGACGAGCCCATCGGAGGATGAGGATGGCACCGAATCTTGCTTGTCCTGCTCAACACAGAGCCCTTCCCTTGCTGGTGCGGTGTCTTTGCTGGGTGCGGGTCCCCGGCCGCTGCGCGGCAGCACGACGGAGGCCAGCTTGGGGTCCTGGCGGGGGAGGCTGTGAGCGGGGCCAGCTCCGGCATCGGGGTCTCCAGCAATCGCCATGGGCAGCATCCCGACAAGGGCCGTCGTGCGTGGTGGGGTGCAAGGGGTGTCCCAGCACGGCGCTCTCCGAGAGCAATCCCATCTGGAGCCGAGTGCCCCCAGTGCATGCGGGGACACTGGGGGAAGGGCCGCCATCCTGCCTGCTGTGCCGTGCTGCGCTGTGCTGCACTGTGCTGTGCTGTGCCTTGCCATACCATGCTGCACCATGCTGTGCTGCACCATGCCGTGCTGCACCATGCCATGCTGCACCACGCTGTGTTGCACCATGCCGCGCTGCACCACGCCGTGCTGTGCCATGCCATGCTGCACCACGCTGTGTTGCACCATGCCGCGCTGCACCACGCCGTGCTGTGCCATGCCATGCTGCACCATGCTGTGTTGCACCATGCCATGCTGCACCATGCCATGCTGCACCATGCCTTGTTGCACCATGCCGTATTGCACCACGCCGTGCTGCACCATGCCGCACTGCACTATGTCCTGCTGCATCATGCCGTGCTGCACCATGCCATGCCGTGCTGCACCGTGCTGCACCATGCCATGCCGTGCCAGCCGCGTTTGTGACATCGGCCGCGGACAGGGCTGGGCTGGGGCACGCCGGCGCAGGCGGCAGGCAGTGTGGGCGTCCCGGGGGCTGCAGGGGGGCTGCACCCCGGTGTGCCGAGGCAGGCACAGAGCCAGGCTCCATCCCTCGGCCTGCGGTCCGGCTCGCTGCGCCCCGGCGATGCCGTGGCAGCGGGGGCCCCCGGCAGCCGCCCTGCGCCTCCTGGCCGCGGCCAGCATCTCCAGCCTCTTGCTTGCCCTGCCCCTCGCCTCCGCTGCCTCTGGCGCAGCCAGCAGGTAGGACGGGACAGGGCCCCGCGCCGGCCCAACGCCGCCCCCCGGCCGTGCCGCTCAGCACCCCGTGCCCGCAGGACGAGCGGCACGGCTGAGGGGGGCACGTGGCCGGCGGCCGGGCAGGAGCTGGAGGCCGGCGCGGTGCCGCTGCGGAGCGACGTGCTGCAGTGCCTGCGCGGCCTCCTGGACCTGCTGGTGTCCCTGGGGACCGGCTACCTGCTGCTGCGCGGCGGGCTGCTCTTCGGGCACCTCGTCTACCTCCTGCCCGCCCTCTGCGTCCTGGCCCGGTCCCGGCCCTGAGCAAACACGGACCCGACCTCCTGCGGCTCCTGCTCCCCCGGGTGCTGTGCGCGTGAGTGGGTCCCGCTGCGGGGAGGCTGTGGGGCTGGAGGGGACAGGAGCCGCGTCTCGACCGTGCGCTGCTCCGAGCAGTGCCCACCCTGCGCCTGCCACGAACCGGGGACCCCTGCCCTGCGCCCCGAAAGGGTGCTGGGGTCATTCCCTGCAAAGGGGAACCGTGGGACCTCTTTGCCGCACTGCCGATGGGACGGGTGCAAAGGGGAACCGGAGTGCCCCATCCCCAGACACGCAGCCCCCCGAGCCCGGACACGCAGCCCTGGACATGCAGCCCCATCCCCAGACACGAAGCCCCATCCCAGGACACGCAGCCCCATCCCCGGACACGCAGCCCCATCCCTGGACACGCAGCCCCATCCCAGGACATGCAGCCCCATCCCTGGACACGCAGCCCCATCCCAGGACACAAAGCCTCATCCCCAGACACGCAGCCCCATCCCCAGAGACGCAGACACGGAGCCACGGGGACATTTCCAGCTTTATTGGCAGCTGCTGGTGGCAGCGGCGGTGGTGGCCGGCGGCTCCGCGGCAGTTGGCCGGTCGCTCGCTCGCTCGCTCGCTCGGCGGGACGGCTCAGTGGCGGCTGCGCCTGCCGCGCCGGCGCCGCGACTGCTGGTGCTGGTGGCGGAGGGGGCGGCGGCGGCGGCTGCGCCCGTGCCGGCGGCGCCTGCGGTGCTGCTGGCCGTGGTCCCGCCGGTGGTGGCGGCGGCGGCGGCGGTGGCTCCTGCTGCGGGTCCTGCTGCGCCGGTAGCGGGCCATGGCGGGGGCCGGGCGAGCGGGGCGCGACGGGATGCGACGGGATGCGATGGGCGCCCTGGGCTGCCGGCGGGTCTCTGCCGCCACCGCCGCCACCACGCCGCCTTTATGGGGGGCTGCCGGGGCGAGGCCCTTTGTGACGGGCGCCCGTCGCCCCGGCGCCCCCCGCCCCAGAACACTGTGTTTCCTAGAAACCAGAGCGGCCGCTTCTCAAATCCGAACGCTTCGCAGGCGGCTGCGTGTGCGGTTTGGGGACGCGCTGCTTCGTTTGGAGGCTTTGCCAAGCCGCTGCCCCCGTGGGCTTTTCCTGCCGGATGCAATGTGCTGTCGCACGAGTGTTTTTCGGCAGACGTCCCCCTCTGTTGCAGGGAAACCTGTCTCGCCCTGCCTTGCTCTGGCGCAGTGGCGGCACCTGTGCATGGGGCAGCAGGAGGGGCCGGGACGCTCCGCTCCTGGGCATGTTTCCCCCTGGGAAGCGCTGCTGGAGCAGGCGCAGCTCATGCCTGGCTTGCTGCCGGGTGTCCCCACACATCCCGGTCCACACCACCATGTCCCTGCTGTGTCCCTGCACCCCACTGTGTTTGCAATGTCCTTGCTAAGCTCTGCTGGCCGGGATGCACGAACTGTGCGGGATGCAGGGTCTGTGTGGGATGCATGAGCTGTGCGGGATGCATGAGCTATGTAGGATGCAAGGTCTGTGCGGGATGCAGGGTCTGTGTGGGATGCATGAGCTGTGCGGGATGCACGAACTGTGCGGGATGCAGGGTCTGTGTGGGATGCATGAGCTGTGCGGGATGCATGAGCTGTGCGGGATGCATGAGCTATGTAGGATGCAAGGTCTGTGCGGGATGCAGGGTCTGTGTGGGATGCAGGGTCTCTGCGGGATGCACAAGCTGTGTGGGATGCAAGGTCTGTGTGGGATGCAAGGTCTGTACGGGATGCAGGGTTGGTGCGGGATGCAGGGTTGGTGCGGTATGCATGAGCCATGCAGGATGCAAGGTCTGTGTGGGATGCAGGGTCGGTGCGGGATGCACGGCTGCGGCCGGGACCCTCATGCAGCAGGGAGGCCCCATGTGCCAAACTGCCATAAAACTCCCACGGGGAGCATTTCTGAGCCCTGGGGACACCTGACCCCTGGTGCCACCTGGCCTGGGGTGAGATCCCCCCAGCACCCGCGGGGTTCCATGGGGAAACGGGATGCGGACATGGGATGGGGCCCCCCCATGGGTGCCACCAGCCCATCTGACCTCACAGAGCCCCGCAGCGTCCCCACGGCTACGCGGTGACGCCCCGGGGAACACGAAGCCGGGGCCGCGCCGTCCCCGTCCCTGTCCCCGAGGCCGGCAGACAGCGGCGTGCCGCGCGGCAGGCAGCTCCAGCGCCGCGGCCCCGCGTCGCCGCCACCATGAGCCGCCGCGTCTGCTTGCCCCCCCCCCCACGCGCAGGAACCGCCCGAGGAGCCGCTGCCCCTGCCGCAGGCGCCCGAGGCGCCGCAGCGGCTGCAGGACGGCGGGGAGGAGAGGTGACGGCGGCGGCGGCGGCAGCGGGGCGGGCAGCGCGTGCCGGGGGCGGCCGGTGCAGCCATGGGAGCCCCGGATCCTCACGCTCCCCTCTCTCCCCGCAGCTTTCTGCGTCCGCACCGTGTATTACTACAGGAGAAAAAAGTGACCTGGCCAAGACCAGCCGCCGCCGAACTCGGAGACCCCCCGGGCGCCGGGATGCTCTGCCATTAAACGCCTCCGCACTCGCTCCCGCGCCTCCGCCCGGCCCGGCGCTGCAGACGGGTTTATTGGTGCCAGGCTCGCGCCGGCCCTCGCCGGGTCCCTGCCGCGGCGCCGGGGCTCCCGCGGCGCTAGAAGATCACGCTGCGGCGGTAGTGGTAGCGGCGCCGGGCTAGGAGAGAGGGCAGAGGGTCAGCAGTGCCAGCGCGCCTCGGCACGCTCCGGCACGCTCTGGCACACTCCAGCATGCTCCAGCACGCTCCGGCATGCTCCGGCATGCTCCAGCACACTCTGGGGTGCTCCGGCACACTCTGGCATGCTCCAGCACGCTCTGGCATGCTCCGGCACGGCACGGCCCCACGTCTCACCTCGCGGGCCGCGCCAGCGTCTCCGGTGCTGGGGGCAGCTCCGGCGGCAGCCACAGGGCGCCCGGTGCTGCCGAGGCCTCGGCCGGCAGCCCCGGCTCAGGTAGCAGATGTAGTGGACCATGGCACCAGGGGCTGCGCTGGGGCGGCAGCGCTGGGGCAGGGGTCTGAGCCGGGGCCCCCCCGCGTCACAATGACACGGCAACGGGCTGCCGGGGGGGGGACACGACTTGGGGGGGCCGGGATGAACCCCCCCTGGGGATGGACCCCCCCGGGGATGAAACTCCTGGGGATGAACCCCCCATATGGGACCCCCCCCAGGGATGAACATCCCAGGAATGAACCCCCCCATATAGGAACCCCCCCAGGGACTGACCCCCCCCAGGGATGAACCCCCTGGGGATGAACCCCCCATATAAGAACCCCCCCAGAAATGAAGGCCCTCCACCGTGCAGGACCCCCCCCCAAGGGATCATCTCCCCCATATAGGAACCCCCCAGGGATGAAGACCCCCTCCCAGGGATAACCCTCCTCCCAAGGATGACCCCCCCAGGGATGAACCCCCTAGGTAGGGACCCCCCCTAGTTATGAACCCCCCTGGCATGGATCCCCCAAGGCAGAGACTCCTCAGGGATGAAGCCCCCCACCAAGGATGAACCCCCCAGGGATGAACCCCCTAGGTAGGGACCCCCTCCCCAGTTATGAACCCCCCCCGGCACGACCTCCCCCCAGGCAGAGACTCCCCAGGGCTGAAGCCCCCCAGGCCGAGACCCCCCCAGGGCCTGGCAGAGCCCCCCCCCCCCGGCAGCACCCCCCGGGTGGACCCGAGCTCTGCAGGGCTCAGCCCGGCTGGCCAGGGCGCACAGGATCCCACCACCCTGCTCCCCACTCCGGCCAGCATCCAGAGCCTCTGCGGGATGCGCGGGACGGAGGCAGCGGCGCAGGGAGGCAGCGGGACGGAGGCAGCGGGGCAGCCGCAGCCCTGTATTGCGCCGGCGGCGTCAGGGGCGGCTCGGCTCCCGGCGCAGCAGCTGCCGCAGCGCCTGCGGGCAGGAGAGCAGCAGCAGGGCGGCCAGCAGGCACCGGCCCAGCAGCAGCAGCGAGGGCAGCGGGCTGCCGGCGAGGACGCGCGCCGCCGCCGCCAGCAGCGTCGAGCAGAGGAGCCCGGCGTAGGCGGCGAGCGCGCAGAGCGCCAGGGCCAGCGCGAGGCACAGCACCATGCCGGCGCCGTCGAGGACGCCCTGCACCATCCTGCAGGCCCACAGCGACCCCCCGGCCTCCCGGAGGGCCGTGCCGGCGGGTGCCCGCGGCAGCCGGACCATGGTGCCGTCCGTGCCTGCGAGGGTGCGGAGGGGAGGCGCGGGTGAGCCCCTGCGCCTCGTGCGGGGCACGGCGCGAGGTGCACCGCGGGTTTGTGTCACCCTGGCCTGCAGCGCCGCTGCGGCAGGGAAGGACCCCGCTGCCGTTCACCGGCGTCTGGGCGCTGGGGCCACGGGGCAGGGTGGCGTGCCGGGAGCCCTGTGCCGCAGCGGGGTGACACATGCCCGATGCCGGTGCCCCGCGCCGTGCACCCTGAGCCAGACGCCCTGTGCCGTGCACCCCGTGCCATGCACTCCGAGCTGGGACCCCGCGCCGTGCACCCCAAGCTGGGACCCTGTGCCACGCACCCCAAGCCGTGCACCCCGAGCCAGGACCCTGTGCCACGCACCCTGTGCTGCACACCCCGAGCTGGACGCCCTGTGCTGTGCACCCTGCGCCGGACGCCCTGTGCCAGCTGCCTGGTGTCGCGGGGTCCCCTGATGTCACAGTCCAGCCTGGCCGGACAATGACCCACGGGTGAAGCACCCGCCTCGCTTGTCCCGGGGGTTCTCCCGCCTCCCTCCCTGGCTCCTGCATCCGCCTGCCCCGGGGATCCGGGAGCAGCCGGGTTCCCCCCTGAGCCGGCTGCCGAGTGACATTGCCGTGGCCCCGGCACCTGCCAGGGGGCCGTGGGGCGGGGGGGGGGGAGCCCCCAGGGTGTCCGTGGGGTGCAGGTCGGCCCCCTCCACCCCGGCGTGCTGCCCAGGGGAGAGGGGTTGGAAACGGGGGGAAGGAGCCGGGATGCGCCCGTGCACCGGGCACGCTGCCGCAGCTCCTCTCGGCTCGCAGCTCCGCCGGGGCAGCGAGCCGGGTGCCGCCGCCAGCGCCGGCTCCAGCGTGCCCTGTGCCTCCTGGCAGCCCCTCGGCGCCTCCGCGCCTCTCCTCTCCTCTCCTCCCCTTCCTGCCGGCACCGGCTCCGGCTCGCTCGCCCGGGCACTGCCGGCGGTGGGGCCGTGCCACGAGCCCCTCTGCCTGCTCCCCACCTTCCTCCTCTCCCTGCCCCTGCCTTCCTCTTCCTCGCCCTGCGGATGGTGCCAGGAAGGGGCCGCACTGAGCAGGGCAGATACAGCGCGGGCGCTCATGCATGGTGCCCGGCATGCCGGGGCAGAGTGCCAGCCGGAGTGCCGGAGCCGGGGGTCCCGACGTCCCTGGGCAGGCCGGGGGCGGATGCAGGGAGCGGGGCGAGCCCGGGGCCGGCTGTTGCCGAATCCTGCCACGGCGCCGTGCCAGGCGGAGCAGCCACACCAGCACGGCCGGGCAACGCACGTGTCTGCCTGTGCGCACAGCCGGCTGCACGGAGCGGCAGCGCTCAGCACCACCGAGCGCCGGCAGCACCCACGGCCTCATCCTCTGCCCATCCGGAGGCAGCTCCGTTAGTGACCCTATACACACACACGTATATACACGCACAGGTACGTACGTACAGGTATATACACACATATATGCAGTGGGGATGCCTCCAGCACCCCCGGGGGGGGGGAGCCTGACGGCAGGGCGGGGGGCCCCTCGCAGCCCCTCGAGGGTGCCCAAATGTGGCCCCCCAGGAGCCTGGGGTGGGAGGTGGTGTTGGGGGGGGGGGCTGGGTCATGGTTCAGCCCCGGGGGGGGTAACTGCCCTGGGGGGGGGCATCCCTGGGGGGGTTCCCACATGGGGGCAGATCATCCCGGGGTGGGGGGGGTCCTGCATGGGGGGTTCATCCCTGGGGGGTTCATCCTTGGGAGGAAGGTTGTCCCGGGGGGGGGCTTCATCCCTGGGGGGTTCCTACATGGGGGGTCTCATCCCCAGGAGGTTCATCCCTGGGGGGGGGTCCCATATGGGGGATTCATTCCCGGGAGGTTCATCCCCGGGGGGGTCCATCCCCAGGGGGGTTCATCCCGCCCCCCCCGAGTCGTGTCCCCCCCCGGCAGCCCGTTGCCGTGTCATTGTGACATGTGGGGGCCCCGGCTCAGACCCCCGTCCCTGGCGCCGCCACCCCAGCGCTGCCCCCGCGGCCCCCGGCGCCATGGTCCGCTACATCCGCTACCTGAGCCGGGGCTGCCGGCCGAGGCCTCAGCGGTGCCAGGTGCCCTGCGGCTGCCGCCGGAGCTGCCCCCAGCACCGGAGACGCCGGCGCGGCCCGCGAGGTGAGACGTGGGGCCGGGCCATACCAGAGCATGCCAGAGCGTGCTGGAGCATGCCAGAGCATCCCGGAGCGTGCCGGAGTGTGCCGAGGCATGCCGGCGCTGCTGACCCTCTGCCCTCTCTCCTAGCCCGGCGCCGCTACCACTACCGCCGCAGCGTGATCTTCTAGCGCCGCGGGAGCCCCGGCACCACAGCAGGGACCCGGCGAGGGCCGGCGCGAGCCCGGCACCAATAAACCCGTCTGCAGCGCCGGGCCGGGCGGAGGCACGGGAGCGAGTGCGGAGGCGTTTAATGGCAGAGCATCCTGGCATCCCGCTGGAAGCACCCGGGGGGGGTTCCCATCCCCCTGGCCGCGGGAAGCCGGGGGCTGTTCTGGGAGTTCGCCGGCGCAGCGAGGGTCTTCAGCGTGCTCCCCTCTTCCTGTAGTAGTAGACGGTGCGCGCCTCGACCGCTGCGGGCCGCGAGCGGGCGTCAGGCAGCTCTTCCGCAGCTGCCCCTTGCAACCACAGTGCACCGGGGCTTGGGAAGCGCCGCGGAGCCCCGGCGGCACGGGCAGCCCCGCTCCCGCTCCCGCCCTACCTCTCCTTTTCCTCCGTGCACCGTGCCTGCTCCTCGCTGCCCGCCGCCACTGCCGGACCCTGCTCCTGCATCCTGCGCCGCGGCCCTGGGTGGCAGGGGGGTGCCGGGGCCGAGCCATGGTGCTGCCGGTGGGGAGAGCCGGAGCCCGCTCCGCTCCGCCGGGGGGGCTTTCTGCAGGGAGCCGGCGCCGCCGGGCGTGCGGGTCCCCCGCCGTGGGGACGGACCCCTCTATATGGGCCCCCCCCCCCGTCTCGTCACACCCCGCGGGGCTCTGTGAGGCGAGGGCACGGCGGCACCGGGGCGCCCCGGCCGTTCTCGTGCCACCTCTTGCGGGTGCTGCGGGAGGAGGCGGAAGCGCCGGCGGCGAGGGGCAGGCGGGAAGGGCAGGTGCGCTCCGGCGGCACATCCCAGCAGAGAAGCGGGATTGCTCCAGTGCCTGGCACCTGCTCCGGCTGCCGGGTGAAGCCAAGCCCATCGCCGGCTGCTACGTGCCTGCCGACCGGGATCGCGGCTTATTAAACACACTCTGGACAAACCGCACCAGTGCCGAGGAGTAACCGAGAGACGCGTGTTTAAAGATCAGTTTTCCCAAAGCCAGGAAAAGCTGGGAGCAAAACTGGCCCGGGGGGGGGGTGAGGACATGGGGGCAGAAACGTGAACAGCTGGCGCGGAGCAGAGCTTCCTGCGGAGCCACGCGAGTGCAGCCCCGGGCATCGCAGGACCGGAGCCGCTCGCAGGAACCACGGGGGAGGGAGGGGATCCGTGACCCCGAATGCCACCAGCCCGGGGCCGGACCGTGCTGTGCCGCCACGTGCCAGCGACCGAGCGGGCGTCTCCTCCGGGGCAAAGGTGTAACGTCCGCACAGAGGGAGAGGGAAAGCACCCCGGCACCCGGCACCCGGCATCCAGCACCCGGCCTGGGGCTGCCAGGAGGGGGCAGAGGGGATGGAAACCCCGCGGGGCCGCAGGGCTCGGACCGTCCCGCAGGGAAACGCTCCATGGAGGAGTCGGCTTGCAACGTCCGCGCGGCCTGTTGGTGGGAAAGGTGATGTTCTGGGGCGGGGGGCGCCGGGGCGACGGGCGCCCGTCACAAAGGGCCTCGCCCCGGCGGTCCCCCATAAAGGCGGCGTGGTGGCAGCGGTGGTGGCAGAGACCCGCCGGCAGCCCAGGGCGCCCATCGCATCCCGTCGCATCCCGTCGCGCCCCGCTCGCCCGGCCCCCACCATGGCCCGCTACCGGCGCAGCAGGACCCGCAGCAGGAGCCACCGCCGCCGCCGCCGCCACCACCGGCGGGACCACGGCCAGCAGCACCGCAGGCGCCGCCGGCACGGGCGCAGCCGCCGCCGCCGCCACCTCCGCCACCAGCAGCAGCAGTCGCGGCGCCGGCGCGGCAGGCGCAGCTGCCACTGAGCCATTCTGCCGAGCGAGCGAGCGACCGAGTGACCGGCCAACTGCCGCGGAGCCGCCGGCCACCACCGCCGCTGCCGCCAGCAGCTGCCAATAAAGCTGGAAACGTCCCCGCGGCTCCGTGTCTGCGTCTCTGGGGATGGGGCTGCGTGTCCGGGAATGGGGCTGAGTGTCCTGGGATGGGGCTGTGTGTCCAGGAATGGGGCTGTGTGTCTGGGAATGGGGCTTTGTGTCCAGGGATGGGGCTTTGTGTCCAGGGATGGGGCTGCATGTCCGGGGATGGGGCTGTGTGTCCAGGGCTGTGTGTCCGGGCTCGGGGGCTGCGTGTCCAGGGATGGGATGCCCCAGTCCCCCGCCCCGAGCACGAGGATGCTCTTGCCTGGCCCCCCGAGAGCACCCGCGTTTCACGCCCATCGCTCCAGCCACGGTGCCACCCGGCACCAGCCGTGAGCCCCGTGCCGGCTCCAGGTCCTGCCAGCCACATGGCTCCTCCGGCTGCTCCCGGCCCTGCAGGGCCCAGCGCGGAGCGGGGCAGAGCCCGGACGGGTGCAAAGGGGGCAGGTACATCTGGGGGTGCCCCCGCTCCCCGCTGCGGCATCGGCACCGGGAGCCCCCTGCCAGCACCGTTAAACCCCCCCGCCGCGGGGCAGCATCGTCTCTGCCCCGGAGCCAGGATTTGCAGCGGCTCCGTGGCCTGCCGGGCGGGAAGGCATCCCCGGGTGCCCCTGTCATCCCCCCCCCCCCCCCCCGCCAACTCTGTGACATCGCCCGGGCGGCGGCAGTGACCCGGCAGCCGGTGGCGGTGGGGCCCTGGGGCTGCAGGGCTGCACCGGGGGCAAGGAGCCGGGAGATGAACGCCAGCACCGCAGAGGTGAGCCTTGTCCTGCTGGGATGGCCTCATCCTGCAAAGCACCGGCTCTGCCAGGCAAACGGGCCCCTCCGCTCCGGTGGGGTGGCGGGGCCATCACCGGGGTGTCGGGGCTGCCCGGCAGGGCCAGCTGCAGGAGCCAGATGCAGGGAGCCGGGGGGTCAGGATCCA
Organism: Apteryx mantelli; assembly: GCF_036417845.1. Taxonomy (NCBI): domain Eukaryota; kingdom Metazoa; phylum Chordata; class Aves; order Apterygiformes; family Apterygidae; genus Apteryx; species Apteryx mantelli. Next base: position 87,427,897 of record NC_089982.1, on the reverse strand, counting down.
GCCCCGGTGCCGGCGGCTCCGGCGCTGCCCTCGGTCCCCATGTCCCCGTGTGCGCAGGGCTGAGCGGAGGCTGCCGGGGACGCGGGGCCCGGCGCGGGCGGGCGCGAGGCTCGGCGCCATGCCGCCCTTCCCCAGGGAGGTCCTGCAGGGCGCCAGGCGGCTCCTCGGCTTCCTCGCCCTCCTGCTCTACTTCGTCATCCTCGCCATCGTCACCTACTACTTCCTCATCTTCCTGACGGTGCCCACCATCGCCTTCTCCAAGTACCTGCTCCCGGCCGTCAACCTCTTCTTCCGCGCCCTGACGCCGGCCGCGGACATCTTCTTCCACGAGGTGGTCTGGGCGCTGGGCGTCTTCCTCGTCTCCCTGGCCCTCCCTGGCGCGCTCTACTCTGCCTTGAGGCTGGTCCTGCTGCCTCTTTACCTCGAACTGAGAAGACTTGTCTTCTGAGCAGCCCCGGGCGCTGCCGGGACACGGCCCTGCAACGGGGCACGCGGCACCGAGCCCTGCACGTTGGCCCAGGTAGGTCTCCGATGGGGATTTCCTGCCCCAGAAGGTCTCTTCTTCTCCAAAGCCAGACTGCCCTGGGTCTGACAGCACCTCCGAGCCTGGAGATCCAGCCCATCTCTATTCCCAGCCCATCTCCATGCTCCAGTCCATTTCTGTGCCCCAGCCCATCTCCATTCCCAGCCCCGTCTCCATCCCCAGACCATCTCCATTCCCAGCTCATCTCCATGCTCCAGCCCATCTCCATCCCCCAGTCCATTTCTGTGCCCCAGCCCATCTCCATTCCCAGCCCAGCTCCGTGCCCCAGCCCCAGCTCCGTGCCCCAGCCCCAGCTCCGTGCCCCAGCCCAGGCTGGCACCGGAGCCGAGGGAGGCGCTGCACTGTGCCCTGTGGCACATTTCCCTGGGCTCTTTTGTAGCTTTTATTCATATTTTAAGAGGAGGTTTTTCACGGACTGGGTGGGAACAGGGAGCTCCCTGCAGCCACGCTCCCGGCTCTGTGACTTCACAGGAGCCGGCAGCACCGCGGCACGGGCCCCGCAGCGGGACGGGCAGCGCCGAGCACGCACGGAGGTCAGTGGGGCGGCCCTGGGAGCAGTGGGAGCCTGGAGACGTCAGCGGAGCCGGGTCCGCGCCCCCGGAGGGGCCTGGATGTTGCAAGCCAGGGTCGCGTCCCACTCACCGGGGCCTGTCTCCTACTTCTCCCAGGCAGAGCTGCGTCGGAGGAGGGAGCTGGGAGCAGGGACCCGGCGCCCGCAGCATGCACACTGCCCTCCGACGCTCCCTCCAGGCGCTCGGGAAGCTCCTGTCCTTCATCATCACGCTGATCTTCTGCGATCTCCTGTTCCGCCTCGTCTTCATCTTCCTCTTCTTCCTGCTCCTGCCCCTGTTCGTGGCGTACGACCACCTGCTGCCAGCCCTGCTCACCTTCCTGCTCTCGGCCGTCCCCCTGGCCGACAGCTTCTTCAACAAGCTGCTGCCAGCCGTGGCGGCCTTCCTCCTCGCCCTCTCCCTGCCCTTCCTCATCTTCCTCTGCGTGACGCAGCTGCTGGTGCCGCTTGCCCGGCAGCTCCTCGCGCTCGCGTGGTGAGCGGCACCGCCAGCCGCCAGGCAATACAGCTGCCAGGCATCGCCCCGTGTCCACCTCCTGCGTGCGCCCACGCCGTGGCCCCCCGGCTCCGTGTGCAGAGCCAGCGTGGGCGGCTGTGTCCGACGGGATCGACCTGGCCTCCCTAGACCAGCGTCACCTCGGCCGTGCCGCAGGGCCGGAGGTGGACGCCGGTGAGGCTTGGCCGCCGGCTCCGTTCTCCGCTGCGATGCCGAGGGCCGGGAGCAGGAGGACCGCGGCCGCCTCCGGCATGGTGATGCCGGGTGGCGCCGGCTGCCGCAGGGTCACAATGCCGCGGTGGGTCGGTGAGGCCGGAGATGCATCCGCCTGGGCGTGGGGTGCCGGGCCGCAGGGCGCAGCGGATGCCCGTGCTGGGAGCAGCCTGTGCCGGGCCGGGGGCTCCCGCAGCGCCTGCCCAGGGGAGCAGCGGGCGGATCTGGGATTTTAGCAACGCGCCCCCAGCACGGTGGGACCGAGCGGGGAGGGACGTCGCGAGGCGCCCGTGGAGCCAGGGGCGGCCGTATCCAGCCCTTGCCTTGCGACCCCCCCGCAGCGTGTCCCAGCGGGGCGGCCCCGCGGAGGCGCCCCACGCCGCCGGCCGCGTCCTCGGCTTCCTCGTGAGCCCGGCCCCGGCCACCCTCCTCCTCCTCCTGCTGCTCCTCCTCCTCCCCGTGGCGCTCTTCGTCCCCTTCGTCCCGCTGCCGGACCTGGACGCCTTCCGCCTCCTCATCCCAGCCGTCTGCTTCTACTTCTACGTCCGCATGTGCCTCACCCTCTCCCGCGTCCTCCTGGACTGCGCTTGACGGGCGCCGCCGGCCCCGGGGGGCTGCAGCCGCCGAGGTCCCCGCGGGGTGACAGCAGCTCCGGGGCTCCTGCTCTGCCTCCTCTTCGTCTTCGCTGCGGCTGAAGCCGGGATAATCTCCGCGCACCCTGATCCCGTGCCGCTCTGGTTCCCCACGCATCCCAGCCGCGTTTCCTCCGCTCGCCGCCGTCCCACCTCCTGGATCCAGCCGAGGGAGGTGTGACCGGAGCGGCGTCCCACTCAATACACGGGAAAGCCTCCGCTGGTGTCGTGGCTCTGCTGGGCTTGAGCCAGGTGCGATGAGGCTACCAGGGACCATGGTGGGGCATCACCACGGGGGACGGGCAGGGATCTGCTCCCACTGGGATGTGGTCGGAGCCGGGGCAAGCACTGGGGCCGGGGGGATGCTGGCAACCCGCCGAGGGGTCCCAGCAGTGCGTGGGGCCGTGCAAGGGCTGGTCGCGGCACTGCGTCCTCCACGGGACCGGTGCCCAGCCCCAGGCCCTCCTGGGCACCGCCGACGCTGCCCGAAGGCTGCCGCTGGCTCTGCGGACCACGGGCCATATTAAACGCAGCGTCGCTCGCAGCAGGGGCTTGATTAGAAAAGTTTGAGATTACGGGTGAGTTAATAAAAGTCTTTACCCCCCACCCCCGCCTGCCCTGCCACAGCAAATGGTGATAAATAGGGTCCATATGGTGCCCATAAAGGCAGCGAGTGCCACATGCCTCTCCCCTCTGCCCCAGCCATAAGCAAATAAATTAAAGCAATTACTGCCACAGCTCGTCTGGCTTTTAATGAGCCACGAGGAGCGGCTGAGAGTGCCTGACGCATCCCATTTGCTGGAAATGTCAGCAGCTCCGTCTTAAATACAGCGCGGCGAAGGCTGCCAGGTGCTGGAGCCCTCCAGGGCTGCGGGCTGGCTGCCGGAGGCAGATTGGGGTGCTCCGGGGAGGGAGAGCAGGGTGCTCCGGGGAGGCAGGTTGGGATGCTGCAGGGAGGGAGAGCAGGGTGCTCCAGGGAGGCAGATTGGGATGCTCCAGGGAGGGAGAGCAGGGTGCTCCAGGGAGGCAGGTTGGGATGCTCCAGGGAGGGAGAGCAGGGTGCTCCGGGGAGGCAGGTTGGGGTGCTCCAGGGAGGGAGAGCAGGGTGCTCCGGGGAGGCAGGTTGGGATGCTCCAGGGAGGGAGAGCAGGGTGCTCCGGGGAGGCAGGTTGGGATGCTCCAGGGAGGGAGAGCAGGGTGCTCCGGGGAGGCAGGTTGGGATGCTCCAGGGAGGGAGAGCAGGGTGCTCCGGGGAGGCAGGTTGGGATGCTCCAGGGAGGGAGAGCAGGGTGCTCCGGGGAGGCAGGTTGGGATGCTCCAGGGAGGGAGAGCAGGGTGCTCCGGGGAGGCAGATTGGGGTGCTCCAGGGAGGGAGAGCAGGGTGCTCCAGGGAGGCAGATTGGGGTGCTCCAGGGAGGGAGAGCAGGGTGCTCCGGGGAGGCAGGTTGGGATGCTCCAGGGAGGGAGAGCAGGGTGCTCCGGGGAGGCAGGTTGGGATGCTCCAGGGAGGGAGAGCAGGGTGCTCCGGGGAGGCAGGTTGGGATGCTCCAGGGAGGGAGAGCAGGGTGCTCCGGGGAGGCAGGTTGGGATGCTCCGGGGAGGGAGAGCAGGATGCTCCGGGGAGGCAGGTTGGGATGCTCCGGGTAGGGAGAGCAGGGTGCTCCAGGGAGGCAGGTTGGGATGCTCCGGGTAGGGAGAGCAGGGTGCTCCGGGGAGGCAGGTTGGGATGGTCTGGAAAGGGAGAGCAGGGTGCTCCAGGGAGGCAGGTTGGGATGGTCTGGGGAGGGAGAGCAGGGTGCTCGGGGGCAGGTGGGCCGCGGAGGGGGGCTTTGCTCTGCTGATGCTCCTGGGGATCCCTGTTGCAGGGAGCACCTCCCCTGCTGCCAGGTTCATCTCCTCCTCCTCCTCCCTGCGTGCTGCCCCCGGGTGCTGTGCCTGAGGGTGTCCTGGCGAGTCCCTTTATGTGCCTGTGCTGTCTGTGCAGGAACCGTGGCCCCTCGGGCAGCTCAGGCCTGGCCCTGCTGTGCTGCACTGCCCCCAGCACCCTCTGCCCCCCAGCCAGGCAGGGGATGCCCGGGGGTGCTGGGGAGAGGTGCTGGGCAAGGCGACCTGGGCAGGGGGTGCAAAGATGGGGCTGGGAGGGGGGGTTGGGGTTGCGCAGGGGCACGGGGCTGGGAGGGGGGGGTGGGGTTGCACAGGGCTGCAGGGCTGCAGCACAGCGGTGCAGGGCCGGGGCGGAGGGCGGCGATGCAGGGCCGGGGCGCAGGGTAGCGGCGCGGGGCTGCGGTGCGTCGCTCGGGTGCTGGCCGGGGGTGCGCAGCAGCCATCCGTGTGCCTCGGCGGCCCTCTTGTGGTCCCCGGGCGGCAGAGGCCGGGGCCGGTTTGCCCGGGGCTGCTGCTTGGCTTCCCCCCCCGTCCCGGGAGCCCCGAGGGTGATTTGGCTGGTTTTCACCCCGAAGCAAAGGCACGTTGGGATATCAGGGGCCTCCTGTGCCTCGGGCACCCCGTGTCCCTGCTCCCGCCCTGGCTCAAGGCTCCCGGCCCGTCTCCGACGTCGCAGCACTGAGCTCCCCTCCGGGGAAAGCCCTCCAAGACGAGCGTCTCCCGGGCGGGCTCTTGGGGGGTCCCAGCCCCGGGGAGAGCAGGGAGCGACCTTAAAGCAGCGCCCCGACAAGGGACAGCTCCGAGCAGGGAACCGCGCTGACAACGCTCCTCCCGGCAGCGGTCAACCCCTGCGCCCGGCTGGCTCCATCCCCAGCTCCAGGCCGGCTCCATGCCCTGCACCCAGCTGGCTCCATCCCCAGCTCCAGGCTGGCTTGGTCCCCAGCTCCCGGCCAGCTCTGTGCGCAGCCTCGGTGGGCTGTGTCGTGGCTGGGGGTGGGCGCTCATGCCAGAGCAGCTGGCCTCTGCTCACCTCCGTGGACATGCTCCCACACGTGTGCACACACGCGCGCACACACACACACACACACACACACACAGTGCTGTGGGGTGCTCACCCCACGGCTGGGGCTGCGGCCAGTGGCACTGCCGCTGCCCTGCCACCGTGGGGCACGTGTGGGCTCCGGGGCTCGGCCCAGCTCAGGGCCAGTGGTCGCAAGTGCCAATGGCTGGGCTGGGCCAGGTGTGATGGGGAGGGTGATGGGAATGGTGGGGGTGAGCTTCACGCGTGTGTGGGGCACCATTGCTGGCATGCTGTCCACGTGAGCAGCACGTGTGTGCAGGTACCATTGCTGGCATGCTGTCCACGTGAGCAGCACGTGTGTGCAGGTACCATTGCTGGCATGCTGTCCACGTGAGCAGCACGTGTGTGCAGGTACCATTGCTGGCATGCTGTCCACATGAGCAGTACGCGTGTGTGGGCTCCATTGCAAGCGCATTGTCCACGTGAATGGCATCTGCATGCAGGGCACTATTGCAAGCATGCTGCATACGTGAGCATCATGCCTGTGGAAGGCAGCGTTGCAAGCGTGCTGTCCGTGTGAGCACCACGCGTGTGCAGGGCACAGCTGCAAGCGTGCTGTCCTTGTGAGCACCACGCGTGTGCAGGGCGCGACTGCGAGCACGCTGTCCTTGTGAGCACCACGCGTGTGCAGGGCACGGCTGCAAGCGTGCTGTCCTTGTGAGCACCACGCGTGTGCAGGGCACAGCTGCAAGCGTGCTGTCCGTGTGAGCACCACGCGTGTGCAGGGCACGGCTGCAAGCGTGCTGTCCTTGTGAGCACCACGCGTGTGCAGGGCACGGCTGCAAGCGTGCTGTCCTTGTGAGCACCACGCGTGTGCAGGGCACAGCTGCAAGCGTGCTGTCCTTGTGAGCACCACGCGTGTGCAGGGTACGGCTGCAAGCGTGCTGTCCTTGTGAACACCACGCGTGTGCGGGGCACGGCTGCAAGCGTGCTGTCCTTGTGAGCACCACGCGTGTGCGGGGCACGGCTGCAAGCGTGCTGTCCTTGTGAGCACCACGCGTGTGCGGGGCACGGCTGCAAGCGTGCTGTCCGTGTGAGCACCACGCGTGTGTGCGGGCCACGGCTGCAAGCGTGCTGTCCTTGTGAGCACCACGCGTGTGCGGGCCACGGCTGCAAGCGTGCTGTCCTTGTGAGCACCACGCGTGTGCGGGCCACGGCTGCAAGCGTGCTGTCCTTGTGAGCACCACGCGTGTGCGGGCCACGGCTGCAAGCGTGCTGTCCTTGTGAGCACCACGCGTGTGCGGGCCACGGCTGCAAGCGTGCTGTCCTTGTGAGCACCACGCGTGTGCGGGCCACGGCTGCAAGCGTGCTGTCCTTGTGAGCACCACGCGTGTGCGGGCCACGGCTGCGAGCACGCTGTGCATGCGAGCGTCACGTCCGTGCGCGGCCCCGTTGCAAGCCCGCTGCCCGTGCAAGCGGCACACGCGTGTGCGGGGCTCGGCGCGGCGCGGCGCGGCCGGCAGGTGGCTCCGCTCCCTGCGAGATGCCGAACCGAGCCGCAGCCGCAGCCGCCGCGGAGCCGCCGCTCTCGCCGCCGCTCTCGCCGCCTCGGAGCCCCGGCGGGGTCGCAGCGCGCAGCGCGGAGGCGGCGGCCCCGCTGCAGCCGCCGGGCCGGGGACCAGCGGCCCTGGGGGGGGTGGGGGGGTGGGCGGCAGCCCGGGGCGAGCGGCGCCTGCCCCCGACGCTGGGGCACCGGGCAGCGCCGAGCCCGAGCGCCCCCCGCGCCCCCCGGGGCTCCGGGACTCCTCCGGGGCTCGGGGGCTCCGGGCCGGGTCCCCCCGGCGCTGGGTGCCGCGGGCGGCGCTGGCGCGAGCCCCGGGCTGCGGTGGCAGCCGCCGCCGTTGTACGCACAGGCAGCCTCATTAACCTTTCTTGATTAAGGCAATTATTTCCAGCACATTATCCTCTAATCTCAACATCGCGGGCTGCTCTGCTCAATGGGGCTCGGGGCGGGAGACGGCGCCCACAGCCGGAGGGGGACGGGGGCACGGGGGGAGGTCGGGGGTCCCCCCGGGTGGGTCCCCTCCCTCCCCTGCCCCGCCTCGGCCAGGCCGGGGGCAGGAGACCCCCGTGCACAGGGTGCGGGATGCGGGGTGGCCCAGGGCCGGGGCCGGGAGTTCCATCCGTCGGACAGGGCGGCTTGTCGGAGCCCCTGCTCTGCTGCTGCCCCCCCATCCAGGCCTCCCCCCCGGTGGAAACAGCCCCATGGCCAGGAGGCCTGGGGCAGCAGGAGACCCCTGGGCTGGGGGGGGTCGAGGAGGGTCGTGGCCCTGCCAGGATTGCAGCACTGCAGGGAATGTAGGTGGCCACGAAGGGGCTGGGGCACCCAAAGGGGCTGGGGGCTCGGGAGAGTCTGGGGGGGATCCAGAGAGGCTGGGGATGCTGGAGATCCCAGGGATGCTGGGGGGGGACCCAAAGGGGCTGGGGACCCTGGGGGTCCTGGGGAGGCTGGGGACCCTGGAGATGCTGGGGGACCCTGGGGGGCTGGGGGACCACAGAGATGTTGGGAGACCTAAAGATGCCTGGGGCCCGGAGGGGCCGGGAATGGGGGGGAGTCAGGGCCCTGGGGGGGGCTGAGAGCGACGGGATGTGGTGGGGGACGGGGCAGGTTGGCCCCATCGCACGCGTGCAGGGGCCGAGCCCCAGACCCGAACTGCCCAAAGGGGCCAAACGCCCCCGTGCTGGTGCCTGGGCTCAGGGCAGCCCCTGTCCCCCCCTCGGGGCTCAGCACCCGGCGGGCGCAGCTGGCTGCAGCCGTCCCCGCTCTCCTGCTGCGGCAAGGTGCCCGGCATGCGGGGGGCTCGGGGATGCCTGGCCTCAGCTGCCCCATCCCCGTGGTGCAGGGAGCCGGCAGCGGGCGAGGGGCTGCGGAGAGCCGGGAGCGGGCTGCCGGGCGCCGCAGGCGGGAACCGCTGCCTGCTTAAAGGGTGATAAATATTTATGGCCCTTAAAGGCAGATGCTCTCAGCATCTGTGCGACGCCAGGAGTCTGTCAACGCGCTGCCGGCGTGGGTGACACCCGCCGCTGCCGCCCCGCCGCTGCCGCTGCCGCCGCTGCCGCTGCAGCCCTGGTCCTGCTCAGTCCTGGCCGGGCGGCCGCGCGGGCACGTGCTGGGTGTGCGGGATGCTCCGGGTGAAGCGATGAGCCCGCGCGGCCTCCCTGCCTGCTGCCTGCCTGCTGCCTGCCTGCGTGGCGAGGGGGAGGCAGAGCAGCTCGGTGTTTGTTTGCAGTCGGCGGTGTGTGCACGCCGAGGGAGGAAGCTGCCAACAACAACCCGCGCCAGCCCAAACACCCGCTGCCGGCTCCGGCGGCTCCCGGCGCTCGCTCGCCGCCTCTCCGAGCCGCACGTCCTGGGCAGGGTTTGCCACCCGTGGCCCACGCGCCTCCCTCCCCCGCTGCCTGGCTCCGGCTGGGGTGCGCGGGGTTGGGGTCAGGGCTGGAGGGGTCCCTGCTCGGGAGCAAACCTGGGAGCCGGAGGAGGCCTGGCGCCTTGGGCAGTGAGGGGGGAGGCTGGGCGAACCCCAACCCTGCCTGGCCGCGCCGGCCGTGTGCCATCACCCCGCTGCCCCGGTGCAGCCCCGCAGCTCCACGCTGCCGGCACGGCCATGCAGGGCACTCGCAGCGGGGTGCTGTGGATGCTGCAGTGCTGTTGCACTGGGGGGGTTTCCAACTCAGTGCAGGGGAACTGGAGGGCAGCTTGGGAGCTGGAGGGGGGTTGAGGGGAGGGATCTGGGGCTGGGGTCAGGCACGTGCTGGGACATGCAGGGGTCCCGGGCAGCAGAGGAGAGGCCTTCCTCGCCGGCCGCCAGCAGCTCCCCAGCGAACCCAGCCGCTCCCGCTGATGTGTGCATGAGCGGTGTGTGTGCATGCTGTGGTGCCTGTGCGTGCCATGGTGCCTGTGCATGCTGTGCTGCGTGTGCGTGCTGCGTGTGTGCTGCACTGCATGTGCATGCTGTGCTGCGTGTGTGCATGCTGTGCTGCGTGTGTGCTGTGCTCGGTGCGCATGCTGTGCCACATGTGCATGCCATGCCACTGTGCTGCATGTGCTGCATGTGCATGCTGGGCCATGTGTGTGCTGTTTGTGCATGCTGTGCCACGTGTGCATGCCCGTGCTGCATGTGCATGCTGTACTGCGTATGCCTGCTGTGCCGTGTGCCCGTGCTGCACATGCATGCCCATGCCATATGTGCATGCCAGGCTGTGTGTGCATGCCTGTGCCACATGCACATGCTGTGCTGTGCATGTGCTGTGCTGCGCGTGCATGCCTGTGCTGTGTATGCACGCCAGGCTGTGTGTGCTGTGCTGCGTGTGTGCTGTGCTGCGTGTGTGCCATGCTGTGCTGTGTGTGTGCGTGCCGTGCTGCGTGTGCATGCTGTGCCACGTGTGCATGGCCATGCGCATGCACGGGACCCCCACACACCCCCCCTCTCGCTCGTGCCCAGGGCAGGCTGCCAGGCTCAGCCGGGCGATGCCTGAGCTCTTCCCTCCTCCCGCGCGTGTTGGCAAAATCCTGCTGGCAAAGTTGGGAAACAGAGAGAGCCCCGTTGGCCCGGCTGTCGGGGGAATCGCAGCTGCGGCGGCTCGCGAACTGCACAGTCGCGGCGCAATCTGCTCCGCCGGAGGTGTTACTCGGGCATGTGGCGGGGAGGGCGGCGGGCTCGGGGGCTGGCGCTGCCGCGGCGGCTTTCCCTGCGGGGGCCACCCAGAGCGGGCTGCCGCAGGGGGGGTGCTCATCCCCGCCGGCCCGGCCTTGCCCAGCCCGGATGCTCGAGGGATGGAGTCGCGGCCTCCAGAGCAGCGCTGCCCGGCTGCCGCGTGCACGCGCGTGGCCGTCCCTGCCTGGCTGTGCACCACCACGTGCACGCATGCATCCGTCCCAGCGCTAGCAAGCCCCGCTCGCTCGGTGCTGCTCCCCACCGCGCGGTGCCCCGGCTGCCCACCGCCTGCACGCTCTGCACACATGGTTTCAATCGTGCACTAAATCATGTTTGCGTGCACACGTGGCCGGAGCATGGGTGAGCACGGGCGCAAAGTGGGTGCCCCCGGAGCAGGCAGGACTTTGAGAGGAAACGGCTTGCACATTCCCCTTCTCTCCCTCTGTGGCTTGCTTCTCCAGGTGCAGGTTGGGGCTGCGCTGGTGCATGCCAGGATGGCCGGGAGCCTCCACGGGCTGCGGCCGGGCCACCCTCTCCCCAGCACCCCACAGCCGCAGCAGCCCCGGGCAGCTCCCGGGCGGGCGCAGGGGGCAACCGGGGTGCCAGAGGTGGGACACAGGTGCCTTGCATGGTTCTGCCGGGGCAGCAACATGCTCTGCGTGTCTCAGGGCATGGGGGTGTGCATGCGTGTGTCTGTGCATGTGTGTGCCTGTGTGAGCATGCCTGCGTGTGCCTGTGCATGTGTCTGCACACCTATGGGCATGCGCATGTCTGTGTGTATGTGCATGTGTGTGTGTGTGTGCGCGTGCTTCTTGTGTGCCTGTGCATGTCTGCACGTGTGTGCCTGTGCATGTGTGCGTTTGCCCATGTGCACATGCATGCACGCCGGTGCACGTGTGCATTGGCCTGTGCACGGCTGCATGCCTGTGCGTGTGCTTGTTCATGTGTGTGCACATGTCCCATGCACGGCCCCAGGGCTGCTGCCGCCCCCGGGCTCCACTCACCCCCCCCACGTGCACACCTCCTTGTGCACCCACTGCCCTGTGTGCACACACTCCTCCTGCACACTCACCCCCACACGTGCACACCTCCTTGTGCACCCACTGCCCCGTGTGCACACTCCTTCCCCGGCACACGCACAGGTGTGTGGCTGCAGCTGCCATGCAGGCATATGTGTGCATGCACATGCACATGCATGCACACACGTGCACACGCACCCGCAGGGGCACCCGGCTGGGAAGCCCGGCTGGCGCCCTGCTCCTCCGTCCACCCTGGCCCCGTGCGGGCTGGATGCACCCCGCTGCGTCCCCCCTCTCGGCACGTCCCCGGGGCCGAGCGGTGCCTCGGGGTGCTGGGGATTTGGTGCCACGGCACGGGGTGTTGCACCCCGTGCTGGGCTGCGCTGGCCGGCGTCTCCGGGGTGGCCGGGAGGAGCGCCGCGCGGGGGCTGCTTGCACGGCGCCGTGGCCACGCGGGCGGCCGAGGGCTCCCGGCGCGCTCCTGCGGCGGCGGCAGGATGTTTGCTTTGGCGCTGGCGCGGGGGGCTGGCTGCCCGCGGGCGGGCGGGCGGGCGGGCGGCTGCAGCCGGGGCCGGGCGATGCCGGCCGGGTCCGGCTTTGGGAGGGATCCGCAGGGAGCTGAGCCAGTCCCGCGCTCGCGGCAGGCGCCTGGCAGAGCCGTGGGGAGCACCGTGCGGGAACGGGGCACCGGGGAGGGCAGCGGGCAGGGTCTCCGGTGCTGCAGGGCTGGGGTGGCCTGGCACAGCGTGGCACGGCGTGGCACAGCGTGGCACGGCACGGCATGGCCCAAGGAAGCAGGGTGCAGCGCAGCATGGGACGACCGCCGTGCCCTGGGTGCGGGGGGCTGTGGGAGGGGGGGCAGCAGCCCCAGCCCCCCCGGAGCCAGAGCAGCGTACGGCCTGGAGGAGGGGGCGCGTTTCTCTTGGGGTCCCAGGAGTCCGGCGTGGGGAGGAACAACCGCTCCCGTGTTTCCGGGACGCCGGCAATGGGAACAAGATGTGGGGCCGGAGCCGGGAGCGCGGCCGGCTGCTCCGGCCAAGCGGGGCTGAGCGTTTCCAGGCGCAGCAGGGCAGGGCCAGGAGACAGCTCGGCTCTGGGATGAGTGGCACTGCGTGTCCGTGGCCTGCGTGTCCCCTCCACGGGGACGTCCCTGGGACAAGGAGCACTGCGTGTGTACCCTCCATGGGGACATCCCTGGGACACGGAGCACTGTGTGTGTCCCCTCCACGGGGACGTCCCTGGGACAAGGAGCACTGCGTGTGTTCCCTCCATGGGGACATCCCTGGGACACGGAGCACTGTGTGTGTCCCCTCCACGGGGACATCCCTGGGACAAGGAGCACTGCATGTGTCCCCTCCATGGGGAGACATCCCTGGGACATGGAGCACTGCATGGCCATGGGCTGCATGTCCCCTCCATGGGGACATCCCTGGGACACAGAGCACCGCATGGCCATGGCATGCATGTCCCCTCCATGGGGACATCCCTGGGACATGGAGCACCACACGTGTCCCCTCCGTGGGAACATCCCTGGGACACAGAGCACCACATGGCCATGGCCTGCGTGTCCCCTCCATGGGGACATTCCTGGGATATGGAGCACCACACGTGTCCCCTCCATGGGGACATCCCTGGGACACAGAGCGCTGCATGTCCATGGCCTGCGTGTCCCCTCCGTGGCAGGTCCCCATCGCCGGGGCGCAGCCCTGCGCCCCCATCCCTGTCCTGCGGCGCTCACGGAGGACGTGGAGCCGGCAGCCTTTCTGCAAGTCATTTTATTTCCATTTCCCGCAGCCCCCGGCTCGGAGCCTCACGGCCCCCCCGGGCATCCCAGCCCCCCCGGCCCATGCCAGGGCTGGCACAGCGGCACGGGGGGAGCCGGGGCCGGGGGGGCCGGGGCGCCCCGGTGGGGGGGGACACGGGCTGGAGGCCCCCGCCTGCACCGCGGGGCCGGAGCCCCCCGCCCGCCGGGGCACCCCCCAGGGCCGGTGTCGGGGGGGGGGGCGGCTGGGGACAGGCGTCGGGGACCCAGCTCCTAACTGGTGGGTCACGGGGATAATATTCGCTTTACATGTGCTTACATTGAAACGGGGCGTGAAGGCCTCACCGGCAGCCGCGGCACGGCACGGCACGGCTGGCGGGCGCGGGGGGACGCGGCGCCGGGGGGGCAGCGCGCCTTGGCTTTTGGTTTTTTCCCTTTTTCTTTATTTACAAAACTCGCGGCTGCTCTGCCCCCCCCCCCCCCCCCCCCCGCCTGGAAAGAAAGGTAAAAACGCCAAAACGCGCGCGAGGGGCAGCGCCGGAGCTGGGGGGGCTCCCCGGGGGGGGCTCCCCGCCCGGCCCTCCAGAGCCCCCCGCCGCTGCCTGCCCTCTTGCTAAAAATAATAATAATAACGTTAATAATAACAGTGATAATCATAATAGTGAAAGCGCTGCAGGCGGGCGTCCCGGGGGCAGCCGGCTCCCCTTGGCTGCTCTGCCGATCCCCGTGGGCGAGGGGCTGCATCCCGGCACGGGGCTGGCGGGGGGGGGGGGCAGCCCGGACCCCCCCCCCGTGCGCCCCCCTCCCTCCGCTGCCTGCGTCTTGGGGGGTCTGTGCGGGGCGCAGCCCCCCCGGCGGGGGGTCCCGTCCCCGCCGAGCGCCGGGGGGCCGCGGGTGGGCGGCTCCACATCTGGAGCGCAACATCTGGGAGCGCGGCCGCTGGGACGGGCTGGGAAGTGCGAGGGAGGAGGGAGGGAGCTGGGCCGGCCCGGCGCAGCCCCCCCCCCCCCCCCTCCCGGGCCTTCCTGCACCCCCCGCGCCCGGGCCGATGGGTGGCCCCGCGCCGGGGGGGGGGGTGGGGGGGGAGGGGGAAGGGGGAACGTGCGATGTTTTGAGGTTAAACTCAGAGGTTTTGGTTCGTATCCGGCGGCTCCCTGCAAGGCCGAGGCGGTGCGGAGCGCGGGGCCTCCGCGGCGCCAGCACCGGGGCCGCAGCGCGCCCGGGCTCGGAGCCCTCCCCGGGTCCTGGGGGGGGGGGGCGCAGCGGCACCGGGGCGGGGGGGGGGGACAAGCCTCCTGCCGCCCGGCCCCGTCCCCTCAAAGGTGCCGCTGCTGCGCCCCGCGACGGCGGGGACGGGGGGGCGGCGGGCGCTGGGCTCCCGGCTGCAAGAGACGGCGAGGAGGGGCGGGGAGCGCCGGGGCAGCGCGGAGCGGAGCCCTCCGCGGCCCCCGGCCCCGGCCCCGGCCCCGGCCCCGGCCCCGGCCCCGCCGGGACGCGCTCCGGCGCCGCCCGAGCCCTTACTGCGCTTAGGAATAGGCCAGTCCTTGGAGCGACCGCGCCGGCGTGTGAAACTTGTCCGAGTCCTCGAAAGACGCGTCTGGGCGGCGCGGAGGGAGGGAAGGAGGGAAGGAGGGAAGGGAAGGAGGGAAGGGAAGGAGGGAGGCAGTGAGCCGAGCACGGGCTGCCCTCGGGGCCGCGCCGGCGGGGGGGGGGGACGGCACGGGGCGGCCGGGGGCTGCGCTCACCTTGCAGGCTGCCGCCGCTGGTGCTGGAGCAGGCGGGCGGCGGGGAGGTCTGCGGCCGCACCACGGGGGCGAAGGCGCTTTTCTGCTTCACCGCCGAGATCATGTTGACGGGGGAGAAGGAGAAGACGCCGGTGGGGGTGGAGGTGTTGGTGCCCGACGGGAGGGTGATGGAGGAGGCGCCGAGCGGGGGGCTGGAAGGCATAACTGGGGGGGGAAGAGACGCCCGCTGAGCTGGCAGGGCTGCACGGGGGGAGAGCAGCCCCCCCCGGGGCTGGGCATTGCCCCCAGCTCACCCGGGACACCCGGCAGGAGCAGCCTGGGGCCGGGCATCGCTCCCAGCTCACCCGGGACACCCAGTGGGAGCAGCCTCGGGGCTGGGCATCGCTCCCAGCTCACCCGGGACACCCGGCAGGAGCAGCCTGGGGCCGGGCATCGCTCCCAGCTCCCACAGGACACCCGGCGGGAGCAGCTCGGGGCCAGGCATCGCTCCCGGCTCACCTGGGACACCCAGCGGGAGCAGCCCCGGGGCCGGGCAGTGCTCCTGGCTCCCACGGGACACCCGGCAGCAGCAGCCCCGGGGCCAGGCATCGCTCCTGCCTTATCTGGGACACCCAGTGGGAGCAGCCCCGGGGCCAGGCAGCATTCCCAGCTCGCCCGGGACACCCGGTGGAAGCAGCCCCCAGGTCCCTGCTCCCCCATATTGCAGCCAGCTCGAGGGACTCGCGTGGATCCGGGACACTGGCAGGACCCGGCCCCCCGCAGAGGCCGCCACGCCGCCCCGGACGCGGACTCACTGGCGTAGGGGGAGTTGGCGGTGGAGCCGTTGAGGAAGCTGGGGGAGCCGGGCACCCCCAGGCTGGCCATGGTGCCGCCGCCGTAGCCGTTGATGCTGGAGGCGCCGCTGTAGCTGCTCTGCTGCGGCGTGGAGCTGGGCACGTAGCCCCGCGGCGAGACGCTGCTCGTGTTTCGGGAGTAGCCTGCGGGCGAGAGCGGCCGGCGGTGGCAGCGGGACGGCGGCGGCACCGGTCCCGGCCCCGCGCTCAGGACAGGCTCGCCAGCCCCGGCCCACCTTGCTCGGTGCCCTGCGCCGCCTCGCCGATGTTGACGGCCAGCTGGCTGCCGAAGGAGTTCACCGCCATCATGCCGGCGTGGCCGTGGTTGCCGGCGAGCGAGGACAGCTGGCCGGGCGTGCGGGGGACGCTGTACAGCGCCTCGGCGATGTCCGCCGCTCGCTTCAGGATGATGTCCTGCAGGGACGGGGACGGCGTCACCGGGGCGCGCGCGGCCCCAGCTTCCCCCAGGAATGGGAACCGGCTGTGCCGGGAGGAGACGGGCAGGGGCAGCTGAGGCTGCTCCCACTCGTGCCACCTCCCGGGACATGCACAGCCCCAAGCTTCCCCCAGGAACGAGAACGGCTGTGCCGGGAAGGGAAGGGGCAGGGGCAGCTGAGGCTGCTCCCACTCATGCCACGAGCCAGGAAGGACGTGGGAACAAAGGAGGCTTCAGCGGAGCCAAAGCCGGGCTCGGCGGAGCCGCGCGGCCCTGACCTGGGCGGCTGCGCTTTCCGCCCAGGTGGGGGGCGGCCGGCAGGGCCCTGACTCAGCGCCCGAGGAATCCTAACGCGAAGCAGATGTGGGGCCAGCGCCGGCGTCCCGCTCCCGCTCGCAGCGCCGGGCCGGGGCGGCGCGCGGTGCCCGCGGTGCCGGCGGCAGCGGGGTCGGGTCGGGCGGTACCTGGTTGCTGTGCGGCATCCCGTAGAGCGCTTCCACCAGGTCGCCGCCCGCTTCAGCAGCACCTCCTGCGGGGGAGCGGGTCGGGGTCGGGGGGGGGGGCGCGGGCACCCTGCCCCCCCCGTCTGCGGGCGCCCCAGAGCCCCGGCGCCCGGCTCCCCTACCTTGGGCAAGCGCTCGGGGTCGCCGGGGTGCCGGGGAATGACCTTCTGCAGCCGCTGGAAGCCGTAGTCGATGGTGGCTCCGTTCAGCGCTGGGCGAGGGGACACCGCGGTGAGGCTGCCGCGCGGGCGGCCCTGGCCTCATGGGGAAACTGAGGCACGGGCCGTGGGGCGCGGGGCCGGGCAAGAGGCACGGCACGGGGGGGGGGGGCACAGCCCCATCCCCGGCCGACCTCTCCTGCTGCGTGTCCTGGGTCCTGCAGGGCCACCCCACGCGTCACCCCGTCCCCCTGCGGCCGGCAGCTGTGACCCCCCCCGCCTCCTGCCCAGCAGCGCCCCGAGGATGGCCGGGGCTGGCGAGCGGCCTGCTACGGAGCCGCGACGGAGACAGAGTGCCTGCGCTCGCAGGAGCATGTGCTGCGCCCACGGCACGCGGCACGGCAGCCACCACACTGGGATCGAATCCCTGCGGCACCATACATGCTGCCCTGCATGTCCCCTGCACAGTGCACATGTGTGCATGGCCCCTGCTCACGCTGCACATGTGTGCATGGCCCCCTGGCACATCGCACGCGTGTGCACGGCCCCTGCTCACACTGCACGTGTGTGCACGGCCCCCCCGGCACATGGCACGCGTGTGCACGGCCCCTGCTCACACCACGTACATGTGCACGCTGCCCTGTTCGCTCTGCATGCATGCATGCTGCCCTGCTCACTGCATGCACCGTGCATGCTGCCACGCTCACATCACATGCACGTGCATGCTGCCCTGCTTGCACCGCATGAGTGTGCATGCTGCTGCGCTTATGCCACACAGGCATGCTGCCCAGGGTCGTGCCGGATCTCCCATGGAGCGGTGGAGGGAGCTGGGAGGAGGCTGCGGGGCCACGGGCAGGCGCTGTGGGGACCCCTGGGCCTGGGGACAGGCTGTGCCGGGGCACAGGCAGAGCCCCTGAGGCCTGGGGCACGGGGACACCGTGGCACTGCCGGGAATGTGACTTGTCCTCTGGAGCGTGCTGCTGCTCTGGTGCACGGCCCTGCCGGACATGGCCCCCGGCAGCACAGTCCGTAAGCGCAGCTTCCGTCGCACACCCGGCTGCACCACGGCGCTGCACCCGGGCATGCACATGCACACACACACGTGCACACACGTGCACACACGTGCACACACAGGCTCCCAGCTCTGCCCCGGCATGGCAACGTCAGGCGGGTGCATGCTGGCTCCCAGCACCGCTCCTTTGCACACGCGTGGAGGATCCCACAGTGCCTGTGACACGTGACACGTCGCACACGCACAGTCACGCACTTGCTGTGCCGCACGTGCACTGACACGCTCTCACACACGTTATCACACATGCAGAGTCTCAGCCAGTGCCTTCCGCCCGGTGGCATGTGTGCTGCGCACACAACCTCCCCACGCAGCGACTGTCTTGCACCGTCGCACGCCGGCCAGCGTGTCCTGCGTGCGGCGTTGCACACGTACAGCCCTCCTCCGTGTCACCCGTGCTCATGGCACCATGCACGCTGAGGGGGATGGGGGTTCCCCCCCCAGTGTTACGTGCACGTCAAACCCACGCGCACACGTGCAGCGTGCAGCACACGTGCAGCGTCAGCCCTCCCCGGAGCGCCGGGGCGCAGGCGGCCGTGCATTCCGCGTCCCACGCGCCCTCACCGGTGTAGACGAAGCGGCCCGGGGCGCCCTTGCAGAACTGCTTCGACTTGTAGGAGAGCGTCACCTCCACCACGCCAGGATGTCGCCGCGGCGGGGTCTGCACCCGGATGGCGTGCGGCGTGATGAGCTGCGGGGGCGCGCGGGGCTGAGGCGGGCGGGCGGGCGCCGGCGGGGGGCTCGTGCCGCCCGCGCCCCCCCCCAGCGCCGCCGCCTACCTCGCTCCACACCAGCATGGTGCCGAAGACCACCTGGAGCCCGTCGAAGAAGTTGTCACCGATGACGATGACGGTGGCGCCGCCGGTGGTCCAGCCCTCGCTGGGGCTGATGGCTTTGATGCAGGGGGTGGCTGCTTTGGGGGGGAGGGGAGAGAGGGGGTGGCAGTGAGAGGGCGGGTGTGCGGGGGGGGGCATCCGGGGGACACGGCGCTGCACGGATGGGGCATGTGTGCGGCGTGGCCGGACACACGGAGCGCCCGCACACGCTGCACTGTGGACAGAGCTGGTGCTGGCTTTCCAGCGCTGCATTTGGCATTTCTGGGCACACGTGCACCCACGTCAGTGCATGCAAACACACGGTGTGCGTGTGCGTGTGCATGCCCGGCTCCCGTGCCACAGGCCCGGCTGCCGGGACTCACCTTCGGAAGGGTCGAGGCGCCGTGCCCGGCGGCCGTGCTTGGAGTTGTTGTGCACGAACATGTTGTCGGACACAGCCAGGACGTGGCCGTCCACGTTCACCGTTGTCGACACCACCACCTGCGTGAGAGGCGCAGCGGGGAGAGCCGGGTCGGGGCTGCGAGCACCCCGCGCCCGGCTGCTCCCTTGGGATCCTTTCCCTTTCCATGGACAAGTCGGTCCTGCTGGAGGGTCCTCATCCCCCCGCTCATCCCTGGTGTCCCCCCCACACCTCTGAGCATCCTGGGAGGGCCTTGCCTTGCCCTCTGGACCCTCCAGGCCCGGATGGACAGCTGTGGTGGTGAGGTGTGTGCAAATACACACGTGTGCAGCTGTGTAAGTGTGTGTGGACGTGTATGTGGGTGCTTATGTGTGCATACACAAGCACCTGTGTGCATGCATGCATCCGTGTGCACGTATGCATCTGTGCGTGCATGTGTGTGTGTGTGCATGTAGGTAGGTGCTTATTTGTGCATGTGTGCATACGCAAGCACTGGTGTGCATGCATGCATCCGTGTGCACACATGCATCTGTGCATGCACGCACGTGTGCATGTGTATGCGGTGCTCATGTGTGCATGCATCCGTGTGCACGTATGCATCTGTGCGTGCATGTGTGTGTGTGCATGTGTAGGTAGGTGCTTATTTGTGCATGTGTGCATACGCAAGCACTGGTGTGCATGCATGCATCCGTGTGCACACATGCATCTGTGCATGCACGCACGTGTGCATGTGTATGTGGTGCTCATGTGTGCATGCATCCGTGTGCACGTATGCATCTGTGCATGCATACGCATGTGCATGTGGTGCTCATGTGTGCATGCATCCATGCATCTGTGCATGCACACGTGTGTGTGAGAGCATGTGTGCACACAACTGTGCACAACACGGCGCCGCAAGCTCCCAGCATCGACCAGGGCACTGCCTTGGTCACCTGCCTGTCACCACCGCCGCTGGGCCGGGGGGCACCGGGCACGCGGTGGGGACACCCCGAGCCGTCCCCTGCAACCCCAGCCCACACCCCCACGCCTCCCCTCGATCGCTCCCCTCCGGCGTGGAGGTGGGTGGACTTGGCTGTTCTCCCGGAGCTGCTTGGTGCTATGCAAATTGGATAGGTCGTTAATCATGTAAAAATGTCACAATTATCATATCTTTACGAGAGGCCCTAATGAAGGCACCCGTGCTGGGTGGGAGACGGGATCAGACCCCCCCCCTCCGCTCTGCAAAAGGAAACTCCAGCTGCCGCGGGGAAAGCTCGGCTCTGGAAGCGGGGACACGGAAGAAGAGTTTGCAAAGGGGTCTAGGGGAATTCGGGCGCTCGATTCCCCAAAGGGGAATCGAGCGCCGAATTCCCTAGACCCCTTTGGGAAATATAAGTGGGTTTGACTTGTGGCCTCGGGGCTCACCTGGAAGCGCCGCATGTCCCGGGGGTTCCCCGCGTTCTTCAGCAGTTTTGGTTGCATTTGAGGAAGAACTTGAGGAAAAACCTAGGGGGGAAGGAGAGACGCCAGCCGTCGGTGCCCGGCCGCCCCGGAGACATGTGCGGTCGCTCCCCGCCATGCACGGTCCCCGTTCGTCCGTGCACCCACCGCGGCATGCACTGGTGTGTGCACCGCCTGCCCCAGCTCGTCCCCCCCTCGTGGGCACGGCCGGGTCCTCGGCTCGGCCTTGGGGACACACACGCAGCCGCATGCCCGGACCGTGGGCACATGGCCCCTGGGGTCGCGGACACGCTCCTGGGAACATGGGCATGCTTCTGGGATCCCAGACAGGTTCCTGGGACCACGGACATGCTCCTGGGGTCATGGACATGCTCCTGAGACCACAGGCATGCACTTGCCAGGACCATGACACGTTCCTGGGATCATGGACATGTTCCTGGGACCATGTACAAACTTCTGAACCATGGATATGTTCCTGGGATCATGGACACATTCCTGGGACCACAGGCACACACTCTCTAGGACCATGGACATGTTCCTGGGGTCACGGACATGCTCCTGGGAATGTGGGGCATGCTCCTAGGATCCCAAACATGTTCCTGGGACCACGGACATGCTCCTGGGACCACAGGCATGCACTTGCCAGGACCATGGACATGCTCCTGGGATCATGGACATGCTCCTGGGACCATGTACACACTTCTGGAACCATGGACACATTCCTGGGATCATGGACACATTCATGGGACCATAGGCACACGCTCTCTAGGACCACAGATGTGTTCCTGGATCATGGTTGTGTTCCTGGGACCATAGGCCACACGTTCTCTAGGACCACGGATACGCTCCCTGGACCACAGACATGCTTGTCAGGACCACAGACCATGCTCCTAGGACCACGGACACGCTCCAGGGACTGCAGGCACACTTGTGGGGTCATAGACACACTCCGGGGACCACGGACACGCTCCTGGGGTCATGGACACGCTCCCGGCACTGCTGGTGGGAGCGCAGGCACACGCGTGCTCTCCAGGGCCACCCGCACAGCCTGCCGCGTGCACACAGCACGTGTACTACACACACAGGGGGACACGCGTGCACTGGCACATGCACACGGGTGTGCACACCAGCCATGGGCACACACCCCTGCACGCACACGCACACGGCACACACACCCAGGCGCAGGCACCCTGTGCACACACAGGGCCACGCGTGCCCCGTACATGCCCACGGCTGTACGTGCCTTGCACACGCACCCAGGCGCAGGCACCCTGCGCACACACAGGGACACGCGTGCCCCGTACATGCCCACGGCTGTACGTGCCTTGCACACGCACCCCGGTGCAGGCACCCTGCGCACACACACACGCGCACACGCACACGCGCACAACGCACACGTGCACATGGCTGGGAGGCCGATGGTGCCGGGCCCTCTGCCCACGTCCCGCAGCGCCACACACGGCAGCTCGCTGGCAGCCTGACCCTGCTGTGTGCCCAGGACCTGCCCCGAAATGGGGGGGGGGGGCGGCCAGCCCCGTCCCATGTCACCCCACTGTGCCAGGTCACCATGCCATGCCAGGCAGGGGTGGGCGCCCGGTGGCCCTGGGACCCAGTGCTGCTGGACAGGGCATGCACGGCCCCTGCTGCCCAGGCCCTCATCTCCCTGCCTATCCCTTGTGCCTCCCAGAAGGGAATGGTCCCCAGAGAGGGTGGCAGTGTCCCCAGACCCCGTCCCGCCTGCGGACCCTGCTCACCTGGCATGTGCCTCACTGTCCTGCCCCAGCATCCTGCTCAGCATCCCGCCCTGCATCCCGGCCTGACATCCCGCCTGGCATCCTGCCCCCACATCCCAACCCAGCATCCCGCCTCACCATCCCTCTACACCATCCTGGTCCCACATCCCGCCTCACCATCCCTCTACATCGTCCTGGTCCCACATTCCGCCTCACCATCCCTCTACATCGTCCTGGTCCCACATCCCGCCTCACCATCCCTCTACATCGTCCTGGTCCCACATCCCGCCTCGCCATCCCTCTACACTATCCTGGTCCCACATCTCGCCTCGCCATCCCTCTACACTATCCTGGTCCCACATCCCGCCTCACCATCCCTCTACACCATCCTGGTCCCACATCCCGCCTCGCCATCCCTCTACACCATCCCGGTCCCACATCCTGCCTCACCATCCCTCTACACCGTCCTGGTCCCACATCCCGCCTTGCCATCCCTCTACACCATCCTGGTCCCACATCCCACCCCAGCATCCCATCCCTGCATCCCTCTGCAGCATCCCCACACTGCTGTCCTGCCCTGGCATCCCATCGCACATCCACCCCCCCCCCATCCCACCCCACATCCTGCCACACATCCCACATCACCTGCAGCCACCCCATCCCGCCCCAGCTCCCTCCGTGACTCTGCAACCGCTCTGGGTAGGCTGTGGCACCGCCCGGCACTCCGGATGCTCCGCAGCAGCCCTGCCGCGACGTCGGGCCCTCCGAGGGCCAGCTCCAACGGCGATGGAGGAAAAGGGAGTAAATCCCCCTCCGGCCGCCCCCGCGAGGCGCTGGGCCGGGCGAGGGGCCGGAGCGCCGGGCGAGCCGAGGGGCCGCGTGGAGCCTCCTGCCACGGCGCCCGCCAGCCTCCCAGGTGGTAATCAGAGGAAGGAAGGAGCGTGGAAATGGAAGGCAAAACAACCCCCTCCCCGCGCGGAGATTGACAGAGGCGGCGTGGGGCTGCGGGGCGAGCCCCCCCGGCCCCCCCCAGCGCTGCGCCTTCGCGCCAAGGAGAGGGGAAATAATAATAAAAACACGTCGGACTTCTTCACCTCCTTAAGCGGCAGCCGCGCATATGGGCCCGGGAGTTAAAAATACAGACAATGCGCATACATTAGCATCCGTAATGCACAGCGCTCTCCATTTAATATGCAAATTCCCGGCAATGCTGCCGAACACCTTCTGTTCCGAGCGCATAA
The DNA here is from genome assembly GCF_036417845.1 of Apteryx mantelli. Classification (NCBI taxonomy): domain Eukaryota; kingdom Metazoa; phylum Chordata; class Aves; order Apterygiformes; family Apterygidae; genus Apteryx; species Apteryx mantelli. The sequence continues at coordinate 87,404,646 of NC_089982.1, read as the reverse complement.
ATTTGAATTCGCAATTAGAATAATCTTGTATAATTAATGAAAAGCGTCAATTTTAGCTCCTAAGTAATTTGATTAACATGTTGATAGGGCACTTATCTGGCTCTCTAAACCAGTGGGGCTGGGCGTCGGGCCGGGGAGCGGGCGCCGGGGGGGGGGGGCAGGGTGCGGGCCGGGGGGAAGGGAGCGGGGCCGGGCCGGGCCGGGCCGGTCCCCGGTGACCGGCGGCGGCGGGGAGGGGGGGGGGGACACGCTGGGGAAGCCCCTGTGGCTGCGGGAGAGGGCGACGGAGGAAGGGCCGGGATGCGGGACGGCGCCGGGGCGCCCCAGGGGACGGGGCTGCTGTGCCGGGGGGGGGGGAGGGTGCGCGAAGAGCCCCCGGCCGCCCCTGGGGAGAAGGGGTGACGGGCGGGGGGGGGGGGGACACACGGGGTGCTGGGGGCTCTCGGGCCGCGCCGCGGGGTGGGTGACAGGGCCGGCGGCCGCGGGGAGGAAGCGCCCGCGCACAGCTGGAGGCGCGGGCGGCCGCACAGCTGGCCGGCGGCCCGGGGCGGCAGCCAGCACATCTGGCCGCGCCACGCCACGCCGCGAGGGGGGCGCGGGGCCGGAGGCGGCGGGCGAGCGGAGCGCGGGGGCTCGGGGAGCTGCGGGCGCGGGATCGGGGCTGCTGGCGGAGCGGCCGGGGGCTCCCGCCCGGAGCCGCGTGCCCATCCCCGAGGCGGCGCGGCGCCGGAGCGCACGGCACCCACGAGCCTGCGCTCCCGGCAGGGGCTCGCGTCTCCCCTTGGCCCTGGGGTGTGCAGCCAGCGCGGCCGCGGCCACCCAGGAGTCCTGCTGAGCCCGGGGCAACTCGTCACATGGGGAGGCGTGAGGGTGCCAGGCGGGGACGAGGGGCAGGAGCGCCCACGTTGCCCAGCCCCATGGGAGCCCCACGAGCTCCCGGTGGCCCAGCACCTCACCCACGAGCCGAACCGCCCTGCAGCCGGTGCTGTCTCCATCCCCTCGCCCTTCTCCCGCTCGCCGGGGCCAAGGCGAGGGGGCCGCACCATCCCCGCGAGCCCGGCAGCCCTGCAGCATCCCACCGGTGACCTGCGACTCCCTCGCGGCACTGCGGAGCTGCGTGCCGTGCTGGGGTGTGGAGAGGGAGGCAGGGAGGGAGAACTGGATGGGGGAAGGATGGAGGGATGGAGAGAGGGATGGGCGGATGGATGGACAGCAGACTGGATGCTGGGAAGGATGCAGGGATGGGGGATGGTTGGAAGAGTGGATTGATGGATGATGAGAGGGATGGAGAGATAGGGGACTGGATGGGGGAAAGAATGGAGGGATGGATAGAAGATAGAATTGGGGAGGATGGAGGGATGGAAGGATGGAGAGAGGGATGGGCGGATGGATAGACAGAGGACTAGGTGGGGGAAGGGTGGAGGGATGGATAGAGGATAGGATCAGGGGAAGGATGGAGGGATGGAGAGAGGGATGGTTGGACAGATAGAGAACTGGATGGGGGGAGGGATGAAGGGATGGAGGGAGGGATGGATAGATAGAGGACTGGATGGAGGAAGGGACCGAGGGATGGATAGAGGATCAGCTAGGCTGAAGGTTGGAGGGAGGGATGGATAGAGAGAGGACCGGATGGGGGGGAAGGATGGAGGGATGGAGGGAAAGGTGGATGGATGGATACAGGACCAGATGGGGGAAGGATAGATGGAGGGTTGGAGGAAGGGGTGGATGGATAAAGGACTGGATACAGGGAGGGATGGATGGATACAGGACCGGATGGCAAGAGGGATGGATAGAGGACTGGATGTTGGGAAGGGTGGAGGGATGGGTGGGTGGATGGATACGCCTGGCCCTGGCGGCGTGTCCGTCCCCCCCGAAGGCTCCGGCAGGGGCTGGGGCAGGGGGAGAAGCCGAAAGCTGCCCCCCGAGGGGCTGCCTGCCCGCGCGGGCGGGATGACCGCGCCGTGTCCCCTCCATGCCCGGCAGGTGCCCCGCGGTGTGGAGGGCCGGGCCCCCCCGTGCCAGGCTCGCGCGCGTCCCCCATTCGGCTAATGGAAGGGGCCGGATGCTGCCCGCATGATTTGTTTGTCCCACGCGCGTCGGAAGTGTTGCGCCGATGGCAAATGTCGCTGCCCCCATCTGTCACCTCTGGCTGTCGCCACCGCCCAGTGCGGGGCACCCGGCAGCCCATGGCCAGCACCCGCTCCGGTGCTCCGAGCCGGGAGCGCGGCACGGCACGGCACGGCACGGCACAGCACGGCGCCCGCGCCTGCCCCGACGCGCCGCCCCGCAGACGGCGCAGCAGAGACCCAGGTTGCATCCGCCACCCCCTGTGCAGCAGGCCACACGTGCAGCGAGTGCGCGGGGCCTCAGCCCACGTGACGTCACCCCGAGCCGCCACCGCGAGCCCTGAGCTCTGCCGCCCGGTGGGGACGAGAGGCCGCAGGGATTTACAGAGCGCTGCCTAATGCGACGGAGCGGCCGGCCGGCTTCAGCGGATGCATGGACCGCGGAGAAGACGGAGCGGAGACGCGAGCCCAGCGCTGGGGCTGCCACCCTCCCCCAAGTCATTAGCGCTAACGAGGTGGCCCACACCGGTCCCAGCCAGCTCCTGCAGGCCCACGGGATGCTCGGAGCTGCCAGCCCGGAGCAGCGGGGCTGGTGGTTCCCAGGGGCCTGCGGGATGCTCGGAGCTGCAAGCCAAGGGGCGGTGGGGGAGCCAATCCCGGGGCAGCTCCCGCGGGATGCTTGGAGCCACAAGCTGGGGGGTGATGGGGGAACTGATCCCAGGGCAGCTCCCATGGGATGCTCGGAGCCACGAGCTGGGGGGGCAGCAGGGGAGCCGATTCCGGGGCAGCTCCCACAGGATGCTCAGAGCTGTGAGCTGGGGGGTGATGGGGGAACCGATTCCCGGGGTGGCTCCCACGGGATGCTCAGAGCCGGGGGGCGGTGGGGGAGCTGATTCCCGGGGCGGCTCCCGCGGGCACCCACCTGTCGATGATGACGGGGTCGGACGGCGTCTCGTTGCGGTTCCCGCAGCTCTTCTTGTCGCAGCAGCGGCTGGCAGGGCGAGAGGGGCCGGCGTGAGCGCAGCCCCCCCGCAGCCCCAAGGACCCCCCCCCCCCCGCCCCACGTCCCCCCATCACCCCAGCCCAGCACGGGGGGGGGGGGGGTCCTGCCCCACGGCGGGACGGGGCGGGCGGCAGCACCACGGCGGGGGGGGGCTGCGAGCCGGGGAGGCGGCGGGGGCCCCGGGAGCACCGCGGGGAGCCTGGCGGCCCCCGGCCCCGGTGTCGTTAGCGCGGCTCCCGAGATCAATTAGCGGCGCTGGCACGGAGCGCTAATTTGCACAAACACCGCGCGCGAGTGTGGTAAACAAGAGCTGCTCTAATGGGGCACAGGGGACGGGCGGGCGCCGGCAGGCCCCCCGTGGGGCAGCCCCCCCACCCCCCCCCACCTCGGTGCCCGGGGGCCGCACGGGGCTCCCCCCCCCAACCCCGGCGCGGCGCCTACCTGCACATGATCTCGTGGGTGAGCAGCACCCGGCACATCTCGGGGTTCTTGTCCTGCCCCTCGTAGATGATGGCCTGGGGGGGGGGAGAGAACCCAGGTGGGGTCCCTGCCCCTGTCCCCAACCCGCCCCCCTCCCCCCCGCAGGGGGGCACGTGCAGGGCCTTGCAGCCGTGCACCCTGGCGGCGAGTGCATTTCGGCGAGGTGCCTCCGTGAGCATGCACGGGTGCACGTGTGCAGAGCAGAGGCGTGTGCCCAGGCACCCGTCCCGCGGGGGCTCGCGCCCACCGGCCTCCAAGCCAGCGAACAACGGTGCACGCGTGGATGCACGGCTGCGCCCAAGTGGAGAGCCGCACGCCCCGGACACCTGTGCCCTGCACGCTTGTGTGTTTGGGCACAGGTACAGATGTGCATGCCCTGCACACCTGTGTGTGCACAGAGGCACGGACATGCGTGCCTTGCACACCTGAGTGTGTGCATAGGTGCATCTGTGCATGCCCTGCACACCTGTGTGTTTGGGCACAGGTACAGATGTGCATGCCCTGCACACCTGTGTGTGCACAGAGGCACGGACATGCGTGCCTTGCACACCTGAGTGTGTGCATAGGTGCATCTGTGCATGCCCTGCACACCTGTGTGTGTGCACATGCCCAGATGTGTGTGCCCAGCACCCCTGCGTGTGCACACGTCCAGATGTGCATGCCCGGCATCCCTGTGTGCACGCACATGTCCAGATGTGTGTGCCCAGCACACCTATGTGTGCACATGTCCAGGTGTGCATACCCAGCAGGGCGGCTGGAGCCGTGCTCGGGGGCCCGGCAGGTCCGTGCCTGCGTGGGACAGGGTGGCTGACGGCCCCCCCGGGGAAGGGGGTGCCGAGGGCCACCCCGACCCCCCATGACGAGCCCCGGGCCCCAGCCACGGTCCTGCCCCGCTGCCGCCTCACCTGCTTGGACATGGAGTCGATGAGCCTCACGTAGAGGTCCTGCTCCGTCCGGATGCCTGCGGGACGAGAGGGGGACGCGTGAGCCGTGCCGCGGTCCCGGTGATGTTCCCCCCCCCCCCACCGGCCCCTACCGTTGCTGTAGAGCAGCTGGAGGCGGTAGTGGATGCCGTTGTTGGTTTTCTCGCCGTTCTGCTCCTGGGGAGGGAGGTGGGAGGTCAGATGCGGGATGGGGGCCATGCCGGCACCCCAGAGCCCTGGGGGCATCGCGCTCCCGTCCCAGCGATGCAGCCCTTCACCAGCCCTGCCCCCCCCCCCCCCCCCGGCAGGATGAGCACCAGGCCCTGCCACTCGTGTCATGAGTTTGGGAACGGTCTCAGCCTCTGCAAGCTCCCGGCGGGAGGGGGGGGGGTGAGTGGGGGGGGGGGGGCCCTGCTGCCCCGGCCCCGGGGGCGCTCACCCGGTCCTTCTCCACGAAGTCGATGAAGGAGGTGCGCTCGATCTCCACGGGCTGGCCCTGCCGGTCGTACATGGCCAGCACGAAGTGGAAGAAGTTGGATTTGCGCAGGTTGGAGGGCGGCTGCTTCTCGAAGTGGGCCCGGGCCAGCCCCACGCCGCTGCGGGCAGCGGGAGCGCCGTGAGCCGGGCGCCCGCCTCGGGGGGCTGCCGTGCGCGGCGGCGGCGGTGGCGGCCCAGGGAGGGGGGGGGGCTGCGCGGGGCCGGCGCTGCCCTCGCCCCCCCTCCCCATCCCTCCGCGGGGGGACCCGGCCCCCAGTCCGGCTCAGCAGCCAGCGGGGCGCCGTGTCCAAGAGAAATCCGCAGACATAAAAGAAAATTCCCCGCTTTTGGGATTGGCAACACCCCCCCCCCCCCGTTGTGTGGGGGGGCCCTGCCCACCCCAGCCCCCTGGCCCTGCTCCCACCCAGGGGCATGGATGAGGGGGGGCCGGGGGGGGGCCCTGCGGGGCTCTCAGTGGGCAGCGGCCGGGGGCAGCACGGGGGACAGCGGGGAGCTCGGGCGAGGGGGACCGGGGGTGTCAGGGGTCCGGGGGGGCCTGGGGGTGTCAGCGGGGGGAGGGGAGGGGGTCCTACTGCTCTGGGACAAGGCCACCACCTGTGGGGCCTCCCGGGAACTGCGGGGGGGGGGGGGCACGGCCGGACCCTGGCCCCCGGGGGACAGGGACCTGCACCCTGGTCCTGCTCCCCCCGGTGCAGCACCCTGCACCCTGGCCCTGCTCCCTCCTGCCGGCTGCAGCACCCTGCCAGCTGCAGGGATGAGCCTTGGAGCGCTGGGCCATGCTCCCGGCTCTGCCGCCAGCTCCCTGGATCAGCCCGCACCCGTCCCCGCACCTGCCGGTGCCTCGGTTTCCCCTCTGCGGGAAGCAGGCGGCATTGGCACCCGGAGCTCACGGAAACACCGAACCGGCTGCTGCCAGAAGTTTGCCCTTGTGCCCGGATCTGCGCCGAAAGCCCCCATCGGGCACGGACGGCCCCAAACCCGCCTCGGGCCGGAGGCCGGCAGCGAGCAGCAGGCGAGGAGGAAACCACCCTCGGCCCCGACCTGCGGCCCCCACGGCCCCCTCCTAGCCACCAGCCCCTGGCCTGCCACCGCGGAGCTGCTCCGGCGGCTTCTCCCCGAGCCGGAGCGGGGCCCTGCACAGCATCCCGAGCTGGGCGACCCGGCCACGCCGGAGCCCGGAGCACAGTCCCAGCGGGAGGCGGGGAGGCAGGCAGCACCGGCGAGGCAGCGCTCCCCCCGGCCCTTGCACCCCCCCACCCCCGGCTCCCCGAAGCGGCGGCCCCGCAAGCGCAGCGGGGAGGGGGCCGAGCCCGCCCGCCGCCGGCCCGCTAATAGCTGCAGCTCTGCTCGCAGCACTGCCGAGACCCCGGCGCTCCGCGAGCCCAGCCCGGCTGCCATTAATTATTAAAGGGAATCAGAGCATTTCCTAGCAAACGAGCCCAGCGAATGTCGGTTACAGTAAAGCAACAGCTCCCATTCAGGGATCCTCCAGGAACAAGGGGCACCGCAATTCCGCAGCCAGGGCTCCGCTCGCTCGGCTGCGACGGGCTGGGCAGGGAGGGAGGGAGGGAGCCCGGGCGGCCTGGGAACCTGAGACGCGCATTGGCTTCCCTGCGGGATCCCAGCCCCTCTGCTTTGCACTGCCGGGACCCCAACCCATGTGTTACACTGCCAGGACCCCAACCCTCTGTATTGCACCGCCAGGACCCCAACTCCTGTACATTGCACCGCTGGGACCCCAATGCCTGTGTGTTACACTGCTGAGACCCCAACCCTCTGCATTTCACCACCGGGACCCCAACCCCTGTGTATTGCACTGCCAGGACCCCAATCCCTGTGTGTTACGCCGCTGGGACCCCAACCCCTCTGCATTGCACCACCGGGACCCCAACCCCTGTGCATTACACCTCCCGGACCCCAGCCCCTCTGCATCCCACCGCTGGGACCCCAGCCCCTGTACGTTACGCTGCTGGGACCCCAGCTCCTCTGCATTGCACTGCCGGGACCCCAACCCCTGTGTGTTACACCTCCAGGACCCCGGCCCCTCTGCATCACACCACCGGGACCCCAACCCCTGTGCATTACACCTCCAGGACCCCAGCCCCTCTGCATCGCACCGCTGGGACCCCAAACCCTGTGCATTACACCACTGGGACCCCGGCCCCTCTGCCACACGGGGCTGCAGCTCCCCGGGTGGTTTGCTGGCGGCTCCAGGCAGCGTGCAGGGAGCGACCCTGCGGGGCCGGACAGGCTCACGCAGGCCCTTGCCGGTGGTCGCTGCGGTGCTGCTGTGTGCTGCCACCCGAGCAGAGCGGCAGCGAGGCACCGCAGGAGCACCAAGGGTCTGGAACGGGTCTGGGACGCCAGGCGCAGGCCGGCTGGGTTTGGGGACCGCCAGGAGCCTCGCATGCCGTTTGCCACGTCCACAGGCACGGCGCTCCTGATTTGCACCCAGGCGGTGGGTCTGGACCACACTGGCTGCCCGGGCCCTGGCTCCCGGCCCTGAACCCGCCGGGCTGGGGAGGCTGCGCCCGCTGCCGGGCCTGCAGCAGCAGTCCTCAGCGCCGCGGCTTTATCCACCGCCGGGTCCTTCGGCGCCCGCGCCCTCGCTAGCTGCACCGGCAGCGCGCCGGGAGCACCGCTCGGTCCCGGCCCCCCTGCGCCACCCCACATGGGACCCCGGCTGCCGGCACGGTGCAAAGTCCCCGCGGCCCCTCCGAGCCGCTGGAGCGGGTGGCTGGGGAGGTATTTATCCATCTCGCTCACGGCCCGCTCTGGGGCAGGGGATGTTTCTGCACCCAGAAGGCAAGACCGGCACCTCCGGCATGGGCACGGGGGCTGTCTGGGTGTCTGAGGGACCCTGGCACCCCATGCGGATTCACACTCGAAATGCCCTGTTGAGGCAGCCGGCGGCTCCTTTGCACGGCACCAGCCGGAGATCCCCAGCTCTGATGCCTCTTTGCCTCCACCCTGCCCCATTCCCGGCAACGGGGGGGTTCCTGTGCACGTCCCCCCTCCCCGGTGCCCGTCACCCAGTGGGGGAGAAGCTGCCGGTGACGTGGACCCTGGTGGGGCAGGTCCGTGGGTGCACGGGGGCAGCCGCCACCAGCATCGTCCCCTCCCCGGCTCCGGGGCCGGCAGGGCTGGGGCACCCTGGGGCAGGGCTGGACCCTCGCTCCGGCCCCGTTCCGGGCCCCTCCTGGGTGTCCGAGCTGGGGAGCAGAGGGGGGGGGTGCAGCGGCTGCACGGGGCCGGGGCTGGATTGCTGGGGTCGGCAGTGCAACTCCTGCAGTTTTCAGCCCCCCTGGAGTTATTTGCAAAGACGGCAGCTCGGGATGGGACCCCCCCCCCTCCCCCCCGGGGCTTCAGCCACAAGGCACAGCCTCTGGTGCAAACGCAGCCCCAGCAGAGAGGCGGCAGCGGGGCGGCAGCGGGGCTGGGGACCCCGAGCGCGGGGGCAGCGCGCACGACCCGGCGCTCTCGCCTGCGCGGCGAAGCAGCTCGGCGTTGCGAGCGCTGGGGTTGCGGCTGTGCCTCGCTCCCCTGGGGTGGTGACCCCCCCCCCGACACCTGACCCCTGGGTCCCACCGTCCCCATGGAGCAGCCTGCGCGTGGGGCTCGGGCACCGGGAGGCTTTGGAGCGGGTCCAGGGGGCTGCGCCCTGTCCGGCCGGGTGCCCTTGCCCCTGAGTGCCATGGGGCACAAGGGCCAAGTCACGGCGTCCCCGTGAGCCCTGGCCGCACCGAGCCGCGGTGAGCTCCACGTGTGGCCACCCCCTGCGGCCCCCTCACCCCACGGCGCACACGGGGCACAGCAGGGACCAGGGTGCTGCGACAGGGGGACGGGCAGCCCCCAGCCATGGCCTGGGAGCCCCTGGCATAGGGGTGGAGAGAGCAAGGATGGGGATGAGGCACCTGGAGCCCCGAGTCCCATGGGGACAGCAGGGACAGGGCTGGGGCACACAGAGCCCCATGGGGAGGGCAGGGACAGGAATGGGGCACACGGAGCCTCAGTCCCCAAGGGAACGGCAGGGAGCACAGCCCCACGGGAGCTGGGGTGGCCAGGGCGCGTGGGGAAGGCACCGGGCTGTGGAACGCGGCAAGCTCGGCAGTGCAGGCTGCGTGAGCGGTTGCAGCGGTGACTCCCCCCCCGGCCCCAATGCCGTGACCCCTGCCCGGGAGGTGGGGAGGGCACTGCGGCCGGTCCCCTGCCCTCACCCTCAGTGGCTTTTCCCACCCGACACGGAGGACGGGGCAGTGCAGGTCCCAGCCCTGGTGGACACGCAGCGCGGCACGGCACGGCACGGCACGGCACAGCGCAGCACGACAAGCCCCTCGCAGCTCCGGCAGCGGCTCCTGCCCCACTGCCACCACCCACTGGCCCACCGACATGCGGCTGCAGGCCCAGCATGTGCAGGGTGCTTGGGATGCCCAAGGTACCCGGGTGCACGGGGTACTGAGGATGCCCAAGTGTCTGGGCTGCCCAGGGCACCTGGGGGCTCCTGAAGTGCATGCGCTGCACAGGGTGCCCGGAGCGTGCGGGGATCCCTGGGATACCCGAGGTTTGCAGGGATATGGATTGCAGGAGATGCCCAAGGAGCCCAGGGCGCATGGGGTACTTGTGCTGCCCGAAGTACCTGGGGTGCACAAGGTACCGGGGATGCCCCAGGAGTCCTGCGATGCCCAGGGTGCCCAGGGCATCTGGGATGCGCAGGATGCTCACGATGCCTAGGATGCCCAGAGTGCCCGGGATGCCCACGATGCCTGGGATGCCCAGTGTGCCTGCGGTGCCCAGGATGCGCAGAGTGCCCGGGATGCCTGGTGTGCCCACGGTGCCCGGGATGCCCACGGTGCCCAGGATGCCCAGTGTGCCCGCGGTGCCCGGGATGCCCGGGATGCCCAGTGTGCCCACAGTGCCCGGGATGCACAGAGTGCCCGGGATGCCCAGAGTGCCTGGGATGCCCGGTGTGCCCGGTGTGCCCGGCGTGCCCGCGGTGGCCTCACCTCTGCGCGGCCGTGCTGGCGTCCAGGATGCCGGTGCTCTGCAGCCACCGCACGGAGGGCAGTCCGGCCGTCAGCGGCTCTTCCTTCATGGGCAGCCCGCCGCGGGGCAGCGCCTCCTGCATGGAGAACATGGCGAGGGGGGGCCGGGGGCGGCCCGCCGCGCCGGCCCCGCCGCCGCCCCAAACTTTGCGCTCGGGCCCGCGGCTCAGAGCCGGGCAGGTGCCGCGGGCCGCCGTCGCGGCCGCCGGGGAAGCGGCATCTGCGGCTGGCGGCCGGCGGGGCGGGAGGGGAGCCGGGGAGGCGGGGGGGGGCGGGGGCGGGCGGGGGCAGGGCCCAGAAGTTGGAGACGGAGGCGACGAGCGGCCGAGTGCCGGGGACCGGGAGGGGAAGGGGCGGGGGGCAGCGGGAGAAGGGGAGGGCAGGGAGGGATGGGGAGGGCAGAGAGGAGGAGTGGAAGGAGGGGTCGGGATGGAGGGGTGGGGGCGGCGGAGAGGAGGGCTGGAGGGAGGGATGGAGGAAGGCTCAGAGGAGGAGTGGAAGGAGGGATGAGGGAGGCAGACAGGAGGAGTGGAAGGAGGGATGGGGAGGGCAGAGAGGAGGAATGGAAGGAGGGATGGAGAAAGGCAGAGAGGAGGAGTGGAAGGGAGGAATGGGGGAGGCAGGGAGGAGGAGTGGAAGGAGGGATGGAGGAAGGCTCAGAGGAGGAGTGGAGGGAGGAATGGGGGAGGCAGGGAGGAGGAGTGGAAGGAGGGATGGAGGAAGGCTCAGAGGAGGAGTGGAAGGAGGGATGGAGGAAGGCTTAGGGGAGGATTGGAAGGAGGGATGGAGGAAGGCTCAGAGGAGGAGTGGAGGGAGGAATGGGGGAGGCAGGGAGGAGGAGTGGAAGGAGGGATGGAGGAAGGCTCGGAGGAGGAGTGGGGGGAGGAATGGGGGAGGCAGGGAGGAGGAGTGGAAGGAGGGATGGAGGAAGGCTCAGAGGAGGAGTGGGGGGAGGCAGGGAGGAGGAGTGGAGGGAGGGATGGGGGAGGCAGGAGGCGTGCGGGCGGCGGCGGCCCGGGGCGGCCCGGGGCGGCGGCGGCGGCGCGGGGCTCGTTACCGGGCGTGCGGCGGCGGCGGCGGCGGCGGCGGGCGCGGCGCTGGGCGGCGGCGGCGGCGGCGGCGGCGGCGGCGGCGGCAGCGGCAGCGGCAGCAGCAGCAGCAGCGGGCGGCCGGGGGGGCCCCGGGGCGGCGGGGGCTCCGGGGGCGGCGGGGGGCCGGGGGCGCCGCCGCCCCGCCGCCGCCCCGCGCCGCGGCCCCGCCGCCCCGCCGCGGCCACCAGCACCATAAGCACCAGCACCCGCCGCCGCCGCCCCGCCGCCCCGCCGGCCCGGGCCATGCCGCCGCCGCCTCCCCGGGGAGGCAGGGCCGGAGCCGCCGGGGGGAGGCGGGGGCCGCGGCCGGGCAGGCTGACATCATTCCGGGGAGGAGCGGTCCCTCCCCGCGCCGGCGGAGGGGGTCCGCGGGCAGCGCCGGCACCGGCCGCCCGCCCGGGCCCCGCGCCCCGCCGCCGCCGCGGGGAGCCCCGGGGAGCCGGCGGGCACCGCGGCCGGGCCCCGGCGGCGCCCCGGAGAGACCCCGCTGCGTCCCCCGCGCCACGCCGGGGAGGCCCCGCTGCGTCTCCGGAGACATCCCGGAGAGACCCCGGAAGGGCCCCCGAGACCTCCCGGAGACGGCCCAAACGGGCCCCAGAAACACCCTGGAGAGACCCCAAGCAGGCCCCAGAGATGCCCTGCAGAGACCCCAAACAGGTCCCAGAGATGCCCTGGAGAGACCCTGCTGCATCCCCAGAGATATCCCGGAGAGACCCCGGAAGGGCCCCTGAGACCTCCCGGAGACGGCCCAAATGGGCCCCAGAGACGCCCTGGAGACACCCCAAATGGGCCCCAGAAACACCCTGGAGACACCCCAAGCAGGCCCCAGAGACACCCCAAACGGGCCCCAGAGACGCCCTGGAGAGACCCCAAGCAGGCCCCAGAGACGCCCTGCAGAGACCCCAAACAGGTCCCAGAGTTGTCCTGGAGAGACCCTGCTGCATCCCCAGAGACAACCCGGAGAGACCCCAGAAGGGCCCCTGAGACCTCCCGGAGACGGCCCAAACAGGCCCCGGAAACACTCTGGAGACACCCCAAGCAGGCCCCAGAGACACCCTGGAGAGACCCCAAACGGGCCCCAGAGATGCCCTGGAGAGACCCCGCTGCATCCCCAGAGACATCCCGGAGAGACCCCAGAAGGGCCCCGGAGACACTTTGCAGAGACCGCTCTGCGTCCCCTGAGACCTCCCAGAGAGACCCCAGAAGGGCCCCGGAGACACCCTGCACAGACCCTGCTGCATCCCCCGGGTCGCTGCAGAGAGACCCCACTGAGATTCGGCAGGGCCTCAGGAGACACCCCAGAGAGACCCTCAAAAGGGCCCCGCAGACACCCCAGAGAGACCCTGCTGCATCTCCTAGGACATCCTGGAGACAACCTGGAGACACCCCACATGGGCCCCAGAGACACCCTGGGATGTCCCCAGATGGCCCCTCACACACCCTACGGAGACCCCACGCAGCCCCCTGCGCCCCCAGTGTACCCCAGAGTGACCCCGCTGGACCCCTGCTTTCCCTGAGATGCTCCATGGTGGCCTTGCACGTGTCTCCTGCATTCCAAGAGGCCCCACAGGAGCCTCTTGGGCACCCCAGAGCGATGCCAAAGGGGCCTCCAAGCCCCCCCAAAGCAATGACTGCCTGGGTGCCTTGAGCTACCCCTCCCTGCAGGGGACCCCTGCACTCCTGAGACACCCCGCGGTGACCCCAAAACAGGGGGCAGCCCCACCGCCCGCACTGGCACCCACGGGTGCTCCCCACGGAGCACCGTGGACACCCCAGCCCTGCCCCAAGGGACGAGGACCCCCGGCGGCTGCAGGCGCCCCGCGCCGCCCGCCCTCGCCGCTGGGCCCACGGCAGATCTGGGGCCGGCGGGTCCCGTCTCCATCCCTTCCCGTGGCGCAGCACCAGCCGGGTCTGGGAAGAAGGTCCTGGGCATTTGGTGAGGAAACAGGTGGTGGGACCAGAAGGGGACGTGCTGGCCGATTCCATCCCATGGCACGGCCATGGGACCGTCAAGTCCCGGGCGCATCCTCCGCGTGTGCCGCGTGGCGGGGGGATGTCCTCCGTGCCTCCTTCGCCCCGGCGCTGGCAGAGAGCAGCAGGCCTTTCCCTGGGATCCCGCAGCTCCGGAGGGAACTGCACGGTGACTTCCAAGGAGATGCAGCCCCGGGGCTGCAAACGAGACAGCTCCTGAGCCAGGACAGAGGCCGGAGAAGGAACTTGGCGGATGGGTGGCCGCACGCTGCTTTTTTGGCTCGGTTTGCCGAGAGCTGCTCCGGCTCCTTGCAGCAGCCGCCCGCCGGCACCGGAAGGTCGCGGCGCTCCCGGCGGGCCAGCGGCTGCTGACGCTGCAGCGCGGGGCACTCCACCGTGGCGGCTGTCCTTCGGGAGCGTCCTCTGGCTGCGACGGCAGGGCTGGGAGCGGGCGGCGGGCGGGAGCCTAGGGCTGCACCAGGAGACGGTGCTGCGGCGCTTGGGAGCTGCCGAGGGCTGCCGGCCCGGCGGACGCGCTGGCGGGGATTGCGCCGCTTTGCTCCGGGGATGCGGGAGGAGATGGCGAACGTCGGCCGGCAGAGGAGAGAGCCTGCTCCTGGGATGTGGGCCGGGAAAGCAATGCTCTTGCAGCCCCGGCTCCACCAGCACCCACGGGGGCAGAGGGACCCCTGCCCAGGGCAGCCGGTGAAACACCAGCCCCAGCACCTCCTCCAGTGTCCCCCAGCACCCGTGGGTGCCGGGTGGGGAAGCCAGTCCTGCCGGGGGTATCCCTGGAGCAGGGGGATTTGCATCCGTGCCGCTTCTGTCTCCAGCTGCAGCTGCTGACGGAAAACAGTACGGGAAAGCCACTAAGAAATGGAGCAGGAAAGCACGGAGCAGGGAGGGAGGATTCCCCGGGGAGCCAGGCCCAGCGCAGAGCTGGCGGGTGAACTCCCCAGGGCCACCCCGAGGCAGCCGCTCCACTCGGGCAGTGTCTCTCGCACACTGCACTCTTGCTCGTGCACCGGGTAGGCTGTTCTTCCCTGGGGACCGGGAGAGGCCCAGAGGCAGCCAAGCCCCGCAGACGCATGGACGCCGCTTGGCCCGGCCGATTCCTGCAGCACGAGCTCCCGCCTAGCACGGCGGCACCGTCTTCGGGTTAATATTCGACGCCTGCGCGCTCTCCTCTCCCGCCCCGCTTGGGCTCCCGGTCGCGCATCCTGCGCCCCATTGCACCCCATCCCTGCGCCCCGTCCGTGTCGAGGGGGCTGCTCCCGGCAGCACCCGCCGCTTTCTCCCAGAGCCTCCCGAGGGCTGCGAGGGCCCGGGTGCGTCCTCCTTCCAGGAGCTCGGGGGCTGACGGAGGAGCGGAGCTGGCTGCGCGCGGAGCCGGCTCCTCCGCCGAGGAGAGCGGTTGCAGAGAGAGCAAGAGGCGAGGGCTGCCCCTCCTTCCCCCCGGGAGCCGCGCTTCCGCAGAGGCTGCGCTGCCGGCCCCCGCCTGCGCTGCACCCGCCCGCGTGGCAACTACGCCTGCGCCCCGGCTCCCGCCTGCGAGCCGGACCCGAACCCGAACCCGAACCCGAACCCGAACCCAAACCAGGCCCGGGCCCCGGCCACGCTTCCCAGCCTGGCCTCGGACCTGCCTCGGTGCCGTGGGCTGCTGGCTGAGCCCTGCGCTGCATCTGGCCTGGGCACCGTCTCTGGCCCACATCCGGACTGGCTGTGCCGCTCCGCCCTGCATCCCAGTTCCTTGTTGGGACTTGGCCGCTTGCGCCAGCCTCGTCAGCCCGCTCTGGTCCCGGCTTGCCTTCCCTGCGGAGCAGCCGGCCCCCTCTGCGCCCTGACACTGCCGGGGCCGTGCTGTTCCCTGCAGAGACTGGGGTGTCCACCCAGCTGTGCACTCCTCAGCTCAGCACCCATCCAGCTGTGCACCCATCCAGCCCAGCATCCATCCAGCCCTGCACTTGTCCAGCCCAGCATTCACCCAGCTGTGCACCCATTCAGACCAGTGTCCATCCAGCTGTGCACCCGTCCAGCCCAGCCTCCATCCAGCTGTGCATCCCTCAGCCCAGCCTCCATCCAGCTGTGCACCCGTCCAGCCCAGCATCCATGCAGGCACCCACCCAGCCCAGAATCCATCTATCTATGCACTCGTCCATCCCGGCGTCCATCCTTCCATGCCCCCATCCAGCCCACTGTCCACGTGTCACCGGTGTCACTAGCTCGTCACCCACTGCCCCGTGTGGTCGCCTGGTCCCTTGTGGCTGCGACGGGGCAGCGGTGGGCAGCGGTGACCCTGCCCCCCCCCCGGCCACGGGGGTCTCCAGGAGGGCTCAGCCTGAGGCGATGGGGGCACTCCAGGGCCCCGCACCTCCCAGCGGCCGCGTGCCGTTCCCACCCGCCGGCTCTCTCCCGCTTCCAGGCAGCATTAGCCGGCTCGGCGGAGCCCCCGGGGACGGTGCGTTCCTCCGCCTGGGCTCGGCCCCAGGGGGAGCTTTGTTCTGCAGCCCGGCTCCGCCGCCGAGCTAATGGGGCCTTAATGGAAAGCAGCGCGGTGGAGGGGAGGCAGGGAGAGGCGCGTGGTCACACCGGCCGCCGGACCACTGCCCCTCCTGCCCTCGCCACCCCGGCTCCCCGGCTTGCCCGCGCTCCGGGCGTGCAGATGCCCCGCAGCCTCCTTGAGGGGCAGGGGGAAGGCGCCGGCCGGGGGTCCGGGGCGGCTGCCAGCCCTGCTGCAGCCCCTCGCCCTGCCCGGGCAGCAGCGCCCCGGTCCCGGCACGACAGCGGCGCTGGGGGTGCGGGATGCTGCGGCAGGGCAACGGGGGTCTCCGCGCTCAGCCCTGCCTCCGCACCAGCCTCCCCGCTGCACGGGGGGGTGCCAGCGGGCGGCGGAGGGGCTCGAGGCCGGGCCGGGAATCGGGGATGGAGGCGGCGGAGGCCGGGAGCGGGAGGAGGGGGGGGTCTCGCTCGCGCTCGTCTCCCCCCCCCAGATGGGTTTTATCGACGGGCTGCTCTCTCCCTCCCGCTAATGGGTTTGCGCAGAGCCCCGCTGGGACGCTGCCATCGCCTCCGCTCGGGTAAGTGCCGGGGTGGGGCTGAGCCGGAAGGGGAGGGAGTCCATTTACCGCCTCCCCGGGGCCCGCGGGGTCCCCGGGGACCCCCCTCCTCCCCTTCCCCGCCGACACGGGGCAGCAAAGGTGTTTCCAGAAGCCCAGAGCCGGCCGGGCTGGATGCGGCCCCAGCATGCGGGGTCAGCCCTGGCGCAGGTGCCCCTTGCAGGCGGGCTCATGCCTCGAATCCCGCGGGATGCCTGCTTCTCCCTTGAGCCACGAAGGCGCCAGGATCCAGGCACCGGGATGGGGGGAACCTGGAGCCCGGGCTCTGCCCTGCCGGATTCGGGGCGGCATCGAGCAGAGGCCACCAGCCACTCAGCTCCAGTGCCAGGGCTCCCGAGTCTGCGCTGGCAATGGAGCCCCGGGGTCCAGCCCTGGGATGGGCTCAGGGAGGCGCAGGGGAACGGGAATTTCGGCGGCAGCCCGGCTCGGGGCGCCCGGGCCCTGCCACGCGGTGCCGGCGCACCAAGGCCACCCCACGCCGTGCCACCCCACGCTGTGCCGCACCGCTCGGCGTGTGCCATCCGTGCCATCTAGTGGGGGAAGGCCAGAAGGCAGCTGGGCACCCCGCCGCGCACGCACCCTTGGGGGGCCCGGCCCCTGCCCTGGGACCCCCTGCTCCAGCTGCAAGCCGGTGCCAGGGAAGCGCAGCCGTCCGGCACCACGGAGCAGACCCCGCAGGGCTCAGACGCCTGGGCTCCCCGCGCCCGGGGTGAGGGACCGGCTAGAGATGCCCCCCCAATTGGGGTGCTCGCCCCCACACCCCCCTCCCCGGTCCTTCCCCAACGCCGGCCCTGCAAGCCCCCCAGCTGGACGGTGCCCGTGGGCCCAGGCTGCCCTCACACCGCGTGGGGAGGGGGCTGCAGCGACCCGACCCCCCCTCCTGCCCCTCTGCAGGGTCTTCCCAGGGTCCAAGCAAGCAGCTACGGCCCCCAGCCCCGTTTCCCATGGGCCAGGGCCGAGGGGGGGCTCAGCCCGCGTGCCCCCCGCCCCATCGCTGCCGGGGGGCCGCAGCCAAACGCCCGAGCCTCGGAAGCAAAGGCGCCGCCGCCGCTCAGACTCCGCTCGAGCGCAGCCGGCGGCGACTTTAGTTCCTGCTTTATTGCGAAAAGAGTCCGTGGGGGGCCCGCTCGCCCCGGCCCCAAGCGCCCCCCGGGGCGCCGCGCTGCGCCCAGGGCTTTCCAGCGGGGCGATGCCGAGCCCGCGGCAGGGGAGCGGTGCCGAGGGCTCCCTCTCCCCGCGGGGTCCCGGGGTCTTGCGGGGCGGGGGGAAAGCGCCCAGCAGTTTGTTGGGGCGAGAGCCGTGGTGCTAGGAGGGGCTGTGGGTGCTGTGGGAGCCTCCGCTGTCCCCCGCGCCCAGCCGGGGGCTGGCCAAAGTGTCCGGGCTGGCAGCGGTGGGCTGCATGTCCTGGCCGGAGGTCTCTGCCCCCAAGGGCTCCGGGGAGGCACCCGCTGCTCGTTCCTGCCGGGAGGAAGTGTCCGGACCAGCAGCCCCGTGGTCCTGGGAAGCCCAGCTCCCACCCTGGCCGGGCAGCGGTCCTGGGAGCAGCCCTTCGTCCCGGGGCTGAGCCAGCACCGGGGCGCTCTGCTCCGGCTGGCCGGGGCTCGCAGCGACTCCTCCGTCCTCCGGCACCTTGTCCTCGTGGGCTGGCTCCGGCTCCGCCGTGGCCCCGGCGCCCGGTTCTCCCTGCGCAGCCGCCGGCTGGACCTGCTGGTGACACATGGGGCAGGTGTCCTGCACGTAGAGCCACTTGCGGAGGCAGGCGCCGTGGAAGAAGTGGTTGCAGGGGGTGATCACGGCCACCTGCATGTCCTGCGGGCAGAGAGAGGACGTCACCGCGGAGCGAGGGCAGAGCTCAGCGCTGGCGGGGTGCAGGCTCTTACCGTCTGTGCCAGTCTCCCAGCAGGGCCAGGGACCGGCTCCCTCCTCCCCCCAGTAAATCCAAGGGGTGTCTGGGGCTGGGATATGCGCCCTGCTGCCTGCCTCTCTCTGGGGGGGTTTCAGCCCTCCTCCTGCCCCGTCCGGAGCGGCGGAGGCTGCAGGTTGAGCCCGTCT
Organism: Apteryx mantelli; assembly: GCF_036417845.1. Lineage (NCBI taxonomy): Eukaryota > Metazoa > Chordata > Aves > Apterygiformes > Apterygidae > Apteryx > Apteryx mantelli. The sequence goes on along the minus strand of NC_089982.1, from coordinate 87,386,404 downwards.
CACGGGCTGCAGGCAAGCTGGGCTTGGAGCTAGGCATGGAAGGGAAGTGGGGACCGGGCCAAAGCTCTCGCGGCACGCTCAGGAGGAAAGATCCCAAAAGGCAAAGACCTTGCCCCATCCTCAGAGGGGCACAGCAGGATCTTCCAGCTCTGCTAGCCCTCCTGGAGACCCTGGTAGCCCTCCTGGTGCCCGGGGACGGCAGGGAAGGGGGAGCAGCCGCTCGGGGCCAGCCGGGACCCTGCGAGGAGAGCACAGCGGGCGCGCAGCGGGCTCACCTGGAAGCAGATGGCACACACGTCGTTGTGGTCCCGCAGCTGCCCGCGCGTGGCCCTGGGCAGGGAGTTGATCTTCTTCGCCGCCTCGCGGCGCAGCAGGAAGCTCTTCCAGCCCGACTGGGCGCGCAGCCAGACGTTGAAGTAGGAGTGGATGATGATGACGGAGGCGCCCATCCAGCTCCACTCGCCGAAGAGGGACTCCCAGGTGCCGTAGCCCACCACGCACACGGCCACCAGGAACTCCAGCACCCGGCTCATCGCGTTCACATAGTAGATGATCTCGTCCATGCGCTCCAGCGGCGTGTCCTGGAACAGCTCCACCATGAAGAGCGCGTAGATGAAGAGCGTGCCCATCACCTGGCGGACAGCGGGGACAGCGCGTTGGTGGCAGCGGCCGGCTGGCTGCCGGACCACACACCGCGACCCAGTGCCCATCCCCGCAGGCTGCGCACACCCGCGGGAACACGGCCCGTCGCGTGCGGCAGCCAGGCAATGCCCCGGGGAAGGGGGAGGCCACAGCTCTGCCCGCTCCCTCTCGCTGGCGCAGGGGGCTCCTGGGGCCAGTGGTAGGGGACATATTTATGCCAACACAGGACAAGGGACAGGCAGGGGCTGCAGGGCCAGGACGGAGGGAGCAAAACCATTCCGGGAGGCCGAGCAAGGCGTCTCTGGGACAGCGACGGACCCCTGGGGCTGGGGCCCCCCTGTACCTGCAGAGAGGTGAGCATGCAGCTGGAGACCAGGATCAGCAGCCAGAAATCCAGGTGGAAGAAGTGCGCAATCTTGTAGGCCATGAAGCAAGGGAAAACCAGCAAGAAGAGGCACATGCTGACACCGCGGAAATGCTTCCAAGGGCTCCTAGGGAAGGTGCAGGTCAGCAACGTGGTGCCGCCCCAGGCCTGGCCGGCAGGACCCCCACACCCCCAGCCGCCACGCTGCGGACAGGGGCGCCCACTGCCCCCGGGACCGTGTCCTCCGGGACCTGTCCTCCAGCACTGTATCCTCCCGAGAGCGGGCAGAGAGGATCCAAAAGGAGCTGGAGGGCCAGGGAGCCGCCGGGCAGGGCACCGGTCCTCGCGAAGCAGGACTGGATGCACAGGCTGGTGCTGGGCAAGCGGAAATAAAGGGAGGCTCGTGGGTCCGGCCAGCTCGGACGTGCCTGGTCCACAGTCCCAGCTCCAGGGACACCACGGTGTCCAGGACAGGTCTCGGCAGGCTGGGGGAACGGGGCAGCACTCCCAAGTCTGGAGAAAACCTGACCGGGAGACAGGGGCATCCCGGCTGCACGCTGGGATCACGGTACCCAATATGGTTCTTCTTTGAGGGCGAGAGGATAACCCTGAGCCTGGAAAGAAACCCCAGCGCTGCTCTGCCGAGCCTCCTCCCAGCTCCTATGCGGCAAACTGTGCACCCTTGGGCAGGGCTGGTCCTGGGGCCGGGCCAGGCAGCGGGATGGGGCCGGATCCTGCCGCTCTTCCCCAAGTACTGAGAGAAGAGGCCAGTACCTGTTGCGGGAGGCCCCCAGCGCCAGCACGATGGGGTCAGCTATCTCGATCATGGACTGCAGCGTGGAGGTCACCACGATGAAGAGGATGATGCTGAGGAGGAAGGTCCGCTGGAGGATCTGCAGGTCGAGCAGCCCTGTCTGCAGCGCCAGCAGCAGCAGCGTCACCCCCTCTGTCACCCCCCTGCGAGAAGCGGGGCGTGAGGCCGGGGTGCGAGCACGCACACACGGCACCGCGCACAGCCTGACTGGCGCGGGGACGTACACCGCGCGTCAGCCTGGGGCACAGCCGGGAAAGGGGGCACCCGGACCTCCGCGGCCGGCCCTGCCGCCTTTGCACGGCGCACGGGCCCCATTTCCACCTTCAGGGCAGCTCTCTGCTCGGCCACGGCAGCTCATCCAGCTGGGCTGGCAGCACGACCCACCCATGGAAAGAAACAGCCTGGAGCAGGACCGGCAGCTTGGCTGGGCTGGGCCAGAGCCGGCAGCACGCGGCACAGCTCTGGCTTCATCCCAGCAGCATCCAGGTGGCACCTCATCCCTGCGGGACCTACCCCCAGGTGGCACCTCATCCCTGCGGGACCTACCCCAACCCTGGATCTGCTCCTCACAACACCCACGTGCTCCCCACTCTCTCCTGCACGGGGCTCTGGGGTGCAAACTGTCAAGAACAAGGAAATTCTCCGGCTGTTCAGCACTGCAGAGATGTGCCAACTACCCGCAGCTCTCTGCGCGCCTCTGGCAGGGCAGGAGCCATCTCCCAGCCCGAGGAAGCTCAGGGCAGCCAAGGGGGCTCAGAGCCAGACCCACCACAGGGCTTGGGCAAGGGATGTCCCTGCTGCCTCCCATTGGAGGCAGGCGGCACCGGGATACCTGCTCCGCCGCCCGCCCCGGCAGCTCGCCACTGGGATGCCGAGTCCCAGGCCGCGGCGAGCGCCCGCGCAGGGCTCACCTGTGCATGACATTGCCGTTCTGGAAGGCACCGTAGCCCAGCAGGTAGAACTTGCAGAGGTTCAGCACGCCCAGGGCAAGGTAGGAGACGGTGAAGGTGAGGCCGACGAGGGAGTAGGGCGTGCTGCAGCACTCGGCCACGCTGCAACAGAGCCCGGCGTGAGCGCAGGCACCGAGCGAGGGTCTGCCGGGGCCGGGCAACTCCCCGGCGGTGCCGCGGCACAAACCCAGGCCAGGAGGGAACGCTCTCCAAAGCCCCGGGGGCTGCAGTCCCTCCTCTTCCTCCTCCTGCAGCCAAGGTGGAGGAAGGCAAAGCTCACAGAGCTGTTGCCTGCAGCTGCGCCCCAGCCGTACCCGGAGAGCGCTTGCCCCGCGTGCCCCGGCTGCGGCGCGGCCCCGCGCTCCTACCTGCTGAGGAGGACGAAGAGCAGGCCCTGCTGGGCGAGGGGGCTGCTGGAGGAGGCCAGGAAGGAGGAGAGCCGCAGGGAGAAGAGCACCAGCCAGAACACGAGGAAGAGGAGCGGGACGGCCAGCTGGCTCCAGAGCGACACCCCCAGCGCGAGCAGCCTGTACGCCTCCAGCGCCTGCGGGGACGCGACGTCAGCGGGGCAGCGGGGCCAGAGCCGCCGCCAGCACGCCTGGCTGAGAACCGCCAGCACTCAGGACACGCTGGGCTGCACCGGGCCCCGGCACTCAGGGCACGGGGCTGGCACAAAACAGCCTCCTCTCCCTCACCCCTCCGGCTCTGAGCACGGGGGCGGTGGGCAAAGGCTGCCCACAGGAGTCGGGAACTCCTCCAGCCGCGCCAGGACCGCGGAGGTGGGCTGGGGGCCCTGCAGAGTCCCAGCTGGTCCCAGAGGAGCTCCAGGACATCGCTGGCTCTGGAGAGGCCAGGAGGCAGCGATGTGGCTCTGTATCTTCCCACGTGCATGGGAGAGGGGGGCACGGAGGGCCCGACACAGAGGGGACAACCTGGAGCGAACTCTGCACCAAGCTGGTCTCCCCCGAGCTGGACACCCCTGGGCTCACGCGGAGCATCCTGGAGGCTGCGTCGGGACAAGGCACCGCATGCCATCTCCCACCGCCGAGCCGGGGGCTCCTCTGCCCAAAGAAGAGGACGGAGTTTCGGCGAGGCCGAGGTCTGGCGCTCAGTCCCGCCCTCGCCCCTCCGAACCCAGCCCGGGAGGGCTGCGGCACAGCCCCACGCACCTGCGCCAGCTCCCTGCAGGCCACGGCAGCCAGCTGGAAGGGCACGAGGATGTGGGAGGTGACGACGTAGAGCACCTCCAGCCCGGTGAGGACGGTGGCGAAGGTGTTGACCACGGGCAGCACGTGGAGGGGGAAGCCACAGAGCCGGGCCAGCAAGGGCAGCAGCGGGGCGGAGAACAGCCACACTTGCTTGGTCCTCATCAGGAGCGAGCAGAGGGCGCACACGGAGACCTGGCCTGCGGAGGGGACGGAAGACGGCCTGGGCACGCAGGGAGGACGTGCGCCCTCCCCACGCCACCCCGCCTTTCCCCCCAGAGCCCCCGAGAAGCTCGGCACAAGCTCCGGGGAGACGCCAGGCTCCCGGACACGCGGGAGCGAGCCGCTGGCCGCGGCCGAGCTGGTTCGGACCGTCCCGCTCGGCAACCGCCACCCAGCACGCGATCCCGCGGGATGCTGGGAGAGCTGGGGCAATGAAGGAAACTTCTCCCCCGGGAGGGCACAATCCTCAACAGGGATCAGCCCTGCTTCGTCTGATCCCTCCCGGCTAAGGGGAGACACCAGCTTCACAGCCCGCGGAGGCAAGCCCAGGCTCTGCCCCGTCCGCAGCTCTGCAGCCCTTCCCCATTCCCGCAGGTCCCGGTGACCTGCCCGCCGTCGCCTGTTCCCCGGGGAGAGCCGGGGGCTTTCGCCTGCCGGAGGAGGGTGGCAGAGGGGCAGCTCGGGAGGGGTCTCACCTGCGAGAGCGGTGACGAAGCGGCCGAGCACAACGGGATCGTCATACACTGCACCCTGGAACTCGTACTCCAGCTCGCGGCGGATGTAGTCCCTGCCGGGAGAGAGGCTCAGCACCCGGCACCTGCCCAGCGCCCGGGAATGGCCCCACCGCCTCCCGCGGTGCCAGGGCCACGCTTGCGGCACCGAGACTGCTCCGGGCAGCCCGGCAAAGGGGGGGGCATTTGCACCCTGCTGCGGAGAGCCTCGCCACGTCTCCCCCGCTGCATCACCACGAGGGAAGCAGGGGACCCGCGGGGATCTCCGGTCCTGCCCCCAACCGCACGTCCCGGCAGCCCCAGCTCCGGGGGCAGCGGGACCGGTTGTCCCATCTCCGGGCTGCACCCCGGGCACGGAGCAGACGCCAGGCTCCTGCCCCGGCCCCCCGCACGGCTCGCCCGCGGGGCTCACCTGGCCGTCTGGTGCCCCACAGAGAGCAGCAGCACCGTGAGGAGGTAGAGGTAGAGCTTCACCAGCGACCGCACCGGCAGCATCAGCATCACCACGCACAGCACGTGGCCTGGGCGGGAAGGAAAGCAGGAGGTGAGACGGCCCCGCCGAGCCCCCGGCCCCGTCGAGCCCCGGCCCGGGACCCTCCCTCCGGGAGGAAACCCCTCGTGGGGTAGGAGGAGCGGAGCAGGGGTCTCTTTTCTCCCCGCCTGCCGTAGCGGGATGAGCAGGGAACAGCCTGCTGCCGGGCAGCTCCCACCCGTGACGGCCACGGAGGAGCTACGCAGGGACGCGCAGGACAGCCCGGGATGCCAGGCTGCGCGCCAGCGCCTTCCCAGTCCCCTGCTTGCAACCACCCTTCTCCGCCGGTGCCGGGGGGCTGGCAGACAGGGCAACGTTTGCTCAGATAACGGCTGCGATTTCACCCACAAAAACATGTCCCGAAGCTGCCTGAGACGGGCACTTGGCAGGGCGGGAAAAAAAGCCGGCAAACCGGATAACCACACGGCAGCAGCCCTCCACGAGAGCGGCCAGACCAGGAGGAAAGGGCTGGCGCGGTGCGAGAGCCGGGCTCGGCCGTCGTCCTGCCGGAGCGCGGCCAACTCCAGCACCGCCGTGTCCCTCGCTACGGGGGGGGGGGGGGAGGCTGGCGGTAAAGCGGAAGACGCTCGTGCTGAGACGGGGCCGAGAGGATGCACGGCGCATCCATGCGGAGCATCGCCCAAGGGTCGAGGCTGGAAGGGGCCTCCGGAGGTGGGCTCGTCCGGTCCCCTCCGCCCCGAGCGGGGTCACCCGCACCGCCCGCCCCGGGGGCCCCCCTCACCCAGGCAGTAGGCGCTCCAGAGGGCGCGGGGCCGGAGGAAGGCGTCCCCGTGCTTGGGCCGCAGCAGGTCGGCCAGGGCCGCCGCGTCCCAGCGGTACAGCAGGTCCAGCAGCGCCAGCCCCGGCACCCGCAGCGCCACGTTGGCCACCGCCTCCAGCCGCGACATGGCCGCCGGGGACCCCCTCTTGTGTGCTGCCCGGGGGGACAGATGGACGGACGGACCCCGTGTCCCCGCTCTGGATGTGGGGGGCGGGGGGGACAAGGGGGTCCCCGTGTCCTGGGTGTCCCCTTTGGGGGGGTGCCCCCTGTGCCGGCCCCCTCTCTAGGGGGGACGAAGGGGTCCCTTGCCCCAGGCCCCCTCTCTGGTGGGGACAGGGGGGTCCCCGTGTCCCGGGCCCCCTCCCTGCGGGGGGAGCCCTGTCCCCGGCCCCCTCTTCGGGGGAGGACGGGGGAGGAGACGGGGGGTCCCCGTGTCCCGGGCCCCCCCCGACGCCGCGCGGCGCCGGCGGCGCCCGGCAGGGGGCGCCAGCCCCGCCCCGCGCCCGGCAGGGGGCGGCGGCGCCGCTCGGCGGTGGCGGCGCGCCGGGGCCTGCCTGCCTGCCTGCCTGCCTGCGTCCCCGCCGGGGCGGGCCCCGCTCCCGCTCCCGCTCCCGTTCCCGCTCTCGTTCCCCTTCCGGTCCCTCCGACACTTTCGCTTTCTCCCGCCACGCCCCTACCCCGAGCCACGTGCTCGGGGCGTCGCAGAGAGGCCTTGCGCGACGGCGCGACCGGCCCTGACGCCGAGGACGCCATCTTAGAGCAGGGCAGAGCGCCCCCGCCTCCCCCTTGTTTGTGCCGCCATCTTGAATAAGGGCAGTGCGCTGGCACCGCGGAAGGGACGGAAGGGCGGGCGGCCATTTTGGCAAGGCCGCGGCTCTCTTGGATGACGTCACGGAGCGCTCGCCCTGCCCAGTCGGGGCATCAGACATCTTGAGTGAGGGCAGGCGCTCGGGGAGAGGCTGCGGCCGCCATTTTGGGTACGGGAAAGGGAGGTGGTTTTGGGGTACTACAGGGCGCTGCGGGGCCGGGGGGGCAGGTTGGGGTCCCCTGTGGTGCTGGGGGCCCTCAGTGGGGCCGGGCTGGGTTTGCCTTCCCCTTCTCACCCCCCCACAAGTTGATGTGCCAGAGATGGGCATCAAGGGCCTGCGGCGGGCCTGGGGCTGTGCCTTGCTCCGGCCGGGCCTGCGTCCCGCTCCGGCTCCAGGCCCTGGCCTCAGGGACTGCTCCCGGCGGGGCTGGGCTCCTCCTGGATCCACCAGGGTTGGCCGGGGGAGCCTCAGGGATCACCCAGGATCCTTTGGGATCAGCTGGGATTGGGAGAGGGGGTCCCCTGGGGTTGGCTGAGATCCTTTGGGATCAGCTGGGGTTGACCAGGATCAGGTGGGATTCTCTGGGATCAGCCAGAACCCTTTGGGATCAACTGAGGTTTCTCTGGGATCAGCTGGGATTGGGAGCAGGGCCTTCTGGGCTTGGCTGGGGATATCTGGGGCCCTCAGGGATCGTCTGGAATCCTTTGGGATCAGCTGGGATCGGGGGGGGCTCTGGGGTTGGCTGAGATCATTTGGGATCAGCTGGAGCCCTTCGGGATCAACTGAGGTTCCTTTGGAAACAGCTGGGCAGTTACGCCTTCCCCCCCCCCCCCCAAAGGATGACCTGTTGTGCAGGGACGGGATCGGGACCAGACCGTCCCGCCAGCGGGGCCCCCAGCTCCGCTTCCCGAGGCAGGGGGGTCTGCTCCAAACCTGCCCTGTTCCCTGGGTTTGCTCCATCCCAGGCCGGAGCAAAGGGAGCCGCGGGGCAGCTCCGTGCTGTGAGCTCCTCAGCGCAGCGTGTCCCCGATGGACCTGCGTAGAAGGTGTTAGACCTCGGGGTTAATAAAGCCAGCGCTGATGCTCGGGTAATATTTGCAAAGCCGTTTCCTAAATTCTCTCTTTCCCCGCACGGCTCCTTGGAAGCCAGACAGGGCTGGGCCGGGCTCTGCGCTTCCCATTGCCGGCAGCCGGTGCCTGGCTGTGCCGGGGACGTGCGGGGCCCTGTCGCAGGGAGCCGGAGGAGCGGCAGAGGACGGCTTGATGCAACCCGCAGGCAGTGAGCGCGGGCGAGAGGGACAGGGCAGGACACCGCCGCTGCTTCCCGTGGAGCGCCCTGGCTCTTTGCTCAGCCTGGGTGCGTGTCCGACCCGGCACAGGCTCCTGCTGCCCAAGCCCCCGTCCACATGGGTGGATTGGACGGATGCCCTCGCTGCCGGGCTGGGATCCTGGTGGGCAATGCTGAGCTGGAAGACAGCGAGGTGCCTGGCTCTCCCAGGCAGCACCGCCGGCCCCATCAGCACTGCAATCAGGCGTCTCCGGCGGTTTGGTTAAGTTGGGATGACAGGCAATTAAACTCGGGTTGGTGGGGTCCTCGTTAATGTGCCGGCGGTGCGGGAAGGGGGGGAGCTGCTGCTCCCCTGCTCTGCAGGTGGATTGTGGCTGGGCCAGGCTCTTCACGCAGGGGGCTCCGAGCCACGGTGCGGCACCGAGCCCTGCCTCGGGGGGGGGGGGGGGGGACACGGGGCAGCCCTGCTCTGCCCCGACGCTGCCGGTCCGGCTCCTGCCGGTCGGGCCACACAAGCAACGAGGGCTGGTTCCCTCTCGGCTCTGCGGTGGGGCCGTGGGCACCAGCTCGGCACCAGCCGGGGGCCCTCTGCCCTGCATCCTTGCAGGAGGCTGTTTTCACTTCTTCGCACAGAAACCCGCAGGACTCACCCGGGTGCATCACTGGGAGCAAGAAAAAAACACATGTTCAAAGAATAAAAAGGGATGTGGGCAGAAAGGCCCCGCGCTGGCCCGGGGGAGCGCTGCCGAAACGCCGCCCAGCCACAGGGAGCAGGGGCAGGGAAGCAGAGCACCCGCGGGCAGCCTGGCCGGGAAAGGCTTGGCTGTAACTTGCAGCTCGGTGCTGGGCTTTGCAGGCGGCGCCTGTGGCTTCCTTCCCGCCCCGGGGCCGGTGCCTGCGAGCTCCCGATACCCGCCGAGGACGTGTGCAGGCGGCTGGGCAAAGCCCTGAGCTCACGGCTCGGCGGGACGCTGCTGCAGGCTCTTGCCGAGGCCTTGGGATGCTTCGGGGTCGCTGCACGAGCAGAGCTGATGCGTTCCCCAGCAGTCCTGCCCGGGGAGCTGGCATGCCCGGAGGGGTCCCTGGCCAGCACCCAACCTAGTCCTGGCTTCAGATGTCCCTGCCAGCTGCACGGGTGTCCCAAGACAGCATCAGCCGCCTTTGCCACACGACCCGAGAGAGGCATTGGCCAAGTCTCTTACTGCAGAGAAGCTGAAGCGAGTGGGCGCTTGTGGCTGTCACTGCTCTGGCTGCAAAGCCCTGGTCCCAAAGACGCGGGAGCCTCCTGGCCCCAAGTCGCCTGCCGTTGGCATGGCCGGACGGGCTCGCTCTCCCCTGTAATGTGCTCTGAGACGCTAAGAGGAGAGGCTGGTGCCGGTTTACAGAGCATCACTACTACCTGTGCATCGAAGCGCATTTAAACACGCCAGCAAACCCTGCAAGACCGGAGAAGAGTCTCTGCATTCGTGACCGAGCACCAATGGCCACAACAGCTTAAAAGATTTGCAGTTTTATTCTGTATTAGTTTATTAAGATGATTTTAGGCCAAGTGCCAGGCTAGGCCGTGCCCTGTTTCCCATTGCCAGTCCGGGGCCAGGGGGGTTGTTTGGGGCTCCCTGGGGATGCGAGTGTGGGGCGAGCTGGGATGGGGGCACCCTGCAGCAGCACCCCAGCCCCAGCACTGCGATGGGCTGTGATGCACCACGTGAGGGACGTGCTTGCAGCAGCGAGCAGCTGGTGGCCTCACTGGGACAGCGGCATCGCCCCCGCCAGACCCCGTGCAGTGGGTCAGCCTGGGAGAGCACAGGGCCCCGGGGCACCTGCAGGCGTGGGGGGCTGTGCACCCACCTGCAGACACATTTACAGGGAAAACTTGGGGGCCAGAGAAGCGCGTGGTATTGCACTGTGACGGAGAGACCAACCAGAGCCGCCTTCAGTCCCCGGCACTGTTGTAATCTCCCCAGGAGATCCCCAGACGCTCAGTCCGTGCCTCAGTTTCCCCACTGGTGCAGCTCCTGCCTCCCTGGGGCTGCAAGGACTGGCTCTGCTGTGTCTGGGGAGCAGGGACCAGCCGGGGCTGGCAGTGCCCGTGGAAAGGCTGTACTGTTCACACAGAGCACGCATGCACTGGGTCTGGCTCTACTGGAAACCTTTAATGGTCACAGACACACAGAGCTGCCACCGAGGCTGTACGAGGGGGTTTGGTCGGGGTGCTGCTACTGATGGAGTGTCCGGCACCGTCCAGGACACTCGGCTTCTCCAGGGTTCATTCGTGACCACTCAGCGAGTGTCCCCCGGTGCCGCTGAGCATCGCCTGGGTTCACCACGCTGTGTCCAGGACCGAGGCCGTCCTGGCTGCTGGGATACTCCTTGCTCAGCCAGACGGGCCGAGTCCCATTGCTGCTGGAGCTGCTCCGCTTCCTGGGACTCTGCACCGTGCCCAGCTCCTGGGCTCGCCTGCTGCCCTCGCCTTCCCAGGGAGGCTGCGTGGTGCCTCCGAGGAACCCGGGCCCTGCCGGGGGTTTTGCCTGCGAACGGGCAGCTGCTGCTTGGCTTAGCAGAGCTGCGCCTGGACAGCAGCACGCTCCCGCATGGAGACACGGGCACACGGCTGGACGGACCGACGGGCACACGGGCGGTCCGATGGGCACACGGCTGGACAGCCACACAGACAGACTGATGCACACACAGACGGACTGGACTGATGGGCACACGGACAAGCCGACAGATCCATGGATGGGCCAACAGGCGCGTGGACAGTCTGGTGGGCACACGGATGCACAGGCCGACGGGCACACCGACACACCAACGGGCACACGGATGGACCGACGGGCACACGGACGGACCGACGGGCACACGGATGGACCGATGGACACACGGACAGACCGACGGGCGCTCCCGGGGCTGCGGCTCTGGGTGGCCCCGTCCCGCGGTGCGGGGCGCACGGCAGCCCGGCCCGGCCCGACCCGACCCCGCCACCCCCCGGTTCGCTCCCCGCCGCTCCGGTCCGCAGCACCCTGGAGAGCGGCGGGGGAGGGCGGGGAGACGGGGCGGCCCCGGTGCCCCCCCCCCCCCATCCCCCGGTGCCTCCGTCCCCGGTGCCCCCGGTCCGTGATTCCCGGTTTCTCCATCCCGTGCGCTCCGTGGTCCCTCCTTCCCGGTGCCGGCATCCCGTGCGCTCCGCGGTGCCCTCGGTCCCTCCATCCCGGTGCCGGCATCCCGGGAGCTCCGCGGTGCCTCCATCCCGGTGCCGGCATCCCGAGCGCTCCGCGGTGCCCTCGTTCCCTCCATCCCGGTGCCAGCATCCCGAGCGCTCCGCGGTGCCCTCGTTCCCTCCATCCCGGTGCCGGCATCCCGGGAGCTCTGCGGTGCCTCCTTCCCGGTGCCGGCATCCCGAGCGCTCCGCGGTGCCCTCGTTCCCTCCATCCCGGTGCCGGCATCCCGAGCGCTGCCCGGTGCTGCCGGCGCGGGCGGTCTCTCCGTGCGCCCCGTCGGCGGGCGGCGCCTCAGGGGCCGCCCTGGTGCTCCCAGGGCACCGGGTCGCTCTCCTCGCCGTCGGCCGCCTTCCTGCGCTCCTGCCAGAAGAGCTCCACGTCGGGCGGCGCCTGCTCGCCGCCCGCCGCGCCCACGTCCCGCAGCGCCTGCGCGCCCTCCACGGGCCCCGCGGGGCCGCCCGCCGCCCGGCCGCGGCGCAGGGCGAGCCAGGCGCGGCGCAGCCCGCGGCGACTCTCCGCCGAGGCGGCCAGGAGGACGCCGGGGCTGAGCGAGCTGTGCGCGAAGAGCAGCGCCTGCGCCAGCACGGCCAGGGCGGCGGGCGGCGCCGGGGCTCCGGGCCGCCGCTCCCAGAGCCACAGGCCCCAGAGCGGCAGGCAGAGCGCCTGGAAGAGCAGGCTGAGCGCCAGCAGCGCCCAGCGCAGCCGCCGCCCCGACGGCCCCGCGCCGCCCGCGCGCCGCCGCCGCCCGCCGCCGCCGCCGCCGCCGCCGCGGCGCAGCGCCCGCCCGTAGGCGGCCCAGGCGAGGCAGGCGGGCAGCAGGAAGGCCAGCGCCGGGAACGCCTTGCCGAAGACCTCCACGAAGGCGGCGGCGGCGGGGGGCGGCTGGAAGAGGCAGCGGGGCCGGGCGGCGCCGGGCCGCAGGCGGGTGAAGAGCAGCAGCGGCAGCGGCAGCAGCAGCGCCGGCGCCCACAGCAGCGCCGCGACGGCGGCCAGGGCGGCGGGCCGGGCTGCCGGGAGCCGTCGGGAGCCGGCCTGGCCCAGCGCCGCCAGCGCCCAGCTCTTGGCCAGCAGGCAGGCGTGCAGGGCCCAGTCGCCGGTGCGGCAGAGGAAGGCGCCGGGGCCGCGGGCGGCGGCGGCGGCGGCCAGGCGGGCGGGCAGGCAGCCCAGCAGCAGCAGCAGCTCGGCGGCGCAGAGCCCCAGCAGCAGCGGCCGCCCGGCGCCGCCGGGGCCGGCGCCCAGCACGGCGGCCGCCAGCGCCGCGTTGCCGGCCGCCCCCGCGGCGCCCAACGCGCCCAGCGGCACCAGCAGCCCCGGCGCGGCGCCGCCCGCCGCCCAGGCCGCCAGCCCCGCCGGCAGCGCCGCGGGCTGCGAGCCGTTCCCCGCCGCCACCGCCGCCACCGCCACCGCCGCCTGCATGGCCGCGGCGCCCCGACGGGGCGGCCCCGCCGCTGCTGCCGCCGCCGCCGCCGCTCCGCCGGGCTTTATCGGCCGCGCCGGCCGCGGCCCCGCCTCGGCGCCCTCCCCCGCCGCCCGGCCCCTCCCCCCACACTCCGCCGCTCCCGGCGCTGCGCTACGGCTCCGGTGCCCGGGTCCCGCGGCGCCCCGGGACCCAGCACCTGGGATGCCCGGGAAACCCGCACCTGGGAGCCCTGCCCCGCCGGACCCCCGGGGAAAGCCGCACCTGGGAGCCCTGCACTGCCGGACCCCCGGGGAAACCCGCACCTGGGAACCCCACACCGCGGGACCCCTAAGCACCCGGGAAAACCTGCTTCCCGGGACTCCCACACCGCCAGACCCCCAGGGAAACCTGCTTCCTGGCACCCCTGCACCACCGCACCCCTGTGTCCCCAAGGAAACCTGCACCCTGGGTCCCCCACGCTACCGGACCTCAGTGTCCCCCAGGAAACCCCTGCTCCAGGACCCCCACACCATTGCACCCCCACATCCCAGGATCCCCATAACCTGCAACATCCACACACTGGGACACCCGCACTGCCGGCCACCCATGCCCCCAGGGAAACCCATGTCCCAGGACCCCCGTACCTTGGGACTCCTGCACCCCAGGATCCCCATGTCCCAAGATCCCGGCGTTCTGGGATCCCCACACCAAAGGTCCCGGCACAGTGGAAACCCTGCATGTCTTGACCCTGCATCCCTAGACAGCCACGCTCTGGGAATTCTGCACTCCAGGACCCCTGCACCCTGAGGCCCCCAGGACCCCGCACCCCGGGACACCCGTATGCTGGGACCCCAAGCCTCAGGGGCCCTGCAGCTCAATTCCCTGCACCCCGGGGTCCCCGTGGCTGCAGGACCCCCATGCCCAGGGACACCCATGCCAGGACCCCTGGGCCCCAGGACCTGGGGGCTGCGTGTGTGCAAAGAGATGTATGTGCAAGGGCAGTGTATGTGCGCAAAGGGGTGTGTGTGCAAGGAGGAGTGTGTGTGCAAGGAGGAGTGTGTGTGCAAGGGGTGTGTGTGCAAGGAGGGGTGTGTCTGTGCCAGGCAGTAGCCAGGGGAGAGGATCCCCAGCCCAGCCCCTAGTGGAGGAACGGCTCAGGGACTGGGTTTGGAAAGGGGCAGCCGAGACCCGCAGCCCCTTTCCCCAGTCCCAGCAGCGCTGCCAAAGCGGGCGCTGGGGGGACCCAGGCTTCAGGGGGCTGCAGGCACCCGAGGGTGAAGCTGTGATCAGTGGACCCCGAGCTCCTCAGTGGCCTGACCCGGGGAGACCGGACCTGGACGTGGAGCAACCGGAGGAAGCCTTGCGGCACTGTGACGGCCGCATCCAGAGGGGCCGCACAGGGCTCCCGGCGCTGGAGACCCCCCAAGGCAGAGGGCTCCAGGCAGCACCCAGGGCTCGTGGCTAAAGCTCCAGGCGTCTGGTGTCCGGAGGCACATCTACATCCCCCAAACCAGCCTGGCTCACAAAGGGGACCTGGAACTTGGGTGTCTGGTTCGGATATATTCCCCAGAAATCACAGGTTGTTCCCATGATGGCCTCCTCTGTGTGGCTTCCTTGTCCGAAGGGGCTTGGATGCGCGGGCTCGTCCACCGCAGCGGGCGCTGCAGGGGCCTGCACGAGGCGTTGCACCGGGGAATCCACCTCTGCAGGGCATCGGGGCAGCCCCAAAATCCAGCGTTTTCCAAGGGAGGGGGCAGGATGCAGGAGGTGGGTGCCCTCAGGGCTGGTGGGTGCTCACACAGAAGCAGCGCAGGGTGCTGAGCACTTGCTGTGCAAGTGGCTGGCTGTGGGGCTGCCTGGAAGAGAAGGGGGGGAAAAAAGCAGGAGCAGGAGCAGACAGCCGAGTCCCAGTCCGGGACATAAAGCGCAGGAGCATCCCTGCTCTCCGAGCGGCCTCGGTGGCCTTTCCAGCCCTCGCTCCCCGGCAGCGAGCGGAAAGACCCACCCGCAAACGCTGCCCTCGCCACCCCCGACGTCCCTGCCCTCCCCAGCGAACGCTCCGCACCAAGCCGAGGGCGGAGGGGCTGCGGCGGGCAGGGCCGGGGGGCAGTTTACCGAAGCCGGGGGGGATTTGCAGGATGGCAGCGGCAGCAGAGGGAAGGGGCGCTGAGTGGCGTGCCCGGGTCTTCGCCGCCCCATGAGGGGCCCAGCACCCCCCACCCGCTGCTGGGAAATCCCCCCCTCCACACCGTGAGGCCCGCCGGTGCTTCCCAGAACCAGCCGCCTGGCTTCCGGGATGCGATGTCGCCGCTCGGGGATGAGAGCAGCCGCTGACCACGGGGCAAACGTTTCCTCGTTTCCCTGGCGCCAGTCCAGTCCCGGGGTGCAATCCGCGGGGACCCACAGGGTGCAATCCATGGGGATCTGTGGGGTGCAATCCATGGAGATCCACAGGGCGCGATCCACGGGGCGGCGCAGCAGGAGCGTGCCGGGGCCGTGCCCCCCTTCGCGGCACACCGAGAGCACAGGGACAAGGTGCTGCAGAGCCTGGCATCCTGGAGGGACCCCAGCCCGGGGCTCGTTTCGCAAAGGGCTTCTCGCGGGGGCGAACGGGGCTGCCAGGGCCACGCGCAGAGCGATCGCCCATCGGCGCCTGGTTAACTCAGTCCGAGCGTCTCCGGTGGCTCAGCCGTGGCCGTGGCCGCACGCCCGGCTCCGAGCGGCGGCTCCGGCAGGTGCTGCCAGCACGTCCCACGGGGCCGCCGCCTGCCTTTGGCCGTGGGTAGCGGCGGTGAGACAAGCGCCCGGAGCCATCTGAGATTAGATTAGATCTCACCAGATTAGATTAGATTGCATCAGAGCTAGAAACGCATCCGAGAGAGGAAAGGAGGGAGGGAGGGTGGGAGGGAGGAGCGGGTGGGGGGGGTGATCGTGGCAAGAGCGAGGTTTCGTCCGTGCAGAGGAGCCCAGGGCTGACGGCACCTAAGAGCTTCGCTGGCGCCCTGCGCGTGCCCTGGGCATGGGCACCGCCACGGCGGCTGCAGTAACCGGCCCGGGGAGCGGGTAGCAGCAGGGCCTTGGATCGCTCGGGTCTTTTCCTGCTCCCCCGCCAGCAGGCGAACACTTGTCCAAACGGGAACACGCTGGAGAAAGGTGCTTTCGGAAAAGCCCTGGGGAGCTGCCTGCTCCTTGCAGCAAATCCTCCCTGTCCTGCTGCAGACGGGACGTTTGCACCGGCTCCCGCAGCGCCTCGGGCAGGGCGCACGCGAGCGGTGTCTGCACGCACGGCTCGCACCGCCCGCGCCCCTGCGCGACGAGACGAGGCGAGGAGGCAGCCGAGAGCACCGGCACCGCATCGCCGCGCAGGCAGAGCCCCGAAGCCCTGGTCAAGGCTGCCTGTGCCTGGCGCTAACGCAGCCGTGCAGGGGGGGGCACGAACAGGCAGGACCCCACCTGCGGTGCCAAACACCCCCCCCGGGTCGTCCCTGCCGAAATGCAAACCCGACAGGACCCCCCCCTCCCCGAGCGCATAACCCTGCAGAAGGGGGGGCTGCAGCCCTGATAAACACCGGGGGGGGGGGGGTCGGTCCTTGCAGCTGCAGCGCGGGGGGGAGGCGGGCGCACGCCGGCACGGGGGGCGGCGCAGCTCAGCCCCTCGCCGCGGGGACGCGGCCGCGCAGCTGTGCCCGCACCGCAGCTGGCCCTGCCTGGCCTCACGCGCCGGGCGGCCCCGGGCTCGTGCCACCCTCCGCCGCCGCGTGATTGCTGCGCGCGGCGACCCCGTCCCTCGCGGCTGCCATGCCCGGGGCTGGCGCCCGGCCTGGCGGAGCAGCCTGGGATCGCCTGGGCCCCCCGCTCTGCGCGTGGCCGTCCCAGCAGTGCTGGTGCCGGAGGTCTAATCCCGACCAGTCTTATGTTAAGGGCTTCATTTTGGCTGCTCACGGAGGCTCACGGGGTGCAGAGGGCTCGCTCATCCGCAGCGGCACCAAGAGGAGCTGCCTGGGAAATCCTGCCCGGCACGCCAATGGAATGGGCTGCCTTCCCCTCCTTCCCTGCCGGCTTCTTTAATCTTCCTCCGGGCGCTTTCCCGGCTGGAGACCCCGGTGCAGGCCATGCAGCCCCAGCGGCTGGTGCTGATGCGCTCCACCGCCGGCGTTTGTGCAGGGCCCGTCCCGGCTCCGGGGCGGATGCGGAGCTGAGCCCGGCTGCACCAGAAGCGAGCCGAGCCCAGGGCTGGCTCAGGCGGCGGCAGCGGCGGCAGATGCTGCCTGGGGACGTCTCTAACCCCGTTTGCCTGCCGCCGTCCTGCCCGAGGCAGCAAGCTCCCGTCCTCATTTACTCCCTGCTCCGCAAAGCAGCACTTTCTCTTCTCTCTCTGCCGCCCTTCTCCCGCCAGCCCTGCACGGCGCGAGCTTCACACGCATGTACAAGACTTTCTTCTTCCATTTCGGGTGTCTTTCGTGCTCTGCAAACGTTCCCTGTTTGCAACCATCCCCTTGCGGTTCCCGGCATCCCTGCTCCTCCGGGCACGCTCTCCCCCCGGGACGCTGACCTTTTCCCGCGGTGCCTCCCGAACGGCCGCTTTGAGCCGCGCTGGGGCTGCGCCGCTTGGCTCTGCCGCAGCCCTGCCTGGCGCCTGGGCACCCCGGGGCGCAGGGAGCCTGCGAGGCGCCGGCCGCCTTTTGATTTTTGCACGGCTCCTGCTAGGGCTTAAGGCTTCAAGGCTTTAAGACGCTTAGGTAACCTCGGAAAGGTCAAACCCATCCTTCCCCCTCCACCCTGCCTCCCAAGAAGGCCTCCAGCCCCTGCTTTGGGAAACGCCGCAGGCTGCCGGCTCAGCCCGTCCCGTCCCCTCGGGCTTGTTCTGCATCCCGGGGCTAAGCCAGATGATTTATTCATCACAAGCGGCAGATCCGTTTCATCCAGGCCCTGCGGACGAGCTCGGCTGGTAGCACCCCGCCGGCACAGCGGGCAGCGGGAGAAGGAGAGAGCAGTGACTCCACTAACGCCTTCCCGCAGGCCACCAAGCCCCGGAGCCGGCCGTGCCATTGGGATGCCGCGGTCTCCCCTCCCGGGAACCGGGTCCTTCCGCCCACGGAGCCAGGGCCGGAGGGAGAGGGAGCACCCGCTGCAGGACGCACGGCGCCCGGGTGCAGCCAGCTTTTCGCATGAGTGAAAGCAGCTGCCGTGGAGCGGATGTGCTCCGGGCTATCGGATAAATCCCAGATGGGAGCTCCGCTTGCCGAAGGACGAGCCGGGCTCTGTAATGCAATAAGGAGCCTGCAGAGCCCAGGAGCCGGTCGGTGACTCAGGCCCTGCTGCTCGCTCAGGTCCGCGCCTCCGCTTTTCCCAGAGCGGCTGAGTCCACGGGAAGGGCAGCCGGCAGGAGCAGGGCCTGGATGCCGGAGCAGGGGAGGGCTCCCTGCAAAGGGGGGACGCTGCTGCTCCCATCGAGGGGCGAGACGGGGACCGAGCCAGCGAAGCGGAGCGGGGCAGAGCCGCCCCAGCGCCGGCAATGGGGGCACGAGCCCCGAGGGGGCCGTTCCGGCCGGGGCTGCCGGCGCTTGCAGCCCTGCCGGCCCCGCGGCCGCCTGGGGCGTTCCGGAGCACCGGCCAAGCACCGCGGTGGGAACACTCGGCACGCCCCGCCAGCCCAGTGGGAAAGGGGCCAAAAGCACGGCACGGAAGCACCGGGAGCAGGGAAGCGCGCAGGGCTTTGCGGCCGCTCGCTCGCTCGCCAGCACGGGCAGTTCCCGCGTGTTTGAGGCTATTTCCAGACTCAGCGTCAAGCACAACAATGCTTTGGGCTGGAAGGAGGATGACAAAAGGAAAAGGACAGAGATCCCGAAATAGCTCGGCTGGGTGCTTCCAGAACAGGCTCGACACGCCAGGGCTCCCGCGGAGGTACGGGCGCCACGAGGCTCGGCAGCGGGGCGGATTGGCGCTCCGGATGGCGCGGAGCGGCTCCCGCGTCCTGCTGCGCCGTCTCTGCGTGTCCCGGCCTTGGCCCTTCCCTTTGGAAAGCCAGCCGGACATGCATGCTCCCAGCTGGACACGTGTGTTCATGGATGGACACACATGTTCTCAGTTGGACACGTGTGCCCCTGGCCAGACACGCAGGTTTCCAGCCAGACACGCATGCTCCCAACCCGACATGCATGCTCCCAGCTGGACACACAAACTCCCAGCCAGACACGTGTTCCCAGCTGGACACATGTGCTCCCAGCTGGACACGCTTGGGATATGACCTTGCGCGAGCACAGCAGCCGGCGGGAATCGAGCCGCACAACCCTGCACCCCAAGAGGATCCTGTCCTGGGGATTCATCTTCCCTTGCTCCAAGTGACTTCTCCACCAGGCTGAGAATATTGCCAATAAATAAAGAGTAATAATCATAATAATCACTATAATAACCATAGCTCTTGCTCTTGTTCGGAATACGACACTGCAATCACTATTTCAAGTTTGCCTTCGCTTTTCGTAGATAATAAAGAAGAGGAATATGAGCAATATGTGGGACAAATCGGGGCTGGATGAATTGTCTCCACTGCTGTTAAAAAGAAATACAGAGTAATTTCTCCTGTTGGCTTTTTCTGAGGCTCCTGTGCACATTTTTAGGTCTGAGGATGAAAAACAAAACAGGATTGGATCTGAGATACATTTTGGAACAAAAATGAAACTGAACTCAATCCTAGTCAAGAGGTTTTTCTTTCCAGTTTCTAGTGCTGGGGTAAAACAAACAGTTTTGAGCAAAACGAGATTTTGCTATAAAATAAACTCATGGTGAGTGTCTGCTTTTTTTCCCCACTAGAGAAACCCCCCAAATCCATGCTCAGAATTGCTGCCCCCCCCCCCACCCAGGAAGGATGCAACGAAACCTCCCCGCGCACGGCGCCAACAGCAGCGCCCGTGCCTCAGTTTCCCCGGCAGTTCCACCTGGCCTCGGATCCGGCGGGCATCACCCGTGCCCCCTCCGCAGGGGGGGTCCGACCGGCATGGCCAGAGACTTGGAGCGGGGAAGGGGAGCCCTGGGCAGATGCGTCTGAAGTTTTCAAATTGTCTAAAAGAGAGGGAAAAAAGGAAAAAAAGGAAACTCAGTGAAACCAGCCGTCTTCGGCAGGGGCTCGGGGGGGGGACGGGACGGGACAGGCTGAACTAGCGGTGAGCTGGCCACATGCATTTTCTGCATTGCTGCTTTATTGCCGGGGGGAGCTGGTGGCGGGGGGGGGACGGGATCCTGGACCGCTCCGGGGGGGCACGGGCCATTTGTGCACTGGAGAAATTGCAAAAGAGCCACTTGCAAGGAGCAACCCACGTCACCGCTCCGTTCCCGGAGAAACTCCTGCTCACGCGGGTCTGTGCTCAGCCCTGGGGGCAGGATGTTGCCCCCGGCCCGCTTGCTGCAGGTGTCTGGGCTGGGGCGCAGCCGGCGGCGCCGGGAGGAGGCGATGGGCACGCGGGACACGTCGCTCGGCTCCAGGTGTGGGCAGCTTGGGAGCAGTGCGAGGAGGCAGAAGCGAGCAGAGTCAGCTGGAGCAGCGCCAGGACCGAGCGCCTGAGCAAGTCTCGGGATTCTGCTCTCTGGAAACAGCTCCGCTTTGGTGCCAAGGGATCTGTGCACGGAGCGGCCGGGCGGCTCCTGCTCCGGCTCCGCTCGTTTTCTTGGAGCATTAAGTTAAATGTAAGAAGCGTGTGCAAACGCTCCTAGGAGGGAGCAGCTGCCTGGGCTCCGCTCAGCACCAGGGATGGAGGCGGAGGGGGCAGATCCCTGCGAGAGCACGGGCTCTTCTCCTTTTGTCTCTCCTTTTTCGACGCAGTCGAGGAGCTCTGCCCTGCTCCATGAGCGGCAGGGCTCCCTGGGGCGCACTGGAGCGGGTTTAATGGTTCCCAGCACCAGGAACCCGTCCCGCGCTGCCGCTTCTCCAGCAGCCCTTCCTCGCCACCGGCACGCGAATCCCCTCCTTTCCACTCGGCCAGGCCTGCCACGCTCCAGGCTGCTGTCACCCTGGCCGAGGTCACCGTGCAACGCCTTGGGTCATGCAGGAATATCTTGGAATATCTCCTGGGGGCAGTGGCAAGGACGTGTCACTGGACTGGCCTTGCAGACCAAGCCCCCGCAGGCCTGTGGCGCTGCACGGGTGGGACAGGGTGCAGACGGGACGAGGGCTGAGCAGAGCCCGGGAAGGGCAGGATTTGGCACAAGGGAGCCTGTTCCCGTGGGCTGCCGTGCCCAGGCCTTGTGCATCCAATAAACCCGACGAGAAGAGACGTTCAGGGTTTGCACGGCCCCCGGCAAGCGAGGGGAAAAGCCGTTGCAGGGTGGGGGCTGACGGCTGCGCCCACCTTCGCCCGAGGATACCAAAACTCTGGACCGTCATTGACAGCCCTTCCCGAAGGAGGGGCTGTGGGAAGGTCCTGCCCTGCCCGTGCTGCTCCAAAGCCCTCCTGGTGCCAGCGCTGCTTCCCCGCAGTGGGACTGGCACCCGGCCCTGGGGAACAGGGTCCCCGTGGGTGAAGGGACAGGGCAGAGTCCGTGTGAGGGCAGGAGCCAGCCAACAGCATGTCCCGACACATGTGCGGGAATGGGCTGCGGGCTGACACGGGGCGGCAGCGGCCGGGCAGCTCCCAGCGGGGGCTGGGACTTGCTCACACCAGGGACAGGGACCCTGCTCACACCGGGGACCAGGGATCCTGCTCGCACCAGGGACCAGGGATTCTGCTCACACCAGGGACAGGGATCCTGCTTGCATGGGGGACCAGGGATGCTGCTCGCACTGGGGATCAGGGATCCTGCTCACACCAGGGACAGGGACCCTGCTCACACCGGGGACAGGAATCCTGCTCACATCAGGGACAGGGATTCTGCTCACACCAGGGACCAGGGATCCTGCTCACACCAGGGACAGGGATTCTGCTCACACCAGGGACCAGGGATCCTGCTCACACCAGGGACAGGGATTCTGCTCACATCGGGGACCAGGGATCCTGCTCGCACCAGGGACCAGGGATCCTGCTCACATCGGGGACCAGGGATCCTGCTCACACCAGGGACAGGGATTCTGCTCACACCGGGGACAGAGATCCTGCTCACATGATGTTGGGGCTCCTGCTCACCCTGGGACAAGGGTGCAGTTTGCATCCAGCCCCAGGGGCTCTGCTCTAGCAGAGCCCTGACGGCTTCTCAAGGGACCTGTGCTGTGACACCAGCCAGGCAAAACAGGGCTGGAGACACCGCCTGGCCATTCCCCTCCTCGTGCTACCAACAGGGAGCTGGGCTGGAGCGAGAACGACACCCTGAATTAGGAAACACAGGCAACAGCAGCAGCTTGGCTTCGGGTTTATGGATGATGAAGACAAGAGGCTGACAAAAGATCCCCCAGAGAAACTGCTGGCTCCTGAAGGGTATAAAAGGCCCGTTTCAAACTCATTTTTCCCTTGGCAGTCAAGTGGCAGCAGAGCCGCCGCGAGGACTAGAGAGCCACCGCCTTGCCCGTTGTGTCACCCCAGCAGCAGGATGTGCAGAGCTCGTGGCGCTTGTGGGGCTGTGGGAGCATGTGCAAGCGGAAAGGCTTGTGTGCGCAATAAATTTTTCCTGCCCAAGGCTTCACGCTGAGTTTTGCTGCAATCATTTCCTGCGCCCTATGGTTGTGTCCCAGAGCTGCGGCATGGGGCCCCCTGCCACGCTGCCCCTGCAGCACCAGGGCCTGCGGTTTGGCCCCTGCACATCCTGTGTGGCACAACCGACCATGAGGGAAAAGATCCTGAGGAACCGAGGAGCCATCCTTGCCCAGAGGGGAGCCCCGTGGGGTGGCCGGGCTGGGCTGGTGGGGCGGCGGGACAGGATGCAGCTGGAGCCAGGCACGGGGGGGTTGCTCCTGAAATGGCACCTCTGGGGCTGGGGGAATTTGGATGAGTGCAAGAGCCATCGTCACTGGGGGAATGAGCTGGCATCCCGGAGCTGACAAAAGCCCAGCGGCCAAGTTCCCTTTCTCGGACTTTTCAAGCGCTCTCCACCGCCGCAGGCGAAGGCTCCTAGGAGAAGGCAGCTGGTGGGACTCAGCTCTGCGCACAGGGATGGCGGCGCAGGGGGCTGATCTTTACGAGAGCCTGAAGATTAAATACCCCCGCGGTTCCTCTCAAGGTGAGCGCTGCTCACGGCGGGGCCCGGGGCGGCTCTGCCCGGGGCGGCCCCGCTCAGGGCGCGTCGCGCTTCTCTCCGCAGCGCCGGCTCCCGGCTCGGTGCCGCCGTGGCGCCGGGCGCTGGGCCCCGCGCTGGCCCTGGGCACCGTCCTGGCTCTGGGCGTCTCGCTGGCGGCCGTCGGCGCCCTCTGTAAGTGCGACGGGTCCGGGCGCGGCGGCGGCGGGGGCGGGGGCGGCGGCAGCGGGGCGGCGGCAGCGGGGGCGGCGGCGGCAGCGGGGCGGCGGGCAGGAGCCCCGGGCCGAGCCCGCGGCGCCGCTCCGAGCCGCCGCCTCTGCCGCCCCCAGACGTGCGGGCCGAGCGGGAGCTGCGGGCGGCGCGAGCCGCGGCCGCCGGAGCCTCCGCGCTGCCCGGCTGCGCCCTCAACGCCTCGCACGGTGAGTCGCCATCGCCATGGCCATCGCGACCGGCATCGCGACGGGGGCCGGCATCGCGACGGGGGCCGCTCGAGGGCGCGTCCCGCGCGGCGCCGCGGCCGCTGCGCGCCCTGAGCCCGGCCCGCTCTGCGCCCAGGGCCGCGGACCGGCTGCGCCGCGCCGGGCGGAGCGGCGAGCTGCAGCGAGCGGCTGGGTAAGGGCGAGCGGCCGGGCGCAGCCGCCGCCGGGCCCGCAGCGCCCCGCGGTGCCGGTGCCCAGCGGCGGCCCCCGGTGTCCCGCGCCCGGCGCCCGGGTCGGGCCGGGTCGGGTCGGGAGGGGAGGAGACGGGCCGGGAGCGGCGGGGCCGGGCCGGGCCGGGCCGGGAGGGGACAGGAGCGGCGGGGGGAGACGGGAGAGGAGGGGACGGTGCGGGGCACCCTGCACCCACCGGCGGCGGCGGCAGCGGCGAGGCCCCCAGGCCCTTGTCTGCCGCGCTGCGGGACCTGCCCGTGCCCCCCACCGCACCTCTCTTCCCAGGGCAATGGCTGCAGTGGCTTTCCATCGGCTGGAAGTACCATGACGGGAAGATCTACTATTTTTCCAGTGATCGCAAGCCCTGGCAGGAAGCAGAGGATTTCTGCGTGTCAAAGCAATCCCACCTGACCTCCGTCACCAGTGCGGAGGAGCAGGTGGGAGCCTGGGGCAGAGGCCCTGATGCCGCCTCCAGGCCTGGCCCCCTTGGGGCTGAGGATGGGCTCTCGGGGATGTGACCCCCCCCTCCAAGCCCCCACTGGCGCCTGCAGCTATTCAGCCCCCCCAGCCGGAGTCCAAGGCGCAGGGCCAGGCTGGTTCCCCTCGCCGTGGGGCTCTCCGCAGCGCCGTGTCCCCCCATCGCGCAGAGCCCCGCTCACCCGCAGGCTGCATCCTGGCCCCTGCTTGGGGCCACCCCACCGCCCCGGGGTCCCCGTGGGTGCCCTGCCTGGCCCCGCTGCCCAGCGCCACCCTCCACCACCGCAAACCCGCCTGGCCCAGCTGCTCCTGCAAATCCTGCCCGCAGCACTCCCGCTGTCCCTCGTGTCTTCTAGGAATACCTCACCAGGGAGGGAGGGAAAAGGTCTTACTGGATCGGCCTCACCAAAGTGGAGAAAGAAGGCACCTGGCGCTGGGTGGACGGCACCAAGTACAGCGAAAACGCGAGGTGAGCGGGGGCCGGGGGGGAGTGCGGGGCTGGGCGAGATGTGGGGGCTGCGGGACAGCGCCCGGCTCTGTCCTGGCACCATGACGGGGCAGTTGCGGCGCTCCACAGTGGCGTCTCCCGTCCCTCAGCCGGGCTGGGGGTGACGCTGGAGGCCTGGGCAGCCTCCTCTGAGTGGTGACCAGTCTCCTGCCCCGGCAGTTTCTGGGCGCCAGGGCAGCCGGACAACACGGACTACGGGCCAAGCGGCAGAGAAGAGTGCGCTCAGATACACCCCGTGGGAAACGGCCTCTGGAATGACCATAACTGCAACGTCTCCTTCTTGTGGATCTGCAAGAGGCACTTGGACACGGCTGGGCTGTGACGGGGAGGGTCCCACCTGGGAATACCATGCCGAGCATGCCAAGGCAAATACATACCCTGAGCATCCCCACCGCGGTGGCTGCGTGTGCTTTGTCAGCGCGCTTGGTGCAGCCACTAAGCCCAGAAACACTCGTCGCTCGCGGTGCGTTGCCATTTTTTAGCGGGTTGCAACCTCCGTGCAGCTTTGCTGCAGCGTCTTGTTTTACAAAGACACCCGTGCTGTTCGTGTCGGGTTTTGTCAGAGATATTGGAGAGGGATAAAGTAGGACCAGAGGGGTAGGAAGAGGAGGTGGCGGAAAGCCGCGGCTTGCCTCTGCGGGGCGGCACTGATGAGGGAAATCTTATGCAAAGATGCGTAAATGATCTAATGCAAAAGCGCCTTTGGGAGACAGGAGCTGGCCGGGTAACGCCAGCGCTGCGCAGCGGGAGCCACGGCGGCAGCGGTGCTGCGCGCTCCAACGCGGGTACCGGCTCGGGGTGCGAGAGCCCCGCTCTCCCCCCCCCCCCGCCACCTCAGCTTAATCCTTTGGGGGCTGTCGCTGTGCCTCTGCGGCGCGGGGGGGAGGGGGGGGGGTCAGACCCGAAAGGGCTTCGCTGCGGGGCGTGCGGGGCTGCGGCTCGCTGTGCCGGGGGAGCTCTGCCGCCCTCCCCGGGGGGTGTTCGGACACCTGGTCCCGGTCCCCGTCGAGCCCGCTGCTCGGCCCCCCCCCCCCCCCGCCCCTTGCTGCAGCGGCTCCGCTCCGGGCTGCCCGCTGCCCGCTGTCCTCAGCGGCGACCACGGACCTTCCCGTGGGACGCCCCGCCGGGGGGGTCCTGCCCTGCCGCCCGTGGGGGAAGGAGGACGGCGCTGTGCGAGGCGGCTCCACGAGGCACGACCGGCCTCCGGGCTCCCGGAGGCGTGGGGGGGTGCTGGGACCCCCGCCGAGATCCCGCTGCGCCCGTGTCCTTCGGGAGCAGCTCAGCACCCTCGGGCGGGGGGAATCGTGGTCTGGGGCGAGATTACGCGCAAAAGCAGACATAGGACTATCGAGACCCCCCCCCCCCCCGGGTCCCCAGCGCAGAGCGTACTCGGTGTTGAGCCCCGGCAGGCGCAGCGGCCAAGTCTGCATCCCTGCCCGTGTGCTCTCGGCTTTTAATTACAAAGCCCCGGTAAACTGTGTTCCACAGCGTAACTGTGTGCTGACACCTTCTGCTTTGCCTCTGCAGAACTTGCTCTCAGCGAAGGGCCGCTGTTTCCTAAGGAACACAGCTCCGGTAAGGCGCGCCGGCAGGAATGCCGCTTCCACGCCTGCTGCCTCGCTGGGCAGCGGCAGCAGGAGGGGGAGCAGCAGGCTGGGGGCAGGGGGGGTGGATCCGCACTTGGGAGACACGTCTGGCTGCTGGGCCGGGGGGGGGGGGCAGGGCCGGGGGGGTCTCGCTCCGTGCAGGGAGGACGGAGCCGGGCTCCGCTCGAACGGGAGGGGCGCAGGGAGAGGGCGAGAGGCAGCGAGGACGAGGGGCAACGGGGGAGGTTTAAACAGAGCCAAGCAAAAAAACCCTTTATGCTGAGGGTGCTCAAACACTGCAGATCCCCGGGGGCCTCACCCAGCACCCACGGGCTGAGCCGCCGGGCCGGGGCCGGGGCCGGGGCCGCGCTGCAGCGCTCGCCCCCGCCGCGGCCGGGCCGGGCTGGGCTCGGGGGGACCGGGCCGGGACCGGGGCCGGAGCCGGGAGCCGCCCCGTCACAGCCCGGACATATCCAGGTCCTTCTCGCAGATCCAGTGCAGAGGCGCGGTGCACCTCCTGTCGTTCCACAGGTTGGAGTCCTCCGGCTGCAGGTGGACGCAGTCCTCCTCCGGCGCTGTCCCGTCATCCCAGTTGTCCGGCTGCCCTGGCGCCCAGAAACTGCCGGGGCAGGAGACTGGTCACCGCTCGGAGGAGGCTGCCCGGGCCTCCAGCGTCGCGTCGCCGCCAGCCCGGCCGAGGAACGGGAGACGCCGCCGCGGAGCGCCGCGACCGCCCCGTCGTGGCTCCGGGCCGGGGCAGAGCCGGGCGCTGCCCCGCAGCTCCGCTCACCTCGCGTTTTCGCTGTACTCGGTGCCGTCCACCCAGCCCCAGGTGCCTTCGGTGCCCAGATCCGTGAGGCCGATCCAGTGCCCTTGATTCCCCGCCTCCCTGGCGAGGTATTCCTAGAAGACACGAGGGACAGCGGGAGCGCTGCGGGCAGAGGGATTGGCAGGCGGAGCAGGGCAGGCTTTCAAGGCAGGAACGGGGGATAACGGTGCAAGTCCCCGCGCCCCCACCTGCTCCTCCGGGCTGGTGATGGAGGTCAGGTGGGATTGCTCCAACACACAGAAATCCTCTGCTTCCTGCCAGGGCTTGCGATCACTGGAAAAATAGTAGATCTTCCCGTCGTGGTACTTCCAGTCTTTGAAAATCTGATGCAGCCATTGCCCTGGGAAGAGAGGTGCGGTGGGGGGCACGGGCAGGTCCCGCAGCGCGGCAGACAAGGGCCTGGGGGCCTCGCCGCTGCCGCCGCCGCCGGTGGGTGCAGGGTGCCCCGCACCGTCCCCTCCTCTCCCGTCTCCCCCCGCCGCTCCTGTCCCCTCCCGGCCCGGCCCGGCCCGGCCCCGCCGCTCCCGGCCCGTCTCCTCCCCTCCCGGCCCGACCCGGCCCGACCCGGGCGCCGGGCGCGGGACACCGGGGGCCGCCGCTGGGCACCGGCACCGCGGGGCGCTGCGGGCCCGGCGGCGGCTGCGCCCGGCCGCTCGCCCTTACCCAGCCGCTCGCTGCAGCTCGCCGCTCCGCCCGGCGCGGCGCAGCCGGTCCGCGGCCCTGGGCGCAGAGCGGGCCGGGCTCAGGGCGCGCAGCGGCCGCGGCGCCGCGCGGGACGCGCCCTCGAGCGGCCCCCGTCGCGATGCCGGCCCCCGTCGCGATGCCGGTCGCGATGGCCATGGCGATGGCGACTCACCGTGCGAGGCGTTGAGGGCGCAGCCGGGCAGCGCGGAGGCTCCGGCGGCCGCGGCTCGCGCCGCCCGCAGCTCCCGCTCGGCCCGCACGTCTGGGGGCGGCAGAGGCGGCGGCTCGGAGCGGCGCCGCGGGCTCGGCCCGGGGCTCCTGCCCGCCGCCCCGCTGCCGCCCCGCTGCCGCTGCCGCCCACGCTGCCGCCGCCGCCCACGCTGCCGCCGCCGCCCCGCTGCCGCCGCCGCGCCCGGTCCCGTCGCACTTACAGAGGGCGCCGACGGCCACCAGCGAGACGCCCAGAGCCAGGACGGTGCCCAGGGCCAGCGCGGGGCCCAGCGCCCGGCGCCACGGCGGCACCGAGCCGGGAGCCGGCGCTGCGGAGAGAAGCGCGACGCGCCCTGAGCGGGGCCGCCCCGGGCAGAGCCGCCCCGGGCCCCGCCGTGAGCAGCGCTCACCTTCTTCCAGAAAAAAACGTTGCTTCATTTCCGTATTCTCGTAAAGTTCTTCCCCCTCCATCGGGTCTGGATGCTGAGCTGAGCCCCACCAGCTGCTTCCTCCTAGGAGCCTTTGCACGCCGCGGGCAAACATGATTTAGTGCTCCAAGGAAAGGAAGCTGCTCTGAAGTGACTTTTGAGCGTTCACCGGATGCCTGCCCATCCTACCACTTTTGATATCACACCCCCTCGCAGACGTGGGGCTGCCTTATCCCAAGCCGAGCCCACCGAGGTCGCTGCGGCCGGATGCGACCGTTGCCTGCTGCCGCCCTGCTGGTCTCCCGCGCCCTTGGGCGTACAGCTGCGCTCGGCTGGCATCACGCGAGCGACCTGCCTGCTGCAGCTGCGATGCCCAGGGAGCCACCCACTCCGTCGGGCACCCCAGGGCGGACGGGCCCGAAACGCTGACGGCTTTGCAGTTACCGTTGCATCTGGCTGCTGAATCCATACAAAAGTATCCAGAAAGAGGAACACGCATCAAGCAGGCGCTGAAAGCAGAAACGCTAAACGGGAAGCTATAGTAATGACCACGAAAACAAGGGTGTGAGGAGTCATCCTGGCTGACCCCGTGCGCTCGTGCTGCTCAGCAGCTTTCGTTCAGCACCCCCAGCACAGGAGCTGCCTGCCCCCACCGGGACGGAGCGGGGCCCTGCGGTCAGGATGCGACCATCCCCACCTGCATGTGGTTCCAGGTACCACGGCTGCCATAAGCGCCACCAGACTGCGGTTACACCAGGGCATCAGCATTCCGCAGCGCAAAGGTACCCAGGTACCTGCAGCAGACCGGCTTCTGCCCTGCGGAGCGCTGTGCCGGAGCACATGTGGCACAGCGCAGTCCGGGCGCAGTGCTTCACCCGGGCAGGGAAAGCAGCCTGCAGAGCACCTTCACCCGGAGCGGAGGGCACGCAACGCTCCCGTCTCCTCTCGGGCCGGAAGCTCGTAAATGCACTTGCAGTTTTTCCAGATACTCTGCTCAGGGCAGCCAGCTTGTTTCACATTTTTCAGTGTTTCAGGCAATACAGAGGTGCCCAAACCACTGACATGCACGACGTCTGCTCAGGGCTGTGTTTCATCCCCTCTGCTTTACCTTCCTCCATCCCTCTGGCTGCTCCCTTTCTCCGTCCCCATCGGATCCACTTCTCAGTGCCCACGTGACCGACCCCAGCCTCTGGCCGGCCCGTCCTACAGCAGACAGGACCTGCCGCTGCTCACTGCCCCGTTCGCCCTCAGAGATGCTCCGTCTTTCCATAGCGTAGCCCAGGAAAACCCCAACAAGCCCCCGAGTTTGTGCCTAACATTAAACTCAGCCGGAAGAGCCTCCCTAGACAGTCCCCGCCGTGTCCTGCGCCGCGCTAGGGGCAGGGGGCCGGGGACGACGGGCAGCTGGGGAGGGAGCGGCGAAGCCCCGGGCGCTGCGGAGAGCTGGGCTCGCTGCTCTGCTTTCCCAGGCACCGCTGCCTCGGGCTGGCCGGACTGTGGGATGCCGGCAGGGCCGGCTCCTCCCTCCCGGCTCCCAAGAGGAGCCAGCGTTTCGGGGCGACGGAGGTTCCCGGCATCCGTGCTCTTCTTCAGGCTGTCAGATGAAACGCTCGCAGAAGCCACTGTGGAAGCAGCACGTTCTGTAAAATGGTCAGCGAGCGGAGAAGGGAAACGGAGGGAAGGGCGAGTGCACACAGACACGTGAAACTGTTCTTTTCCGATAGTCCCGTTTCCATCCTCATGTCTTTTTATTAAGAAAAGACAGCAACGCTTTACATGTCCAGCCCTCTTGCTACTACTGGTATCCGGCAACACTTTCCTTCCCTCCCGAGAAGGCATCCGAGGGGCAGACAGACGTAAAACCTGCCCCTTTCTGGCTCATGTCCCCATTCTTTCTTTCTTCCTGAGACTCCTCGGACAAGCCGGCCGCCTCTCCTGTACGTTTGCCGGCCTTGAAACCAGCCCCCTGCTTGTGGGGACGCAGGTTTGGCTCCTTTCATTTCCCCTTTTTAATTCCCCCTTTGCTCCCCCGGGGCTGCGGAGAAGGCCCAAAGCGCCAGCTTCGGCTCAGCCCTGAGCTCCCCGGCCTCGTCCCTCCGCGGGCGCCGTGTCCCCCGCAGCACGGCACGGGGGGACCCCGGCAGCCGGCTCGTCCGCAGGGAGCGGGGCAGGGCCGCCGGCGCCCGCCTACCGCGCCGCCCGGGCGCCCAGCTCGCGGTCCAGCGCCTGCACGAAGGGCTCGTTGAGGAAGAGCAGCTGCCCGTGGGGCAGGAAGCGGTCGAGCAGGGCCTCGGCGCTGTCGGCGCGCAGCAGCGCGGCGCTGCCGGGGCTCAGCAGGCGCAGGGAGCCCAGCAGGCGCTGGGCCAGGCGCCGCAGGGTGCTCTCGGCCAGCGGCAGGTTCTCGTGGGGGTCGCAGGACCAGGGCGAAGCCCAGCGCCAGCACGGCCAGCCACACCACCGTGGCGGGCTCGGCGAAGGGGTCGCCGGCGGGCAGCCGGAAGAGCCCCCCCGGGGCGGCCTGCAGCGACACCGGCTCGTCGGGCAGCTGCGGCAGCGTCGGGGCGGCCGCCCGGCCCGCAGCCGCCTGCAGCAGCCGGCACTGCGAGTCCACCTGCCTGGAGAGCAGGGAGCCGGGCACCGGTACCGCGTGCCGCGGCCCCCCGGCCCCCCCAGCCCCTGCCCTGGGGGGGGGGGGGGAAGGAGGCCCTGGGGATCCCACCCAGCCCAGGCCCCCGGGGGGGGTGTGCGTGCGTGTGTGGAAATAAGACCCCTGGGATTGGGGGGGGATACAGCTCCGGGGACCCCCCGGGAAGGGGGGGGGATGGATAAGGCCCCGGGGGATCCCGGGAGAGGGGGGGGGTGGATAAGGGCCCGGTGGGGGCGGGGAGGGGAGGAGACGCACAAGGCCCCGGGAAGGGGGGGGATAAGGCCCCGGGAAGGGGGGGGCGGGGAGGGCGGGGCGGACAAGGCCCCGGGAAGGGGGGGGATAAGGCCCCGGGAGATCCCCGGGAGGGGGAGGGGATGGATGAGGCCTCGGGGGATTCCGGGAAGGGGGGGGATAAAGCCCCGGGAGATCCCCGGGAAGGGGGGGGGGATGGATAGGGCCCCGAGGGGGGGCGAGAGGGGCCGGACAAGGGCCCCGGGAAGGGGGGGGGATAAGGCCCCGGGGCTCCGCGCAGCCCCAAGCGCCGGGGGAGTTCGCGGCTCTGGGACCCCCCCGGCCCAAACCGGCCCGGCCCGGCCCGGCCCGGCCGCCCGCGGTACCTGGCCACGCGAGGAGCTGCTCCTTGCGGCGGAGGCGCTGCCGGCCCGGCGGCCCCTCGGCGGGCGCCCCGAAGGCCCGCGCGTAGAGCACGCGGCAGCGGGGGGGCGGCGGCGGCGCAGCGGCGGTGGCGGCGGCGGCGGGGCCCGGGGCGGCGGCGGGCGCGGGTCCGCCCAGCGTGTGCAGCACGAACGCGCGCACCATGGCAACGGCGACCCCCCCCCCGCCGCCCGTCACGTGGGACACTCCCTCCCCCTCCCTCGGCCTGCGGCAGGGCTCTGCTCGGATTGGGCCCAGCGCTTGCATAGGCGTGGTTCATCGGGCGGAGGCGGCCGCGATTGGTCGGCGCCGGGGAGCGGAAGTGGTACGTACAGGGGCTCGCGCTGATCGGGCGCCCGCGACAGCGCCAGGCCGTCATTGGCCAACGCCGCGGGAAGGGAGGGAGGCGGCGCTCTGATTGGCTAATGGATAAGGCCCCCCTCCGGGGTGGGCGGAGCTAGGGAGGGGGTGTGGTTTGGCAGGGAGCTCTGGCAGGGCTGGGGGGGGAAGACCTGGGGGGGTGCAGGATGGCCGGGGGGGGCAGCATGGCCTGGGGGGGGCAGGCTGGGGGGTAGTGGGGGGAGATGGCGTGGCCAAGGGCAGGGGCAGGGCCTGGGGGACAGCAGGGTGCGGGGGGCTGGCAGGGTGGCTTGGGGGGGGGGCAGCACGGCCTGGAGGGAGTGTGACCAGCTGGGGGGGTCTGGAGCTCGCAGTGCGGGATGCTCCCTGCATGGGATGTGCCAGGCGTGGGATGCTCCCAGTGCAGGATGCTCCAGGCGTGGGATGCTCCCAGCACCCAGTGCTTGTGGCATGGGATACTCCCGGTGTGGGGTGTTCCTGGCATAGGATGTTCCTAGAATGGAATATTCCTGGAGTGGGATGCTCCAGGCGTGGGATGCTCCCAGCACATGGTGCTCTGGGAGGGGGGATGCTCCTGGTGGAGGATGCTCCAGGCATGGAATGCTCCAGGCTTGGGATGCTCCTGGCACAGGATACTCCCAGCACGTGGTGCTCCTGGTGTGGGATACTCCCAGCCACGGTGCTCCGGGTGTGGGATGCTCCCGACGTGGCCGTCTCCTCACCCAGCCGCCCCCGCGCTCCTGCCCGCCTCCCCCACGGCCTCACTCGGTCTCGGCCCCTGGGAGCTGGCAGTGCTCCGCTCCACCACAGCAGGAGCTGCATTCCCACGGTGGATTTTCCAATGTCCTTCCCCCCCCCAGATACCCAGGACTTTGCAAATAGGTGCAGATTTGGGTGCAGCTCGGTGGAAAGTTTTGCAGAAACACCAGAGCGGAGAGAAAACGCCCCGGATCTGGTGGTGGCGGGTGGGGGTGGGTGTGGGGGTGGGTCCCAGCCGCATTTCTGCCAGCAGCGTTCGCTTCGCCCCCCCCCACCACCACCACCCAGAGCATCTTGGGCAGCCCAGAGAGGGGGTCGCTGATCCGGCGGGATGCGGGTGGGATTTGAACATGAACCGGAGAGCCCCGGCCCGGCTCTGGGAGGGAGGAAGGAGCAGCCGCAGGGACTCTGCAGCTTGGGAAGGGCACGAGGATGTTCCCACGCTGCATTAACACGGATTTAGTTTAAAACAAGCCGCAAGGTGATCTCACACCGCTCGCTGCCGCCGCTAGGAAAAGGGAAGCACTGGGCGCTGCTCCCAGCGGTTTATTTTCCCCCTCGCGGCTGCACGGCGCTGCGTGGGAAACGGGGCTGCGCTCCCCCTCCGAGGAGGTGCGTTACAAAACCGGGGAAGCGCAGAAACGAAAACGAAACAAGAAGAACCAAACAGAACCAGGAACAAGACGCGGCCGCACAGAGACACGCGGCGCCCGGTGCCCGGAATAAAACCTTCTCGCAGCCCCTTGGGGGCTTCGGCGGTGCTAACCGCAACTCGCTTCACCTATTTGGAAGTGGCACCACTAAAGTTATGATCTACCTTAAATAAGGAAGGGAAAAAAAAAAAGAAATAAAGAGAGCCTGATGCACTCAAAAAATTGCTATTATACTAACGGCCAGCACCCACGGAAGGGGGGGGGGCCCGGTCCCACCAGGTGCCGGGTGCTCGCTCGCTGGGCGTGGAGGAGGTTTAAGTGCTTTTCTGCATCGTTTCTGCCCGTTGAGCCCCTGCGCTGGAGAAGCCGCTTTCCCGGGGCCGAGGCTGCGGCTCCCATCCCTATCCAGCACCGACTATCCCGTGGCACAGCCTTCCCAGCCCTGGGTCTGCCCCCCCCCAGGGAAGCTGCTGCCCCTGGCAGCTCGGTCCCTGCTCCCTGGCAGGGGTCTGGGGCTGCTCTGCTGGGTGCCAGGATAAGGTTTTTGGGGATGCTGAGCATCGGCAAGGCCAGAGGCAGCTTCAGCAAGTCCCCAATACCCCGCTGCAGCGACCCCCCCGCTGCTGCCAGCCCCCGTTCACATGCACGGAGGGTTAAAAGGGTTAAAAACCCACCCGGTGCCCCCCACCCCACCGCTGCCATCAGGTGCCGGGGGGGAGGATGCTACAGCAGGCACCGACTTGGTGCTTGCAGCTCGGCCCGTGCGCGCACGAGGTGGCCCAGAGCCAAGGGGGTTTTTTTTTCGGGCTGCAAGGAGCCGCTGGAGGTGCGACGTCCCCGCTGCGCCCTGGGCTCTGAGCACGGCAGAGGGTGCAAGAATCACTCCAGGGGCGAAACCCCGGGAGGCTTCACAGCGCGGCAGCGGGGTCGCGGCTGGAGGGGGGGACGGGACGGGACGCGGGGGCCGGGCGGGCAGCACGGTCAGAAGTTCTTGAGGCGGCTGTAGAGCTCGCGCTTGCTGCGCTCGCCCGCCCAGGTGCGGCTCTTGAGGCGGAACTTGCGCAGGTCCTCCTTGAAGTCCTCGTGGTGCATGGGCCGGTAGTCCTGGGGCTCGCAGTGCGCCTGCCGGGGGGGGGGGGGGGGACGGACCGCGGCCGTCAGCCTCGCGCCGGGCTGAGCCCCCCCGGCTTTCCATGCAACGAGCATGCCGTGCTCAGCCCCGTGCCGGGGCAAACCAATCCCCCCCGGTGCTTTCCCGGATGGTACCTCCACAGGTGTCTAGGTGCTGCAGGGATGTCCGAGCGGACAGCCCCTGGGTTGGGGGTAGGATGCTTCTCCCCATCCCGCGTGCCCTGTCCTTCCCGGTGCAGGGCCAGACCATCTCCCCCAAGCCCGCGCGCCCCGGGGCCGGCGGCTCACCTGGTACTGGGGGAAGAACTCGCGGTAGCCGCCTTTGAGGACGTACAGCTCGGGGTAGTGCAGGTGCGGGTACTCGTTGCACGCACGGTCCTTCTCCCGGACGAAGCGGCACCTGCGGGATGCAGGAAGGCGATGGGAAGAGCCGCCGGGGCGCAGGCTGCCGCAGGGATGCGGTAACCGAGCCAGGACCCAGCCGTGCCCCAGGGTTAAGGAATTTCGGACAAGGTTTTTTTTGGACAAGCCCCAAGCAGTCCCGGAAGCAGGTCCCTCCAAAGCCATCCCGTGAAGCACCAGATCTCCGCGAGCCTGCGGGGAGGAACGTCCCGCGCATGAGACACTCACATCCTGGGACCCCTCTCGGAGGAAAATTCACAGTGGAAGATCACGATCACCCTCTTGGCGGCGTCGAAGGGCACGATGGGCTTCTTGAGCAGAAAGTCCTCCACGTCCTGCTCCATGGGCAGGTTGACAGCACCCTGCAGAGGGATGAAGGGCATCTTCATCACATGGGCTCTGGTCTGTCCGGGGAACCTCACTTCTCCACCACCCTGTGCATCCCTGGGGAGGATCCGCTGTCCCCATCCTCCTCCCACCCACTGGGACCCCTGAGTGGCACCATCAGGCTCAGGAGGGATCTCAGCATCTTCAGAAGAGGTCAGATGGTTTGGTTTTGGTGCTTTTTTGACTATGACACTTAGCACGAGGTGATCTGGAGATCTGCTGTCCCATCCCAACCCTTGCCCGGGGGCTCTGGCTGCACCGAGTGGAGCGGCGCTCACCTTGATGTGTCCTCCCTCGTACTCGTAGGGGTAGCGGCAGTCCACGATCACGCAGCTCTCGATGAGGCTGCTGAACTGCCCGTTCAGCACGGCCACCATCTGCGGAGGCGAGGAGCCCGTCACGCTGTGCCGAGGCCGGAGCGGGCACGGCGGCCCCCGGCACCGCACCACACCGCGCCGCCTCCCTTACCATCTCCGGGGAGATGTATTTCAGGTCCTGGTGCTTCCCTTCCACCGTCTGCAGGAGGTAGGCCTGGAAGAGACGCGTTACGGGATGGGTTACGGCTCCGGGGGGTCGGCAGGGAGCGGGGCCGGGGAGACCCCCTGCTCCGCTCCGGCGTTTCGGAGCCGCCTGGCCGGCACCACGGGAGCGCCAAGCGCTTCCTCGACGTTTCAGCAGGATCCTACCTTGGAGAAGTCTCCGATGAGTTCCCGGTGGTCGTTAGCCAGCATGTTCTCGATCTCCTCGTGGCAGAAGGACCGGGAGCGCAGCAGCCGCGCTTTCTGCAAGGGACGGGCGTTAGCGTTCCTGCCTCGTTCCGGAGGCTGGAGCGATCCTGCCGGGGAAGGGTTCGGCTGCGGCGGAGCCGCGGCACCGCCAGCCCCGAGCGTCGCTGCAGCACCTACCGGCTCGGCCATCTTCTCCTCCACGGGGGTGCCGGCCACGCTCCGCCGCCGCTTGGTCTTCACCGGGGTGTCCCGGTCCAGGGGCCTGTCCAGCCGCTTCAGGATGGGCCGGATCACGCTGCTGGGCATCGAGGGCGAGCGGAAGAGCTGCCGGCACTTGCCGCGCTTTGCCGGCCGCTGGTGGGACGAGAGCCCCCGCGTTACCGCCCTGCGGGCCCGGCATCCCACCCGCTCCTGCGCGGACCGCAGGGATGCCCGGGATGCGCCTGGAGCCCCGGGGCTAATTCCGGCAGGTCCATGATGGAGAGGGGACCCAGGGCTGTTTCAGGCCACCATCCTCCAGCTTTGGGAGGTGACAGGGACACGGTGTGGGACCTCTGTGACCCGAGGTCCCTCCTGCATCCCCACGTGGGACACGGGAGCGGGACCCATCCGGAGCAGCATCCTGGGGCAGGGGATGGTCCCAGGGTGGGCCACAGAGACCTGCACCCCCCAGGTGTCCCCCAGGCCCCCAAGGCAGGGTCTAGGGGGGGTCGGGGCGCAGGGGGGGTCCCACCTACCGGCTCTGCCTCCTCCTTCTTCACCAGCGGGGCGGTGAGCAGGTTCTCCATCCCCTGCGGCACGTCCGCGTCACTCTGGAGCGGAGGGAAGAGGCGGAGGAGCACGTGAACAGCTCGAACCCCACCAGGACAGCCACCCCCCCCGAAGAGCCCCCCGCTCCCCTCCCAGGGACCGGCCCGGGAAGGGGGGCGCAATGGGACAGAGGGGCTTTGCAGTGCCGGGGGCCACGGGGCAGCTCGAGGATGCTACGGGCACCCAGCAGGGCAGGATCACCCATGGTCAGCTCCCACAGGGATGCTCCCGTCCCTTAGGGAGACGGGACGGAGCGATCCGGGTGCCGGAGCCGCATCCGAGGCCTCGGGCCATGCTCGGGGACATCCCTGCCCGGCAGCGGCCACAGGGCTGGCGGACGCGGCGCCCGGGGCGGAGGAGCTCTGCCCACCTTCATGTCCTCCTCATCCAGGATCTCCATGAAACCGTCGTCTTCCTCCTCGGCCATGGAGGAGGTCAGGGAGCAGCGGCGCAGCGTCACGGGGCTCTCGCCCTCGGGCACGTTCTCCTTCTCGGGGGTGTCGAACTGGGGGGGGAGGACACAGGGCTCAGCGGGAGCGGGTCGGCCCCACGGTCAGCTCCCCCCCCGTCCGGCAGGCACCCGGCTCACCAGGAGCTCCGGAGCGGAGCCGGCTCTCTGGGCGAAGGGCTCCCTCGCCGCGGCCCCGTCCAACGCCGGCGCCCGGCCGCGCTGTCCCGGCCTCTGCGGCTTCTTGAACACGGAAGACTCCTGCGAGGGAGGGCAGGGTGGCAGCGTCCCCCGTCCCCATCCCGCGTCCCCCCCCCCCCTCCAGCCCGCGCCGCCCCACTCACATCGCCCGCGGCCGCCCGCCGCCCCGGCACCGCCACCGCCGCGCTCCTCGGCCCGTTGAACTCGGCGGAGTTGGAGATGTTCTTCAGCGCTGGGCTGGCCCCCAGGAGCCGCGGCTGGCGGGACGGGGGGTGAGGGGGCTGCGCGGCCCCCGCGCCCCCCGGGAACGACGGGGAGGGGGGGCACCCTGCCGCGAGGCTCCGTGCTGCCCCGCTCCATCCTCCTCCTCCTCGCCCACCCCAGCTCCACGCTGCCCCGCTCCATCCTCCTCCTTGCCCGCCCCGGCTCCGCACTGCCCCGCTCCATCCTCCTCCTCCTCCTCGCCCGCCCCGGCTCCACGCTGCCCCGCTCCATCCTCCTCCTCCTCCTCGCCCGCCCCGGCTCCGCGCTGCCCCGCTCCATCCTCCTCCTCCTCCTCGCCCGCCGTGAGGCTCTGCGCTGCCCCGCTCCATCCTCCTCCTCCTCGCCCGCCCCGGCTCCGCGCTGCCCCTGCTCCATCCTCCTCCTCCTCGCCCGCCCCAGCTCCGCGCTGCCCCCGCTCCATCCTCCTCCTCCTCCTCGCCCACCCCAGCTCCGCACTGCCCCGCTCCATCCTCCTCCTCGCCCACCCCAGCTCTGCGCTGCCCTGCTCCATCCTCCTCCTCCTCCTCCTCACCTGCCCCCGGCTCTGCGCTGCCCCGCTCCATCCTCCTCCTCCTCCTCGCCCGCCCCGGCTCCACACTGCCCCGCTCCATCCTCCTCCTCCTCGCCGCAGCCCAGCCAGGGGCATTAGCGGAGCAGGATGCAGCCCCCCCCCCCCCCCCTCAAGCCCTGGCTCCCAGCAGCAGGTCGGACACAGCATCCCACCGGCTCCGCTCTGCGCAGTCCCGGGACTCACCGGCAGGGACTGGATCCTCCGGATGGGGAACTTATTGCTGCAGAGAAGGAGAGGGATGGGATCAGGGGCATGAGGGGTCCTTGGGCAACCCCCAGCCAGGTGCCCCGCAGTGGGGGGAGCCCCCGAGGCCCCCGGGAGCAGCTCCACCAGGAACCCCACCGGCCTGATCCAGACCGGGGAGAGCCCGGCGCCCGCTCACTCACTCTTTGACAACTCTCCCAGACTCCAGGATCGCTTTCTCAAAGCTGCGGGGAGGGAAGAGCCCAAGGTTACAGCCGGGCCCCCCACCGCGAGGGGACCCCCCCAGCCCCGCACGGGGGCACCGTCCCCGGGGCAAGTGCTCTGCCCTGGCTCTTCAGCACGCGGAGACGTCGCCGCCGGCAAACGGGGGATCGCAGCGGGGTGCCGAGCAGGGGGGGCTTCCACCCCATCTGGGCACGGCCGGCTCAAGCCGTGCCCCGGGAGGGTGGGGGGCACCCTGCACCCTCTGTGCACGGGGGCTGTGCTGGGGGGGGTCCCGCAGCGTCCCGCTGACCCAGCTCCAAGCTGGGACAAAGCCGGCACGAGGGCCCCTCGGAGCGGAGAGGGTCGGAGCGTCGCTACAGCAACCCCGGCGGCCCCCCGCTCTCCACCTGTATGTAAATGGGCAGCGCTGGGAGGAAGGGGGGCGACACGGCCCCTCAGCAGCCATATGGCCCCGGAATGCCGGAGCGGAGCAGAGCAGCAGGATGGGATGCATCCGCACCCCGCGCCGGAGCCCCCCAGGGCCGAGCACCCCCGGCCCCAGCGAGGTGCCGGGGCTGCAGCCGGGGCGCCCCGGGACGGTGCCCACCAGAGCGCAGGAATGCCGGCCGGCCCCGCGGCCTCCCCGGCCCCACCGCAGCCATCTGCCCCCGGTTACTCATTCTCCCAGGGAACATCTGCCGGAAAAGCCTTTGCAAAAAGCCACAGCAGGTGCAAGGGGGAAGGGGAGGCGGCAGCGCCACGGGTGCGGCGATCCCAGCATCCGGATGCCGCAGCCTGCCAGGAGCCCCCCCCCGCACCCCCAGCACGCTCGGCTCTGGGTTTACCCCCCCGTAACCCGCCCCAGCCCTGCTCTCCCACAGCAGCTCCGCAGACTTCTGCCCCAGCGGGACTGTGGTTCCGGGACTGGCGTTGTGCAAGGGACCGGCCCGTCCCACCGGCGCCAGGCAGCTTAACCTGCAGGAAGCAGAGCTGCGGCGGATAATAGCCGGGGGTGGCAGGGAGGAGCCGGGCACCGTTTAAGACATAATTCCTGTATGAAGGTGATGAAATCACAGACGGGCTCTTGCTGCGCTTTGCTGCTGCCTTAACCCTCCTCTCTGTCCTGAACGTCCCAGCTTCCCGCATCCAGGCGGAGGAAGGTGTCCGTGGATCATCCCAGGTCACCTCCAGCTGCCAGGGGCTCCCCCGCCCTGGCCCGTGGCCTCTGGTCCCTAATGATTCCCAGCAGCGTCCACTGTCGGCTGCAGCAAGGAAGCCGAGCTGTGCAGCACCGGGAGCAGCCAAAAACCCGGCCAGAGCCCGAGAGCCTCAAACCCTCACCGGTGCGGGCAGGAAGGTGGCTAGACCGGCAGCCGGGACGCGGCCGCCTCGGGGTGGGGCGGAGGGTGCAGCGGGCCGGGGGGGGGGGGGGGGGGCAGATAGCGAGACGGGGCAGGGCAAGGCAGGAAGCCCGAGGGTGGGGAGCCGCTTCGGGGCCGGGTTTAGCCCTCGGGGCGAGAACGGCCCCGGAGACACTTACACTTCTTCAAGCACCTCGGGGTCCTCCTGCGTCGGGGAATCCAGCCCCACTCCTGCGGGAAGGGGGGGCGGAGATCAGCACCCAGGGGCGGGGGGGGGGGGAAGCTGGGCTCCTTCCCCCCCCCCCGTTTGCAGGGCGAGAGCCCCCCGGGGGGCTGCAGCCCGCTGGGCGCCGTTCCCAGCTCATCGTGGTGCCGGGAGCTTTGCAAGGAAGCAGCGGCTCCCGGTGCAGCAGGACGGGGCTGATCCCGGGAAGGGCACCGGGCCGGGCTGCCCCAGCATCGCCCCCGTGCTCAGCCGGGGTGCAGGGCAGGGGAGGCACGGCGGGGGAGGGGGGGGTGCACGGACCCCCGTGTTAAGCGGGAGCAGCGTGTCCCCAGGCTGCAGCACCCGCATGTGCCCCCGGGGGGCTGCGGGGGTCCCGGGCAGCGAGGCAGCAGCACCGGGCAGGGTCTTTACACGCTCTTCCCGGGAGGAAAGAGGGACCAAAGCGAAAGGAGCCTCTCGAGAGGAAGTTTCCGCAACAGGAACCGCGGAGGCCGGGCCTCGGCCGGCGCGGGCTCGTTTAAAATTCAGGAGTGACTCAGAGCCGGGGCCAGGGAGCCGCGGGCGGCCGCCTCCGAGGGGCTCCCACGTGCTCCCGAGCGGAGCCGGCCCCCCCCCCGTGTCCCCCCCATCCCCCCGGGCCCGGGTTTCGGGGGTCCCGGCACTCACCCGCGTCCGCGGACTCGGAGCAGCCGGAGTCCTGGGACGAGTCTGAAGACACCGAGTCCTGGGACAGCCGCGACCAGTCGCTCTTGAAGGACAAGCCGAGGATTTTCCTCTTGGGGGTGTCGCAGTGGCTGCGGGGAGCGAGATGCCAGCTGCAGCCCGGCGTGGGAAAGCGCCCCCCATTCCCCCCACCCCCCCACCCCGACACGGGGCAGGGGACCGTCCCGGCGCCGCGCTCACCTGCCCAGGCCCGTGAGGTTGTCCATGTCCAGCGCCAGCGTGGTCACCGGCGACATGCCGGCCGGCTCCGGGGCCAGCAGCGCCGCCAGCCCCGGCAGCCCGCAGGGTCGGCGGGGGCTGCGCCCGGGGCCGCCCTGCGCGGCCATGCCGGGATGGGGGATGCAAAAAAAAAAAAAAATTAAAAAAAATTTAAAAAATTAAAGAGAAGAGACTGAAAAGCAGCGGAGCCGGGCTCAGCGGCGGGGCGGCGGCGGCATGGGGAGGGGAGCGGAGCGGGGGCGCGGGGAAGGAGGGGGGGGGGGAGCGGAGCGGAGCGGGGCGGCCGGGGCGGCGCGGGGCGCCCGGGCGGGGAGCAGCGGGGCCGCCGCCGCCGCCGCCGCCCCTATTTATATTCGAAAAATAACAAGGGAGGCGGCGAGGCGGGAGCCAATGGCGCCCGGCCCCAAAGCCCGGCCCCGCGCGGGGCGGGGGCAGCGGCCGCCCGGCGCCGGGGGGTGCAGGGCTGGGGGGTGCATGGGGGTGCAGGGCTGGGGGGTGCATGGGGGTGCAGGGCTGGGGGGTGGGGGACCGGGGGGCGCATGGGGGTGCAGGGCCGGGGGGTGCAGGCCCGGGGGGGCGTGGGGGGTACGGGGCTGGGGGCGTGCATGGGGGTGCAGGGCTGGGGGCGTGCATGGGGGTGCAGGGCTGGGGGTGCAGGTCTGGGGGGTGCAGGACCGGGGAGTGCATGGGGGTGCAGGGCCGGGGAGGTACAGGGCTGGGGGGTACAGGGTCGGCGGGGTATGGGGGGTGCGGGGCTGGGGGCGTGCATGGGGGTGCAGGTCTGGGGGGTGCAGGGTCGGCGGGGTATGGGGGGTGCAGGGCTGGGGGGTGCATGGGGGTGCAGGGCTGGGGGGTGCAGGTCTGGGGGGTACAGGGTCGGCGGGGTATGGGGGGTGCAGGGCTGGGGGTGTGCATGGGGGTGCAGATCTGGGGGGCGCAGGGCTGGGGGGTGTAGGGTCGGCAGGGTATGGGGAGGTGCAGGGCTGGGGGGTGCAGGACTGGGGGGGTACATGGGGCGCTGCAGGGCTGGGAAGTGAGGGGGGGGGCAGGGGTGCAGGGCTGGGGGGTGCATGGGGGGCAGTCTGGGGGGTGCAGGGCCGGGGGGTACAGGGTCGGCGGGGTATGGGGGGTGCAGGGCTGGGGGCGTGCATGGGGGTGCAGATCTGGGGGGCGCAGGGCTGGGGGGTGTAGGGTCGGCAGGGTATGGGGAGGTGCAGGGCTGGGGGGTGCAGGACTGGGGGGGTGCATGGGGCGCTGCAGGGCTGGGAAGTGAGGGGGGGGCCAGGGGTGCAGGGCTGGGGGGTGCATGGGGGGCAGTCTGGGGGGTGCAGGGCCGGGGGGTGCAGGGCCGGGGGGGCATGGGGGGTGCAGGGCCAGGGGGCCGGGGGGTGCGGGGTTGGGGGAATGTGGAGGGGTGCAGGGCCG
Organism: Apteryx mantelli; assembly: GCF_036417845.1. NCBI lineage: Eukaryota > Metazoa > Chordata > Aves > Apterygiformes > Apterygidae > Apteryx > Apteryx mantelli. The sequence continues at coordinate 87,343,767 of NC_089982.1, read as the reverse complement.
GGGGGTGCAGGGCCGGGGGGGTGCATGGGGAGGCACGGCACGGGGTGGCATGGCATGGGGTGGCACGGCATGGCAATGCGCGGGGTGGCACGGCACGGGGCGCGGGAGGAGGTGACCTCGCGCTCCCTGCAGCCCTGCGGCGGCCGGGGGGAGCCGCGGGCGGCTGAGCCGTGCTCCGGTGGCCCCGGCTGCGCGAGGCCTGTGGCAGAGCCGGGACGCGGCCCTGGAGAGACGCCGGAGCCCTCTGCATGCGGCTGGGCTCCGGCAAAGCCCCGCGGGGCACCGCGCCGTGATTCCTCCCTGGCTCTCGGCTTTTAGCCAAGGAAGGAGGGAGCGCGCTGGGGCTGGGAGCCGCGGAGCGACACTGGGGCTCACCGGGGGCTGCCGGCGCGGCATTGGAATCTGCTCCGAGCGCGGCGGAGCAGGGAACGGAATCTGCTCCGAGCAGGGAACGGAGAGGCGAATCCCGCCCCAGCGCGAAGCCGGAGGATTTCGGCTTAGACCCGTCGGCTTTGGGGCGTGCGGTCCGACGCCGGGGCTCAGCAGCGGCGCGGAGGGAAGTTGTCCCACTTAAAAACTGCCTGAGAACAGGCTTTTCCAGGCCGCTTTTGCCCGCAGCGAGGAGCAGCCCGGGAAAGCAGCTGCCACGCTCGCTCCCCTTCGCAATCCCACCGGGAACCGGCTCCTGCCTGGGCCCTGCACCACGTCTGCCGGGGCTGGCAGCGAGGCAGCACCTCGGGGCTGGCCCGGATGCGCCTGGCCCGGGGCATCGGGGACGGGATTTGCTGTGTCCCTGCCAGCCGCCGGGGCTGCCGCAGGGTGGAGAGCAGGTTTTCCCGGGCGCAGCAGAGATGTCTGTCGCCCCGAGCAAGCGGAGACCCCGGTGGGTCCTCGCGTGCCTTTCGGGATTGCTTCGGCTTCGAGCAGGGGCGAGGCTGTCCCGATCCGCACCGGGGTCCCGGCAAACCTCCGGGCTGCTGCTCTCCCGGGCGGAGCGGGGCAGGAAAGCTCCGCCGTTTCGGCTCTGTCTGTGCCGAGTTTTTGGCATGCTTCCCGTCCCGGTCTCGCTGGTGGGAACCTCGCTGTCGAGCGTCACCGCGGGAGCCAAGACCCCATCCCACCCGGCATCCTGCGCTTGGCATGGCCTCGGGAAGGACCCGGCCACATGGTTGCAGCTGGGTAACCGTAGCTCCCGGCTTCCCGGGAGCCCTCGTGGTTCAATCCATGAATGCCATCCATGTTACTGGCACCCAGAGCCGGGAAGAGACGGCTGCTCTGCTGCTCCTGGAGGGAAGGAGGCCAAGCCAGGGGAGGTGTCCATGCCAGCGAAGGTGCCCACTCCCATAAAGTGTCCATCCCAGCTAAGGGGTCCATCCCAGCAAAGGTGGTCACTCCAGCTAGGATGTCCACTCCCATAAAGTGTCCTCTCCAGCTGAGGTGTCCATTGCAGCGAGGTGTCCATCACACCGAAGGTGCCATCCCAGCTAAGGTGTCCCTCCCAGGGATGGTGTCCATCACCCCAAAGGTGTCCACCCCAGCGGGCTGCCCCCCAGGACGGCTATGGCAGGGCTTGGGTTACACCCTCGGGGTGCAGCATTGCCAAGTGGAAAGCCGTAATTCGATCTTTAAGGAATGAGAACTTAGGAGCTGGATCCGGCTGCTCACATCCCACGTTTTTTGGTCCATCAAGAGACACCAGATCAAGGATCCTCTTCCCTGAGGATCAGGGGGCTGGGAGAGGTTTTGGGGGAGGTGACCCGGTGCTGGGCCTGCTCTTGCTCCCTCCTGCAGACATTTTCTTGGGGCCAAGACTGCGGGGTCCTCGCTCTGTCTGCCGTGGCCGCAGTCCGTGTCCTTACGGCTCCTGCCGGTTTAATTGGATTTGGGAACCCAAACATCAGCAGGAATCAGGCCCCCAAATGCCTGGAGGACCCAGGCCTCAGCTGCCCTTTTCTTAAGGGAAAACTCATGGTTTCGTGCGGTGCCGATATCTGGCGATGCAAGAGATGGTAACAGAGAGAGACCCCGCGGCCGGAAGCGGGCAGGTGGGGGGGCCAGGGCGCCCCCCGGGCCCGGCCGGCCCCCGAATTCCCTCCGCGCCGGAAGAGGGCTCGGCCTTCCGAAAGCACCGCGAAAGCCTGCTTCCCGCGGGGGGGGGGCTTAGCGCTTCCTGCGCTCGCATCTCCCCTCGCCTCGGCCCAGGGACTCCCCATTGCTGGTCCCCCCCCAGCACCCCAGGCCCCCCCATTGCTGACCCTCCCCAGCACCTCAGGCCCCCCCATTTCTGTCCCCCCCCATATCCCAGCCCCCCCCATTGTTGCCCCCCCCATCCCCATCCCCCCCATTGCTGTCCCCCCCCATACCCCAGCCCCCCCCATTGCTGGACCCCCCCCCCCAAGCACACCAGCCCCCCCCAGCACAGCCCGGCGCGTTGCCCGGCAACGGCAGCGCCCTCCCAGCATGCCCCGGGGCGGCGCGGTCGCCATGGCGCCCGGAGCGGCGCGGCGCGGCCTGCTGCGGCCCGGTGCGGCGGCGGCGGCGGCGGCGGCGGGGAGGGGGCAGCGAGGAGCCGCATGGCCGGGCCGCCGGGCGAGGAGAGCCTGCAGGCGCTGTACCGCTGGGTGGACGCCATCCCCCTGTCCCGGCCCAAGAGGAACATCGCCCGCGACTTCAGCGACGCGGGTGGGCCGCGGCCTGGTGTCCCCCCCCCCCCAACCCCAACCGCAACCGCAACCGCAACCCAACCGCAACCCAGCCGCCCTCCTCTGCTCCTCTGCCCCGCAGTGCTGGCCGCCGAGGTGGTGAAGTTCTACTTCCCCAAGCTGGTGGACATGCACAGCTACGTGCCCGCGAATTCCACGCAGCAGAAGCTCTCCAACTGGAGCCACCTCAACAGGTACCGGCGGGAGCAGCGCGGCTCCGGCGGGGATGTCAGCAAGACCCCCCCCCACCCAGGACCCCCTCATCACTGGCCCCCTCACCGGGGACGCTGCCTCCCCTCTGCCTGCCGGCGCTGGGCTCAGCTGCCCCCCGAAGCCTCGGCTGAGCACTGGGCTGGTTGGGTCGTGTGTGACCGCCGTAGGGGCAGAGGCTTGACGTCCGCCCGGGGTGATGGCCTGGCTGCTTTGCAGGAAAGTACTGAGCAAGCTGAACTTCTGCATCCCGGACGACATGATCCGGAAGATCGTCCAGTGCAGGCCCGGCTTGGTGGAGCAGGTGCTGATTGTGCTGCGGCAGAAGATAGAGGAGAAGCAGAGGCAGAACAAGGTGGTGTCTGGCTCGGACCAGGTCAGAGGGGGCTGGGGGCAGAGAGGCACCAGGTGCGCCACACCCGTGCGTCGGTGCCAAGTGCTGTGGGCCCGAGGGAGACTGTGGCACGTAGCTCCCCGGGCAGATCTGCAAACGTGGAAGAAATGAAAGGCCTGTGTGATCACCGCAGAGCCGGGAGTCCTGAGCTGTGCTCCAGGCCCCAGGGCCGCTGTGGCCTGTTTGCTTGTGGCAGCCGCTTCCCCTCTGCGCACCTCCGTCTCCCCACCGTGAGGAGCCCGCTGAGATCTCCCGGCTCCATGTCGGAGCGTAGCGAGCGTGGAGATGCTCGGCTGGGAGCTGAGCCAGGGATGCTGCTCTGCCAGTTACCAGCCCACCCGGGCAGCCTGGAGGAGCCGCTGTGAGGCAGGGAGGAGAGGGGGCCGCCGTCTCTGTCGTGGTGGGACGCCTTCCTGTCCCGCTGCTAGTCCCCTGGGCCTCCTTGCTGGGCTCCCCGTGTGTGCGACACCCCTAAACAGGAGCAGGGGGACGGTCCGGGATCGGGCGAGGCTGGGCAGGGTGCGCTGAGCCAGCAGCTCCAGGGGAGGGCTGCCAACAGCAGCTGGTTCCTCTCTGCTTCAAGCGAACCCTGAGCAGCCCGCGGCTCTTCTGCTCCTTGCGGTCTGAGGGAGAGAGATACCAAATGTTGGGGTTTTGGGGCAGGCCGGGCCGGGCCTCTGCCCCGCCAGGCGGGGTTTGCTGCGGGAGGGACTGGCAGGCTGCGCCCCGTGAGACGGCAGCAATTCCGATTCCGACGGGCCCATCCCAGCCCTGCCTCCAGGCAGTAACACCGGCTGCTCTTCTGCCTCTTCTCCGCGCAGGAGCTGGGCGCGCGGGCAGCGCTGGAACACATCAGCTACCTGGAGACAGGTAGGGCCGGTGCCCGGCGCGTCGGGAAGGAGGGTCCCGCCTTGGCTCCGTAGCCCAGGCCATAACCTTTCCGGCCTCCGTGCCCCGGGGAGGGGTCTCAGCTGGCCCTGCCTCATGCTGGGGTGCCCAAATAACGAGCGGGGCCCAGCCCAGCCCCGGGGGGACTCTGTCAGAAGAGGTTGTCCGCAGGGGCTGGGGTCCAGGGCTGTCTGCGCAGGACCCGTGCTGATCGCTGTGTTGTACAGGCTACCCCTCGAAGGTGACGAGCCACGCGGGAGGGGTCTCTGCCCAGGAGTCTCTGGGGGCTGACAGGTAAGGGCTGCTGGCTGGGCTGCGCTGTGCCGGAGGGCACTGCGGGCTCGTGGTGATGATGTGCCCTTCCCAGGGACTTTCCGGGGATGGAGGGGCTGGGAGTTCCCATGGGGGGACAGACCCCGGTGTTGGGGGCAGCTCTGCGCCGCAGGGATGGCGATGCGCGAGTCGGGACACGGAGAAGTTAAGCTTGCCCACGACCTGCGCAGTCCGGGAGGCGTTTGCCCCCTGGCCCTAGCTGTGCAGGCCGAGAGCAGCACTGCAGGGGGGTCTTTATCATCCCAGCGCTTCCTTTCTTGTCCCAGGCTGAACAGGAGCCACCACGGCTATGCCCGGGCGTCCCCGGAGGACGCCGCCTTCCGCCTGCAGCTGGCAGAGAGGGAGCAGGCCCTGCTCCTGGCGCAGGAGACCATCCAGGTGAGGCGGCCGCACACCGCGGCCCCTGCGTGGCCCCCGCTGCTGCGCCTCTGTGCAGCAAAGTGCTGTCCTCATCCCGCCCCCGGGGCCGTGGCAGCACCGAGACGGGGACAGACTCCCGGGTGCCCTCGTGCCTCTCCGCCAGTCACAGAACGGTTGAGGTTGGAAGGGAGCTCTGGAGATCATCTAGTCCCACAATGTCCCGCAACGCACGGTGTGTAACACGGCTTGAACAGGAGCTCGCTCGGTGCCATCGGCCTCCTGGGCCGCTCCGGGCGCTGTTCTCGTGGCACCCGTGGGCACGCGCCAGTCTAGAGGTGGCAGTGCCGTTGTGCACGTGGCTGGTATCTTCTTCGGGTGCTCCCCCAGGGCAGCGCTGGGCTCCTGCTGGCCCCAGTGCTGTGCTTTAATGAAAAAAGTCCGCTCAAACCAGGCTAGAAGTACAGGGATTGTCCAGCGTGACCTGGACACCTGGTTTAATCCCTGCAGCCCTGGTCTCCTTGTGTAACAGAAGGTGTTTTGATGACATTTACAGGGTAAAAGCCCTTGCAAACCCTCTGCCCTGCAGATCTCTGCCTCTGGGTGAGCAGCTTTCTCCCTCAGTCCTTCCCCCGGCCGTGCCCTGCATCTCTGTGATAAACACCTACCTCAGTCACATGAATCACTGGTTCCCAAATGTTCCTGATTTTCATCCTTTCTCATCAGTCTTCCAGCCAGGAATACATAAAGGTGATGAGAAACAGGCCTGTAGCACAGCTGCCTAGACACTGTGCAGGCCACTCGCCGGGGCCTCTAGACCGTCCCCGGGCTGCAGACCAAGCTCTGGGCAGCCTTTCGTTGACGCCTGGCAGCGGGTGATTTTTGGAACAGCGGCTCGTTCCTCGGCTCGCCGGCGCTGCAGCCTGGCACTGCTGGGCGGGCTGCAGTGTGCTGCCCTGAACTGCCAGGAGCAGATGGGCATTTCCTGGGAGAGGGGAGCCCCTGGGGGGCACAACTCCCTCCTGGAAGAAGAGAAATGGGAAGTGTGGCAAAAGGCACAGTCTTGGGAATGGCCCGGAAACAGGGCTTTCCTGCTGGAAAATGTCTCCTGAAGCCTGAGGTTTTGGTAAAGAGGAAGGAACCCTCTGGGCCATCTTGGATGGGGGGAACTGTTAGCACTTCTTGATGGGGTGCTGGGACTCCTGGGTCCTGTTTTGGGGGGAGTGTTCACTTGATGCATGTTGTGGGAGCAGGAATTGAGGCCCCAGGCCCAAATCTTGGCACGTCGGTGCCAAGCCCGGCCCAGGAGCTGGCTGTGGTTTTCCCACAGCTTGGAGGTGCAGGCGGTGAGTTTGGACTCGTCCGTCTGTCTCCCAAAGCAAGCTGAGGGGGGGGCACGTGCGGTCTCTCTGCTCAGATCCTGCAGGTGAAGGTGCGGAGACTGGAGCAGCTGGTGCATCTCAAGAACATCCGGATAGACGACCTCAGCCAGCGCCTCCAGGAGGCCGAGCACAAGCAGAAATGAGCAGTGCCTCGCCTTCCCTGCGGTTCCTCTCCCTGCTCGCTCGGGACCTCTCCAGTGGGTGACAGAGCTTTCCCGTGCCCCCCGTCCCACCTCTCCCATCCGTCGTAGCTCCTCCTGAGCCGCAAGGCCAGGCTGTCGGAGGCGTGCGTGCTCAGGCCCCAGGAAAGGCGGCGGCAGAGCGGAGATCCCAGGGTGAGGAGGCACCTCGGGGCACCTCAGGTTCTTGCGGGGCTCTTAGCTCAGTTCTCCCTTTCTTTGCCTCGCCTGTTCGCAATGAAAAAGCCAGGTGGTTGCTCAGAAGCCTTCCTCTAAGGAGAGCGGTGGTGCTGGGAGGCCGCTGCCGGCGGTCTCGCCTGCCGCAGCCTGGGGGCAGCTTGCAGCTGGCTCGGCGTCTGTCGGTGGTTTGCAGCGTGGGGACGTCTCTTGGCCGCCCGGGCCTGGCAGACGTGAGCTGGCGGAGGCGACGTTTGTGAAACGCTGAGATTTAATCTCTTCCCCGAAGCTGTTGATTTGTGTTTGTAATCTCAGAAAAAATCTGTGCGGCAGCAAACCAGCCTGCTTGCGCGGTCGCTGAACAGCCGCCCCGGAGCTCTGCCCTGCCTCTGGCGCGTCCCCCCACGGTGCCCGCGTGGGCTCCTGGTGCGGCCCGGGGTCCGGCAGCCCTGCCGGGGGGGGGCGGGGGGGTACGCGGCTGTACCGCAGCCGGCTCCTTCCCACTGAGCCCCGCACGCGTCCTGCCGTCGCTGGGGCTCCTCCGGGGACGCCGCAGCGGCGGGGAGGTGCCTGGGGGTTGCTCGGGGCGTGACGTGGGTGTTTCACCGTGCCGGCGTGGCCTGCTGCGTTTCTCTGATAAAAGAGCTGTTTTTCTCCAACTGGCACGAGCCTGGGTGTGCGGCGTGGCCTGGGGCGTGCGTGTCCCTGCTGGAGGGGCCGTGTCCCCCGTTGCCCTGGGCAGAGCGGGCGGTGGGGGGGCCCTGGGCACGGTGCTGCTCTGCAAAGCACATTCCCCCCGCGTGACGCAGGGACAGCGGCTCTGTCTCTGGGGCGCTAGAGCCAAGCGAGCAGGGGAGATCCCAGCCTTCGTATATCCGTTGAGCTCCGCCGGGTGGCTGCGAACACCCTTCCCCAACGGAGCGTGGCGTGACGGGCTCCCCGCAGGCGGCTAGGAGCAGGTGTGGGACCCTTTTTGCAGCCTGGGGGGCTCTGTGCGGTTGGAGATGCTCAGGGATTCATGTGTTGGACTCGCATGAGCCGCGTGCCGCCCTCGACGCGGGGCGGACGGGGGCTGCGCCGCCCCGCGAGCCGCCTCCTGAGCTGCCTTCACCTCGTCCGCCGGCAGCTCCCGTCTCCCTGCGGCCGGGCGGTTTCACAGGACACGCTGACCTCCGCGAGGCCGCAGCGGGAACGACCTCCCGGCCTCGCTCCGGGAGCCGAGCCGGGCCGGCGCCGCGGGGCCCTCCTGGGATGCTGCCCTGCCTGTTCGCCGCGTCGCGCGTGCCCCGACCCTGCTCCCCAACGGGCCGTGACTCCTCCCGCACGGGGAGGCTGCCGCTTTTCCCCGCTGCCTCCCAGCCGGGCGGACGTGCTCTTCGGAAGGGACCTGGCAGCGTTTTCCCGCAGAGACGCGTTCCAGCTGCCGTTCCCACCCCTGCCGGCCTGCTCCGTCCCTCCCTGGAGATGCATCTCGGCCGCCTCGGTGGAGAGTGGCCCTTCCCTGCTGCTCCGTGAGCATCTCTGTCCCGCCCACACCGGGGTGTCCAGGCTGGCACTGGCCTGGCGTGTTGGATGAGGGCAGGGAGAGCCTGCAAGCGCGCGGCCTCCGCGTGCAGCCAGGGCCTCGGGAAGCAACCCCCCCCGATTCGGTGCAGGAACGGGCTCCTTGCACAAGCACAGGGCAGCGTGGCTAATCCAGTTCAATTTAAGTGAAGGGTATGCGTTAACCGCCACATGGGATTGCATTTTCCTCCGGAGCATCCCAGCTCGGCTGCAGGAGAGCCAGGATGCAGCACTGGGACGCATCGGGGCCCCACAGCCCAGCTCTCTGCTCCGGAGGAAACCGAGCGGAGTGAAGGTGTCCTGGATGCCGGTGCGGTGGGAGCCAGGAGCCCTGGTCCCACAGGCCGGGATCGTGATGGTTTCGCTTCCCGGGAAGCTCAGCCCCCCCTGGGACAGACGCTGGCAGCGGAGCATCGCTCTGCTGAGCCGCTGGAATAAAGGCTGCGCTACCCGTGTTAAGGGCATTTTGATTTCCCCTGGGGATTTTCCTGCCTAACTTCCCTTTCGACCGTGGTTTTCACTTTTCATTTTTTAATAACAAAGCCTGAACAGAGGAGTGCCTGTCACCTGGGATTTTCCAGTCTTTTTTTTTTTTTTTAATTTTTCTGCTTTTGAGATAAAGCCGCCAGGCTCAGGAGGAGGCTCCGACCCACACGAACGTCTTTCACGGGGATTTTCTGCGGCACAAAAGCCGACCGCCGCCTGGTGCAGCTGGGAGATTGAGATGTACCGAGTGGCGAAAAACCACCTGGAAATGAGAAGTTCCCATGGCAACCGCATCGCCAGGGATGTCGAGGGATAGGGTCCATATGGGATGGGATGGGCATCCTCCGGCCCTATCCGTGGGCGTTCGGCCCTCCTTTTCCCCGTGGCACCTGTTGGACATGTTAGTGCTCGGGGGTGAAGCCACGCCCAGGGCATGCCGCAGGCAGCCAAACGTTTTCCACTTTGGGCCGGTCCCGGCACGCCAGCGGGAGGCCCGGAGACCAGCGGTCCCGGCTGGCAGCACCTCCCGGATCCGCTTGCTCCGTCCCGAGGACCTGGGCTTCCTCTTGCTTGGCCGCAGCCAACGGGAAACCTCTGGCATGAGTTGGATGACAGCGAGTTCGGGAGACACCGGCTCCCTCGCCTGCTCCTGCCCGCCGCAGGGTGCCCGGCGTCCTTCGGAAGCTGGACGCGGGTTCCCGCCTCACGGAAAGCCGCCTCCACCTCCTCACAATCTCTCTCCAGCATTAGGGTCCTGGGCCGGCTGTCCGTAGCAAGAGCCCTGCGAGCTCCGCGAGGTTCAGGAAGGACCCGGGCACGTTCCAAACCGGTGCTCGCGAGCCGCCGCAAACCCCTCTGCAGCCGGGCGCCACGAGCAGCCTGCGCTCGGGAGGCTGCCCGCATGGAAAGCCGTACCCCGAGCAGCAAGACGGTGCTGCGGGGAGCCCGGTGCGGAGCCGCAGCCCTCGGTAACGGCAGGCAGGGAGGCTGCAGGACGGGGCAGGGAGCGCCGGTCGCTTCTGCAGGAGCTCGAACGGCGGAGCAGTTTGCAGAGCAAAACCCGGCAGTCGCAGGGGTACGTGCAATGGCAGGAACCGGCCGAGGGGCCCCCAAAAGCCAGCGTGGGGCTGGTGAACAGCCAGATCGCGCAGCCTCGGGGAGAGGGGCCGAGGGAGAGCAAGGAGGTGCTGCAGGGAACCCCGGGCCCTTCGGCTGGCTTGTTGCTGCCGGAGCCCCGCAGGACCCCGGGGAGCGCTTGGCTGCGCTGGCTTCCCTGGGCTGGGTGCTGATGCAGCCTGGGGAGGACGCGGGGCTGGGGGCTGACGGAGCCCCCCGGGGCCCGGCTCGGCCCCGTTTGCCGCCCGGTGCTCGGCGCTGCGCATCGGGGGCGCCGCGCACCCCCCCCCCCACGTGGCCGCCCCCCAAAGCGATACATTCCCCCACGCCCGCTCCCCATTGGCTGCGACCCACCCTTGGCCACGCCCCCATCCACAAACCACGCCCCCCAGGGCCCGCCCCGCGGAAACCACCCTGCCCACGGCGCGGGCCGCTGGGGAGGCGCGGGCCTCGCAACGCCCGCAAGGAACCGAAGCCAATGGGAGCCGCGGGGAGGCGTGTCCCCCGCTGAGGAGGGCCAATGGGCGGAGGGGGAGCGCGCGTTTAAGTCAGGCGCGGGCCAATGGGAAGGTTTGGGGGCGTGTCCCGGCAGCGGGCACCTGGGGCGCGGGCAGCGCGGCGGCGCCGAGGGGAGCGCGGGGCCGGGCCGGGCCGGTGAGTGCGGGCGGGGGCGGGAGGGGGGCGGCGCGACGGGGAACCGCCCCCCCCCCCGGGGTGACTGTCCCGGCCCGGGGGTGCTGGTGTGTCCCCCCCCCCCCCCCCCACGGGGTTATTACCCCCCAACGGGGTTATTGCCCCCCCCTCCAGTCTGGGGTTATTGCCCCCTTTCCCCCCCCCCCCCCGCCATGGGGTTACTGCCCCCAGCCTGGGGGTCCTGGTGCCCCCCCATGGGGTCACAGCCCCCTCCCCACTCCAGTCCGGGGTTACTGCAGCCCCCCAAGGTTTATTGCCCCCAAGTTTATTGCCCCTGCACCCTCCTCCCCCCAAGTTTATTGCCCCTGCACCCTTCCCCCCCCAAATTTATTGCCCCTGCACTGCCCCCCCCCACCAGGCTTATTGCCCCTGGCCGTGGCCCAGTGTTTGCCCTGGGGGGGGGGGGTGTGTGTCCAGGGCTGCCCGCACCCAGCCTGTGCGGGGTGGGAGCCGTGCCTGGGGGTACGTATATGCGTATGTAAATATGTAAATATATAAACATATAAATATGTAAATATATAAATATATAAACATGTAAATATATAAGTATATAAACAGGGAGGTGCCGTCCTGGGGCTGCGCAGCGTCCCGCCGCTGCCCGTCCGTCCCCGTGGATTGGTGCCTCCCCGCCGCGGCCGGGAGCGTGGATCCGTCTCCGTCGCGGGGCCGCCCTCGTCCCGGCTCTCGTGCCGAGCCGGCTACCGGCCGGCGGGAAGCTGGAGCTGGGCCGGGGTCCGGCACGGCGCGGCCTCGCTCAGCCGCCGGAGCTGGGACGTTTTATTCCTTCGCGCCGCGCGACCTTGGGAAGGGCAGGAGCGGCGGCCGCGATGCCGGAGCGGAGGGCTACGGCAGATTTCGCCCCGTCAGCGGTAAACGAGTTTGAAAGGGAATTAGTGGGACGAGCGATGGGCTGCTCCTCGGAGGCAGGTTGGGAGCAGCCGGTCGCTTCGTTTGGGAGCGAGGAGAAGAGGGAGCCGAAAGCGGGGAGGAAGGAACGACTCGGGTGCCGGGGACGCGTGGAGCCGCCGACCTGGGAAGCGCGCCGAGGCCGGGCGTTTGCACGGAGCCGGGTGCTCGGCCCGGAAGAGCCACGCTCGGAGGCCACTCTGGTGCCCGTGGCGAGGAAGAGCAGGGAGGTCTCCGCCGGGAGCAGGGCAAACATCTAGCTAGGGGCCAGGTGCTGGGATAGCCGTGCCGGCAGGGCCCGGCTGGATCTGCTCCGAGGACCTGGGCATCCTGGAGCCTGGATGCCGGGACACGCTGGGGCATACGGAGCGGCGCTCGCTGCAGCGGGGTGCTGGAGACGCCGCAGTTTTCCTGAGCCTGCCGGTGCCATGCTCACGGCTCCCCCGGGAGAGGCCTGGCACCGAGGAGGTTTGCTCGGACCTGCGCCCCCGCTCCCGTGGGGATGCGAGGGGGGGGGGGGTGTAACATACCCGGGGGATAATTCGGCGGTGCGGAGCCCCAGCCGGGTCTTTGCGCCAGAAGCGGGAGCGGGGCGGCCCCCCGCTTCGCTGCGCGGCGAGGGCGGGAGGCGCCTACTCCGTCTCCGTAGGGCGAACGCGGTAAATAAGCCTTGGGGGGGCGAGAACAGCACGTGGCGCTCGCCTTCGCTGCTGGGAAAGCAAACGCAAGCGGTTTGATACCGTCAGGGCTGAGAAAGGGGTTGAAAAGCTCACGGAAACATGTGCCGAGATACGCAATCAGCGTGGAAGGTGCTTTTAAGTGATTTTTTCTTTTTTTTTTTCCCCCCGAGGAATTTGTTCCGCCTTGGTGTAGCGGTGCAGCTTGTGCAGACGCCAGCCGAAGCGAGCGGCCTGCGGAGGAGAAACGTGCTCGCCCCTCGCCGCCCGAATCCCTCCTCGGGGCTGTGCGCTGGGCTGCCCTCGCTCCGGGGACGCTTTCCCAGCGCCTTCCTGAACTCCCCTCGCTGCCGTTCGAGCCGAGCCCGGTCCCTGGTGACCGGCTGGTCTTCCCTCCCCGCTCTGCGGCGCCAGCCGGAGCGTCGCCCTGCTCCGAGCTCTTCTAAGGTAGTGAAACGTCCCCATTCCTGTGCTTTTTCCTCCCAGGTTGCGTTTCCCAGACCAAGGTGCTGGGCGGAGCAGCTCGCCGCAGGACACCCGTCCTCGGCCCTGGTGGGTCGCGGGGGGCCCCGGGGAGACACTCGCCGCGATAGATGGGTTTGCGCTGCGTCTCGGCCGCTCGTCGCTGCGCGCGCCGCCGCTCGGACCGCGATTAAGGACGGGCAATTACAGTTATTTACTGAGCCCGGTCCATTAGGAGCGAGCCATTAAAGCGGAGCGGAGGGGATGCGCTTAGCGCTCGGGCTCGACTTCCTCGGCCCCGGCCGTGCCGCCGGCGCAGCACCCGTGGGGATGCGCGCGGGGTGGTGCAGGTGGAGGATCTCCGCCGCTGCCTGTTTTCGGGAGCGCGGACTTGCCCAGGAGCCAAAATCCCACCCTGGAGATTTATGAATGGGCTTAAGCTGATTAGACAGCAGCGGCGCTTGGTCGGAGGCGGCTGGGACTGCTGGACTCCTGCCCAGCTGTGCCCAGATGTGCGACTGGGGGCGGCTCCCCGTTAGCCGGAGCAGCGATGGGGGGGACGGGACTGTGCCCCACTTGCAGCGCGGGAGGGTTTTGGCTTGGTCTGGAGGGCTGAGCCGCCTGGCGACCGCTCCGCGCTCTGCGGCACCTTCCTTCCTCCCTCGTGACTCCTCCTCGCCGCCCGTCTCCCTCCTCCTTGCCCTAATCCGGCTCCTTCCTTCTGCAAATCCCCTAAACCCTGGGTAAATCCCCCGCGCGTGGGGGGCCAGCTGCGCTCGCCCGGGCGATGCAGCGCCGACGCGTCTCCGGGCCAGGTCCCAGGCTGAAACCGGGCGCTGGAGCGTGGTCCTGGCACGGGAACGGCTCCGACGCTGCCGGGCGCCACGGCTCGCCCAGACCGCTGGCCCTTCATGCGGATCCTCCAAGCGCAGCAGCAGGGAGGCCGCTGGGACCGGCTTGCTCTGCCCTTGTCTCTCCTGCGTTAGCCGGATGCCTTGCTAAAAGTCGTCTTCAAAAAAAAACCACCCTGTGGAATTTAAGAAGTGCTCAGCAAAACGGATGGGCTTTGAGTTAACCCCCCCCCCCCCCGCTGCTTCTGGCAGCCAGCAGATCATAAACAAGATAAGGATAAAAGGAATCTTGGATGCCGGGTTTGTGTCCTGGGCAGATCGCGCCGCTCTGCTCTGAGTGCTGCAGCGCGGCCGGACCGGGCTGCCCCGGAGCTTGGAACGTGCTGGGAGCCGGTGCCGCGGTGCCCCGGGCTGGTCTGGGGGCAGAGGGCTGCGGCATGCCGTCCTCCGGCTGCAAACGGAGGCGCCGGGGCGGCTGCAGGGAGCAGGGGAGCCGCCGGAGCTGGGATCTGGCACCCGCGCGCCCGCCCTTTGGCGAAACCCGCACCGATTCTGCGGCACCCCTGCGGTCCCGGGTCTTGCTCCAAGGCTTTGCTCCCCTGTATCCCAGGGGAAAGCTGGGAGAGGGGCAGGAGCTCAAGTGCCGGCTAAACCTCCCGCCAGCCCCGTCTCCTTCTGGGACGGGGTTTCTCCGGTTGTCTGGGATTTTCCGGTTGCATTTGGGCTGCCCTGTGTTTTGCTTGGGTGCACGGGGCCGCCTCACGCGAGGCTGATCCTGCCTTGCACAAGGTCGGTCCCGCTTTCCCAGGGTCTGGAGCAGGGCAGCTCCTAGTTCGCTGACCCTGGGAGTTGGGAACCCTCCGGAGCCTGATGCCGGATCCGAGGCCGGCGTTCGTTGCCTCCGGGTGCATCCTGGCTCTGCCGCCGTGAGGGTGACGCGGGTGCGCTGGCTGGTTTTGCCACCTCTTCGGTGTGTTTCCAGCTCTCGCATCCGCTTGCCAGTTTGGGACCGGGCGCAGCGGAGCGGCCGTCCTGCCCGTGCCGAGCGCCGGCCCCGCTGAATGGCTGTGCCCACGCTCCCGTGGGGACGCTCGTGACTTGTTGCTTCTGCGCGGCTCCGCTTCGCTTTTAAGGATCGGAAGCTACGGAAACCACCGGGGTTATCTCCAAATTGGGGCTGGTGAGTCAGGGAATGATGAGACTCCTTGGGGGGGGGCGGGAGGAGGCTCCCTGCGCGGGGCCGGGGCAGCGGCAGGCACCCGGGGGCTCCTGCCGCGCGAGCTCTCCCGACCGGGGCTGCTTAGGAAAAGACCAAGCGAGCGGTCACGGCGGCGATTTGGGGAGAAAAGACAAGCGTTAGGTAAACGCTGGGTTCGAGGGGGATTTGTTTCTCCCGGGGCTGCTTCGCTGATGGTTGCAGCCGTTGCAGCTGCCTGGGTGTGAGGTGGGGAAACTGAGGCACGGAGCGCTTTGTGCCCAGTGGTGCTGAGCATCGGGGTCGGGGCTGCGCCGGGCCAGGCTCCTTGCCGCGCCGGGCTGCATCCGTGAGAGCCGCGAGCACGTGAGACCGGAGCCGGAGCCGGCAGGTGGCTCAGCCGGAGGTGACCTGAGTCACGCCGGGAGCTTGCGGCGCGGCAGGAAAAGGAGCCGCCTGTCCTGCAGATTGCTCCTGCCCTGCCGATTGCTCCTGCCCTGCCCGTGCCTTGGACTCATGGCAGCAGCGATAAACCGGGGTTAAAGCTCAGCGCGGGCCCCGGCTCGCGGAAAAGGGGCTTTCTTGAGCCGCGGTGAAACTCCGCCGCGCGGCCGTGGGTGCCGGGACGGTGCCCGGAGCGGCGCGGGCTCCTGCGGCCCTGCCGTGCCGTATCCGCGCCGCCTGGCCGGGCCCTAGGACCCGGAGGAGGCGGATTCCCAGAGCCGGCTGGAGGCAGCAGCAGCCCTCCCCGGTCGGTCGCCAGCCGCAGCCTGACTTTCCCTGACGACCTGCCCAAAGTCTAATCGTGTCCCTCCCTCCCTCCCTCCCTCCGCAGCTCCGGCTCGGACGGGGACCTGCTGCCGCGCCTCGGACCATGGCCGTTTGCTGCTCCCTGTGAAGTGGCGCGCGAGGACGGCTGCTCCGGGGCTACATGGCTACGGCTAGCAAGGGTGAGTTCCCGGCGTCGCTCCCCTCTCCTGCCCGCTCGCTCCCTGCTCGCCGAGACCCGGCTGTCAGCACGGGGCTGCTTCCCGGGGGGCCGGCTGTGGATCCCAAAGTTTGGTGTTCCTCCCGCGCCGAAGCGGGACCCGCCGTCCCTCGGCAGCGCCGCGCACCCCGGCACGGTGAGCATGGGCTGCCGGCTCTGCCGGAGCTGCCCCACGGCTCGGGAACCGCTGCCCTGCCGGGACGTGGGAGCTGCAGAGGGCAGAGCCGCTCCGGGATGGCCGCTCGGCTCCGGATCCCGGCCGTCTCCCCGAAAGGCGGCTGGGGGGGTGCTGCGAGTGACCCGGGAAGGACGCTGGCGCGCTGTCCCCGGCGGCGGCCGGCTTTGCGCCTCGCCGAGCCGCCCAGACAAAGAGCGCGCGGCTCTTTGTGCTCCCGCTGGGCGTGATTCCCCCCGCTCAACGCGGCCGCTGGCGCCTCGCTTCCTCCGATATCTGCCTCTCCTTCCCCGGGGTGAACGAGCAGGGTCGTGGGATGGCTCCATCGCGCGTCGTTCGTCATCCCCAGGGGCCTTCCGAGCCCGGGAGCCTTTTTCCTCCTGCGTTAAAGACTTGTCCGGGTGGCTGGTCCGGCTTTTGCTGCTGAACTGTAGCCAGGCGGGTCGTCCGCGTGCGAGTGCCTCCGGCCGCCCCCCCCTCTTGCAGGGGCCGGGTTCCCCAGCCGGCCCCTGCCCTGTTTGCAGCAGTCGTCGGCAGCTTTCCCAGCGCTGGAGCTGGCTCCTGGCCCTTTGTAGGGATCCCAAAGGACAGAGCGGGTGCCCTGCGCTGCCGTATTTCCAGCGCTGTGGGGCTCGTGCTGTCCAACGGGACCCTCGGGGCAGCAGCGTGGCGAAGGCTCGCCGGGGACCCCCGCAGCTTCGTGGTTTGGGATCGCTCCCAGGCGCGTGTGTGCATGCGTGCGTGATCCGACCCCTTCCCAGCTTCTGGGCAAGTGCCGTGTCCCGGGGAGAGCCACCGCGCGGGGTTCCCGGGCGGCATTTCGGTCCTGCTCCGTCCTTGCCCTGGGGCTGGGGAAGGGGGCCCGGACCCACGCGCGCGGTCGGTGGGGTGTGGAGCCCTTCGCTGCCCCTTTGCCCTGTGCCGCCACGGGGGACCCTGAGCGCAGCGGAGCCTGCGGGCAGCCGCGGCTCCCCTCCTGCTCCGGGACCCCGCGACACGGGCCTTACGGAGCAGGGGAGAGTGTGGGATCCAGACCTGGCTGCAGGCAGCCGGGTCTCGGGGACCCTCCTGCGGCGACGAAGGTGAGGCTCCTCGCTGCGGGAGGTTTCCCCCCCCCCCTCCACGAGTCTGCCCCGGGCTGGTTCACGCAGCCGCCAGCGTTAACGACTCTCCCTGCTGCCTGCCTCTCCCTCGCCGCTTGGATGCATGGAAGATGCGCGATTAAATTTAATCCCTAATCTGATTTCTTTGCTGGCCGCCTCGCCGGGCTCGTTCCCGTGCGGCCGGGCGCTCGCCCTGCCGGTGCAGCCCGTGTTAGTTAACCGGGCTCTGCGAGGACAGCTGCCCTCGGGGCTGGCGGCCGCCCCGAGCGGCGTGCCCGGCGCCCGCTCGCTCCCCTCCGCTGACAAACGCAGCTCGCGGGATTTTCCGTGCTGGTCTCCTGGTGGAGCAGAGGGCTCGGCTCCTCCGACGCCGGAGCCCACTGCAGCCGAGGGGCTGCGCAGCGCGAACCCTCAGGCTGCAACGTGCGTTCCCCAGCTGCCGTTTGGGATCAGTCTGGGTGGCTCAGGCTCGACCCGTCTCGCAGCCCAGCATCCAGAGAGCCGTATCCAGCTCCCAGCAATACCCCTCGCCCGTCCCCAGCTGGGAACGGCGCTGTTCCCATCCCCTTCCCGAGGGCGAGGCGGCTCCCGGGCTGCACGCAGTCGTGTTGCCCTGCAAGCGTTCGGATCCCTTTTTTTTTTTTTTTTTTTTAATTCTTCCGCGCGGAGCAGTGGGTTTTGCCAAGCTGCTCAGGCTGCACAATGCCGAGTTATTAATTCTGTTGCGTTTCGGTAATTTGGAGAGCCTGCTGCGGCACAAAGAGCCTTTTCTTTAAGGACGCAGCAATCTGCTCCACGCGCGCGCGCACGCGCTGCCAGATGGATGCGCTCGGCGTGGCTGGTGAGTGGGTTTGCCACCTGCCGCTCGGCCTCGCGGGACCCCGGGGGCCGGCTCCGCATCCCTGGGCACGTGGGCGTCCCCGTGAGGGGCAGAGCAGCTTCGCTGCTGACCCCGACCCTCTTCTCCAGGAGCGGCGAGAAGGAGACGTGGGAATAGAGGCCTGGAGGTAGCTGCCACCTGTCTGTCCGTCAGTCCCCTTTTTGATCCTTCTGCAAGCAGACAGACGTGCTGCATCCCCGCTCCCAGTGGCCGGTGGCTTTGCCGAGCCCCAGGGGGATCTGCGCCGCTGGAGCCGCTCTGCGGGAGCGCTCCCGACCCCTTTGCAGAGCCGGCTGCGTTTCTGGCCTCCTGCGGCGACGGGTTTTGCTGTGGGGTTTGCTGCTGCGGCCTCCCGGCGTCCTTCCTGCTTGCACCCGCCCCGTCCGGCTCTCTGGGGCCCTTTCCCAGGCGGTTCTCCAGGTCTCACCCGGCGCGGGCTGTGGCTGCAGGGCCGCGGCTGCCCCGTGCGTCGTGTGCACCCCGGCACCACGGGACCCCGGCTCGCGGCCCCTTCGGGGGCTGCGTTTTCTTTCCCTGGCGCAGAGGCCTTTTCCAGGGCCTGGCAGCGTTCCCTGCCCTCCGTGCCGAGCCGCTTGGGAAACGAGCGCCGCTGCGACATCCCGGGTCGCCCGCTGCTTGCCGCTGGCCTTGGGGATCCCGGGGGGCAGCGAGGCGGTCGCTGCCGAGGATCCTTCTGCCAGACCCACGCCGGGATGGTTGCAAACCTTTCGGTTCGGCGCCTCCGAACGGCGGGGAAACGCAGGTGTTGCAACCCCGGCGCAGAGGGGATTGGGGTTGGGAATGCCGCGCTCGCCAAGCGCCTGGCTCTCGTGCCGCTGCGCCGCAGCCCCTTTCCCGGGGCCTCCCGCTGGCAGGGATAACTCGGAGCAGAGCATGAGGAACACCCTCCACCGGCTCCAGCCTCCAAAGTCTTTGAGCTAGGAAGGTGCGGAAACGTGGCTGGGGAATCCCTTGCACTGGCGTCGCTGCCCTGCGCCAGCCCCCCTCGAAGCCCACGGCACTGACGGCTTTTGCCCCGTGCCTGCTCCGAGTTCGGCAGCCGGAGACCCCCGGCCTCAAATGCGATCCGAGGGCTGCTGCGTCTGCAGGTTTCCCAGCTCTGTTCCCCCTCCGCTCGGGTGACCCAGCCCGGGCTGCGCGCGACCGAGCCCCGTTCCCGTGCAGCGGGGGACCCGGAGCCGCGCGCGTCCCCGGGCGGCAGCGGAGTGACGGCGGCCTCTCTCCTCTCTTGTCCCCGCGCAGGCGCCAAGGCGAAGGCGGGCGGCGTGCGCTTCGCCCCCAGCCAGCCCGCCGAGGGGGCACACGGCCACGTGCACTTCGACGAGAAGCTCCACGACTCCGTGGTCATGGTCACCCAGGAGAAGGACGGCAACTTCCTCGTGAAGGTGAGAGCCGCGGGACCGGCCGGGGCGGTGAGATCGGCAGCGCCCGTTTGCAGCCCCGCGAGCTGCGGGCGGTTGGATCGGGGAGGGCTTTTTCCAAAGGCTGGGGGTCCCCGGAGCAGCCCCGTGCCACCCCCTGTCCCCGCGGTCGCACAGGGCTGCTCGTGTCTCCGCACGGGTCCGTGCCCGCGAGGCAATGCCGGTTTTTTGCAGGTTTGCCGGCTTTTCCCGGAGGAGGCAGGCTGGTCCCAGGGCCGCAGGCAGCTCCGTCCCCTCTCGGTCTGCGGTGCTGGTGCTCGCGTGGGCAGGACGCCTTTCCCCCCCCGGTGCTGTGCGCACGCTCCCCCCTAGTTCTCTCCCCTTTTCCCTTTAGGGAGCCTCTCCGTGGGGCTGCCTTCGGCTGAGAGCAGGCATCCGTGGGAAGCCAGGCGCTGCCCGCTAAGAGCAAGCGAGAATTAACCTTGGGAGTAAAGGCCAGCAGCAAGGACGCTTTGCCCGTCTCCGTTGCAGCCGCCTTGTCCGGGCCGCGATTCCCCCCGGCTCCCTGTTGCCCTCCAGAGAGCAAGTCGGGGTTTTCCTTTCGCCCGTGTGTTTTTGCCAGCAGACAAGCTCGCGGAGAGGCCGGTGCTGGGCTTGCGGTGCGAGGTGCCGGCAGCGCTCGCCGGCTTTGCCAAGCCCGTCCGCCCCAGCACGGCGCGGTGCCGCTCCTCCTCGTTCCCTCCCTCCCTCCCGCAGCAGTGTTTCTCTTCCCAGCAGACGTTATTTAAGATGCTTTTTCCTATTTT
This sequence comes from Apteryx mantelli, assembly GCF_036417845.1. Lineage (NCBI taxonomy): Eukaryota > Metazoa > Chordata > Aves > Apterygiformes > Apterygidae > Apteryx > Apteryx mantelli. Next base: position 87,323,862 of record NC_089982.1, on the reverse strand, counting down.
ACCCTGCCTTCATCAAGCCAAAAATCCGTTTCCCCCACTGGGAGCCAAACTCTCCTGCTCTGGCCCAAAGTTGGCCGCTGCTGGTTGCGTTCAAATCGCAAGTAAAGGAAGATTTGGTGGAAAAGGGCGTCCAGGCTCCTGAGCTGGGCATCTGCTGTGGGAACTCGCTGCATTTCATGGATAAAGTGTCGGAAATCATGGGAAGAGTTTGCCTCAGCCCTCTTGGAAGTTGTTCTTTCAGGCTGTCCCTGCTGCCTCTGGTCGGCCCGGAGCCGTGCTGCGGTCTCCACGTGACGGGAGAGGGATAACTGCACTCGTGGCTGCGGAGAAACTGGGAGCGATTGTCCGACCGGTGCTTCCAGAGAGCCAGGCATCCTGCGGGAGCCAGGCATCCCACGGGAGCCGGGCTCCGTGCCTCAGTTTCCCCATCTGCAAGCCAAGGACAGAGCTTTGCTCTGCCGGGTATCCGAGGTGGCAGAAAGGGGCTGTTTGCGTGGATGCCCCCAAACCAAAACCGTGCCCTGTGCCGGCGGTGCTGTGCCGGGGCTCGGCATGGGGCCGTCTCGGGACAGCAGCCGACCTACGGAGAGCGGCAGCAGCCGTACGGGAAGGCGAGCAGCCAGCTCCGGAGCTTCGTTTTTGCAAGATTCATTGCGCTACGGGGGCTGTTTGCAAACTGGAGTCCCGTGACTTATCCGTGCTCGGTGCCCAAGGAAACCTCAGGTCTGGAATTAATGGGAACGTACGTGGGCTTGTGACAGCTCTTCCCAGCAGCACGCTCGCGGATGGCTGTGAATAATAGATGCGTTGAATCAGCTGAAATTCCTCACTGTGATCTCACGAGGGTTTTAATGTCGGCTTGGATTTGATAGCAGCTCCCGAACCAGCCTGGGGCCTGGCGGAGGTGACGGGAACAGTGATTTGTGTTTAATAACACTTTGCGTTTGGCCCTGATTTCCCTCTGGCATCCCAGGGGAGTTGGTGGAGCCGAGCGTGTGTTGCCATCCCGGGGCTGCGCCTCCGGCTGCCGGGTAGGGTTGGGGCTCGGCCATCCGACGGGAGCATCCGGGGGCCACAGGGAATCGCTGCTTCCTCACTGGACAAACTGGCGCTGAGCCCCGGACGCAGAGAGAGGCTCTGGCACCGGAGACCTGTGAGCTTTGACGGGAGCCAGGTCTTGGCTTGAAACTGGCACCGCGGAAGCGACTTGGAGGCCTGAAGTCTGAGCAGATCTGCAGCTCGCCCATCTGTATGTCTGTGTCCCTGGGCTCCGGGCTGTCTGCCCTCCTGGAGCCTCCGGCGTGAAGGTGGGAGCTGCTGCATCCCCGGGATGTGACCTCCCGCCGCGTCCTGCGTTGGCCTTGGGGAAAGGTGCAATGAGGCTTTTGCGGATGAATTGCCGTTTCCCTGCTAGGAAAAGGGGGAAAGAGCCGCGGCCCGACCACCTTCGTCCTCCTCGGCGCGGGGGAGCAGCCCGCGTCCCAGGCGGAAGGAAGGGCTGTCCCGGGGTTTCGTACTCTGCCCAGAGTCGTTTTATTGCGGCTGCCACACCTGGCGTGAAGCCGACAGCAAAGCCGGTGGAAAGCTGCCGTCCAAGGGGTTGTAAAAGGGAGCGAAGATGGATTCTGGCTCCGGCAGTCGGAAGCGGTGCCTGGTCCGGTGCCAGTGCACGGGAGCAGGGAGAGCCTGCGATGGGGAAATGGCGGTGTGGGATCCTCCCGGCCGGGTGCCCTGCGCTGGCGGCCACGGCTCCATCGAGGGATGGCACCAGGCCCCTTCCCGGCCTTGCAGAGCTGCGCCGGGAGCTGGATCCCATCCTGGTCTTGGGAGCATCGGAGCCAGTGGCGGGAAGTGTCTCCACTGCTCCCTCCCTTGGACGGTGCAGGGATGGGGAGAGAGGAGGGTCCCTTGCTGCTCCTGCTGCTCTTGCAGCCCCAGGGTGACTTGAAGCCAAAAGTTTGCAGCTCTGCTTGCTCCTGGCTTCCTGCCTGCAGGAAAAAAATCAGTGCAGGTCCAAAACAGTCTGTTTCCATGCGGATAGGGGGTTTTCCTGGGTGCTCGGCCCAGAGGACGAGGGACATGCATGTGGTTGTGCCCATCAAGATTGGGCACTGGTGTGAGCCGGCTGCAGGGGCAGCGGGTCCCACTCCATCCCGCGCGGGCGCTGCTGCAGCTCTGGGATGCTCCTGCTTCTCCGGGACGGCGCGGGATGCTCCTCGGCTGCTGTGGGCAGCAACCAGACAGTCCTGACGCTTCCTGGAGGGTCACGCGGTGGATGAGACGAGAAAGGGAATGGGCAGCCGTTTGCAAAGAACCCCCCTGGGTGCCCGCGCGGAGGGGGAGACGGGGCCGCGGGGGCCGCCGCTCTCCGCTCGCCCTTTCCCCGGGAGGCGAAGCCCCGTCGTTTTGGTGTCGTGCGAAGCAGAGCCGTTTGCGATTCCCTTTTGAGCTCTGAGTCAGTTGTTTGTGCAGGGCGGATGATGGGTTATTGCCCTAAAAATTGCTGCGAATTGCTTAGCAATTGCCGACTTGCCGCTTACGGCGGTTGTTTTCTCAGCCTGTGAAACGCAGCGTTCTGCCGGGGCTCCCGGAGAGCGGCGCGCGGTTCCCAGCACGGATGGGCCGCGGGCAAGCCGGTGGCGGCGGTTCTCCCGCTGGAGTTAGCGGCACGGCCGCGTCTTGGCCGCTCCAGGCCGCCGCTAAAGGCGGAGCAGGACGAGCCCTGCTCCTGGCTGCGACCGTGCCCAAAACACGCTGCGAGCGGAGAGGCGGAGGTGTCGGGTTGCATTTAACTGCTTTTCTCTTAAATATAGCAGAGCGCCAACGGGAGCTGGTGCCTGAGCGTCCCTGCGCAGGGACAGTCTCTGCGGGGTTCGGACCTTCGGTGCTGCGGCTCCTCTGCGCTTCGCTCGCCCCGCGTGCGCAGAGGTGGCCGGAGAGCTTCGCGTCCTCGCTGATATGGATAAAAAAATCTCTTTTGGGCCAATAACCACAGATGTTTCGCTGGCCTACAAACGCCCGAAGCTGGACTTTGTTGTCACTCTGCCTTGGTTTCTGTATTGCATGTGCTTGCATTTTATATGTGTATTTATATATTTGTGTGCGTGAACACACACAAAATGCCAGCGCCGAGGCGAGGCAGCTGTCGGTTTCCCGTTGCGGCGCTGCCCTGCGCGTGGAGGAACAGCGTCGCCGGCTGTAAAGCCCTCTGGCCAGAGGAGGTGGGGACCCGGCACGTGCTGCGGTCCCCAGCGCGAACGCCAGTGCGTTTCCTTCCAGGGGACAGCAGGGATTAATTTATCTTTTATTTTGCTCTGGCTCAGGTGATGGAGCTGCTCCAGGGCCGAGCTGGGTCCTGGTGACTTCCAGGCGGTGGCTGGGCCAGTGCAGGATGGGACCTGGGTCGTCCCGGGGCTCTGCTCGCTCTGCGCCGTCCTCTGCCGCGGAGCAGGGGAGCTTTCCGGCCGCCGACCCGCTCGGCGCGCGGGATCCGCTCGCTCTTCTCCTCTCCGCTGTAGCTGCCGCGCTCCGCTTCCGCATGCGGCAAACCGTCGGAGAGCTCCCGAGCCGGCAAGCCGGGCCCCTGGGGCTGGCCGCTCCTCGCCGCGGCAGGCGGCCGGCTCCCTCGGCTCGTGTCCTCGCGGCGAAAAGGCTCTGGGCTTCGTCACGATGCCGAATAAACGACGCCTGCGTGCCGGCTCTTGCAAGCGCCTGGGCTTTCGGAGACCAGAAACAGCAGCTGAACGTTTTGCAAATTAGACCCGGAAAATTGGTCTCCTGCTCCCAAAATACCGAAGGATCGTTATTAACAGCGCTTTGCCCAGAACTCATTATTTTCGCCGCTTTAGTGCAGCGCAAATAGGTGTTTTCATTCCATTTTTCTGTTTGTGTGGTTTATTTTATTTTTTTTAGTGAAACGGCCCTTCCCCGCCCTGCTGCTGCCAGCCTGGCCCTGATCCCGTCCCCTCCGCCCGCGGGGGCCGTGGCAAAGCTCCGGGTGCGCCCGGACGCCGGGTGCCCGGGAGGGTCGGTGGGTCGGAGCGCCGCGGGATCGCGCGGGGCCGGAGGAGCGGAGCGACCTGAGCGTTTCTCCTTCCGCCCCCTCGCAGGTCGGGTTCCTGAAGATCTTGCACAAGTACGAAATCACCTTTCTCCTGCCGCCGGTGCAGCGGCTGGGGAAGGACGTCTGCGCCGTCCCCCTGCCCAACCTCAACCTGAAAGTCATCAGCATCACCCCCGTGTCCGAAGGTAAGAGGTCCCCGTCCGCGTGCCGGCTGGCCCCGGGGGGCTGCAGCCACGGACCCTCCGGCGCTCCGGACCCGCTCCTCGCGTTAGCGCAGCCTGCGAGTGACCGGGGGGCTTCCAGCCCCGCACGAGCCCCCGGGAGCAGCCGCGGGTGGGAGAAGCCGTCCGGCTCGCGTTGGGGTCCTCCAAGGAGCGCGGATGAAACGTGCTCGCGGATGAGCTGCCAGGGGGGGGACGATGGTTGGGAGGACGACAGCGGCTCGCGGCCGTGCCGGGCTCCGGGGTTGCTCCTCTGCATCCCGGCTGCGGACGGTGCCGCCAGCTCAGGGCCGAGGTTTCCCCACGGATGCGCGTGAGGGCCGGACCCCCGAACCGCGTTCCCCTCCGTGCCCATCCCGGCGTTGCTCCTGTCCCGGCGTTGCTCCCCGGGCGCACGGGGTGGCACCGACCCGCCACCTCCCCGGCTGCAGCCCGATTCCCAGCCGGGGGCAGGATGAAAGGTAAGAATGAAAATTGGTGCCGCACAAAGTGACAAACCCTCGGGGCCGTTTTGCCCCGCCGTTTGCAGCGGGGGGAATATTCATCTTGCTCGGGGGACAAGCCGGGGAGCCGGAGTCCCTCATCGGAGTGCCCCCGGCAGCCCCGGAGTGGAGGACTCGCTGGCGGACGGCTTTAATCTCGAGGGGATGTTTCACACGGGACCTTGATGAACGATCATCCTTCGAAGCCCTTTCCAAACCTCCAGCCTCGTGTCTCTCCCAAGCCCGGAGATGGCTGCTGGCGTTGCAGTGTCAGGCCGACCTAGTGCCCGTTCCCTACCGTGGCTCAGCCGGAACGCGGGAGCGTCGGGAGCGAGTACCGCTAGCACCGTGCGGGAGCTGCTAATGCCGAGGGCGATGTTTAGTCCCGACACCATATGCTTTTATAAAGGCAGCGGCGGCAATGAGCTCAGCTGTTGGGAAGCGCTCCCTGACAGTCGGGATAATTCGGGATGGGAATGGGTTCACCCATGGGGGGTTTGCAGAGAAGTCCGGGGCCGCCGGCCGCAGCGACGCTCCCCGGCGCCCTTCGGAGGCCGCGCGTGCTGGATTTTGTCCCGCTCTGGCGCTGCGTCGGAGAGTTTTACTCCATGGAGAAGGAATCCGTGTTTCCACTGCGCCTCCTGGGAGATGCCTGACCCCGACCCGTGCGCTTGGAGAGCTGCTTTTGTGGCATTTTAATCCAGGAACCTGCCGAACAGTGTCCAGATGTGCTATTATTTTTAGCCCTCGCTCTGCGCTGTGCCTGTGCCGCGGCTCCGCCGGCCTCCTCCTGCTGCACGCTCCTTCCCGCGGCTCCGTCCCCTCCCGGCTCCCACGGGGCTGTCTGCCTCCCCCCTCCTGGCTGCGCTCCGGCGTCTCGCCCGGGGCGTTCTGCTGGCGGGAGGACGGGATGCGCAGCCCTTCCCGGCGCCGCTGGCCCTGATCCAGCCGAGCACTTAGGCGCTGCTCGCTTGGAGCCTCGCAGGAGCCCGGCGCTCGCCTGGGGCCAGCGCATCCTTCAAAAGCTGCCAAGGATGGGGCTCCCGGCGGGGTGAGGATCGGAGCCGGCGTGCCCTTCGGAGACCTCGGTGACTCTGGGCCTGCCAGGAGCAGTCGGGATCCTGGAGAGGGGTCACGGCGCCGGGCGGGAGCCGCAGGTGGTGGCAGGACCTCTGGTCCCCTCCGAAGGGGATAAATGCTCCCCGCGGCGCTCCTGGCAGCGGGATCGGGCTCTTCCCACTGCCTCCCTCTTCCCTTCGCAGCTCGGGTGCTTTCTGGCCCAAATCTGGGAAGAAATGTCTGTTTTCAGCTCATTCACGTTTGCAGGCAAACAGCAGCGTGTCCGTCGTGGGGTGAGCGAGTCCGGCTCGCCACCGGAGCGGGGAGCTTTGCCAGCTGGCGCGGGGCTCCCCGGTGCAGCCCGGCTGGGATTTATCCTGCTCAACTTCCAGCCCCTCTGCTCGGGGCCCAGCCCTGATGGACACAGGGGCGGCACGTCCTGGCTCCGGGCACAGGTCGGCGCCTTTGCTCCGAGCCCGATTTTCCTCAATGGTTGGAGGGGAAAAGCTGCAGCGTGGCTCCAGCCGCTGCGCGAGTGGAGCCATGGGAGCACGGCGCTGGCTCTGCGCGGGGCTCCGTCTCGGCACGCTCCCGCTCCGCCGGCCTTGTCCACGAGCCCCGGGCTTCTACCAGCTGGGCGCCCCGTGGGGCCGAGCCGTCTCGGGGACCCCAGGCTCTCGCAGTGGGGCCAGAGCGGCCGGAGCCGCTGCTGCCAAGAGCCCCCCAACCCTGCGCTGGGTGAAGGCTTCGGCGGGGAGAGGTGGCAGCGACGTGGGGGGATCCGCACGGTTAATGACGAAACGCGGATTGTTGCGGAGCGCGTGTGCGGTAGCAGCTGTGTTTGCATCGTCTCTGCGTCTGCACCGGCTCCAGCCCCGGGCGCATCCGGGAGCCGAGTGGCTGCTGTCTGCGTGTGCCCTGGTGTTTGCACACGCGCTGGTTTTTGCACGTGCGTGCTGGGGTTTGCATGCACGCGGTTTGCCGCGGGGTGACCCCGGGCCCCAGGAGTCGTCGGAGCGTCGTCGCTCGCCCTGGGCGCCCGAGCACCGCCGAGCCGGGGGCTTGCAGCCCGTGCGGCGGCGCCTGCCCTTCCCGGCCTCCGGGAGCCGCGGGGGGGCTGCACGTCTCCACCGCGGAGCGTCGAGGAGCCGTTCCCGAGCCGTCGCCCTTCCCACCCTCCTGCTTCTCCGTCCGCCCCGTTCCCCCTCGCACGGGCCGGTGCTTGCAAGCCCCGCGGCCGAACCTCGCGGCGCTGACGCGGCTGTCGGGAACGCTCAGGGAGCCCGAGCCCCGCGCTGCAAATCGGCACTCGGTGGGGTTTCTCTTTTTTTTTTTTTTTTTTTGGCACTTTTATTGCTGTTGAAACTTCCCCAGCCCCCACGTGTACGCGAGCGCTGGCGGCCGAGCCACGTGCGGCGCTTACTCACAGCGAGCGCGCGTCCCCGTGCCGCCGAGCTTTGACTAATGCCTCGCTTCAGCTGAAAGGCCGGAGCAATTTATTCTTCCGCCTCCCCTTTATTTTTATATTGCGCTTTTTCTTTTCTTTCTTTCTTTTTTTTTTTTTTCCCTTTTCTCCCTGGAATTGAAGGAAATTACATCCTCCGGCTCTGCCAGATGCGTCTTTCTGCAGGCTCCGAATGGGCGGCCGCGCCGGGAGACGGAGCGGGGCTGGGGGTGCGCGGCCCCCGCTCACGCCGAGCTGCTCCTTTCGGGGGGGGGGTTCACCGGTCTCCTTGCAACGCTGGCGCCGGCTGATGGCAGAGCCGGACCCGAGCAGCCCCCGCTCCACCCTGGCACCAAGCAGGGGGAAAAAAGCCGTGGGCTGGGAGCTGGGAGCTCCCGGTGGTTTTGGCTGGCCGGAGCGGTGCGGATCCCCTCTCGCCCCATTGGACGGGTACCGGGCTGCCGCGTCGGAGAGCGGCACGGCGCGGTCCGAAGGGCGCGGACAGCCGCGCGGAGCCCGCGACCCGCTGTGAGCTGCTGCAAAACGTCGGCGGTACCCTGTCTGCTGCAGGCAGCGGGGTGAAGCCGCCTGCATCAGTCGGCAGCCGTGATTTATGGGGGCCGCTCCGGCTGCAACGCCTCTCCCGGGCTCCGCGACCTTCCTCTCCGCCCGTCCTGCTCCTGCGCTTGGCGTTTGTGCTGGGCGCCGCCGTTCGGGCGCGGCGTGGCGCGATGCGGGCGCCGCTTCGCTTTGGTGCGTTTTCGGCTTGTTTCGCGGCTGAGGTCTGCCGGGGACTTTCCTTGCAAGGGCAGGAATGCCGTGACGGCTGCTCTGGCCGTTATCGGATCCGCCCAGTGCCACGAAGGGTCTGGCACGCTGCGCCTGCTTTCGGCACGGCTGCCTTGCAGCGGGCTGCGGCGCTGGGGGACGCACGGCGCTGCCCGGACCGGCTCGGCCGGCACCAAGGGCTTTGCATGACATTTTGAGTTTTGCCAGGTCTCAGCCTCCTCCTCTCTGTTTTGCAGGTGGGGGAAACGGAGGCGCGGAGCGGGGACGGCGGCCCTCGCGCCCCGGCCCGGCTCCCAGCGCCCCTCTCTGTCCCCGCGCAGGCTACAGCGTCAAGTGCGAGTACACGGCCCACAGGGAAGGCGTCCTGAGGGAGGAGATGCTGCTCTCCAGCGAGACCGGCGCCGGCGCCTGCCTCAAGGTCGTGGTCCAGGCCCGCGTCATGGGTACGTCCCGCCGTGGGGGGGGGTTTGGCGATGGGGTGCAAGGCCGGGAGGTCCGGGAGACCCCGCTGCTGCAGCCCTGGCGCCTCCGTCCGAGCGGCTCCGGGGTTTCGCCGCCCCGGCACGCTGTGCGGAGCCTCCGTCGTGATGGCCGGAGTCCTCCCGGCTTCCAGCCCCGCTCGTGGGCCCCCTCTTGCCTCCGGCACCACGCCGCCGTCCGAGCCTCCGGGGCGCTCGGCCTCTGCACCGGGTCGTGGCTGTGCCCGGCCGGGCTCAGCCGCCTGCGGATCCCCTCGGATGGGGCTGCGCGTTGCTCTCCGTTCCCTTCCGAGGAGCGGCCTCCCGGAGCTCCCATTCCCCCAGAGGTAATTACATCCCATTACTCGGCCGCGCGAGCCACAGACGAGCTCCGCACCTGCGGTCGTGCCCGGTCGGGCACTTTCCCGGCTTTCCCAGCTCCTTGCTGAGCCTGTGGCTGATGGACCGCCCTGGCTTCGTCCTTCCCTGCCACCAGTGCCTTCCTTAAAACCCTAAATAAAATGGGGAGTCGGGGCCCTCTCGTGGGAAACCACAGCCCGGGTTCGTGACCCATCCTGCCTCCCGGCCGCCTCCTCGGATCGCTGGCCAGGCTGGAGAGCACCGAGCCTGGTATTTCGGCTGCCTCGGAATCAAGCCCAGGCAGGGTTTGTCTTTGCATCTCACATTGGTATAAACCCTTGGAAAGGGCCAGGCCGGGCGTGGCGTGACCAGGAAGGGGTCGGATAAGGGAAGGAGAACGGAGGGCTGCAGCCTCCGCTGCCAGAGGGGCTGAAGACCGGGCTGGGCAAATCCCGCTGGGGACAACAGCGGGGCCAGACGCCCGTCCAGTGGCACCGGCACCCACGGTCCTGCTCCCCTCCGCTGTCCCCTAACGCGGGAGCTGGGTCCCTGAAGGCTCCGGCACCGGGGTGTTTTTCCAGCCTCTCTTTCCTTCCTCCCACCATGTGCCCTTGGGAAGGGCGCCTGCTCCTTCCTATCGATTCCTAATTAGCCGAATGAGCAGATGTGACATTTCTTGTCCGGTAAGATGGTGCAAGGGGCGGGGGGGGGCAATGCCTGCAGCTGCAGCTTTGGGACATCTCCGTCCCGCCGGCTGCACCTGCACCTAGGGTCCCCGTGGCGTGGGGCTCTGTCCGTGCCGCCACCGCGCCGCTCCTGTCCCGCAGATCGGCACCACGGCACGCCGATGCTCCTGGACGGTGTGCGCTGCATCGGCGCCGAGCTGGAGTACGACTCGGAGCAGAGCGACTGGCACGGCTTCGACTAGCCGCCGCGACGCCTCCCGCGGCCTTGCACCGCCCGAGCTTGAGCTGGAATTTAAAAAAGAAAAAAGAAGAAGGAAAAAAAAAAAAAGACCCCCAGCCCGGCCCCCAAGCGTCGGCAGGATCCCAAGTGCCGTTGCTTCGTGGCCGCTGCGGAGCTTGCAGCGAGGTCCGGCACCGCGCTCCTGCCGCTTGCCCCCTCTTCCTCCCCGAGAGCCGGGGCGGGTTTGTGACGGAGCCATGTCGCCCGCCCAGCCCTCGCACCGCCTTGCCTCCTCGTGCCTCGCTCGGGACGTGAGCCGTCATGCTGCTGTGCCCGTGCCCGTGCCCCAAAGTGGGGGAGAGGCTCCCGAAACGCGGGCGCGTCCCTTGCCGGGAGCCCCGCGGTGGCCTGGACAAGGACAGGGTGCAAAGAGGCACCCGCTCGCCCCCCCGCTGCTGCTGCTGCTGCTGCTGCTGCTGCTGCTTTCGGCTTCGTTTTCTTTCCCGTTCTCCCAAAGAGGCGTTGGGGGGGGGGGGCTCGAGGGCTGCTCCCGGGGCCTGTGCACCCCGCGGTTCCCCCCATGCACCCTGCAGCTCCTCCCCGCGGTCCCCTCCATGCACCCCGCAGCCCCCCCAGCGCCGTCGCGCCAGGCTGCACGGTTGCACCCGGCCGCGGCGGTCGCGCCGGGAGCAGAGCCCAACCCGCAGGCTCAGCTTTGCCTCGGGATCGGGCTTTGCCTCGGGATCGAGGCGCGGGGCACCGGTGCCAGCGCCACCTTCGGACACCCCCGGTCCAAACTGTCACGTCTTAAACATGGTCTTGAGCTATTTTGGGTTTTGCTTTTTCCGTTTGTTTGTGTTTTTAGGACACGTAGTACAAGGACCAGGGAAAGTGGTTCAGTTTGGAAAGCAACAGAAGATTTTATGTGCCTATATATATATAAATATATAGATATATAGATATATATATACACGTGTGTGTGTCTATGTGTGGGTATTTTTTTTTTTTTAATTACAAAAATCTATAAAGGAAAATAATAAACTTCAGCTGAAAACACGCCCGAGCTCCGTTTGCCTGCGTTGCACCCGCCTGGGAGCCGCGGAGGGGGCTGCGGCGCCCTGCTCCCGTGGACGGGCGGTTCGTCCTCCCAAAGTACGGCTAACACGCGGGGGCTGGGCCGGGGCCGCCAGCTCCGTACGAGCCAGCGCCGCTCCGAGCTCCTTCGGCCTCACCGCTTGGCCGGCGCGGGGCCGTGGCTGTGGGATATTTGTGTGTAAGGAGCGTGGGCTGGAGACGGGCCGGGTGCCGCGGGGTCGGCAGCCGCCGCAGGAGGCAAAAGCATCCCGGCCTGGAGGATCCCGTGGGGAGCATCCAGGTGCTGCTATGCAAGACAGGCTGGAAAGCCCCAATTCCCTGGAAAGCCCCTGTCTCCTCCGGGGCGTTGCAGCGGCAGAGGCAAGCAGCAGTTTCCACCCCAGGGCCGGCTCCTTTTGCCTGGGGTGACGGCGAGCGTCCCGTGGGGCAGGTGCCCCGGCGCGGTCCCCGTCCCTCGCCCCGTGCCGCCACCGCGGGACTCAGTTGGAGAGGAAGTCGATGGTGGCTCGGACCGTCTTGGAGGTCCTGATGTCCATGGCGGTGACTTTGATCTCCGTGTCCCCGAACTGCATGCTGGCCCGGATCTCGCGGCGGCTCCGCTTGGCGCCGCCGGCCTCGTCGACGTCGTCCAGCTCCAGGCTGATGGTGCCGCACTTGCGCACGCCGGCGTCGGTGATGTAGACCACGTCGTCGGTGGCGCAGCAGTAGATGTTGATGATGGTCTTGCGCTGCCCCGCTCGGGCCGGGCAGTAGCTCCTCTGCACCACCTCGCCCAGCGCCACCGACTGGTCCACGGAGACGAACTTCTCGAAGATGTCCGTGCACCAGTTCTTGCCCTCCTTCACCAGCAGCTTCTCCCGCGGGTGCTTGCCCTCCACGAACTTGTTGAGCACCCCCACGCCGTAGGTCAGCGGGGAGCGCCGCACGCGGACGATGGTGGGGTCGAGGCCGAAGAGCACGGCCCCCTTGAGGATGGTCAGCCCCACGTCCTGGGGGATGATGACGCGGCAGGCGGCGCCGAAGGCGGCCTGGACGGCGTGCTGCAGCATGGCCGACTCGGCGAAGCCGCCCACCAGGAACAGGAACTTGATGCCTTGCACTTCGGGCTTGCTCAGCAGCTCGCCTGGGGACGCAGCGGGGCTGTCAGGCCGGCTGGGGGGGCCGCGGGAGGGCCGGTGCCGTCCCTGGGGCCGCCCGGGTGCAGGTGCCCCTCTGCCCGGCGCCCTGGGGGAGCGGGGACCCGCTCCAGCCTTGTTGGGGCGCAGCAACGCCAGGGGCTGCAGCAAAGCCTGACCTGGCGGAGAGGGGCCCTGGGGAGGCCGGGATGCGGGCAGGGATGTGGGCAGGGATGGGAGCAGGGACATGGGCAGGGATGTGGGCAGGGATTCAGGCAGGGACGTGGGCAGGGATGCGGGCAGGGATGTGGGCAGGGATGCAGGCAGGGATGTGGGCAGGGACATGGGCAGGGATGCAGGTAGGGATGCAGGCAGGGGCGCGGGCAGGGACGCGGGCAGGAATGTGGGCAGGGACGCGGGCAGGGATGGGGGCTCGCGCGGACGCCTACCTATGTGCTGGATGATGTGGCTGATGGTGGGCTGGAAGAGCTCGCTCATGGCCTCCGAGGACATCCGCAGCATCCCCTGGGACGACCACTTGACGAAGTTCACGCTGGGGAGGGCGGGCAGGGCTGGGGGGGCGGCGTGCCGGGGTGGCTGGGATCCCCGCCACGTCCCCCGGCCCCATGTCCTCCTCCTCCTCCCCAAACGCGGGGCCTGGCCCCGCCGCCCCGGCTCCCCCCGCCCCCCCGGCTCACTTGCTCTTCTTGAGGGCCGTCTCCACGTTGTGGCCCCGGTGCTTGCGGTAGAAGTCGATGAAGGAGAAGGGCAGGGAGATGTTGAGGGGGTTGGAGCGGGACGGGGCCGCCGCGCGCTTGCGGGCCTCGAAGGCGATGGTCAGGTCCACCCAGGCGGCCGGGCGCTTGGCCTTGAAGGTGCCGATGAAGTCGTCCCCGAAGATGCGGCACAGCAGCCGCTCGAAGGCCAGGTCCACCCCCACGGCCCCGTAGGGACCCCCTGGGCGGCGGTGGCGGTGGCATCAGGCCGCGGTGCCACCGCGCGCGTCCCCAGCCACCTCCCCCCCGGGGTGCGGGGAGCCCCGACGTGCCGGACCCGGCAGAATGGGGACGGACCCCCCCGTCCATGCACCGTCCTTCCGCGCCACCCGGGAGGGCAAGAGCGGGCGGCAACCCCGGCCCGAGTCTGGTTGCAGGGGGCAGCGCCGAGGTGCTGGGACATCGGGGGGGCTTCGGCGTCCCCGTCCCGGGGGGTGGGGGGGGTGTCTCAGCCTCCCGTTCTGCTCCAGCCCCATCCCACCTGCCCCCCCCCCCAGCCCAGCATCCCTGTCCCTCTTGCATCCCTGGCACCCCTGCCCCCCCCTGCACCCCCCCAGCACCTCCATCCCACCTGAACCCCCCCGGCACTCCATCCCACCCGAACACCCCCCCCCAGCAACTCCGTCCCCCCCAGCACCCCCAGACCCCCTGTATCCCCCAGGCTCTGTGCCCCCTGTACCCCCCAGCACCCCCCTCCCTCTGGAAACCCCCCAGCACCCCCCTCCCTCCTGACCCCCCCAGTCCCCCTGTCCCATCTGCACCCCCCAGCACCCCCTCCCTCCTGAAACCCCCCAGCACCCCCCTCCCTCCTGACCCCCCCCCCCCAGTCCCCTTGTCCCACCTGCACCCTCCCAGTACCCCTGTCTCACCGGAACCCTTCCAGTCCCCCTGTCCCCCCAGTCCCCATCCCACCTGCACCCCCCCATCCCATCTGACCCCCCCCAGCATCCCTGCACCCCCGCGTCCCATCTGAACCCCCCCCGCACCCCCGTCCCCATGCACCTCCCGTCCCCCCCGTCCCGTCTGACCCCCCCCGGCACCCCTGCACCCCCGCGTCCCACTTGACCCCCCCGTACCCCCCGTCCCACCTGACCCCCCCGCACCCCCGTGCGCGGTCTCTCTCCCGCCTCCCCCGCGCTGACACCAGGTGGCGCCAGGCGACAAGCGACGGCGCCGCGGGGACGCGTGAGCGGAGCAGCGCTGCCCCCCCCCGCCGCCCCCAGCCCGGCTCGGGGGGGCCCCGGGTCCCCTCCCCACCTGAGGCCTTGTACAGCTCCTTGAGTGTCCCCTGCGGCTTCTCGATCTGGTGCACCGTGAGGTCCACGGTGCCGCCGCCGCAGTCCGCCACGACGTAGCGGTCGCCTGCGGACGGGGACAGCACGGCGGCGGCGTCGGGGGCGCCGGGGGGCAGCGCGGCCACGGCCACGGCCGCACCCGCCCCGCCAGGCCGCCCCCCCCGTGCAAAATGCAGCCGAACCAGCATGCATTTCCCTCCCCAGTGCAAAATGCAGCCGAACCAGCATGCATTTCCCTCCCCAGTACAAAATGCAGCCAAGCCAGCATGCATTTCCCTCCTCAGTACAAAATGCAGCCGAGCCAGCATGCGTTTCCCTCCCCAGTACAAAATGCAGCCAAGCCAGCATGCATTTCCCTCCTCAGTACAAAATGCAACCAAGCCAGCATGCATTTCCCTCCCCAGTGCAAAATGCAACCGAACCAGCATGCATTTCCCTCCCCAGTACAAAATGCAACCGAACCAGCATGCATTTCCCTCCCCAGTACAAAATGCAGCCGAGCCAGCATGCATTTCCCTCCCCAGTACAAAATGCAACCAAGCCAGCATGCATTTCCCTCCCCAGTGCAAAATGCAGCCGAACCAGCATGCATTTCCCTCCCCAGTACAAAATGCAGCCAAGCCAGCATGCATTTCCCTCCTCAGTACAAAATGCAACCAAGCCAGCATGCATTTCCCTCCCCAGTGCAAAATGCAACCGAACCAGCATGCATTTCCCTCCCCAGTACAAAATGCAACCGAACCAGCATGCATTTCCCTCCCCAGTACAAAATGCAGCCGAGCCAGCATGCATTTCCCTCCTCAGTACAAAATGCAACCGAACCAGCATGCATTTCCCTCCCCAGTACAAAATGCAACCGAACCAGCATGCATTTCCCTCCCCAGTACAAAATGCAACCGAACCAGCATGCATTTCCCTCCCCAGTACAAAATGCAACCGAACCAGCATGCATTTCCCTCCCCAGTACAAAATGCAACCGAGCCAGCATGCATTTCCCCCCCCAGTGCAAAATGCAGCCGAGCCAGCATGCATCCCCCCCCAAAAAATAGGTGTTGGAAAAGTTTGGGAGGGGGAGACATCCCAATACTCGACTGGAATGAGCAAGCCATTGCGCTGCATCGCAGCGGGTGCTTTTCCCGGCGGTGCTGCGGGTGCTGCTGCGGGGGCCGGGGGGGGGAGCTGGCCGCCCCCACGTGCCACCACGGCGCCTCACCTGCCTGCATCTCAGCCCAGAGCTCGCCGATGCCCGACTCCACCAGGAAGGTGCGGCTGTGGCGGGAGCGCCGGAGCTGCTCCCGAGCTGCAGGGAGAGCGGCAGGGGCCGGCATGAGCCCGGGGGCTGCGGGCCGGGAGCGGCCCCCACTTGCCGGAGGGAACGGCACCGAGGGCTTGAATTGGCGGGGGACGGTGACAACGGTGCAAGGACACAGGGGACACCGGCTCCCCTCCAGCTGGGACACCTGGCACCTCCGGGATGGGAGAGGAGCAAGGCGGCTCGGCCGCCATCCCGCTGCGCTGCCCGCGGATCCCCCAGGATATCCCGGATGGAGGAGAAAGCACCCCGGTTGCTTCCCATCCCGCGGCACCGTGCCGGGCCTGGCGGCTCTGGGCGCCGCCGCCTGCCGCGCGAGCCTCTTCCCGTGTTATTCCCAGACGGATCCAGCCCGGGTGGAGTTTCCTCTCCTCTGCCCCCTCCCCGGGGCGGGGGAACATCAAAGCAGCCCGGAAGGGCCGGGAGATGTTTGCACGAGGCGGGGTTGCCCCGGCCTGTTTTCGGCAGCCCCAGGCGCATGCGGCAGCAGCCTCGGGGACGCGACTCCTCGAAATCCCTGCGCAAAGACCGGAGCGATCGTAGCCGGCCTCTGCTCCTCGCTGACAACCAGCCCGGTGCAAAACGTGGCCCCTAACCGCAGCCTGGTCCCAGCTCCGGGGCTCCGTCCCGGCTGCCCGAATGGCACCGTGCCCAGGGAAAGCCCTGGCTGAGCGCGGTCCGAGCCTCTCCGTGCCTCCGGCACAGGCAGCTCCGCACGGGCTGCGGCTCGGCGGTGGGTCTCCAGCAGCGCAGACGTCTCCCCCCTGGCTGGAGGGGGCTCAGCCCGGCCTCCGGAGCTGGATATCCGGGTTTGGATACCCCCCGCCGCTGGCCTAAGGCTGCAGTGACGGCATCGGCCGGGGAGGTCCTTACGGGCCGGGGGCTCGGCCCGAACGAACGGAGGGGCCAGGCTGGGGGAAGGCGAGAAGCCGAGGCGGCCGCGGCCCGGCAGAAATACGCCGCGGGAATCAAAGGCCGGATATAGCTGAGCCAGCAGAAACGGTTTGAGCTGGGAACTTCGGGACAGGCGAAGAGGAGGAGGTCGGTCCGGGGACCGCCAGGGTGGCCGGCAAGGAGCGGATGAAAGGGCCGTGGGCGGCGAGCTGCTCGGCCGCTTCCCGGGGGAAGGACGCTTCCAGGGCTGTTTCCCGAGTTCCCCGTTGGCTTTCGAGCAGCCCCGTGCCCCCGCCGCGGTGAGGAAGGCTGCTCCTCCTCTGCCTCGGGGGGACAACGACGGGGAGCCGGGGCCGAGCTTGGGGGCACGAAGGACGATCCCCCCCCCCGCCCTGGCCGCCAGCCCCTGCGCTCCGGGGGCTCCTTCCCCTCCCGCGAGCCGCTCCACTCCCAGCCCGCCGCCGCCGCCGCCGCTCACCCTGCCGGAAGCTGGAGTCGACGGCGCGCTCCGGCGCCAGCCCGTTGGCCGGCGGCTGGCAGCTCAGCTCCATGAGCTGGTGCAGCCGAAGCTTCCGGCAGTAAATGGACGCTGCCTCGGGCTCCAGCGCGATCAGCAGCTGCTCCGGGCTCTCCGGGGACACCAGACCGGCCTGCAGAGGCGCAGAGACGCCGGCGCGGAGCAGTCACCTCTTGCGCACCGGCACGTTTTGGCCTCCCGGCTGCACCCAGCGGGGACTTTCCCCATCCGCAGCCTTTGGGCATTGCTCCTGCCTATTTAGATTTCACGGGATCTCTTTTTTTTTTTAAGATTAGCCTTCTAGATTTGTTTTTGGCGTTGCACGGCAGTGCTCTGCACCGCGCCGGTGCACCAGGTCCCCCCCAAGGCAGCGCGGGGGCTGCCTCCCCCCTCCCCGCGGCTGCTCCCAACGCCAGGGTGCACAGTTACCCCAAGCCGCTTCCCAGCTAACTGCGCTTCCCAGGGACCTGGCGGCTGCCGAGAGCACCTGACGGAGCAAATCCCCCCCCCCCGGGGGTGGCCACGGCACCTCGGGCATCCCCCGGGAGGTCCCCTTTCCCCTCCGGCACCCTGTCCTGGTGCTGCCGGGAGCTGCAAGGCTGGTGCGCCGCGTCCCGGCACCCAGCTCTTCTGCTGGCCGGTGTTGAGCATCCCGGTGCTCCTGGGTGCTGGCGGCACCTTCTCCATCCTTTCGGAGGTGGTCAGAGCTCACCTTGTAGGCAGCCTCGCGCATGAACTGCTTGGCGGGCTGCTTCCAGATGGCGGGCACGGTGATCACCCAGCGGACCGCGTCCTTCTCCGGCAGCGACGGGCACTGCTCCCTGAGCTCCTGCCGGACGCGAGGACACGGCTCAGCCAAGGCTCGGGATGCCTCAGGCAGGTGGTCGGAGCGGCGTGGCGCTTTGCCCGGGCGCTTTGCCCGGTCCCTGCTCCGTCTGCCGGACGGGGACGCCCCGGGCGGCCTCACCTGCACGGCGTGCTGCTTGAAGAAGCGGAGCGCGTGCGCGAACACCTCCAGCGCCTGCACTTTCTTCCCGTTCACGGCTTCCAGCTCCGTTTTCATGGTGAGGTCCTGGCCGGGAAGAGCGGTAACAGGGAACAGATGCCGCGGGGCCAGGCGCTGCATCCCGGCACAGCTCCGTCCGCTCCTCCGTGCCGAGCGGCCGGCCCGGGACCCGCGTGGGTTCGCCGCGGCCGTTCCCATCCCAGCCGGAGCGCTGCAGCCGGGGGTCGGGGGGGGGGGGGACGAGGACAGGAGCAGGGACTCACGCTGGTGCTGTGAATCTTCATCTTGAACTTCTCAAAGTAGAGCCAGTCGCGGGCTTCCTCGGGGTCCAGGTCGTGGTAGTAGTCCCGCGCCGTGTATCCGAAGCTGTGGAAGATGCCCTCCGGCGTCAGCAGCAGGCTGGTGGGAGTCTTCTGGTTGGCCACCCCCGGGTCTCCCCCTTCCCATTTCCTGCAGAAAGGAGCCTCCGTTATAGTCGGGAACCGGCCGACCAGATGCCCCCGGGCTCAGCCGGGAGGTATCGGACAGGGAAAGGTGCCTTTTCCCCCGGGGGCAGCCCGGGCCGGGGCAGAACGCAGGTGCTGCTCGGGGGCTGAGAAGCGGCCGGTGCGCGGGAATGCTGCCGGCACGCAGCTCCGTCCCTGGAGCAAGGCTGCCCCCACGGCTCGCGCCTGCCCCACGGCAAAGCGGCGCCGGGGCCAGGAGCTTTGCGGCGCCGGGCAGAGCCTTGCCGAGCATCCCCGGCCCTCCGAGAGCGCCGGCAGCCAGGCAGAGCCAGGCAGGGCTTGTTCCCGTAGACCCAACCTCAAACACCTGGAAGAGGGAACAAGGAAGGGGCCGAAGTCTCCGGGAAGGCCGGAGCCCCCGGTGCACGATCAATGCACCCGTGCGAGCTGGCCGCAGCGCTCCTCCGCCGCCCACGCGGGTAATTAGAGACCAATTAATAGGGGCCGTCGTCCGGTCCCGCGAGCGGCGCAAGACCCGTTTTGCAGGCGGCTTCCAGCCCGCGATGCTCTCGCCAAGCCGACTTCCCGGCGCGGCGAAGGGCCCCGGCGGATCCCGGCCGCGCGTCACCTCATCATGTGGATGGCCTCGGGGTCGCTGGCGAAGCTGAAGGCGTAGCCGCTGGACGTGGTGCCGAAGTCGATGGCCACCACCACGGCGAAGGAGGCGGCCCAGGGGGCCCGAGCCTCGTTCCTCTGAAAGGCAAGCGAGGGCGTTAGGGGCAGGGCTCTGCCGCGGGGCCAGCATCTCCTCCGGGGCTCCAGAGAAAGGGATTAAAAAAAAAACAAAAAATCCATGAAACGGTTAATTTTTCCCCCTGTTTCGGGCCTGGAAGCACTGGGACTCATCTCTGCCAGAGCGAGGTTAACTTCTGACGACGGGAAGCTCTGCAACGGCACGATGCGGCCGATCCCGTGCCAGAGCGCTGCGCTCGGCGACCGGCTGCGGTTGCTTCCCAAATTATTTTCTGTGGTTTTACGACACTGGGTAATTTCTCCTCTTGGAAAGGTTCAAACCACAAGGAAAAGGGGCGGCCTGCGCTCTCGGCCTCGGTGGCACCTCGTGGCTACCGAAGGCTGCCGCTACGGGAAACGCAGAATATTTTGGGCGGCCCCGGAGCAGGAGGGTCCGTCTGCAGCGGCAGATGCCCGTGACGCCGTGGACGCCCGTGCGCTTGGCTGCGATGGTGCCGCGTCCGCCGGCCGCCGGCTCCCCAGGCGCGCGGTGCAAATGCGCAAAGCCTGAAAGCCCTCGTTAACTTTTTAATGCATCCGGATATGATAAGTGCATTAGCCAGCCTCGAAAAGGGACCTTTATCAGCACGGATGAACCGGCTGCCTGGAAAATATGCACGCTCAGGTGACGCCGGACAGGGAGAAGAGTGCTTTACACGCACCTCGTGCTCGTCCTCGCGGCAAAGCCCGAGCCCCGGAACACGCGGGCAAGAGCAAACCGGGAGCGACCGCGCAGCGCCGCCGGAGAGACCCTGCCAGCAGCTTTGCAAAGAATTAAACTTATTTCCTCGGGCTCCTTTCTCTGCGCTGCTGCACTGCGCTCCGCCGTGCTAAGAGCGCAGCGCTCGGGTCGTTGGAAAAAAAAAGGGTCAATCCGGTAAAAAGCAGAGCAAAGGCGTGCATCGGGCGTGCTGACCCCCGCGCAGAGCGGTGCCCGGGGCGCACGGGTACGGCGAGCAAAGCGAGGTGACGCGGCAGCGAGGGGTGTCGGCGGAGGGGGGGGGGACGATGACGCCGGGGACCCGCGGGGGCCTTACCGGGGACGGGGAGGGCGTCAGCGGGGCGATGCTGCAGCTGTGGCGCGTCCCCGGCGAGCCGGGCGGCGACGGCGTGGGGCTCCGCTCCCCGTCGGCACCTGGGGACACGGCGGCGTTAGCGGCCCGGCGGGCGGCACCGGAGACGGGACCGAGCCGAGGCGCCTGCAGAGCCGGGGGCGGGGGGGGGACCCTTCTCCAGGGGATGTCCGTCCTGACGGAGGCGGTGCCGGTCGGGTAGCCGAGGGGTTGCAGGTGGCTGCGGGGGCCGCCCAGGCCAGCCCTGGTTTTTGGGGGAGTTTCCACACTTTTCTCAAGCGTGCATGGGGAAGGGGCTCATCAGCACGGATAAAATTAGCAAATGAGGAGCCGCTTGCAGGCGGGACGAGGAGAAGGACGAGGACGTCCCACCGGGAGGCAAGTCAGGCCTGTAACGGGGGATCCCTGGGGATGCTCCCCCCGGATACGGGGCTCGCGCCCACCCGTAGGATGGGGGCGGCAGTCGGAGAAGAGCCGCGGGACCAAGGAAACATTCCCGGGGGCCTGGGACCGGCCGGCTCTCGCTCAGCGGAAGGATGGGTCGGCATCACTCCACTGCGGAGCTAAGAGGAGGATTCGGGCCACCGGTGGGGACGGGCACCGGTGACAAGGCGGAGGCTAACGCCCTTCTCCATCGCGGGCCGGGAAGCGGCACGCTGGGGAAGAGACGGTTCCTCCCGAGGCCGATGTCTAAAACAAGCCGGAGGAGCCTGCAAGCCCGGCGTCTCTCCGCTGGCTCTGAAGAGGCTCGGGGGGGTTGCTCCGGGGGGAGACACCTCCCTCGCCGCCGTGCCAGCTCCGGTGGGACGAATCCCGCCTTGTGCATTTAAAGGGCACCGGGAGAGAGGCAACGGAGTGGACTGCAACCACCAAAAGGAGCAACCAGCCCTACTTGCAAGCTGGGATTAGAGGAACGGAGGAAGCTCGGCCGCTTCCCCGGCACTGCACGGCCACGTTGCCCCCAGAGCGCGCCGGGCTGCGGCAGGAATATTTGCTCCCGGATGAAACTCCGGGAGCCAGATGCTCGGGGCGGCTTGTTCTGGGCGGCGCCTTTCCTTGCAAAGCCGGGGGGCTGGCGGCACGCCGGGGCTCTGCACCGAATCCCGGCGTTTGCACCCGGCGGAGGGGGTGGGGGGGGGTGGAGGGGGTTAATCCGGGGGCTTCGCCCCCCGCGCGTGCGGCAGGCAGCGGCGTCCCGGCGCTCCCCGCGCTGGCTCGGGTTACGGCAGCTGGTTCTGGTTACCGGCGGGCGCCGGCGGCTCGCGAGAGGGGCGCGGGGAGGGGGTGGGTGGGGGGGTTTTGCGGGTCGGGGTCCGTCCGTGGGGATGGGAAAGGGGTCCAGAGCATCGCGGCCGCCCTGCGGAGATCCCCCCCCCCCCCAATCCCGACGCCGTGCTCCTTACCTATGCGGAGGCTCTGCACGCCGGGCTCCAGGAGCGTCGCCATCCCGGCTGCAAGGGAAGAGGAGCAACCGTGGGGGCCGGCGTCCCGCGCCCCCCCGGCACCGGGGCTCGAGCCCCCCCCGGGAGAGCAACCGAAAGCCGCCGAGGACGGAGGCGGGGGGCCGAGCGGGGGGGGGGGGGTTTCCAGCTCCCTGCAAACTGGGCGAGGAGCAGCGTTTTTTGAGGGCTTCCTACTATTCCCGCTTCGGCAGGGGCTCGCGGAAACGGGGGAAGGAAGCGAGCCGGGAGCAGCTTCGGGGAAGGCGGAAAGGCCGGAGCGGGCGGCGAGGGGTCGTCCCGCTCCGGCAGGGAAAGCGGCATCTCCTGGCGGTGTGTGGGGGGGGGCTCTGCCCGGGGGGGGGCTGCGGGCTCCGGTTCCCCCCTTGCAGGGCCCGGCGCCCACGGAGCAAAAGCAGCCACGGCGCTGGGAAGCCCCCGGATGCTCCGGGAAAGTGGCCGGGCTGAAACCCTTCGCTTCCTCGCCGAAACCTCCCGCGCGGCGTCGGCGGGGTCCCCGAGCACGGCCCCCCCTGTCCCCAGATGCACCCTCAGAGCCAGGGATGTCCCATCCCCTCCGGATCCGTGCTCCCGGCCCCGGCGCCTCACCCGCCTCGGGGTCCCGCCGGCTGCCCCGTCCCGTCCCGTCCCGTCCCGCTGCAGCACCCGCCGCCGTCCCCTGCCCGCTGCCGGCGGGGCGATGCCGCGGCTCCCGCGCCGTGCCGTGCCGTGCTGTGCCGTGCCGTGCCGGCCGCCCGCCTCTCCGGCTTCCTCTGGCTTCCCCGAGCGCCTTCCTCCCACTCCCACTCCCGCGCCCCGGCCCAGCCCAGGCAGCGCTTCAAATTGCAATTCCAGCTGCCGACGTGGGAGCGGGGAGGAGGCTGGGCCAGGCGGCCGCCGGCACCGGCACCGCGGCTCCCCGGCGCCCGGAACAGCCAGGCTTCGGCACCGCCGGGAGACGGGGCGCCGGGAATGGGGGGGGACGAGAAGGACACCCCCAAAACCCTCCCTTGCAGGCCGGGATGGCCAGGGAAGTGGGAATGGGGCTATCGCTCCTCGGCCCAGCCCCGAGGCCGCGGGTGCGGAGGGCAGTTTCGGTAGGAGAAACGGCTCGGGCAGGCTGGGCTCCTTCCCGGTGGGAAAGAGGGAACCACGGAGGCCCCGAAAGCCCGAGTGCAGGCACTGATTAAAGACCTGCAGAGGTATATGAAATTAATACAGCGCGTGCAAATTGGATCCCAAAGGGATTATCCAGGTGTCATGGGGAATGGAGGGGCACAGAGCCCATCTCTAAGCCGGACTCTTTTAGCGGTGGAAACCCGAACATCAGTGCTGAGAAAATCCGCGGCGCACGGGAACGCGGGGCTGCAGCGGGCAGCGAAGAGCCGGGGGGGCAGGACCCTGAGCAGGGCCGCGCGGGAGCAGGGCGCGATGGAGGCACGGCTGCTTTTAACACGGTGGACGCAAAGCCCCCGGTGCCAGGGCGCTGCAAGCTGCTCGCGGCACGTCTCCGGCTGCGCCTGTTCCCAGGCACAGGGCTTTCCGCTTGCCGCGTCAAAAACGCTGGTTGTCTGGCTGTCTGCACCCCTTTCCGTAGACCCCTGCAGCCATCCGTCCCCGTACTCATCGTTAAACGCATGCACGCATCCCTCCGTCCTCAAGCACGCACCTTTATCTGCCGCTTTCGCCCCTTCTCCCACCCCTTCCCGTGGCTGCGGCTGAGCTGCCGGCGGGTGCTGGCGGTGCCTGCGCGCCCTGGGTGCTGCCTGCGCCCTCCCTCCGTGCTGCTGAGCCGCGCTGGGTTTAAGCAGCGGAGCTTTGCAATGCGGGTAGGATTTGGTGGCGTTTGCACGGTGCATAGGATGAACTCAGTGGCATCTGCATGGTGCATAGGATTAACTCGGTGCACAGGATGAACTCGGTGGCATTTGCACAGTGCATGGGATGAACTCGGTGGCATTTGCACGGTGCATAGGATGAACTCGGTGGCATTTGCACGGTGCATGGGATGAACTCAGTGCATAGGATGAATTTGGTGCATAGGATGAACTCGGTGGCGTTTGCACGGTGCGTGAGCCGCGCGGAGGCTCAGGAGCCGGGGAGAGCCCAGAAAGTGCCCAAATAGGTGCTGAGCTGGCAGGGCCCCAGCAGGCTCCATCCCTGCGGGGTGGCGAGAGCGGCGCGGGGCGAAGCCCGGCCAGGGTGGGCGCATTCCGCCGCGGGACCTGGCTGCGGATGCGAGGCGGCCCCGCCGCCAGGTCGCCGTCCCTCCCTGCCCCGGATCGCCCGCCCGGAGCGGGAGGGGAGGGGACGGGACGGGGCGGAGGGGCGACGCCTGTGTTTGCACCCCTGGCACCTCGTCAAGGGATGAGGTAGCCTTTTCCGGCCATTGAGGAAAGGCCTCGGAGAGGCAGGAAGAGCCGGAGCAGAAGGGGGAACCGGAGCCGGGAACCGGAGCGGGGAACCTCCCGCAGCCCCGCGCCCGGTGCTGGATGTTCCCTCCGCGGGGAGCGCGCTGCTGCCGAGCCCCGGCACCCCCAGCCCCGTTTGCCCCTCCGAGGGGGGGGCGGCATCTCCCAGCGGGAGCAATGCAGGGTGCCAGCCCTTCCCGCGCCTGCACCCGCGGGGGGAGCATCATCCCCCCCCCATCATCATCATCATCATCGCAGCATTGCCAGGGTCTCCTGGGGGCTGCAGCCTGTGCAAAGCCCCTTCCGCGCGTCGCCCACTGCCCTCCCCCCGGCACGGGGCCCTCGAGGGTTGGGATGCGCAGCCGGATGGCAGGGAGGGTGCAAAAGGCAGCCGGGCCACCGAGGAAGGTGCCACCAGCCCGAGCGAGGGCAGCGTCGCCCCTCGGCGGTGCCGGCCCGCGCTGACGGGCTTCGGCCGAATGCAGAGCGAACGACCGAGGCCGGGCGTCTGCACGAGGCCGCGGGTTCGCCAGCCCGTCCCGCCTTCCCGTGCAAAGCGGGGGCAGCCGGAAAGCACCGCGAGCCGGGGCCGGCTGCGGCCAGAGCCACCCGTGCCTCGGTTTCCCCATCTGCACCAGGCTCGCTGCTGGGAAGCCTTTGCCGACTCCGAGGAGGGAAGCGTTGGATAAAGGGTTTATTTGCACCTGTTCTTCTTCCTTTTCCTCTTCTCCTGGGGCAACGTTAGGAGCGGAGCAGCCCCTATGCTCGTGTGCCTTTGCCCCTGCTCCAGGGTGTCCTGTGCGCCCTGCCACCGGCATGGCCCCGCACGGGGCCTTGCACACCCGCGCGCCGCGTCCCAGCCGCGTGCAGCCCTGTGCGGCCGCGCTCGCCCGCAGACCGCGCATCGCCCGCACGCGATCCCAGCTTCCCCAGGAAATCGCGCTAAGCCCAGCACCTTCGCGGCGGCCGCGAGGACCTTTAATCTCCCCGGGCCCCCGCCGCCGGCCGGGCTGCGCTGATGCCAGCTTCCTTCCCGGCCTCACCTCTTCCCCTGCCCGGCTCCGCACCCGGCGCCGCCTCCCGCTGGATGCCGAACGCCCGGCTCGAGCCGCGCCGACCCAGCCGGCGCCGCCAGCCTGTGCCAGGGCTGCCGGACGCCTGGGCCCCTTCCCAGCACCGGGGTTACTGCTGTCGGCTTGCACAAGGCTTCGACTCCTGGAGCCCCGTTCATCCGCAGGCGCATGGGGTGCAGCTTGCCGGCGCTGAGCATTTGAAGCGTTCCCGGCTTCGGGATGCAGACGGGGCCGGGTCCTCCGAGGGGCCGCGGCCCCGGCACGCGGCGGTGCATTACGCTCGCACGCCGCCTGTTGCAGCTCCAAGCCCGCTCCGGCGGGGCGCCTGGAAAGCATTAGCCAAGCGGGATCGTGCGTTAGACATTAATGGAGAGAACAGGTCCGGGGGGTTCTGCCGGGAAAGGAAAACAAGCCCGGCACGGGGGTCCTGGTGGGATGCTCCGGGCCGCTGCAGAACAGTTCTGCATTGGAGACCTCTGCCCTGTCCCGGGCCGGGGCAGGACTCCTGGGCCCGCTCTCGGTGCCGGGTGTCCGGGCTGGCCCTGCCCTGGCATCGCCGTGCCGCTGCTCTCCTCCCGCCGGCTCGGCGGCATCCCAAGCTGTGGGATGCATCGGGAGCGACGGCCAGTCCCCGGGCAGCGCAGACACGCAGAGGAAAGCGGGGGGTGGCCCGCTTGGAAAACTCCCCTTTAAACCGCTTTCTCTGAATCCCTCCCAGATACTTGGATTTTAAAGCCTACGTTTTATTGCTGATAGTTTTGGCAGAAACTGCTTGTTCTCCTCCAAAAAACATAAAAAACACCCAACCCCAAAGCAGAGTGTTTCAGTCCAAAGTTACTGTTATTATTACGCGCAAAACTTCTTGTGCAAGCTGAAAACCCGTTTCCCACCAAATAAAGGCCCTTTCCGCCGGTGCCGCTTATCCCCGCGGTGCTTCTCCGGGCGCGCGGCCTCGGGCTGGGGCTTCCCGGGAGCAGGCTGCCGCTCCGGGTGCGGGGAGCCGTGTCCGGGCGGGGGGTGTCCGGGGTGCCGCACCGGCTGGTGACCCGTCTCGTTAGCCAAGCAGATGTCCCAGCCGTGGCACTGGGGACCTGCGGCCCTGGTGGCACAGCTCACGTGTCCCCTAAGACCGCGTGCGGGTGGACAGGCGATGCCACGCGTCTAAGTCCTGGCAATAGGCTCAGAGGTCCCCGAGGAGCCACCTGCTCCATCCCCCTGCCCAGCAAGGGCCACCTTCCTCGGCCCAGCCTTGACGTGTCCCTGTCTAGCCCCAAACCCCCCCAGGGATGGAGCCCCCCGCTCCAGCCCCCACCCCACCACGTTGCTACCACCCCTGTTAGGAAGGAACCTGGATGGCATTGCTGAAGATGAACCCTCCTTGTCCCACCTGGCTGGAGGTGAGGAGCAGCTCACTCCCCTCCTCATCACGGGCAGCTGAACCCACCCTGCCCCAGCAGCTCCCGGGTGGCTTCAGGAGGTGTTGAAAGGACCAGAGGGAGGGACTTCCCTATATAAGGCCTTCTGGGAGCAGGAGCTGCTGTTTCTCATCACTGTCCTTGGGCTTTGCTCCTCTGAAGGAGCTCAGTGTCCTCCCAAGTCTCACTGGGGCAGGACAGGAGCAGCTCAGCTCAGTGCAATGGGGAGGATGGTGCTGGAGGTCTGCTTGGTGCTGCTGGGTGCCTGCAGCCTGGGGAGCTTCTCTGAACTCCTCGGACAACTGTGGGGCCCTCCAGCTTGCTGCTGCAATGGAAGAGGCTCAAGTGCAGGGTGCTGGGTTTCTTCAGTGGTTTTTGGACAGTCATGCTTGAAAAGGAGCCCAGAGAGTGCAAGTACAGTGGTACCCTGCTATATGCCAAGGATTGCTCCTGGAAAGCGTGATGGTTAAAGGTAAGATGGAGAACAAAGCAGGCTTTTCCTTAATGAGCATAACAGAGGAGAATGTGTGCAGGGATTTATGAAATACACCTTGAAAACAGTGGGACAAGCCATGAGGTGTGGAGGATGGGGAGTTGGGAGCAAGAGCATTGGGCTTGTCAGCTGGAGGAGGTGCTGGCTTTTTGGCACCTGGCTCCTCAGCATGGATTTGGGGCAGGTGGAGGTGCGATGGGGAGGAGCACTGCTGCTGCAGGGTGGCCCGTCGGCGCCCAGGCTGCGATGCATTGGGAGGGGAGCGCTCGTGCAAGCGGGGAGCACCAGCCGCACCAATGCTGTGATGGACCCAGCGTTGGACCCTCTGGATGTGATCCCCGATGAGGCCCCGAGCAACCTCCCTGCTGCCGAAGGAAGGAGAATTTCGGCATCACGTGTGTGGTCTCGGCAGCCGGGGAAATCTCCCTGCTCTCGGAGAGGAGGATGGGAGCAAAGTTAATGTTCCCTTTTTCGCTTCCTGTCCTTGCTCTCGTCCTTCCCCCCTGCTGCTCGCGCGTCTCCTCCCGCTTCCAACCCTAATTCCTGCCGGGAACGGCCCTGTCTGTCCCGGGCGATGTTACAGCCCTTCAGGAGCGCAGTGGCTTGTGCAGGAACGGCGTGCTGGCCTCGGGGGACGCGGAAGCTTCCAGCCCTGGCGCTGTCGGCTGCGGGTGCTTTGGGGCTGCCCCTCCGTCCCCGGGGCCAGGCGAGGTCTCAGCTTGCAGCCGGGCTGCATCGTCGCGGTGCAGCCATCCCTCGCTTTGCTGCGGGGGCCCATCCGCGCCCTGCAGGAGGCTGCTGGGGGGGGGGGGAGCGAGGTGCGGGGGGTGTTTGGGCACCTGGGGCAGGATGCGGCAGCCCCAGCGCGCGGTAGAGGCTGGGCTGGGCAGCGAGGGTTGGATCCCTTCTCCTGCGGCTGCTTCTCTCCAGGGCTTTTCTCGGGGTCCTTTGCGGAGCAGCCGGGGACCTTCTGCCGGTGGCGCGGCCCCATGCCCAGGAAGACGGCGGGATCCTCCGGCGGGACGGGGCGATGCCAGCCGTGCGCCCTCCAGCCAAGCCACCTCGCCTTCCTCTGCAGCGCGGCGTCCGCCCCGGCTCAGCGCGCAGGGAAGGGTCTCGGTGCCCGGGCCGTTCTGCTCGTGGTGTCCGTGCGTGTCAGCAGGGCAGACCCAAAGCGGCTGTTTTTGGGGCGCAGATTTCCTCGAGCGTCCCCTTTACCCTGTGGCACACGGGGATAAGTCCTTGTCTCTCGGTCCCCTGCGAGGGGACCCTGCCCTGGCTTTGCTGGGGCGGTGGGGACATCCCATGGAGCAGCGGTGGCCAATCCCTGGTGCGGCTGGGACGGGGTGGCAGGTCCCCGGCCCTCCTTTGGCTTTGCCCTGCATGTGCTTACGGCTGCTCCCGCTTGCTGAGCCTGTTTTGGCTGGGACGAGGCTGCAGCAGGGTGTGTGGCCGTTGCATCCCTCCCTCCTGCTGTGCCGGGTGCCGGGACTCCTCCGCTTCCTGGTATCTCCTGCTTTCCCCTCCGAGCACCCCATCACCCCTGCACAGGTTGTTTTGGGTTAAAGCAACCCTGTTAAGCTAAAAATCCTGTAACTCCAGCCACCTCTGGCTTCCCCACTGCAGAGGGGCTCTGCAGCCGGCTCCCACCCCGGTACAGGGATCCTGCTTATCCGGAGGGTTTGCATGCAGCACAGCACCCTGCATCCCGCTTCCCACCGAGCTTTGCCAGCCATCCTGGTCTGCGGGGCCGCGGCTGGCTCCGGATGTGGCGGGGAGCTCCCCGGTCCCTTTGCCGCAGAGCCTGAGACCTGGCAGGACCTGGAAAAGCTGTTTTGAATCCAGCTCTTAGCTTGTTAGGTGGGAGCCCAGCGAGCATCCCGGGACCGGAGCAACCTCCTGCTCCATGCCGAGGCGCCATGCAGGTAATGTAACAGGGAACGACCGTCCCTGGGGGCTGAACGGGAGGAAAACAACGTGTTCAGCAGAGATAAGTGACCGTTGCAGGCGCAGCTCATGCGTTTGCCGTGTCAGATCGTATTACATCGTACTTTATTACTCCCTGCGTTGCAGGAATAACTTAAGTAGATTTTTCTCGTCTGTTTTTGCAGAAACCCAGGCTCTTTCCTTGAACTAACAAAACCTCTGGGATCAGCGATGCAAAATGCTTGAAGTGTTTCAGTCCTGAATTTTCTACCTTTAAAAGTTGGTCTTGTGGACTTGGAGTCTATTTTCACTTAAAAAGCTTGCTTTGCTTCTGCTTTATTTTCATGCTAAAATCTTCTGGAGGCGTTGAATGCAAAACAAAAC
Organism: Apteryx mantelli; assembly: GCF_036417845.1. Classification (NCBI taxonomy): domain Eukaryota; kingdom Metazoa; phylum Chordata; class Aves; order Apterygiformes; family Apterygidae; genus Apteryx; species Apteryx mantelli. The sequence goes on along the minus strand of NC_089982.1, from coordinate 87,294,618 downwards.
ACCTAATTTGAGTTGAGCGACAGCTCAGCCCGAGATGACGGCTTGAATAAGCAAAGAAACGGCGACTTCCAGGGCGATCCAAAGCCAAAGTTTTTATTTTAACGGGACGTGCCTGCGCGGCCAAACTCGACGAGGGAGTCGCTCTGCCCCGCGGTCCCGGCGCACGCGTCTGCCCTGCTCTTCCCCAGCTGCCGAGGCGTGGAAAAGCCTCCTGGATGAGGCGGAGGGGAGCGGGCGAGGGGCTCGGCATGCTGCTGCTATCGCTCACGCGGCGAGCGGGCGCCCCGTCGGCGCTCTGCCGCTGCCAAAGACAACATTTACCCGGAGCCGAGCCGGCTTCCCGGGGCTGGGGGACCCTGCGGCGGCCGCGGGGGCTGCTGCGAGCTGCTTTGCAAGGGCGAAGCAGCACCGCGGGGCTGCGTGAGTTAAATACCTGCCGGCTGCACCCTCGTGGTGCAGCGAGCGTTAGTGGGGATCCGTGCGCATCCATCGACGTGCACGAGCGAGGGCCCGGCTGCAGCGCCGGGAACGTGCATGCTGAGCACCAGCACCCGTCTGCGGGTCCTGGCTCATGCACGGGTCTGGGAGAGGCGTGGGGCGAGCGCCGGCGCTGTTCCATGTCCGGTACCCCCGGGGCAGCCCTGTCCTGGTGGCAGCTCAGCCTGTCCTTCCCCCGGAGCGTTCCCAGCTGGGGACAGCGCCGAGCCGGCCCCACTCCTCTTCCCGGCCCCCTTCCGAAAGAAAAATAGTCTCTATTGACTCAGGTGCCAGCGCTGAGCCCAGTGACGCCGGCACTCGGCCAGCCGGAGTTTTATTGCCTGTCTCTCAGCGGAGCAGCTATTTATTTTATTAGTACTTTTCTTTCAGCCTTTCGCCCCAGGAAGTTCGACGCGATGCTTCGGGAGGGAGGCAGAGGCGTTCTGACCCCTGTTCCTGAGCGCTCCCTCCTCTCCGTGCCGGGTTCCTCCTCCTCCTCCTCCCAGCTGTGTCCTGCGGATGGGAATTCGAGGGGCAAATTTGGAGGTTTGAAATCTCGGCGGGGGTCTGCACCCCCCGCCGGCTGGGGGTGGCCGAAGGGCAATAGCCGTGCGGATGCTGCGCGTGGCCATTTTCCGTCCATCTCCCATGTCCTTTGGAGATGCGGCAATGGGAACGGCCTTCCCACGGCTCCCTGCAATGACACAGCGCTCTTCTCCTCCCTCTTTAAGCTGCAGCTTGACATGATTTCCGAGGGATGTCGGGGGTCTGCTCGGGAGCTGGGGGTCCCAGTATCCACCCGGCTCCAAGCCTGGCCGGAGGGTTCAGCCCGGAGGAGCGCAGCTGGGCGGGCGATCTCGGCTAGCAGGTATTGGAGCTGGCGGGGAATCCTGCGGCGGGAAGGCTGACTTATGCCGGCTCTTCCCGTCCGTGCTCTCCTCCGCTCTCCCTCCCGGCAGCCCACACCTCAAATTCCTGGGATGCCCCCAGGCGGCCCCTTATCGCCCTGGTATGCTGGCCAGCCGCCTTCCCCCGGCGAGAAGCAGCAAGCCGCCCGGCCGCTGCTGATTTCCACCTCTTCCCCCTTGCTTTTTTTTTTGCCCGGGGAGGTTTATCACAGCATCCACCCGGCAGCCTCTGCTCGGATGCAGGCACCAGCTCCAGAATCCCCCTTCCTGGGGATTTCTGTGTCCCCTGGCCTCCTCCTAGGGACCTGCTATTTTCAAGGGCTGCCACAGAGCAATTCCCAAAGCCAGCGTCTGCTTTCCCGCACGTGGCGAAACCCCAGCTCGGGCGTGCTGCCTGCGGCGCTCGGGGCAGCAACATCCTCCTGGTGCAACGCGGCCCCGCAGGCAAGCGTCGCGCCGCGGTTTGGCTTGCGGGTTCGCTGCTGGGCTGGGGAAGGACTTTCAAGTCCCTCCTTGTCCTGCAGCCTCCGTCTGCTTTGCGAGGGTGCTTTGCTCCCTACATAAGGCTTGATCCATCCCATGCTGGTCCCTCTGCACCGAGCGGGGGGAGGAGGAGGAGGATGATGCTGCTGCAGACAGGAGGAAGGCAGGGTGGTGAGGACGGGCAGCAGGAACACCCATGTTGGGGTGTGCAGGAGGCCCTGAGCTGCAGTAGGAGTCTTGAGAAACCTGGAGGCCAGGAATTGCTGCTGCCCGTAGTGATAAGTCAAGCTGGGAGCGACCTGCTCAGTGCACGTCAGGTCTGACCCGAGTGGCCTTTCCCAGGTTGCCGATTCTCGGGATTTGACCATGCACTTTGCAGGGTGCGTGATAAAACACAGCTCATGGGGTGTTTTGAAGGAAAAGTAGGTTCCCAGCCCTGGGAGTGATGGAGAAAAGCTGAAAAGCTGCAAAACACAGTGGAAAATAAACAACTTTGAAAGCGTTCCCTGAAATTTGTGGGGGTGGCTGGGCTGACTCGTGGCCCTGTGCATTCACGAGCTGCCATGCCGAGGGCTGCATTCCCAGGGAGCCGCAGGGACAGTCCGCAGGCGGGGGGGGGAGCCCAGGCGGCCAAGCACAGCGTGGTGCAGTCCCTGTCAGTGCCTAGGACACGTGGTGGGACACAAGATGTGTTTGGAGCCACACCAGGAAACATCTCACTGGGGGAGACGTAGCTGGGCAAGGTGGGAGAGCTTTGCTCTCCCCAGAGGATACTGGTCCCTGAGCGGCAGCGACTGCCACCCCTCCGTGTTTGGGCACGTGGTGTGCATTGCATTGGAGTGTTGCAGACTTTCACTAATTTGGCTCATTTGTTTCAATTTCCCCAGAGAGTTCCCCTTAGCGGATGGACATCACCCTTGAGAAACATGCCCCAGGACCTGGAAAGAGGAACTGGATGCTGCTCTCAGCATAAAGGCTCAGCGCAGAGGACTCTTCAAGGCAGGCACCCTCTGCATGCATGGCACGGTGCTGGTGGGTGATCGAAGGGTGAGAGCGAGCTCTGCTGCAGCTCGTGTCACTGATTTGGGGAAGCCCTTGGATCTCTGCAGCTTGGCTGGCTGTGGGCAGGTGGGGTGCAAGCTTAGAGCTGGTGGAAATGCATGTGAGAGCTGGCGGCCACCTAGTAACACTTGGTTTTGGTGTTGCATTGCTCAGTCATGTCTGCTGAGCAACTCGGGTTGTCCCACCTTGGTGGAGATGGAGAGCAAGGAGGTCTTTTGACCCCGAGGACATGTCCACAGAGCAGGGATGAGGCTCCTGGGCTGGTTCTGCAGGTGCTAGCCCCAAAGCTGGTTCTTCCAGAAATGCAGATATCTAAATGGCTCTTTGGAAGAGACTCAAAAGGCGCTGTCAACTTGGACTTTGGCAAACCTAAGTCTTGGCAGAGCAGAATTGGGTCTGTCTACCATGCTTGGAGAGCTTCCCAGCTCTGCTTGCAGACCTGGCCTGACTCCACACTCCCTGGACCGTTGGGTGGAGATGCCCAGTCTGCTTTGCAGGAGCTGGCTGCAGTCTGTGTTTGTGCAGCCTGGGCTGCCACCCCAGCTTGGGCCAAATGCCTCCTGGCTCACGCTGCCAGACGCTGGTGGGGTCCAGTTTGCAATAGAGCTGCCCTGAGAAGCCGGGGAGGGTGAGAAACCTCATTTGGGCCCAGCAACACCCGCATCTTGAGTTGGGGGACTGCAGCACCAAAAGGCCAAGAGCTGCGGTGCGCAAAGGCGAAGCGGAGAGAGCTCGAGGAAGCGCGGGCAGATGGGTGAAAAGGGAAGCAGAGGCCAGAAGGCTGATGCAGAACAAGGCCTGGAACTGGGTCTAGCCGCCACGAGCTTTTCCAGCCTGGCTCTTTGCGGAGCTCCCGGCACCGGTTGGCTCGAGCCCAGATACCATGCGGCCGCATTTGCCAGAGTCGGGGCTTCTTACCTTGGTGCTGCGTCAGGAAACGCAGCCCGGCTGCCTCCCAAACGCTGCGGGGTGAGCGTGCACGGTGCCGCCTCCCGCTGCAGGAATGTGCAGACTCGGGTTTCCGCTAGCTCGGGAGCCGCCGTGCCGTGCTGCGCCGCAGGGGCTCTCCGCACGCCGAGCTGGGGTGTGTTAGCGGCGCTCAGCGGAGGGTTGTGCATCCCGAGCGGCTGCTCCGGGAGGCTGGACGCAGCTGTCTCTCCTGCCGTGCTGGCTCAGCACGTGGAGGCAGCTGAGCCAAGCTTGACACGGGCACGGCCCTGCGGAGGGGCCTGCGCGGGATGCTGCGGGGTACACATGGCGGTCCAAGGTCGGGAGGGGACTTTCCCATGCTCCTGGCCACTCGTGCTGGACCCAGAGCTAACCCTGCGCCATAAAGTCAGGGTCCCGTCCTTCCCCGGTGCAGGCTCCTTGCAGCACCTGCTGCAAAGGCTGGACCTGGATCCCGCTCCAAAACTGCCAGAGATCAGCTTGTTCCTCTGGAGAGCATCTGCAGCCTCCTCCAGGAGGATCCTCACCCGAGAGGATCGCTCCCGCCGGACCCGGGTACCCCAGGAGCTTTGCATCTCCCCGTGTCTTGACATGGCCTCGGTGGCAAGCTCTAAACCCCCTCCCGGTGAGCTGGCGGAGTCGTCCCTTTATTCTGGGCATGCTGGACTGAAAACTCGCCAAGTGATAACAGAATAACGTCTCCAGAGCACAGGATGCCATGCTGAAGCCACTGCCACGGAGTGTGGCTGCGTGGTTTGGAGCTGCTGCTGGTGGTGGCCAGGACTGCTCCACCGGGACCTGGCAGACTGGCACCTCCAGGGACTGGGGCATCTCCCCCTGCAAAAAATCCTGTCTTCCAAATGTCCCTCTTAGACTGGGGTGCCTGGGTTTCTCCATGAGCCCCTTGCAGGCACCGGGACAGGCAGCCTGTCTGCACCGGGAGAGCAGCGCTGCCTGGGGAAGGGCAAATCCATGGGGAGAGTTGCAGCCCCCCGGCCTTGGCACAGAGCCCCCGGCCCCTGAAGACTGCAGCCGGTGGAAGTTGGGTGCTTGCCGAGAGCCGGGGCTGCTCCGCTTTGCGCTGCCTCCACCTTGGCGCCTGCCCCGAAGCAGCGCCGCAAGTGTAAGAGGCGAGAAATAGCTGACGACGTCGGCCACTTCCCAAAATCAGAGGCAGTGACAAACCCCTAAACGGGGAAGTGATGCACTTTTGGGATCCTCACCCTGTGCACGGGATAAATAGCTCTCCTTGGAGCAAGTCCGGGGCAGACGCCGTCTCTGGATGCTGCGGCTCGGAGGTCCCGGAGGGTGGGAGCACTCTTTCCCTGTGCGCAGAGGTACTGTTCCTGCTTCCCGGGAATGCTGGGGGCAGCGGGAGGTGCAGCACCCTGCGGTGCAAAGGTGACCCTCGCTGCCGGGGTCTTGTAGGGCGCGTGGGACCAGGCGGAGCGGCTGCACCAGCGGTGCCTCGTGCCGGCCCGCGGGAGAGCCGGGCGCAGCCAGGTCCTGCGGAGCAGGGGACTAAGGTGAGTGGCTCCTGCAGCCGGGCAGGCACCGGGTGTTTGCTCTGCACCCCGTGTCCTGGGGATGCTGCCTGCTGGCCCTGCGGTTGCATCCGCGTCGTTCCCCTTCGCCGGGCTCGGGGAGGTGGCGCGAGGCGATGGAGGCTGAGGACAAGAACAGCGGAGCTTTGCCCCTTCTTGTGCTCTGCCTGAGCTGCCACGTTTCTATGGCAATGGAGATTGGAAGAAATAACCGATATCTCTTGCGTTTGTTGTCCCCAGCCTGCAGAGACAGGCAGGCGGCAGCTCGGCGTGAGTGCAGAAATAGGTGCATAGGAGACTTAGAGGGTCCTTTGCTAGATGATGGCTTTTTCCTGCTTTCCAGTGCATAACACCTCAATACTCTCGTCTAGTCCATATTATCTTGCTAACTTGCTCTGCACAGTGTTGCTCTCCTAAACCTCCATTGGGTTATCCATGCACGCGTGAGGTTTTTATCAAGATCCCCAGCAGCCAAAGAGCATCCGAGCCGCCCCGTGTGCTGCTGGACCATGGACCCCGGGCAGGTTTAACCTGAGGGGGGATCTAGCTCCGTGCCCAGCGCTGCGGCTGAGGTTCACGCTGCAATTTCTGCATCCTTGTGCAAGACTTGGTCCCTCTGATGGAGGGTCCTGGTGGCACCACGCCGGCTGGAGAAAACGAAACTGGGTGAAGCCAGGCAGCAGAAATGAAACTTGTCCGTGGTGTGAGCATCCGGGCTGAAAAGCTGACCCTGAGAAACAGCCGGGGTGCGCGCACGGGGCATTTCCTTCCTCCTCGCCCTGCAGACCGGCAGCCCTTGCTGCTTGCGGCTGTTTCTGGCCTGGCGGAGCCGCTCGCCTCTTGGCTGGGGCAGGGGACCCCCGGGACCCCCCGCTGCAGGGAGCCCTCGCTGGCATGCACGCCTCCCCCATGTGCTCTTACTGCTCTGGCTCTGTAAAAAAAAAAGGCCACTAATCCCATTAACTGCAATTTTTTTTTTTTTTTTAAAACCATCCCACCCGTATGTGACATCGGAAAGTAAGCGCAGGCGTCCCAGGTCGCTCCCAGGGAGTCGCTGCCCAAAGCGCGCGGGGACTCTCGTCCTAACCGTGGCTGGCGTTAGTTAAAATCGAAACTGCGGTGTCCGATGGTTTGCTTCTTCCACCGTCTCTCTGCCAGTGTTTGCTCCCTGGCCGGCGCGTGGGTGAACGTCGCAGCCGACGCTTCCTCGGCGGCAGCATCGGCTCCACGGGAAAAGAGCCAAAACCACCCGTTGCTCCCAAAGGCCGTCGGCACCTTTAAACGCTTTCCTCGCCCGCGGACAGGTAGGCGTTAAACCACGTGCCCGGTGAGGCTACGCTACTGGGAAGCTTTTAACAGGGGCTGTGTGCATTGCCGAGGTCTCGTCTTGCTTAGATGTAGCTGAGGTCTTCCGGGAACAAGCTGTCAAGTCCCTTTTCTTTTATTTTTAAGTTTGCCAGAATTTAAGATTACTATTAATCAAAGAGCTCCACAGACCCTGCTGCCATAAAAACACAATATAAGCCCTTTTTAATGATCGACGTTAACTTAAAATATTATCCCTGCCTTCGTTGCTCCTAGCTCAAGACAAAATTTATAATGACAAGATTTGCATTAATAAATCCCATCTCGTAGAAAATAAGAATCAGTAGGAAGAGTGCGAAAAGAATGAAACGGCGTTGAAACGACCTGCTGAGAATCGAAATAAATTCCTAACCCCCTCTCTGCTAAAGGTCAAATAAAACAGAAATCATCCCTAATTGCCAAAGTCATTTAATGACCTTTGTGTTGCCAAACCTGCGGTTTCTGCCACGCAGTTAATACGTTAGCAGCTAAAATCTGTTTGCAAGCTACCCGGTTGTGCGAAACAGTGTAAAGCAGGGTAAATTATCTCAAGTGCCTATGCTACCTTATAAAATAAGGAAGATGTTTTGAATTAGAGAGTGAAGAGCTAGAAAGGGTTTTTAGGCTCGAGTGACCAGTGATTTTTAAGCCTGACTGCTGGCTGCACCGTGTAACCTAACATCAGCAATGTTTTTAAGTGACCCCCTTTCTTCCGTGTTTTTTTCCCCTTCTTTTTCTTTTTTTCACTCCCTATTCACATAACCAGCATTTGCTCTATTCCATGCCTGTGTGGTACATACGCTCGCCACCTCGGCATTGTATTATTCTTCCTTTACTCCCTCTGTTGAGTAAGTTCAGCAAACCGGTGTGGAGCCCGAGGCCAAACCAGCCCTCGCTGGGGGCAGCGGCGCGAGCCTGGAGCGACGCCCGTGGGGCTGCAAACGGAATATCCTGCAATTACCAAGTTTTGACGGTGGATGGTCGACGCGAATGAGTGGGGATACATGTCCCCGTGCAGTCCTTAGTGGGCAAGCTTGTGGCCAGAGGCTCGGTGGACTGCAGAGAGGGGACGCGTCTCCTGGTAGAGCTCGGGTTGAGGTGTGATGTGGCAGTGCAATGGGGAGAAAAAACGGGCTTTACCAGTTTGTATCACATCTCAAGGGCCTTTGACCCGTCTCTTTTTGCTGCCGGGAAATTCTTTGCTAAATGCTAACCGTGATGACTCCCCGTGCTCTGGGATCTCATGGCGTGAACCTCTCTTTTCCCCTCCCACCAGGACCTCGCGGGTGCCCCCACCGGACTGCCATGCTCCCGGTCCCACGACTCATCCTCCTGGCTGGCCTCGTCCCGCACGGTACGGTGCCATGTGTCCCGATGGCCAGGTCGTGCCTCCTGCCCGCCCTGGGGAGCCGGCTGGCCAAGGAGGGAGACTTTTCCTTCCCACTGCTGGCGGTTTGGCACTTGGCTTTCCAAAGCCAGCTGGTGCACCTCGCTGTTGGAAAGCATCGCCTGCCAGCCAGGCTTTTCCCAGTCGCATCCCCCTTTTCCCCCTCGGGACTTTGTCCTGCAAGGTTTTGTCTCGCACGCATCGCTCTCCTCTCCCACACTCACAGCGGTCCATCCACGGGCATTTATCACCCATGGGAGAGGAGAGCTGAGAACCGCATATGATGTCACTGATGGATGTGCCACCAAGGCACCGAGCGGTGGCCGCCCTGAAAATTTTGCTGGTGCCTTGACCCCCCTTTTCCGTTTCCTTCTCTCCCATGCAGTCCTTGGCTCGTGGGGCGTCACCTACCCCGAAGCCCTGCAGGGCCTGACGGGCTCGTGCGTGGTGATCCCCTGCACCTTCAGCTACCCCAGCAGCGTCTCGGCCAGCGCCGGCATCGTGGCCATCTGGTACAAGGATTTCGATGGCCGGAAGACCGTGGTCTACCACTCGGCGGCCCAAGACGAGGTGGACGGCAGGTTCAGGAGCCGCACCAGGCTCCTGGGGGACCCTGCTGAGCACAACTGCACGTTGCTGCTCAGGGAGGTGACAACCAAGGACAGCGGGACCTACAGGTTCAGGTTCGAGATCGTGAACGGTGACCGGTGGTCGGCTGCACGGGACATGATGCTGACGGTGTCGGGTGAGTGTTGCCGCCGTGTCCGCCCGCCCCGGCCGCGGGCGCTGTGCGGATGTCCCATCCCCTGCCCTCTGCTCTGCGTCCCCAGATGACCCCGAGCGCCCAACCACTGCGGCGAACGAGGAGATCTCCGAGGGGGCTGCGTCCACCTTCCGCTGCTCCACTCCCTACGTCTGCCCCTTCAGCAGCGTCGCCCTGCACTGGAGGGGCTACAACGCGCAGGTCTCCGCTGTGTCCACCAGTGTCCAGCTGGACACCGGCGGGGTGTATCTCCGCCAGACACTCAACACCTCCTTCTCCTGGAAGGACCACTCCAAAAAGCTGCTCTGCGAAGTTTCTCTGGGGTCCAAGAAGGCCACGGGGGAGGTCATCCTGCGGGTGAGATGTACGTGGGGCAGGGCAGAAGGACAGAGCTGCCACCTCTCCTGCAGCTGCCGTGCCTGGGTCTCTCCTGCCTCCCCGCCAGGAAGCCTTTGCTAAAAGTTGGAGCAGGGCTGCATCCAGCTCCCTTCCTCCCCATCCTCCTCCTCGCAGCTTCACACCCATCTCCATAATTAGGGCTGGCAGAGGTCCCAGGGACGCACCTGGACGTGCAGCACCTCCTCCGAGCACATCCCTCCTCACCCGGGGGGTTGGAGCCACTTGTGTCCCCCTTTGCTGCCATCAGACCTTGCTCCATTTTTTCAGTTCTCATCCGAGCAGAGCTGCCCTCTGCTCCAGGGATGGCCTGTCCGCTCGGAGGAGAGCGGCTCAGACCTCCCTTCCCGGGTGACCCTCAGATACAGATGTCAGGAAAGTCCATGGCAGCGTCCTGCAGATCCTGCTGCCTGTTCAGCTTTGCCCATCTTCCGTCTGTCTGTCCTGCAGATGTCCCTAAGGACATCAAGGTGTCCCTGAACCCCTCCACGCAGAACATCCGTGTGGGCGACACGGCGTCCTTCACCTGCACCGTGAACAGCAGCTACCCGCCGGTCACCGCGTACCGGTGGTACAAGGACGGCGCGGCCGTGGCCAGCGAGCAGGTCCTGACCCTCCAGCACGTCCGTCGTGAGGACTACGGCCAGTATCACTGCGAAGCCGAGAACTCGGTCGGGTCTGGAGCGGCGCCGGCTGTGACCCTCTACGTCTTCTGTGAGTACTGGGATGAGTCGGAGATTGAAACCCCGCTGTCGGGTGCAGGATGGGGGCCACCTCCGTTGCTGCCCTGCCACCCCAGGGGCTGGAGGGATCTCCTCTCCCCAGTCTCCAGCCTGGTTGCACCTGAGGGGTTGGGATCGGGTCTGCCCAGTGGGGAATCTCCTCCCTGTCCCGGGGGCGGCTCTGAACACGCTCCCGTCTCCTCCAGCCGCAGAGATCTCCATGAGCCCGGCGGCCGAGGTGCGGGAGGGGACCACGGCCGCGTTGTCCTGCGACGTGCCCGGCAGGGAGAACCAGGACCTCAACTACACCTGGTACAAGAACAGCGTGTGGCTCAAGGAGGGCTCCGCTCACTCGCTGGTGTTTCACGACGTGGCCGTCGGCGACACGGGCTATTACTCCTGCAAGGTGCAGAATGACCTGGGCAGCGTGACGTCCCAGGCCGTCAGCCTCAGCGTGACATGTGAGTGCCCGTGGCCGCTGCCACCGCTCTGCCAGGGACCAGGTGTCCCCGATGGACGAGGGTCCCTTTGCATCGGGTGCTGTACAAACCCCCAAGAGAAAAAACGCCTGCACCAAACACCTTAAATATCACTGAACGGGGGTGTTCAGCCCTTCTGGGTGGTTGTGAGAACACAGTAGGAGATGCTACGGTGGCAACGACTTACGGGCACGAACAACATTTGAAGATACCAAAAAGTTCTCTATTATTAAGTTATTAAAGTTGTTCTCTGTAACGGCGACCTGTCCGTTTGCTGCAACATTTACCGCTCATCCACTGCTCCGTTACAGGCCATAAACTCAGCTCGGAGCTTGCAAAGCGAGGAGCCAGCTATGATAATAACCGCTCCTGAGCTTTTGCAAGTCAGGGGAAAAATAAAATGGTCTTGGGTTTGGCTTTGACATTCTGAGAGTAAATATAACCCGCTTACGTAAGTGAGAAAGCAGCTCCAAAGAGCAGCTGTGTTTGCTGGCAGGGCTGGGCTTAAACGTGACACATGGTTTGTTATTCAGGTAGCGGACGCTGCGCTGGGGTCTCCTGAGCTGCTGTATCCAGCTGCTGTACTGAGGGCCGGCAAAGCCAGCGGTTTCTTTCCCTGTCCCACAGATCCGCCCCGGACCCCGACTATTGCCCTGTTCCAGGAGATGCAGGATGGCAAGCTGGCTATCGTGCACTGCACTGTGGACAGCCACCCGCCGGCCACCATGGCCCTCTACCACGACGGGAACCTGGTGGCCACCACCAACTCCCACGCGGCGCCCAACCAGCGGCTCAGCATCACCACCTCCCGCAACTCCCTGCGGCTGGAGATCCGCGCCGTGGTGTCCACGGACAGCGGGGAATACCGCTGCACGGCCAGCAACGCCTACGGCAATGCCACTGCTGCCAGGCCGTTCACTGCCCGGAGTAAGTCCCATCATCCTGGTTGCCTCCCGGTGGAAAGGTGCTGCTGAAAGTCTTGATTTCCCTGAGGGCTTGCTCCTGTCCCTAGGTCTTTGAGCATGGTCCCTCCTCCAAAGGTTCTCCAGGCACAGATGAAACCTGGGGTCCATCCGGGTGGTTTCTGCCCAGCAGGATGGGCTATGCCATCCTGAAGCCTGGCTGGGACCTGCTGGAGTGCCCCAACCTCCTCCAGGCCACGTGTGCCCAGGCACAGTCCAACCTCAGGGAGCCAGGACATGATGGGGACGTGCCAGGACGAAGGCAACGAGTGGGTGCAGGAGCTCAGAAGGGACCCAGGCCCCCGGTATCAACCGATCATCTCCCCAGCTTGGCACTGGAGGGGCATCTGCTGCCATCTAAACTGTGTGTCCGAAGCAGCGACAGCTCATGGCACGCTTGGGGCAGGTGCCCTCCTCCCAGCACTTCCACAGGCTTTGGGTATTTCGAAGCCATTTGCGAAGCTGGAGACTTTTTTGAATTTTATTTTTAAAAATGCCACAAAACCTGTAATGAAGTCTGTCAGACCCATTTCTTCCCTTTCCCCGCAAGCCCCAAGCGATAACCGATCTCAAGCAGGAGCAGTTCCTCCTGCTTCCTCCCTTTAGCCGTTGGCCGCTTCCCCAGCTCTGGAGTTCACGGGGCAACGTGGCTCCTTCAGCCGCATTCAGAGGGAGAGGGGAAAGCCCAAGATGAACCAGTCCCAAAGGATGTCGAAACAAAATGTCCCTGAAGTTCCAATTCCAAAGGGAATGAACATCAGTTTGGGTGTTGGGGTTAGTTGGCTTGGCTTTGTTTTGAATAGTCTGAGATGTCTCCGTCCAAGTGCCTCAGCTGGTGGAGGAGCAAATGGTCTGAGCAAGGTGGGAGCAAGACTGCATCCCGGGGAAGTGCCTGGGGCTGCAGCGAGCCTGGGGCAAACGGCTCGGACGGTGACATCTCCGTCTCGCTTGCTTCCCAGGGTCCTCGTGGCTTCGTTGGCTGAAGCTGCAGCTAGCCCGCTGGAGGAAACCAGGGCGCGGGACCTCTGCTCCGGCAGAGCCTCGGGGAGGGCAGAGGTCTCGCGGCAGCGGTTTCCCTTCCCTCCCTGACGGCCCGTCTCTCCCACCCCTCCCTCAGCTGCGTGGGTGCTGATCCGGCCCTCGGCGGAGGTGCGCGAAGGGGACGCCGTCACCCTGACGTGCCAGGCCGCCCAGCCCGCGGACACCTACACCTGGTACAAGAACGGCAGGCGGCTGGCGGAGAGCTCAGAGGCGGCGCTGCTCTTCCCGTCCATCCGCGGCCGGGATGCGGGCGCTTTCCACTGCCGAGCCTGGAGCAGCAGCGGAGGCGGTGGCAGCGACACCTCGGCGGCCGTGCCCCTGCGCGTGCTCTGTAAGTGCCCTCTCCCCGCGAGGAGGTGAGCATCCCCCAGGGATGACCCCAGCGCATGGATAAGTACGCGGGGAGCCCCTGGATCCAAGCCACTCCGTTGGGAACGCCCTGCTCCCACCACCTGCACGCTGAGCTTGGGCTGCTCTAGCTAACACTGACGGCGCCAGGCTTTTTCCATCAGGCAAAAAGCTGAAGAGCTCTTGAGTAGAAATGTTCAGAGTTCAGAAATTTCCCTTCTGGAGGTAAATTTGCAATTTTGGGGAGGGGGTGGGAAATGGTAAAAATCCAGAGAATTTCAGAATTCCCAAGAACCAAACAATTTTAACATGTCCTGTGAAACTACGTTCAGTTTCTCGGAACAGGGAAGGTCGTCCTGATCCTGCATTTCGCTGTGATAAAATCACGCTATTCCAGTTTGATTTCACCTTCCAGCTGTTTTCTGTGCTATAAAACATAGTCTTCCCTGAGAGCAAACCCGGAGAGATACAGTTGGAAAGTCCTGACAGAGGGGTGTTTTTTTTTCATAAGGGTAGGAAACATCCATCAGAGCTGGGCCCCAGGCGCCTGCACCGCTGGGCTCTCTGCAGACCACGCTCCGCGTTTTTGAGCGTGGTCCGTCACGGCAGGAGCTCCGCAGCCGCTCCCGGATGAGAGGCTGTCGGATGCGTCGGCTCGTGGAGGTCGTTAAAGCAGACCTCGGAGTAGCGGTAACCCCGAGTCTTGCACAGCTCGTGTTTCTCCCAGCTGCAGCCTCTGCCCCTTTGCCGCTGCATGACCCAGCGAGGGGAGGGAAGGCGCGTGCTGGGAGAGGAGGCACAAGGCTGTGGGCTTCCCAGCAGGTCCTGTCCGGAGGTTTGGAGCCACGTGGCATTGCCTCCTGTGGTTAACAGACCCGGGCTCCTTCCTTCTCTGGGCTCTGGAGCGGGATCTCCCGCAGCCGCCCCGCTCCTGCTCTTGGTGCCGGGGAGGAGGGGGCAGAGATCAGATGCAGCTCCAGGCTGCAGACACCCTGCTTGGGGTGCGAGTCTGAGCTCTTCTGAGCCACCAGAGATCCAGCCTCGGCCATCGGTGGTGGCCACGGAGCTGCCAGGCTCAGCCTGCCGCCTGCACCCAATTTGGTGAGCCGGATCAGTCGCTCCCTCGGCTCCGTGGCCAGTAGTGGGAGCACAAACACCTGAGCTTGGACCTTGAGCTCAACCCAGCTGGGGAAAAAAGAATTCCTGGGGGATGCAAGTCCCTTGCACAGAGCGGGCGGCTGTGCCCGGGGACCCTGTGGTCTGGCAGCCGGAGGGTGGGTGGGATACTCAAGAGCATCTCAAGTAGCATGAGAAACTAGTGACTACATCCGCAGTTGTCTGATGGTCCTCAGCAGCAGAGAGGGGATTTCTTGGGGTTCTCGTAATCTCAGGGATTGATAATATTCTCAGCAATGCTGTTTTACCCTGGCAGTCCCGCCAAGACTACCTGTGATGAGCTCCTTCCTAGAGACCCAGGGTGGGCACCTGGGCATCATTCAGTGCACTGTTGACAGTGACCCGGAGGCCCAACTGACCCTACTGAGAGGAGAAGAAGCAATAGCCTGCACAGGGGACTGCCACGCAGCCACCAACCCGCGGGTCCACGCGACCCCATCGTACAACAGCCTGAAGGTGGAGATCCGTGAGGTGGTGCTGGAAGACGAGGGGACCTACGTGTGCTTGGCAAGGAACCTGCAAGGCAACGCAAGCGCCTCTATGGACTTCACGGCTGAGAGTGAGCGTCGCGCTGGGGTGTCGCGGAAGGGGCAATGGGAAGGCCTGGGGGTCAGGACAGACCCAGGTACCACACATCCCTGCACTGGGGAGAAGGATGGAGAGCTGGTCTTGTAAGGGGAACGTAGAAGAGCTTCCAGCTAGAGGGCTGAGAAGAAGGTCTGAATGCTCTCTAGGAAAATCCTGGGAGACGGGAGGAAGGGGAGGGAATTCCTAGAGAAAGAGAAAAGCCTGGGAAGATTAAGGACAGTGTGGGATTGCACAAGTGCCATCTCCTGCGGGTGCATTAACCCCTGTGCTGTTGGGGCCCTGGGTGGCTGTCTGACACCCCGTCTACCGGGTCCTGGAGGATGGTGTTTGGCACCTGGCCCCTCTGATGCTGCCTTAGCCCCAGAGGAGGCAGAGGGCTGGGGTTTGCTGTGGGGAGCAAGGGGAAGGGAGACGTCTTGGCCTTCCGCGCATCGCTGTGCGTTGCATTTCCCAGAGGAGGCTGCTTTCTGCAAAGCCGTAAGCGTCCAATTCGGGCTCGAATTGCGACTGAACTCGGGGGAAATTAAAACCAGCTTCCCTGCGCGCAGATGAAATACTAGCTATCGCAAGCATCTGCGGGCCACGACTGTGTCGCACACGATGGGGGGAAAAAGGGGTGGGCGGCTGTCTGCTGGGAAGGCAGGAGAGGCGACAGCCAGTTTGGCGCGACTGGCTCGGCTGCTGCCGCCTTCGGAGACATCTGGCAAACCTTGCGAGCATTTGGAGCCCCTCGCGGCTCGCGATGCTGAGCGCTGTCTGGCGGCAGCGCTTCCCGTGCCGCGCTCGGGAGCAATGCAGGCACGCACCGGCACTGCGCACGCACCGCCTGCATGCGCGCCGCCAGGCACGGACCCGCTCCCACGCCTCCGCGCGCCTTCGCATCTGCATCCAGCCGCTCTGCGCACGCACGTAACGCGCTGGAGCTCCCGCTTGCCTCTCCTTACGCCTCGAGGTCTCTTTTTTTAAGAACTGTCCCCATCTTGGCGTGCCAGGATTAGCTGGCGTTTGCCTTCTCCTGGAACGGTCACGACTAAATGTCCTGACTGCCCACGCTACGCCCGCGTGCCGGCATGCCCCAGGCTTTGCAAAGCTCCTGCGGATGAGCCTGCAGCACGGTTGGCTTTCCCGGGGCCGCCTCTGAATCGCTCTTGCCTCTGCCGTGCCCTAGCTGCCCGGATCCAGGCGGCTCCCTCCTCGCGGGTGCTGGAAGGCCAAGCCGTCAACCTGACCTGCTGGGTGAGCAGCGACTCCTCGGCTCTGCCTAACTTCACCTGGTACCGGAACGGCCAGCGGCTCGCCGAGGCCTCGGCGGCCTCCCTGGCGTTTCAGCAAGTGGCCAGCACGGACGCTGGGCTCTACTACTGCAAAGCGACGACGGAGAGGACCAGCCGGAGCTCGGCTGCGGTCTCCCTGGACGTGTTGTGTGAGTGCGGCCCTGGGATATCCTGGCTCCTGCAGGAGCAGGTCCCTGGGGCAGGGAAGGAGTGTGGCTGTGACCAGAAGAAGAGCGGGAAGAGCCCTTGCTCTTGCTGAGCTGGTGCAGGCACGCGGGAGGGATGTGAGCACACATGCGCCTTTGCAGGAAGCCAATAAGGGGGAGCACGTGGCGTATTTGTGCATGCATGGATGGATGGATACGAATGGGAGCCACTGAGCGAGCCTGCCCCTCTCCTCCTGCCTGCAGTCACCCCTGTGCTGCTCCTTTCTGCATCCAACCGCTCTCCTGGCCTCTCCAAAACCCACGAGTGCTTCTGTTGCAGCCTCCAAGTCTCTGCTTCCCCCTGCCCAGCTGCAAAAACAAGGGGCCTCTCTGCTCCTTGCTGGTCACGCAGCTTCTCCAGGAAAGCTCTTGAGCGGGGATATCTGCCGCCGTCTCTATTTCCCCACTGAACAAGTCTGCGTTCAGTGCGTGTCCGAGCATGTATATGCGATCAGGCAGGTGCGAAGCTGCACGGCAGAGTATGTGTATGTTTGAGAGTGACTGCGTAGCATTAGCCCGTGCAGGTATCTGCTGCAGGTGGAGACCGAGTGGTCCCTCTGCGATTCCTGGTCTGACAACACCCTGGCCAGCAGAAACCTTCCTTCCCCTTTCGAAGGAGGTTCAGTTTGTTGCTGTCTCTCTGCAAGTCCTCTGATGGATGCTGGTTTCTGCGAGAGTCCACGTGCGGGGGGGCCTGGTAGTCATGCATGAGCCACGGAGCAGCGTGAGAACTCTTCAAAACAGTTCTGGCACCAAAACAGTGTTTCTCCATCCTGTGCAGACCCCCCGAGGGGCCCCCGGGTGACTCTGTTTCTGGAGACGCAGAGAGGAAGGCTGGCCATCTTCCAGTGCTCGGTGGAGAGCAACCCTCCTGCCCAGCTGGACCTCTACAAGGGAGACGAGCTCGTGGCCTCCAGCGACCCGGGGAGCAGCCCCAGCCAACGGGTCAGCGTCACGACCTCCCCAAATGCCCTCCGAGCAGAGATCCGGGACATCACGCTGTCGGACGAGGGCAGCTACCGCTTCGTCGCTACCAACGCGCACGGCACCGTGTCCCATCGCCTGTATTTCCGTGTGCAGAGTGAGTACGGGACGACGTCGCGGTGGGCTCGCTGATGCCCTGCCGCGCTGGGCTCACCACCAGGCCCAACGCCATGGTGCAGGGAGGTGGCACCATCCTGGGGACCAGCTGTCTCCATCTTGGTGGCAGCAGCAGACCTGGTACCTTGCTCACACCCTTGAGGTGTGATCACCCCACCGCAGCAGGACTGGGAGTGGGGAGGGTAGGGAAGACCTCTTTGGAAAGATCCCGCCAGCCAAGGCACGACGTACCTCCTCAAAGTGCATCCTTGCATGCTCTGACGCGGTGGGAAATGTTGTGAGAAAGGTGGGCTGAAGCATGACCCGCTCTGTGGCAGGCGAGAATTAACATGAAACGTGACCTTTTCTCCGTGTTTCTGCCTTTATGCTGCTGTCCGATGGGAGGAGATAGTACTCCAGGAGTTGTCCCCCTGATGAGAGCAGTTGAGAGAAATGTCACTGAGCATCTCAGGCTATGACCAGACAACCCAAAACAGCTAAGCTACCACAGCTGGGTGTGCTCCTGCTCACCGCAAATCACAGCAGGGAAATGGTTTATGTTAAAGCATTTTATATAGAAGCCAGCATAAGCCAGTGTCTGGCATGCTCTGTTTTGCAGCTCAGCTGACGAGTTGTCGCCTCTTAAGGTGACTTCTAGAACTCCTCAGCCCATATCCTCAGAAATGGTTCGGGTGGGATGTTTCATTCCTGGTAGTGTTCGATGCAGAGCATCGTGTCTCCACGGTGAGGAAGGGCTCTCTGTGCCCAGGGGCTCTGATATGAGCTGGTAGCCCATCGCCTGCATGGATGGCTTCCCGGGAAGGCGGAAAGAGGCCTCCGTGGCTGCTGAGGGCTGGTGTTGGTGCAGAATCAGCACTCCAGACCCAGACACTGGGGAACACTTGGCTCTGCACCCAGACCCTGAAACTCTGCGGTTGGCCAACACCTTAGACGTACAGGGAATTTATCAGGAATCCAGAAGTGAATTCATTTTCTGGACTTCTGGGTTGGGATTTGGCTCTCTGAGTGATAGATCTAAATGCATGTGTCTGCATGGACATGTCTACTGCCAGCACCAATGCTGCCTAGCATCCATGGCCTCTACTGATTATAACAGGAGCATCAATAGGTTCATCATCATTATACAAGATATGTGGTTCAGATTTTGTTGCATGCTAGTTAATCCTGCTGGGCAGTGTCAGTTCAGTCTCGGGGTGTGGAGATGGTCTGGGTGGCCTCAGGAAGGCTCTTTCAAACCTGGTTCGTGCAGCTCTGTGACACCTCCTAGCCCATCGCGAGCTCCAGCTTGTCGTTACAGGCCTGTCTTGGGGGCTGCTCAGGGAAAGGAACTGGTCCCCACCAAACCCTGCTGTGCTGCTCTCTGAACTGATTGTGGCTTATCTCCATGCTCTAGCGGCCAGAGTCCTTGTTGTGCCATCCACGGAGGTGACTGAAGGCGATGAAGTCTCCCTGACATGCGACTTGATGGGAGACCCACTGGAGGACACCATCTACTCGTGGTACAAGAACAGCAAGCAAATCCAAGAAAGCTCAGACAACTTCCTTGCCCTGCCCCATATCTCTAGTGAAGCCATGGGCTCCTACCACTGCAAAGCCCACAGTCCCACGGGAGCCAGCACCAGCATCTCTCCGTCCATCAGCCTGCGTGTCTTCTGTAAGTGGGATCACCTTGGGAAATACTGAGGGAAAAGTGAGACTGGAAGCAGGGTGCATCCCAGAGCTTGGTGTTTCGAGGCAGGGAGCAGGCAGCATCCAGGCAACAGGGTTATCTGGTCTAATTCCAGGGGCAATGGATGGACAGCAAAGAGGGCTTGGCTCAGTGCTGGGACGAGCTTTGCTTTGATGCGCTGCTTTGCAAGGCACATGGCAGCAGCCAGGGGAGAAGCTGGGGAGAGGACACGGAGGGTGCCGGAGCAAGGCAGGGCTCAAGTAGGGCTGCGAGGCAGCATATCAGGCTGGAGCCAGCTGTGGTGGCATTGCACGGCCCTAACTGCTGGTGCTGTCCCCGGTGCCCCATGTCCCAGGCACAGAAAGAGGCTGGGTTTTGATCAGGGCTCTGCAAATTTTAAGATGAGACATCCTTTACCCTTAGAAATGGCACAGTGTTGAAAGCAGAATGTTCTATAGAAACATATCTCCTCCATAAAGGAGAATTCCTTGGTCTGGAATAAAACCCACCTCGGTCAAACACATCCCATTTCAAACAGTACCTTCTGATCAGAAATGGTGTGGCCATCCCATGTCTCATCTGCATGCTATATCACATAAAATGGAGGGGGAAATTGCAATAATGATTGTTTCAGTTCTGTTAAAATGACATGTTTTCAACTGACCTGAATTTACCTTAATTTTTCAAGACTTCAGTTTGGGGGAAATAATGTCTTTCTGGGATGGAGGGGAAAAAGTGGGAAAGGGAAAGTCTGGTTTATGCTCTGCTGCAAGTGTGGGATGCTGCTGACCTGGGGCTGGAGCTGGGTGCTAGAAGAGGGGTGTCAAGAGCCTCTCCAAGCACCCTGGGGTATCCAAAATCCGCATGGGGATGGCAATGTAACATGGGACCTGGAGGGGGTGAGAGCCCACCTGGACCAGAGGTGGAGACCGGGCAGGATGAGGGCATGCAAAGGGTTTGTTCAACATACACACAATGTCTCGCCTGGGCAGATCCACCCCGTGAGCCCATGTTGACCTCCTTCCTGGAGACATCCGAGGGGCAGCTGGGCATCCTGCAGTGCACCGTGGACAGCAACCCGCCGGCCGAGCTGGCTCTCTTCAAGGGAGACGTGCTTGTGGCTTCCACCGCGCAGCCCCAGCCCGCGGCCCCGCCACGGCTCAGCGCGTCCTCCTCGCTCAACAGCCTGCGGGTGAAGATCCACGCCGTGGTGATGGAGGACGAAGGGGAGTACGTGTGCTTGGCCAGCAACGCCTACGGCAACGCGAGCACTGCGGGGAACTTCACCGCAGGGAGTGAGTGTGGGGCCGGTCCTGCCTCGAGGGCCGGGGATGGGGCTGGGAGCGGGGACGGGACTGGGACTGAGGCCCCAGATGCCGGGTGCATGAGTTGTGGAGGGAGCGATGGACGCAGTGAGGCTGGCATGAAGATGTGCAGGTGGACGTGAGCAAGCTGGAGGATGCTTATGGAGAAGGGAAGTGGAGAGAAAGAGAGAATAGGATAGGTAGTATAGAAAGTGGGAAGAAATAGAGAAAAGTGTTTATGGGGAGGGATGGAGGGGCAGATGGTTATGTCAGAAATGCATTGTATTCCCGAACAGCTGTGTGTGTCTCCTGCACGCTGTTGGGGAAGGATCCACATGGAGAAGGAGCTCCGGCTCCCTCTTAGAGGCAATGCAAAGATCTTGCTTTGCTCTAGAAAGCTCCCATCCAGGTTATTGTCAGCCTTGGCCATGCCAGCACGTTCATCGTCACCCCCGGGTTGTCCTGGGTGGGGAGAGCGTTTGCAGAGATGGGCTAAGGCGATTTCATGGCCTCTTGTCTGGAAGGACGACAGCCCAAAACGGCAGCGCCAACCTGTGCCAGGTCTCCCATCAAATTACCCACCGCTTTCCTGCCCGCCCGTCTTGCAAACACCTCTGCCCCCGCAGAAGTCGCTCTGCCCAAGTTTTGTTTCTCTTCCTCCTTCCGCCTCAGCCGCCAGGGTCTGGATCTCTCCCTCTCCGGACGTCCGCGAAGGGGATGCCGTGAACCTGACGTGCGCGCTGGCCCGCAGCGGCCGGGGAGCGCCGAGCTACACCTGGTACAAGGACAACGCCTGGTTCAGCGGCGGCCCTGCCCCGTCGCTCGCCTTCCCCCGGGTGGCCAGCAGCGACGCCGCCTCCTACCGCTGCGCCGTGCAAACCCCCGAGGGCACCCGGAGCTCGTCCCCCAGCACCTTGAACGTCCTCTGTAAGCTTTTTTCCGGGTTGCAAAACCTCCCCAGGTTCCCACCTAGGGCCCTATTGCCAGTCCCGGGTCCTAACCAAGCCCAGCTTCTCGCCCCCAGGCCCATGCCTGGAAATCCAGAATGGGTGAACTGCCCCACGCAGGGGCCGCAGGAAATTTCAGTGAAGTTCCCTCTCTCCGAATTCCCCAACTTCACGTTCTGTGTTGAGAGTGGGAAAAGAAAAATGTTTGGCTTTCAAGAAACATTGCGTGATTTTTTTTTTTTCTTCCTGATTTGGAAAATGAGAAACAGACCTTGTTTAAAAAAAGACACGCACAAGAAAATGTAGTTGCAAGTCAGAACGGAAGATTTTCCTTTTTGGTAGAAAGAGATGTCTTTAACTTATAAATCTGTTGTGGTTGAGTAGCTCTCCTGGAAAAACCCTGCAGAGAAACTCAGGCCTAGGCACTGAGTTTATTGTTTCTCTCCCTCCTCCTGATTTTGGATGGGGAAGGGAAGATGGATGCTGCCAAAAAAAAAAAAAAAAAAAAAAGAAAAATCTTGGCATTACGGGCCTGAATAGCAATGCACTTTTGTGTGGCTTTTCCGCCAGCCTCGCTATAAGGGTTTCCGTGAATTGCTGGGCAAAAGGGTTTTCTCCAGGGAGGGCGGCGTGGGCAGCGGGATGGTGACAGGAGCGGGAGCAGGAGCAGCGGGATGGCAGCGGCAGCCCGAGCCGGGCCGGCCCATGTGCCCCCAACCACGAGCGCTGCAGGGTGGCGGCGAGTGACGGCGTTGCAGGATAAAAATGGGCTCAGAGAATTATCCCGGGTGTTATTTTGAACGACGGCCAGATTGGAGGAAGCTGCAGCAGCCCCGGGCTGGGGGAGGAGGCAGAGCGCCCCGAAAAAGGGCCGCGTTACCCCCCCCCACCGCTTAGCAAACCCAGCGGAGAAGCATCATCGCCCGCGTTCGCAGCCCTGCGGAGAGCGAGATCGGCCAGTGCCACCTGCCGAGTGCTGCGGGCGCGGGAATTTCATCCCTGCACCGCTCTGCCAAGCCCCGGACGTTTCTGAGTTATCAAAACGAGTGGTTTTCCTCAATTCAGCTTCTCTTTTTCCTCTCGCTTCCTCCCCAGACCCCCCGAGGAACCTGAGGCTGAAGGCTTTCCTGGAGACGGGCGAGGGGCCGGCGGTCATCCTCGCCTGCGCCGTGGAGAGCAACCCGCCCGCCGAGCTCACCCTGCGCAGGGCCGGAGAGGTGCTGGCCGCCAGCCCGGCACGGGGCAGCGCGGGGCGACCGGAGCCCAACGCCCTGCGGCTGGAGCTGGGGACTGCAACGGCGGCGGCGGCGGAGGGCGAGTACGAGTGCCGGGCGCGCAGCCCCCTGGGCAGCTCCCGCACCTCCCTGCACCTCCGCTTGCAGCGTGAGTCTGGCGGGGCACCTGGCCGAGATGCCGGGCGTTGCTGTCCGGCAGCCGAAAAGGGGCTGCGGGAAGGGCAGGGGCGTGCGTTTGGCCCTTCCTGCTGTTTGGGCAGCCCAGGCATCCATGCATGAAGGAGCCCGGTGGTTTCGGGGCGCTGGAGAAGACCTTTCCCGCCTGCAGGCGAGGATGGGCAGCCGGAGCCTCCACCTGGCGCTGCCCCTTGCTGTTAAAGGGGTGGTGTGAGGTCTCCCTGGAGCAGGGAAATCCCATGGGGCAACTGCTGCACCCACGGCTTGGGGGGCTTGAGAGCTCAGAGGTCTCGTGGGGTTCAGGGGTTTCATGGAGCTCGCAGGATTCAGGGGGAATTGGGGGGGCCCACAGGACTCAGGGGTCTTGTGGGGCTCAGGGGGCTCGTTCTTGGAGAGCTCATGGGTCTTGTGGGATGTGGGGGTCTTGTGGGTCTTGGGGGGGGGTTTGGGGAGTTTGTGGGTCTTGGGGCTTTGTGGGGTCTTGGGGGGCTCAGAGCTCATGGGTCTCATGGGATTTGGGGAGCTCGTGGGTCTCGGGGGTTTTGGGGCGCTTGGGTGCTCAGCTTGTGGGGCTCATGGATTTGAGGAACTCATGGGTCTTGGAGGTTTGGGGGGCTCAGGGGGGTTGGGGAGCTCGTGGGTCTTGGGTTTGGGGGGCTCGGGGGTTTTGGGGAGCTGGGTCCGTGCAGCTCTCTGCTCTCCCCGCAGCCGTCAGGGTGGTGGTGCAGCCGGCGGCCGAGGTGCCCGAGGGGACCGGCGTGACGCTGACCTGCGAGGCCCCCGGCGCCCGCCCGGGCACCGTCTACGCCTGGTACAAGAACACACGGTGGCTGGCAGAGGGCCCCACCGCCACGCTGGCCCTGGCTGCCGCGTCGCCCGCCGACGCCGGTGCCTACTCCTGCCAGGCCGGCGCGGGACAGAGCGGCCGCCGGGCGCTGCCCGCCGCCCTGCGCGTGCTCTGTGAGTGAGCGGCCGTCCGGAGCCGTGCACGGCGCCCGTTGCAAGCCTGGGGATGCAACCGCGGGGCCCGGGCAGGGAGCGCTGGGGGGGTCCCCCATGCAACAGGGGTCCATCCAGGCCATTTCCAGAAGGGGCTGGATTGCTGCCGGTCTGCCGGGGAGCTGGAAGGGAAGGGCTGTGTCGCCACCTGCTGCCTCCTGCCCCCTTCCCGTGGATGCCCAGGCACCGCGCGGTGTCTCGGACCCCTGGCACCCTGCAGCCCCGCTGCTGGCCCGGGGCTCCCATCGCAGGGGTCCGCGGGGTGGGAATGCAAGGAGGGGAGGGATATCTGCAGCTTGCACGGACAGGGGCTTGCATGACCGTGCCCTGTGCCTCCGCCTGGACCCTTGCAGCTGTGTGAAGCGATGCTGTTTCGGCAACGCTGCAGAGACGGCTCAGCTGCGCTGGCTCGGGAGAGGGCTGCTTCAGGCACGGGCATTTCCAGGGCTTGGATTGCGCCCCTTCCCCTCCAGCTGCAGACAGGAATAAAAGAAAACCCCACCTGGGAAGAGAGCGATGGTTCCCTGATGCCAGGCTCCATCCCCAGAGCCAGGAGGGTGTTTTCGAGGAGGCAAACGCTGTCTTTGTGTTTGCAGACGGCCCCCGGGACCTGTCCCTTACAGCTTTCCTGGAGAGCCCGGGGGGGCGGCGGGCCATCCTGCACTGCACCGCCGACAGCTACCCGCCCTCAGCCATCACCCTGCGCCGGGGCTCCGACCTGGCTCCCGTGGCCTCCACGCAGGGCGCCTCCGACCCGCGCCTGAGTGTCCAGGCGTCGCCCAACTCCCTGCGGGTCGAGCTGAGAGCCGTGGTGCCGGAGGACGAGGGGCCGTACGTCTGCTCGGCCAGCAACGGCTACGGCGCCGCTTCGACGTCCGTGCGCTTGGCCGCGGAGCGTGAGTGTCCCCGGGGGACCGCCGCGTCCTCGTCCGCGAGCGGCCCTAGCACGGGGACCGGCAGCGGGATTGCTGCTGTTGCACCGTGATCCCCAGGGAAACTGGGGGGCAGATGCCGAGCTGAGCGTTGCACGGTCCCGGACGGGGGGCTGTGCCCGTGCTGCCCCGTGCTCGTGCCTCCACCGCTGCCGCGGGAGCCCGGGGTGCGCTGGGGTTTGGGGCGATGGAGTTGGCCAGTGAAACCCCATGGGGGTCCCTGGCCAGCCGCGACGAGCCAGGGAGACCGTGGGGTTTGGAGCTGCGCCTGGAGGCTGGGGGTGGCGATGGCTGATAGGAGGCAGGGTTATGTCTGGGGGGGCTTTAGCAGCTCCCCTAAAATCAGCCTCTGCAGGCGTAGCCTTGGGAGCGCTGGAGATGGGTGGTGGTGAGGGCCATCCCATGCACTCATCCCGGCTTCCCGGCACCTCCGGCTTTCCTCCTCCTCCTCCTCCCCAGCCGTCAGAATCGCCATGGAGCCCTCGCCCGAGGTCCCCGAAGGTGCCGCGGCCACCCTGACCTGCTCGGCGGCCCCGTGGGTCGGGGAGGAGGCGAACTTCACCTGGTACAAGAACGGCCGGTGGCTGCAGGAGGGACCGGCCGGCTCCCTCGTCTTCGCCCGGGTCTCCAGTGCCGACGCCGGCTCCTACCGCTGCCAGGCGAGCGGGACGCGCGGCAGCGCCGCCTCGGCCCCGGCCAGCCTCAGCGTGACCTGTGAGCCTGCCCCCGTGCCGTGGCATCCCCCTGAGTCACGCGTGGGCTGGGGACCAGCCTGGCCTCCCTCCTCTTCTCTTTCTTTCCCCCCCTCCTTCCTCTTCTTTCTTTCCCCCCCTCCTCCTTCCTCTTCTCTCTCTTTTTTCCCCCCTCCTCCTTCCTCTTCTCTCTCTTTTTCCCCCCTCCTCCTTCCTCTTCTCTCTCTTTTTCCCCCCTCCAGACCCAGGGCAGCCGGCAGTGGGTTTTGCATAGCTGGTGATCACAGCCACCCCTGAGAGCCCCAAACTTGGAGCCAACACGCTCTGAGCCTGGAGGGGACTCACCAGGCGAGGCCGAAGGCCAGGGAGGGGCTGGCGAACTGGAGATGGGGGTGAAATCTCCAGCCCTGGGGAGGGCTCGCACCGGGCAGCCCCTTGCTCCAGGTGCCGCGGTGGGGGGGTCCCGGTGCTGTAGCCCCCCCCCGCCAGCCCCATCTCCCCCCCCCTTGCAGACGCCCCCCGGGGCTTGTCCGTCCGCACCTTCCTGGAGAACCGCGGCGGGCAGGTGGGCATCGTGGTGTGCACCGCCGAGAGCCACCCGCGCGCCGCCCTCGCCCTGTACCGCCGCGGCCACCTCCTGGCCTCCAGCCGAGCCGCCGCCGCCGCCACTGCCACCACCGCGGGACAGCGGCTCCGCGCCTTTGCCTCCTACAACACCCTGCGGCTGGAGATCCAGGGCCTGGGGCCGGAGGACGCGGCCGAGTACACCTGCGTGGCCGACAACGCCGCCGGCAACGCCACCGCCAGCGCCTACTTCGACGTCCGCAGTGAGTAACCCTGCGGCGTCCCCGCGGAGAGGGGGGACACGACGGATCCTGCCCTGGCGATGCCGTGGCACGCTGCTCCCTGCTCCGTGCGTCCCTTTGCAAGCAGCAAGTTCAGCGGAAAAGGCGGTTTTAGGGCGAGGGGGGCGACTGGCCAAAGTGTGCGGCTGCAGGCAGGGAGGAAGGCGGCCGGGGCTGTCGCTGCCCAGCGTTTAAGTTTCCCTCCTTTTAGAAGGAGCTAATTCCGTCCGAGGAGTTTTTCCTCTTGAAGGGTCTGACGGCTACTTTTTAAGGACTATTAAAAAAAAAACCAAAACCCTAGGAGCAGAAAACTGAGTTGAACGTTACAGACCCAGCAAAAGCACGAGGAGGAACTGGTGCAACGAAAGGCAAAGCACGGTGATGCTGTTTATCGCTGGGCTGGTCCCCCGGGGGACAGGACACGCATCCAGAGCGGGGTGGCACAGGCACGTGCCAGCCGGGGCCGGTGCAGCGGGTACCGGCACACCGGGAGCAGCCACCACCACGGCTCAGCCCCAGCGGTGGCACGTGGCTGCTTCGCTGGCCGGCTGCCCCCAGACCCCGGGAACGGCTGCAGCGGGGGACCCACGCGCATGCAGGGGGGGACGGGGACGTCACCCTCTGCCCCGGCTGCCTCAAGCCGTGCTGGCCCACGCGGAGCAATCCGGACCGGAGAAAAGCGGCTCTGCCACCGCCGTGGCGGGGAGCAGGGTCACTGGGAGCAACCGTCCGTCCTCTCCCTCTGCCCGCAGCGCTCTCCCACCTCCTCGCGTTCACCGTCCTGGCGGGGCTGCTCACCGCGCTGATCTGCGCCGCCGCGGTGGCCTTCGCCGCTGCGAGGCTGTGGCCCAGGTAACCTTGCTTTGGCCTCGTCCTGCCGGGGTGGGCTGGGGCGAGGGGCAGGACCGGGCCGGGAGGGAGGGAGAGCTGCAGCCCTCGTGCTTTGCTTGGGGGGGGGGGGGGGCCGCGGATCCGCAGCGAGGAGCGTGGTGGGGACGGCAGGGCACAGCTCCCCGCGCAGCTGCTGGCTGAGCTTCTCCTGGCTGATCCATCCCGTGGCAGCAGCCGCATCCCATGGCAGAAGGTTGCCCCGTGGCGGGTACCGCACCTCGCTGGGCTTTCCTCTGCGCCTCTGCGATACCCTTTTTTTAATGATAACCACCACGCTTCTCTTTCGCTCCCTCTTCCCGCCTAGGATGAGGAAGATTTGGGGCCTGCCGAGCGCTGAGGACACCTTGGAACTGAACAGTAAACGGGAGCAGGCGCAGGTAGGACCCGCGCTGGGGCACTGGGACCCCTTTCCTGAGCTCTGGGGAGATCCCTGCGAGGAGACCGTGGGCTCCAGCGTGCTGGAGAGCAGGCGGGAGGCATGAGACCGCTTCTGGGAAGGGCCTGGTCCTGCAGGCTCCCGGACTCGCCCCACGGTTCGCTGCTCCCAGAAGCTTTCTGCGCCATGCCCTCGTCTCTGACCCAGGCCTCCTTGACAGTTTTCTCCCCACATCACCTATTTTGAGGTCTCGTGAACTTCCCCAGCTCCCCAGGCTGACTGCAGCCCATGAAACACGTGTTGGGCAATGGCTGGAGAAGGACTTTTCTGGTGCTGCTGGGAACAACAGTTACCAAAGTCCCCAAGAGCTTTCAGGTGTTGCGCTGGTGGGAGGATGTAGGTCCAGCCCACGAAGGTGTCTGGATGCTCAAGTCTGGATGGGGGTTAAGGAAGCCAAATCACACCCGCTGGCTGATCCAGGTCTCAAAGACAGGCTGGAATCTGGCCCAGCCTGGGCTCAGTTTTAGTCTGTGTTAGGTGCTGCCACCCTGGCTGTGGCTCTCGTTCCTAGAGCTGGGAAAGAGCAGGAGAGGGAGGCAAAGCCTCGTGAGAATCAGTTCCCCCCTGCAGACTACTCCCAGAGGGGTTCAAAGAGCACATGGATGTTGGCCCATCTCTAGGAGATGTTCTTGGTTCTGCTTGTGGTTCCCTGGTGCTCAAGGTTCTGCCAGGGGAAGGGTTCCCCAGCCGGTGCTGAACCCACGGGGTCCTTTTCCAGGTGGATGGAGCCTCCTAGACTGGTGGCTCTTTGGCCCAGGAGCAGCTGTAGCAGCTTGTGCTGGAACTGCACAGACCTCCCTTGCCTGGCCGGATCCAGGCCAATGATGCAAATTCCCAGCCCTGTGGACTGAGAGCTGGTGTGGAAAATACTCATCTGTGGCCTGAGCTGGCAATCACCGCTCTTGGGTAACCCAGCTCCAACTCCACCTTCCCTCCAAGCCCTTGCCTTCTCAATCCATCCTGTCCTCCCCTTTCTCCCACTCTCCTGTCCCCTTCCTTACCATGGATGTTGTTCTCACTCCGGGCCCGGTCTCCTGAGCTCGTGACCGTGCATGGTGCACCATGTGTGCCAGGCACAGGAAAGCTGTGACTGCTCAGAGCCCCTCTCTGGCTGCAAAATCCAAGAGGAATATTTCTGGGGTGGAGGCAAGAGCCTGGCATCAACGTCTTCATCTCCGCCATCCTTTGGCCCAGACCATCGCAGCAGGGTGCTGCCCGGTTGTGATGCCATGTAGCCTCCATGCGGCAGGACCTCCCCCTGTGCTACTCGTCTGTCTGGAAATAAAACACGGAGCAATGAGCAGTCTGTGTCTGTTCAGAGGGACTTGGAAAGAGATTTAGCACCCAGTGATGGCCGACCTCAAAAGGGGCCAGAATTATTCCCTGGGCTCCCCTGGGATCCTATCCAACCTTCTGCTTCAGCCTGCTGGTGGGAGATCAGCAAGGGATCAGCCTAGCTCCCAAAAGGGGCACCCTCCCCTCTTCATCACGCCTTCCTCCAGCACTATCCCAACTGGCTTTGAGCCCTCAAGCACCCCATATGCTCCAGCCCAGGGTACGTAGCTTGTTTCATCCTGGAAAAAACAAGACCTGTGGGCTGTGGGACAGCTCCCACGCTACCTCAGATGCTTGGCCCTAAAGCTCTCGCACACGATGATGTGCAATATCCAGAAGGGCTCTCCATGTTGCTTTGGGAGACGGTGGAGAGAGTGGTGGGAAGTTGGCAGCTTTGGGGCTGAGCGAGGCTGATTCCTGCAGGGACTCTCTTGTGCTGGCCTTTGCTTTCTTCCCCTGCTCTGTTCTCAACAGTGTCCTCGAAAGCCAGTCTGCGGCCACCCTGGAGCAGCTGGCAATCGCTTGGTCTGCAGCTGTGGCTCGAGGCACACGTACGCTGCTTGCTCTGCGGAAGATCCAGGACGTGATGCTTGGAGACAGTCCCACTGCCACAGCAACCTGTTTTCTTGGCATCTGTCTTTGCAATCTGTTGAGCCTGAGGCCAGAGATGTTCAACAGGCCAAAAGCATCCCCTGCCATGGTCCGTGCCCCGGAGCTTGGGGCTGGAGGCTGCCTCAGCTCCAAGCTCCCAGGTGTGGATGGATTCCCTGGCCTGGATGGGTTGGAGCTGGGCAGGCTGGGGCAGAGCTGGGCGGGCTGCAGGCGCTGCAGCAGAAGCCCCAGGCTCCTCCTGAGCACACGCTAAGTGCTCTGAGCCAGCTCTTCCCCTGCTCCTTCTCTCCTCTAGCTCCTCTTCTTCCGCAAGGGCCCGAGCGCGGCTCTAGGCAAATCCCTGGCAGGGGCCGCACCTCGCCTCGTCCCGGCCCGCGCTCGCCGCTGCCACGAATGCTGCTGCCTGCGTGGAGGCTGCGTTCGGGGAGGGCAGGAAAAGCCACCGGGGCTGGTCCCCGCGTCCTCCCTCCCTCCGTTCGCCGCCGTTAGGTGTCACTCTGCGGCCGCCTCACGCGCGGCGCCGCCGGCCCGGGCTCCGCCACCGCGTCTGTTCGCAGCTCCGGAGCTTTCCGAGCGCAGCTCGGGCTCTCTGCAGCGATGCTTTGCTCACGTGGACTCCTAATCCCACGTTATCCTGCTGGTTTGCTTTTCTTGTTTACGTACTGGAATAGCAGGCTGCAATTTGGGGTGGGGGGGTGTATGTGAAAATACAGACAGCACCTGTACGCCCAGTTGCCTCTCCATCCATTCCCAAACGGTGTCGGAAAGCCCCTTCCAGCAGCCCACCCTCCTTCAGGCGCTTGGTGGTGTCACTTAGGGAGGAAGCCTAAGCCTAGAGTTGGGGCGCCACGTGCTCAGGTGAGACGGCGGGATTCACTGCTGGGACGGATGGACGGATGGACTCGTGTGGGTGCAGTCGGCAGGCCAAAGGGAGCAGTTGCTCCCCTCTGCCCAGCCCTCAGGAGGCTGTTTCTGGAGTACGGTGCCCGCTTTTGGGGGTCCCAGTGCAAAAGAGACGGCAACAAAACGGAGCAAGGCCAGCGGAGGCCCCCGAGATGGTCAGGGCTGGGAGAGCTGGGGCCGTGGAGCTGGAGGAACGGGAAGGGACGGGCGGGGGGGGGGGGGTCTCGCTGCCACCTGCAGCTGCGTAAAGGTGGGTTGTGGAGGAGCTGGAGCCATGCTCCTCTAGGACAAGGGCAAAGGACACAGGCTGCAGAAATAGAAATTCTGATTTGATATAAGGAAAAAAAAAAATCCTTCACTGCTAGACAGCTTAAGTGCATAACCCCAATTTACATGAGCCGGGTATTCGTGCAGCTCATTTTCTGCACTGAAAAATGTCCCTGTTGCCCACCAGCTCACCGTGACGGGAGCAGCAGCCCCGTTCAGTGACCCCCGGTTGGATTCCCCTTAGTGCCCCGGCAAGGACCTGCGCTTTCCAAGCCAGGGGCTGGCTTTGCTCCCACCGTCTCAGCCTGTGTCTGGAAGAGCTCTGGGAGAAGCGAAGCAGATGTGAGCAGAGCTGAAACCCCTGCGCGGCAGGTCGGCTGGCTGGAGGCGTTCTCGCCTCCCGAACCCGCGGCAGCGGCGGCTGCCTCCCTGCCGAGGTCTCTCGGAGTATCTGGTGGAAGCAAGGTTAAACCTTGATCGTCTGCTAACCCACGAGTGCAGACAGGCGAGTTCAGCGGGAGCAGGGGTAACTCGGGCAAATCTACCCCCCGGGGCTGGAAATTACCTTCTCCCGTAACTGCCTGCCTGCACTCGCCGACCCCTCTGCAGACCGGCCCACGCTGTATGTACTACACCACCTGCTAACCACACTGCTCGTGTCCCCATCGAGCCCCTGGCTCTGAGACAGGACCCCTGGGTTCCCCCCTCCTCCGCCTCATGCCTCCCCCAGGCCTGCGGCTCCTTAATTCCTGCTGGCAGCCCCCCTCCCCCCCCGTGACACCAGGTCAACCCTTGCCAGCTGTGCCCAGCTGCTCGGCGGGGGGCCGGGGCAGATGTGCAGCGTGCACGTAGGGCCCCTCGAGCGCCCAGCTGCTGCCCAGGCCAGATGCAGGTGCTTCCCACCAGGGCAACGGGCGGATCCTGCTCCCAGGAGCCATGGAGAAGAGGCAGAGAGAAGATCCCACCGGCATCCGGCCAGGGAGCGAGGGCAGCCCAGAGACGGGCTGAACGGGGCAGGCACTGGGCAGCACCGAGGGAGAGCCAAGGGGTTGCTCCAGTTGCGCTAAACCTCGGCAAACGCCCTGCGCTGACCCGCACGAAGGGGATGCAGAGCCCTGCTTGAGCCAGCAAGCAGCGGGGCTTGGAAGAGGACCAGGGCGCGTTCCCTCCTTAATCCAGAGCCACCGCTCCTGGACCGCCCCTGAGCAGCCGGCGGGTAGCCAGCGATTACCGCCGGTCTCGCTGAGCTCCTTCACCTCTGGAGCAATACGTGTTAAGCCAAATCCTCCTGTCACATGGTTTAAAAGCAGCGCAAGGGAACAACGGCAGGTCAGAAGGTGAACTGGAGGCCACGGATTTGCCGTCAGGCGGAGGACCTTGCAGAAATGCGCTAGGCATTTCTCCTTGGATAAATTAGCGCGTGCTTTGATTTGCTGCTTACAGTAATTCCCGGGCCGGCTGAAACGCGCACGGCTTTCGTATCGGAAGCGACTGCCAGGCGCACAGGGGGCTCGGTTCGCTCGCGTCGCCTCGCTCGCCCAGAGCTGTCCGCAAGTGTGATCCGAACTTGCCTCAGCACATCGGTGATGCTGATGACTGCTGCAATTATTATCGCTGCCCTGCCGGGCTCGAAGACTGGGGGGGGGGGGGGGGGGGGAGGCCCCGTTCGGCCAGGAAATGAGCCAGCCCGCTCCATGTGTGAACAGATGCGTGACGCCCATGTGCAGACGTGTCCCTCATCCCCTGCCCTGTGACCTGCTCCCCGGCGGAAGAAAGCTGCCGGGTCTGCGGCGGTAGCAGCTCCGAACAATGCAGAGGCGGCGGGTCAATCCCGCGCTAGCGGGGGCGACGCTTGCTCTGCGCGCTGCAGCTGCGAAGCCGAGAGCTGCGCGGCGAGGCCACGCTGCCCTTCCTCGTGGTGCCGCTCTGCATTTCCTAGGATTTACCCCGTAAACCCGAGGGAAACCATTAGCTACTAAATACGTCCCGCTCTGAGCGGATGATCTCCCCAGCCCGAGCGGTGGGTGCTCTGCCCTGTCCCCTGCCCCGGTCGGAGCCACCCGTCCTCCATGCCTGCGCTGGCTCTTAGCACGTCCTCTCTCCCTAAGACTTAGCACTCAGTAACTATCTATCTGCTAAGTCCGATCCTGCTGCTTCCTCGCCACCGTCAACAATTTTCTGCAGCTCACGGATAGCTGCAAGCTGGGCGGCAGCAAGGCTTGCCGTTGCCTGATGCTCCTCCTGGAGCACCCGTCACCTCCCCTTCGCCTCCTGGTCCCACACGCCGTGGGAATGGGGAGGAAGGACGGGTCTCTCGCTTAGCCCTGGAGCACCCTGCGGGGTGCCCCTATCCATGGAAAGAGGGGAAGTGGAAGTAGGGGGCTAAGAGGATCCAGCCTTTGAGCAGACCATGCCCTCCCACCTGTGGAACCATGCTGGACACATCCCCTCTGTCCCATGGAGCCGGTGCCGAGTGTCACCCTCCTCAAGTGGCCGGTAGCTTGGGCAGCAGCGATGTGCCCCCACCTTGGGTGCCCCCAGCCCTGGGCAGGCATTTCCCGGTGAATGCACGGGAGTCTCCGAGTGTCTGCCGAGATGCAGTGGGAGCATCACCAGGGCAGGGCCACCGGGCTGGCTTCACGCCGTCAGGACCCCGTCGCTCCCACCGACTGCAGAGGAGGAGGTTTAGCAGGGCCCTCCTCATCCGTAGGGATCCTCTGCTAAACCGGGACCAGGCTTGAAACCCACATTCCTGGGTGCACCCCAGGGCCCCATGGATGAGGCTTGACAAGTTGCTCAACGGCATTGATTTACTGCTCATTAACTGGAATCACCTGTGTGCAGCAGGGATGGTGCCTGGAGAAAGGAATATATTTTGGAGCCGTTTCCCCCAGGCAAGGGAGAAGCCAGCCCAGAGGGACTTGTTTTATGGTTATTTTAGCTCATAACAGCCCTGTGCGGCGTGTTAGGGACACAGGGCTATGGAGACCCTGTCACCAGGGGAGGGTGCTGGGGACTGCCTGGGCTTGGGGACCACAGCAAACAAGTGTCCTGAAGCATTTCCGGAGGTCTGGGAGGATGGAGAAGCACAGAGCAGGGCAGGAGGCAGGGAAAACCGGAAAGGTCGAGATTACAGAAACGCGGTAGCAGCTCCGGCGGGCTGTGATCGCTGCCTCCTCCCCGCACCTGGCAGTGCCCAGCACAGACACCTCGTCACGCGTGTGCGTGGGCTGGCGCCCCGATCCTCCTGCCCCCCGCCTAACCCAGCGCCCCCTCACCCCAGGCCCTGCTGAAGCCACGTGTGCCTGTCACCGGCCGGCTGTGCGTGGCCATCCCCGGGCCCCGGGATCGAGGTAGCAGCTGAAGGGCAGGATACGATGTGCAGAGGGCACAAGAGCAACCAGAACTAAGGACTGCAAAATTCTGAGCAGTTTGTTCCAGTGCAAAATATACTTCAGCTGCATTTTGGTACAACTGAACCTGGACTTTTATTCATCCTCTTTCTCCTTCCTTCTCCTTTTAGGAAGCGTGTTGTTGCAGGGATGGGATCCTGATGTCCAGGTGGCTCCTCACAATTTGTGTTCCTCTGTTGGCCTGGTCTCTGCAATGGACATCTCCAGTTAGACACTCATCCGTGGATATCTTTACGCCGGGGCTTGTCTCCGATGTCACCACCATCCCCAATGGTCCTGTGCACACCTGGGGGGGGGGGTAAACTGAGGCGCTGCTAACCTGCCTCCCACGTGTGACAGAGCTGCTGAGGCTGGGGGGGGTCTGAGGACACGCGGGCGCATGTTGAGGCGAAGGTGCTCCGGGGAAGGCCGTCAAGCCAAGGGTGTGCGTGCGCTTGGGGAAGGGGTGTGCCGAGCTTTGCGCACCGGTGTGTTTAGGTGTCTCTGCTCGGGGGTTTGGGGAGTGCACAGGGGGTGTGCGTGTATTAGCACCGCTTTCAGCTCAGCGCTCTGCCCCGGCTCCCTCCGAGCTCTCCTGTTCCCCCTCCGAGTGTTTATTTGTTCAACTATCCAGGTCTGGAGCTGGCCCCACTCCACACGGCGGCATGCTCCGGGGAGACAGGCCAGCTCCGGTCCACAGGGCTCTCCGGGGACGGGCCTCTGCCGGGGGCCGCTGCACCACCGTGTCAAGCCGGTGGGAGCAGGGATGGCCAAAGCAGGGAGTGGAGATCCTGGGAAAGGATCCGAGGAGCTGGGATCCAAGGGTCCCCAGAGCAGGGTGGGAGAGGTGATCCGAGGAGTGCAGATCCAGGGGAAGGGGTCCTGGGGGAAGGGATCCCAGGGGAGAGGATGCCAGAAGCAGGGATGCAGGAGTGGGAATACTGGCAGTGGGAGTCCCAGAAGCAGTGGTGCCAGGGGAGGGGAGCTGGTGCTGGGGTGGCCCCACGGTGGGGCCGCAGGCGTGGAGGGAGCCCGGGGCGTGGGGCTCTGCAGGTGGCCGGGCCGTTGCAGGGCAGCCCCGGCGCTGGGGGCCGGGAGCCGTCGGGAACCGTCGGGGGGGGGGGGGGGGGGGAACCGGCCCTGCCTCGGGGCCCGCGAAACCCGAAAGGAAGCGGGGGACGAAGGGGACGGGCAGGATTCGTTGCGTCCCCCCCCCAAGGGCCGCGGTGAGGGGACCTTTCCGAGCCGGAGAGGGGCCGAGCGGGTTTCCAGCGGCGCCTGCCGAGCCCGAGCCCCGCTGCCGCCGCCGGCCCCGAGCCGCTCCCGGCGGGCCGGTCCCGCTGCGGCCCCGGCGGCGCCTTGCAAACGCGGCCGTGGCGCGGGGAGCGGAGCCCGGGCACCGAGGGCCCCGGAAAGGCAGCGGGGTCTGCGCCGGCCTCGGCCGCGGCTTGTCGTTTTCCTCCCCAAAAACACGTCGTGGGGACCGCGGGCAGAGGGGACACCGGGAGCGAGGCAGGGCCGGCGGCGGTGCGGGAAGGAGACCCACGGGGCCGGTCGCTTTGCGATGGGGGGACGGCGAGGGGGCGAGGGGAGGCCGGGAGCCCCGAGGGAGACCCCGGCGGGTGGGGAGGGGGGGAAGGACCGGCAGAGGGGAGCCCGGCGGAGGCACCCACCGCGCTGCGGTGATTTCGTTTCCTTTGCGCGGGCAGCGGCGGTGCCCCGGGGGGAAGCGGGCTTCCCCGGGGCTGCCAGCGGTGTCCCTCCGCCCCGCGTGGCGCCGCGGAGCCGCCTTCGTTTCCACGGAAAAAACGAAAATCAGCAAACGAAATCAGCGCCGGCGGGGGCCGGGGAGGGGGGACCACGACGGGGCTGTGCCCGCCGGGTGGGCCTCGGGGCGAAGGCAGCCCCGGACCCCCCCCCCCCGGGGGTCCCCAGGGCTCCCCCCGACGGCGTCCGCGGACGGGACCGGTCCCGTGGCTGCGCTCCCCGCGCCCGTGGGCAGCGGCGCCCGGGGACACCGCACCCGCCCGGGCACACCGTGCCCGGTGCCGTTACCCGCTGCCCGCCTAGAGTCACGTTTTGCCCACGCAAAACTGCGCCGCATCTGTGCACGGTCACATCGCATCCACGCACACGTACACTGTATCCCGTTCAGTTACCCTGTCCGTGTACAGCAGTGCACGACACCGCTTCCGTGCACACTCACACTGTAGCTGTGCACAGTTACCCTGTGTCCGTGCACAGTTGCGTTGTACCCGCGCACACTTCCCCGGCATTTACCCCGCGCGGTTACCCCGTGTCCGTGTACGAGCAGTGATGCTCAGTCACAGTGTCCGGGCACATTTCCCCTGCACCCACTCGCGCTTACACTGCACCCCGGGCAGTTACCCCGTGTTCGCGCACAGCCGTGCACAGTCGCGCCGTCCCCGCGCACACTCAGCGTTGTACCCCTGCACCGTCACCCGGTGCCCGTGCACCATCGCGCTGCGTCTGTGCGCACACGCACTGTACCCCGTGCACAGTCACCGCGTGTCCGTGCACGTTTAAGTTGTATCCACGCACAGTCGCCCCGTGTCCGTGCAGTCACACGCACTCGTGCACCGCTATCCTGTGCGCTGCTCCCGGTGCAGTGACCGCGTGGCCGTGGGCACGGCCGTGCGGGGACCCCGGGCCGGTGGCGGGGCAGGTGCCTGCGGCCAGGCCCACGGAGGGAGGTGTTGCGTGGGGTGAGTGGGCGCTGCGTGGGGTGAGGGTGCCTGGCTGGGGGCTGCTGCCCGGGGCTGCCGCCGGGCTCGGACACGGCTCCGCCGGGGTCGCGGCCGTGGCCTCCCCCGGGGCAGGGCGGCCCGACCCGGGGCCGGGCTCCCTCGCTGCCTCCGCCAGAGATTTCGTTTCTCGCGGGCGGCGGCTTTGGGGGCGCCCCGGGGCTGCGGGACACGGGGGGGCCGCGCCTCCCAGAGCACGGCGGGCATCAGGCCCGGGGGCCCTTCCCGAGGAAAGACCATTTGCTTACGGGGGAAGGAAGAGGAAGGGGGGGGGAGGAGGAGGAGGAGGAGGAAGAGGAAGGTCGCCTTTTTTCCCTGGCCACCCCGGTGGCTGCCCGGCCCGGGGGAGCCGAACCTGGCGTGAGCCCGGCAGCACCGGGGGGGGGGGGGGGGGCGCTGCGCAGCGCCATCGGCCCTGGGGCTTCCCGGGAACGGCGGGTTTTGTTTGTTTCCCGGAAAAAGCCCCGGTTTCGCTGCCAACGATTATCCGCGCCCGGAGCCCGGGCCCGGGTCCAGGCCGCGCAGGCCGCGGGGGGAAACGCGGCCCCGCCGAGCCGAGCCGAGCCAAACCAAGCCGAGCCGTGCCAAGCCCGGCCGAGCCGAGCCGAGCCGAGCCGAACCAAGCCGAGCCGCAGCGCGCCCACCCCCGGCCTCCCGCCCCGGCTCTGCGCCGGCTTCATTTCCAGCAAGCCGGGGGGTGGCGGCTCCCCGAGCCCCCGCTCACAGCACCGTCCTGCCCGACCTTCCTCCAAGATGCAAAGCTGAAAAAAGAAGGGATTTTTTTTTTTCCCTCCCTTTTCCTCCCCCTCGCAGAGCGGCCTGGCAGCGGGGCCGGCCGCACGGGAGGGCCCCGGCGTCCGGGGAGCGCAGCCCGGCCGGGGCGGCTCGCTGGGCACCGCCAAGGAGGTTTTTTTGGTCTCCGATGCCAGCGAGAGGCAGCTGGAAAATGTGTCTGCTCAGGGCGAGCACGACCCGCCTCCGCCGGGCTTTCCTGGGATTGTTTCTGTTTCACACGGCCCGAGTTAGAAATAAAAAAAAAATAAATAGCAACAACATTAGTAAGAACAATAGAAATAGTAATAACAATAATAAACCAAAACCAAAACAACAGCAGCAACAACAACAATAATAATTTAATATATATACATAATAATAATTATTATTATAAACCAAATGAGCCACATGCTCGCCGTGGCTCTTCTCCGTCCTGCGCGGCGTGCGGAGGGAGAGCGGATCTCCTCGCCTCCTCTTGGAAATCGGCGGAGCGCCGGAGCCGGCTCGCACACGGGTATTTCCCTTCCTCTGCTATTTAGCAAATTGTGCCCCATTCCGAACAAGTGCCGTATTACTATTGCTAATAATAACAGCAATAACAATAACGACAAAAATAACAGCGCCAGCGCGAGCGGGAGCCGCGGGGCGAGTGTGCGGGGAGGGCTGCGGGACCTGCGCGCTGCGGGGAGGTCTGGGCTGTGCGGAGCGGGGCGCTTCGGGCTGAAACGCTCGGAGATGTTGGGGATCGCAGGGGAAGAGACATTTCGTTACAGCAGCGCCTGGGCGGCGGTTCCCCTTCGTTTCCCCCCGGTTAGAAATCAGCCTGGGAACCTTACCCCCATGCAACCGCCGGGAATCGCCTCCGCAGAGCGCGGGGTGGATTTTGGTCTTCCTTGTTTTTCCTGGTTTTCGTTTTGAATCGTTCGCCCCTGGCACGAAATGAACCACTGCCCGGCCGGGAACGGCGGCGGAGAGCGGAGCTGCCCGGCCCCGGCCCCGGCCCCGGCCCCGGCCCCGGCCCCGGCCCCGGCCCCGGCCCCGGCCCCGGCTCCAGCCCCGGCCCCGGCTCCAGCCCCGGCCCCGGCCCCGGCCCTGCCCTGCCGCCGGGAGCCGCGGGGGCGCCGGGCCGAGCCGCTGCGGCCGGCGGAGCGGAGCCGGGGCTGCGCCAGCCCTCCGCATTGCCGGGCTCGGCCCTTCCCCGCGCAGGCAGCCTCGCCGCGTCTACGCTTTCCTCTCCCTCTCTCTCTGTTTATTTTTTTTTCCCTCCTTAATTTATTTTTATTTTCTCTGTGCTGTTTTGGTTACTCTGCCTTTATTTGAAAGAAAGGGGGCAGAGGCTGCCGGAGGGAAGGAGCCGCGGCTCGGGGCCCACCGCACACAAGCGAATTTGGAGGCCTTGAATCTCCCCATCGCCGGGAAAACACTAAACCGGGCGCCTCCTACCTCGGCCGCTGCGGCCCTCCGGAGAGCCGGGCCCGGGGACCGTGCCGTGCCGTGCCGAGGCGCATCCCAGCGCCGGGCAGCCCGCCCGCAGCCCCGGGAAATGCCCAGCACCGCGGTCCAGGCTGCAGCGAGTCCCCGGAGCCCCGGGCAAATCCGCCTGCTGAACCTGCCCTCCGCCGCCCCGGGCAAATATTGGGGGCTCGGAGGCTTCGCCGTGTCCTTCCGGAGGTCCCGGTCGCTGGGGATTGAGCTCGCGGGGCTGCTGGGCTCTTGGCAATTGGATTAACTGCTAATTTGGTTATTTTAAATCCACCGTCATTATAACCGCTTCGATTTGAGGGGATTCAGTGCCCGGCGAGGAGGGGTCCTGCTTGCAACCTGCCCCTCGCCTGCTCTTTCGGGGAGCGGCAGGAGGTGAAACAACCCCGTTGCTCCCGGTTTTCCGCCGCGTTTCGCCCCGCTGTAAGGGCCATGAAAACGGAGCTACCGGAGGGGTGCGGGGGGGGGGGTTCCCGAGACTCCCGGGCCCGGGAGACCCCTCGGAGGCCTCGGCGGCCCGGCCGGTACCTGCTCCGGGAGGCTCCGGGTGCGGCTCGCTGCCGGGAAGCGGTTTGGGGGGTGTCGGGGTCCCCCGAGGGGCCGTGGCCGGTGGCCGGGCAGTGTCGGGGCGGCGGGCGGGAGGCAGCGCAGGGGGGACGGAGCCTCGCTCGGCCCCGGGCCGCTGCCCCGGCTCCGTCCCCGGGAGGAGCCGGCGGCCCGGGGAGGCTGTGTCCGGCCGAGGGATTTAAGGGCTCTCCCACGGTTGGTGGCGGATCCTGCAAGATCTCGGGGAGGGGGCCGGTAATTCCCGTAGCATCGAGAAACGGGAAGCCTTGGATTACCGGGGTACCCGGGCACCGCCGCCGTGAGGGCTGGCGCCGGAGCGGACCCGAGCCCTCCTTCCTGGCCGCGGCGCCGGCACCGGGGCAGCCGGGCCGGGCGAGCTCGGCTCACCGAATAGTTATTTATTCGTTCCCATTTCGGCGCGTCCCGCCGGGCTCCTGCGCCCCCGAGGCGCGGGGCAGGTGCGGGGCCGCGGCGGGCCGAGCCCCCCCCCCCCGGCCCGGCCTGCCCTCGCCTCCCGCCGCCGCAGCCTTCGCCCCGCCGGGCTGCCCGGCCCGGCCCGGTTCGGTTCGGCCCGGCTCGGTGCACGGCGGCCGGTGCGTGCGCCGGGCAGCGGCCGCCGAGGGGCTCTTTGTTTACCAATCCGCAGCACGGGCCGGGAGAGCAGGAAATTACGTGTGTGCCAGGCAGTTAATTTAAAATTGCTCCTTTCCCTCCCGTTGCCTCCTCGCCGCCCGCCGCGGCGGGGCTCCCCCCGGCCGCCCCCGCGCTCCCGGCCCGGCGGAGGCCGGCGATGCGCAGCGGGAGAGCGGCGGAGCGGCGGAGGGAAGGGGCCGGAGGAGCAGGGCCCGTCTTCCCTGGTCCCACCCCCCCCCCGCCGCTTCCTCCGCAGCTCCCTCCCCTCGGCCTCCCCTTCCCCTCCGCCCCCCCCCCCAAAAATCCCCCCCCCATCTCCCGGTATTGATTTCGCCGCACGCGAATCAGCGGCCGATGTCCAGCCCAGCGCGCAGGGCAGCGAGACTGGCGCTGGCTTCTCCGTCGCCTTCTCCCTCCGTGTCTGTCTCTGCCTCCATCTCCCTGCCTCTGCCTCTGCCTCTGCCTCTTCCCGTTGCCTGGTCCTCGCTTTTTTCGCTCATCAGAGGGAGACGAGGCAGGGCGCTCCATGGAAGGGGAGCGCGGCGCCGGGGGCAGCCGGAGCGCCTGAAGTTTGCCCGGAGCGAGGTGCTGCGGCGGGAGGTGGAGCTGGGGAGGGCGCGGGGGGGGGGGACGGACGCGCCCTGCCGCTGTCAAAGTTTTTAACTCCTTTTTTTTAGCCCCGGCACCACCCCCGGCCGGCGGAGAGGGGCGGCGGGCGGGGAGGGGGCTGCTCGGCATCGGGCGGCGGCGGAGAGAGGCGGGAGGGAGCGGGCAGCTCCCGGCCATGGGGTGAGAGGGGGCGCCGAGCCCCCGGCCGTGCCAGGGCGCTGAGCCCCCCCGGGGGGGGGGCGGGAGGGGCAGGGAGGGGCGGGGAGGGGAAGGGGTCTGGGGAAGGTGGGGGGAGCTCCCCTCCCTTCCCCCCCCCCAGCCTAGTCTTGCCTCCTCTCTCCCTCTCTCCCTCTTTCTCCCTCTCTCCCTCCTGATGTTTGATCCCGCCGCGGCGCCCGCAGGGATGAGCGATGGAGGGGCCGAGCCTGGCAGGAGCCCCGTGCTGCGGGGGGAGCCCGGAGCCGCCGAGCGGGCCCACGACAAGGCGCCGACCCGCGCGGAGCTGGAGAGCGCGCTGCGCGGCCGCGCAGCCTTCAAGGACATCCCGGGAACCTCGGCTGTCAGCGCCGGCTCCTCCAAGGAGCGCGCCCCGGCCGCCGAGAGCCCGTCGGGAGCCGGCGAGGCGGACTACTGCCGCCGCATCTTGGTGCGAGGTAAGGGCCGAGGGGGCGGCCGGGACCCGGGGCCGCCGCTCGCCCCCGCTCCGCGGCACCCCGCAGCCGCCCCGGCTCCGCTTTGCGGCCGAGGGGGCCGGGGGGGGCCCGGGAGCAGCGGGGCGAGCGGCGCCGGCGGAGGCGCAGCGCGGGGTCGCCGCGGCCGGCTGCGCGCCCTGCTCGGGGGACCCGCGCAGCGGGAGAAGGCAGAGGGAAGCGGCTTTGCTTTTTAAAGCGTTGTCGCAGGAGAAAAGCGTCACGGAGCAGCAGCGAGTTAAGGGCTTTTTTTTTTTTTTTTTTAATATATGTAATATCACTTGCTTGGCTGGCGATGGGGGAACGGCGGCGGGCTCGGCGCGGGCGGCGGCAGCGGGCAGGGAGCCCCGCCGCCCGCGCTACCCCGCCGCCGGCCGGGGCTCCCCGGGAACCGCCTCGTTTGAGGCGAACCCCGAAAGTTTGGGGCGGGGAGCGGGGCAGGACGGGCGGGTCCCGACCTTTTTCGGCGGCTCGGTTCTCGCCGGCCGGCAGTGCCGTTCCGCGGCCGGCACCCCCCGGGCAGCGCCGGCGACACGCTCGGCGTTTCCCCCTTCCCCACGCAGGAGCCCGGCGGGGCTCCGAGGCCGCTCGGCGAGAAGAGCCGAGGCCCCCGGCTTTGCCCGCTGCCCCCTCCCCGCCGGCGGCTCGGCCCGGCCCGCTGCTCGCTGCAAGGCCAGGCCGTGCGGCCGGGAGCCCCGGACCCGCCGCTCCCCCGAACCGGGCCGAACCGGGCTCCGGCGTGTGTTTGCGAGCGCGGCCGGGAGCCGGGGCTGCGCAACCCGGGCGCGGAGAGATGCGCGGCGCCCCGGCTGCAAACAGCCCCGCGGAGCCCCGGGCCGGGGCCGCCCCGCAGCGCGGGTGTCCGTGGGTCCCCTCCGAGCCTGGGCCGCGCACCCAGGCCCTTTCCCGGCTGCGTGCCGGCGAGCACGCACAGCTGTCGCGATAGGCGCCTGTCGGCGACAGGCCGGCTGTCGCACCCCGCCGCCTTCTCCCGGCGGCCCTGGGCACCTTGGCGGGGAAAGGCAGGGCGGAGGAGCCGGCAGGGCTCAGCCCGGGCCCGCCGCCTCCCCGCAGCCCCGGCAAGGCCAGCCCGGTGCTCGGGGGCACGGAACGGGCCGCCGCAGCCCGCGGCTGGCCCCGGTCGCAGCGCAGCTCCTTGGCGGCGGCAGCCCCGGCCGGTGCAGCCGGGTGAGCCTGGGCTCAGGCCTCTCTCCTCCGCCCCGGCCCGACGGGACCCGCCGCGATGGGCGGCGGGGAGGGAAGCGGCGGCCGGGCCCGAAACCGGCGGAGCGGAGGGGGGCTGGGTCCCCCTTCGCCCCGTCCCGGGGGGGCTTTGGCCTGGGAACGGCCGGTCTCACCATCTTGCCGCAGCCGCCAGGGCGCGGACAAAATGGTGGCGGGGAGAAACGCAGCAA
The DNA here is from genome assembly GCF_036417845.1 of Apteryx mantelli. Classification (NCBI taxonomy): domain Eukaryota; kingdom Metazoa; phylum Chordata; class Aves; order Apterygiformes; family Apterygidae; genus Apteryx; species Apteryx mantelli. The sequence continues at coordinate 87,251,839 of NC_089982.1, read as the reverse complement.
ATAAAACGAAATTTAGTGGGGGAAAAAAAGCGGCGAAACTCCCCGGGAGCCTCCGCCCGCGCTGCCACGATTGCGCGGCCGCAGGCGGCCGCAGTGCCGGGTCGGACCCCCTCGCTGGCCCGGTCTCCCTCGCTCGGAGACGGGGCCGGGTGGGAAGCAGCGGGCAGCGCCAGGGAAGCGCTTCCAGTTTTGTTTTCCACTATTCCCCCCACCCCAGGCCAGGGATGAATTGGCAGCAGGTAGGTGGGAGAGGCACCGCTTTGTCCCACCTCGCTGGCTGTCTCCAGGCGGCCCGGTTGTGCCGCGGGGCCCGTGCGGGTATTTCGAGCTGCGCTCCGTTGTTTTTTCGGCGTTTTCCGGGGAGGCGGCTGCTCCGCGCCCGGCGGGGCCCGTCCGCGGGCAACGGGCCGCCTCTTTCCCCGTTTTCCGTTTCCAGAGCACGGACCCGGCGCGGCGCGGAGCGGAGCCGAGCTGGACCCGCAGGCGGCCGCGGTGCGCCCGGCCGGGGCGGGCGGCGGGGCGACCCCAGAGGCTGCTCGGGACGAGCCGGGGCCGAAGCGGGAGCCCTGCAAGCCGCTCAGGGACCCGAGCCCGCCTGCACCGCCGCGCTCGGTGCCGCTCCCGGGCGCTGCCCCCGGGTTTGGGGCGGCCCGGAGCCTCCAGCCGCCGCGACAGGGCGGCTTTGCCCGAGGAGGCGGCCGTGCGCCGCCCGTCCCCGTCCCGTCGCGGCGGGCAGAGCTTGCAGGCGCCGGCTGGCGGTCCGCAGCGGGGCCGGGCCGGCAGCGCAGGTCCGTCCCAGGCGGGAGCGAGGGGACATCAGCGCGACGACGGCGCTTTGTTGGCGGCTGAAGCAGCCGGGGGCTGCAGCGCGGGGAGGGCGCTGGAAGCGGGGACACATCCGCCGGGGTGCGGATCCCCCCGTGCTCCCCCTTCCCCGGGGGAAGAAATGTGCTGGCAGCTCTTTTGGTACCGAAACCCCGAAAACGAAATGTACATTTTTGCGTGCAATGCGTCCCTCACCCCTACTGGGGTGCATGTACGGGGAGGGCGACTGCATGCACTGCGGTGTGTGATGTGTCCCTGCGCATACGGGGGGACGTGTCCCTTTCGCGTAGCGGTGCGTGCTGGTGTGTGTGATTTGCCCCGTGCATATTGGGGCATGTGAGTCCTCTGCGTGTACTGGTGTGCGTGACGGGCGCGTTAACGTGCGCTGGCAGGTGTGTGCGTGTGTGCTGTGTGCTGTACGGTGTGTGCAGGCTGCAAAATCTCGGTTAACCAGCACCATGGCTGGTGCTCCAGAGCCGCTGCCTGCTCATGCACCTGCCCTGTCCCTGTCGCCTTCTGCTCCCCTGGCTGTGCCCAGGTGAAGTGTCTCGTCTTATTTAGCTGCTAAGGCAGAGGGCAGATACCGTCCCCTTGTTTTTTGAACAGGATCTCTCCCCGGGGATTTGCCGCTGGCGAGGCAAAGGGCTGCTCAAAACCCTGCTCAGCCACGGCAGGACTCGGAGGGTTTTGGGGCCTCCGGGCCTCTTGCCGGCCGAGCTGGTGCTGTGTGTTGTGGCTGTGCGCAAATCACCCCCTTTCATTCAGGGCTGCGTCCAGCCCCCGTCACAGCTGGCAGAAGGGAAAATAACAATAAATAATACCGCTCGTAATGATGGCAGTGCCACACAGAGCAGCGAGGGCGGAGGGGCAGATAGCTGCAGCTGCGGCTGGGAAGCGTGAACGTCTCTGTTAGCTGCTCCTTGTTAGCAGCCCCGGCTGTTGTTGTGCAGGGCAGCCTCGGCGTGGACAGCGGAGTGAGGACGTGGTCTGGGCATCATCTGCGCAAACGCTCTGCCCGCCACGAAACGGTTCCCCAGCTGGCATCCTAATCCCCGCCAGAGATACCCCCGGGACACCGGAGCACGTTTCCTGGGGCAGATCTGCTCCAAGCCACCGTTCGACTCCCTTTCCGTGACAGCCCTGTGCCCACCTGCAGGGTTTGGAGCGGTGGATCGGAGGCCGGTGCGAGCTCCTTGTCCCGGCCAGGCCTCTTCCCGTCCTGGTCCTCCCCAAGCCCCAGTGTTTTCTGCAGTCCCAAGCCCCAGCCGAGATCCAGCTGCCCCCAACGGGACGGTGCCTCGGACACGTATCACGATGTAGCGGTGGGAAAGCGCCTTCAGGAACTGGATATTTCTCCCAAACCCGTGCTTGCTCCCCAGGCCGCTCTTCCCCATGCCGGCTTCGTCGCCCCCTCCCCTGCCTCTCCCCGCTATTTCCCCCCTTCCTGCCCCAGCAGTTTTATAATCCTTTCATGCATGGGTCAGCCAGAAGGAGAAAGCAACTTAGTGCGAACGCCAGGGCTTGAGGAGACCTTGAGCCCCTAAGGACATGCCGAAACCAGGGCCTGACCTGGACAGAACCGGCCTGGAGACTGGGCTCATTGTAGCGATCGCGCTGTGGTTTCTGTGACTGATTTTTAGCCCGTGCATCGCGGGGGGGTAACGCAGCAGAAATGGGGAGCTTGAGAGTTTGCGTGTCCGTAGTCTGCCCGTCCGTCTGGTCTGCGTCGCTGGGAGGGGTCCTGGTGCCCGGGGCTGTGCCGGACAAGCCTGGAGCTGGGCTGCAGGGGCAAAGCCCCCCCGGTCCTGCCTTCCCCCGTGCACTGGGAGCCTCCGAGGGGTCTGGCACCGGGTCACGGCGCGTGGCCCCAGGTTCCCAAACAACCAGGGCTGCTCGCAGAGCCAGGCGCCAGGGACGCGCACCGCTGTTCTCAAGTGTTACGTCCCCGGGTTTGCTTAAACTCGGCTCTGTCATCTGGGCGTTTAAGGGGGAACTTGGGGGAGAATTTCCAAGATCCCTTTTAATACCTCGTGCCGCGTGCAGCACGCAGAGCCTGCTAGTTAACGGGAGCGTGAGCACCGCAAGCGGCACCACGGACTGCGCAGGGCTCTGTGCGGGGTTGGCCGGTGCTAAAGCAGGAGCTGAAACCTTCCTGCTTTTGCTTCCCCAAGTAAAGCCATGAGCAAGGTTAGTCCTGGCCTTGCAAAATCTGCCGGGTCTGCAAGAGGGAAGCTGAGGTCTTCGCTGGCTGCAAAGCCATTTCCCAGCCCTCATCCATCTCCACGTGCGACAGTTTTGTTCCAGTTTTGCTCCCGACAAAAGCCTCCTTTATCCTCGCGTGTTCGAGCGCAAGCTGCTCTGCGACTCCCTGGCTGATCATTCACCGGGTGCAAACCCGGTTGCGCTGGTTTTTCTCCGTGGTTCCCGGTTAGTAAAGCATTAGCGATGCACCGGTGCCGGGCAGCCCGTCACCTCTTGCAGAGCCCGCGGGGACGGCGCTCGGTCGGGCTGGCCGGCTGGCGCTGACGCCGTTCGGTGACGGTCCGGTTCCCGTCCGTTGCTCGGCCTTTTGGTTACGGGTCTGTCCTGGTCCTGCCCGAATCCCGCTGATCTCACGCTGGCTCCTGCGAGCGGCGCGCGGAGCTTGCAGGTCTGTTTTCGTCAACTCAGCTCGTGCTACCTGGAGACCTCAGTGCAGACTTCTGCGGTCATCCGATTTTTAAACCAAAGTTATTCTGGTTAGACTAGGTTTGCATGCGGCCCCCGGAGGGTCCCGTGCCATGGGCAGGGCAGGGTTTCCAGCCTCAGCCCCTAATCCTTGCGCGAGCCGATGGAGACCTCGCCAAGCCCCTTTTGCTGCAGGTTGCTCTAGCAAACGGCAGCAGTTCGGTGGCGTGACCTGCCCCAGCCCCAGCCCCAGCCCCAGCGTCCGCTCCGCCGCCGGCTCCCGCCTCCGCAGCGCTTCCAGGCGCGCGGCGCTTCCAAGACCGATCCTTTAGGAAGCACCGCGGAGAACTGCCCCGAAAGCCGCTTTTTACTGAAAATACTCCTGCGGTGAAAATAGCGTTGGAAAGAGGGAAATTTTTAACAGAGAGAAAAAGCTTCCAGCACTCCTAAGGGAGGAGGGAAACCAAAAGTAAATTATTAAATTAAAAATCTAGTTAACTTGAACTTTATTTTTTTTGTGTGTGTGTAAAACTCTTTCGTGCTTCTGGCTTTCGGGAACTATTATTTCTGCCTTTAAATGCGTTGTTTCCTTTAAAGACTTTCTTAGTTTCTACTCATCTCTTGAAAAAACAAACAGTTTTTATGAAGAATTATTGCTGTTCCCTGGAGTTTTATAAATCTGTAGCATTTGAGACCGGAGGGGACCATTAAGCCATGCAGCGTGTCCCCTTCTAGTCCCAGCCTGGGGAATTTCTCGCGGTCTCTCCGAAGCGAGCCCGGGAGCTGACTTCCCGGGCAGACGCCGATTCTCGGCGCGCAGCTGGTTGTTTGATTAAGGTTTTTCTCCCCCAGGGAACTGATATCTCGGACCAGGCCCCCCCCCCCCCCCCCAGACCTTTTCTCCTGACCGCTCTTTTCCCCGGCTTCCCTCCTAGATGCCAAAGGGACGATTCGGGAGATTGTCCTGCCCAAGGGCCTGGACCTGGACCGGCCCAAGCGCACGCGAACCTCCTTCACGGCCGAGCAGCTCTACCGGCTCGAGCTGGAGTTTCAGCGCTGTCAGTACGTCGTCGGCAGGGAGAGGACCGAGCTAGCGCGGCAGCTCAACCTCTCCGAGACGCAGGTAAGGGCCGGGGCATCCCCGGCACGTCCCTGCGGTGCTTCCCGGCATGTCCCCATGGTGCTTCCTGGCACGTCCCCACGGTCCTTCCTTGCACGTCCCCATGGTGCATCCCCGGCACGTCCTTGCAGTGCATCCCCAGCACATCTCCATGGTGCATCCCTGGCATGTCCCTGCCGTGCATCCCCGGCACGTCCCTGCAGTGTCCCCGGCACGTCCTGTGCACTCCTGGGAGCAGCGTGCGCGGTGACACAGTCACATCGCGCTCAACCCATTTCTTTTAAACCCGTCACAGCCCCGTTTCCACCCTGGTCGCAGCTCCCTCTGGAGTCCCCAGGGAAGCAGGTGGCTTCTCCTGCTCCTCGAGCTGGAGGAGCGGCGGGTTCGTGGTCCGTGGGGAGAGCGGCCCTGGGCGGAGGGCTCTGGAGGGCCGTCCCCATCCGACACCCTCCTCTTCCGAGGGGACCCTCGTTCCCAGGGGACCCAGGGGAATCCCTAAGCTACGGCATGGCTTGGGGAGCTCTTCTTGGTGGCTTCCAGAGCGAAAGGCCCTTTACCCACCAGGTGACTTTTAGCCTGCTTGGATGCACCGTGTCTGACCATGTGCAAAGCTTTGCTGCCTCGGCCGGCTGGGAGGGATTTTTGCCAATTTTCTTCTGCTGAGGTTCACCTAGCGCAGAGGAAGCTGGGCAGAATTGCACGGTCTGGGCAAGAAAAAGTGAACTGGGTCGCATGCTGATCGGAAGTTTGTATGGATGTGTACCAAGGAGAAGGTGCATCTGCTGGAGTTGCACTGATTTTGGTTCGAAAGATAATATATACGAAAATAGGGATAACAATGAAATTATTGAGGAGCAAAATAGAGCTTCTGTGAATCGCAGAAATAACCCCATCAGCTCAAGCTGCTTCTCTTCGGGTCAGCAAGGCAGGTTTGGAGACGGCTGCTGTTCTCCCTAGCGCGCGTGGGAAATAATTTCAGTTTTTCCCAAACTCCTGCAGAACAAAACTTTCTCCGGCTTTTCCCGTGCGCCGTGCCGAGCCGATGCGTGCCGAGGAGGGTTGGTTCGGGGATGACCCTTTCGCTCCCTGCGGGATGCTGCCGTGCCGTTCCCGCTCCGCCAGGCTCAGGCATTCCCGGTGCTCCGCGCGGAGGAGCCGTGTAGAAGCAGGGCCTCGGCGCCGCAGCAAAAATAGCGGTTCTGGGCTCTTTTGGTGAGGGAGACTTAAGGAGCAGGTTCCTATCTGTGGGATAGGTACAAGGACGTGTCGGTGGCTGGCGCGACCGTCTCGCAGTTAGGAGCAAAGCACGTCGGTGGCCTGTGTCCTGCACAGGAGGCTTCGTGGTGCCTGCGGGCAGGGAGGGGGCGAAATGTCCAAATCCCTCGTGTTCCCTTGAAAAAGCGAAATGACTTGTTTTGGGGACAGTGACTCATTCCTTTCCCTCCGCAAAAAAAAAAAAAAAACAGGGCAAAATCAAGAGGGAAGACGACTCCCTTTTTCTTTTTTCAGACTACCGATAAATATTGCCGTACATAACTAAGTCGGCGTTTTACCCTTTTCGGCAACAGGGTCCCCAAATTCTCAGGCTCTGACGCTCTCCAGGGTCATGGGGATGGGCGGAGAGGCTGCTCGGAGGAGAGGGCTGTGCCGGGCCGGGTGCCGGGTGCCGGGTGCCGCAGCCCGAGGCCGGGAGCAGGGCAGCGCGCAGCCTTTCTGCAGGGTCTAAACGTCTCGTTATTTGCTGCTTGTTTGGTGCCTCGTTGCCACGCTCGTCCCTCGGTGAGAAAATTCACACCCTGTAGGCCACGGCTGTCTCTTCTCTTTCCTTCTCCATCCCACATCCTTTTTTTTCCCACCCATCTCTCTCCTTCATCTCTGTCTTTTTTAATCCCTTTCTGTGCTTTTCGCAGCATTTGCTGCCCTGCAGCGGTTGCACCTTCTCAGCTCCCCTCCCGCCGCCCGTCCCTTCCCGGGCACCCGGCTCCGCGCAGCCAGTGGGCTGGGTGTTCGGCATCGGCCGGTCCTGCCCCTGGAGTCCCCCGCGTGCATTGGCTCAGAGAGGGACGGATCCAGCATCGGCAGCAATCGGAGCATGGCTAGTACTTCTGGGTGGATTTTCCTTCCAGCCAGTTATCCGGGAGCAGCTCTCCGTACTTAGAGCAGTTCACGGTATAATTGCCCCATCTAATGTTTTGTTGGCGGGTTCCCACCCAGCAGCATCTCGTGGCTGTGTCTTGGTTGAAATTTGAGCCATGCTGGTGGCGGTGGCAGCAAGGCAGAGCCTCGCTGTCCCCTCCTTGCATCGGCTGTCGCTTGCTTTCCCGATTAGCAGCTCTCCCCTCATTCGCTGCTCCAAACTTTCCTCTCTGCGAACATCCCCGGCGCGATGGGAACCCGCCGCTTCCCGGTATGCTCTGCCCGCATACGAGGGGAGAGCAAAGCTGCGGGCACAGAGCAAGGTGCTGCCAAGGCAGTTTTTTTATGGCTGCGAATGTTCGGGGGGGGAAAAAAAAAAAGATTCATCTCCACTTCTCTGCAAAAAGAAGAGAGTGGTGCAAACAGCGTGATGAGATAGGAAGAGACACGATGCCATCGCAGCTGGAGAGCTGCAGCCAAGCGTCCCCGTAAGTGGGTCCGCCGATCAGGGCTTCACCCCTGAGAAAACCCGCCTGAGGAAAAAAAACGGCTCTTTGAGGCTCCTGTTTTACTTCCCTTGGGATCTGAGCCGGCTTCTTGGCAGCCTTAGAGGAAGGCGGTTATTGCTACCCGTCGCAGGGAAGCGCGGAGAAGCCCAAACGCTCCACCTCCGCGTTGGGCAGCAGAGAACTTCTTGCTGCCTTGGCTCTCGCCCCGGTCCCCGGAGAGGGGAATTAACCTGGAGTAACCCAGGGAGAGGCGACTCAGCCCTCGGGGCGCTCTCGCCGCCCGGCAGAGCGTCGGTGCCTGCGAAGCCCCTGCGGACGTGCCCGCCGCTCCGCGCCAGCCGGCTTTCCCCCCTGCATCGCCCCGTGCTCCAACCACGGTGTCCTCCTGGAGCTGGTGCACGCCTTGCCCTGTCCATCCAGCCGGGACTGCCTTACGGAGGGGACTGCCTTATGCCTCTTCAAGGCATTAGGGGAAAAGTGCCCCTTCTTAGGGTCATTACGAGCCGGAAAATGCAACGCGCAGAGGAGCCCGCACGGCAGAACGACCACAGGGGGATGTTCAGGGGAGGATAATTCCCACAAATCCTCAGGCAGGGAGGAGAGGAGAAGATGGGGCTGTCTGAGGGGATTTGCCGGTGGCCAGGAGGCTTTGCTTTCTAGGTCACGAGTTCAATGCCAGGCTCAGGTTCGAGTGACCTGGTCTTCCTGTCCTCATTAGAGTGAGGACAGAGACGTGGCACTCACGTCTCACGGGGGCCACCTTGAGCGTCGGGCACCCAGGCAGTCTGAGAGGCTGCCCGTAGGACTTGTTATATCAGGTGCTCTCTACACAAGACCTAGCTCCAAGCTTTGTCCTTCTGCTGAGAAGTAGCTCATCCCATCCCCAAACGCAGGCGCCTTGGGCACCAGAGATGTTCTCGCTCAAGGAGACCATGCCCAGGAGCACAGCTGACAGGTCTTGGGACCCTCCCTGGTGCTGTCCCATTGGGATGCACCTCCTGGAAGATACTGGTGAACTTTGGGGCTCTCTGGCTCCTACATAGCAGTTGGACACCCCGTGTAGTGGGACGGCACAAAGAGCAGGGAGGTCTTGGACCACGCTGTTTGCCATGCAACGGATCCGCCTGGCAGCTAGGAAGTCCGTGGTGTTTCCCCCACCATGGTGCCCTGGCTCAATCACGGCTGGTCTGGCCAGAGCCGTCTGGCAGGACCTCCTCAGGACGAAGGTCCCAGGAGATCCCTGGCAGAGGCTGTTCTCCTACAGCACCGTCACGCTGCCAGCGGCCTGGCACCCCCCGAGCATCCTCCGGGACACCCGGTGCCTGCGCAGGGTGGGGTGCTCGTAGTGCCAGGCTTTCAGGACTGTGACCCCCCAGACTCAGCGCAAAACGTATGTGAGAAAGCAGCTGAGCCAGAGAAGGGGCGGGAAGGTCTATTTATAGCAGTGCAATTAAGATGTTGCCGCTAAAAATTAACTGCACCTCAAGTCATTAACAACTAACAGTCCTGACAGCAAGAGTGGTCTGCGCTGGCACGAGCTGTCCTCGTAGGTGGAGAACTGCCAGGAAGCTGCTGCCTGGAAGACGTGCAAGTCATCCAGACCTTGGGTCTGGGGACTGTGGGTCGGGGGCTTCCCCAAGAATAAGGGGCAAACAGGACCATAACGCTGGTCTTCCTGCTGCAAGGCAGAGGGATTTGGGTATCCTCAGTCCCCGTTCTAGCGGGAAGCTGAATTCCCAAGGCTTTGCTGGAAATTGCTTCTCCAGACCATGCGGAAAGTACGGACCAAGGCACCATAGCCAAATGTGTTCTTTCCTGAGGGGGCACCCGTCCTCCTGCCCGTCCATCCATCTGTCCATCGCTCTACATTGCTGCTCCAGCTAGCTCTGAGATGGCAGAAACGCTCCATCACGCTCCGTTGTGCATAGCGAGATGCTCCCTGGTATCGTCCCTGGCTCGTGGTGCTTCCACCCAGCTGCTCTCGAACCCTTCCTGCGTTGCGCTTTGCGCTTTGCTCACGACTCTCCTGCAGGTAACTGCCCAGCCGGTGATTTCCCCCCTCCGCTTGGGGGAACCTGCAGCCCAGCTAGGACTCTGCTGCAAGGCTCAAGTCCGGCTGCAGAGTTCAGGTGCTTCCAGGTCTCGACACGCGCTAGTCCGGGAGGTAGGTGGGTGCTGCCGAAGCCGGGGTCGGCGTTGCAATAGGCTTCCTAAGGCGACAGCATTTCTGCTGCGAAATCTCGGGGCTGAAGGGGTTCTGAGCAGAGGGTTTTAAGGAGGCGACGGCAGTGTCCCACCGCCCAAGCCTGCTCCACCCTCGCGGCCTCATCCTGTGGATGCAGAAGGGATGCGGGTCCCTGCACCTCGTGGCAGGAGACGGCTGCTGGAGAGGCCCGAGACCTTCTGGGGTCACCTGCCGCCCTGGTGCCCACCACCACTGCCACCCCTTTCGCTCCGGGCCCTCCCGTTAGAGCCTCCAAAATCCGTGTCTGGGGGGGGTTCCCTTTTCCAAAGCATTTCTGGGAGCTGGTCAAACCGGAGCGTGGCGAGGCATAGGGACAACGAGCGCTGGCTTCTGGGTGACAGCTTGCGTCCGCATTGCTGAATAGAGGAACGGGTCGGGCAGCTCCGTTTCTGAGCAGGGGTGAAATAACGGGACCCCTCGGCGGATACGGCTGGTTTCCAGGGGGGTCACGCGGACGTGGAGCCGGGACCTCCCCGAACAGGGGCGACGCGGCCAGTGGCCAGTGGGACTCAGGGTGCAGTGGCTTCGAGGACAGGCGCATTCGTTGTGGGGGGCAAAAATTACAGCCGGCTGCGAATCATTCCCCGAAACGGTGTTTCGTTTAAAAATGCATTTTTTTTCTTCTTTTTTTGGCAAAACGTTTTCCTTTGCAAAGCTTCTGGTTTCTACAAAACTCTCAGTTTGCAGCTGAAAACTGCAATGCCCCACGAAAGAAAGGACCTCGACCAAGCCTAGAAAATGTTTGGTTTGGGGATAACGTCTCCCATTTAAAAAGCAAAAAGCAGTGATTTTTTTTCCTCAGGAAAACATGAGCTTCTGTCTAAGAAATATTTGTCTATCTGAAAAGGCAAATGCTCTCGTGATGGATTAGGAGATAGATCGGAATATCTGGCTACTTCTGCAGTTCTCCAAACTCAATTAGCACTAAGCAAAATGTTTAATTTAAACGAACGTGAAATATTTAATTGAGATTTTTGTCGTGAGCGCTTTCAATCTCAAATGCCCCCGCAATGAAGAATAATTTCAGAACATGTCATTGCAAATTTTGATTCTGAAACATTTCAAGAGCGTGTTGGGCATTTTCAGAACAATTTACAAGGTTTTTTCTTTCCAATATAATCAAAGCAAATCTAAGGGAAATTATATCCTAGAAATGACCGCTTCCGATGCAAAACAGTTTTGACTGACGTTTCGGGACCAGCTCTGCTGCTGTCCCGTTTCCCGGTGCTGCCGGCGCGGGAAACGCTAACGAGACGGTGCAAACCTCAGGCGCTGCCCCGAGATCCCAGCTGCGGCCAGGACCCTCCGTGCGTCCGGGCTCCGAGGGATGGATGGGGAGATGTCGCTGCCTCGTTCAGGGAAGGCTGCTGGCGCCGGGTGATGTTTTGCACAAACCTGGAGGCGGGCGACTCGCCCCTGCCGGTTCCCGGCTCCGTGTTCCCTCCCGTGCAGCTACTTTCGGAAACGCCGATGTTTTTGATGGCGTGGGAAAATATCCTGCGGCCTTTGCAAGGAGCTCGGAGGAGAGGGGAGAGCGTCTTGAGCCGGTTTCAGCATCCGCCACCGCGGTGCTCGCTCCGGCAGGGCTGCCGGGGCAGCGGTGCGCGGTCCTTCCTCCCCCTTCGGATGTGCCCGCCGAGCCCGGCACCGTCTCGCGCCGCCCTGGGCGCTCGCTGCCGTTTGCAAGGGGCTGCCTGGTGCATTGCAGCGTCCTGTGAGGTCGCTCTGCTGCGAAGCGCAAAACGGTCCCGAATTATAGAGCGAAAGCAAAGCCAAGGACAGGTTTCCGGCTCGTGTTTTGGATTAGCGACGGGGCGATGCCTGCGCAGGGCTTGCCGGGCCCGGGCAGGGGGCCTGGAGATGTTCTCCGCCAGCAGCGGGCCACGTTGCCCCACGGCTGGGGCGAAGGAGGTGGTTTGCACCTCTGCCGCGCTGTTATAAAACCCCTTTCCTTGGGGAAACGAGCTGGCTAATCCCTGAGCAGCCAGTGCCGGCTAGGAAAACGGCCTCGGACGGGAGCTATGGATAGTCGGGTTCCTGGCACGCTCCAGTGCTGGGTCAAGTCCCGAGCAGGGCTGTTAAATAATCAACGGTGTTAGAAAAGGCAGGTGCCACCACCTGGGTGCGTGGGTCCGCTTTTCCCCGCCTGGCGATGCCGGGTCCCGGGGGACCTCCCCGTCCGGATAACCCCGGATGAGCCGTGAGCGTGGCGCACACTGCGCCCCTCGAGCTGCCGACTGCAGCAGCAGCGCTGCGGCGTTGCAGGGCTCAGCCTGGCTGCTGGTGCCGGCAACGTGCACCGCGGGTGCTGCACGCGCCCTGCCATCGGCGCCAGCGCCGTCTCGCTCTGCCTCCGTCCCTCCACCGGTGCCCAGCCGGGACGTCTGTGTGCTAAGCACCGAGAAGGCCACGTCCTTATTCGGCAGCTCGGGGAGCTGCACGGAGATGTAACCCCACATCTTGCTCAAAGAGCGAGCTGCTGCTGGAATAGATGCGGCTATTTCGGGGGGGGGGACGGACGTGTGCACACATATGCACTCTTGTGCTGCTGGAATAGATGCGACTATTTCGGGGGGGGGGATGGATGTGTGCACACATATGCACTCCTGTGCTGCTGGAATAGATGCGGCTATTTCGGGGGGGGGACGGATGTGTGCACACATATGCACTCCTGTGCTGCTGGAATAGATGCAGCTATTTCGGGGGGGGGACGGACATGTGCACACATATGCACTCCTGTGCTGCTGGAATAGATGCGGCTATTTCGGGGGGGGGACGGACATGTGCACACATATGCACTCCTGTGCTGCTGGAATAGATGCGGCTGTTTCGGGGGGGGGACGGATGTGTGCACACATATGCACTCCTGTGCTGCTGGAATAGATGCAGCTATTTCGGGGGGGGACGGACGTGTGCACACATATGCACTCCTGTGCTGCTGGAATAGATGCAGCTATTTCGGGGGGGGGACGGATGTGTGCACACATATGCACTCCTGTGCTGCTGGAATAGATGCAGCTATTTCGGGGGGGGGACGGACATGTGCACACATATGCACTCCTGTGCTGCTGGAATAGATGCGGCTATTTCGGGGGGGGGACGGACATGTGCACACATATGCACTCCTGTGCTGCTGGAATAGATGCGGCTGTTTCGGGGGGGGGACGGATGTGTGCACACATATGCACTCCTGTGCTGCTGGAATAGATGCAGCTATTTCGGGGGGGGACGGACGTGTGCACACATATGCACTCCTGTGCTGCTGGAATAGATGCAGCTATTTCGGGGGGGGGACGGATGTGTGCACACATATGCACTCCTGTGCTGCTGGAATAGATGCGGCTATTTCGGGGGGGGGGACAGATGTGTGCACACATATGCACTCCTGTGCTGCTGGAATAGATGCAGCTATTTCGGGGGGGGGACGGATGTGTGCACACATATGCACTCCTGTGCTGCTGGAATAGATGCGGCTATTTCGGGGGGGGGGACAGATGTGTGCACACATATGCACTCCTGTGCTGCTGGAATAGATGCGGCTGTTTTGGGGGGGGACGGACATGTGCACACATATGCACTCCTGTGCTGCTGGAATAGATGCGGCTATTTCGGGGGGGGACGGATGTGTGCACACATATGCACTCCTGTGCTGCTGGAATAGATGCGGCTATTTCGGGGGGGGACGGATGTGTGCACACATATGCACTCCTGTGCTGCTGGAATAGATGCGGCTATTTCGGGGGGGGGACGGATGTGTGCACACATATGCACTCCTGTGAGCGCACACGTGGTGGTGCACGTGAGAGCACACAAACCGCGTGGGAATGTGTTTGCCTGCAGGAGAGTGCAAGGGCCCGAGTGCATGTGTGCACACACGCGGGTGCAGACGAGGAGGGGCAGCGCCCAAAAAAGCAGCGGCTCTTAGCAGAGAACGTCGGTTCCCCGGAGAGGACTTGGAAAAGGAGGTTGCTGGAAGCAGCAACCCGGCGGTGGTTTTGCTGGCCCGCACTCCTAATCACGGTGGTCCGAGTGCCCTTGGGGCTGCTTCCCCTGCTGCCTGGGTGGAGAAGCGGGTCGGGGGAATTTGCAGTTCGTTAAATGTTTTAAGACGGTCAGTACAGGATGGCACGTGCTGGCGGAGGGTGCAATCCCTTGCGGTGAACATTCACAAAACCAGGCGGGTTCTCGCCTCAAAATGCAGATGTTTGAGTCCTGCTGGGCACTCTGAGCTTGTGGGGAGGTTGGCTCGGCAGTGCCTGTCCCGCTGTCGGCAGACAGCCGGACGGATGGACAGCCGGTGTCTTTGCAGAACATCCCCATAGCGGAGCTGGAAAAATTTCAGACGCTCGGTGACATTTTGAATCGTTTTCTCTTTGCAACGGGAGCCGGTGACACCGAACACGCTGCTCCCCTGCTTTCCTACCGAGCGGAGAGCCAGGGAAGCGGTCGCAGATGTAGCTAACGTGACATTTGAGGAGCGACTGGAAGGCCTGGAGCTGTTCAGCCCGGCCTCGAGACGGGCAGGCAGAGGGAGGACAGGAGACCGGCGTTGAGAGCAGCAGCGGTTTTGCTGTAGAGGGGAAGGGAAGCAGCCGTCCTCCCTCTCGCCCGAGGGAACGGCCGGGACACGGTGCACTGCGGCAGCAGGACTCGGGTGAAGCACGAGGACAAGACCGTTCGATAGGAAAGGCTTTGCAGCCCTGGCATTTGAGGGGGGAAGGAGACGGCGTTGCCGGAGGCCGAGAGAGCCGGGCTGGATGGGCGCGTAGGCGGGAAGGGTTCGGCGAGGCAGGTGGTGCCACGGCGCGGCAGCGGGGCTGGGTGGCCTCGCCGGGACCTCCCCGCGATGCTGCGGTTTGTCAGCTCTTAAAGACTGTCGTTACCTCGCCGTTAGGGACGGGCTCTGTTCCCGAACGGGACCTCGGAATGGCACCAGGCGAATTCCTCGAGGAGAGGACGGATCCTCGGGGTTACCGAATGCAGAGCCCTGGCTGCTCTGATGTTTCCAACGCGCTGAGTACTGGAAACCGGGAGGGTTTAGGAGGGGATGTATCACCCCACAGCAGCCTGCCTTCACCCTCTTCTCCTGAGGGTCAAACGTCCCTCTCGGAGAGCCAGAGGGATCCACAGGCTGATCCGCTACGGCCGTCCTCGTGTCCTTACCTATGCATGTCCTTACCCCCATGGACTGCTCTCAGAGCCGGGGAGGAAGCCAAGCGGACGTGCAAAGAAGCAAGCCAGCAAACGCCAGTCGGAAGTGTCAGGGCTCGCAGCAGGCCCCCGCTCTTGGTCAACGCCAGTCAGGTGCCGCTTCCAGCTCCAAATGCTGGATTGCCTTGCCTGTGATCCTGGAATGAGGTTTGGAGTGAGCAGGCTGAAGAGGGATAAAATACAGATAGCAGTTACTGCTTTGGCGTTAGCCTGACAACGGATGGACAAACATCTATCGGGGAGATGCAAAACCAGTCCAGCCCTGGGGAGGGGGACGGACTAGACGGTTTCTCAGAGGCCCTTCTGATACCATTTTTGATGACAGCCCAATTTTACGTTCTGGTCGTGATTTGGCATTTTTTTCGTGGTGGTGCCCAGAGATCTCCAGGCAGAGGCTGGTTAAAGCGAGGGGTCATGGTTCTCAGCCAGTCAGGGATGTCTGATTAATGGGATATGAGCTTGTTATGGGAAAGTCACAATTCAAACCTCAGGAGGTCCTGGGTTGGACCTCCAAACTCAGCCCAGGACCATGGAGGAATGTGGTACAGATCAGATCAGTAACGGTGGGTTTGTCAGCTGTCTCTTGTGTGCATTCCTGGAGGAACATCTCCACCAGTAAGGAAGAGATGGACCTTGCTCCAAAGTTTGCACATCTTCAGTTTCTGATGTGATGGAAGAAATGGGTGGAAAGAAAAGCTTGCATGGAGGGGGCGCAAAAATAGGGTGCCTGGGGCCTGCAGCTATGCGTGGTCAGTGACACGTTGCTGGTGTTTTTTAATGCATTCTGAGGACTGTAATGGACTTGAAAGGCAGATAGACCATTCTGATCAGCTCATCTGACTTTTTGCCAGGGCATCTCTTTCTGTAAAACTTCCCATGCTAACTGAACAGCTTAATGCGATGGCGAGCACGCCTCTTCCTCAGGAATGGTGATCCTCTGGGCAATGCTCCTCCACGTGATCAACAGGCACTTTCTTTCCCATTTGAGTCTGCCTAGCTTCAGCCCAGGGATCATGTCCTGCCTTGCCTGCTCTGATGAGAGGTCCCCTGCTATTAGCAATCTCCTCTCATGCGGCAGAGACTGAGAAAAGCAGAATTTCCAGATCCAAAAACACACGAGGGGTTTTATCCCAAGTTCTTTCCAGCTGGTCACTGTCCTTACAGGAAAGTGGATGCTAGACCTGGTCACAGTATTTGATATCATGAATATCCAGCACCAGGACTCCTTGTTTATGCGCCCATATGGATTTATAAACCTGTAGATCGTGCTTATCCTCGTAGCTTTAGCATCAAACTGCGAGCTCTTGCCAGGTTTCTCGCATGTCATGTCTCCTAGGGCTTTCAGAGACATCTCCTCCACATAGCTTGCCTCCTCCCCATCCTCTGAGTCACCTGCCTTTTCTGGTGGATGCCTGACCTCACATGCTCTCGTATTCGGTCACATTCAAATGCATGTTATTTGTCTGTGCAATCCAAGTCTCAGTTTCGCTGACCCATCGCCATCAGGTTTTTCCATTTTCCTATTCCAGCAACTGTCTTCAAATTTTACAAACCATGGGCTTATACTCCTCTTCCACACTGTTGGTAAAGGTATAGAAAAGACCTCCTATAGGTGCCTGTCACTCATCTGCTATTGCATGACGATTTACCCTCAGCCATGCTTGCCAAGCTGTGTGCTTTAGCTCGGGAGGGCTGCCTGCCTCTTGCTGGGATCACAGGGTCTTTAAAAACAAGTGAATTTTCTCGATACGGTGGTTCAGTGCCCCCAGAGGAGACAGACCATCTTAGGAGAGGCCATATGCCAGGAGGTGATGCTTACAGCAAGGCAAAGTTACAAGATAAATGCTTCATGCAAGCAAAGCACAGGACTGCAAAGTTTATCAAAAGAAGTTACTAATAGGAAGCAAGCAAACAAAAAGCTTGTTTATGCTACCAGGAGACCTTAACTCACATACTTGGCTTCCTAAAATCTCTCCAGCCAGCAGCATAGTGAGTTTTATGAATGAAAATGAAGCAAAAGATGACTAGAGAATTTGCAGTACGGAGGATGAATTGTAATAGAGGGGAAATGGTGAAGGATATTGCTGAAAGACGAAGAATCAGGAGCTGGAGGGAAATTACTCATGGAGTTGTCAGGGAACATATCTGGCTGAGCTTATTTACGTTTCCAATGATAGAAACCGAGTGCTTGAGCATAATGGAGGGTGAAAAGGACATGGATCTACTAATTAATGACAACCGGAACGTGAACTTTAGCCACGAAGGCAAATGTGATCCTGCTCATCTGATTTGTCATCAGCACAGATAGGGGAGAGCTCATGTCAGTCTACGAAGCGTGAGGAAACCTTATCTAGCATAGCATGTTCAGCTTGGGCCGTGGTGTTCAAGGGTGATGGGCTCAGAGAAGACCCGCAGAGGTGTGTTGGGGAAGGGTGAACCTCATACAAGAGCTCAGTTAGGACACTGGAAGAAAGGTCTGGAAAGAGATCCATGGGAAGTTTCTGATCTATAAACTAAAAATGGGGGTACAATCATTATCAATGGCATCAGACAACCCTGGCAAAAGCGGAGTGAGACAAGAATATATTCAGGCTGGGGATGAGGAGGCATCTGCTGCCTGGAAGCGGTTGGTCCTGGGAGAGGCTCCCAGCAGGAGCAGTGGGAGCGAAGAACACAATGAGCTCCTTAAGGCAGAGCTAATTAATCTGTGGAAGGGGCACTGCAGGGTCTGCGCTCCCCGGGATCGGTGGGTGCCTCGGGGGAGCCCAGCTGATCTCGTCCTGCCATTTTTCCGGTGAACCCTGAAAGGGTTGGCAGGTGCGTGTGCTTCTCCCAGGCAAACCTCTCGTCAAGGAGGGTGGCACACTTGCTGGCTCTGATCTCTGATGGCTCTTCTCGCCCTTCTCGGACATACCGTAACGGGGTTGTGCCTCTGCTCGGGTAGCTGGCTCTAAAGTAAGTGAATATGGCAAGCTACTGACATCTGACTTTGGAGGACACATCCCCTGAGCATCATCTCAAGTTGGTGTCTGCATGGACGCCCCATCAGAGCAAGGACCAGAGCAAGGACTTCTCTAAGGATGGTGTCAGACTCCAGGCAGCATCTGAACCTCAGTAAATGCCACTTTTACAACTTTAGGAGGAATGTGTATCCCTGTTTGCTTGAGTTTTTTTGGCTCCCCATGTGAAACTGTGCCCATCCTGAGGCTCCTGCCTTTTTGGGGACCAATGGAAAGCTTTGGGGTGGGACATGAAGGCAGGAGGAAAAACCGCTTGTGCCTTCCTGACCGGTGTCTGTTGAGCTTGGTCTGAAAGACCTGGGAGGGTGGGAACACTGCTCCAGCGCTAACACCCGGTCCTGGCCAGCGATATACCTCTATCTGCATTTCATCTCATCTCCTTTGCTGCAATTTGAGCTCATCACCTCGTGTCCCATCCCTGTAGCTCTGAAGAACAGATGACCGCTACCTTTTGCAGGAACTCAGGCCTCGTTTATACGATGAAGCTCAGACTTGACCTGCTGGGGGAAGCAAATGTTTTCCCCTAGTGAGTTGCTGCATTGCCCATTTAGGGACCAGCTTTGGCGGGTAAAGTCAGAGGTCCCTGTGCAAAACCAGACCAGATTAGGATGTTCTCGTCCCTGGTCTGCTCTTTATTCCCCCGTTCTTGGCTGCTACACGCTGCGTGGGCCTGTGAAGACCCTTGCCTGGACGTGGGTCTGCAGCCCGCTGAGGCTGCGTCCGCCCCGAGCGGCAGCAGCGAAAACCAGCCGGGCTCAGGCTGTCGGCGGCCAGCAGCTCTCCCATAGCCCAGGCTGTGCGGTCTGCTGGCAAGCGTTTTCTAAAAGAAGGGTCACAAAAATGCAGGTTTGGGGCCTGACCGTGGGTGCAGAGCCTTGTGCACCCCGGGGACACATCCAGGCAGAGGACCACGAGAGCAGATTCCCAGCTAGCCCAGGTCAGAGGCAGAGCCCAGCTGATTTCTGGCAGAAGTAGGAGATGCATTTTTAGAGCAGTTTTTAGCCAAGCAGTGGACTCTGCTCACTTCCAGACCAATAATTTAATCTCGCAGATTTTGACTTTTGAATTCGCCGCCCCTCGTTTTGCTACGTCGGCAACGATTTCCTTGGAACGGCAGTGTGCTGCTGTCCTGGGTGAGGCACCGAGGGCGTGCAAGCGTCCCCGTTGAAATCCCTTGGTTTTAGGCTGTCCAAAAATCCGGGGCAGATGGTGCCGGTCGGTAGGTGCCTGTAGCTGCATTGCTCCGTCTTGCCATCTTCATGGATAACAGAGCGGCGGTGAATCAGTTCGACTGCGTAACATATGGGGCAAAGACAAGCGAGGCTGGGGAAGCGCCTTCCTTCTGCCGCTGGGAAAAATTCCTATTCCTCAAAGATATTAGCATGTTAAGGGTTTTTTCTGAGCTGATGTTCTCATAGGGTTGAGTGGATGGGGCTAGCCTGGAGGGGGCAACTTTTTTTCGAATAAAGAGCGTATTTCTGCATGGAGCCTTCGTTAAGAGCTGGGTAACGGCACAGGGTCGTGTGGCTCTGTGCGAGTCCCCGTCAGTCCTGCTGTCCGCGTGAGATGGGTCGGTGGGAGACGGAGCCGGTGAAACCCCAAAGCAGCTCACCGGGCCGTGCTGCCCCTAGCCCCAGGGGGTCGCGGAGGTGCGGGGGGGGCATGGAGCAGGGACCAGGGCCTTCCCTGGGAGCGGTTTGGGTGACGGGGACTTCTGCGGTTAACGCTGGGTGCAGACCCTGGCTCTATCTCAAAGTAGCCTTCAGCGGAGCAGCAAACAGTGTGCTGGTCGGGGAACAGCTTCTCCCCAGCCCTCCACTTCTTGCTTCCCGCATCCGCTTTGGATGGGGGATGTCAGCTCAGCCCCGTGGTCCCGGCGTCTCCCCGACCCTAGAAAAATGCACAGCGAATCGGATGATTTGGGTGTTTCCAGGCAGCTGCGCTCTGCCTAAGAGGTGTCCTGGCATCCTTCTGCTCTCTCCTAGGGCATGGTCCACTTTGGGGGCTGCTTGGTTGCTCATGCTGAAGGCCGTGGGCTTGTCTGAAGGCATAAAACGGTCCTTTTTTGCGGTGAGCGAACTTGATGCAGAAACATCCGGATGCAGAAACTCAGCGGTGGGGCGATCCCTTCCAGCCCTGTGTTTCTAGGAGTCTCCCAGCCCATCAGGCTGGGTCGTGGAGGAGCTGTGGGGACACCCCTCCTCTTATGATGCCGGAAAGGGGCCGGGGGGGCTGAGACCTCCTCCACCCCCACGGTCCATTAGCTCTGTACTGTGGGTCTATTGTGCTGGGGGATGCGCCAGGGCTGTGTCAGTGACTGACTGTCCGTCCTGCTGGAATGGTTTTTTTCAATGACTTGCATGAGTTAGAGACCCCGCTGGCCTCAGCGCGAACGGGGGCAAGGCTTGTGTTGATGCACTGGGATTTACTCATACATTCAAGACCTGGAGCTTGGCTCTTCATCCGTGCGTGCGCCACCCCCTTCTGCCACCAGTCTAATCGGAGTATCTTCCCATTCGTGTCCTTCCCCTACCGTCCGTCTCTCTGCCCGTCTCTCTGTCCCTTGCATCTCTCTCTCTGTCTCTCCTACCCCTCTGTTCTTCCAGGGAGGGACAGGAGTGTCTTCCTGGCCTCCTAGGCTCGGGGAGGAGAGGTTAGGGGATGCTAGAGGCAGCCCTGGGTCGGACACCGAGTCCTACGTCAGCCCCACACACGTGCCTCGGGGGGGGGGGATGCACGGCTGGAGACGGGGAAGACGTCTCGCCCGGGTGATTCTCCAGTTTTGGAGCGGGGGGGGGTCCCACGGTGGCCCCTCCTTGCTCCTTGGTTGGGCTAGAGGCAGATGGAGCTTGGGGATGTCTCCCCCGGTGGGTCTGGACCTGCGAAGCTGCTCTATGTCTCGAGAGATTTCAGGGTCAGCAGAGACTGTGCAGTCCCCCAAAGTGTCCCCCTGCGCAACGGCAAGGTCAGGGACCCCCCAGCTGCCCTGTGCCGTGGGCCAGCAAGGGAAGGGCTCCTAGGAGGAGACAAAATCTTCATTTAAGGACCACTCGCAGAGGGAAATCCAGCACGTCCCATAGAGCAGCCCGCCCAGGAGAGCGTTCACCAGCGCAGGAGCTGATCCACGCAGCAACGGGATGGCTCAGGCTCCTGGGTCCCTTCCTGTTTTTCCGCACGCTGCCAGGCAGCTAAGGGGAGCCCAGCCATCCCTCGGCTGGTGGTGGGACCCTGGGACCAGCGCAGGTTAGGAGAACGGGCCCTGGGGCATCTCCCTCGCCCCGGCCCTCCCGCAGCCCCGCTGCCTGAGACCCCAGGGGCAGCTTCTGCCCTTCCAGAAATGGGCTGCTTCCTTGGAAGCAGCAGCGGGAACGCCATCTCCGTAGTCATGTGGCAGTGGATGGGTCTGCACATGGGCGTTTATTTTAATACGTCTCTCTCTCTCTCTCTCTCTCTCTCTCTTATATCTCTCACTCTCTCCTGGTTCTTGTTTCTCTTTCGCTAATCCCCTGTTGTGCTCTCTTTCCGTCCACGCCTGTCTTTCCCTCCTGCCCCGTCCCGCTGCTCCTCCTCGCCCCCGCTTTCCCTGCCCCAGGTCAAGGTCTGGTTCCAGAACCGGCGCACCAAGCAGAAGAAGGACCAGAGCAGGGACTCTGAGAAACGCTCCACCTCCACCTCCGAATCCTTCGCCACCTGTAACATCCTCCGGCTCCTGGAGCAAGGCAGACTTTTATCCGTCCCGGCCCCTCCCAACCTCCTCTCTCCGAGCGCGAATCCCGTTGGGAGTCCCGCTGGGAACGGAGCCGGCTTAGCTGCGCCGGGCGCCACCTCCCCTGGTCTCGGCGGTGGCAGCCCCCCCGGGCCGGGAGCCTTCAGCCTGCAGGTCCCGTCGCTGGCCTCGTCCTCCTCGCCCCGGCTGCCCGCCGCCCCGCTGTGCTTCGGCGGGCCGCTCCTGGGCAGCCTGCACGAGTCACCCGGCGGCTACGGACTGGGCGCCTCCGCTTTCGAGCCGTACGCGCGCCTGGAAAGGAAAGACGGTTCTCTACCCAGCAAGAAGCCGAGCCCTTAAATTAAAAACGAGTGTCAAAAGAGATGCTGCCCCCCCCCCCCGCTCCCTCCCTCTCTCCCGCGCACACACGCACTCCCTGCCCTTCGTGGGGGGGGGGGGAGTTATTTTGCAAGCGCAGCCGCAGAGACTGTTTTACGGAGCGCCCAGGTGACGGGAGTGCGGGTGCGTGCGCGTGTCCGTGTGCACACGCTTGTGCACGTGCACCTGGGCTTCCTTGCGCGGAGACGAGAGCGCGGCTGCGGACGGCATCCCTCCCGTCCTCCGGCTGCGCCTGCCGCTGGACCTGGCTTCCCCGGGCGTCCCAGGGGCACTGCTGCCTGCGCTCCCCGCTCCGACCCCGCCGGATCGCCGAGGGGCCGGCTTTCCCCTTCCCAGGTATCGCCCGTTCAGTGCTCGTAAGCCGATGCTGGGCCCGGAGCCGTGCGGTCCGGGGCAGGGTGAGGTGCGCAGGGCAGGAGCGGGATCTGCATCCCGGCCGCTCCCCGCTGCGGTGGCCTCGGGCAAGTCGTGACGCTGGGCCTCGGTTCCCCCCCCCCCCGCGAAGGGCTTTGTGTTTCGGCTGAGGGGGTTTCGGAGCATCCCGGTGGCAAAAGGGTCCAGGTCCCATCTGCTAGGACTCCCATGGGCTGCGTGGTCCCCCTGGACCACCAGCCTGGGGCAGGGGAGACAAAAGCGTAAGAAAGTCCGTGCGTTGGTGGTGGTGCTGATGGTCTTTTCAGCCTCCCCCCCCCCCACCAGCAGCTTCTGCCACCTTTTTGGGCTGAGTTTATAAAACCCAGGTGACTGCAGGGAGTGATGGGGAACATCTCCCGTCCTCACCCCACCTCTCTAGACTGCGCTGCCCAGCGAGGGACTGCTCAGGCTGGGCTGGGCTGTCCAAGCCCTGACGAAGCCTTTGCTGATGCTGGAGGAGCCTTCAGCCTCCTTCTTCTGTGGGCACCTCCTCCTCATGGAGAGCTGGGGCCAAGCTGTCCTCCTGCCCCCCCCCAGCAGGGAAACCCCACCGAGGGGGTGCGGACGTGTGAGCTCTTCGCACACCAGCACCGTCCAGGTGCCATCAGACCTAGCACCAAAGCGAATCCCATCCCGAGCGCTGGCCTAGCAGCAATGCTCCTCTTGTGCTGGTCTAGCAGCGGTGCTCCTCTTGCTTCCTCCCCCTTGCAGATCCAGGGTTTAATCCTGTGAGGTGCTGAGCCCCAGTGACTTCGATGGAAGGATCAGGCTCCAAAGACCCTCGGGCAGTCCCAGGTGCTGTTCTGCTGCTATTCCCACTGTAAAGGAGACCCAAGCCCAGAGTGTGACCAAGGCCACAGCTTTCTGGTGGCTTTCTGGTGGGCGGCATTCAGCCTTAGGCGTGCTGGGCTAGGCGGCACTTGTGCAGGGCATGGCTTGTGGATGGCCAGGGGGGTCTCTGGGGGAGCGAGTCCTGCAAGGCTGAAGGTGGGCTTGGAGCCCCACGGGCAGTGCACAGGGGGGGGGCATTGCATGTCCTTGGGGAGAGGGGCAGCACGGGGCCCCTCTAGGATCTGCGGGGGGGGGGGTCTGCTCCAGGCAGTGCCTGGCCCCAATGTGGTGTGAACGTCACCTGGGCAGGATGCTCTGGTAGCGTCACTTGGGCAGAACGCTCTGCAGTGGTGTCACCTTGGTAGGACACTCTGTGGTGATGTTGTCCTGGTAGGACAGCCTGTGGTGGCATTGCCTTGGTGGGATACCCTGCGGCAGTGTCACCTTGGCGGGACACCCAGCGGTAGCATCACCTTAGCGGGATGCCCTGCAGTGGCATCGCCTTGCTGGGATATCCTTTGGTGGTGCCGCCTTGGCGGGATGCCCTGCAGTGCCATCGCCTTGCTGGGATATCCTTTGGTGGTGCCGCCTTGGCGGGATGCCCTGCAGTGGCATCGCCTTGCTGGATATCCTTTGGTGGTGCCGCCTTGGCGGGATGCCCCGCGGTGCCATCGCCTCGGCAGGACCAGGGGTGATGCCCTGAGCTACCTCCCAGCTCTGGGAGCTCCCCGGTGCTGCCGAGAGGCTCTTCCTCCCCGACGCGCGCCCAAACTGCAGACCTAGCAGGAAGGGGCCAAACTGGAGCACGGGGACCTCCTGGCCTGGTGGGGACCAGGCTGCAGGTGGTGGGGGAAGGAGAGGACGCAGAGCGCAGGCACCAGGGCACGTCATCTCTCAGCAAGCCCCGTGCGTGCAATGCCCTGGGCCCGGGGCAGCCCGGCGGCGCGGGGAGCATCGCTCCGGTGCGATGCGGCGGCAGGGGCGTGCGGTAGCGCCGCTGCCCGCTGCCGGGAAAAAGCACCGGGGGAAAGGGAAAAAGGAGGAAAAATGAAAGCTGGAACCAGAGTCAGGCTTGCAAGCGTGGAAGGAAAACCGGCTTTAAAAGATCCTCACATTCTGTTTTTCTTGGAACAAATATGTTATTTTGGGAAGATGGGGAGGAAGAAAATGAAAGTAATACAAGAAACCTCCCAGAAAGGCCCAGCCCCGGGGTAAAGCGGATCTCTGCGGGTTTCTGCAAAGGGGCTGGTGGCTCCTGCCGCCTCCCCGCTGCTCTGTGGCTCGGAGCATAGTAATGACAGTAATATTAATTACCGCTGCGCAATACTGGGGTCAGCTGTGGGGTTTCCAAACCCCGCAGCTGAGTCGGGTTTGCACACGCACGTGCAGGGAGCCCGAGCGCCGCTCCCCGCCGCGGACTGCTGCTTCTCCCCGTGCACCAGCCTCTGAAGGAGGACACAGCCCTCAGCCGGAGCGCTCCACCCCTCCCACTGTTTTGCAGGGAAATATTTAAAATAAATGATTTTATAAAAAGGTTTCGGTGATTTTTTTTTTCTTCCTTTAAATCAAGTGTTTCTATGAAATAGTTATTTATCGATCGTATCACTTCTGGAGCACTTTATGGGAGCGAGCGGCCGTGTCTCGCACGGCTCTGCTGAGCTCAGGAGGCATCGCCGGCCCCACGCCGCAGGCGGGGAAACTGAGGCAGGACGCGGGGTTTGCCCAAGGCTGCAGAGGCCGGCGACGGGCTTGCTGCCCTGTGTTTCCCTAAAGGTGATATTCGCAGGAATCCCCGGGACGTGGGGAACCGGTAGGGAAGCATTCACACTCCTGCTCCTTGCTCTCCCCCCGACCCCGTCTCCACCAGCACGAGCTGCAAGGTTTGATGTTGTGATGACATTTTCGACTGCGGTTTTGGATTCTGACAGGACAGAAGTCCACTCCCTTCCCTTCCTCACTTAATTTATATTTATATTGCCGTTCTCCACCCTCCCTGATCTGCAAACTTCTTACTGAAAGAAAGAAAACGGTGGCGTGCAGAGCGTGCAGCGAGCTGATGCAGTTCCCGGGCGGCCGTATCCCCCGGGAAGCAGTTGTGATCTGCATTGGGCAAGAGCAGCAAAACCATGGGAAGCCACAGCGAACCGTCCCGCTCCAGGGAAACTCTTTTCTTGTACTTGCAGACAGGGAAAAACCTGCCGACAGGTAGGATTTGCCGTAAATCCGTCCCCCGAGCTCTTGTCTGGCTTTGGTTTCTCCTCTTTCCCTGAAGCAGCCACCTCCCATGAGAGCCCGGGATCCAGCCGGGACAAGCTGGGTATCCGAGGATATCCGAGCCCCGTTTCTCCCAGCTCAGTCTCCCGTGGGAGGAAACTTGGATCCAGTTTGGCAAAGGGGAAGTGATCTCCCCACACCCTTCAAGGGTGGGAGAGATTCGGGGTCGTTCCTGGGAAAGAAAGGGCCAGATTTGTTTGCAAAAGAGCCCCCAAAGCTGGAGGCGTTGCAGGGTTTCTCCTCCCGCTTCCCTCCCTCCCGTTGCCCAGCGGTGGGAAAGGAGAGGCGGCGGAACGAGATGGCAAATGCTTGCCACAACTTAAGCTCAAATGCTACTTTTGCAGAACCCCCCCCCCCCCCAAAATCTGACCCAAAGCTGCTGCTTCTCTGAAGTCTCTTCTTTCGGAACAAACATCCCCACGGATCGGCTTCGGGCCTTTCCCGGGAGGGGATTCGGCCGGGCCGGTGGGGCAGCTCCTGTGCCGCCTCCCAGAAATACAACTTGACTTGTAAAATTGGGGGGGGGTAGGGGGAAATACCAAAAATACCGTATGTAAAACTTTAATGAATGATGTGATTTCTCATGGTTTCTTCTGGTGAATAAAAGTTATGTCCCGCCTCCTGGCTGCCTCCTCTCGCCTCGCTTTCGGGAGCCGTGCCGCCCCCGGCACCCCGCGGCAGAGCTGCCTCCCTGCCGCACCGTATCAGCAGCCCTTCTGGCTTCAGGGTGGCTTTGAAGGGAAGTATTTTGGGTGCCATCGTCCCCTGCTCTCCTCCCCAGCCTGCCCCCCTGCCCTGCCCCCTACCCCAGCCCGGCCAGCAGGAGGGGGCACGGAGCCCCCTACCGCCACCTGCCCCCCACCCCTACCTCTGCCCCCACCCCTGCTCCTGCCCCCACCCCTACACCCACCCCTGACCCCACTGCCAGCCCTACCCCCACCCCGACCCGACCCCTCCCCGGCCCTACCTCTACCCCTGCTCCTGCCCCTGACCCTAACCCTGCCCCTAATCCCACCCCTGCTCCTGATTCCGACCCTACCCCTACCCTGCCCCTGCGCATAACCCCAGTCCTGCCCCTAATCCTAACCCTAATCCTAATCCCACCCCAGGCCCTTCCCCTACCCCCACCCTTACCCCTACCCTTATCCCTACCTTTATCTTTACCCTTACCCTTATCCCTATCCCCACCCCTACCCTTATCCCTACCCCTGCTCCTACCCCTACTCCCCCCTTCCCCTTGCCCCCTCCCGTCCCCCCACCCCCGGGGCCCCCCCGCTGCCCTCCAGCCCCGCTGCCAAGGTGAGGGCCGGGGCCGGCGCTGCCGCTCGCGCTGTTTACAGTCAACACGGGCGGAGCCCGGGGGGGGGGGGGGGGAGCCGGGGCCGGAGCCGGCCGGGTGCTGCGGGCCGGGAACGGGGCCGGGGCCGGGGCCGGGGCCGGGTACAAAAGCGGCGCGGGGCGGCGGCGCGCAGCCG
Organism: Apteryx mantelli; assembly: GCF_036417845.1. Classification (NCBI taxonomy): domain Eukaryota; kingdom Metazoa; phylum Chordata; class Aves; order Apterygiformes; family Apterygidae; genus Apteryx; species Apteryx mantelli. Next base: position 87,225,007 of record NC_089982.1, on the reverse strand, counting down.
TCCGGGCCATGGCTGCGAAGGGGCGGCCGCCAGCGCCACCGGCCGCCGCCGCCGGGCTCCGCGAGCACCTGCACGCCGCCACCCGCAGCTACGCCGGCAGCTCCCGGCTCAGTGAGTGCGGGGGGAGCAGGAGCTGCTCCGGGCCGGGTCCCCTCCGGGGAGGCTGAGCCGGGGGGAGCGCGGAGCGGGGGCTGCTCCGGGCCGGGTCCCCTCCGGAGGCAGCTGCAGCCTGGGCAGGGTTGGGGGGAGCCGGGGCTGCTCCGGGCCGGGTCCCCTCCGGGGGCGGCTGAGACCCCCGAGCAGGGCGCTGAGATCCCCAGCGCAGGTGCACGGAGCTGTGCGTGCCTCATAAGGGCTGCAGGGGGGTTGCTGCTGCTCTCGGGGATGTGGGGGGGACCGTTCTCCAGGACGGGGACCTTCCATCTGCCTCCGGGGTCCATGCAGAGCGTGGCCGTGGGAAGGGGCTGGGCCGGGGCCGAGCGAGGTCTCTGCCGCCAGAGCTGGGGGGCTCGCGCTGCCCTCGGGGCTGCCCATGCCGTGCTGAGGCCGAGCTCACGGCGGGGTGGCTGGGGGTCTGGGTGCTGCTCCGGGCTGCAGAGCCAGCCCTGCCCCGGCACCCTGAGGGTTATTCGTGCGGGTGACACAGTCGAGGTGTGCACGGGGGGGGGGGGTCAAAGAGTGCATGCGCGTGTGCATGCGCACGCATGCAAATCTGCAGGGTTTGGGCCATCGCTGCAAGGTCAGGAAGGCTGGGGAGAGCTTCGCTCTGTGTCCTCGGCCCCAATCCGGACGGCTCCGGGCAGGCGAGGCTGAGCTGAGCCGGCTGCACCCAGGCTGGCGCCGGTCGCCCTTGTTTGCTGTCAACACGGGGAGCGAGGAGCAAGGGAAGGGCTCCGCGCCAGCCGAGCGGGCACGCGGCCCTCGCCGCCCCCTCTTCCCCCTGGCCGTGGGGCCCTCTCCGCCCCCTCTTCCCCCTGGCCGTGGGGCCCTCTCCGCCCCCTCTTCCCCCTGGCCGTGGGGCCCTCTCCGCCCCCTCTTCCCCCTGGCCGTGGGGTTTTGTGCCGGACTTTGCCCTGAGGAGGGGTGACGGGTGTGCAGTGGGATGAGCATCTCCCGGTGGAGCCGCGGTCCTTTCTCCTGCCCATCCGGCCTCTCGCCCGTGTCCCCGTTGTGCTCGTAAAGAGGAAACTGCAGCACCAGCTGGGAGGAGGAGGAGGAGGGGGCAGGGGCTGAAGGCCGGCAGGGCCGTTGGGGAGCGGGCTGCAAGGGGCTCTGGCTCCCGGCTGCAGCCCCCCTTGCACCCTGGTCTGCCCCGGGCTCCCAGCCGGCCCCGTCCCAACGCAGTAGCCTGGAGGAGGCTGTTGCCGCCTTCTTGGCTTTTTCAAGGAAGAAATGCTCATCTTCAGCTTCTTCCTCTCTGCCCTGAGCGCTGCCAAGTGCCCGCCCTGCTTTTTAAAGAGGGAGCTGCATTTTGCCCCAAATCACTTGATTCCTGGCACTGGGGCTGTGGCGGGACGCGTGCTGGGAGCGTGTCCGTGCTCCTGGGACATTGCACGTGTCCCCTCGCGCCGTGCAGCGCCGTGCACTGGGGCAAGGTGGAGACACGGGAGAGGCAGGTCCCGGCACCCACGGGGAGCTGGGCTGTCCCGGCGTTGCAGAGGTCGCTAACGTATGCAACTGGGTCAGCTGCAGCCCTGTGCACCCCGCGGCCGTGCTGCAGCCCCACGGAGCGCCTGGGATCCCGGCACAACTCCCGCGACTGGCAGCAGGGGCGGGAGGGCATCCCTGGCCGGAGCTGCCCGCGCCGCCCGCTGCTCGGCTGCCGCCGGCTCTCCTGAGAGGCGGCAGAGGTATTAGCAGCTGCTCCTGAGCGCTGCGAATCCATTAGCACGAGCGAGTGGAAGAAGCACTTATCACCTTCTGGCCTTTGGCTTGACCCATCTTTGCAAAAAAGGAAAGAAAAAAAAACAGCCAGCAAATAACGCTGCTGCTGCTGCCGCCGCACGTGGGCTCAGTGCCGCCGCCGCACGTGGACCTGGCGGCCGCCTGTGCAAAGCACCGTGCCCGGCTGTGCCGGCTCCGGTGCCAATCACAGCGTCGCAGGGAGCCTCCGTGGTGTTCGTGGTGCTCCCGAATTTGTTCACTGGGAGTCTGAAACAGTTGAAGAGGATCCCGTCGCCCAGCGGACGCGTATTGCACAGAACCGCTCATTTCGGATGCGGGTTTGGGTCATTATCAGCGAAACTAAGATACTTTAGTGGAATTGCCCCCCAAACTGGTAGCAAATTGCCATAGAGCTTAAGGCACTTGGAAGCTTAAGGGCAGTATAATGCCGCTCCTGTGGGTGTGAAGCGGGAGATGGGCCGGCGGTGCGGGAACAGGCTGCCACCCGCCCCTGTGGCGCCGAACCGGCCAGCTTCCCGCCCGGCACGAGATATCCGGGCAGCCTGGAAAGCTGTCCTCGGGGCGGACTCACAGCCATCCCGAGCCCGGCGGCGATGCGTTGTTATTATTTATTATTATTATTATTATTAATTTATTTTTGGCGGTCGAAGGCCCTTGGCCCAGCCGGTGCCTGTGTTAGCAGCCGGCCGGGAAAGGGTCCGGCAGCCCTGCTCCACTCCGCGCCGCCCCCACCGGCCCAGGGCCCAAGCCCTGTTTTGTGTGATAGAAAACGTGACAGCGAGCAAGCCCAGCATTCCTTTTTTTTTTTTTCTCCTTTTTCCTTCCCCCCCTCCCTTTTTCCCTTTCTTCCTCCTCCGGGCCGCCTTGTTCGCTTCACGCTCGGCTGCCGCTGCCATTCTTTGCCCTTCCCCGCATGACCGTGCAGGTGTGTATGGGAACCCGCGGCCGGGGGCCCTAATTAGTGGCATAGCGCGCGGCCCCCCGCCGGGCTTTTCACGGCCCCGGCGGCCCCGTGCCTTCGGCAGCGCTGCCCAAACTGACACTGGGCAGGTTGCGGCGGGTGGGGGGGGGAATAGCGGTCGCTTAGGGACTGTCGGAAAAGTTTGAGGAAAGCGCCCGCCGGCCCCGGATGCGCGGGGGCTGCTGGAGTTAAGCAGAGAGCTGGGCTCCTTTGCGGGAGAAGGTGGTGATGGACAGAGCTTCGAGACCTCCAGGAGGCATCTCCAGGCTGGTCCTTCCTGGTGGCACTGTTGTCTTTCCCCCTGTCCGGATCTGCTGCTCCGGTCCTGCCACAGGTCCCCGGAGCGGCGGGATGCTGGGAATCACTCTTCCCATGCAGCAGATGGGGAAATTGGGGCAAGCGCTGGAGAAGCGGCTTGGCCACCGTCACTAGGAGCGGGGCTCAAGCCTGCATCCCCGGTGTCGGAGGGGGAAGGCAGAGCTGCGGCTGCTGAGCAAGGCTTTGTGCTCCAAGAAGTCTCCATCGCGACTCCGGTGCTGGATTTGCACCCTGTCTTGGGGTCCTCTCCGGTACCTGGGCTGGGCTGGAGGAGCGGAGCTGGGCTAACTTCACCGCTGCCTTCCCACCGCGTTTCCTACCTTCACGCTTCCCTCAGCACGGAGAGGGGAAGCCAAAGACTCGGATTTTCCCCTTTTCTAGTGTTTGCTCTACACGTGAGGCTGAAAGCGTGAGAAGGTTCGGGGTGTCGAGGCTCTGAACGCGCTTGCGAGCACTGAGACGCGGGTGACTCGGGGACGTGGCAAGGGGCTGTGGAGCCCTTCCCTTGCAGCAGCTCTCGTCCTGGAGGCCAAACCAGACCGTCGTGGCCAAACCAGGGCGGCCCCGAGCTACAAGAGGAACCTTCCCCCTTGGTGACACTATGTGAGATGGCACCAGGGCAACAAAACCAGGAGAAATGCCACCCGGCTGCAAGCCAGACGGGCCACCAGCGCTTGCTTTGCGCTTCTCCGCGGCTTGCTCAGCCCTGCCTGGCCTGGGAGAACGTCTGGGAGAGACCTTGGCCCAGCTGGAGTTGGTCGTCCTGGGTGCTGGGGGCTCCCTCCTAGGGTGCTGGGTTCTTCCCAGATTGCATCCTTGCAAATCGAGGCAGGAGAGGTTATCTGAGGGCTTTTTGCTGCCGGCTCTTTGGGGCGGTGCTCACCCAAGGGCGCCGCGAGCGGGTGCCTGCCGGGTGCTCGCTGCGGGGGGATGCGGGATGGGGAGAGCATCTCCCTCCGCCCCGCGAGGAGGACGAGGGCATCCCAGGGCGCAGGCGGGGAAGGTTTCGGGATGCATCTGTCCCAGCTCTTGGGTCAGCACGTCCTCCCTGAGGTCCGCTGGTGGTGTCCGCCCGTCTGTCCGTCCATCCGTCCCCGCCGGTGGGCACTTTGCAGCAGAGCCCTGGGAGCTCCGGCCGGAGGAGCCGCTGGGCCAGGCTGGGCCGGGCCGGGGGGGGGGGGGTCGGGGGGGGGGGAAGAGGGCGGCCGGGGGGGGGGGGGAACAATTAGCGCCGCGGTGTCGCTGGGTCGCGGCGGCTTTGTCACCGCGGCCAATTTCCTCCGCCCTCGGGGCCCTCCTCCGCCGCGGGGGTTAAGAGCGCGTGAGCGCCGGGGCTCACCGCGATTGCATGTGACAGGAGCTGTGAATTTGGGGACGGGGAGTGTGGAAAAGGCCACGTTGAAAGACTTTCTTTTCTCTCTTTTTTTTTCTTCTTTTCTTTTCCTCCCCCTCCGCGGGGGCAGGCGGTGCCCCTCCGCCCGGCTCGCCGGGGGCCGCAGCCCACCCACCCCGCCGCTCCGGCCCGGCTTGTTCATAACAGCTCAACATCTTAATTATGTGAATTAGTGTTTTCCGGTAGCTGGGGCTCCCCTTCCCTCTCCTCCTCCTCCTCCTCCTGGTGGTTTCCCTCCCTCCCTGCATCCCTCCGCTCCCTTTTTCCTAGGGACCCGGCGAGGAGTTTCGGCATCGCCCCGGCACCCTTTCAGCGCGCTGTCACCTATTGCTGTGGTTTGCTTTTTTATCGGGGTTAGGGCTCTTTGCAGAGCAGCGCCCGAGTCAGGAGGTGGCCGCGGGAACGGAGCCGGAGCCGCGCTCGGAGCAACAGGCGCGCGGTGGCAGCGGGGTCCCAGGCGCACGGTGGGGTCCCGTGTGCACCCAGTGGCGCAGCAGGGCGGGAGGTGACCTGTTCCCGAGAGATTTGCACCTGACTTTTTCAGTGGAAACTGTGAAGAACAGAGAATTGCGGAGCTTTTTTTTTTTCAGCATTTTTTGGTCTCCATGTACCAGCCCCCATTCCTGTCTCCACCTCTGTAATCGTGCCTTGCTAGCTGTCCTTCCGTCTGTCCGTCCTCTGGAGACCCATCCGCCTGCCCTTACCTGAGACACCCGAGGCACTCGGCTGCCTCCGAACGCGTTTTACGGTTTAAAGTTCAGCACGTCGCTTCTCATGATCTGCTTGCCCCATGGTATTTTCATGCCTTCTCCTGGCGCTTAGGTACCACTGAGCCGCTATGCGAGCCGTGCCCTCCTGGGACTTGCCCTTTAAGCGGCTTCTCGCTCCTCTTCCAGAGTCCGTTTTCAAGGCTGCATCTCCGCATCTAGGGGTTTTATCCCCGTCGTCATGGTGTCGGGGTATCTAGCAAAGTTCCTTGTACAGGTCTCAGAAGCTTTAGCTTTTTCTAGGGCCGACGTTTTGCTGGGCAGGGTTTTTGTGTTGGATTAGTCTCGCCGTAGATGTTTTCCTTTTCTTGGATGCTGGGCTGAAGTTCATGAGACGAAGGGAGTGTCAGGGCTGAGAACTGCTTTTGGGGGCACAGAGGAGCAAAGCTCTGTAGCGTTTCCCGGGCATAGTCCCTCTCTGGTCTGTCCCGATCTCCTCTGGCTGATCGAGAGCCAGCGTTTGAGGAGAGCAAGCCCAGGACCCCAGCAGTGGAGCTGGAGGACCGCAGTGACCCTTGGGTTAAATTCCCCCCTCTGTCCTGGGCACGTTGGTGTCCTCCTGAGGGTGTTTCTCCGAGTTAACCTGTGCCCTTGTCTATGTGGACAACTGGTGCTTTGGGACCATCGCCCAACAACTGGTCCCAAAAGCCAAGGCACGGTGAGGAGAGGAAGGGCAGCTCCACTGCAAAGACCAGCGTGGTGAGAGCACGAGATGTTCTCCTGCACGCGGGAAACCCAGCGCTGAGACTCCCCGTGAGTCCGGGCAAGGGTGGCTTCATCGCCTCAGTTTCCCCATGAGAAAATGATGGGAATAACGCTTCCCTGATGAATGCCGGAGCCCCGGACACCTTTGGTGGGAGCAGACCGCCCGGTGCGGCGGGAGGGAAGCAGGAGGGTGCCGCAGGGGCTGGCAGCCGTCGGGGCTGGGACGGAGACCACCTCGCTCAGGGGGGCAGGGATGCCCCGGCGTCCCGTGTGGGTGGTTTCCGAACAGCTGGGGCTGGGGAGGAAGAGGAGGCCGAGAAGAAAAGAGCCCAACAAAACCTCCCGGGGGAAGGGAAGCGGGCGAAGCGGCAGCGGCGGATATTTGTGAAGAAGTGGGGAAGGGGGAAGAAAAGGCGGAATGGTCACTTTGGGAATAAAGGAGACAAAAGGCGGGGAGATTGGCGGCTTAGCGCCGGCCCCCCCGGCGCTGAATGGGCGGCCGGCGTAATTGGGGACCGCAGGGAAGGCTAATTGCAAAAGTGGCAGGGATCACCGGGAAGGCGAGCGTCTCGCCGAGGCGCGTGGACCCGCGGGCCCGGAGAGCGCGGAGAGGTGCCAGCACCGCACCAGGGGAGGTGGGCGCGTGCCCGGGGCCGGGTTTTCCAGGGAAACATCCACGTTCCCGGTCCCACCACCCAGGGTGACCCCGGTGCTCGAGCTGGGCTGCGGCCGCAGCTCCCACCCCGGGTATCAGGGCGCCGAGCGTCCCGTTCGGCCGCTCGCTGGGCAAGCAGGAGCCCATTTCGCAGAAGGGAACATCCGCGGGTCCGTCGCGATAGCGGCCTTAACCCAGCCTGGTGCGGACACCCGCGGCGCAGACCACCCGTCCCCATCCCCGCCGGGGCGGGGGGAGACCCGCAAGCCCGCCAGCTGCCCAGGACCTCTCCAATCCTATTAGGATCGTGAGCAAACCGGAGGAGCCGGCGTGAGAAGAGAGGGCAGCGGGACGAAAGGGCCCTCGGGGGTCAGCGAAGCCGGCTCCCGCCGTGGCAGGCGTTACGGCGTTTTGACACATCGGTGAAATGATCAAGGAGCAGCTTAAAACCCGCTCGGTTCCTCGGCACCTGCGCCCTGCCTGGGAGCTCCTTCCTGACCCTTGCTCTCCGGAGCCTTGGAGACCTTCCCCTGCTAACGTGGATTTGTAATCCCGTTTATTTCCATTTGTTTTCCCTGTGTTTAACTTCACAGGTGGCTTTCCCCTGCCGGGGGTTCATCCCTGATGGCCTCGTAGCCGCTTCGGAGCAGTCGTGTCCCTCGGGAACCTCGTTTTCTTGGCCTAATCCCACCACGCTCGCGTGTCTCCTCCACGAGGGGCTCGCAGGCGCGCGCGCGGCCCCGGCAGCCCTTCTCCGCCCTCCCTTCCTCCTTTGCCTTCCTCCTCCTCCTCCTCAAGCGAGCGGGCGCCGAGCAGCACCGCTGCTGCAGGCAGAGCCTGGGCGCCGGGACCGCGTCCGCCTTGGTGGTGGTGGTGGTGGTGGTGGCCATGCGGGTAATTCCCCTTCCCGGGGACGGAGGGGACGCCGGGCTGTTATTAGCGGGACCCTCTCCGGGCTCGGAGGGTGCGTGAGACCTTCTCCAGCGAGGACGAGGAGACCTGGGGCTTCGCTTGCGGGGCTGGAAGGGGAAAAGGGGGTTGCAGCTCCCCCGGGTAGGTTCGAGGTTGGGGGATTTTTGTTCCTGTCCCGCATCCAAAGGGTTCCCAGGCTTTTTTGGGGGGAAAAGCATCTTCCCTGCCAGCCTGGAGACTCCTGGCTACAAGCTGGGCTAGGACCAGGGAGGTCAAGGAGGTGCTGGAGGGTGGTGAGGAGCCGCGCCGGCGCGTGCGCGAGCGAGTGGGTAGAGCGGGGATGCCCAGTGCTGCGGCAGCTCCGGCCGCGCTCCCCTTTCCTGGGGGCCCTGCTCGCCCCATGCCGCCGTGTTGTGTTTTAAACCGAAAATACAGCGAAGAAGAGAAACCTACAGTTGGAAGGGGAAAACACTGACTCGGGCAGCAGCTTTGCGTTTGCCGGCAAGGAGCGGCGGCGTGGAGGCTTTGGGCGTTAAGCGAGGCCAGCTGCTCTCGCTGCGTCGCTCCTGGCTTGAGGTGTCTTTTTGCTTTGCTTCTGCGGCGCGTGCAGAAATGAGACGAAAGACACCCGAGGTTGGAAATGATCTGGGGGGACAAGTTTCGTTTTCTTTTCACAAAAATGCCCCCCCCCTTTGCAATCACTTCGGCGTGTCCCGTTCGAGTGTTTCTGTTCCTTTTCTCTCTGCAATTTTTTTTCCCTCTATTTAAATGTTTCCATTTGGACTGGAATGACAGTAATTCAGTAAAATGGGTGTTTCCTGCAGAATGGAAATTTTGCCGTTTAGCAGAGGATCCAGGAGGGTTTCCCGGTTCTGGGATAAACCCGGGGGGGGGGGGGCGGAAAGGGCTCGAAGCCGGATCCCCGCGGCAGGACGGGTCAGAGCCCAGCGGGGGCCCCGGAGCACGTGCCCCACTGACGCCGCGTCCTTCTCCCCGCAGCCTACAGGACCGTGTGCGGCGTCAACGGGCCCCTCGTGGTGCTGGACAACGTTAAGGTAAGAGACGCTTCGCCGAGCGGCGCTCAGGCCGCCGAGCTCCCTCCTCCGGACAGAGGCTGCAGCGGAGCCTCTTCCGAGGGGCGGTGGCGGTGCAGCGCCTCGTCCTGCGCCGGGCTCAGCCGCGCGCGCGGAGCCCGTGTGTGAACACACGCGACTGTGTGTGCTTGCATGTGCACGTGCACCTTTGTGTGTGTGAGGGCATGCGTACACGCGAGAGCATGCATGTGCATGGAAGTGTGTGTGCATATGTGCATGCACGTGCATGGAAGTGTGTGTGCATACGTGCATGCACGTGCATGTGTGCATGCGTGTGTGCATGCATGTGTGTGCATGCGTGTGTGCATGCATGTGTGTGCATGCGTGTGTGCATGCATGCATGTGTGTGAGTATACGTGCATGCGTGTGTGCATGCATGCATGTGTGTGAGTATACATGCATGCACATGCATGTGAGTGTGGGTGTGCACGTGTGAGTCCGTGCACCTTGGTGACACTTCAGCAGGCTTTTTGCGAGCGCCTTGGCCCGGCAGAGGTGGCCGCGCGGTGAGCGACCGCTGCCCTGTCCCTGCCACGCCGCCCCGATCCGAACTGCCCCGGACGAGGCAGCACATTCGATAGCGGCGCCCAGGGGCTGCTCAGGTCACCTGCGTCCCCGTCGCTGCCCCCGCGGCCGAGGAGCGGCCAGGAGCGGAGCGCGCCCGGGGCGAAGGCGCCGTCCCTGGCGAGGCTTCGTCGGCCAGGGCCCCGCTTCTGTAGCCCCTTTCCCGCAGATCCCAGCAGGATGGGAAGGGATGAGCTCAGCTGCAGAGCTCGGCCCTGGCAGGCGCTTCCTGTGCTTTGCTGCCCTTTATGCAAAGGTCTTTAGCGAGGAATTAAAGTCCAAAGTTCACAGCACCGGAGCCGGGCCTGGAGGCTGAGAATGAGCTGGGATTTGTGGGGTGGAAGAGGAGGTGGATGTTGGTGGGGGGCCTGGAGCACCGGAGCGGGGTCAGGGTGCTGCACCGGAGCGGGGTCAGGGTGCTGTGCTGGAGCAGGGTGCTGCACCGGAGCGGGGTCAGGGTGCTGTGCTGGAGCAGGGTGCTGCACCGGAGCGGGGTCAGGGTGCTGTGCTGGAGCAGGGTGCTGCACCGGAGTGGGGTCAGGATGCTGCTCTGGATCAGGGTGCTGCACCGGAGCAGGATCAGGGTGCTGCACCGGAGCGGGGTCAGGGTGCTGTGCTGGAGCAGGGTGCTGCACCGGAGCAGGATCAGGGTGCTGCACCGGAGTGGGGTCGGGATGCTGTGCTGGATCAGGGTGCTGCAGCGGAGCAGGGTGTTGCACCGGAGCAAGCTGCCTCCGCCATCATTTGGAGGCCCCCAGAGCAGGACGTGAGCCCACTCCTCTGCCACCCTCTTCGGTTCCTCCCGCCGGAGACGGCGCATGCAGCGGGGCTGAGCCCCACGCGCTCCTGCAGCCGCGGAGGGGACCCTCACTCCGAGCAGGATCGGGCTCAAGCACGGGAGAACTGGCCCTTGCATCGCCCCCGGCCGAGCCCCAGGCCCGCGGTGCCGGGGGGCAGCGCTGAGGGCCCCCCCGCGGCGGAGGGGAGGGGAGGGGAGGGGAGCCCCGCGCGTGCCTTGGGGAAACTGAGGCACGGAGCAGCGCCCGGAGGCCGGATCCGCCACGCGGCCCCAATCCGCCCGTGCTCCCCCCCTCCAGTTCGCCCAGTACGCCGAGATCGTGAACTTCACGCTGCCCGACGGCACCGGCCGCAGCGGGCAGGTCCTGGAGGTGCTGGGCTCCAAGGCCATCGTGCAGGTGAGCGCGGCGCCCAACTTCACCCCCCCTCCCCCGATGCCGCCCCCCCCCCCCCACTTCTTAATCCCCTTAGCGCCTCCGAGCACAAGCCCCTTTTGCAGGGGCGCCTCGGGCCGGGGCTGCTTCTCCGAGGGGCCGCGCGGATCTAATTAAAGCAGCGGCCTTGGAGGTTAATTCCTCCAAGCGGCGTCAAATATTATACGGATCGAAGTGCCTTTGGCCGCCCGTCTCCGCTAGGTGTGCCGCTCCGGCCCCCAAATCCGCCTCTCCGGAGCTGCTGCGCTAACGGGCAGGGAAAGTGCCGCGGGGGGCCGGGGGTCGGCAGCGATGCTCCCTTCCCCTCCGCTGCTTCCAACCTGTCCCGTCCCATCCCATCCCGCCCCGTCCTTCCCAGCGGGCCGTTTGCCCTTCATCCTCACTAATCGCCACTCTCGTCCCCGGGCTCCTCCGCAGGTGTTTGAGGGCACCTCGGGCATCGATGCCAAGCAGACCTCCTGCGAGTTCACCGGGGACATCCTCCGCACGCCCGTCTCCGAAGACATGCTCGGTGAGCCCCGCTCCCGGCTGAGAACGGGCGCATCTCGGTGCACGGGTGGTGCAAGGGGCTTGGGGGCCGGCGGCCTGGTGCTGCGCTGGTGTTGGTCGCTTCTGTGTTGATGGCGCTCAGCCCCGTGTTACCTGCAGCATGCAGTCACATTATTATTATTATTATTACTATTATTACTATTATTACTATTTTGAGCTGAGAAGAGCCAGGGGCTTCCCAGGATCTTCCACGCCTGTGCTGAGCCTGGAGAACTCATCACAGTCACGGCAGAAGCATCCAAGCAGTGGCCCGAAGGCTGTGCCGTGGGGAGGGAGGGAGGGAGGACGTGGCTTTTTAATTGGTGTTTTTAATTGATGCTGGGCGACGCGGGGCAGATCTCCCCCTCCCGGGGACCCCCGTGGAGCCGGCTGCTCGGAGCCTCGTCCCCCCCCACCCGGAGCCCAGCAGGGTGATGCGGGGATGCAGGTCCTGGCGTCACCCTGCCCACGCACCCCCAGGGAAAGGAGACGGCCGGTGGCTTGGGTGGCACTGAGAGGTCTCCCCGGGGACCTGGGTGCTCCTGAGCGTGTCACCCACGCTCGCTCCCGGCTGGCACCGGCAAGGCTGCAGGTTCCCACGGCCGTGCTGGGTGCCAGGTCCCCTCGTTTGCACCCGGCGATGCCCAATGTGGCACCCGGCAATTCCCGGTGCGGTACCCAGCGATGCCCAGTGCGGTACCTGCAGCAGTCGGGGTATCCTGTGGCACCCTTGGGTGCTCGCTCTTCCTAGGGTTTTCCCCCTTAGAAAGCCCCGGCGGCGTTGCAGGCGTCTGCTCTGGCCGGAGCTGGAAGCGCTGGGGGGAAATCCCTCCCCCTGGGATATGTCCTGGTGGGATTTGCCTCCGAGCATCCCAAAGCTGTGCTTTTCCGCGAATGCCCCCCTCCCGCAGCTCGGGACCCGGACCGTTCCCCCCCACCACCCCGAAGGGCTGCCGCGGCCGCGGGGTGGGGGGGGAACGTGCCTGTCCTCGGCTTTGCAGGTCGGGTCTTCAACGGCTCCGCGAAGCCCATCGACAGCGGCCCGCCGGTGATGGCCGAGGACTTCCTCGACATTAACGGTGAGGCCGGGGGCTCCGCGGTCCCGGGGGCGGCCGTTTCTCTGCTCACCCTTAGGCGCCGAGCATCCTGCTTCCACACGGGGGGGGGGGGATCCCAAAGGCTGCTCCCGGCTCCATGCACGGGCAGCGCGGCACCCCGTCCAGGCGGCGGTGCGGGCTCAGCCCCGGCCCCTTTGGCGGGATGCCAGCGGAGGGACGCGCTCCGGATCAGCCGCATCCCCTCGGAGCACGCAGGGATGCAGCCGGACGCCGGCGCAAAGCCGCGTTCGCCTCCGACGACGGGCATCGGGCGCCGCTCGGCGCTGCCTCCCCGCCGCAGGGCAGCCCATCAACCCCCACGGCCGCATCTACCCCGAGGAGATGATCCAGACCGGCATCTCGCCCATCGACGTGATGAACAGCATCGCCCGGGGCCAGAAGATCCCCATCTTCTCCGCCGCCGGCCTGCCCCACAACGAGGTGGGTCGCTTCGCCCCGTGCCTCGGTTTCCCCATCCGCCCGCCGAGTGGAGGGGGGGGTGCGGGATGCCGGCGCGGCCCCCAACCCAGTGCCCGTCCCGCTGCAGATCGCCGCGCAGATCTGCCGCCAGGCCGGCCTGGTGAAGAAGTCCAAGGGCGTGATGGACTACCACGAGGACAACTTCGCCATCGTCTTCGCCGCCATGGGGGTGAACATGGAAACGGCCCGCTTCTTCAAGGCCGACTTCGAGGAGAACGGCTCCATGGAGAACGTCTGCCTCTTCCTCAACCTGGCCAACGACCCCACGTGAGTGAGCGCGGGACCCCCCGAGCCCGGATGCCCTGGGATTTGGCAGCTTGGTGGCCTCGTGGTGAGGGGGTTCTCCGGGTGGGAATGGGATTTAGGAGATGCCACGGGGCCGGTCCTTTCGCCCCCGTTGCAGGATCGAGCGCATCATCACGCCGCGGCTGGCGCTGACCACCGCCGAGTTCCTGGCCTACCAGTGCGAGAAGCACGTGCTGGTGATCCTGACCGACATGAGCTCCTACGCCGAGGCGCTGCGGGAGGTCAGCGTGCACCCCCCGGCTGCCCGGGGTGGGGGGGGTCTGCTGCACCCCCCCCCCCCAGCCCCATCCTGCACGGACGGGTGCAACGGCTCCTTTTTTGCATTGCATTTGCATTGCTCCCCTGGGGCAAGTCCCCTGCGGAGATGCTGCTCCCGGCTCTGTGCAGGAGCAGCGCTGCAGCAGGGACCCCCCCGACCCCCCGACGCAGCCTCCCGTCCCGTCCCGCAGGTCTCGGCGGCCAGAGAGGAGGTGCCCGGGCGCCGCGGCTTCCCCGGCTACATGTACACCGACCTGGCCACCATCTACGAGCGGGCCGGGCGCGTGGAAGGCAGGAACGGCTCCATCACGCAGATCCCCATCCTGACCATGCCCAACGACGGTGAGCGGCGCGGGCTGACGGCTGCAGCCCCTGCTCCCGCACCTGCGTTCCCGGGTGCCGGGCGGGAGCCAGCCAGCGCGGCTCCTGGCGTGCCACAGGGAGAGGAGCTTATCGGCCTCGGCAGCAGGGCGAGAGCGCGCGAATGCCCAAGCGTTTGAGGGGGGTTTCATGGGACCTTTCGTGGTTTTATTTGGGAGGCTTTTATAGAGCAAGTTCCTGGCTTGCTCTTTCCCCCCGAGCAGAGCAGTACGCTGCGTTTGGCCGGAGAACGTGTTTTGGGTGACCCCAAAACTGGGGGTGCGTGTGTGAGCATGCATTCGTGCATGCACGCATGTGTGCAAGTGTGTGTGCATGCATGTGCATACATGTGCATGCATGTGCAAGCTGGCACGTGCGTACGTGTACATGCACACCCGTGTGTGCACGCTCGCGTACAAGCCCAAAGCAGGAATTCGTTGCCCCGGGGCCAGGGAAAACCGCTCCTCCCCGTGCCTGCAGCCCTGCTGCTGTTCCCCGGGGACGCGCCGCTCCGTTGGCTGCCGCGTTCGGGGCGCGCTGGCCGCTGCCGCCATGCCCCAAGGAGCAGCCGGCCGAGCTGGCGGGGCTCACGGCACCCTGCTCCCCCCCCCCCAGATATCACCCACCCCATCCCCGACCTGACTGGCTTCATCACAGAGGGGCAGATCTACGTGGATCGGCAGCTCCACAACAGACAGGTCTGTTCCCGTGTCCGGGCGGCCATGCAGGGGCTTGGGTCTGCCGGGGGGGGGGGGGGGAGCGGGGGGCTCCGCGTCGTGGGGCCTGGGTTTGCTCCCTGCAGGGGAACCGGCTGCGCAGGGGTTTCTGCAGCCCCCCCGCCTTGCAAAGAGCCCGGATCGCCCGCTGAGCCCGCCTGTCGCCAGCAGATCTACCCCCCCATAAACGTGCTGCCCTCCCTGTCCCGCCTGATGAAGTCGGCCATCGGGGAGGGCATGACCAGGAAGGACCACGGGGACGTCTCCAACCAGCTGGTGAGGACCGAGCAGGGAGTTTGGTGGACGGGGGCCATTTGCCGCTTCAGACCCTCCCCACCGTGCGCCGTGTTTGCACCGTGCAGCGTGTTTGCACCATGTGTGCGCTGTGTTTGCACCGTGCAGCGTATTTGCACCGTGTTTGCACCATGTGTGCGCTGTTTGCACCGTGCAGCGTATTTGCACCGTGTTTGCACCATGTGTGCGCTGTTTGCACCGTGCAGCGTATTTGCACCGTGTTTGCACCATGTGTGCGCTGTTTGCACCGTGCAGCGTATTTGCACCGTGTTTGCACCATGTGTGCTCTGTGTTTGCACCATGCAGCGTGTTTGCACTGTGTGTGTGCTGTATTTGCACCGTGCAGCGTGTTTGCACCATGTTTGCACCATGCACTGTGTTTGCACCACGTGTGTGCCGTGTTTGCACCGTGCACGCTGCAGAGACCGAGCAGCATCTGCAAATCCCCGGCATCCCGGGCAGAAGCTGGGGTTTCCCTCTGCTCCTGCTGGCACCGTCGTCGGAGCGGGGGGGCTCCTGCGCTCCGGGTGCGCGGGGCCGGTCCTGACAGCGCCCGCCTGGCCCGCAGTACGCCTGCTACGCCATCGGGAAGGACGTGCAGGCGATGAAGGCGGTGGTGGGCGAGGAGGCACTCTCGGCCGACGACCTGCTCTACCTGGAGTTCCTGCACAAGTTCGAGAAGCAGTTCATCGCGCAGGGTGAGGGCCGCCGGGCAGCCCGCGTGCACCGCGCACCCCCCCCCCCCCGCACCGCGCGCCCCCCACCCGCCCCACGCCTCTCCGCTCCCCCTTCCGCAGGCCCCTACGAGAACCGGAGCATCTTCGAGTCGCTGGACCTCGGCTGGCAGCTGCTGCGCATCTTCCCGCGGCAGCTGCTGAAGCGCATCCCCGAGAGCGTCCTGGCCGAGTACTACCCGCGCGACGCCAAGGCGCCGGCCCCGCAGCCCGCCGGCACCGCGCTGTGATGCCGGCACCGCGGCTGCGAGGGGGGGGAGGAAGGTCAGCGCCAGCCTCAGCCCCGTTGCCTCCCGCAAACCCTTGGCCGGTGTTTCCTGCTGCTGGAGAGAGCAGCCGCGAGCTTCGAGCGCCTGCGGGCTCTGCCGCTCCCCTGC
Organism: Apteryx mantelli; assembly: GCF_036417845.1. Lineage (NCBI taxonomy): Eukaryota > Metazoa > Chordata > Aves > Apterygiformes > Apterygidae > Apteryx > Apteryx mantelli. Next base: position 87,209,351 of record NC_089982.1, on the reverse strand, counting down.
GCCAGGATCCCCCAAATGCGAGAAACGCCTTGTCCTTATCCAAATCCAATAAAAACCGTGCGGTTGCCAAAAATGGGTCTGCGCTCTTGCACATACCCCCCCCCCCCCCCGGAGTGGTTTCCCTGCCTCGTGTCCCCCGAGCACCCCGGGACGGTGCCCGTCCTGCCCGGCTCCTCTCTGCAGCTTTGCTCTCGGGGGACGGGAGCTGCTCTCCCAGAGGTGCCATGCAGGGAAGCTGCGAGGGGCATGGCGGGATGAATCCACCCGCCGGTGCTGAGGAGCACGGAGCAGCCCGGGAGCAGCAGGGCTCAGCGGGCACCGAAGACGCAATGCAGGCAGCCGGGCCAGTGCCGTTGCTGCAAGGCGGCGCGACAAAGCGGCGCATCCCGGCGAGCGGGTTTCAGTTCCCGGTGCTGCCAGCAGCAGCAGCAGGAGCAGGAAGGGCCCCGGCTGGAGGCGGACGCTGGGATCCCGTTTCGGTCGCTGCAGCGCTCTGCGCAGCCCCGGCAGCGGAGCTTGCACGGGGACCGGGGAGAGTTTCACTTCCCTGGGCCGGGCGCGGGGCCGGAAAGCCGGCGAGGGCGAGGGCGGCAGGCGGCTCCGAAGGGCTGCGGGCACTGGACCGGCACCATGGATTGGGCTGGGGAAAGCGTGAGGCCGCTCGCAGGTGAGACCCCCCCCCCCCCCCCCAAACACGCGCTGGCGGGGGGCGGCGGGGTTGGGGCATTCCCGCGAGGGAGGGCGGAGGGGGGCTCCGCGGCCATCACCGGGGCCTCTGGGCTGGCTGGGGGCAGTGCTGCTGGGGAAGAGCTGGGCCGGGGGGGGGGGGGGTATTTTCTCCGTGCCGAGGGAGAGGGGAGTTAAAGGGCGAGTTATAGCTCAGCACGTGCGTCCGGCTCCCGGCCACGGTGCGCGTCTGTCCGTCCATCCGTCCGCTGCTCCGCGCTGCAGGACGCGCGCGGCCCGGCTGCCAGCGTTGCCTCAAGGGCTCGCGTGTGCTCGTGCAGTCGAGGTGACAAACTCCGCTCGTCCCCCCCTGCCAGACGGAGGATTGCAGGCTGTTGCACGGCCCGTAAGCGTGAAATCTGGATGCGACGTCGCGCTCTCCAGCCGGGCGGCACCCCCAGACCCGCCTAGCTGTGTTCCCCCCCCCCCCCCCCCCCGGATATTTCCCGGGTAAAGCAATAAAAGGGGGAGAGAGACTTGGGACCGTGGCCCCGAGGCAGAGCCTGCTCCGTGGGGGGAGCTGGTTGGTGCTGGTGCTCAGCCCCAGCTTCCCACCGCTGCTTGCACCTTCTGGGCCTCCTGAAGCATCTCCTTTCGATGCAACCAGCTATGCTCATTTGACGGTGGTGAGTCCACCGCGTCCTTAGGACAGCGGTTCCAACAACTGCTGGGAAAACCATGTTATTATTTCACGCATGAATTGCTCTAGTTCTATCTTCTCATCCCTGGAGCTTTTCCACCTTCCTTGGTACGTCAGAGGCATCTGCTCTCAGAGCCCGCTCCCCACGCGGGGACTCACCGGTGGTGGTGGTCACTGCAGAAACGGCCGTGCCGGGCTTCACAAGGCCACGGCCCAGCAAGGGCAGATACGCGGAGGCACGTCTCCAACCTCCAGCGAGCCACAGGGCGAGGGCTTCCCAGGGCAGCAGCGGCGGCTTTGTCTTTCACGGTCTGTGGTGGCCTTTTCCTCCAAAAAAAACCTGTGCGATGTCTCTTCGGACAAAGTTTTCCCCGGTTCCCACGGCAGTGAGCACCAGAGCATGACCACGGACCCTCTGAAGCTCATCTCCTTCTGCTCGCGTTGCGCCTGCCACACAAACATGCCACTTGGCGCAGGTCCTGGGGGAATGTCCCACCACCACTGCTGGGTAAACCAGCCTCTTGCTCCTGCCCTTCATCTCGTGCCCGTCCCCAGCTGTCTGCCTCCTCGAGGACTTCACCCCGGCGCAGCTCAGGCTCTTGAAGAGCCCTTTGGCCAGGGGCCGCCCTAAGCCAGCGGCTCCAAGCCGCCGTGAGCAGCTCCGCGGTTTCATCCCTGAGCAGCACCGGGACGCTGCCTGGGCTTGGCGATTTCCTGCGGGTCGCCTCGTCCGTCCGCTCTGTAACGAGCTCCTCTAACAGGCGCTTCCGTTTCAGGAAGGAAACTCATCCAGAAAAGGTCACTTAGCTTTTTTTTTTGCTACGCTCTTATTTCCTCCGAGCACCCATCTTCTCTGAGCAACCCTTTTACTCCAGATCGCCGTCGATTCCATGTCCAAGTTGCCTTTTTTTTTTTAAGGAACTTGTTATTATCAGTTCTGATTTTTGCAAGATGTCCTGCAAAAGCCTTTTTTTTTTTTGCTGTTCTACCTTATTGATTTCATGTTTTCGATTTTTTTTTTATGAGGACACGACTTCCACGGTCTCGCAGGCAAGGTCTAACAAACACCTGCGGGGCCTCCCTTACCCTGCTGTCGAATCGCGCTGGATTTGGGCAGACGGCTTCCTTCCCGCGGGCTGGCAGCCGGGAGGCTCCCCGGCCGCTCTGCTCGCACAGCGGAGAGAGGTTTTACAAATAGGGAAGAAACCGTGGAAAAGGCAGGAAACCAGTCACGCAGAAATCACGAGCCCGGGCTAGACATGGGACGTTCGCGGTCTCGGCTCTGTGCTTTTCTTTTGAAGCGGTTAAAAAACCGGCTCCTCCGGTGGTTGCTTTGCCCTTGCCCAGGACACGCACCTTTTTGGCGCCCGGACACGGCGAAGAGATTCCCACCCCAACACGCTTCGTACAACGGTTTTCCAAACCCTTTTTCTTCAAGCTGCTGCAGGTTGGCAGTGAAGTTCGAGGTGTTTTTTTTTTTTTTTTTTTTTTTTTTCTTTTAAGCGGCATCTGCAATTCTCCCTCCTCGGGCACCGCTGGGAGCTGGGGATTTCGGGAACCGCGAGCGAGCGCTGCAACGCGGCGACACCAGGCTGGAGGCAGCTCCGGCGCCCCGGCGGGCTGCACGGTGCCACCGCGCCAGCGCCCACGTCCCGGCTGGTGCATGAGCTCCAACCATCGCTTGTTTAATTAAACCGGGCGCCCGGCAGAGCCCCTTTTTGGGTGGCAGCCGCGCTCGGAGGCCGCGCTGCTCCAGGCCCGGCTCGCACGTTTGGCCTCCGGAGGTGCTGAGCATCCTCAGCCCCTTCGGTTCGCGGTGTCCGGCCGCGCTCAGCACCTTCCCCGGCTGCAGGGCGGTGCGAAGCGCTGCCAGCTAGGAGGAGGCTGAGAAAAGCAAGTGCGAACATGCAGGAAGATCCCTTGGGTTTCTGCCTGCAACAGCAGCTTTCTGCTGTGCTTTCGGTTCCCCTGCAGCCATCCTGGAGTCAGAAGGTAACGAGGCGGAGGAGGAGGAGGAAGAGGAAGAGGACGAGGAGGCAGAAGAAGAGGAGGCAGAGGAGGAGGAGGCAGAAGGGGCTATGGTGCAGGTATCTCCCACAGGCTCACGTTCAGTTTTACATCCTCCTCTGGCCAGCGTGACCCAGAGCTGCCGAGATGCGGGGCACCTTGGGGCTGCTGCATCCCCCCCCCCCCCCCCCCGCTGCGGCTGGCAGCGTCCCAGCGGCCACGGACTCGGTCCGGGCTCTCGGGGCTCCGGCGGCGCGGTGCGAACGAAACGCTGTGCAACGCTTCTCTCCCCCAGCAGCATCTGACCCTGATCCAGGAGATGGACGAAGCGAAGGAGAAGCTGTCCGAGTTCGAGCAAGGTGAGTCCTCCCTCCGCCGCCCCTCTTCGGCTCCGGGCACTGCAAGGTCCTGCTTCTGATGTGGGTGCTGGTTTCCACCTCCATCTCGGAGGAGAAGAAACACAGTCCACCCAGGGTCTCCCCAGCTCACCAGGGAGCCCCAGCAGGAAAGCTCTGGTAGATGCGTCACTCAAGTCTCTAGCCAGGGCCCTGGAGAGGGAAGGAACCGGCTCTGCCCCGGGACCCGCCACGGCCCCGTCATGCCAAGCGTGACAAATCCATCTGACCCCCGAGAAGATGTCCCCTCGGGGAGGTGGCACTCAGAGCCGGTTAGACTTTTCCAAAACACGTCCTTCCCCACGGGGACAAGAGCAGCAGGCGCGATGGGTAAGAGCAGGCTGAAGACCGCTCCGGCCCCGGGATGGGTCCCACTCGACCCGGTCAAGCTGTGCCTGGCATAGTGGGATGGTTCCCACGAAGCCCGTGGGGTTTCCTCTTCCCTTCCCACGGTGCATACGCATCTCTCCTACCCCTCACCCCCCCAGTTGCCGTGAGCCCCCCCCCAGGTGCCGCAGCACCTTCCTTCATCCCAAGCACCCAGGATCTCATTCCCAAGGGAGAAAACGTCGCCTGCACCGGCAGCCAGTGAAAAGCAAATCCCACCCTTTGCTGGTAGCAATCACCATCGTCTAGCGTCCAGGGCCGGCCGAGCCCCGGGCAAGGGTCCGGGTGGTGCCCGGGCGGGACGTGCGCTGGGAAGCGAGGCCGGAGCGGGCGCCTGAGCCCGGGCCCCTTCCCTCGTTAACAGCCTCGCAGGCGCTGCTGGCCGAGCTCTCGGCGCTGGAGACCCAGTTCGAGATCGAGAAAACGTGTCGCCAGCAAGCCGAGGCGTACGCGGCCCAGGTACGGCCGGCGGCGCCCGCCGCGCGCTGGGAACGGGGCCGAGCGGCTTTTCACTCCCGCGCTCTTCGTGGCCGCTTTGCACCTTTTTTTGGGGTTTTTTTTTTTTGGTGACAAGTTTCTACTGAAATAGGTAGAACAGCCAGCGAGCGCAAAGCGCTGATCCGGAAGCGCTGCTCTTCTGGCTCCTGGACACGGCGGCGTGGGAGCATCCTGCTCCCAGGCCCTCGCTGCCTCCTGCTCTGGCCTGGACCGTGTCTCCTGCGTTGTCCCCAAGCCCGATGTCCCCGTGACATCCCGTGCTCCTCATTGCAGACAGGCCTCGCAGCCGGGAAAGCGGACCTGGGGTTTCTCGAGGGGATGTTTCAGCAACGTCTCCAGGCAGAAATGTGTCATTTTTCTGGCAAAAAAATGGGGCTGGAATTAGAATTCCAGTTTTATGTTGTGCATGGAAAAAATTTGGAAGAGGGAGTAACTTTCCATTATTTTCACTGGCATTTTCTGCACGGAGGAAACCCCGTTTTTTTTCCCAGCTCTGCTCCCTCCGGGGCCCGGGAGCCCCGCGGACACGCCAGGCTCCGACCCCGGGCACGGAGCAGCATGGCACCCGGCTGCCCGCTTCCCCTCCTCCCTGCTACCCTCCCAAAACGGAAAGCCGGGAAGGAGAAACGCAACAGGGAAACATTTTTCCCACTGAGCCGAGCTCGTTGCTGCAGGGGAAGGATTTTTTTTTTTTGGCACCGGGATTTGACCATCGGGGCGAGAAGTTTCCGTCCGCGACCAGGGCTCCTCGCCGGCTTTTCCCGGCAGTTCGGGATGTAGCTGTCGGGGCGGCGCTGCCCGGGCTGCGGCCGCGCGTCCCCTCCTGCGGCCTCGATTCCTGCCCTTCCTCCGGGTGCCGCCGGTCACGGCCGGGCTCCGTCTCGCCCCCAGGTGAACCAGGAGAACGCGAAACTCAAGCGGCTCAGCCTGATGCTGCCGCCCGAGGAGGCGGCCGGCGAGCAAGACCCCGGCCCCGATCCGGCCTGGCACTACGGGCAGCAGCTCCGAGGTGAGACGAGCTGGGCCAGCTCCGATTTTGCCTCTCCGCCCCCCGAGTGATCCCGTTTTGGACCATTTTCCAAAGCCCGAATTCGGCCCTAGCCCATCGGGAGAGGGTCACTGCGGCACGCGCGCGACGCATGGACCTAGGCGGTTCCACTTCACGACGCGCTCAAATTAACTAATTAACAGTAATCATGGCGTACCCTAAATTAATCCCAAATTAACAACTGCTGAGCAGAGAGTAAAATCAGCAAATCGCAGGGAAAACCAAGCCGCTGCCGAGGCCGGTGGCACGGTGCCGTGCAAGGGCCTTTGCCGGAGCAACGGTGCGTTGGCAGCCGAGCCGCTTCCGTCTCCCTTGGGCCCGGTGTCACCTAAACGTAGCCCGGTTTGGTCCCGCGGTTTCGCTTTGTGTCCTGGCCTCGTTGCGGGTTAGCGAAAAGAAAACGATACCGGGGAAAAAAAAAAAAGATGAAATGAAAACGCCGCTGCCCAAACTTCTTCTTTTCCATCCTCTTTTTCCATGCTCAGCGTTTCTGCTGACTTTCCCGTCGTTATGGCTCAGCTCAGAGCCGGGGCCGGGCCGGGGCGTCATTCCGCTCCAGTGGTAACCCCCGTCCGGGGGATGTTGCATCCCTTAGGGCTGAATCCCTGAGCACAGCCCTGCTGCTCCACAAACCACTGGAAAACTCAACGTGATTTCTGCCGGGTTAATGTTCCCCCCCCCCCCCCGGATCAGCTCCCGGAACTGGCTTCCAACGAGGACACTGGTGACAGGGCCAGGAAGGGCCTGGGGACACCCAGCGTGGGATGGGGCTTGCTACAGCCCCCCGCTAGCTGGGATTAGCCCCCGGGATTTGGCGCGGGAGCCGCGGCGGGGTTGGGGGCTGCCGTCCCCTTTTCCCACGCTGTTTCTCCCGCTTTGGCTCCAAGACCTGCAGGAGAGGCTCTCCCGGCTGCTGGCGGAGAAGAAGGATCTCGCCGCGGAGGTTCGGGAGCTGCAGAGCCACAACAGGGAGCTGCAGGAGCAGGTACCGGCCGGCAGCCCCGAGATGGGCAACCTCGGCTCCGAGCCGGACCCTCCGGCTCCCGGCTGCACCCGGAGCTGTGCACAGTCGTTTTGGGGAGCAGACACCCCCCCCTTTCCCGGCGGATCCTTCCCCGGCAGGCAGCCGCTGTGTCCCCGGTGGCTGGAGGCGGGGGGGGGGGTCGGGCCGGGCACGGCGGGACCCGCTGGGCTGAGCCGGGCGCTAGGAGCGTGTCCTGCGCCGCAGCTGGAGAGGGAAAACGGGGAGAAGCAGACGCTGCGGGCGACGCTGGACAGGAACCAGCGGGCTCTGAAGTCCTTCAAGAGAGGTGAGCGGGAGCGAGCGCTGCGGCGAGCCCCCCTTGGCCGCGCGGTGCCGCCGGCCGGCCCGAGCTGAGTCCCCGCTGTCCCCGTCCCCCCCGGCAGCGTCGCAGATCGTCACGCAGGATTACCGCGAGGCGGTGCAGCAGCTGGAGCTGGAGCAGGAGCTGCGGCTGCACGCCGAAGCCTTCGCCCACCAGGTACGGCCGGGCCGCGGGGCTCGCCGGCCACTTGCGAGCGGAGCCGGGGGGAGATGGATGGACACGAGCTGCCCCCAAAGCGGAGCGCCCCGCTGCGTAAAACCCCGTGCCTTGGCCCCGGCGCAGAGGAAGGGGCGACTCGTCCTTGCAGCGGGGGCGTTTTTACCCCGCGGGGTGGGCGGAGGGGGGGGGGGGGGTCCGTCCCCCTCTGATCCCTCCCGGCGCCTCGGGCAGATGCTGGTGGAGAAGAAGGAAGCCAACAGGCAGAGCAGCATCCTGATGCAGAGCGTGGGACCCAACGCGCAGCTGCTCCGGGCCCTGGAGGACGTGGGCAACCTCACCCGCCTGCTGGAGGAAGCCAAGCAGGAGCATCAGCGGCAGGTTTTTTTTGGGGGGAGGTGGGGGTCCCGCCACCGCCGCCGCCCCCTCCGCGGCTCTCCCGGGAGCCGTGTCCTCAACGGGGGCTGGATTCGGGGAAGGCGCCGGTTCGCCCTGCCTCTGCCCCACATGCTCCCGCAGGTGAAGACGCTGGAGGAGCAGCTGGAGACGAGACCGGAGCGGGAGGAGCTGGACGCGGCCCGAGCTGCTCTGGCCGCGGCGGAGGAGGAGAACGGGCGGCTGCGGCGGCGGCTGCACGAAGCCCAGAAGCAGCTCGCGGAGCTGGAGCAAAAAGGTGGCCAGATGCCCGCGGTGCCCCCCCGCCCCGGCTCCCTGCACCGGTGCCGCTCGCCGTCCCCGGCACCCTGCGCCGCTCTCGCTAACCACCGGCGCCCGCCGCCTCCCGTTGCAGTGCGGGCGCTGGAGGAGACGCTGCCGTCGCGGACCGACCCCCTGGAGCCGGCTGTGCCGCCACCGCCACCACCGCCGCCACCACCGCTGCCACCGCCGGGACCCGCCGTCCCCGTGGAGTAAGCACCGGCGGCGCTGGTGTCCCCGGCCGGCCCCGCAGCCAGCCCGGGAGCTGCCGGAGCAGCAGGGGCAGATGCAGAAGGTCCAACGCTGCACGGGGGGGGGGGGGGGGGGCTGGGGGCGCCCAGGCGGGTCCTTGCCCACGCTGAGGCCGTGCAGGCAGGAGGACACGAGCTGGCAGGACTTTGCTTATTGCTTTTTGCTGCCCCGCGACGGGGCAGAGGCAGCGGGAGCCAGGCGATTTTTGGGGGGGAGGTGGGGGCCGGGCACTCAGGCTCCTCTCTGCTTTCCAGCCCCCTCTCGGCGATCCGGCAGAGGAAAGGGCTGGCAAACGGGAAACGCGGTGAGTCCGGCCGCCCCGCTGCACCCGAGGGTGCCTGGCACCGCAGCGTCCTCCGGCAGGGCCCCCGAGACCTGCCACGAGGTGCGTGGGGTCTCAGCGTGGCCCCCCCCCTCCCCAAAAACCCGCTCAGAGCACCCGCTCGCCTCCCTCCCTCCGCGCAGGCAAGCCGGATGCCGACGATGTCAAAGCTCGAGCCGTGCAGGAGATGATGGACCGGATAAAGAGCGGGGTGGTCCTGAGGCCGGCGAAGGAGCGGGCACCCCCGGGCCAGGTACGCAGGGTCCCGGCGTTGGCCCCTTCCAGACATCCCCTGTCCCATGGGGGAACGTCTCCGGGTGTCCGGCGAGCCCCGGGACTCAGCGGGGTTGGGGCATCGTCTGCTCCTGGCAGCATCCAACTCCCTGTGCCCCCTTTTAGGGACTGATGTCAAAGGAAAGGGGAGCGAGGACGGGGTCTTGCACCTTGCGGGTTGGGTTTATAGGGCAGGTAGCTCCGAGCCGTGGCAGCGTTGCCTGTCCCAAGGCGTGGGAAGGGGGGGTCCTTCACCCCCCCAGGACCCGACGGGGTGGCCGGACGCGGTTGCATCTCCTCCCGTCCTCCGCAGGGTCCGTCCGCAGCGGCCGGCAAGCGGAAGAGCGCCGCGATGGAGCTGCGGAGCATCCTGGTGAGCATCGCCGTCCCCAGCCCCGGGGCAAAACCAGCACAGATGGGACCTTCCCTGTCCCCACGCCGCGCACCTTGGCGCCGGGCCCTTCCCCAAGCTGACTTTTGCGTCGTGCAAAGAACCTCGATGCCTTTGCAACCGTTTGCAGCAGCCCCGCGTGGGCTGCGCTAGGTCTGCCCGGGCTCGGACGTGCAGCACCACCTGCACGCACACAACCGGTCCCTCGCCGGCGGACGCGCGCCTGCCGCGCTAACGGAGCCACGTCGTTAGTGCCGGGGCTGGTGGGCATCATCCCCAGCAGCATCCAGCGACGCTCTGGCCGTGCAGGGCTGCAGGCAGGGGTCGGTCGCGGTATTTGCCCCTTGGGGGTCTCTGGGACGGTCCGGACATCCCGACGTCAGCGTCTCGGCTGTCGTTTCCTAGGGCACCATGAGGAAGACGAGCAGGACGCCGAGCTGGCGGAAGAGCAGCGTGAAGGGCAGGGACAGCCAGCTGGACTCCATCCTGCAGCGGCGACGCAAGGCGCTGGACTCCTCCGCATCCACTCCGGCCTCGCTGCCCGGCTCCGAGCCAGCCGCCGCCGCCGCCGGGAGCCCCGCGCAGGCTCCGGGTGCGGGGAGCCCTTCTCGCCCTGGTACGGGGTCGGGGTTGGTGCAGGGGGGACGTGGGGGGCTTGGTCTGGGCTGCCAGCGTCTGGATGAGCCTCCGGATCATCCCTTTGGGAAGAGCTCCCTCGGTTTTAATGCATCGTCCGTGCGGGGCCGGTCCGCGCGGCTCAGAGCCCTCCCGACGTGCCGCAGCTCCCCGTACGCCCCGTGAGACCGGTGCGTGCGGTCAGGGGCGCCGAGGGCTCCCCAAATGTGGGTCACCGCTTTGGGGTGAGCCAAAGCGCTCTCACCCCTTGGCGCACCCCTCGGTGCCGGCTGCACCCAGCCTGCTGCATCCCACCAGGGATGCGCTTCGGGTGCCCGAGCAGGGATTATCCACCCCCTCGGATGCTCCAGGTGGCTCCCGTAGGTCCCGTGTCACCTCTGCCAGCCCCACGCGTGTGTCCGGGGCACTCGGGGCATTGGAAAGGGCACGGGGTACTTACGGGTGGCCCCTGCTTCGTGGTGAGATTTGTCTCACCTGCGAGAAGCAGGACGGGTTGGAGCCTCCCAGGGGCAGGAGCTTCCCTGGGGATTAGCTCAGGGGGTGACACCTGCACGCGTCCCCAGTCCCAAACCGCGAGCTTGATGCACCAAGGTCCTCCCTGTCCCCATCTCCCGCTAGCCCGCTCCCGGGCGCCGGCAGGTCCCCACGTCCCGGCGGGCTCTGCCCTGCTCTCCATGCTCCGCTCCCCGAGGTCGTGTTGCCCTTCCCCACGTGCTGTCCCTGTCCGTCTGTCCGCAGGGGACGGCGCCGTGCGCGCGGCTCCGTCCACCAGGAGCTCGCAGGAGAACGGCGACGCGGTCCGCTTCCGACCCAGGTCAGCGGGAAGCCTCCCGAAGAACCGGCCCACCGTCCGCTTGGTCGAGGGAAGGTTCAAGCCGGCGTAGAAGGAGCCACCCGAAAGCCAGCCCTTCCGCAAAAACGCGTCTGCAAGAAGTCGGAGGAGAAGAGCAACCTGTCCGTACCGCTTAGGGAGACCACGAAAAGCAAAGAAACAGCCACCCCGCAAACTGCCGCCTCCCCGGGCGTCTCCATCTGGACGTGTCCTCCAGGGCTGCAGGACGGTGCCACCTCTCTGCCAGCCCAGCAGACAGCTCAAAAAAAATCACCTCCGGAGCAGAAGTTTGCTAGAGATTCGAGAAAGTACTTCTTTCGTCTGATGGGCGGCGTTCGGAGCAGCGAGGAGATGACGAGAGCTGAAGAAGCAAGTCCGAAGCAAGGTCACCGCAGGGCTCATCCGGGTGTGAGAGGACAAACTTGAGCTGCTTCTCCCTAAACACGGATGAATGCGCTGGAAAGGCAAGGCAGGGACAACGGCAGGCGGGCGTTGCCTTGAGGACATCATCTGCTGCGGGCTGTTACGCCGGTTTTCTAACCACCTGTATCCTCCTGCGCTTTAATTAAAAGCGAGGCCACGCTGGGCTCCCCCACGCCCCGCGTTTGCTTGCTCCGTCTCAGCTGTCCCGCGGGGTAATTCGGCCGGGCAAGGGACTGGGGGGGCCACCACCGTGGCGGACGGGGTGGTGGGGACGGGACGGGACGGGATGGAGCACGTCGCGGGCAGAGCCCCGACTCCTCCGCCGGCTCCTTTGCGGACGCTCAGCTCTGCGTGTGAAACCGGGCTTGGATGTACGGGGGAAAACACGGAGGGCTGCTGCCAGCTGGTCCTGGGCCAGCAGGACCGTAGCAGGGCGCCCATCGTCCCGCCGGCACCGAGCCGCTCTTCGGATGGGCAAGCTCTCCTGCCCGCACCGTGGCTCCTGCATGGGCGACCGCCCGCGTGCTGTCCCCTTCCCTTGCCGACGTCCGTCAGCTCCTTCCCACCAGCGTGGGAAGACTTAAGCGTCCCATAAGCAGGTGCCGCCGGTGGCTCAGGAGAGGGCATGATCCCTCCTTTCCGTTGGCAGTGAAGCAACCTGGAAAGCTCTCGGCCCTACCTGGTGGGTGGGCAGCAGACCCAGGACCGGTGACCGGGCTGGTCTGGACTGGAGGTCTGCAGAGATGGGGAGCATCTCTGCAGGCTTTGGGGTCTCCCTTGGGATTCCCAGGAGTGAAGGAGGCCTAGATGAGCCATGCATTTGGGTCAAATCCTGTCGCCCCGAAAAGGGGCTGAAGGAACCAAGAGCAGGAAAATCTCTTTTATCTGTGCCCTGATAAACGCTTCCCTGCAGAAACGCCAGCTGGTGATTTTTATTCTTTTCCCACCGCAGCTCCTTGGCTTTTCATGCCAAAGCCACGTCTTCCCCTGAGACGTTAACCTGGATGAAGGGAGCAAAAAGTGACCTGAAAAGCTTAGCTAAACCCAGACCAGAAGAACATTTTGCTTCTGGCGAAGGAAAAAAACCCTCAGAGTTGGCAGAAACACCTGCACGGTTGTGGCGACGGCCAAGCTAAATTGCATCCCTTCTCAGCTTTTCCGAAGGAGCCAGCTAACCCACGCTCCATCCTGGATTTGCCCCAGGAATAGCTGGTCCTTGGCGGGTGCAACGTTGCCCACAGCCTGGCCCAGGAGGCTCGGTGGGACCAGGATCGCTCTTCCCTCTCCTTCTGGATCCGATGAGCCCGCACATGGTTGTGGGATAACGTTCCTGGCCCAGTGCAGGTCATTTCTGGTCCACCAGACACCCATCAAAGGGATCTTTCCGATTCGAAGCTGCAACAGAGCCGAGAACGGTCCGTGTCCAACAATCAGTTCTCAGGCTGGGTCTGCAGAGAGCTCGCGGATCCTGGTTCCTCTGATTGACGAGGCATTTAAGCGTAAGCTTGCTTTTGAGTCCGCAGATCCGTAGGAGATGGGTTTTGCCCTTTTTTTCCCTAGCTGCTAGCTCCGAGACTATCGAGCAGGTCGGACAGATCTGCTTTTCGTGGGGCTGCGGGAGGGACGCTCACGCCGGGGGTCACAGCTGCCCCCAGCAAAACCCCTGCTCTGAACCATCCGACCCTGCGTTTTAGTCCCGATTCCAGGTATATAATTCCCTGGGGAGATACCCAGGGATACGTAGCTGCTCAGCGAGGGCAGTTCTTTCCCAACAGCTTTGGCGCAGTGTTTAGGTGCGTGGGAATGAGGAGCCCTCCGGCCCTGCGGGGTATCGCAGCGCGTGGCGCCGGGGCTGCACCTTCCTGCCAGGGAAGGGGGATTTCACCCCGTTTTCCGAGGCCGGGGCTGGAAGCGAGCGGCGCCTGGCTCGGCGCAGGGAGGAGGGTCTGCCGCGACGGCAGGACGGCTGCAACGCTGTGCGCTGGGAGGGGGAAGGAGAGACAGCCCGGCCCCAGCCTGGCGTTGCGGGTTGCATCTACTATTATTATTCTTTGCTATTATGGGTTTAGGGTTGTGGTTTTTTTGCTATTGGTGTTGCACAAGGGGGTGAGGATCGGCCAAGCTTTGCCCTCCGCTCGGGCAATGCCCCCTCGTGCAGGCGAAGCTTCTGGTGGCAGGGAGCATCGCCTGGGCCGAGCCAAAACCTCCTGGAGGCAGAAGAAAAGCCTCGGTTGCCCAAAGCAGGTTTGAAGTCAGGGTCCCAGCACGACGCCTGGTTTTCTGGGGGAAACTCTGCGTCTTGAGGCTCATCCGGGGCCGGTGGGCGACTCACGCTGAAGAAATGCAGAGCTGTTTTGCTGCGAGCACGATCATCTCATGAAGTGCTTCCTTCTTCGCCACCAAATGGTCCTGCTGCGAAAATTAGTGCTTTTTATAGCTCGGATACAACTGTAATGTTATACGGCGCATAACTGCACTCGGCTGCACGCAGGAGCCTGCCTCATTTATGGCAGCTTGTGATAAAGCCGTTCAGCTTCTGCTCGTGATTTCCACTGGGCACTGAAAGCACGCAGCGAAAACCCACCGCGTCGTCATGCAAGAAGCACTGAAAGTCCGTAAATCCACTGATTTCAGTGAAAGCTGAAGTGCTGGGTGCCCTTGCAGCCCCAATCTCAGCATCGCTGCCCCCCCCCCCCCCCCCCCCCAGGGCAGGACTTGGCTCCTAGTGTTAGTACTCCGGGATTGGCACCCTCTTCCCTTTGCCATGCTGCCTGGGAAGCTGCGGGAAGAGATACTGCCACTTCGGGAGGAGATCCTGCAAAACACGATCCTGGGAAAGACAGAGCAGCTCCAGGCACCGGCATCGCCCGCTGCCCCGGGGGAAGCGCCGAGCTCCAGCCTGATGCTAAACAGGCAGCGAGGGGAAACGGGCTGAATGCAGCCGCAAAGCTGCTGGTTCTGGCTTTGCTGTCTCATAAAGTATTAAATATATATATATATATATATATGTATGCAAAAGAAGGAATCATTTTTAATTTAAAAAATTCAGTTAGAAGTTTAAAATGCAAACTTTGGCATCCGATCCCCCTCCCCCCCCCCCCCCCGAGCACCTTTGCAATAACGCAGGATTTCATCCCAAGCTTGCGCCTTTCGTTCTGCAGGACCAGCCTGTCCCCTGCGACCCGGTTCTCCGCCACTGCCAGACACCGGTGTATCATCACCTGCGAGGCTTTTGCGCGCCGTTGTCAAACTGCCCCCCCCCCCCCCCATGGAAATTCCCATGTGAGCAAGATGGGAAGAGATTCACCGAGCTTCTTCCCCACCAGTTGCTGTTGGAAAAGGCACCAAGGTTTGCTCATCTCCCTAAAAAAGGGCTGGAAGCCCCGTCCTGTGGGACTGGAGATGAAGCTGGCAGCTCCCTGGGCACGTCGTCCTCTTCTGGCCGCTAAATAGCTGACAGAGCCGAGTGCATGAAAAATCTTATGATGAGCGGTCAGGATGGGTAAATGCCAGTTTTGAGGGCAATCGGGGTGTTTTCAGCCAAAGGAAGCCCAGCGGGACGCTGCTCTGCAAGGCGGCTGGCGAAGGGCGCCCAGGCTGGGCGACGCTGGGCCGTGCTACGGGTGAAGAAGGGGTTATTTTGGGCAAGCCCACAGCAGCTAGCAAAGCCTGGGCCCCCGGCATGGCCACAGCACGCAGATGAAGGTCGGCTGGAGCCACCCCGGGGCCGGGACGACCCGCGCCGCGACTGCCGCTTCGCCCGAGCTCTCCCTCCCGGCTGGGGAAAGCATCCACTGCGCTTCCTCCTGGTACTTAATTCTCTTCTGTGTTAAAAATTTATGCCTTATTTGTAGTCTGAATTTATGTAGCTTCCCCTTCCAGGCAATGATCTCATTATGCCTTTTTGGGCTAATTAAAGAGCTGTCTGGTATCAGAGCAAATGCTCTCGTTCTGCTCGGATGGCCCAAAGGAATAAGGACATGCCGCAAAACCCATCGGATGAAAGCTGCTCTGCTGACCACTGGGTACGGTCAGAGAAAGAAAGAGCTTTTTTCTATAAACCAGAGGAGAGGGCAAGTCCCTCCCCAGAAGTCATCTCTGGTGGCTGCAGGACACCTCCGTGCAGATGGCCACCGTGCTTTGCTGGGCTGCAGCAGCTCTTCATCTGCGTGCTTTTTTATACAGTCTCTTTCTCATTCTTGAAGGTCTACGCGGCTTTAACTAAAATATTTAAGGCAAGAAGCTTCTCTCTCTAATTACTGAACATCTCTCATCCTGGTCTTGTGATTCTCTAGACACCTGAAGGACGCCGTGTGGAAATGAGACGAGAGCGAGGCTGCTTGTGCGAGGTACGAAGGATGAATGTCACCTTGTTGAGCAGATCCTCTTACCGAGAAAGGAGGTAAGAGCACGGGGGACAGCTTGGTGGGCTCCGCTGTCTTTGGTTCCCAGTTCCCAGCCCCAGAAACGAGTGGGGAGCCAGGCTGGCCCCCAGTCCTTTAGAGGACATGGAGGGAAGACCATGGGGGTCCAGCTCTTGCCTCTTGTGAAGCAGAATTTCTCCAGACCGGGCTTTTCAGGTGATTCCCATGGCAAGGAACCCACCACCTTTTGGGCAAAACTGTCCCATCCATCGTTGAACTATCAGCAAGATCTGTTTCGATCCCTACCGATTTTGCCTTGCTCCTTGTTTTCCACTCGCCCGGGGCACCCGTTTGGAGCCGTATGACCTCCTGCGCTCCCGCTGCCTGGGAAATGTCACGGTCTGAACCTGTTACTCATTTGCAGCGTGCCCTTTCTTAATGCCACGCCGTGCGCTCTTCCTACCCGCTCGCTATCGAATGAATTCCTCTCTCTTGATTGCACCCTCCAAAGACCCATAAAAATCAATGCCTGCTCCAGCCTGAACCCGGCACCGGGCTCATCGAGGGGCTGAGCGCGCTGCTCCCAGGAGACGGTTCTCCTCGCTACGGGCGGGATGCTGCAGGCAACACGCTTGGCCTCCAGATGAATAACCAGTTTCACTCGTGCAGCAAGAATCTCTGAGAGCCAGTCATTGCTAAGATCCCCCCTGAGCCGTCTCTTCTCCAGGCTGAACAGTCCCAGCTCTCTCAGCCTTTCCTCACATGAGGGATGCTCCAGTCCCTTCATCATCTCAGTAGCCCTTCGCTGGACCCTCTCCAGTAGTGCCATGTCCCTCTTGTACTGGGGAGCCCAGAACTGGACACAGTACTGCACGTGTGGCCTCACCAGGGCTGACTAGAGGGGGAGGATCACCTCCCTTGACCTGCTGGCAAGGATACCATTGGCCCTCTTGGCCATGAGGGCACACTGCTGGCTCATGGTTAACTTGTCCACCAGGACCCCCAAGGTCCTTCTCTGCAGAGCTGCTCTACAGCAGGTCAACCCTTAACCTGTCCTGGTGCATGGGCTTATTCCTCCCTAGGTGCAGGACCCTGCACTCCCTTTCGTTGACCTTCATGAGGTTCCTCTCTGCCCAGCTCTCCAGCCTGTCGAGGTCCCTCTGGATGGGGCACAGCCCTCCCAGCTTTGCATCACCTGCGAACGTGCTGAGGGTGCCCTCGGTCCCATTGCCCCAGTACGGACCCCCGGGGAGCACCGCTAGCGACCGGCCTCCAGCCGGACTTGGTGCCGATGACCACAGCCCCGCGAGCCCGGCAGCTCAGGCAGCTCGCAGGGTTCGGGACTCGCTTCGTCTCTCCGAAGGGAGGTCGCCTGTGGGGGGAACCCACGAGCTGGGCGTGAGCACGTGACACGGCCAAGGGCCAAGGGCCAAGGGCCGTGTCGCGTTGGCGCTGCTGGGTCCACAGTCCACCCGACTTGCCCTCACCGCTGCAGCAGACAGCAGAGCGACAGATGATCTGCAGCACCGATGGAAGAATTGCAGAAAGACGCCACGCAAAAAGACACCAGCTGTTTCAGCCGTGTGTTTTAACGCACATGACTCTTAAATACTTAAATGGTAGCTCGCACTTTTCCTTTTAAACTAGAACTTCTTGCAAACGCTGTGGTTGCACGCTGAAGTATCGTTGCCTCGTCCACGTGAATGACGAGAGATTTAACGTCCCATTTACCAGGCTTCCTTGGGCCCTTGTATTTTATGGCAGGAGGAACGGGAAATTTGGAAGGAGGCAGCATTTCCTAGCTGGCTGAGGAGAAGGCAGTGGCCCCGCACCAGCCGGGCTCCCGCGAGAAGGTGCGTTTTCACGAGGCCAACCCACGCCTGCGCCCCATCCCCGCGGGGAAGCGGCCCAAATACCTCCTAACTGAACCACGTACTGTCTCCCCCCCAGTAACTTAAGGGGGAAGGAGAAGGCCCAGCACCGTTCAGAATCAGTCCCTGTAATGTGATCTTCCCCTCACACAGCTGGAGCCTTCCGCGGGGCTTTTTCTGATGCTCGCCTTTTAAATATTCATATGGTTTTGCTTGCTGTAATTCCAAGATGAGATTTTTATCTTAATCCACTCCACCTGAGAGAAGTATGTTTCATTAACGTCTCAAACACCACACCATCACAAGCATTATCCGGGAGAAATGGACTTGTCATCTGTAAAAATACAACATAATCTACCCTAGTTTTCCGGTTAAGTGAACAGGACACGAGGACTAAAAAGACTCAGTGGAAGAGCTGTTATAGCTACTGATCTTCCCTATTTACATCCAATTCACCTGCTCAGCGGCGCAGGAGACTTGGGGGCTCTGCTGTTCCTGTGCCCCCCGGGAAGAAGGGCCCAGACCTCCGGGCCAGCCCTCCAGCGTGTCCTGCTCTTCCCATCGCGGCAGCGACTGCTTTCCAGGGCGCCTGGCCCGTTTCCCCTGCCTCCAGCAGCACGTTCAGAGCGACAGAAACTAAACTTACGCTCGTAGCACTTAACACCTGCCTTGAGGTTGGGGAACGAACGGGCAGCAGAGCCGTGTCCTGCAGGTAGAGCATCCCACCTACGCAGGGGCTTTGCACCTTCGGCATTTCCGTGGTCAGCGGGTCCCTGCTGTCATTTTGCAACGCTTTCTCTTGCCCATCTGGTTGCGCCTGAGGCAATGGAAACTGTTAAACACAGTTTGAAGCACAGCTGTGAACACAGGGCTGGAAGGAACTTCCTGGCATGTCACATCCCGCTCCCTACGACCACAGGCGCCGTGGCCTCAAATCCCTCCGGTGCCCTCTCAACGGCAGCCAGATTCTGCCCTGCTTCTCCCACCCAAGAGAATAAAGGGAAATGGCTGGAAATCTATTTCTCAGCCTAAACATAGGCAAGTTTAGACCTATCCATCAGGTTAAGTGAGCAAAAAGCATCCGGACTGCATGCTGGTGCTGCTGCTTTTAAACGAGGAGGAGGAGGGAGAGGCTGCCTGGGCAGATGAGGAATTTGAAGCTCTGCTTTGCCCCCGCACACTCCAGCGAGCTGAACTTCGGCTCTGCAGGGAGAGCAGCACGGTGACAACAGGCAGACGGGGGAGCAACCTCGTGTCTCAGCTGAACCCTGAAATTAGAGCGTGCACCCCTACGGCGGCAGCTACGCCGGCGCTCCAAAGGAACGGGGAAAGCCTACCTAAATCCACCGAGGGGCTCCCGTGGGAAACGAGGAGCCGGGTCCTTCGTCCCCCACCCTGTGGCCTTGAGGGAAAACTGCAACAAGGCACCAGAGCCGAGGGACCAGCTTTTTTCAAGAGCTTTCTACGGTGCTACGGGCAAGGCTGACGGTTCTCTCGCATCGCTTCTCACCTCCTCGGCTCTACTCCACACCTGCCCTGGTGTCTTCTTTCTGCATGTTTTACCCACTATTAATCATTCATCTTTACTTCCAGTGCCCCTATTAATAGAAAAAGAGCCAGCTTATATTCAAGAGCCTCTCTGCACTGAAAACATATTCCTGGTAACAAATGCTCTTAGAGCACAGGCTGCATTGATTAACATCTCTCAAGATCTCACTGCGACGTGCTTCTGGAGGCCGCAGGTCCTCTGGGTAGTTCTCTCATTTTCCACTATTTCTCTTTTTAAAAAAATAAATAAATAAATAAAAATCACAGCACACACAGAAGGCAATTTCCTCATGTCACACAGGCTCCTGCAGCAGGTGCCGACGGATTCGGCTTGGGGGCTGAAAGATGGAGAGAGGGAGACGGACACCACCTCATCCAGCTTCTCGGATAATAAGGCAAACTTCACCTACAGCCTTTATTAAACAGAAGAGTGGCTCTCAAACAGAAATCACACTTCTATTAAACTCAGCGCAAGAACAGACACTAGTGTTAGTGGACCCCCTAAACAAACCCAGGGAGGTGGAGTTCTTGACGTACGGAGGAAGGTTGTGCGTCAAGGGATCGAGCGTCCCATCTTTGCCTTAAGCCACGACTGACCGCGGGAGAAAACAATCCATTTTCCTCGCAGACGCCTCAAAAAGCCTTTCAGGACCACAACCGAGCTGCTAGAGCAGGGGAGCTACTGCCACAAACAGCCTTGGCTCCTGGTTAACGTGGAGAGATTTACTTCTGGCACAGACTGAAGGTGACCAATAAAGAAACACAAAAAGGAAAAAAAAATGGATTTTTTATGAGAAGGAACAAGAACAAGGTTTCCCACCTCCTTCTCAGCAGCGTCATCTACTATTTTTCTTTTGGAAATTTTGGAGGTCTGGCGAGTTTGGTGGCACTGCAAGGGCCAAGCGAATGAAACCCAGCGGAGACTGAGGTGATCGCTGTTGTTTCCTCCTCTCCCGACACCTATTCATGTTAAATGGAGAATTGTTCTCTGAGCAACGCAGCTTCCCAATGCCTTGATCAAACAGCAAGCACTACCGCAGCTTCCAGGCCATTCAGGGAGGCTTCCAGCAAAACCAGAGAAGACAAAAGTGGGCAATTCCAATATTAAAAAAGAAACAAAAACCAAAAAGTGATAGAAAGTCCTTCCAGGTCACCTTCCTACAGCATCAGAGAGCAGCGCGAGATTAACAGCCTGGCCACCCTCGGGAGACGCGAGGCCGAGCAGCACTTCTGTGCCCAGGTACCGGCTGGCCCTCGTCATCGCATTCACATCACGGACGCGTGCTGTGCGGCAAACAAGTGCGGTGGGACGCCAGCATCCTCCAGCGCTGGCAGACTTCCAGACGTGAACATGTGGGAGTTCAAGAGTTTGGTTACTTTATTCTTTTTTTTAATTAATGGCTCTGTGTAAGCCTCAGTTAAATGTCAACCGTGTTCCGCCGCGATACCGAGGGAATGTTTTCCCACAGCCAAACTACATCATACAAAGACTTCTGGCTTTAAATAAGAGCAGATGACAACGCCTCACAGGTCTCTGAGCGGGATGCACAGCTCCAGGAGGTCGGACCCTCCTCGCATCCAGCTGGAACCAAACATCCTCCTTGCAAACAGTCCCAGGGGATCAGCAGAGCCGTATAAAAAGGCAACCTCCCGCCTCCGCGCGGAGAAGCGCGAGCCCTCCCCGCACGTCTGTCCAGCGCTGCTGGCACCTCCAGCCGTTGCACAGTTTATACGCTCCTAGCAAAATCCCTTGAAGAGACATCGAGGAGGGTTCAAGTGAGGCTTGGGGACAGCGCTGTCACGCAGCCCTCTGCACAGCATGGGTCTGCCCCGCTCCTTCACCACCGCCGACGCCGCCTGCGTGCGGGGCTCAATATATCTTCTGTCGGCTGGGCAGGATGGCCTCCTTGATGAAAGAGAAGATGAGGAGGATACCAGAGCGCTTGCCCCTCTTTCCCTTCGTGAAGTAATTGGAGACCACGTCATCTGTGGAGGGAAGAGGAGAACAAACGCAAAACCACTGTCAAGGCAGCTCCAGGACAGATCATCTGATTCCAGGGCAACACACAAGCCACCTCTAAAGCTCTGTATTTTCACGTTTGCTCAAATCTGACCTATCTGAATGTTCCAGTAAGCCACTCATAGGTAGCTCAAATCCTTCTTCAGCTGTAGCATGAAGGGAGAGTCCAACGAAGGCTACAGGCCCCAGGACTAGAGAGATGCAGCACCATCATCACAGAATCAGACATAAACTCAGAACACCTCTCCTTCTACTCATTCATCCCCCACCCGGCAGACATGGTAGAAGCATCCCTTTCCTTCCTTCACTTTTGGAAGGATTCACCCAACTTGGCTTGGGCTGCCCCCTCTTCCCTCGTCCGTTTGTCAGGACTGCAGAAGCACTCACCTCCCGGCTGCACTGTGGAAGGCAGGACGTTCTCTCCGGCCGACAAGGACACGAAAAAAGCAAAGGGAATTAACCACAGGCAGAACGTGAAGTAGGCGAGAACCTGCAGGCACAGCAAGAGAAGCGGTGAAAGCCAAGTCACGGCAGACCCTCTGCAGCACTCGGTCGCTCACTCAACGGCCCTTCACCCTGACCTCTCCTGTGGGTAGATGCCCTCAACTTGCGGTGCTGCCGTAGTCCAGTTGGAGAACGGCAAAACCGGCACGTCTGATCCACCCCCTCCTTCCTACCCCCAGAGTAAACCACAAATGGGCCGCGTCCCAGGGGCCCAGCCGAGAACTGCTCCCTGCTTCGTGCGATCTCCGGCTGCCCTGCGACGGGAACCCCGCGGATGGGAGGGAGACCGGGAGAGCGGCCTCCCCGCTAACTCAGACCTCATGCAGATCTGTTGCTTCGCAGAAAAACCACCCCACTGGGCCCGATCCATGGGCACATCTGGAATGCTGCCTCCGGCTTCCCGTGCTAACAAGTCGGTCTGCTTTTGTTTTGTGAGCCCTGCCGAGCTCCCACAGCCGAGACGGGGAGCTGAACCACGCTCTGGCTCCTGCACTCATTGAGGGAGAGTCCAGATGACCACTCCAAGTTGAGCCTCTACACTGTAGACCACGGGTTTCTATCAGACCCCCTCGAGAGAAATCCTCCTCATACCTTCCTGGGACTAAAAGTAACAGTCAGGTTTGCTCCCACCGCAATGGGGGGTCCCAGGGCAGGACATTAATTTAGCATCACTCACAAGAGCACCCAAATTGCTGGTTATGAGAGTACTGACCAGCTCTGACCTATTTTACTGCCGAGAGGTGATGATCTGTTACAGTTGCACAGCAGCTTCCTTGTGCATTGAAATACCGAAAAAATGTTAAATTTCATAGTGGCTTTTTTTTCCCTAACTTCCATTAAGTGGCAGCTACTGCTGGGCCAAAACAGACAGGCCCCTTTGAGAATTTGGGCCTTAATCTCCCTTGGTAGGTGTGAGGGTGGTGAGACAGTTGAGTCAGGACATCAGAGACACGAAAAGAGTGAGGAGCGATTCTTCCAAAAGGGAAGTGATTTGTGTTCAGCTTGAAAAAAAATTCTTTTTCTACTTTTCCTAACTTGCAGCACTTCAGAAAAAAAGTCCGTGTCAATATTTCTGCCCTTCAGTGGGCTGAGAAAGCACCAAGTCCACACTCAAGAGCTCCAGGAAAGACACTGGAGCTTCCCTGGGACGTCTAAGGGAACAAGCAGAGAAAACCTCCAGAGAAGTTGTGAGAAAAATACTCTCAGCGTGTCTCATAGCTGCCTGAAAAAGGGGCAGAAACCCATTTTCCTCTTCTCCCCTTCCCACCAGCTTACAGCCACACGCTGCTCGGAAGAATATGGGATTAAATCAGCTCCTTCCACAAGGAATCTCTTACCTCAGAGAACAAGTAATACTCTTCAGCAAAGTACTGGAACGCTAAGTAGTGATTCAATATAACCAGCACTGCCAAAGAAAAACAAAGTCAGTCTCCAGTCTGAAAACCACAGCTGATTTCAAGGTGCCCTAAGGAGGGCAAACACCTCTGTCACCGCAGACCTCGGTGAGAAGCAGCTTGTCACAGTCACTGCTCCCCTTTCCCAACAGCCCGTATACACCTGGAACCTTACTATTGCTAAAATATTTTCGGGTTGCACAGGCATCTAGTGAGAAGTGGTGTGAGCAGCCAGAGCCCCCGAGTCCTAGCTTCATTTTATTACTCTGTACAACCCTAGGCAAGTCCCTTTTCCTCCTGGCACTGCGCTTTACTCGCGCGGTCCCAGGGGGCATCTGGAAAGCCCAGCCTGGTACTTGCTAATGCTGCGCGACATTAAGAGAGAAAGCGAAAAATCTTGTGTCCGTGACAGCTGCTGCGGAGAGAAGCTATTCTGCATCTGTAAAACAAGTCAAGCTGAAATGCAGCCAGGACAGTAGGGTTAACGCTGTCCTCAGCAGAGAAAAACACCATTTAGCTCTTAAAGACCAAGAATCTGAGCCTGCTTTTGCCTTTTTTTTGGAGATGCCAACGCAGTACCTCCAACCCAGGAGCACTGCGTCCGTACAGCCCGAGGCAAGAGACATCCGACACCAAATGTCACATCCTGCACTGCTTTCCCACCTTCTCTGGCCTAAGAACATACCAAGATCCAGAAGGGAAGAGCTACTAGACGAGAATCCAGGCCTGCTGGATAACGCAGCTCCGGATCCGCGTATCACAGGAGAGCTACGCTCATTTTCAAGCAGCAGATAAAATTCTGCCCACTTGAATGCTTTGAGAAGATATTTTAGTCGTACACAGACAGCACCCTGAAACACGCATAAGAACTCCAGAAAATCACGCTGGAAGAAATTTCGCCCATTCAGTACTTAACGTGTCACTACAAATCATTCAGAAGCAGAGGTTTAAAGTCACATCCCAGCACGGCACTCTAAAAGGTGCAGGAGAATCGAGAACTCGTGTTGGACGGAAACCATTTGAAATACTCGGTGCTACCAAAATCAGTTTAAACGATAAGAGCTGCTGGCACATCGTCTCGGACCGAGCAGCGCACCGAGTCGCGAGTTCGGCCTGCGACAAAGCTCTGCCTACGCGTCGGCTGAGCGCAGCAGGTAAATGAGAGGGGAGGATCAGTCCAGCGCCCTGCTCTGCTCTCTCTCGGATGCCCGAGGCGTTACAGCATCTCGCACAGACACAGCTGAGAGCAGTTTAAACCTGAAGCATCCGCCGCAGAGCCCGGAGCCAGCTCCAGCCCCCCCAGAACTCAGACGCCAAAGGGATCGTGGCTGGAACCACCCGGGAGTTGCCCTGCACTCGAGACACACGGCCCTCAAAGCCTCTGCAAGAGGCCAAGCGGTATCAGCGCTGCTAGTTTAAACCGCAGCTCAAGCACCCGGAACAGTCCTGTGTCTGCGCCAGCTTCCCAAAAGAAAAGAAACATCCTCGCGCTCATTTAATACCGCGGCTTGGCCAAGCACAGCAAGGAAGCCTGCGGCAGACCCAGGAAGGGAACCAGGACGGCCAGAGAAACCAGGCTTGCAAATACCACAGGAAAGGTTTAAATGTGAAAGATAAATCTAGTTTAAAAAAATAGATTACAGATCTTAAATTGGGTATTTTTTCTATAGCAATCTTGATGAATTTCCAGATACAGCCTTAGACATTTCAGAACTTTCTTTTCTCTAAACATCACCTCCTTATAACGATACGTTACATATTGTCTTTACAACACACAGTCCAACATGACATCATGCTGTAATGTACACACTATCGTGGGGGGGTTCCACTTTGCTTTAAAAACCTCCCTACTCTTTATCAAGACAGAACGAGTGCCCAGAACATGAGATCTCTCCACTGCGGCCTCCAAACAGCGCAGAGGAAGCTGAGTTTCAGGCTAGCGCACAGAGCAAGTCCTGGGACTTTCCCCAGCGTTGCCGCTGACTTCAGACACGCGTCCAGGGGAAGCAGAACTGACTCGAGGGCGAAGCCTAGTCCTGCGAGCCCTGCACAGCCGAAGGCCTTTCCCGGCCCTGCTGCCGACTCCCAGCGTCGCAGCCCAAGACGAGACGAAACACAGAACTGAAGGGCGCTTCCCGAGCCGCCCAGCCCAGCCTGCGGTTATCGCCGGCAGCCACATCGTAAAGCGCGATTAAAAGGTACTGTACAAAGCTCAAAGTCCTGGCTCAGGCCTTCCTAAAGCCACAGGGGTGCAACGACAAAACCCCAAACTTTGCCACCATCTGGCCAGAGCTCACACTGCAATGGAAGAAAAAAGAAAAAAAGGAAAGAAAAAAAAGAGGCTTTCTCTGTCCCCAGGGCCCATTCGCCCCAGAAAGACTTGCCACCCTTCCCTCCCCCTCCACAGCCCCACTCACCGCAGGACAGTATAAAGTTCGGAGACGTCAGCATGATGAACGGGAACGTCTGCAGCAAGCCGAAGTACACCAGGTTGGTGAAGAGCCCCACGCCCACCATGAAGCCGGGAAAGCGTTCGAAGAGGTACAGGCCCACGAGCACCGCCGTGGAGAACTGCAACGCAGAAGGGGCGCTCAGCACCGCGGCCCCGCGGGCGAGCGCCGAGCGCCTCCAGACGGAGCCGGGCCTCCGCCAGCGCCCACCCCGCGGCTCCGTTTCACGCGTCGGCGTCGTGCAGAGGAACCGCAGCTAAAGATCGTTTTGTTCCGCCGCAAGCTCTCTGGCTGAAGAGGCAAAGCGCTGCCGCGTTCGCGCCTCACGCCCACGGCTCCCCGTGCGCTCGCCGCCGGCGGGCTCCCCCCCCAGCTGCACGTGGGCAGCCCGGCGGGCACGGAAGCGGGAATCCCGGCGTTCTCAAGGTTGCTTCCACGTGCTCCGCCGAGAAACGTGTCTTGCACCTTCTCCGGAAGCAGGAGACAGTCTCCGTCGCTCCCCTGAGGAAGGCTGCTAGCTGCGGCTAACGCAGATAGCGGCCCTGCAGGGACGCGGCGAGCTCTCACCCACTCGGCAGAGCTCCCCGTGCCCGCACGCCCCCAGCCAGCACCGGGCCTGCCACGCAGTGGCACGCTGGGGGACGTCCAAACCGGAATCCCACGTTCCTTCTGGGGCTCCTGCCAGGATGCCCGTGGCCTGCTTTCCCCAACCAGGGATAAAACGCGTCGCCCAGGAAAGGTTAAGCAGGATCATCGCCCTCCCAATGCAAACAAAGCGCAATTTAGAGGCTGTTTATACAGGCAACAGTCGCTGCCCACCTCCCTCCTCGGGGCTGGAGCCGGCAGAAGCTTCCCGAGCCCTCGTCCGCCCGGCACGGAGGAGGAAGACGGCAGTTTTAGCCGAGTCCGGAGCAGAGGCGCGGCGTCACGGCTGCCCTGCTGCGAAGGCCTTCCGCAGGGAAGCCGGCTGCTGCCCGGGATGCGATTTGGGCAGCGCGGGGGCGCAGGGCCGAGGGTGCTTACCCAGATCATGTACTTGATTATCCTGCGGGTCACCACGGTGTACTCCTCGATCAGCTCCGCCAGGTAGTAGAGGCCCGCGGCTGCGGGGAGAAAACGGCTTGCTGGGGCTCAGGCACGGCGGCACGGAGGGCGAGGGGCTGCCGGGGGGGGTCCTGGGTGCCCGGTTTGGGAGTGGCTGGAGGCCGGGACGGGCCCCCCCCCCCTCCCCTGTCCCCAGGGTCCCCCCCGGACCTCGGGGCACCCGCTTCACCTCAGGGCCCGCAGGGGAAGCGGCGGCGGCTCAGGGCAACGCGAGGTGCCGGTGTCACACCGGGCCCGCGGGCCCGAGCTCGGTGCCACCGGGCACCTATGGAGCCGCAAGCCCGGGCTGCCCCCCCCCCCCATCCCGCGTCGGGACATGGGCGATATATCGCGACAGAGCCCAAAGCGAGGGGAAGCTGCGGCGGGCTCCCCGGAGCGCGGCACCCCAGGACGGGCCCAGCCCCCGGTGCGGCCCATCCCAGCCGGTGCCCCGGGGCGGCGGGACCCCCTCGGCCCGGCTCCCCCGGTGCCCCGGGACCCCCCCCATCGGCGCTCACCGATCGCCAGGGTGACGAAGGCCACCTGGATGAGCAGCGACAGCCAGCTCAGCGCGTAAATGAACCACATGGCGCCGCCGCTCCGCTCCGGGCCGCACCGCTCCGCACCGCTCCGCACCGGGCCGCTTCCGCTAGGGCGGCGGCGCGCGGCGCTGACAACGCGGCGCCGGAACAAGCGAGCGCCGCCGCCGCCGCCGCCAACGCGCAGCGCTGCGCCACAGCGGCCCCTGCTGGAGCGGCGGGGAGACGGCAGCCGCGCGGGGACCAGGCGTCTCTATAGGGACCTGGCACCTCTATAGGGACCCGGCAATGTGTAGGAACCCGACACCCGCATAGGAACCTGGCACCTCTATAGGGACCCGGCACCTCTATAGGGACCCAGCACCGCACAGGGACCTGGCACCTGTATAGGGACCCGGCACCTGTATAGGGACCCGGCACCGCATAGGGACCCGGCAATGTATAGGAACCCGACACCCGCACAGGGACCCAGCACCTGTATAGGGACCTGGCACCTCTATAGGGACCCAGCACCTGTATAGGGACCTGGCACCGCATAGGTAGCCGGCAATATGTAGGAACCCGACACCCGCATAGGGACCCAGCACCTGTATAGGGACCCGGCACAGTATAGGGACCCAGCAACGTATGGGAACCTGGCAACGCAGAGGGGCCTGGCACCCACATAGGGACCGGCACAGTATAGGGACTCGGCACATGCGTAGGGACCCAGCACTCGCATATGGATCCAGCACCTGTATAGGGACCTGGAGCCTGTACAGGGACCTGGCATATGCATAGGGACCTGGCAAAGTATAGGGACCCAGCACTATATAGGGATGCGGCAACGTATAGGGACCTGGCAACGTACAGGGAGCTGGCACCCACATAGAGGCCCAGCACCCACATATGAATCCAGCACATGTATAGGGACTGGGTACCCATATAGGGATGTGGCATCTGCACAGGACCCAGCACCTGCAGAGGGACCTGGCACCTGCATAGGGATCCAGCATCGTATAGGGACCTGGCACCGTATAGGGACCAGGCACCCGCATATGGATACAGCACCTGTATAGGGACCCAGAACCCCTATAGGGACCTGGCACCCACATAGGGACATGACACCTGCATAGGGACCCGGCCCATGTGTAGAGACCCAGCACCCATATAGGCATGTGGCATCCACACGGGACCCGGCACCTCCGCAGGGATCGACACCCACACAAGGATCCTGGCACCCGTATAGGGACCTTCCTGCACCCATATAGGGTGCCAGCGCTGGGACCACGCAGCAATATAGGGGCTCTTCTGGCCCCTCACGGGGACTCTGCATCCGTATAGGGACCCGGCACCCACACGGGGAGCCCGGGCCGGGACCCCGCATCCATACGGGGATCCCTGTGCCCTCCCTGGGGTCCCGGGCTGGGAGCCCTGCACCCGCATAGGGGCCCCCCCGCCCCCATATAGCGCCTCCTGCCCCCATAGGGCTCCCGGGCTGGGACCCCCAGCGCCCCACGTCTCCGATGCCCCCAACCCGGCTGGATCCTGCCCCGATGCCTCCGGGCGCTGCCGAGCCGGAGAGACCTGGGGGGCGAAACCCCGGGAGGGCGAAGTGGAGCCCGAGCCTGGGGACCCGTGGGTCTGTGTCCCTGGGGACACGGGACGGGACAGTGTCCCAGGGGATGTGGGATGGGACAGTGTCCCTGGGGACGTGGGACGGGAGCATCCCTGGCTGCTCCGACGGTGGTTTGGGGCCAGGCTGGCTCCGGATGCCCCGGGAGCGCTGGGTGCCGGGAGCCGGGCCGGGGGATCCTCATGGGGGGGGGGCCACCGCGTAGCGGCCGCGCGTGTCGGGGGGGGCACGGGGGGGGGGGTCGGACCCGCCGCCTCTCGCCCAGCGCCTTGTGCGGCCCCCGCGGCCCCCGCGGCCCCGTCCCTCGCGCCCGCCCGCGCCCGGCCGCCCTTTGCACGGCGGCAGCCAAGCAGGGCCCGGCAGGACGTGCTGATGGGCCAGCACCCACGCACCCACGCACCCACGCATGCACGCACCCGTGCACCCACACGTGCATGCACCTGCTCACCCGTGCATGCATGCACCCACCCATGCATGCACCCACACCCGTGCATGCACACGCACCCCCCAACCATTGCATCCCCCCCCCCACGTGCGCACACGCGTGGAGACGTGCTCTCACGTGCCCGTGCACCTGCACACGCGGCGATGCACACGCACGCACACGTGCACTCCCGCACCCACGCGTGCACCCGTGTGCACGCGCCCAAGCCCACGCGTGCACGCGAACCCACGTGCACACGCACCCCCCCCCCACGCGCCCTGCACCCCGCAGCGGCACCCCCGGGTGCAGGGTGGGGGCAGAGCTGCTGTCGGCGGCGTGAAGCAGCCGCTGCGCTTTGCACGCGGCCTCCACTTATGCTGGGACCCAAAAAAGCCAGGAGGAAGAGGGTCACGGCCGCGGCGAGGGACACGTGCTCAGCGGAAACTCTGCATGACCCCGGCGGAGAAGATAACGCGAAGGGACGTCTGCGGCGCCGCCGGCCTTCCCTGACCCTGCTGCAAACCGGCTGTCGGAGCCGAAAACAGCCCGTCTGCTCGCTGCCCCCGCCGCTTGCCGGGTTGTGCATCCCGGTGTGTCATTGCAGGGCTGCCGGAGCCCCGGGTTGTGCATCCCGGTGTGTCATTGCAGGGCTGCAGCAGCCCCGGGTTGTGCATCCCGGTGTGTCATTGCAGGGCTGCAGGAGCCCCGGGTTGTGCATCCCGGTGTGTCACTGCAGGGCTGCCGGAGCCCCGGGTTGTGCATCCCGGTGTGTCATTGCAGGGCTGCCGGAGCCCCGGGTTGTGCATCCCGGTGTGTCATTGCAGGGCTGCAGGAGCCCTGGCTTGTGCATCCCGGTGTGTCATTGCAGGGCTGCAGGAGCCCCGGGTTGTGCATCCCGGTGTGTCACTGCAGGGCTGCCGGAGCCCCGGGTTGTGCATCCCGGTGTGTCACTGCAGGGCTGCCGGAGCCCCGGGTTGTGCATCCCGGTGTGTCATTGCAGGGCTGCCGGAGCCCCGGGTTGTGCATCCCGGTGTGTCATTGCAGGGCTGCCGGAGCCCCGGGTTGTGCATCCCGGTGTGTCACTGCGGGGCTGCCGGAGCCCCGGGTTGTGCATCCCGGTGTGTCATTGCAGGGCTGCAGGAGCCCCGGGTTGTGCATCCCGGTGTGTCATTGCAGGGCTGCAGGAGCCCCGGGTTGTGCATCCCGGTGTGTCATTGCAGGGCTGCAGGAGCCCCGGGTTGTGCATCCCGGCGCGTCATTGCAGGGCTGCCGGAGCCCCGGGTTGTGCATCCCGGCGCGTCATTGCAGGGCTGCCGGAGCCCCGGGTTGTGCATCCCGGTGTGTCACTGCAGGTCCGCGGCGCTGGGAGCAGCTGCCGGAGCCAGGTCATGCCAGTGCATTTCCCCTGGGGCCGCGGCCGGCGCCGTCTGGGCTCCGGATCAATTATTCGTGTTGCTCTTCCCAGCGCTCCGGCTACGGCCTGCACGTGTGGCCTGGCTCCTGGGGACACGGGGGGGTCTCGGTCCATACTGGCATCCCAGGGACACGGGGGGGTCTCGGTTAGGGGCTGGCACCCCGGGGACACCAGTGCAGCAGGCAGCAGGGCCATGGGGACAGCAGGGCCACGGGGATGGTGGGGTGACGGGGATCGACGGCAGGGCGACGGGACAGCGGGGCAGCGGGGACGGCAATGGGGATGACGGGGTGATGATGGGGTGACGGGTGTCACCTGGGGCAGGGTGACGAGGTGTGGGGCGGGGGGGGTGTCCCCCGGGGTGCAGGCAGGGGTGCTGGGGGGGGGGTGCGTGCAGGAGCGCGCAGGGGCCGCGGCAGCAGTGGCAGCGGCAGCTCAGCACTAAGGCCGCCGGCACGTGGCTGCGCGGCTCCCGGCTCGGTGACCGTGCGCTGAACCCTGCTCCGGTGCCCGGTGCCGGCGCATCCCGGGCGGCAGCGCTGCCTCCTCCGCCGCCACCCCCGGCGCTGCCTTTGGCGGGCGAAAACCCGCGTGGTTCTCAGCGCCGCGGCGGCGGCGTCCGAGTCCTGCGGGAAAACGGGAAGCTTTTCGCAGCGGATCCGGCCGAAACACACCGGGGACTAAAGCGGTGCTGGAAACACATGGGAAAGCTGGGGGTTGGCGCGGGGGGGTCGCTCCGACACCGGCTCAAACGGCGCGAGCCGAACCCGGGGGCCTCAAACGGCGCCGGGGGGCTGCGGGGGCTCCCGGGTCCTGGGTCCGGCCGGGCCCCTCCGCAGCTCCGCGTTTTCCGCCAGCCTGGGCCGGCGCCTCTCCTGGTTTTCTTCCCCTTTTTTTTCGTTTTTTTGTTTTGTTTTTCCCCCTTTTTCCAGTTCAACCTGTGCATCCCCATGGATGGGGTTCCCCCCCCCCATTCCTGTGCATCCCCGCAGATGGGGATCACCCCCCCATTCCCGTGCATCCCGATGGATGGGGTTCATCCCCCCATCCCTGTGCATCCCCATGGATGGGGTCCCCCCCCCCATTCCTGTGCATCCCCGTAGATGGGGATCACCCCCCCATTCCTGTGCATCCCGATGGATGGGGTTCATCCCCCCATCCCTGTGCATCCCCATGGATGGGGTCCCCCCCCCATTCCTGTGCATCCTCAAACATAGGGATCACCCCCCCATTCCTGTGCATCCCTGCAGATGGGGATCACCCCCCCATTCCCGTGCATCCCCATGGATGGAGTTCCCCTCCCCATTTCCTGTGCATCCCCACAGATGGGGATCACCCCCCCATTCCCACGCATCCCCATGGATGGGGTTCACCCCCATTCCTGTGCATCCCCATGGATGGGGTTCATCCCCCCCCATTCCCGTGCATCCCCGCAGATGGGGATCATCCCCCCATTCCCATGCATCCCCATGGACAGGGTTCACCCCCCCCTCCCCATTCCCGTGCATCCCCCCGGCCGGGCTTCACCCCTTGCCCCGTGCCCGTGTGCTCGGCAGGGCAGGGCAGGGGCGGCCGGCAGCGGGCAGCGGGCGCCGCGGCTGCGCGGGGCCGGGCGCCCATTCCTTATGCATCCGTGCCCTGATGCGGCCCGACAGGCCGGCTGCATTCGGGACCTCGCACGTAAGCGGGCTGCAGCGCGCGCTATTCTCGTTGACGATAATTTGCTCCGTGTTTGGCGGCGGTTCACGCTCCGGTCAGCCTTGCCTGATACTATATTCCCGTTTGTCGCAGGAAAGGTTTGCCTGTCAGCTTCCCTTAGCCTTGAAGCGCTCCCCGAACCGTGAATGCACCGCGGCTTGGGAGCGGGACACGTGCGGGCGCTCCCGCTGGCCGGCCGGCGTGGGGGCCGGCGTGGGGGCCGCTCCCCGAAATTGCCGTGCGGCGGGGAGACAGCAACGGGGGCGAGGGAAGAGCGGCGCGCTCAGCCCCACGGCGAGGCCGCCCGGGGCTGGTGCACCCCCTGCTCCCCCCACCCCAGGGGAACCCACCACCCCCCTCACCCAGCGGCAGCTGCCAGCACACCCCAGCGGGGCCTGGAGCAGCCCCAGGGTGGTGCAGTAGACTAGCACATCCCCAGGGTGGTGCAGGAGGCCAGCACGTCCCCAGGGTGGTACAGGAGGCCAGCACGTCCCCAGGGTGGTGCAGGAGGCCAGCACGTCCCCAGGGTGGTGCAGGAGGCCAGCACGTCCCCAGGGTGGTGCAGGAGGCCAGCACGTCCCCAGGGTGGTGCAGGAGGCCAGCACGTCCCCAGGGCGGTGCAGGAGGTCAGCACGTCCCCAGGGTGGTGCAGGAGGCCAGAACATCCCCAGGGTGGTGCAGGAGGCCAGAACATCCCCAGGGTGGTGCAGGAGGCCAGAACATCCCCAGGGCGGTGCAGGAGGCCAGAACATCCCCAGGGCGGTGCAGGAGGTCAGCACGTCCCCAGGGCGGTGCAGGAGGCCAGAACATCCCCAGGGCGGTGCAGGAGGTCAGCACATCCCCAGGGTGGTGCAGGAGGCCAGAACATCCCCAGGGTGGTGCAGGAGGCCAGAACATCCCCAGGGCGGTGCAGGAGGCCAGCACGTCCCCAGCATGGTGCAGGAGGCCAGAACATCCCCAGGGCGGTGCAGGAGGCCAGCACATCCCCAGGGCGGTGCAGGAGGCCAGAACATCCCCAGGGCGGTGCAGGAGGCCAGAACATCCCCAGGGCGGTGCAGGAGGTCAGCACGTCCCCAGGGTGGTGCAGGAGACTAGCACATCCCCAGGGTGGTGCAGGAGACTAGCACATCCCCAGGGTGGTGCAGGAGGCCAACATGTCCCCAGCATGGTGCAGGAGGCCAGAACATCCCCAGGGTGGTGCAGGAGGCCAGCATGTCCCCAGGGTGGTGCAGGAGGCCAGAACATCCCCAACATGGTGCAGGAGGCCAGAACATCCCCAGGGTGGTGCAGGAGGTCAGCACGTCCCCAGGGTGGTGCAGGAGACTAGCACATCCCCAGGGTGGTGCAGGAGGCCAACATGTCCCCAGCATGGTGCAGGAGGCCAGCACGTCCCCAGGGTGGTGCAGGAGGCCAGAACATCCCCAGGGTGGTGCAGGAGGCCAGAACATCCCCAGGGTGGTACAGGAGGCCAGAACATCCCCAGGGTGGTGCAGGAGGCCAGAACATCCCCAGGGTGGTGCAGGAGGCGAGCACGTCCCCAGGGTGGTGCAGGAGGCCAGAACATCCCCAGGGTGGTGCAGGAGGCCAGCACGTCCCCAACATGGTGCAGGAGGCCAGAACATCCCCAGGGTGGTGCAGGAGGCCAGAACATCCCCAGGGTGGTGCAGGAGGCCAGAACATCCCCAGGGTGGTGCAGGAGGTCAGCACGTCCCCAGGGTGGTGCAGGAGACTAGCACATCCCCAGGGTGGTGCAGGAGGCCAGCACGTCCCCAGGGTGGTGCAGGAGGCCAGCACGTCCCCAGGGTGGTGCAGGAGGCCAGAACATCCCCAGGGTGGTGCAGGAGGCCAGCATGTCCCCAGCATGGTGCAGGAGGCCAGCATGTCCCCAACATGGTGCAGGAGGCCAGCACGTCCCCAGGGTGGTGCAGGAGGTCAGCACGTCCCCAGGGTGGTGCAGGAGGCCAGAACATCCCCAGGGTGGTGCAGGAGGCCAGCACGTCCTCAGCATGGTGCAGGAGGCCAGAACATCCCCAGGGTGGTACAGGAGGCCAGAACATCCCCAGGGTGGTGCAGGAGGCCAGCATGTCCCCAGGGTGGTGCAGGAGGCCAGAACATCCCCAGGGTGGTGCAGGAGGCCAGAACATCCCCAGCATGGTGCAGGAGGCCAGCATGTCCCCAGGGTGGTGCAGGAGGCCAGAACATCCCCAGGGCGGTGCAGGAGGTCAGCACGTCCCCAGGGTGGTGCAGGAGGCCAGAACATCCCCAGGGTGGTGCAGGAGGCCAGAACATCCCCAGGGCGGTGCAGGAGGCCAGCACGTCCCCAGCATGGTGCAGGAGGCCAGAACATCCCCAGGGCGGTGCAGGAGGCCAGAACATCCCCAGGGTGGTGCAGGAGGCCAGCACGTCCCCAGCATGGTGCAGGAGGCCAGAACATCCCCAGGGCGGTGCAGGAGGCCAACACGTCCCCAGGGTGGTGCAGGAGGCCAGAACATCCCCAGGGTGGTGCAGGAGGCCAGAACATCCCCAGGGTGGTGCAGGAGGCCAGCACGTCCCCAGCATGGTGCAGGAGGCCAGAACATCCCCAGTGTGGTGCAGGAGGCCAACACGTCCCCAGGGCGGTGCAGGAGGTCAGCACGTCCCCAGGGCGGTGCAGGAGGCCAGAACATCCCCAGGGTGGTGCAGGAGGCCAACACGTCCCCAGGGTGGTGCAGGAGGCCAGCACGTCCCCAGCATGGTGCAGGAGACTAGCACGTCCCCAGGGTGGTGCAGGAGACTAGCACATCCCTAGGGTGGTGCAGGAGGCCAACACGTCCCCAGCATGGTGCAGGAGGCCAGCATGTCCCCAACATGGTGCAGGAGGCCAGCACGTCCCCAGCATGGTGCAGGAGGCCAGCATGTCCCCAACATGGTGCAGGAGGCCAGAACATCCCCAGGGTGGTGCAGGAGGCCAACACGTCCCCAGCACGGTGCAGGAGGCCAGCACACCCCATGGGGTGACACCAGAGCCAGCACATTGCCAGGTTGTTGCAGGACACCACCCTGTCCCCAGGGTGCTACAGGAAGCCAGTGCATCCCTGCAGGGTGTTGCAAGAGCCCAGCACATCCCCTGGGGTGGCACAGGCCAGCATGTCCCCATGGGGTGATACACGAGACAGCATGTCCCCAGGGTGGTATAGGAGACCAGCATGTCCCAGTGGGGTGATAGAGAAGGCCAGCACATTCCCCAGGGTGGTGCAGAAGACCAGCACGTCCCCAGGGTGGTGCAGGAGACACCATGTCCCCATGGGGTGATACAGCAGGACAGCACGTCCCCATGGGGTGATGCAGGACACCAGCATGTCCCCAGGGTGGTGCAGGAGACACCATGTCCCCATGGGGGGGATGCAGGAGGCCAGCACGTCCCCGTGGGGTGCAGGAGGCCACGCTGTGCCCAGCGCGGCATTAGTCCCCTGCGAGGTGTCCCCGAGCCCGGCCGCACCAAGCCACGCGTGGGGACGTGGGGCCCGTGGCGGCCCCCCTGCCGGCTCCGCGGCTCGGGGCGGGTGATTCGGGGGTTAATCGCAGCCGAGCCCCCGGGCATCGGCCTCCTGCGAAACTCCCCCCGCGGCGAGGCGGGAGGGGGCCCGTGTCCCGGGAGGAGCACGCAGCCCCACAGCGTGGCACCCCACGGCACCCACACGGCATCCCAGTGCACCCACACAGCACCCCACTGCACCCATACAGCATCCCAGTGCACCCACACAGCATCCCAGTGCACCTATATGGTGCCCCACTGCACCCACGTGGCACCCTATTGCACCCACGCACCACCCCATTGCACCCACACAGCATCCCAGTGCACCCACACAGCACCCACTGCACCCACACGGCATCCCACTGCACCCACACAGCACCCCAGT
This sequence comes from Apteryx mantelli, assembly GCF_036417845.1. NCBI lineage: Eukaryota > Metazoa > Chordata > Aves > Apterygiformes > Apterygidae > Apteryx > Apteryx mantelli. Next base: position 87,173,500 of record NC_089982.1, on the reverse strand, counting down.
GCACCCATATGGCACCCACACAGCATCCCAGTGCACCCACATGTCACCCTATTGCACCCGCATGGCCCCCTATTGCACCCATGTGACACCCCATCGCACCCGCACGCTGCACCAGCACCCGCGCGCCCCAGCACAGCTCACCCGCTCTGGGCGCACGAACCGGAGCGACGGGTTGCCCGTCTGCAGCAGCGGCGCCGCTCTCCGGGGACGGCAACGCCACCGCACCGACCTAGCGGCATCGATTCCCGCGGCCCGGAGCAAGGGGCCGTGGGCGCCGGGCTGGTGGCGTGGAGACCTGCCCCCCCGGGGCGCTCGGCATCCCCCTGCATCCCTCCGTATTCCGTCTAAAACCCCTGCGTCCCCCATGTCCCCTGCGTCCCCCTGCATCCCGTCTCATGCCCCCCATCCCATTGCATCCCGTTGCATCCTGTTTCATGCTCCCCAACCTGTTGCATCCTACTGCATCCCGTCTCATGCCCCCCATCCCATTGCATCCCATTGCATCCCATCTCATGCTCCCCATCCTGTTGCATCCTACTGCATCCCATCGCATGCCCCCATCCCATTGCATCCTGCCGCATTCTGTTTCATGCCCCCCATCCCATTGCATCCCACATCCTGCAACATCCCATCTCTTCCCCCCACATCCCATTGCATCCCGTTTCATCCCCCTGCATTCCATCCCGCCCCATCCCATGGCACGTTTCCCTTTCTTCCCCCGCGGCCAGGCCGGGGCACCGAGGACTTTCCGGCCCGGCGGGGCAGAGGGGCCGAGCCGGGGCTGGCGCGGGAGTCGCACTCGGAGCTTTTCTCCCCGCTGCCGCTCGGGCTGGGGGGTGAATGAGGTGCCGGGAGGCCCGGGAAGAGCCGCGGGGGTTCCCAGCACCCGCCTGACCCCCTGATCCTGCTCAGCGCCTCGGCGGCTCCGGCCCTTGGGTCTGCATCCAACGGGGTCACCCCGAGGGGCTGGGCAGAACTCCTGGGCCCCGCCGGGAGCAGCAGCAACAGGTCGGGAAGGCGGGAGCAGCCCGCTGGCGCCAGCCCGGCTCTAAATCCCCTCTCGTGAGCTGGAAAAAAGGCTCCTCCGAAGCCGATTAACTCACTTTCAAGCCCGGCCCCCGGCGGAATCGGTGAGGCATGTGCCGGCGCCTGAGCTAATGCCGCCGCGGCCGGGGAAACCGAGGCACCGAGCAGCGCGGGCTCCGAAAGCGGAGCTGGGAACCGCGGAGCCGGCGAAACCGGCCGCAGCGCCGGGTCGGGGCGGGATGAGGCGGATTTGCTCCTGCAAAGGAGCTGGGAAACTGCTGGAAGTGAAAAGCTCCGGACTGCGGACGTCTCGGCGAGGGGAGGCCAGGTGGGCGGCGAGCGCAAACGCCACCGCGACGACCCTGCGCCGCCACCGCCGCCGGCTGCTCCGCCGGCGCGGGAACCGGCGTCCGCTGCACCGCCGCGGCCGCAAACCGGTCTTGCACCCCGTGCTCTGGCCACCCTATGGGTCAGTGCAGCAGCAATCTATTATTATTATTATTATTATTATTATTATTATTATTATTATCCTCCTCCTCCTCCTCCTCCTCTCTCCCTGCGCCCCAAGCAGAGGAGCCCGGAGGGCCGCGCGCAGCCTCGGCGGTGCAGGACGCCGCGACACCCCGCAGCCGGGGAGCGACTTACCCAGCCCCGGGGCCCGGCGCGGACGAGCTTCGGGGATTTGGGGGACATTTTCAGCAGCTGGCGCCGTCTTCCCATGTCAGGGGGCCGCTGAGGCCCCGCGCTCCAGCCTGGACAGCCGGGAGGGGTGGAAAAAGGGACGGGCGGATGGGTGGCTGGATGGCGGGATGGACGTGGCGGGGATGGACCCGCGCGGCGTTTCCAGCGGAGCGGCAAGCCCGAGGCGCGGAGAGGGGTGGCGCACCGCGAGGAAGGCGGCCAGGGGTAAGGACGGATGGACGGACGGGGCCCAGGTCGCCGCATTCCTGCAGCTTCTGCTGCCACCGGGATGGAGGCGCGTGATGCCAAAAACACCGGCTCGGCCGTCCCCACCGACCACGGCCCGTTTCACCGCAGCTTCTCTGCGGAGGGGAATCGCGGAGGCGCCGGGGCCGTTTATTGCCCCGTTCGCCCGCAAAGGCGGAATCGCTGCCTCCCGCCCCGAGCCGGCGCCGGGCGCGTGTCCGAGGGCGACAAGGGAGCCGAACCGGTGTGGGGAGGTGTCCGCACCGCTGCGCCGCTGGGGACAGCTGCCACCCAGCAAGCCGTCCTCATCCCCATCCCCATCCCCATCCTCATCCTTGTCCCCGTCCCCATCCTCATCCCTGTCCCCATCCCCGTCCCCATCCCCATTGCCATCCTCATCCTCGTCCTTGTCCCCATCTCCATCCTCGTCCTTGTCCCCGCCCCCATCCTCATCCCTGTTCCCATCCCCATCCTCATCCTTGTCCCTGTCCCCATCCTCATCCCTGTCCCCATCCCCATCCTCATCCTCGTCCCTGTCCCCATCCTCATCCTTGTCTCCATACCCATCCTCATCCCCATCCCGGTCCCCATCTTCATCCTCATCCTCGTCCCCATCCCCATCCTTTTCCCCATCCCTGTCCCCGTCCTCATCCTCATCCCCATCTCCATCCTCGTCCTTGTCCCCGTCCCCGTCCTCATCCTCGTCCCCATCCCCATCCCCATCCTCATCCCCGTCCCCATCCTCATCCTTGTCCCCATCCCCATCCCCGTCCTCATCCTCATCCTCATGCCTGTCCCCATCCCCATCCCTGTCCTCGTGCTCGTCCCCGTCCCCATCTCCGTCCCCGTCCCCGCGCCGCCGTGCAGCAGGCCCCTGCGCCCACGCAGGAACGGCCGCTGCCGCCCCAAAGCGCCGGGCTCTGCCGCCGGCCCCGACCCCCTTCCCCGAGCGGCTCCCGAAGCCCCGGCGCACTCACCGCAGCCCCCGGCTCCGCGCAACCGTCCCCCCGCGGCGGCGGCCGGTGTCCGGCGGCGCCGGCAGACAGCCTGGTGCCAGGAGGGGCTTAATGAGGGCGGCGGGTTCGGGGGGGGGGCACGTGCTCGCCCCTCCGACGGGATCGCGGCTTAACCCTTCCCCTGCCGCTCCTCCGCCGCGGCCCCGGGGGGGGGTGAAAGCACTTGGAGGGGAAGGGGGCGAGGGAGCCGGCGGGACCCCTGCCCCCGTCCGCCTGCCCGTCCGCCCATCCGTCCACCCCTCTGTCCTCTCCAGCCTCTCCAACCATCCACCCCTCCCTCTTCTGCACCTTTCCGGCCATCCACCTGCCTCTCCATTTGTCCTCTCCATGCATCCAGCCCTCTCCGTCCATCCATCTGCCTCTCCATTCTCTCCACTCATCCTTCCATCCATGCACCCATCCATCTGCCACTCCATTGACTCGTCCATCCACCCCTCTGTCTTCTCCATCCATCCGTCCATCAACCCCATGTGTCCTCTCCAGCCAGCCAGCCATCTGACCACCCCTTCATCCTCTCCATCCATCCATCTATCCCTCCATTCTCTACATCCATCCATCCATGCGCCCATCCATCTCTCCCTCCAACCGCCCATCCGCCCACTCCTCTGTCTTCTCCACCCATCCGTCCAACCAACCACCCCTCCATTCTCTCCATCCACCCATCCATCCTTGCACCCATCCCTCTGTCCCTCCAACCACCCATCCGTCCAACCAACCATCCCTCCATTCTCTCCATCCATCCATCCATCCTTGCACCCGTCCATCTGCCCCTCCAACCACTCATCCAACCACCCCTCCCTCTTCTCCACCCATCCGTCCAACCAACCACCCCTCCATTCTCCCCATCCATCCATCCATCCTTGTGCCCCTCCATCTGCCCCTCCAACCACTCATCCAACCACCCCTCCCTCTTCTCCACCCATCCGTCCAACCAACCACCCTTCCATCTTCTCCAGCCATCCCTTCCATCCGCCCACCCCTCCAGCCCCTCTGCCCGTCGCCCCTCCGTCTTGCCCACGCACCCATCCGTCCATCCGCCTGCCCCTCTCCATCCCTCCGTCCCCTCTGCCCCGACGTCCCCCCTCGCCCGCCCGGGGCAGCCGCCGGCCCCGGCGAGCAGCGGGCGAAGCGGCCGCGTGTCGGTCGCCCCGCGCGAAGGCAGCGACAGGCGGGTCCCCGCCGCGCCGGGGCGGCCCGGGGCAGCAGCAGCAGCAGCCGCCGCGGGGCCCAAAAGCGCCGGTTTCCCCCCCAAAGCGGGAGCGGCGGCGTTACGGAGCTCCCGCCCCGACGGGGGCCGCGACGGGGCGGGCGGCGGCGGCGGCGGCGGCGGCGGCGGGGGAGGGGGAGGAGAGGCGGGGGGGGGGAGGGGAGGAGAGGCGGGGGGGGGGGAGGAGAGGAGAGGCGGGGGGGGGGGAGGGGAGGAGAGGCGGGGGGGGGAGGGGGGGGCCCGGACGCCTGGGCTCCCGGCGGCGGGAAGTCCCTCCCCGCGGGCGGGGCTCGGAGCCGCCATGGCTGCGCTCTTCGGCGGCGTGGAGGGGTGAGAGGGGCCCGGGCGGGACGGGGCGGGGGGGACACGGGGGGGGCGACACCGCCGGGGGTGTCGGGGGGGCAGCGCCGGGGGGGGGTGGGGGGGCGCCGGGAGCCGCGGGGCGCCGCCGCCGCCGCCACGGGACGCGACCTGCCCTCGGAGCCGGCCCGGGGGGGGGGGAATCTGCAGCCCCCCCTCCCCCCCCAAAGCCCAAACTGCCCCCGGTACCCCAGCCCGGGGGGGGTATTTGCAGCCCCCCCAAACCGCCCCTGATTCCCCATTCCGGGGGGGGCATCTGCAGCCCCCCCCAAAGCCCAAACTGCCCCCGATACCCCAGCCCGGGGGGGGGTATTTGCAGCCCCCCCAAACCGCCCCTGATTCCCTATTCCGGGGGGGGCATCTGCAGCCCCCCCCAGCCCCGAACTGCCCCCGATACCCCAGCCCGGGGGGTGTATTTGCAGCTCCCCCAAACCGCCCCTGATTCCCTATTCCGGGGGGGGCATCTGCAGCCCCCCCCAGCCCCGAACTGCCCCCAATACCCCAGCCCGGGGGGGGGCATTTGCAGCCCCCCCCCCAACCCCAGACTTCCCCCAATACCCCAGCCCGGGGGGGGCATCTGCAGCCCCCCCAAACCGCCCCTGATTCCCCATTCCCGGGGGGGGCATCTGTCACCCCCCCCAGCCCCCAATCTGCCCCTGATACCCCAGCCCGGGGGGGGTATCTGCAGCCCCCCCAAACCGCCCCTGATTCCCCATTCCGGGGGGGGCATCTGTCACCCCCCCCAGCCCCCAATCTGCCCCCGATACCCCGGCCCAGGAGGATGCCCCGTGCTTGGCTCCCCATGGATTTGGGGCATTTTGGGGCGAAGCCCCTGGGTGCGGGCAGTGAGCGAGGGGACGGGGACAGGGACAGGGGATGGGAACAGGGACAGGGATGGGGACGGGGATGGGGTACCGGGACGGGGACAGGGATGGGGATGGGGATGGGGATGAGGACCGGGGACGAGGATGGGGATGGGGGAACCGGGATGAGGACGGGGATGGTAATGGGGATGGGAACAGGGACAGAGATGGGGACAGAGAATGGGGATGGGGATGGGGTACAAGGATGGGGACAGAGATGGGGACGGGAATGGGGTACCGGGACGGGGACAGGGATGGGGACAGGGATGGGGATGGGGACCAGGGACGGGGATGGGAATGGGGGAACCGGGATGGGGACAGGGACAGGGATGGGGACAGAGAATGGGGATGGGGATGGGGTACAGGGACGGAAGATGGGGGACCAGTACAGGGACAGGGATGGGGATGGTGGACCAGGACGGGGACAGGGATAGGGATGGGGACAGGAGTGGGGACAGGGAATGGGGATGGGGGACAGGGATAGGGATGGGGACAGGGAATGGGGACAGGGGACAGGGACAGGGATGGGAACAGGGGACGGGGACAGGGGACACGTCCCCGTCCCCAGCGTGGCCCGGCACGACCCTTAGGGACGTCTCGCTCCCGCAGGGGGGGGACCCACTCCAAGGTGGTGCTCATCTCCGAGGATGGCAGGATCCTGGCCGAGACGGAGGGACCGTGCACCAACCACTGGGTGAGACGTCGCCCGCGGCCGGGGACCCCCGCCGCCCCCCCAGGCCGGAGCGCGGGGCCGGGCCGGGCCGGGCCGGGGGGTCTCCGGGATGGGGGTTTTTAATCGCTTCCCTCTCGTCCCTCAGCTCGTCGGCTCGGAGAAATGCCTGGAGAGGATCAACCAGATGGTCAGCGAGGCCAAGGGCAAGGCCGGGGCGGACCCCCGCGTGCCCCTGCGCGCCCTGGTGAGTCGCCGGCCCCCCGCCACCGACCCCCCGCTCCGCGTCCCCCCCGCGGCCAGCGGGACGCCGGGATCCCGGGCAGGAGCCCCCCGCCCTGCCCCTTCTCCTGCCCTCCTCCGTCGCCCCCCGGAGCCGGGACGCCCCGCGCCGGAGCGGGGGCGCGGGGGGCCCTTGGCCGGCTGAGCCGAGCCGTGTGCCGGGGCCAGGGGCTGTCCCTGAGCGGCGGCGACCAGCAAGATGCCGTCGGCAAACTCCTGGAGGAGCTGCAGCGGCGCTTCCCGCACCTCAGCGAGAATTACTTCATCACCACCGACGCCATCGGCGCCATGGCCACCGCCACCGACCACGGTAGGGCCCGCGGGGGCGCCGCGGACGGGAGCCCGGAGCCGCTCCGGCGGGCGAGGGAGAGCGCTGCTCGGAGACGCGGGGCGTCACGAGTCTCGCAGGGTCCCGCGAGCCGGGGCCGGCCCCGAGGGGACCCGGATCCGCGCGGGCCCAGCTCCTGGTGCAGAGGATGAGGAGCTCCAGACGGAGGATGAGGAGCTCTGGAGGAAGGATGAGGAGCTCCGGAGGGAGGATGAGGCTGGAGGGAGAATGAGTGCTTTGGAGGGAGGATGAGGAGCTCTGGAGGGAGGATGAAGAGCTCTGGAGGGAGGATGAGGAGCTCTGGAGGGAGGATGAGGAGCACTTTGGAGGGAGGAAGAGCTCTGGAGGAAGGATGAGGAGCTCCGGAGGGAGGATGAGGCTGGAGGGAGGATGAGGAGCACTTTGTGTTGAGGATGAGGAGCTCTGGAGGGAGGATGAGGATCGCTCTGGAGGGAGGATGAGGAGCTCCGGAGGGAGGATGAGGAGCTCCGGAAGGAGGATGAAGAGCTCTGGGGGGAGGAAGAGGAGCACTTTGGAGGGAGGATGAGGAGCACTTTGGAAGGAGGAAGAGGATCGCTCTGGAGGGAAGATGAGCGCTTTGGAGGGAAGATGAGCACTGGAGGGAGGATGAGGAGCTCTGGAGGAAGGATGAGGATCACTCTGGAGGGAGGAAGAGAAGCACTCTTTAGAGAGGATGAGGAGCTCCGGAGGGAGGATGAGGAGCTCTGGAGGGAGGATGAAGAGCTCTGGGGGGAGGAAGAGGAGCACTTTGGAGGGAGGATGAGGAGCACTTTGGAAGGAGGAAGAGGATCGCTCTGGAGGGAAGATGAGCACTTTGGAGGGAAGATGAGCACTGGAGGGAGGATGAGGAGCTCTGGAGGAAGGATGAGGATCACTCTGGAGGGAGGAAGAGAAGCACTCTTTAGAGAGGATGAGGAGCTCCGGAGGGAGGAAGAGGAGCTCTGGAGGGAGGATGAGGAGCGCTCCAGAGGGAGGATGAGGAGCGCTCCAGAGGGAACGTGGGCTTGCAGGGCCTCGGCGCCCGGCGCCGCGCATCCCCCATCCCCGCTCCGATCCGCCGCAGGCGGCGTCGTGCTGATCTCGGGCACCGGCTCCAACTGCAAACTCATCAACCCCGACGGCTCGGAGATCGGCTGCGGCGGCTGGGGGCACATGATGGGCGACGAAGGCTCAGGTGAGGCCGGGCGGCGCGGCGCGATGCGGCACGGCACGGCACGGCGCGGGGTGCCGGCGCGGCGCCCGCCGCCCCTCATCCCGGCTCCGCGCTCCCTCCGCAGCGTACTGGATCGCGCACCAGGCGGTGAAGATGGTCTTCGACTGCATGGACAACCTGGAGGTGCCGCCCCATGACGTCGGCTACATCAAGCAGGCCATGTTCGACTACTTCCAGGTGCGGCGGCGGGGGGCCGGCGCGGTGCCCGCTCGCCGCCCGCGGGCCTCACCGGCCCCTTTTCTCCGCCGCCCGCGCAGATCTCCGACCGCATGGGCCTCCTGACCCACCTCTACCGCACCTTCGAGAAGTCCAAGTTCGCGGGCTTTTGCCAGAAGCTGGCGGAGGGTAGGAGAGCCCCGCGCCCGGCGCTGGCGGAGGGGTCGGGATGCTGCTCCCACCGGAGCCCGGGTGCAGCTTGCGGCGTCCCAGCCACGTTGTGCTCCGGTTCCCACCAGCAGCCGTGTCTGGAGATGCGGTTGGGGTTGGGGATCCTCTTTCTGCGGCGTTTTGGGGCCGGCCGGGGTCTTGCTCTGCCCCCGGGAGCAAGGGATGCTCCGAGCCGGGTAGGACGACCTCGGAGCTCCCCCGGAACGGAGGGGGCGATCCGGGCTGGCGGTCCCACCTGGGGATGGAGACCCCGTCCATGATCCTGCCATGATCCTGCCATCCCCATTTCCGGCTCCTCGGTGCCTTTGAGGCTCCTGACTCCCAGCGTGACGGGGGGGGGGCTGCAGCCGGGTCCCCCCCCCGTCCCGTCCCACTGCCCCCCTCTGCCCGCAGGGGCCCGGGCCGGCGACCCGCTGTGCCGCCACGTCTTCGACAAGGCCGGGGAGGTCCTGGCGCGCCACGTCGTGGCCGTGCTGCCCAAGATCGACAAGGTGAGAGCCGCGCCGGAGCCGGGGTCGGAGCCGGAGCCGCGGTGCTGCCGGCTTGGCCCGGGTCTCAGCCGGCGCCGTTCGCCCCCCCCCCCCTCCGCAGAGCCTGTTCCTGGGAGAGCTGGGGCTGCCCATCGTCTGCGTGGGCTCCGTCTGGAACAGCTGGGAGATGATGAAGGAGGGTGAGCAGAAGGCCGGGGCGGGGGGGGGAGGGTCCGCGCCCCCGTTTGCCCCCGGCGGGGAACCCGGCAGGGCTCGTGACGCAGAGCTCTTTAGAGGAAGACGAGGGTGAAGGCCCCACACCCGGGGCTCCCTTTGAGGCCACCGAAGCCTGAGCCGGGCTCCCGACCTCGCCGTCTCCTGGAAGAAGGTCCTCCTAGGAGCCGGGGTCCTGCTCCCCCGTAACCCCCCCTCTCCCGCCCTCCCCCAGGCTTCGTCCGGGTGCTGCGGCAGGCGAGGAGGGACGGTGCCGACGACGCCTTCTCCAGGTTCAGCCTCCTGAAGCTGAAGCACTCCTCGGCTCTGGGGGGAGCCAGCTTGGGCGCCAAGAACATCGGCCAGGCTCTGCCCTTAGACTACACGAGCAACGTGGACGTCTTCTACACCCACTCCTTCTAGCCCGGCCCCGGCTCGGAGCAGCCGCGGCGTCTTCGGCTCTCGGTTGCGGCACGTTTGCAGACGCGCGGCTCCTCCTTGGGACGAGGGAGCGTCTTGGCGCCGGGCCGGGCGGTTTTGCACGGATCCGTTTTGCAATCGCTCAATAAAAGGTGATGCCGGTGGAAGGGCAGGAGGGGTCGAAGTCGTCTCTCCTGGGCAGCGGGACGGTGTGGAGTGCCGCCTCTCCCGGCGATGCTGTTCCCGAGCACGGCTGGAAGAAACGCCGGCAGCGCCGGGGCCGGGTGGTGCAGCGCAACTGCAGGAATCGGCGGCCGGAGCCGGGGCGAACCACAGCCGTGGCAGCCTGCAAGCGCGGGAGGAGGCTCTGACTCGGTTTGCAGCAGCCTCTTCGCTGCTTCCGGTTAGCTGGGAGTGGAAAAAAAGCTTGATGGAGGCTGGAAAGGGGAAAAACTCGGCTGGCAGATCCTCAGCTCCGGCGCAGCGAGCTCGGGCTCGGCCCTGCCGCTTAGCGGGAAAGGGGCGCCGCGTCTCCGTCGGCCCCCTGTAAAACCGCCTCTAAAGCCGCGCGCTGGTGCGGGACCGCGGGGAGCCGGGGCGCTCGGCGGAGCTGCCCGCTGCTGTTGGGTACCCGCGAGCGTTTCTTTGTTTGCGAAACGAGCAGCAACGGCTCGCACCTGAGATGGTGCAAAAAGGTGCTTCTTCCTTCCAGGATAAACAACTGCATTCGGCGTTTTTCCACCTCTTAAATAAAGCAAGTTGAGGGGGGATCCTGGTGCTCTTCCCTCCCGCGCTGTTCGATGCGCTCCAGCCCTCTTCCCGCACCCGGGCGCCGGGACGGTCCTCCCCGCTGCACCCCGGCCAAACCTGCCCGTTTGGTTTTGGGGAACTGTTCGGCAGGTCGCCGAAGTCCGGCCCGAGGGATGTGCTTTGGTTAAGGCTTTTACACCATCCCCTCTCTGCGCAAACCCTACCCGCCGGAGTCGAGCCCCGATAGCAGGCCTGAGGTTGGGTTTAAAACACGGCCCCTTTGCCGGGGCCGAGCTGTCACCCAAATCCCGCAGCGCGGCGCCATGGATTTTAACGGGCGTAGGGAGAAATCAGCCCATGCAGCCCCGCTGGGAAGTACAGGCATCCGGACTGAGGAGCAGTTCTCGTGCTCAGCAGGGCTGGCGTTAGGGCTTCACCCGCACGAAGGCAGGCTGCTCCGCCAGCGCGTGCTGCCGAGGGGTCTCCACAGCTGCTCCAGTCCTTGTCCAGCGGCAGGACAACGCCGCGGGCCTGGAGCCAGCTCAGCAGCACCCCGCGTTTTGCTGGAGGACAGAGGAGCGGCTGGGGAGCAGAGAGCATGTCCAGCTGATGCCAGCTGCCTCCTGATCAAAACCCAGCTACAGATTTAATACCTCAACCTCTACATGATCACTATGGGAATGTAACTCCCTGCTCCACCTCCTCCCAGGCGGCTTCCTCCTAACAGCTCCGGCTGCTTCTCTCTTCTTTTACCCTTCCAAAAATCCCTCCCTGTCCCACATCAGTGAGTTTTGCCCCCTCCTTCCTCCTCGCCAAGCCCTCCCGCGTTGCTCACGAGCTGCCCAGGGTGGGCGAGCGTGGCCGTCAGGAGTGCTGAGCAGCGGCGGTCTCCACCCAGGGCTTTGATGCTGGCAACCATCTCCCATGGCTTCCAGAAACGATGCTTTTTATGTTTTTTTTCCCCTTTAGTGCCCAGTTCCTGACCCGGCATAAACTAGAGTGATTTCCTTCTCCCTTCGTTTCAGCCTCTGCCCTGGCAGCTCTAAGCAGAGCTCCGGCCTCCGGCAGAGGATGCGGGAAGCCAGCACTCGCGGATCAGAGCGGAGAAGGTGCCTCAGGGGATCAAAGAGGAAGGGAACACACGTGTGTCTTTGGAGGGGAAGGCAGGGGCTAGGAGCTAAAGGAAAATCCTCCGAGACTTTCAAGCCACCTCTGAACTTGATTCAAGCACAGCAAATCATGGGCACATGCTCAACCTAGCTCCAGCAGAGTAATCTAATTTTCAAGCGGCAAATGTGTTTGCCGCTGCTGTGGACGTAGTTATTGCGTTAGCTCATCGCTCGAAGCAAATCCTTGAGCGCAGAGGTCCACGTGGCACCAGCCACGGAGGTGGGTGCTGCTTGGCTGGCACTCCTGACTCAGGTGAAGAGCTTCCTGCTGGGGCTGTGACGTTCGATGGAGATGCTGTTGAACAGAGAGCTCACCCGTTCTCAAGGGAAGACTTCTGCACTGCTGAATTCAAAAAAAAGTTTATTTTTAATAATGCATCGTCTGAAATTTACAGCATCTCATCAGAGGGCTTTTTTTTAATAAGAAATCAAATAGAAACCAGAGAAGGGATGGGGGAAAAAAAAGTGAACTACCGATACAAAAGAAGTTTGACCAGAGTATACTGCCCTTCCTCGCCCAGCCCTGTGCATCGCCGTAGCGTGGCCCCGACTCACGACAGCCTCACGACCGCCTGCATCAGAGCTGTGGAGTTTCAACACTTTCTGCTCTTATACTGCAGTTAATCTGCTGCCAAATACTCAGCACAACGTGTGCTCTGGCCCCAGAGAGCGAGGGAAAGCCCCTGACAGCCAGAGGCTAGAGGCAACTAAGCAGGCGCTGAAGGCACGGATTGTACTGAAAAACAGAAGAACATAATACAAACCAACCAATACTTCTGGGCAACAATATTTAGATAAGACACCTTCAACAGGCTTCTGACTCTGGCTTCAGCTGCTGTGCGAAGTTTCTAAGAGTTTAGTGCTGGTTTTCGAAATGACAGCCAGAGACCGATGTTCTGTTGAATTACGGACTAGACTATACAGAGAGCAACCAAGTTAATTCAGTTCAGACCTGTCCTCCAGAGCATCATTAGTGTTCGTGGTCCTTGCAACCCTTGGCCCTTCTGCTGAGCTTACCAAGGTGGGAACCAGAGCGAAAGAACGGCAGCTGCAGGCTTCTCCACGCTGAGCTAGCAGAGATGGACCAACAGGTCAGCAAGCAGCTACTGAATGGCCATTAGCTTCCATCTCTGCAAACCCCAAAGGGATCTGCAATCCCCATCAATTAACTAGTCTATTTAAATAAAGGGAATACTGTAAATAAGCGCGCCTGGGAGGCGAGATCTACCCAGAAGAGCAAAAACTCACATAGCGTTACTAGAGCCAAAGCAGTAAAAATGAAAAGCTTACGTTAGGGTACGGACCTTACCAAAAAACATCTGGTTCCTCCTGGTAAAGATTTCCGGCCCTGGTTCTCCAAAGAAGGACTCCACTAAGAACATGATTTAAAATAGCAGAAGTGAAAGGGGCTGTGGTTTGGGGAACTGAAGCCTGGCTACTGCCGGCTCCTGCTGATGGAGGAAGAGATCCCAGAGCAGGCTCACAGGAATAGAGGCACGGCTGCTGCTCACCAGCTCACGCCAAAGTGCTGGGCAGCTGCTTCTGCGGCAGACTTGAGCTGAAAGCCATCTGCCACCGGAGTTCCTCGCACACGGCATTTAGGAGACCAGCACAAAGTGATGGCTGCCACCTCCCCAAAATATCTTTCTCTCTTTATGCGCGTGGGATTCAAAACTGTCCTGCTCATCAGCAAGTCCATAAGGGCAGGTCAAAGTGGATTTACTCTTTCCCCACCCCATACAAGCTGTTCCAGAGAGGAAGTTCCCTTCCCACTGAAGGGGGCTCCTTCGTCTCCACGTTCGGGGAGCACTGCCCCTGGAGGAAGGCAGGCTCCTGCAGAGGGAACAGTTAGCATGTCAGTACAACTGTCTTCTCACCCTCCACCCTGCAGCTATCTGGAGAAAGAACAGTCTCAGCCCTCTCTCAACCAAGAGAAAGACATTTCCAAGGAGGCAATCTGCTCTCCAAAGAGCAGCGAGGGATGGGAAAAGGGTCTCATAAGATGTAAGCCCATTTGTGGCAGGAACCCTCAGAGCTTGCCAGGTGACAGAAGATTCCTCTCCTTTTCCAGAGAAGCTGCTTGAAACAAACTCCCCACTGATCCACTTTGCAACATGGCTGAGAAGGGGCTATATTCAGTTTCTCTTGGATTTATTTCAACTATTTCTGTAAGAAATGAAGGTACAGATGCTTCAGAGCCATAGCCTCTAATGCTGGATAAGCCCAAGAATCAGGGGAAAAAAAAAATTCTTCAAGGGGAACATGTATTTTGTAGAAGAAACACCTCCCCTAGGAAGGATGGCGGGGGCTAGTGTCTAACGGATCTGGTCTCCCCCACCGCAAGAACTCCCACAACCAATTAAAGCAGGCAGGACTCTTCCACCTATCAGCAAAGCAGCATAAAATTAGTGTTCAGCACTTATCGGAGAGCTGATGCAGTCTGCTGCTTGGAGGAACTTAGGGTTTACAGTCTTGTTACACTTCACCTTTCCTTTAGATAAAGAAATCCTGTTTAATGGAATTACAAAAAGCCGGTGCGGCTCCTTGCCCAGGCCCTGTCCTTCCTGGCTCGCTGCATCTGAGATGGGGGCAGGCAGGCAGGGGGATCCCTACAAATTCTACTTAAACAAGAAAACACGACTTCGTCACTAGCAGCTTTGAAGCACGCATCAAAAATTGGCCTCTGAAGCAGGAGGAGTGCTGGACTCCAGGACAGACCTAAGGGCCGCAAGTCCTAGAAAGCAAAAACCGCCAAAAAGTGATAGACGATAAAAAGAAAGAGTAAAAAAAACCAAAAAACCAAAAACCAACCCCCCACCCCCAAACGGTACTTGAAGCGTAGAGCAAGATTTCGCCATGTTGCAGCAACTCTGCTACGGCGCAAAGTCCAGCTGGTGGGCAGATCCCCTCCCTTCCCTCCCTGCTCCTTCTTGCCATCTTCCCCCCCATCGGAGCCAGGGACACAGTCTTTCCAAAGCCAGCCTTGAAGGTCAGTACTTCACACCAGGCACAAACTCCTTGGCGTCTGGATTCAAGTTGCTTTTGCTCTGAAAGAGAAGAGGGAGTAGGGCCCGTCAGCGGTCACAAACACCTGCACGCACACCACCTGCCGAGCATCGCTCACTCCACAGACCCGCACATGCCTTTTACTAAGGATGCCCCATCCTGCTGGCTGTTTGCAAGGGAAGTGGTCACAGATTTCCACGCGCGGAAAGCAGCCACCCTGGCCCTTGTATTCCTGCGGGTTCTCCACAGTCCACCCTCATGACTCAGGATGCTGTTTAACGAGTGACAGCTCAAAAGTATCTACTCCCAGGATGAGCTTTGGAGGATAAACATGCGAGAATCCTCCTTCTCTCTCTCTCTCGGTTCTTGCGTCAGCAGAACAGTTGTCAGACAAGCTGCAAGGTGCAAACAGCTCTATTTAATCATCACCCATGGCAGAAGGAGGTAAAGCAACTCTGCCTGAACACAGTCAGCAGAGCTGGACCAGACCACCAGCCTCCAGTGTGCTGGTCCATGTAGCTCTCCCCAGCCCTGCAGTATACTCCTGTTTTCAAGGATGAAAACAGACATCTCCTTAACACTTCTGCTCTTCCAGGACACCCCAGCTCTGCCCAGAAGTCAAAAGAGGTCCCAGTTTGCTCCGAGGCCAAAGCCAAACCTGCCCACGTGCAAGCGGCAGTCCCACTCCCATGACTTCTAAAGAGCAAATTATACAGAGCTAGCACACTTATTTCTGTCTTTAGGATATAGTGATACAAAAAGTATCCTTGCAGAAAACTCCAAAATGCATTACGCGTAGTCACCAGTGAGTTATAACCAGCTCTTGCAGGGACACCCTGTCGCCAGTTAGGAAAACTCCAAGAGAAATTCTGTCCCCTTCCCTGTTTCCAAGGACAGGTACTCTGCTCTTCACCGGCACATTCTCCAAGGTCCTTACCAGAATGTCCTCTGAACTGTGACTGTCACCAACGGAGAGCCCGTTCAGCTGTTGCTGCAGTTGCCCAATGCCCTGGGGCAGGTCGCGTGATGGAATGAACCAGTCCTGGTCTTCCTCGTCCAGCATCTCCTGGAAACAGCGGTCGAGAAACTCCTGCTCCTGCAGCTCTTCCTCCACCTGCCCAAACAGAATCATCAGTCACAGGGTACGAATTAAGCATCTTCATGTTTTCCATATGCTGTCCTCCACCATGTAAAAGCAGACTCTGCAATGGGACATGCCTACCTTACCTCAATAGCTGTCCACCCCTTAGAAAGACCACAGTACAGTCACAGCTGTATTTTAAACCTGGATGAACACAGCAGGGTCTGAAAAATCAAACCAGCATGGTTGAGTTGCCTCTAACTAATCCCATGAAGCGTAAGAGTCTAAAATTGATACCTTTGCTTTCAGGTAGCTAAAGCAAAGCCTTGTTCAGCCATCGCTCCTTGGCCACTGCGGCCTGCTGGGGAGGGGGAGGCGTGGTGACCTGCGAGCACGCTGCGCCAGGTGAGTCCAGACACGAAAGGGGGAGTATTTACGTGACATCTGAACACGCCAGCATGCGTGCAGGACTCCGGGATGCCACACTCCAGCAGAGCCTGCCGCAGGATGGATGCGATTGCTCATAAAATCCCAACCGGCAAGCAGCGTTAGAAGCGTGTGTTGGGGCCTGGAGAAGCCTCTGCTACAGAGTCCAACGCTGGTGAGGCTCAGAGCGATGTTACAGCTATGTTGGTTGGTACTTTGTTTACTTGCTTCCTGTGCTTCTGCAGTTCAATAAGCACCACGGCTCAAAAACACTATAGTGCTGCAAGATACTGAGTTTTAACCTGCTATGGTAAAATACAGGTTGGCAGTAAGGTTTAACAACATGGGGAGCAGAAGAACATGGCTTCTGGAATCCATGTTTTACTCTCCAGCAAGCTCATTTAGGTTGAAAATCTGTCCCATGTGATTCACCCAGTTTGCCTACGTAGCTGACCAGTTCCCTTCATCAAAGAAGCTGAGCACCTGAAACTCAGTGCAGGCCAGATTCCCCACTG
The DNA here is from genome assembly GCF_036417845.1 of Apteryx mantelli. NCBI lineage: Eukaryota > Metazoa > Chordata > Aves > Apterygiformes > Apterygidae > Apteryx > Apteryx mantelli. Next base: position 87,157,150 of record NC_089982.1, on the reverse strand, counting down.
ATCAGACCAGAAAATTTACTGAGCAAGGATTTGCAAGCTTCTGCCAGGTACCACGGGAGAAGCAGCAGAGCTGTCAGCTGGTACTACCTCAGGCAAGAACAGCACGTAACCTCTCTGCAGTAGCTTGTTTGCACCAGTTTAGGAAAGCCCACATAAACAAAACAGTAACGTGTCCTACTGCGCACGAAACGCACTAAGAGCTGCGGCAGCTCCCAGCTGGTTTTCGCTGCGGGACGGCACAGAGAGGCAGCTCCCGCTGCCATCCAAAGTGCACAGCACGGAGGGAAGGAGACCAGCTTCTGCACAGGCTCCATCTGGAGCGCCACGTGGGCGATCGGCTTGCTCGATCACCTCCCAAGAGCAATGTTAGGTGCTTCTACACGTACCGACACAGGGTGGCAGTCAACCCCTGTCGAGTGCAGACAATTATTCCATCTTTGCTGCAGGAGAGTCCAAGTAAACCCATAGGACTTGGCTTTGAGTCCCAGAGCAGAAAGCTACTCAGGCGTAGGAGCAGAGGCCAAGGGAGGGGGACAGAGATGGTCAGGAAGGGCTCTGACAAACTGAACAGAGGAGATAGGTGAGGGGGATGGCTGATTAGGTCCTATATATACCTACAAGCAGGTATGTACCATCAACTGGTCATTTTGACTAGCCAATCTCATCTTCCCGTCCAGTTTTCTCACACGTTTGAGCAAAATAATTCACAGCTTGTCCTGTTGTGTTTTAAACTATACCCAGAAGCTGCGTGGTTTGTGCCCTGGTTCAGAGAGTCCGTGCTTTAGGCTAAAACAAGTCAGATCAGTAACAGCATTCCCTTTGTAATGCGGCTTTCCACCTGGACGATCCCAAAGCACTTCCAAAATCCCATATCCATCTTTGCTCAAGCAGACACTTGCCTCCAAACTCAGTACCATGTCCCCTTCCCTCCCTCAGCACCAGTTTGCTCCTCCCGTTACACTCACGGACCAGCCTCCCAAGGGCCCCCAAATGCTCCCTTTTTATCCAAATCCTTCCTGACCTCATGCTTCCGCCATGCGGCCTAGGAGCAACTGCAGCTGGCCCCACAGTCCTGTATAGTTGCCTTTTTTTCCAACATCTTCCAAAGCAACTTCACCTTTCTGTTCAAGGTCTGTAGGGCAGACGCTTCTCCGGGCTTGTCAAGCAGCGCTTCCTTCCTTCGGTGCCCAGCGCTCCAACACACGGGCTGGAGCAGAGTCAGACGTCCCTGACAGCACCACCGAAAAAGTCCCGACACTTCTCAATTCCAACGGATTTCAGTTCCTGGCTTCCCTCCCCTAGCAGGCTGTTTCCAGCAAGCGTAGCAGCGTCCCAAGGCGAAGTGTTGCTCCTTCATTACCTCATCGTTAGCTAGGCTCCAGACCCTCCTTTCCGAATACTGCAGAGCCACACGGTTTTTCTTGCCGAGCTCTTTCGTAAGGAGTCTGAACAGAGGAGGATTAGTCTCAGTGGAGAAGCGAAGCAGCTCGCCCCTCTGCCTCCAACAGGACCTTGGACTTGCGCTAAGCCAAGAGGAGAGAGAAGCATTCACCACATCACAGGAGGAGAGGTCTTTGGCTTTGCAATACTGTTGGAAGCATGGCACAGACCATGCCAAACTCGGCCTAAGCCCAGAGCAAAAACAAGCTTAAAGACTGATCTTGCCTGAAATGCTATAAACTCACTCTTTAACTCTTCACTTAGAACTGAGGCAAGTTTCCTGAGAGGGTTCTTAAAAGCTCTCTCACTGAGTAACCAAAGTAGTCTGATATCTTGAAGGTCATCTCCAGCCTGAACTACTGGAGAATGCTTCTCCATCAGCCCTCGAAATCAGTTCTGGGTGGGAAAAATCTCCTTTACCACTAGCAAATCATCCCACAGTTATCCTCAGCTGGGTTTCCAGTGGCTGTTCTTGAAAGCATATTCTGACACTAGCTCATGAAGAAAAAATAAATAGAAGAGGATTAGCCTTCTGTGATCTTACAGTTCCCATATTCCCATGATCTGCAAGAAGCTCAGCAAAAGCATCTCAGATATTTGTCACACTTCATTCAGCAGCTCCATTTGCTGCTGCAGGGCCTTCCATGCACATGATTTGTGCCTGGAGCCACCGACACTACTCCCAATGCCAGGGAACCGAAGCAGTCCCCATGCTCGCACCTCCCGGCTGGAGTTGCTCCAGGTCCTTTCACACGGTTGCACGGTATCTCACAGGGAAACAACAGTTCTTCCAAGCCCAGCTTTCCCATCACCAGTGACGTGGCTGCAATCCAGAACAGCCCTCCCTTGCATATTTTATTCTTAGAGCAGCCCACTGGTTTCTCCTACCCCCATCGTTCGGTGTTACTACGCTTCCTGCACATATGCTGCCAGTCCAGGACTGCTGGGCGACCGTCCGAGGATCCTGCACTTTTACAGGACACGGCATGGAGCTAGCGAGAGTCCGTTTTGTCGGTTTTACGTATCACAGAATATTTCAAACAAAGATGAATATTCCCTCTTTGAGTCTCAGAGCCGCTGGCTGCACGCTGGCAGGTTCAGATAGCACCTCGTTTTTCCACACCAGAATCATTTCAGCGTGTGCAGCTGGCCGTGAAGGCCAACGCTCGTGCACACCGCAGGCGAGTGACAGCGCTAGTACCGGACCAGGGGGCAGGGAGGGAGCGAGCCTAGACAAACTCGCACCTTTATCCAGCTGCTACATCTCTACCGAGAAAGCATCAGGCCCCTTATTACCACATCATGACAACCTGAACTAGGAGATAAAAGGTTTATTATTTGCTTGGAGTTTTTCTTTAGCCTCCTGTGACATTCAATACAGCTGTCGCCTCCCACTACAGGTTATTCTAGAGATTCTGCAGCAGCAGCAGCAGCCTCATCTGGTGTCAGCACGGTTTTCTTCCTACGGCAAGAGCCCACCACTCCCTTTCTTGCCCTGCGGGATGTGCTGGCTCCATGGGAAAAGGAATCTTGCTAGCATAAATAATGGAGGACTGTGCCAAGAAGCCTTTGAATTTTTGAAAACACCCGCCTGTTCCACTTCCCCAGTGCTTGAACTAAGGAAACCCTTGTGGAGGAGGTGAGGAAGAAGCGTGACTTCGGAAAGCTGATGAGAAGTGAAAAGCCAGTGGGTTTGAGAAAAGATTCAGCTCTAGTACCAGGCTGCCCAAGTCACCGTGGCAGATACTTGAAGGTGACAAAGCCAGCATTGCCACCGGAAGGCATGTGCCTGCTGTCCCCTGACCACTTGCTCCCATCGCCTGCATCACATCCTCTCTCGTGAGCACAGGTCAGCTTTGACCCAGAGCAGCTTCCCAAACTAGGCGCTGCAGAGCCACGTAAATTGTCTTGCCAACCTGAGGATGGAGGCAGCGTGACCGCTTCTTCCAGAAGGAGCACTGGCTTCAAACGTATGAAAATCCTGCTGTGGGAAAGCTCTCTCTGGCTCGATTGGTACATCACTAGTAGGAGAACCCCTTGCCACATGGACTTCAAAGCCCTTAAAAGGGTAACTTGAGCTTCTGTAAAAGCTATTTATTTTCCCCAAGCAGTGTTTCACTGGGACATCAGGTAACTATGACGTGACAGGGCTGGGACAACCGGTTGAGTTCCCATGGCATTTCCGAAGAGTTGTAACTTCAGAAGCAAAAGCTGGCAGACTAGGAAAATGCAGGTGAGTATCTCAACTGCACAATCTGGTTTCTTCTCTTTATCTTATTCTCCAGGCTCCTTAAAGCTCTGTGCCAGGAAACCCCTCAACTGTCAGCTCCATTTTCTTCCCTTCTCCATCTCATTATGCCCGATCATGCTCCCTTTGCATTGCCTTCACTGCTCCTCCACCCCAGAATCTTCCCTCCAGCGGAGAGGAAAAAGAATACGATTTGCTGGGCCTTCTAATTCCAGCACTTTGCCTTCATCGCACTTTTAATCAAGACAGCATTTTACAAACATTAACTAATTAATCTTGCACATTTCCATCAGCACAGCTGCTTGTGGGGGCTGGCTGCTGCCTAATCACGTCATTAAAAAAAACAAAACCCTTGAGTCATAGCCCACTAACAATTGCTAACATAATTTGGTGTGGCAAAACTCAGTTACTGCATACTCACTAGGAGTTACTGTGAGCTGGCAGCTGAAGTTTCCTCCTGTGGGAACAGCCTTAAGTATTACCATATGGAGATTTTCTGCTGAGAACACTAATAAAGCTGATGAAATTCTCCTTTGGTGACCAAGGGTGTGGTGGGGGCACGACACGCAGCCTCCCTGCGTCCAACCTACCCTCAGCTAAAGCGTTCCTTCTCTACCGATCTCCCAATACCTTGGTGTCTGGAAGTCCGGTGCTTGGCACACGCTCGTGGGAACGTTTCAGGAGGGGAGAAGCATTCTGCGCGCTGTCTCCAGGAGCGAGGGGGCAGGTTTCCTGCCCGTAACACAGCTCAGCCGGCTGAAGCAGCATGCTCCTTCCCCACCCAGTTCAAGCTGACTGACTTCTCCCCAGCTCCAGGGATGATTGCAAGGGACTAGCAAGCCTCCAGCACTCTCTCCCCTGCCACCTTGCACGGCCCCGGCCTTTGAACAAAAACCTATGCAAGCCCAAAGCAGAACATGGAGAAGACGCTATGCTGAAGTTACTTTTGCTCCAGCACCCAGTGTCACAGTATTCATTCAACAAGCTAGAGCTGTTCAGACCATATCATGATTTACCAGGTACTCTGGAGAGTTTAGCTGACCATTATCAATAGCTGCAGCGCCTAGCGGACAAGCCTCCTACCAAGTGGTCCATAACATGGCTGCTTCAAAGAACATTTGGGGCCGCTTCACTTAAACGGAAAGACTTCTACCTGAAAGGGCAGATCCTAACTGTAAGAACTCATTACTGAGACAGCAATGCTAGAAATGCTCCGAAATTTTGGGTGCTGATTTTTGTGCTTGTCTTCTCCTTTGAGCTGAGCATGCAGAAAGTGAATGTCTCAGTTATCAGAGCAAGGCGCAACAAGAAGCAACAGTGCCATCACCGGCCCTCTGAAAGAGATCTGACAGGGCCAAAGGCATCACGAGATTTTTTTTTTTCTTCTAATTTTATTCATGACACATCCTGACAGGCAGACCCAACAGAAACAGCGTGACTCTGCCCTCTAGCTGAGAGCCACCCCCTCTTTGCAGGGCCAACACCAGCTGTGACTCACACAACACTTTCATGGTGCCTAAACACCATCAAAGGAAACCTTCTCCTCTCCTTTGCCCTCTCCTCAATTTTAGCCTCAGAAACATGGGGCTGGCTATCACTCTTCTTCTCCTACCTGTCTGTTGAAGTCTTCTTCATTCTCCATCCACATGTACTCTGCAAAAGGGTTGTTTTCCTTTTCATCGTGGCCATTCACTACTTGGTCCTCTTTGGATTTGGGGCTGGATGTTGTTGTATTGGCAACGTTGGAACCATTCATCATTACTGACTCTGGGAAGGAAAACAAGGGGGTCAGGGAGCAGACAAACAGCCGGAGAGTCCCACACCACCGCATAACACGCACTCTCAAATTCACAGCGAGGAGTAACACACCAGGCTGGCAGTGCAGCTTACAGATGGCACGCTTGCCACTAACCACGTTAATGGATAACGAATCAGTCTTACAACGTAAGAACCCCAGTGCTTCAAGGGCACTTGGGTTTTTTTTTGTTTGTTTGTTTTTTCCCCTCAAACAAAGGCAAGGCACTCTTCTTTCCTCCTGATCTCTCCTTGAAAGCATGCAGCACCAGAAGTAGTATTACTTCTCTCTGACAGTGGCGGCCTTTATTTTTTTAGGGTTTTGATCTGTCAGGGATAGTCTGAATGTACTTGGTCTTGACTTAGTGCAAAGGGATAATCCGAGCCGTGTTTCCCAGCGGGGAGCCCACAGCCATGAATGCACACGGATTTCATTTCAAAAGGGAAGTCTGTGAAAAGGGCCGGGTCTCAACAGCTGCCAGATGCCGGGCTACATAGTCTTGAGGTCCTTTCCAGGCTCAGGGCTATCAGAGGACTCTCATACGTCCATAAATTGCTTTCCACGCCCAGATGCGATGGCAGTGGCAATTCCCATACGAAGCTAGTGATCACAGGAGTTATTAACAGGGCTCGGAACAGGCACCACGTCCCCACAACCCCAGTTCATCCGTCTCGTTTGATGTACTAACTGCATCCTTCAGTCTGCAAGTTTGAGCCGGGAAACTGGAGTTTAATATTCTCTCTATAATGTTCATTTGCCCACATAATCTCACTCGTAGCGTACATGAACTACACACCTTGAATAAGCTTCAGACTAACCCAAACACTTTAACACTGCAAGGGGAACCCCAAGGTTGCAAATTTAGACATGTAATTACGAATTTCGCACAGACAACCTGACCTCTTCTCTAACTAGTCAGGAAGCGAGTCAAATGCTTAAGCCTTTTATTACGTATTTAAAATCTGCCACAAAATACACCAAAAGGCCAAAACCTGGCTATCAGTACAGTAAACACACCAGCAACACAGAATAAATTACCCTGTACCCCAAGATACTGAATTTTTTTGAAAGAATGTATGAGCACCAGTTTGGGTCCCTTTATCTATCCTGCAATTTATTTTTAGAGTGCATTTCACAAAAGTTTGTTAATTTGAAACATGAAGACTGCCTTTTTTTAAAGCAGATATTCACAGTTCCAGGAGTGTGGTTTTAAGAAATACAAACCTTATGGAGTTTCTGATAAGTTATGCCAGCTAGCAACTCATCTTTTGAAAGGTCAACAGAAGCAGATGGAGGGAGAGACATGAAGAGAGGTTAATGAGATGAATATTCAATAGAGAAGTGCAGACTACGACATGTGGGGAGCAGTAAGCAAACGTGGACTTAAAATCAGTGTGACACACTTGGAAAAAAAAAGTCTGAAAACCATATAATTACATCCAGGTTTTATGTTCTGCTCTTCACTGGTGGAGGCCCTATCTGGACCTGAGCTGCGTCCAGTTCCAACATAACTCTGAAACACATGGACAAACTGGAGAGTGTCCAGAGTGAACAAGAGGGCTGGAAAACATGATTTCTTAGGAAGACTGACAGGTCTGGGTTTGTTTAGTCTAGAGGAGGTTCTGGGCAGGGGAAACCCGAGACGATACAGGCCTTACAACAACCTTCAGGTATCAAAAAGGCTTGCAGAAAACTGGTGTTTTGTTCTGTTGTCTTCATGGACATAGAAGGGTTTTGTCTTTTTACAGTAGTAGAAATTAGGTTTTGAGGGGGGTGTGATGGGGCCTGGTGGGAGACCACAGGGGACAACGGGAACAAATGTCCTTCGTAGGGAGGACTGAAACTTCTCGCCTCCAGAGGCTTCAGGGAACAGTTACTGAGGAGTGTCAAGGTTAGTCCCGGTGTACTCAATCCGATTTTAGGAACACAGAGACAAATTAGATGACCTCTCACAGTCTCTCCAAGCCCTACATGGCTATGAGAAGCAGAAGATGAAGGACCTCTCCACCTCAGATCCCAGCACTCAGAGCAGTGAGTAACACCCCAGGAATCTCTGCCACTGCTTCGGAAGACGGCATCTCTCAGACAGCCCAGACCAACCAGGGCTGCTCCGCTTCACCTCCCGCACTATTCTGGACATCCCAAAAGACTTTTCCACACCTTAATTAAGCAAGGCATTCAACACAAGTGGCAACGAAGACCAACCGCATGAGTGAACCAAACACATGAGATTGATTCCTGGAGGACAGGTCAGTGGCTGGCTGTTAAACAGGAATCTGACTGTGACCCCACAGTCAGAAAGTCTCTACATCAGATTTCCAGATTGGTCATTCCTGACAAGGCAGTTTTTATACTTCCCTCTAAGCATCTGCTACTGATCGCTACGTGAGTACTGTGCTAAGACGGATCTTTGCCATACTGGACTGGATCACTTATGTTAAACCCATCTTTGCTTTCACAGCCAAATTAAAAAAGAAAAAAAAAATCCTTCTGTTTCAATCTAGATCACAGCTGACATCAGATCTGTATCCTGGCCAAGAGCTCCAACTCATGTAAGAGCAGCGATCCTACATTACTAATTAAATGTAGCCTTTTCTGGGGGTAAAGCAGATTATTCTCATTTCCAGGAGGAATCTGAAGCACAAGTAAGCATACTAAAGCTGCCTTATGTTACTCACTTTGAAAAGCAATCCCTGTCAACAGCAAAGGTGCTCAGCCCTAGAGCACCGAGACTCTGGGGTCCCAGTACAGCTCTCACTGGCTGCTTCTGGTCCTCAGGCCTACATGCAGCCTCGGGGATATGCACTGAACCGGGTCACATTTAAGCAGTCTTCACCATCTTCAGAGAAGCAAGAAGTACTCTGTATTGAATATGAAAACTTAAACGATGCCAAAGCTAACATGACGTCTCTCCCTTGTTAAATGAGACTTCTTGACTGTAGACAGCTCAAGCCTGGTAAAAGACAGTTGCAAGGCAGACAGAAAAAGGAATAGAGTTGCAAAGCAAGCAAGAAGACGCTGAAGTTTTAGAACAACAGAGTTCTGTCACCTGTTAGAAAGTCTACTAATCCCCCCTTTCCTCGCTGTGAGCAGAGATGTTTGAAGGGGCAGAGCCTCTAGTTCAATCGCACATGCAATTTTTGAGGAGCTTGCAGGGTTTACTGTTCGTACACAGCAAGCATCTAAAGTCAATTCCTCTAAGTAAACGGAAGGGTAAGGCAGGATCACTCATAAGAACAGCTGTACCAGGTGGAAGCAAAAGTCCTTCTATCGCCCTGTTACGTATCAGGCAGCTGCTGGCAGCTGCTGTCAAGGGGAGAGCATGAGAAAAGGACAAGCTATCTGCGCTGGTCAGTTCTGGTGGAGGCCAGGAGGCTCTGCATCGATCACTGCAGAAAACAGCTTAATTGGAGAAGCAGCACAAGAGGAGAGGGGAAGATTTTTTATGCTTTTTTTTTTTTTTTTTTAAACCAGCTTCTTCTCCCTCCCCAAGCCTCCCACATCCACAGTCCTTCTAATGGTCTGGCTGCAACAAGAGACCCCTTGGTGCAGGCTCTAAACAGGGCTTTGCCGTTGTTTCTGAACGGCAAAAAAGGGTTTCCCCCAAGTGTTTGCCAGGCACTCCAGAACAAAACGTTAGCTCACCGCTCCTCTGAAGGACCTGCCTTCTGGGCCATAAATCACCCCAGCGCCGGGCTGGAGAGCAAGGCAGAGACCCTGCCGAGCGTGCGCTCAAGCTGGCAGGAAACGTGAACCGTCTACAGCGCGAGTGTGGAAAAATACTGCGCCCTCGATGAGGTAAACAGTGGAGAGACACCAAAGAGCTCCAAGGCGCAGCAAAAACTTGGATCTGCGGAGAAAAGCAAAGAGCCGTAGCCAGCGCGAGAGACAGCCGGTTGCCGCCTCTGCAGGACTGCACCCCGCGGAGCGCGCAGGCTGTCCCTGCCTCTCGCGCACGGCTTTTGCCCTCGCTCTCCTTTCCTCCCCTCGCCGCGCTGCGCCGCAGCCCTCGGGCCTGCCCCAAAGGCGACGACGGAGCTGACAGCAAGGCGACAGCCGTTGCGCAAGGTGACCCGCCTGGCGGGGAGGACGGCGTTCCCGCTCGCCCTTCGGTGCGGGCAAGCCGCAAGGAGCCTCGGCGAGAGCGGGGAGCGCTTCGCTGCGGAGGACGGCTTCGTGTTGGTAGCTGGCAGGCACGCAGGAGAAAGGAGGTCTCTGCACAGGATTCAACAGGTCGTTTCTTCCGAAAGAGAGACCCAAGATCCTGCTGGCCACATACGGGCAACGTGGACGTGCCAGTTATAAATAAGAATCAGAAGGGGAGGAGAAGAAATCCCCATTCTCCCACGCGTTCTCCTCGCAGACCTCCCACCAGAGGCGAGCCCCAGGTTCAGCCTGCTCTTTACGCAGCATTTTCCCAGCGACCACAAAGCTTTGGTGCCGCGAGCTCCCAAGGACTACAGTTTCAAGGCAACAGTTCGGAGAGTATCGCTTCGTCTGGCTCCAGGGCTAGAAGGATCAAATAGCTGAAATGAAACGTCTCCTGAGCCTGAATTTCCTGCAGAATTTGGGAACCCTCTTCCAATGACAAACACTGTCAGGCCAAGACTAAAAAGTTTCTTGGCCTCACTTCATATCACCATATTTACACCCTCAGACCAGAGGTACCGAAACGGCACACCGTCATTTGGTGAACGATGAGACAGCTCTCCGCGGCCACATGAAAAGACAACTTAGGTTTAATTTCCCTTCTAGGTTTATAACGCTGCAGCAGAAACACAGGACTTGCATCACTGTTACCATCGGTAGGACAGGTTTTTCAGGAGGACAGGGAAGAAGTGAAGGCAACAGCTCTCAGCATAAATAGATCTTAACAGTGCAGTAACTATGAACGTCGTCAGCACGTTAAAATCCAGTTCACTCCGGGCAGTTTTCCCACCCCTACTGAATAGAGGCTTCAGTGTCCCAGCCCTCCTGCCCATTTCTGGTTCTAAGGATTAGAAACGAACCCAAGGGATCCAGCGCGCCCAACCCCGACAGCCGGTGCGGGGCAGAAAGCACCGGAGGACTGTGCTAAAGCTACCCTGGCTCAGCTTTCACGTTTCAGCTTCAACAGCTTCCTAAAGAGGCAGATCAAGAGCTATGAAGAGACAGGACGGCCTGGAGAGCAGCCAAGCTGCTGGCACCGCTCACGCACACCCTCACCCCTCGGCACCGGGGGGCACGGAGCGGGCGGCCAGCCGAAATGCCTTGCCACCCCACCACCACCAGCCCCTCCGGAACAACGTGGCACCGATCGGCTCGAGCTGGGGCGGTGTGAACAAATGTTCCTCTCACCAAAACTGGAGCACAGGAAGAGTCCCTACCTCAATTTTATGCTCAATACCCCTTATTTACTCCGTAACAAAGAGTTCAATTCCCCCCCCCCATTCTGATTGGTCTTAAACCCATAATCCAAAATACGCAGAGGTCCAAAGCCCAGTTTTCCCCCCCTCTAACTACGTGCCGAGTCCTCCAGTTTCACCACGGAAGTTTTTTCTGCTATGGTTATTATATACATTTTCATACGGAAGGATTCGCAAGGCTTTTGTTTAAATTAAGCTGTCTCAAAGCTTCCAGGGTGTGAAACGTTCCAGGCTCCTGGTGTGGAGTTAAAGCCTCCTCTGCTACTGCCTGACAGGATCCTGGCCAGTGCTTTCAAAACGGTCCCAAGCAAAAGGGGAGTCCAGAGCGGCCACCACGAACAGGCAGCGGTGCCGTTACCGACCCCCCCAGCGCCGGGACTCTCCCGTTTCACCTCTGCCGAAAGCGAGAATAGAGCCACGCGCGTGGCATCCTGGCATACAGCAGCTTATTTTCAGACACGGACATTTCAGAGCAGCCACATCAGGAGGACTTGTCCACACTGTCATTAAACACGGACACCCACAGCGCCGCGGTATTTCGTAGTTTTGAGCGGCTGAAACGGGAGTCCTTTCACCCCCTCCGCTGCCGCGCTCCGGATCACACGGGCTCCCGGCCTCTGCTCAGCAGCATGGCGGGCGAGACTCGGTTCTGGCAGAAGGCAGCACAACCTCTGGGCTTTATTAGGAAGCGCAGCGTTCGGTGGTTTCTTGAGACCTTCAGTCGGGAGCCGTCAAGGAGAACGGGCAGTCGCTCCTCTGCGGGGCTCGGCTGCCATTCAGACGTGTCACTGCTGCACATCCAGCCGAGGCAGGCGCCTGCCAGGGAAGTGACTCACCGCCGACGACTCAAGATGTTCACCTGCAAATCTGCTGCTCTGCCACATGGCTGCTTCGCCCTCAGCCTTTCAGAAAAAAACGAGCGGAAATCAGATCCGCCGGCAACAACTTGGGCGAAAGCGCTTATTACACAGAATGCTACTTTTCAGTAACACTGGTTTAAATCTCGGTCGCCTTGAGCACAAAGAGGTTTCAAGTGTTGCCATTACCGTAGGAAACAGAGGTGTTCACAGCCCGAACAGTGCATTCAGGATTATAAAACGCGCCTCGGCACTCAGGACGAACACCAAGTCTCCCATGATTTACTAGTCCGGTACTACACGAGGGCCAGCGCGTACCTGAGCGGCGGTCTGCAGACCAGGCAGCGCGCAGAACGCGACCGAGAGGAGGGGTGGGCAACCACAGAGCAACGGCACCGAAGGGACCCGTTTGATTTACTGCCTCGGCAGCCAAAACAAGAAGGAAACAAGTGAAGTGTGTTATCTCACATTTTTCACTGCTAGGTCTGAAGGACTCAAGGTCATGGTTTTCCCTTATCTGCTCATGTTCTGAACGTATCAACAGTCTCTCGCAGGAGCAGAGCAGAAGCACTTATTTTCCTCCGCTGCGTTTTGCGCTTGCCCCCGTGCTCGTACCGCAGAGGCCTGAGCTAGGAGCCGCGGGGCCACGTCTCCGCGGGTTTGCCTTGCCACTGCTCCGGATCCGTCCCCAGCTCGGCTCCTCATCCCGAGCAGACCCCGCTCTCCTTTCCCTCCCCCTCGCAGGCGCGGCGAGGACAAAGCAGACCATTCACCTTCGCTCCTAGCAGGCAGCGATTTAGAGGCATGCAAACTGCATTTTCGGCCGGGAAGAACACCTTCCAAGATTATGTTTTCCAGTCTTTCTAAGCCAGGCTCAATGTATATTTTGGTCCGCATGTTATTTATCTGAGTCGCCGGAGCAGCACTGTAACCACGAGTCTGTTGACACTCTACCAAATATACACAGAGTTTGGGCAATTTTGATACATCTCTGAGACACTGTACAGCAAACGTACTGCTCCAAGCCATGATTCTCCATTTAAAAAAAAAAGTCTTCTCAGGATGAAGACTTCTTAGACTTGTTTTCCCTTTCATCTCATGCTGGAAAATGAAGTCAATAGAGAAGTAGTCTTGAACCTGGGGCCTGCGATCTCAAAGAAACATGTCTAGAGCATATAAACTACCTTCTGAGAGCTGCAGCCATGCAGAAGCACCGTTCTAAGATGGAGCATGGTAAATCCAAGGAATTACGCACTGTGGTGGCCTGCAAGGCAGGAAATTAGCCCGGGAGGTCCATGCTGGTCTTTATAAACATTTCCAGGGTTTCTTAATGTTCCAGTACTTGCCTGGAACTGGAAGAGAGGCCTGGCACGTTAGTTTTCTTTCGGGAAAGGTACTGGACAACATACAAAGGGAAATAGAAATTCTGGCCCCATTTGGTATTTGAGCGAAGGGACGGTACCTCCAATCCTCTTACTGGAGTGATTCAAAGCACAGAGCTCATAAACCACATGCAGCAGATTAGAGCATTTGTTTATCATTCCGCAGAGGCATCTGCCAGGCTCCATGCATTAAATATTTCATCTTCTAATGACGAGCAGAATGTGTGCAGACTTCAGGCCAGTAACCAGAGAGCCTTTGGAAATCCTGACGTAACCAGCCCTCCGAACGGCAGCGATGTGCTTCCACGTGATCTACACAGCAGAGGCATTTTCACCCTATCGGACTACAACAGGACCAAAGCATTTCTACAGTTATCGTCACTGCTGCTTGAATGCAGCAACGGGTCCACCAGAAACAGCCCAAACCTTTACAATATTTAAAGGTTAAAGATGCTGCGGAACCCAATCCCAGCTGGAATCACTAGGTAATCCTGATTTGTGCAGTTTTCAGCGTGGCTAGGCCAATCCAGCTGGCTGCTATGTTTGCATCCGAGCAGCTGCTTTCATTCATGTGTAACTATCTGTTCAGAACAGGTTATTTGGGAGGAAAAAAAAAAAAAAAAAAGAAAATCAATGGAAGAATAACACATGCTCCTGCTTTCTTGGACTGCTTTTTCTTTTTGAGGCCTTCAGGTACTGTTGAGATATAAATACGTCCGTCTTTCCTGCTCCCTGACCTCACTGCGTCACATCCTGCAGAAACAGAGGAGAACAACCTGATCCCTGTATCTCTTGAGATTACCTGGAGGGAGCGTGGAGGGGGGAAGAGCTTATCTGGTAACCCAGTGACCTTCAGATCACCACCTCATCTTCAGCATCGGTCATCAGGTAAGCTGGTTTTGCCTGTCTCCCTTTCGTTGGCCCAGGCTGAGTCCCGCTCTTTGGGGTCCAGCACAGGGCTGTAGAGTTGTACAAAACCCTCCGCCTCTCACCCCACCTTCCTCCCCATCCAAAGGACACGCTGGAAACGTCTGACAGATCACGGTTTTCAGGACTCCAGTACCGAAGTTCAGCACGCGAGGGAACAACACACGGAGCATCTGCAGAGACTGATCTGCAACCAAAGACCAAGCAGGCCTTTCACCAGACAGTACCGGGCCAGAGACACGCTGTGCCCACGCAGCCGTATGAAGTCCAATGAGTGAAAGCGAGCGAGCTTAGTCCCAGCTGAACAGGGAGTTACGCTGAAGAGCTACTTCACACCCCACTGTTAATGCAGCCCTGGCGGGAGCCCGACTCAGGGTCTCCAGCAAGAACCAGGAGCTCTAAAGCCCTAAGCAGCAAACCGGGTCCATTAGCTTTGAAACAGTCGCTGATACAAATTAAGTAATCTAGACAAGGGAGGGCAATCAAACCACACTCTGCTAGTGCAGTAAGATGCTAATGCAATACCACCGTCTCAACTCCACCGACATCTAAAGGTGACGAACTTTTTTCGAGGAAGCATCCTTGTTTCTATGTGGTTGTGTCCTTTAGCTTCTGTGCTACCGCTGGCTGTCAGCAGAACCGCAGGCTGACTCGAGCACATCCAGAAATAAAACGCGCCATCAGCAAAATCCACCTGCTAACAGCAGGAGCAGACGTGTCGGGGACGGGAACGCCGTCCAAGTCCTATCCCATATAAAATGCTCTTAGCCACAGTCAGTCCCCAGCCAGAGACTGCAGATGGCAGGAGAACTGGAGGTATACGCCTTCAGAGAGAGGAACTGGACAGAGGCACCTACCACCTCACACCAGACACCACAGTCCCTGGCACAAGGCAGTTTTGGATCTGTAATCACCTGTTGTTTTGCACCCAGAGATTTAAGCGTGGTCAGGACTCCACCATCCAGCGCTCTTGTGAGCTTAATGCTACAAAGAGTGGGAGCAAAAAGATCATTCCAATCTGCAGACAGAACTAGAGGGCAGAGGAGATTTGAGGATTTGCTGCAGTGAACTTCAAGGACTGTTTCCTGTAAGCAGCGAAAACGACAGCGCTGTGGTCCAGACACAAGGCTGGCTATTGAGCACAGACCTTCACATTCGAGCTCTGCTGCGGTTCCCTGCGGGGCCGTGAGCTTTATTTGGTATTCAAAGTAGTGAGTATTGGAACTCCATAAAAACGTAACCTGAACCCGAGTGAATCCACTCATGGCCATAGCGAGTGTGCTGGAAAGACCAGAGGAAAGAGAGCCGCGTGCAAATGTTCCTGCCCAGCACACGTGAGAAAAGAGGATCAAGCCCTTTGGCGGATAATGCACAGCCATATTCATATTTCAGCATTTGGGATCTGAAATCAAGTCAAAGGTGAGCAGCAGGAAGCACAGTTCAGGAAAACAACCTGAGCTCTAACAGCTGTCTTACATTTCCCGTTTTAATCGGGCAGTTATGGAAATTAAAAAGCATCTCAACGGCCACTCTTGTATTTAAAGTTCCGTGAGTTGAGATCCAAGCATCACATCTCCCGCTACATTTTTTGGAGCTTATTTCTTTCATTTTCCTTCCCATGTTCACTCCCCCTCTTCTTTTTAACTCGAACCACATCTTTTTATTTGTTTGTTTTAAACTTGTGTCTTTGAAACTGTAACAGCCATATTAAAGCAAACTCAGGAAAACGAATACAAATGACATGTACCTTGAAAAATCTCATTTGCTTTTAAAGACCTTAGAAATTCTAGTCCAAGACACGACGGCAGCACATGAAAGCAATCAGTCCCACTGCTGCAGAGCTGGGGCCAGCTCCGGGAACAGACAAGTAGCCAGGTATTTCCCACCTGTCCCCTTTCTCCCATCACGTGACACTAAAGCTTCTGCTCAAACACGTTAAACTGAGCATTATGAGGTAAAGCATGTGAAGAATTTGAGGGGAGCTCTGCACTCCCGCTTAAAGAAAGGAGAGTTTTCAGCTAGCTGTATCTGGATTTTACTGCTGGCTTGGCCACTGCGAGCCTTGATCTTGCCTCTGATTCCCCAGAGAATCACCGTCGCGCGCTTACTCGAGAGCGGTGCCACCGTTAACGCTGGATGTCACACGGCTCGGGGCTGCCAGGGAGCAGGCCTGCTCCCTTTGCCTCCCACCTCTCCGCACCAGCTCCAAGGTCATCTGATCCCTCTGGCAGCAGAAGACAACTCCATCAGCTCGGTCATAGCTACTGCGCTCCGAACACCTCTTTGTGCCTGACAGGGCTACAAAGTCGCCTGTCAACGTGCTTTGGAGCTCCGGTCCGATTCGGCGCGTACGGCGCTGGTGCAACCACCCCAACCACCACCCAGCTCTGCTGCGTGAGCAGCATTGTCTTTGCCTCAAAGCACACAGTCTCAGACAAGCGACAGATGAGAAGTGGGCTGCAAGGGGGATAAGAAGCAGCGTCTAACTCCTCCCACACAATTGCAGCTCTCTCACTTTGGAATTACAAAGCAGAGCAAGTGCAAGTTATCCTCACCCCTCAAGCCGGCTTCACAGCATTAAGACGTTCGATGGGAGGACAGAGGCTTCCTGGATCAGCTCCGTAGGAGGCGGGGAGGCACCATATACAGGGCAGAACCGCAGTAGAGTATAAAGGGGGCAGCTGACACGCAGGCAGACAAGGCTAAGGTAGAGGATTACGTGCGAGAGGACAGCAAGCACAAACGAGCAAGTCACAGCCTGATGCAGAGAAGGAGATAACAGAACGATGCGGCTGGAGCGACGGAGAAGGAAGCTGATCCTAGAAGCAAAAATTGGCCAGTGGGTGACCCACACGCAGAGGAAACGGCAGAAAGGTGCCGCTGCGCAAGCCGTGTGGCAGCGTCGTGCCGGTCAGCGGATCGCCTCCAAAGCCATTCAAGTGGAAAGGGAGGAAGACAAAAGTCAGTTGATGTTGAGATCAAACTGTGGTCGGAAAGCAGCCTTCCTGGTGGCGACGGGTACACACAGGAATGCTTCAAACTGCGAAGACGGAGCAGCCTAAGACATGGAGAGTTATTAATATCTGGATAACACACTCGGATACCACAGAATTCCACATATGGTTATCCACTCTTTCCAGGCAACCCATTAAACCATTTCCTTACCTAATTCAGTAGGATAACACATGGCAAAACAAACAGTGTTAGTCAAAGCAAGACTGTGAAACTCATGAAAGGCAAATCCCCCTCATGAATCCCACTTTGGGTTTGTTCCTGCCCCCTGCGAAAGCTTCTGTTTCTTACACTAAGTACGGCATTAGTCATATTCCTCCCCCTTCACCCCCAAAGAGTTAACAAGTCAGCACTAGACAGGAGAATTGAGTACAGCTGTGCATTTGGCTCAAGGCGAAGGACATATGGTCCTCCTTACCCTCCACAAACTAGTCTTGGGGAGAGCCAAAACTTTGGTCTGGGGCCTTTCAGCAGAGAATGTCAGGGGTTATGCGATAGAAGAGGCTGCCCGGGCTAGGGTTCCCAGCTCAGAGCTCTATAAATAGCCTTGGGAATCATGGTGTTTGCAGACTAGCTGATCATTTACCAAGAAACCCACCCATAACAACCCAGTCCTCAGAAAAATCAGCCCTTATTTCGTGGTACACTTTTATAGCTCCTTTCCTTCATGCCTGCCCTGTGCTCACTCAGGAGTAAGCCTCAATTTGCAAGGGCTGGCACAGGAGGGAAGGAGGAGAGGTTACTGCTGCATTCCCAATTTTCTGCTGGATAGCAGATATCATCCCAGCTGGATAACTCGCTTTGGGTTTAACAATGCTCAAATTTCAGCTTGTAAAGTGTTTATGAAAAGGAATCCATTATTTTTCCTCTCAACTAGCGCAGGAACATTTTGCACACAAAAAAGCAAGCTGGAGCACACGAGAACCAGTTTAAAACTCTCAAGTCGTACAAAAGCCCTGACCTTCTCCAGGAATCTATTCCACGCACAACCTCATGACAGGTCTTTAACCTGAATGGAGAAGATCAGAGGCCATCTGATTATCCCTCAGGCCCATTCAGAAAAGTCAAGCTTACACAAAACCACTTTTTTCAAAGCAGCATCACCGATAGTATGCATGTTTGGAGACCAGGTGCTAACAGGCCCTAACATTTCACCCCATATTCACATAATCTTGACCTTAACAGAAATCCAGCACACTGAACTAATCCGTACTCATGCAGCACTTGGGCAAGGAGGGAAGAAGAGGGGTGGAAACTATCGTGGGCTGCCCCTCAAACTCTCTAAAGTGGCAACAGGAAAAGGGGAGTTTATCAGCCTCATTTCCTAAGAGATCAGATTCCTCCAATTTCACAAAAAGAGTACAGACAGCAAATTCACGTAGGCAGTTTGTACACGTATGTTTTAGACTCATTACGAGTAGACCACAAACCTCAGGTTGATCTATTTTAGCCCCCCTAAAAAGAATCTCTCTCCTTTCTGCACATTTCTCTTCCTCACCACCTGCACACACACCTTTTCTAATACAGCAGGCTGTAAAGATAAATTGCTCTAATCTTTGCTTACGGATAAGGCCTTTGCATTTGAGAGTCCCCAGTTACACTTCTTATCTCCCAGCTGTGTAGATTTTTCCAGCACCCTTGTGCTTTGCCAGATGCCCTGCTTCAGGCACTCTCTTGTTGGGCTTCCACCCAGATGAGTTATCGGTTCTCAGCTTTGAGCTGTGATTCACTGGGGAACCCAGAGTTCCCGTGTTTATTTTTTTCTGCTGCACTGCAATGCAGCTCAGGCCCAGCCCACAGCCTATCACCACCCCGAACTCTTTCAAGTATTTTTCCCCAGGCATCTCCTTCCTATTATACTTGCACTTCAGGTTTTATTCCCTCCCAACAACGCCGAAGCGCTGAGCTGGCGAGCTGCTGCAGACCTTCAGGAGTCACACACCATTCCCTCGCTTCTTTCCCCCCTCTTTAATTAGAAAATTTTAAAAGTCTTCCAGTTTAGTCTAGACCTCTAATACTTCTGTGCCACGTTGGTCTGGACTTCTAATTTTTTCTGTGAGAGGTATAATTAATATTCCCTTCTTGCACTTGCTGTGCTATGCATGGGCGCTGCTGGTCACTGCTTACACTCCTCAACAGATGCGGAGCTTTCCCTTTTCATCTCAGTCGCCGAGGAAATGCATCCTATTTCAATCGCCAATCTGGGGGATAATCTCGTCCTCCACTCTTAATCCGTATGTACAAGAAAAATCCCCAGTTTACTCAGAGGCAAAATGAAGGGCAGTCAGATCCCTATGTCATTTTAAAAGCATCACATATCTGTATCACAAACATCTAAACCACTCTTGTGTTGTGTCCAAAAACGCTCAGAAACCTAATTTCAAACTCATCCTAAACACCGTTCTTCATTTAGCTAGTTTTAATCTCAAGCAAAGAAGATACTCTCTGCACTTGGCAGCTCGCAAACGGGTCCTGCTGCTTACCAGGATTAATGCTGCAATACAGGGTAGCAGAAAGACGGCCACCCAGCGCGGCGCATTCGCCCACGGGACACAGTACTTCTGCAGCTTCTTTAAGGGAACCGACAATAGAAATTTTAAAGACGTCAAAGAGAGCATCCGTCACGAAGCAACTTTCACCACAGAAGTCGGTACCCAGGCAGCAGCGGCCACCGCAGCTCTAGGAAGACAAGTCACCTGCCTCCTTGACAGGGCCCAGAGATGCTCCTTAAAAATTGCATCTTTCCCACACAAGCGCGTCCACAGGGCAAAGCCTGAAGACGGAGTTCCCTGCACACGGGGACGCTCCTCTGCCCATCAGAAGAGGGGCAAAAAGAAGAACTGAGCAAACAGAAAGAAGACATGGTGCTTTTATCTGTGCGGTAGAAATGCTTGGAAACGAAGACCAGGTGAAACGAGAGAAGTGCACTAAACGCTTGGCCACTGTTCTTCAGATTTCCAGGAGCAGAGTTTTACCTATATTTATGACAGAGGCCTCAAATGAAAGCACTTTTTCCATACGGAGGCATGACACCTCACTGGGGAGTCCACCCTACTGGTTTCTCTAATTGGGAAAAGTCACTCCTCCTGCACGAATATCCAGCGACGTTAACGCGACCACTACGAGTCTCCGCACTCCCAGGCGCGGCTGCGGCAGGGCCCTGAAGCCAGATGACATGGCCGTTAAAGCAAGCTCACGTGAACCAAATCAGTATGCAAACTTCCCACAGAGGCGCATCCAGGCTCTTTTTGCGCAAACATTTCCATGGTGAACTCTGAAAAAACTGCATGTACGCATGCCTTTAACCCCGCCAAATGCAAGGTAGCTTAATGCAGCTGCGAGATGACACAGACTAAGCTGCGGTCACCGAGCGTGTTTAGAGCCAGCAGAGTAAGTCCACACACAGCTTGCATCAGGGTGCTGCGCCTGCATATTCACCGCCTCCGCCTTCGCTCCTATTCTGAAGTCAAATGCGTGATTTTTTTTTCAAAGTACAGATGTGGAACTGAAGCACAGCAAAGCCAGATTTGCCCCACATCGCACGAGAGGTCTAAGGCAGATGTGGTAATCAAACCCGTATTTCAAGGGTCTCCAGTTTGCATCCTAGCACCTGGACCGTGCTCATCCTTGTTTCTGCCTTCCGCAAAAGCGCACGCATTACAGTAAGGCTGCCGCAGCTGCCTGCTCTCCAGTACCATTCTCTAAGTGCTCCAGAAACTGCCTACTTGACGAAACGTCCCCTGTCAACGCCAGACAAAAGCGCGTATTGGACAGACGCCCCGGCCTGGCTGGGGGAGGCTGGATTTCAGCAGCCCAGATTTCATCCACTGACAACACCAGTTTGAATCAAATTAACGCCGCCGGTAGAAGGGCCGACGCGATGACAGCTCCAGAGCCTGATGCTGTCCTTGCACAGGTGCAGCGCCTGGTCCCCGGGGTGCTGCAGCTTACTGCTCCTGCCGCTGATAAACCCGTTTACAACCTGAGCGAGCTCTCTCACCGCAAGATTTAAAATAAATAAATAAAAATCGCGCCAGGAATGGCACTGTTGTCACCAGCCTAGTCTGGCTGCAGATGGATGATCCAGAGGTGAACAGCCAAGGATATCGCTTTACTGAATCCTGTGGTCAGTTCATAGCAGCTGGCTGGAAAAAGAGTTTGAGATTATCATTTTATATGTCCTTCCCTCGGACATGAAGAGGTTTTCCACATGCTGCTCTCAAGAACTGGGATGGCGCTACTGATTTCCATACACCTTAACAATTTTTGCTTGAAAGATCAAGAAAACAAGAGAATCTTACTAACCTTCTGGACTCTAAGAAGAGCTTGATATCTCAAAATACCTTCTGTATCAGGAGAGAGAGAAACCAGTGTCACGTACTTCTGGCACAGAAAGATGCCTCTCCGGTGGGTTTTTCCTGGGCAGGCACCTTTCCCAGCCCACGCACACGTGTGGCAGGGAATGCCTTCCTCCTCCGCAGGCGCTGCAGCAGGAGGCTGGGCCTGCAGTTAGGTCTTTTTCACATAGACGTTACTTGACACTCGCAGAAAAGTTTTACTCTCAAAGACGGACCGAGAGAGAGGACGGTCGCATCAGGGCCATTTGAGTCCTGGTCCTTCCGAAGCGTAGGGCAGTTCTGGGGTGAGGGGAGAGGGTTTGGCTCAATGTGGGACATTTTAGAGCCCAGCAAATAACTGAGACAAAGCATCAGCTGGACTCAAAGCACTTCAGGAATTCAATCTCAGAGGGAGCAGCAAAGTGCAACTCCACATCAATGTTTTTCAGTAACAGCCCTCTCCAGCCTCGCTGCGTGTTCCAGCTCCGCCTCGCTGATTTATTCTTCGCAGAAGGGAAAGAGGCCACTCTGAGCACAGACATCTCTCCAACATGCTATGCCAAAGGCTGCTCCTTAGATAGGAAAAAATAAATTCACACTTCAAGGGAGGGGAACAAGCTTGTTTCCCTTCCTTGGTCATTCATTTTCAGAACAAAAGCTTACAAGTTTGCACGAGGACATCGGGACCCAGCTTCTGCTGAAGGAGTATTTGTGACAGGATACACTGCTCGTTTACCTCTCATTGCACCTGCATGTGACTGGAGCTTTCTGCCTGTCTCAAGTGAGCAGAGCAGAAGTCTCCAAGCATGTGTGTGTATTTTATGTATAATGTGCATGCATGTCTGGCTCCTTACTACTCAAATTGAAAAATGACTATCCACTTAGTTTACCACCTGCAAGTTCTTCAGAGGGAAAAACTGGAGACTTCTTTGCACTGAAAGAAAACATGGAGATTTTTGACCCAAGATTTTCATATCCATTTTTGTTTCAAGCTATTAGGAACTGAATAAACACAGGTAAAGATTTCACACAGCGTTTACTACAGCCTCTCCGTTCATGACTAACACAGGAACAAGGATCTGAATCAGATGTGCTCCAAAGCAATACAGCGTTTAACACGCCATCCCACCGAGTAGTCACAGCGTCAGACAGAGAAAGAAATTTTCCTACCTGGCTGCGACGTTCTCGTAACAATATATGACTTGTCACTGCATGTTAGGGTGAAACCTGAAGAGCCAGCGTGTAATGAAATATCGCACGTGTGTGAGCCAAGAACAGCTCAGCAGCGCGGAGCCTGCGCAGGGGCAGAATGGCAGGTGCCTCGTCCCATCCGCCGTAAACACGGCCGGGGGAAGCAGAACCGCTCGGGCTGGAGAGGGCGCCCTTTTCGCAATACAAACCTACCCCTGCAACGCACCAAGAGTCTTTGCAGCACAGGCTGGATTAATTTTTTAAGTAAAGTTGAAAAAAAACCCAGCTTTCAGTTGCTGTGGCCAGTGAAGATACCACATTGTACCTCAGAGCTCAGACTTCCTTCCAGCATTAACGACTGCACGGCGAGATCTATCTATCTGCATCCTCACTCGGTGTTTTGGAAGTGCTGTAGATGAGCAGAAATCAGGCCGTGCTCACCACGCTGCGTAAATGCAGAGACTCACGGGGCAAAACAGGCTCGGGCAAGCACGAACGGATATCCCCCTTCCCCACCTCGACTGCAGCCCCATGAATCTGCCAAAAGCATTACCCGCAGGTCAGCACATCCCGCAGCGCGAACGGCACGCTCTCCTCACGGAGAGGGCATCCAAACTGCCTGGAGAGAGATTTGTTTTGTTTTAAAAGGTTTGTTTCTGAGGAAGACTGAGCATCCAGCAGAGCTGCTGTGGGGACAAAAGAGAAGAAGCAGCAAGGCACAGACCAGCGTGGAGAAATACACGCAAAGCAATGGAAGAGCACCCACGTGAATAGACAAGCGGCGCTGTGGGGTGAGATGGAGTCCTGCACGGACCCCGAGCCTTCAACACCCGTTTAGTAAAACCTGCTGAGATGCACTTCTGGCAGCCTCTCTAACCAAAGCACAGGGTTACACACCCTGCATCCCTACTGTCCTAAATACTAACTTGATCTTCCCCAAGACAGTTCTTCCAACGGCCTTGCCCCCTGAAATCCTGCACTTCCTGGAGCAGATTCTTTCCAGCTTTGTTTGGTCTCTGCGTGTCCCTGGAAAGAAAGCTCTCTGTAAGCAGCAGGGAGACACGCAAAACACAGCGGCTGCTCTCTGGTAACCCGATGAAAACCTAGACCCGAGCTGTATTTATCCCTGTGCCTCCTCCCTTGGGAGCACACCCCAGCTCACAGAAACTCTCCCAGACGAGCGGCACGTTGGCTCGGGAAAGGAGGCCAGAGCAATTCGGCTGCAAACAAGGCGTTCGCGACGGCGAGGAATTCCACCGAGCCGGCAGAGGAGTGGGCGATATCTGGAGCCGATAATACCAACTGACAGCATCCCAATAAACACGCTAACTCCCCGCGTGGAGGCCTGCCAGGGCAGAAAATCCAGAGCCTTCCCTGAAGGCAAATGGCTGCCTCGGAAGGCAATTAGCTTTCCCCAGGAGGCCGCGGCACCTTTCAATTTGGAGAGCGGCCCCGTGCTTCCCCGGCGCAGGAGGAATCACCCTCTCCTCCTGCCAGGGGAGGACACAGCCGCCCTCGACACGAGTTTCTTAGGCTGAGCGTGAGATCGCGGCCGGGCCCTGCACAGCGCGGCTCCTCGCAGCAGAACCGGTCCCGTCCCGTCCTGTCCCGTCCTGTCCCACAGGGACGGCTCTGGGAAAACCTGCCGGAGGATGTTTTTGTGTGATACACGGCTGCTGCGTGGCGGCAGCGCCTCCGAGGCTCGGTCCCGTGCACTGGAGGAGGCCGGCGAGAGCTCATCATCCTCCTTTGCGGGCTGCAAACCTGAGCGTCGTCCTGTGCCGCAGCATTAGAGGAGGGGAAAAATAAATTTGTTTTCTCCTCGCTGACCAGCGCCAGCTGAAGCACACGGCAGAACCCCAGCTGCGAGGTGCCCTCCGCGGGGAGAGGCTGCCCGGGCGGAGCCGCCAGCAGCGAAACCACCCCGACCAGACACACCAACTTGCAGCAACTTTGCCGCCGGAGCCCGGTCGTGCGGGGCACGTTTTAAAAACGCGGCGGGCAGCGCCAGGCCGGCGAGGTTTTTTTTTTTTTTTTATATAGCTAAAAGTCGTGCTGAAGCTGCGGCGAGGCAGCGGGCTGCGCTGCGGGGACGGCGGGGATGGAGGTGGGGGGGGGGGGACGTTGCTCGGCGCTCCGCCACCGGCGCGGCCCCGCCGCCGCCGTGTCGCACCTCAGCGGCGAGCGACGGTTGGGCGCGCGGGGGGGGGGGGGGGGGGAGGGGGGAGGGGTGGCGGCCCCCGCGCTGAGGGGGCGCCGCGCGGGCGCCCCTCCCCCCCCCAGCACCTACCTGCCGTGGGCCGGTCCGCGCCGGTCCTGCTCCGCGCGGGCGCCCTCCGTCCGCTCCGTCACCACCGTCACCAGACCCCCCCCCTCCCCGTCCCCGTCCCCTGTTCCCCGCGCCAACCTGCCCGCGCCCCTCGCGCCGCCGGCCCCGCCCCCGCCGCCGCCTCATTGGCCGCCGCCCGCTGGCAGCCGCGCCCCGCTCGCTTCGCCCGCTCTCCCCACTGGCCAGCGCCGCGCGCCCCGCCCCGCGTCAGCCCCGCCTACCCCCCTCCTTCTCTTCGTTAGCATGTTAGAGACGGCCAACAGACGCTTTAGTCCCATTGGCCAGCTCTGCGGGCCGCCCCGCCCCCCCGCTCTCCACGCGCAATCTGACTGGTCACAAGAGCTCGCCACGCCTTTCGCTATTGCCCCGCTTACCCGCCACTCCAGCTTCCAACCCCACCCACCTAGACTCTCACCTCTGCAACCATAGGATTGGAGATCTGGATTCACCTTCTAGCCTATGAGAAGGATGAGAGGTGACGAGAACCTAGTGATTGGTTAGTCTTGAGGTTTCTGATTGGTTAGACTCACGCGTCTCCCACGTGGGGTAAGACCGGCCGAACTCGGGGGCGGGATTGCGGCGGGGTGGGCGTGGCCCGGCGCTATGTAAATAACCACGGACACCCCCCCCCCCTCCTTTTCGCCCAGATTCTGATTGGCGGGCGTACCCCCCAATGGGAAGAGGCATCACACGCAGCCCGCCCCGCTGCGGGGGCGTGCTGCTACAGTCCCGCTGATTGGCGGGTTCATGTAAATACACGGGGGAGGGAGGGGGGGATTCCCCGGGGGCGCCGGGCCACGCGCCCGCGCCAGGGGGCGCTGGGGGGGAGGGGCGGGGAGGGGAGTCACGTGCCGGGCGCGTGGCTCGCGGGGAGGGGGGGGGACACGGGGGGGGGGGCACCCGGCCCTGCACCACGGGGCACCTCGGGAGGGGGGGGGGGAGCAGCGATGGCTGCGCCCACCAGGGCCCGGGCCCCCCCCCCCAGCCCCCGTTCGCCCCCCCCAGAGCACCCCCGGGGCACCCGCACCCCAGTGGTTCCCCCCCCCCGATGGCATCCCGATGGCACCCCTTGTTGGGACCCCCCCCCCCCAGTGCCACCCCCCGACGGGACCCCCCAGTGTCACCTCCCGACGGGATACCCCGCAGCGACACTCCTCCACGGGACCCCGAAGGCCCCCCCCACAACGGGACCCCCCCCCCCAGTGCCACCCCCCCCGACGGCACCCCGCGGTGTCACCTCCCGACGGGACCCCCCGCAGTGACACTCCTCCATGGGACCCCCCCCCCCCCAGTGCCACCCCCCCGACGGCACCCCGCGGTGTCACCTCGGTTAACCCCCCCCGACGCCCCCCGGTGCCTCCCGCGCCCCCGGGGCGGGCCCGCAGCTGCCGGGCCGGGGGCGGGGGGGGGGGGGGCGGGGGCTCCCGTCCGGCCCCCGCGGTGACGAGCCCGGGGCGGGCGGCGGGGCGGCGGCGGCGGTGCCCGGTGCTCGGTGCCCGGTGCCCGGTGCTCGGTGCCCGCGCAGCCCCAGGGCGCCGCGAGATGCCGGCGGGCAGCGGCGGGGCCCCGGCGCCCCGCGGCCGCGGGACCGAGCGCGCCCCGACACCGGCGCCCCTCGACCCTCTGCGCCGGTGAGTGCCGCCGCCGCCGCGGGGGGGGGGGGGGGGCCCGGCCGCGGGTGTCACGAGCGGGGCGGCCTCAGCCCGCCCGCGCCGGGCCCCTGCTGGAGCTGCCCCGCAGCGGGGTCCCGGCCCCGGGGGGCTGCGGGGGGCTGCGCTGCGTCCCGCGGCGGCCTGGGGGTCGTGCCGGGTGGCCCTGGGGTGCGTCCTCGGGTGGCCGTGGTGCTGTCCCTGGGTGGCCGTGGGGTGCATGCACGGGTGGCTGTGGGGTGATCCTGGGTGGCCCTGGGGTGCGTCCTTGGGTGGCCATGGCGCTGTCACTGGGTGGCCGTGGGGTGCATGCACAGGTGGCTGTGGGGTGCATGCACAGGTGGCCGTGCGGTGATCCTGGGTGGCCATGGGGCTGTCCCTGGGTGGCTGTGGAGTGCATGCCCAGGTGGCCATGGGGTGATCCCCGGTGGCCCTGGGGTGTGTGTCTCAGGCGGCCGTGGGATGCGTCCCCGGGTGGTTGTGGGGCTGCCCCTTGGTGGCCATGGGGTGCATGCCCAGGTGACTGTGGGGCTGGCCCAGGGTGACCATGGGGTCACCCCTGGGTGGCCATGGGGGTGACCCCTGGGTGGCCGTGCCTGGGTGGCCATGGGGTGTGTGTCTCAGGTGGCCGTGGGGTGCATCCCCAAGTGGTTGTGGGGCTGCCCCGTGGTGACCGCGGGGTGTATCCTTCAGTGGCCATGGGGTCACCCCTGGGTGGCCATGGGGGTGACCCCTGGGTGGCTGTGCCCGGGGGGCCATGGGGCCATCCCTGAGTGGCCATGGGGTGTGTGTCTCAGGTGGCTGTGGGGTCACCCCTGGGTGGCCGTGGGGTGCGTCCCCGGGTGGTTGTGGGGCTGTCCCTTGGTGGCCATGGGGTGATCCCTGGTGGCTGTCGGGGGGTGATCCCCGGGTGGCCGTGGGGTGCATGCCCAGGTGGCTATGGGATGCGTCCCTGGTGGCCATCCCCGGGTGGCCATGGGGTCCATCCCTGGTAGCCGTGGGGTGCATCTGCAGTGGCCGTCGCTGGTGGCCACGGGGTGCATCCTGGTGGCCATGGGGTGCATCCCTGGTGGCCATCCCTGGTGGCCATGGGGTACGTCCTGGTGGCCGTCCCCGTGTAGCCATGGGGTCCATCCCTGGTAGCCGTGGGGTGCATCCGCAGTGGCCGTCCCTGGTGGCCATGGGGTGCATCCTGGTGGCCATTCGCAGTGGCTGTCCCTGGTGGCCATGGGGTGCATCCCGGTGGCCATCCCCAGTGGCGGTGCCCAGCCCAGGGCGCTGCCAGCTCAGCGCCTCCTGGAAGCTCCTTCCGCCCGTGGAAACGAATGCGGAGGTGCGTGATCCCTGGCCACGCTGGGCTCCGCATGGGTGCCAGGGCCGGACCAGGAGCGGGGTGGCCGGTGGGGACGGGATGGGACACGCTGCGCGTCCCCGCGTCCCCGGCGGGGCGGTTCGTCCTGCCCCCGGCGCCCGGCCGGGCGACGCTCCGGGACGAGCTATTTCCATGCTGGTCGTCACGCGCCGGGAACGGCCGCCGCGCCTCGCCGGGTGCTAATCCGGGTGCCGGAGGGCGGCTCGGGAAGAGCGGGGCCCCGGGGCGCCCGCGCCGAGGCGAGGTGACGATCCGCCACCGCCACTGCCCCCGGCCACGCGGCACCCCGGGGACGCGCTAGCTCCGGGCCGGCCGACTGCTCCTTGTATGGCTGCGCGCTGCAACGAGCCGCCTAAAAATAGCCGCCGGCCGGTGGCACGGTGCCGCCATCCGGGCTCCATCCGGGGAGGCGCCGGGCGCCCCGAAGCGTCGCCTCTCCGCCGGCCGGGGCGGCTCCGCTTTTCCCCCGCCGAGAGGGTGAATTTGCCTTGACCCCCCCCACCCCATCCCGGTCCCCGCTGCTCAGCGCCGGGGTTCGCCCGGGGACGCGCGGGCGGCCGGGCGCGAGGGCACCCGGCAAGGTCGGCGCCGGAGGTCGGCCGGGGAACGCCAGCCACGTGCTCTTGCCGGCCGGCTGCACGCGGAGGAATTTTAAATATAGCCGGCGGGGACGGGACGGGACGGGGACGCCGGGCTGCACGGCTGCCCCGTGCGCGGCTCCCCCCTCTGGCTTTTCTCCCTCGGATGTGGCTGTTACTCTAACGCATCCCCTCGGATTTTGCCTCCAGCATCTCTTCTCCGGCAGCAGCCCCGGCGTGGGCGTTGCTCCGGGGTATTGATCCTGGCCCGTTTGGGCTCATTCAGAGGTAATTCGGGGGTCGCTTGGACTGGCCAAATTAGTGACAGCTCAGGCTCTCGGCTTTACAACCACACGGACACAGTCAAAACCGATTCTTGCTCCAAAAGCCAGGGAAAAACCATCCGGCAGGTTTTGCTCTGTTTGTGCCGCACAGCGCCGCTTCCGCAGGCGGGAATCCCGCCGGAGCAGTGTCAGGGGCTACCAGGTCCCCGGAGGCAAAGCAAACCTGCGGCGGGCGTTTGTGGCTCCGGTGGCTGCCGGGGGGCTGCGTCTCGAGGGGGGCAGGTTCTTCCCCCCGGGCGTCGGAGCAGCAGCTTTGGGTGCTGCTGTCAGCCTGGGCGGCTCCGCTCGGAGTGCAGCGGGCTCCGGGCTCCGGGAGGATGCGGCCCCGGGGCTCAGCACCGCCCACCTCGTCCCTGCTCAGCAGTCGCAAGCTGCCCCAGTCGCCCTGGTGCAAGCGCGGTGCGCGGGGGAGTTCGGGCGCCGAGGTCCCAGTGCTCCCAGTGCTCCAGCTCCCAGTCCTCCCAGTGACCTGACTCCCATGCCTCCCAATGCCCCAGCTCCCAGTGCTCCCAGTCCTCTCCAGTGCCCTGACTCCCAGTCCTCCCAGTGCCTTGGCTCCCAGTCCTCCCAGTACCCTGACTCCCAGTCCTCCCCAGTGCCCTGGCTCCCAGTCCTCCCCATGCCCTGACTCCCAGTTGTCCCAGTGCTCCAGCTCTGAGCCAGGGAGCTGTGCGCCTGGATGCCGTGGGCTGTGCCCACCGGGCGTTCGGAGGCCCCAGTGGGTGGCCGTTGGCTGTCCCCAGCCTCGGTGACAGCATGATGCCGTGCGAGCCCCCGGCTGTCCCCAGGGAGGACAGGAGGGGGCCGTCCAGAGCAGGGTGACAGCCGGGGCCCGGGCACTGGGGGTGGGCGACGGGGAGCCCACGCGCGGCGAACGCGCCGTGCTCCCTGCTGCCCCACGGCCGCGGCTCGCGAGCGCCGCGGACGTAGCCGCGGAGGCTAAAATTTCATCCCTCCTCATGACTTAAATAAATTACCCGAGTGGCCAGGGGAGAGCAGGTGTTGGGATGCGTCCCCAGGCTCGTATTGCAGCCCGAGGTCCAGGTTGGTGACGGCGCGGCCGCCAGCCGGGCCCTGGAGCCTGTGGCCTCCCGTTCCGCGGGCAGCATCTCCGGCGAGCGTCAGCTGCGCGTCTGCGGTGGAGCAGAAACGCGAGCAGCTGCGGGAACAGCAGCGAGGACTCGAAGCCTCTGATCCCGCTAGGAATACGTGTAGGCGGCGGTTGGACGCTTCCCCGTCCGAGAAGCCCTCGCAGGACTTCCCCTGGGAGGTGCCTGCTGGGGTGGATGCAAAGCCTTCGGCAGGAGCTTGGGCAGCTCCGCTTCCAGAGGATTAAAACGCGAAGGATGCCGCATGCGGAAAGAGCGAGCGTGTTTCTAGGTCAGGTCCTGCCTGAACCTCGCAGGAGACGAAGGCTGAACAACAGGGCGCTTTACGCCATCTCGGGCGGCATCTCGGGGTCCCGGCAGCCCGGGCACGAGCGCCGAGTGAGGCGGGGGTCTCCGGAGGGCAGAGCCTCCGTCTCCGCGCGGGGAGGACGCTGGGAACCTGCCGCGACGAAGGGGCTCGCTGTGAGCAGAGCAGAAACGCGCGTTTTTGCTCCTCTGTGCCGGCGGCTGTCCCCGTTCTCTCCTAGGCTTCGTTCTCGCTCTTTGGAGCCGTTCGGAAAGCGGAGGGAATCGCACAGCAGCCAGGCTCCTCGGCTGTGGATTAGGCGTGCGTCCGCCCTCCCCACGCGCGATGGCCGTGCCGTGCTCCGGTGCTGCTGTGCGACGCTGCTGCTGCTCTCTAAAAGCCCTTTTTATTCCTTTGCAAAGCGAAATCCTCTAGATTTATTCCCATAGTGTCATTTACCCGTGTGGCTTCGTCTGTGTGTGTGCGCTGTGACGGTTATTCCCTGTTACCTCCAGAGCCGGCAGCACTCTGGGTGGCTTTTCTTTAGGAATATACCAGAGTCAGATATATTCCTGAATATATCCAGATCCGAGGGGCAGGCTGCAGAAAGGATTCAAGATGTATTTGCACCAGCGCAACCTCGAGCCCACCCCATCTCCCCAGGCTTTGCCCCGGTTTATCACTGTTTAAACCGAGCCTTAAAAATACACTCTCGCCGCGACATTTTTGAAGGTATCTGATCCGAGCAGAGCACCGATTGCAGGGGATAAGTAGCGGCACGTAGTCGTGGCAGAAGCGGGTATAAGGGCTAGTCCAGGGGAAGGCAGCAATTTTAAGCTCCCGGATGCCTCGCGGGCACCGAGCGCTGGCTGCAGAGCGGCTGCAGGTGCGGCAGGGCAGCGCGGGCAGCGTCCCAGGCCCTGCCAGCCGCTCTCCAAGCTCAGAGGCACCATCTGCTGGGAAGATCTCTCAGCTCAGTACGGAGCGAAGGAAACACGTTCCCCCTGTAACGTACAGCTATTTCTGCCCCGGAGATCGGACCAGTAAATCGCCGCCCCGCAGCAAGCGAAACGAGGCCAGAAGTACTAAGATGCTCATACGGAGATGGCGAACTGCTGCTGGAGGGGTGCGGATGTGCGGGGAGCAGATCCGTATACATCTCCCGCTGCCCCAGTAAGGGACTTGAGGCTGAGCTTAGACGCTTTCCAGCTCCCGGCGTGCCAATGTGAGCTGCTGCCCCCCTTGCCATCCCCCTGCTGAAGCAGACGACCCCACGGTCCTCCTAGCCAAGCCACCTCATGAGCACCCCTCCCCAGGCTAATTCCTAATTTTGAAGCGTGCCGGACTGTTGTTAGGATTACATTACGGAGCGCTCACGTGAACTCCCTCCCCTTGGAGCAGCCGGGCAGTGACCTCCAGCAAGCGGCGGTGGAGGAACCCACGTGTCCCACCGGCACAGCCTGCGTGAGGCCGAGCTACCACGGCGTGCCGGCCAGCGATCGCGCTGCTGGCTGCGTCAGAGGTCTGTAGACAGACGCAGCCCGACGTCTCCAGCACCACCTCCCTACTTGGCTGTGGTGCCACCGTTCAGATCCTACCGCTGTTCCCACAGCATCTGCCAACTCGCTGCTTGCAATCAAGCAGGACGTGCTTTGAGGACAGGTGGATTTTTTTTTGGTGCAGCAAGAGAAACTGTGGTCGCTTTTACAGCCTTTGGGGTGTTTCTGCTCAGTGGAGAGAGCCCAGGACCCAAGAAAGCTGC
Source organism: Apteryx mantelli (assembly GCF_036417845.1). Taxonomy (NCBI): domain Eukaryota; kingdom Metazoa; phylum Chordata; class Aves; order Apterygiformes; family Apterygidae; genus Apteryx; species Apteryx mantelli. The sequence goes on along the minus strand of NC_089982.1, from coordinate 87,125,127 downwards.
AGTGGAAAGGTCTGTGCAATGCACCATGCATGTGGCACAAGGAAGGGGTGGCCTGTGCGCCTGCCCCTCTCCTCCCTGTGGATGGACATCGTAGTTAGTACCAGTATATAGCATGCTATAAAGTTCTACCCACGCTTCCTGGACGTGGACCTTCCCTCTTAGTTGAGGCCTTTATAGCTCTGATGGGTGCAGCATCCATTAACACCCATCTCCTCGTCACTGTGATCAACCATGAGCACACGCACAGATGATTGTGGTGGCTCAGAAGATGCCTAGAACTCATCGAGTCATGACACGATCGTGTCTCTGAGCCGTGGCGCTCTCTGCTCCCCTGTCCTCACTCCTCCTACCAAGCCCTGGATCTCACCTTCCCTACAAGGTGCAATCGCGAAAGAGTCACCTGGGAGAAGCCCATTGGCTTTAGAGGGAACCCACAGGCCTGTTGCAGATCAGGTACTTCCTTCCATGGGGGAAGATCCTTTACGCCCACTCCCTCACCTGTAGTTCCACGTACTAAGAGCGCTGGGCAGAGGGACTGGACATCTAAAGAAGCAAACTCCATCAAGCGCATCCAGTTCCAGACCAGCCTCCGGGCTGAAACAACCCACACCGTCGCACAGAGCGGGGACAGGTGCCAGTTACTGATGTGCCATGCAAAAATTAAGCTCAGCTCTTTGCAGACTTTGAAGGCAGCAAGATCCCAGCCCTGGAGTTCACAGTCTAGAGAAGTATTAATATACATCAGCCCGGATAGCCCAGAGCAGGACCTGCAATAGACTGAAAAATATGAACTTTGGGAAGGGGGGAAGCCTTGAAGCCTTGCTCCTCCTTGACTGGAAGAGCAACTGATAGACAGATAGTTTTGTCAACTAGCCAAAAACCGCCCTGCATTTCGCTCAGTGAAGTCCTTCGCGGGAGAGGCTCCTTCCCAATTAGATGATAAGCATTTCTTCTGCAAGGTCTAGCCAGCACCCTGCATCACGCACGCGTTCTTACTGCCTCGTAGCAATTCTCTCACAGCCTTTGAGGGCAGCCTGAGGCATCGGTGATAATCCAGAGCTGATTGCGGATGTGAAAAATCGTCTCTTTTCATTTTCTCGTTACGTTCTAACAATCTTCTCCCTCCTCCTCGCCCCCTCTTGTGAAATACAGCATGGTTTATTGTGGGCTGCAGGCTCAGCAGTGGAGAGCGCACACAGGTTTCCACCACTGCGGGCAAATCTCTCCTGCCCTCTGAACTGCTAGGTTAAGCTCTCAGCTAACTCCTAGAGTTGTTCTTTCCAGCAGATTTTGCATTTCTGTCGTGGAAATACCTGTTTGGGGGATCTCGTGTTAGTTTTGACCCAGAATAACACAACCCAGAATAACATAAAATGGTAAAGGCAGTTTGGGATTGCTGAGCACCCTTAGAAAGAGTGAGATTCTTTGTCACGTTTTCACATGTACATTCCTTGTCTGTGTTTTAACTATTCAGACTGAAATTTTATGTGCTGGCTATCAATTTCGTTTTACAGGTAAAATGATTGAAATCACTTCCAAGAATGAGGCCTGGGAAAATATCCATGCCAGGCCCATGAAAGTCTGCCCAGACTTCAGTTTATTTAGGATTATATGTATCTCAGATTTGCAAAGGGTAACTTCCGTGACTTCAGCTGTGGCTGCAAACACTCTAAATCACACCTGGAATCAAGTCAGGAGAGACAGTCAGCACAGAAAGTAGGGTGAAGAACTAACAAGCGCCTAAAACTAGTTGGATTAAGAGACCTGTCCAGCATCCCATACGTATTTCTTGACAAAAGCAAGGATAGGATCTAACTCTGGCTGAAACCCAGCTGCCTTAACCATCAGACTTGCTTCAATCCCTTTGCCTTGCGTCTTCTGAATTTTGCAACAAGCAAGGCAAAGTCCTACATGCAACAGGTCCTTCAGGTACGCAACGCTGCCTGCGCAGCAGAGCAGCTGGGAGAAAAGTGCGGTATCGTGTAACTGGAGATTGCGTCAGGACACACAAGGATACGTGAGACAGATTCAGGTTGCACAAGCAGCCTAAATATTTACATTCCCAAAGGTCTTAGTGCTTGATTTGTTTAATTTTATCATCTTAACAATGCCTTTTAAGACAGGGCTGCTGTAATTGCCCCTGGGTATTTAGCAACTAGATGGTATATATGAGCTAGCCACAACTTGCAAAGAGCAAGCCAGTGACCTTCTGTGTATTTAAACGAGGATATGGCAACTCTATATATTTCTCCCAACACTCAGGTAATTAATGCACTCAGATTCAGAAATCCTCCTTTTCAATCCCCTTTCCTCCTGTCGCGCATCTTTATTCCAGCTTAAGCTGCACCTCTTCTCGCCCTGTTTCTCAGTAAAAGCAGGCAAGAAATCTCTTGGTCTCTCTCAGAGGAACTTCCAGCCAACATCCACGGAAGTCTTCATGCGATTAACGCAAAAAGAATTTGGCCATCAGATTCAAGCCTTCTTTGGGCTAGGACCTCAAAACATTTTGACTCAAATAATTCCTTATTTTCAACTGTAAGTTTATAGTTGTCACGGCAGTATCACAGAACACTAACAGCAGGAGCAGGACAATATTCGAGTTTCATGTAGGCAGAGTGTTCACCTTATCTTTCTTTTATAAAGCATTTGACCTAAACATTTCTTTCCCAACAAGACGTTGAAGTCTCCACAAGTGCTGGGCAGACATTGCCTTTGGGATGCTCCTGAAACTGCAGCTGACTCTCTGATGTACTCCAGTGGTCTCTCCATAAAAGCTGAGCCTGTCTTTTAGTTTACAACCAATTTTTCCAGAATACTTTGTCAGTGAAGAACATCAGACTGTCTTGAAAATGGCAAAACAGACACAGGCATGTATGAAACAATCTAGCTGTAAATTTGGAGTATATTGATTCAGAAGTTCAGGAAATACAGCTTCCAACTCTCCAAAATGATCTTAGCTTCTTACGCTTTCTTGTTATGCTGTGGTGGGAATAACAAATGCCTGTGGTCTATGTAAGTCACGGGTTGTAGGACCTGATGGCTCAAAGCAGATTCCAAAGCCAAGAATATTTGGAAGTCTTAATGTTTAAAGGTTATTAGACTTCCCAAGCTTGCAATGTGCTGGAGAGGAACTGAAACAGACAGGTTTGGAGACAGCGCAAAGACCAGCAAGCTATTTCTGTGTCAGTCTATCTTCATCGGAAAATCCAGCACCAGTGAATCATTTTTTGGGGACGAAAGCAAAGCGCCTGTGCTATCTTTAACACAACGAGAAAGACAAACGCCCAAGCATCTTCAAAGCACTACAGGAGTAAGTATAGCCGGACAGATCTGCATGGGAACCAGACCACTGGTGCCACTCTGCCCACTCCCAGACTGCTAAAAAAGAAGCCAAGTGGGTGCCTGCTGTCTGCCACATTTGCAGCAAGACACACTTTCGACAGCACTGAAATATGCTCCATGGTGCAAGCAACTGGTGTGGTTTCAGGAAACGCTGGTCAGATGTCTACTTGAGACCATATGTGCTTTGGGTGCAGCCAGCAGCATGACGCAGCAGCAGCGTTTCCGGCCTACTCTGTGGTTAGGTTTGGCATCTGTTGCGGTATTTTCAGGAAATAATGTGGCAGCTCTCGAAGGCATCTTCTGTCTCCTCAGAGAGCGCCCCGGGAACCTCTGAAGGTGCTCTACAGGCAAGAGTGAAGGGAGCCCGTAGCAGACAGGCGTTCTCTGTGCCAAAACTTCCCAGGGTCACACCACGCAAGATTACAGAGATCTTTTTAGACTCTCCTCTTCTGGTCCGCACCAACACTAGAGGCCACAGTTTAACAGGGTAATACTGCATTTGGGGACACTGACTCATTGTACCCCTGGGGAGTAAGCTTGTTAGATGTCCAAGTTTGCTCCCGACTACCAGGTATTCAGGCTGCTGCTGCCCCAAAAGCAAACATCATTGCAGACAGCAGCATGTATGAACAGAGTCACTGTGAGTCAGCTCTTTACAAATCTCATGCCCTATGCTCATTTCCACCAGAAAAACAGGGGAAGCCACTGGCTCCCAGTCAAGTCCAGAGCACCTGGAAGAGGAATGCAACGCAGCATGGGCAACCTATGCTTCCAGCTGATGCCACGCAGCTGAACATAAATGAGAGAAACGGGCCCACAACGTGGGAACCATTTGAGAGACCACAACTCCAGAAGCTGGCAGCACTGCTGGAGGAGGTGTGGGCAGGGAAGAGGAGGATGGTCCTGCCCAGTGCCCCCATTTCTCTTATTTCCACAGCTGAAGGTCAGTAGCAGGCAGCAGGAGGGGAGAAGGGACAGGCACCCTTGCACCAGGCCCGATCTGACAGAGCGGGGGGACTCTGCTGGCTCTGGGGTGAAGACAGGCTGCAGCAGACACACCACAGGCCCACAGCAGGCACCAGACCTCCAGCAGAAGGACAGGGGACCTCAGGGAGGAGGAAAGGAAAGGCAAGAGGGGCAATGGCGCGCAACAGAACAAGGTGCTGGGCAGAGCAAAGGACAGCAGGTCAATAATGAGCAAAATATAACAGCAGCTTCCCTCAGAGGCAGTATGAGGTAGAGACCACAATGGCACTACCCCTCCCCACCCCACTGTCACTAGGCAATGGACCCCCACCAGGGCTGCGGCCCTTATATAGTGCGGGCTGCTCCCGGCATGCTCTGGGGCAGGGACGGTTGCCCCCCCTTCCTCATGAGCGCATGCGCAGGGGGCTCCGCTGAGGCAGGAGGGATGATGCGCATGCGCAGTATCACGCCATGCCCACCAAGGGCATTGACTCTCCGCAGCCTCGCGGGGCTTGGTGCGCCTGCGCACTGGCCCCCTCCCACCGAGCCGCTTTCACGCATGCGCAGAGGCCCTCCGCGGCTGCGCAGTGCGTCCCTCCCCCCCCCGGCCCCGCGGCGTCCGCGCGCAGGCGCAGTGGCGCGGCGCCCATTGCATCCTTTCGCGGGGCAGCAGCGCCGCGCCTGGGGCGGCAGCGCCCGGCTCGGTGCGGAGCGACGGAGCGGCAGCAGGAGGAGGAAGAAGAAGAAGAAGAAGAAGACGAGAAGGAGAAGGAAGAGGAGGGGGGCGGCAGGGTGGCCGGGAGCAGGGCGGCTCCGCCGCGCCCCGCCGGAGGTAGGAGCTCGGCGCCGGGCCCCCCCCCCCCCCCCCGCCCCTGTGTGGCGCAGCGGGGGGCTGAGGGGGGACGCACAAAATGGCGGCGTGCGGGGGCGGCCGCCCCGCTGCTGCCCCACCGCGGCGGGGGCCGCCGGGGCCCGGGGGGGGTAACGCTGCTCGGCAGCGCCCGCTCGCTGCGTGCGCCGTTGGCTGGCGGCGGGGCCCCGCAGCGCAGTGCGGGCGCTGCAGGCCGCGGGGGCTCGGAGCCGCGGCGGCGGCGGCGGCGTTCACGGCCTGACCGTGCCGCCGCCGCGGGAACCGGCCGGGCCCCGCTCTGCTGGGCGCCGCAGACAGGCGGGACCGGGCGTGCCCTGCCCCGGCGACCTTACAGCCCAGTGGCAACACAAAAGATGTGCGAACAGGCGCTTGTAAACATTGACGTAACATTCGTCTGCACCAAAGCTGTGCTCTTAACGCCCCAGCAGTGTGCGTATTGACTTAATGAGTTTGGTAGCACAGCGTGCGGTTTCCTCAGTTTCTTAGCCTCTGTGTTCAGTCGGAGAAATGCGTTATTGGCTTTCTTACTAATTTTTACCTTTGCTCTGTATCAAGTTGTGTTTCAGCGAAAGCTCAAATCTTTAATTATATCCATAAATCCTGCACTTTAAAACAAATTAAAGCAAAGTTACCTCACAGTTGGTGAATACCTATTTTGGCTTTAAAACTGATTATTAAATGAAGTAGTTTTCTCTCTAGTTAAGAGATTGGTTATGATCATCACATCTTTCAAGACTTCGGAACACAGATGTGCCTTCTAGCACCTCATTTTTATTCATAGGGGGTAGAAACCTCGCTTTCCCATTTCCTCCTCTTGTGACTAGTGTCTTGACTTTGAGGAAGATAGCATTTGAGCTGGATGGGTCGAAATAACTGAAACAAGAACAAAAATTGCTTTCACCCAAGGAAGAGCACTTTAGCATAGTTTAGTTAGTAGTGCTTACCCAGTAACTTACACAATTTGGAGATTTGATTTTTTTTTTTTGAAGCTTAGGTACATACTGTAGTATAGTTAGTATAGGTGTTCAATTGTAATTTTAATAAAGTATTGTAATATAGGCTGCTAAATTTTTAAAATGTATTTTTTATATGATTATTTAAAACAAAATAATTGATTAAAATGTATTGCATTAAAAAAATTGGCTTATATCCATCCTGGTTTATAGCCCAGAATAGCTGTTTAAATCTGTGTTCATTTCTGCATTATGCTCTTGTCTCTGGTATATGATCGTTCGTTAGGCGTATAAAATCCTAAATTATAAATGTGCTGTAAGTTCTTGAAGAGAGTGGATACAAAAGTGAGGTAATTATTTTCCCTATTGAGAAGACACTTCTCAAAGGCCGCAAGTGTGTTTAATTGCACTTTTTCCTCATTTTTTAAAAAATATATCTGCCAGAACTAAGAACAATCATGCTGGCTTGAAGAGTGGAGAGCACAAGAGACTAGACTGCTCTCACTTCAACTTCTATGACGACTGGTAGAACTAAGTAATGTTTATGGAAGGGTGGAGTTTCAAGCGGTTACAAAACTTGCTGCTCTTGACTATGCCACTGGATTCTTTTTTCTCCCCTCTTCTGCTTTCAGTGTCTCTTGCAATTTGATTTGGGGCTGAGTTCAGTGGAACTTCCAAAGCGTTATGAGTCTATTAGTTTTTACCAAACTATTAGTTCTTACAAACTCAGAGCTCTTCTGTGTATGAAACAGGAAGGACATTGAGACGTTTTTGCAATATTTCATGTTTAAAGGTAAATACAATGCTTTGTTATGTCTTTGCCATCAAGTTAAATCATCTTTTTTTTTTTCTTTTTTTAAACAAGTTTTAGGTAGACTTATTAGTTTTGGCTCTTTATTTAGGACCCTCTCGGGCACATCTTCACATCAGGTGTGCAGAGCTCCGTATGCCTCAGGAGTCATTGTATGTGTATGAATGTCTGTACATATGGAACAGTGTGCAGGATTTGGGCTGTTCTAAAAGTTGATGTGGAAAGTGAAAATTGAAAAAGGGTAGTAGATTTCTGCTGCTAATACTCTGTAAAGGTGCTGAAATGCCTTTTTTTGGTCTTGTTTTCAGAACTGCTTGCCAAAAGGCTTTGATTTGTGTGCATGTGTCTGTATATAAGCTTGGTGCACTGAACTTGATTAACACTAGAGTAGAATCTTTTTGGAATATTTCAGTGAAGTGTGTTACTACGTATATACCAAATTTGGTTTACATTTAAGATACTTTAACTCCTGTTACATTTTTAAAAAATGCTTTCATATTTGAGATGGTTATGTAATGGTTTCTGACTGTCTTACTAATGCTTAACATTAATTTCATGTTTAGTTCACACAACTGAATAGTTTTATGTGTCAGGTCTATGTAATCAGTTCATATATGCTTGTATATGTAGATCAGTCACTTCTGATTTTGACTAGACATAAAGTTGGGGGCAGAACTTAGGGACAATTGCTTTGAATTAGAACATTCTGAGCAGCCTATCTTGTGTTGTGGTTGTATAGTTTTAAGGCAGGAATTAACAATCTAATTTTCTGTCACTGAATTAAGTCTCAGGCAGTATGAGCAAATATTAGTGACTGCAAGGGCAGTGACTGTTAATTAGCCACTTTTATAGCCAGTGAGTGATAAACTTGTCCATTAACTATCCTTTAACAGTGATCTGCTCCATGTGTAAGATTTTTTCCCCTGTATTACCAAAGAGAAAAATATAGAGGCAGAAGCTAATTGTGAGTTAGGACTTCAGATTTCTGCAGTCTTTTTCTTGAATTTGTTCTGTTAGTAGATTTTTGCTTTTTGGGTGGTGGTTGCTGGGTATTGAGAGGATGCTTGAGATGTATGTAATACAATTTTATTTATTTTTTTAACAAAAGTAGCTTGTTTCATAAGTTCTTGCAAGTACGGAGGAAAGCAAGGAACTAATCATCTGATTTGATTTTCAAGCTGCCATAATACATGTAGTTAATTTGGTATTTCTAGAGCAGAAGACTGACTTATATCTAACTTGGATTTCTCTTATTTGGTGTATATAATTTGTGTTGATTCTTTTAATGTAGTCAGACTAGCAGGGATTGAGAGTTCTAATTTAGATACAGTTTGCTTAATGCTTTATGTGCTACTGGATTTTCAAGAAGGAGATCGAGGTGTTGTGGTAATGGCTTGCTTTAGTTTTTGTTCTGTTGGTGTCTTGCATATAACGTGTGCCTCATGTTTCATGTTCAAATTGCATGAAATAGGTATGATCCAAATTTACATTGCTGTCAGTGCAAACAGTATTCTCCTTATTTATATTTTGGGGTTCTCTGGCTTGCCATTGCTCTTATGTGTAGTGAAAATGTTGGCTGTGGGTGACTGCTTAATTAGCAACAGTATTTGTCTCTGCAATGTACTTGGTTTCCCAAAAAGTCATTATATTACAATCTAATCTTTACATGACTGCTCTGTGATTTGCCCACAGCTGGATAAATTTAGTCCTGTTTATAGAGACAAATAAGCAGAAAACTATGCTTTCATTGATTTTGGTAGACTCCATCTTCAAATAAAGCCTTCTCTTGTGACTAGAGAAAACAACTTTCATATTCTTAATAAGGTAGCATTGCCAAACCTTTAACTTAAGCCTCCTATTTTGTTGACTGTTTTTTGTATTGCACAACTGATTTAAAGGTGCTTTTATTGTTGATAGACAGCTGACCACTGAAATAGCACAGCTTCAGGACGTATGTAGTCCCCCCACCCCAACACTAAGAGCTTGAACTCAGCAATATTGCTGGTCAGTGCTGTATTTCCCTTTTTCTGTTCGCTGAATTTCTCATATTTGCATCAAATCTCCTGATCAACAGTGCTGCAAATACATGTTACTATGACTGCAGCTTCCTGTACCTTTAGCAGAGAGTTTATTCTGCATATCTATACTGGCTTGACTCCAGATTTAGTAATTTGTCTTAAAGTTTAGTAAATTGTCAGCTTTGTTAAGATCCCTGTCTGGGTCACTTTGGGCGGGCAGCTTTAGCCTTGCACAAAGAGACTCCGGAAGCAGGATATTTAAAGCTTGAAAATGTAAAACAGTTATTTATTGCTAATATGTACAAAGGTTGGCAATAGTTTATTAAGTCCTAGTCTAAGCATTAGTATGCTCACTACTCCCATTAAGACAACCAAAGAGTATTTACTGACCAGCTGGGCATCAGGAGGAGAAAGCTTGGTCTCCGCTATTCCCTGAAAGGGATCCTCAGCGTTGTTAGGTTCATCTACTGAATCCATCAAAACCACCTCCCTGCTTTTTGTTGTTGTTGTTGTTTTTTTCCTTTATGATTTAAAATTGTTCTGTGTTGGTGTTTGTTCTGTTGAATCCTTGAGCTACAGATGGTATCAGTCTCAACAATTCTATCTCTCTCTGTAATTTTTCCTTTTTTATCTCTCTACAGACTTTATCAGAACTCTTTCTTGCAGCTTAGCAGTTTTCTCACCAGTATGGCCAAGGTTATGCAGCTGGGCCATACCAGAGCTGGGCCTTGGATCCTTGAAACACAGGCAACTGAACCTGTAGAAGGGGAGGAAGATTACAGAGTTGGTTACAGGGAGAGAGGGTAACAGCTTGTTCTAGCCGTATTCTCAAACCAGGGAAGGTGCAACACCATTACATACTCACCACATGAGCAAATATAGTAGCTAAGGCCCTCCAGCATGAAAGTAGGTAGCCAGAACTTTTGATTTATCCATCTGGATTGGGGAACTTTGCAAAATGGACTGATGGAGTTGAACAGAAAGCAAGAAAAGTATCATTTGGCTTTTTTATGTTACTCTGAAATTTTGAGTTTCAAGGACTAACTTTTCCAGGGGCCAGGTAAGCACATTCCTCTTTGGGGAATTTCACCTAGTTTTCATTTGCTTATGATTAAGCATCAGCAAGGTCCTTGGTCAGTCCTATAAGAGATTCTAATCAGGATGTCACTGCACCAGGAAAAATAGTCTAGAAGTTTGCAAGGACACCCCAAACGAAGCCTCTTTCAAAGAGGAAGTTGAAAATCTGGCCTTCAAATGTCCAGACTATTGTTTTCTGAAGTGGCTTAATCTTGGAATTGCTTAATCTTTCAATTGTCATTTCCAGCATTTTTTTCAGAAAGATCTGTCATGAGACCTAGCTGTTTAAGGTTTCATTGCTCACTTAACTGCTATACAACTGCTTACTGGATGCAAGAGGATAACTGGAGCATACGACTTGCGCAGTAAAGAATGCAATTTAAACATTTGGCTTCTATTTCCTATGATTCGAGATGTAGTTAGGGCCAGTTGACAAGGTAACTAATTTCTTAGACATATCATCTCAAATATGTTGGCCTTATTTCAGGCCTTACTAAAGTCCTGAATGCTGTTTCATTGTGGATAGGTTTCAGAGTATTAAGAACTGTAGAGCACAAATAAGGACGCTTTTTAAAATTTGGGCTTTGAGGTTACTTTGCTTATGTTTTGAATATTTTCATGAACTAGCCTTTTGATCGCAGAAATCTTGAAGCTGTATTTTGTATTTCTGCAATTGTTCATGGTGATGGAGAACCTAAAAGTCTTACTTTTAGAGATAAATTATTCCTATCTGCTATCTTATTTTGCTGACCCAGGAAAGGAATTTTAAATGCTAGAGTGACATGTCTCTTCTGTTTACCTGAAGAAACTCTCGGTCTATATTTTCTGAAACCATAGCTACTGAGAAAGTGTATCTCATGGTCCTAATGCTCAGGGATATCCTCTTCTGAAGTTTTTTTTTTAAATATTTTTGGAGAGTAAGTTAGAAGGCCCAGTGTAACTGTATTCTGAAGAGACTGCAGCCTTTTGTGGGTTGTTGCTGAGAAAAATCTCCATTTCACTGTTTTACTTAGTTAACATCCCAGACAAACAACGTTAGAACCCTGGTAAACTGTTAACTGAAGAAAGTTTCAGGACTTGGAGAAATTACATTAATTTATAGTACAGGATCTGTAATACTGAGTATTAATTATCAAGTATTGGGTACTGTTGGACACAGGATATGGGACCTCTGGTCTGGTTCAGTAAGGCCAATTTTGTGTTTTTAATACCCTAAATGGAAGATGTTTTTCTTAATTTTGGAGTACTATTGCTAAAACATAAACTGGGAAAAAGTTATCCGCAAGTTTAGATGTAGAATATTCACTGAAAAGCAAAACAAAACTAATCTGCTCTGCTGAATAGGTTATTCCAGTAGTGCGCTGTGGGGTAAAGTGGGTGTATACTCAGAATATATTCCCTGTTGAATATGACTGTATACATTAGGAGTTTTCTGGAGTGACAGTTGTCATAAAACAAAAGACATATCATGAACTTCTGATATCAGACAAACAACACAATATGTTGTTTGGCTTTTTCTGCTTCTTCCCAGATCATCATCTATGTTAATTATCTTCAAACTCTGAAAAGAGGTTTGCAGAGCCATATCACTTGTTTGTGGTAGAAGATACTGGCGTGGGAGCACAACTGTTCACAACACACTGATTAACAATGGTTTATAGTGCCTGGAAATCACTACTTTAGTGGTCAGAATTCCTCCTAATCAAGCTCTGGTTTGCCTCTGAACAAATCCCCTGGGAAATTCCTAATCCACTGAATTAAGGTTCAGTTTGCACAACCGCATGCTAATTTTTTAAATGTTCTCTACTAATGTATTCTTGATTTTGTTATGGGTGGCTTTGATACCATTCTCTTAAGCTGTCCCAGCTACTTCCCAGATTAATGTGACGAGAGGTTTTTTTTTGAGAGTTGTAGAGAAGAATAACTTTGAAAGCCAAGAGATTACTTTGTGAATGTTTGCATAATAATCTGTTTAGAAATATTCTAAAATAAATTTGGTCTAACATGCAGGTACCATTTGCATATGATTAATTAGTTTCAGGAAGAAGGGATATTGGGTAAGCAGTCCTGGATGAGAGGCAGATTAGTTCTGTGATTGTCGTCTGATGGGAATCTTCCCTTTATGATGACTTCCAATGTTTTTGTAGTGGAGAGGAGATGTAAAGCTTCTGTAGCTACTGTTTCTCCTTGGACTAACTTCAGTTTTTACTTAGCTAAAATAATTACCAATGGAACTTACAGAACTGCTTAACATACGGGTAGTGACAAAATACAGAAATTGATCCTTTAAAATGGAAACTCCTGCTTGTGTGTGGTTCACAGTTTTCAAGTTATAGCTTTGTTTATTTGTTGTCTTTTGAACTGTGGTTCTCAAACTTAAGAACTTTAATCTTTACAAATTACAAACGTGAGAGAGGCACATCCATTTACTTGAAAAAAATTTTTTTAGACTCAACTTGAATGAGCTTCGAACCTCAACGCTCCTGAAATACAGTATGCAAGCTTAAAAACATCTATGAATGTCTACAAGCTGTATTATACTTAGTGAAAATCTGCTAGTAAAGCTCATTGAAACCTAATGTGTTGCTGTAAGAAAGAATGGAACCAGCGGATTATCCAGTTTCAGGAGGCTGCAGGCTGATAAGGGTGTAGATTAAGGACTTCTTGGGTCCTTCTGACCCTCCTGATTGTGCAATTTTGGAGTGTTGTAAATGCAGGCAGAACTGTGCAGATGAGGTATCTTGCTTTGAAAGAGCTCATAAAGTCTGTGGGTCTACATCAAGAACATGTTTCTGAAGCTCTGTAGTATTTCATGTTTCGTTAGTCTGGGCATCACTTTACCTTTCTTCTATCTGTATTTATACATTCTTTTATCACCTTACAGGACTGAGTTCCAAGTGGTTTCACCTGAAATAAAAGATGGTAGTTTCCATTGCCATTGTGCGTGTTTTATTCTGGAACGTGGATGGTTTCAGTTTTTAGATGATTTTACACCTTTCTATTTAAAGTTGTTTCAATATAAGATCTTCCCTATAACAGCTGGGAAATAGAAATTTTCTAGCCACAAAATTCGAATATCCATTTGTCACACCCTTTGAATACTTTCAGAGCATAGTAGCTTACCCATGAGAATAGTCATGGGAGTGTCTGTTCTGAAAACTTATCTGCTGCCTTCAAATTGATTCCACAATGACTTAACATTCAAGTTGTAACTGTTTTGAATTTTCTACATAATGATTTCACTTATAATTCATACTTGGTAAACATTTGGAGACGTTTTTAATACTTTGGCCTACTGCTCATAAAATAGCTCTAAATTCAAAGAAATCTAAACAGTATTGTCACTAAGAACTAAAATCTCAGTTTTTTAGAAAATACTATAGAAAAATACAACAACTGGATACATTATCTGTGACACTGAACTTGTTTGGTAAAATTATCTAGTGGATAAGATTTTATGCAGCAAAAGAAAATGGTCTTGTTGAACAGATTTTCAAATTCGAAAGTATCATTTAAAGCTGTCATTGAAATATGGTTTTATGACTTCATGTGTTTTTCTCACTGGCTATAGAATCCGCTACGTAAAGTAGGTGAAAAGATAAAATAATCTAATACTTGTCTTTTAACTTTCAGCTTTGTGTTATTCTTGGAAAGTTTCGCACCACTTGTGAATTCCTTGAACCTTGGCATTGCAAGCCCACTTCTGTTGGGCCCTCCTCCTTTACAGCTTGCACAAATTAAGACACAGTTGGCTCTTCAGCAATTGACCTCAGTTGCTACAAACAGTTCTGCACCTCCTTATGCTTTGTTAAATCAGGCATTTCTGAAAATCGCGATGTTTAGCCCTAGAGGAACTTTACCTCAGAGGCCAAGAGGACCTAATCCACCTGGCGCAAAACCTCAAGGATCCTTTAGGGGAGGGGGTACGGCAGGTCTTCAGAGAAAACCCGCACCTGGAACGCCTCAAGGAATGTCACAGAGATTTTCAGGACAGGAGACGTTTCAGTGGACAGGATCACAGAGGACAAACGTTCAGGTAACTCAGCACAGAACTGATCCAAGGCAGGTAAAAGAGAAGACAAACCTACACCAAGAGCAAAAGGGAGAAGGTCGTACAAGTCGCTGGGATAGTAGCCCCTGCTCAGCTGGTGGGACAACTGGGCAAAAGCCATCTGCTTCAGCACGGATCACAGAGCAGAATTCAAATGTCCAGAACCGTTATACAACAGAAAGTGCTTCCAGTATTTTAGCAAGTTTTGGGCTGTCCAATGAAGATTTGGAAGAACTTAGTCGCTATCCAGATGACCAGTTAACGCCTGAGAACATGCCACTAATCCTGAGAGAGATAAGGATTCGTAAAATGGGTCGTCCATTATCTGGTTTACATTCTCGGAGCAGAGGAAAAGAAACGATTGGTGGTACAAGTGGTCCAGCAGTCAAGAGTAAAGTGATTGATTATGGTCACGCGAGCAAATACGGTTACACTGAAGATCCTCTTGAAGTGCGTGTTTATAATCCTGAAGTACCAACTGAAGATCCTCTTGAAGTGCGTGTCTATAATCCCGAAGTATCGAGTGGAGAGAACAGAGAAGACTTCCAGCGAGATCAGAATATGTCAATGGGCGTCCCACAGTCTAGTGTGACATGTAACCCAGTGTTTCCAGTTGAGGAATTAATAAAACAGATGGGTTTCCAGAATGAGTCATCAAATAGTCGGTCATTTTTTCCATCTGAGACTACAGGGAAGGTGTCCGGATTGTGTGCAACACCTACCGGACTCCCAGTGGTGAAATCTGTATCCCAGCCTGCGGTACCGCCTGTCATACCACCTATGATGCCACCTATAATGCCACCCTTGGCACAGCCTATGATGCCACCTGTTATGCCACCTCTTGTCCAACAGTCTGTGACCCAACATGTAATGCCACCTCTGACCCAGCCACCCTTTTCAGCTGAACTTCTTGCAGCTGTAAGCCAGCATGAAAGAATTCAGCATGAATCTGGGACAAGCCAGTCCAGTGCACAGAGTGGCTCAGTAGCAGGACAGAAGCCCTTCCAGACACAGGCTGAAGGGCCAATTAAATCTCCTTTTGGTATTGTGAAAGCATCTTGGCTTCCAGTGTTTCCACAGCCTGATGCCCAGAAGATAAAAAGATTGCCCACTCCCTCGATGATGAACGACTACTATGCTACATCTCCAAGAATATTTCCACATATGTGTTCTCTGTGTAACATTGAATGCACTCATATGAAGGTGAGTGGCTTTCAAAGATTATTGCATAAACTTGTGCTCAGCATCTTACCTTCTGCAGCGTTCTGTGAACTAATTTTTCTGTTGTGCATTAAATGAGTTGTGATACTGTGCTCCCGTTTGAGTGCCTACATGCAAGTCTTAAAATACTAGAAATGATGCTAGTAAATATTTATAACTTTGCTGCACAGCCTGTTCTGTTTGTAATTTTATTTCAAAGTTGCCATGCACATTGGTTAGTCTTTCATGTTAAAAAAAATGATTCGCATTTCTGCACTGGATTTAAAATGACAAAACAAACTCTATCAGTGGAGTAAAATACTGACATTGTTCGGGTGACCAAAAAGGGTGCAAAAATTTTATGCTGAATCTTATGAGTGTAGATGAGATTTTCATGTATTCAGCCCCACTCCCGTGAAGTCTTCGTTAAAACAAAGCAGCCTATTTATCTGCAAAAATTTAATCTTCCAAATGTGGTCTATGTGACGCTGATTATTCTAGAGACTAAAGACTATCTGTGAGGGATACACAAAATGCTTTTATTCATCTGAGCAAGTTTTTGGCTATGAAGTAAATAACAGTTTCAGAACTTGAAGAAAGAAAAGGAAGGAATTAGTGAATATTGGGAAAGAGAAAAGCATTTTGAAAGCTGTAGATTTTTCTTGAAAGACCTAGGCTTGATATGTCAAAAATACCGGAGAATATAATTAAAAAAATGAATAATTCATTATTAGTTTCATGTGTTTAAAGTAGTCTTCGCCAAATGTGGAGAACTTGGAGAGAGTCTTTTCCCCCCCCCCCCTCAATATGGCAAAATTATGTAAGATTTCTAGATGCTCTTCATGCTGTATATTAAAAAAGTGAGTGAACAGTTAAGATGGTGACAGCTGGATTAGAGGTTTGAGTAAAAATACATTCTTAAGTACTTTTACACTGGACGTGGGTTTGTGTTAATATATTTTTCCAAAGTATTTTGTCTAATTAATTTATTTAAATGTGAATTATTCAGTAGCTTGCTTACTGGTGCTTTCTAAAATTAGGTAAATATTTTTACTAAAAATACTTATTGAAGAAACAGCTATGAATTTTTGTGGGGAGATTGAGGGCTATAACTTCTACTTGTCCTAATACCACTACAGTGTAGCATGTGTGCTCCAGGCTCTCTGATCCGATTGCAGCTACACAACCTTTTCTCCCTGTCATGACTGCTTCTAGCTCTGGCATATATTAACTTTAATCTGAAAACTATTTTTTTTGTTGTTCATGTACACCTGTTATGAGTAGACAGTTCAGACTTTCTTGAGGCTTCATGGGCAAGCCATATTTAGATGACTGTTACAAAATAACCAGAAGAATTAGGGTGTGGATTTTATTTATTTATTTATTTTACTGCAAAGAATAACCTTTCTTCAGGAAGTGTTAGTCTTGTGTATTTGTGAGTTCTAAAGAATGGAAAATTCCTTTTGCTTTCACTTTTACAGTTTGACTTTATAAATAAAGGTATTGTCCTCTCTGTCTCAGTTGCATGGTTAAAGATGTTCTAGGCATTCGTTTTTTTGTCTTTAAAGTTTTGCTGAGTGTTATAAAGGGAAGCATGTGAAACAGCACCTACGATTTGGAAAAGAAATGATGGGGAAATGATACAGCAGAAATCTATAAAATCACGAGTGGCATGAGGAGGGTGGATAGGAAATAATTCTTGCATAGAGCTTAGGTGCTATTTACCACAATGTTATGGAATCTTAGTTTGGAAATAACTGGACAAATGCGAAGAAGAAAATCCTTCAAAGGCTGTGCAAAGACCTCTCAGATGGCTTAAGAAGTCCCTGATCAGCAGATGGTTGGAGACTGGGAGTATATTCTGGAGACGTGTCTCTGCCTTGTTATATTCTTCCCTAGCCATCCACCGTTGCATGCTGTTGGAGAAGAAATACTAAGTAAGCTAGATGGACCTTTGGTCTACCCTGGCGCTCCTGTGGATGAACTGGATCTTCAGAGTTGTTTTTAGATCAAAATGATTAGACAGGATAAATTCTGGTGTGCAGTGCCAAGCTGTAAAAGGGCTTTTGGGATGCTGTGATATGAACAGCTGCCTTTGTAACGTGGCAAATTGGAAAGACTTAACACGTTGTGAAGAAAGTAGACAAGCGAGGAGGATAGCTCAGGATGAAAACAGATGATGAGTTATGAAGAGGATGAAAGATGTCAAATGAGGAAAATCTTGGCTTTATCTAACTGCAGAAGAGGTTGGACATCCGACAGACTTAAGTTTCAGTGTTGTTAAAATGATAGATTTCAAGTTCAGATTATTCATGGTGATTAGCTGTTTTTTTGTAGGTTCTTTTAATTCAGTTTTGCACAGAATTATAAACTCATCTAGGATTCCGTTTTCTTGCCAAGGTTGAAGCAGAAGCTGCACTACCCTGTTGGAAGAGAATTGAAATATGCTAACTGAAGTTATTTTAATAAAATCACAGAATTACGGCTGGATGCGAGACCCAACTGCTACTCCTGGATAGTCTGCCTCTGGATCTTCCGTGACCATTAGTGGCTAAAGCTTCGTATTTGCACCATCTGAAATATTTTCCCCTTACTCTTTCGGCTTGCCTCTCCCGTAGCTGCAGTGGAACACTGGCTCAATTTTGACTTGGAGTGAAAAATGCTTCTGCTGTTCCCCAAAGCATCCAATGGGTTCTCCCTGTAGGTCTTTCTTTTAAAGTATTTAACTTTGCTTAATTAATGAGGTTGGATGAAATCAAAGCTGAAGATGGCCTTGAGATTTTTGCAATATATAGAAACTTAATATTCTGTTTTGAGTGTCGTACAGCTAAGCACATACATATTCTAGTTCTTTTATAATCTGAAAAGAATCCTGAACGCCTCCTTTGACTGCTATTTATATGTATTTGAAGTTTTTTGATAATACATTGTTCAGAAGTCAAAAGTTATAGTATCTTGCATCTGTGTGGCATAGCTATTGTAGGTCTGGCTTTGAAAAACATATATATTTTTTTAAAGCTTTGAAACTTTTTTGTAAGGCGTAGGTACAATCATCCTGTGAAATGCTATGTGGCAGTATAGCAGCTTCATAAAAGCCTTTTGCTCTAGCACAGAATGTGAAGAATACTGTAGCTGTTTCATGTAATGGACTTCAGAAAGACACTGATTTCTCTTTCCACCAAAACTGCCTGTTGGATCCTTGGCAGTAGGTGGCCAGAGCCTTGACTGTTTGAAGGTGCCCCTGGCACCACGGTTCGTTCTTAAGTTGTGCTGAGGTTTGGTTCAGAACTGAACTGAGAGAAGTGCTGCCTATTGAATCGGCAGCACGGCTTCCGTCTTGGTTATCTGGGGTCCTTCAATCAAGTGTCAGCTCTAACACAACGTATAGCTTTCTAAAATCTTGTAGATATGTGGTAAGTGATGATTACCATGAACTTGTAAGCCAGTTATTGGAGCAGCATCAAACATGAATGGTGCAAGTAGATTTGTGCTTATTTTTATCTCATGCCAGGAACCCCCTTGCTTTTTGTAGCTTTGCCAGGGATAGCTGTGCACAGTAATGTGTTACAAAAAAAGGTATAGTCAAGAAGGTGTGTTTTTAAAACTGTTAAAAATTAATTTGGAAAATTTATTGACACTGAGATGACTTACTGATCTGGAAGGTGTTCTTCTTTCTCATCCAAAATCTGTGCATTTGTTTTCTGCAACCTTTTCTCAGGGAAAAGTTATTTTGTCCTGAGTTAAATGGAATCTCAACTCA
Organism: Apteryx mantelli; assembly: GCF_036417845.1. Lineage (NCBI taxonomy): Eukaryota > Metazoa > Chordata > Aves > Apterygiformes > Apterygidae > Apteryx > Apteryx mantelli. The sequence continues at coordinate 87,106,078 of NC_089982.1, read as the reverse complement.
GTGTTATCTTCTTTCAAATATATTCATATTTTTCTGAATGAGAAATTCTTTTCTATTACAAAAAACATCGACATACTAAAACACTTTATGAACACAGACTAGCTTTATTCTCAACTTGACATCCTGGTTATATTTGGATAACTAAGTATGGCTTCTCTGTCTTCATACATATCACTTCTGGAATAAAATAGATTTGTAATGCTAGTAGTGTGAGGGATTATGCTTACTAGAAGCTCTTTACTGATGACTAGAACGCTGTGTATCACGGTTTTTGTTATTTTACTGAAATGGATTTAAAGGAGGGCTAGATCTTCTCGGCCTTTGAGTGGTGTAAAGTCATGTGGACTCGTTGTTTCCCACAAAGAGAATTACCCTTGTGGTTCCATTGCTGAAGGAATGAACCAAAACATGATTCTAATTTGTTTTACTCCTAGTTTTTCCTATATAATATCTTGCTGTGAAACTAGTACAGATGAGGGCAGATACTATCCCCTTTGTGTTACTGTTATTTTCCTGTTGGCAGAAGACCTGAGTTTGGAGGCTCTGAAGGTTTTCATTATTCTCTGTCAACTTCTGCTTCAAAAGATTTTCAATAGCGATCCAGCTGGGCTGGCAGAAATAATAAGAGATTCGCTGGTCACGCAGAATTAGATAATACAGTGATAAAATTGCTGGTTCTCCGATGGCATCGGTTTGTCGTGCAGCAGTGCTACTGCCGCAAGAAACTGGCTGCAAGCTCGTTCTGTGAGTGCGCTTGGAGTGCGGCTGCTGGGGAAGGATCCTGTCCCTGGGGGAAGGATCCGTATGGTGGGGCCCGACTTGCCAAAGGGAGAGGAATATTCCTGAAGACTGAGAAGGGCAAGGAATGAATCAAAGAGAAGGAATATGCATAAATTGAGACTCCTGTAATTATATGAAATACAAGAGGCCTTTGCCATAACGAAGACTCGAAGAAGCGAAGAATGTTGTTTTTGTTAGGGAGGAGAATATCTCTTTGTAGGCCTGCCAGTCGCGCTAATGCCTGTTGGACCGCGAGCTAAAAGACACTTGGAATGAAAATGGCCTCCAAAAGCCCTCTCTGAAACTCTGTATGCCGCCTTCACTTTGGACCATGGAAGTGGTATATTTGAAGCCTCTTTCCTTTCCTTTCTGCAAACTAATCCCTTTAATCCATTGAGTAATAGTTTTTCTTTTTCTCTTATAACTTTAAGACTAGATAAATTGCCTTCTTAATGGGATACATGCTTACTCGATAATGGCATGTTATTAGAAAAATAGCTGGTAATGGTGAATTGCTTGCTCCTCACTTGCGTGCATGCTGTGTATTTACTGCGCGTACAGTTCTACGGCTGTATTGCCTGAAAGCTTGCGAGTTGTTTTATCAACGTGCTCTTAATAAATTCTTAATTTGCTTTGGTAAAACTAGTGAGACTAATGCAAAGGGTTTTCTGACAGTCGGTTCTCTGACTGTATTTGAACAGTTGGAATGTTTTAATGAACACGATCAGTAAAAATTTTCAGTGTTTTTCTGAGTTTGGTTAGTCAGTGTTATCTATATCTTCAGGAAATGGTAGCAAGTCTTGTGTTTAAAATGTATTTTAAGTTATTTAAACACCATATTTTCTGCTTCTTGGAGTAAAATAGTTTTGGTAGCTGTCTTGTAGTTCAGGTTTTAAGGTTGATAGCTGATATTGTGAGCACAAGGAACAGCTGTTTTCATTAAGCTTTCTGTGCTGCTACAGTGCAGAAAATTAACTCTGGTCTAGTTAAATCAATTTTTCCATCTCATAAGCTTTAAGCAAGCCATCACAAGCGCTTCTTTGAATCAATGTGTTCAGCAATTTTTCAGTAAACAAGAGAGTTTGATTCTGCCAACTGCACATTTCGTAATCTTTTATATTGTAAGCCAGCGTATGCTTAGAAAGAATCATGCACCAAATTATTTTATAAAGCCTTGCCTGTCAGTTGCATTATTCAGCCATTAATGTCTGCTTTAAAATATTCAGGTAGAAACTGTTTTTTAAGGATATTTAATATTGATTGTTGATGATGCTCGATACCTTACAATTTCAGACCATGAAGTGTATCTTTTCAACGGCATCCTGCCTAGCAGTCGCTTTTGTCGGCAAGTCAGTTTAGTAGAAGAAGGAAAAAAAAAAAGTCTTCAGGTGTCATTTCTGGTGCCCCAGTCTGAAAAACCTTGATTGTTCTCCCTAACTGGAGTGGGGACTAATTGTGCGTTTACAGTTAAAGCTGTGCATAAGTCATCTTCAAGACTGAGGGCTTGCATAGTGCTTCTGGTTTTGATTAACACTTAACCCATCAGATGCTCCCCAAGTTAAAGTTTTGGTAATGTTCTTTCTATACATAAATTTATGGGGAGTGAAAAGTAAGGATTTCATCAAAGTTTTTTTTGCTGATCTTGGGTTGGAACATAGTATTAGGAATGATTGTTCTTGAGTTTAAGGCATGAAAATTTATGCCTTTGTAGCAATGATTTTTGACTTGAAGATACTGTGTTGTTTCTGGTTCTCTTTTAAACTCGATTTATTCACCTTAATTTGCTATATATATATTCATACAATCTGACAGTCTGTGAAAATTGCTAATAGCTTTTTTTTAAAAGTATAGCTGTCTATTGGATCTACTTTTTTTGCATTTGAAAATATGGTGACGGCAACCATGTAGTGTGTTGATTGACGCAGCGGATTAGTTCAATGTGATGCATTTCCACTTTCACTTAAATTCATATGTATTTGTTAACAGCCTGCCATAATCATTAAGAATAATAATCATAAAGAATAATAATTTGAATTGCGAATCCGGACTCAACATCAGATCATGTTAGGTAAAATTTGCTAGCAATGGCAGATAAAGTATGAAAATGCTTTACTATGTGTTTTGGTCACATGTAACATTTTGCGCACTAATTGAACTTCTGTGGATGTCTTTTCTCCAATTAGGACTGGATTCTGCATCAGAACACTCCTTCTCACATTGAAAGCTGCCGCCAGTTACGTCAACAGTAAGGAATTTATAAAGTTCACTTAGTGTAAAAAGTGTTTTTGTGCATGCACATAGTCTGTAGAAGCATATTTGTTGTCAGATTTCCTTAATTAGGATTACCTGTACCTGAGTGCTGTTCTTAACTTGCTTTAGACCAGTAGGGTAAAAGGTGAACTGACACTTGATGCTTCTGGAGTCCTGAATGGGAACATTTATCTGTAAAAGCTACTGCATGTAAACCAAAAATGTGCTCAGGTGGCAAATTTAGCTTTTTCATTGACAGTCATATTTTTAACCTTTAACAGATACCCTGATTGGAATCCTGAGTCTCATTCTTCAAAGAGGTAACTGCTTTTTGATTACAGGTTATTTTTAATTTGATGTTACTAAAAACATGGGGCAAACAGTGCAATTAATTTTCCTGTTCTGCTCACTGATAAGCTTTATTAGTGGTATCATATTTTCATTGTAAAATTGTGTGGGGTCTCTGTGCTTTTTTTGTCCCAAGTCCCTCGAATAATAAGGATGGCATGGTGCCTAAAATTCTTTCCCCTGGATGAGGATCAACTCTGTAGAAGAGCCAGAAGACTGCTGTTGTCAGCACTCTTGCCTTGAGCCTGTCTCAGAACCGTGCTTCAGTTAGTCACAAGTTGTTGGACACGGCATAGGAACTGAGCAAGGCTGTGACCTATTTTAGATCAGTGATCAAACTACCTGAGTGGTTTCCGACTTTAATAGACTTTTTTTTTTTTTTTCCAGTGACATTCTGGTTAGCAACTTGAAACCTTTTTGACATTAGGGTTGCTTGTCTTAGCTATATTTCACAGACTCTGTTCTACAGATCCCTCAGGAAGCTGTGCGATCACAAGTTGAAAACCACTGGAGTTGATGAACTCACGTCTCTTCTGTCCTTAAAAATTATGCTGTTTACAATTAACTGTTTTTGAAAACGCAGCGTGTGGACTAATTCAACTTGAATCTCAGCAAGATTGGATTATTTTACTGGTTCAGTATTGGTGCATGTTTTAACTTGCATGCAAATAGGAATGGTAGAATTTTCATTTTTGCTGAATTGTCCTGTAACTTCCCATGAATTAGTTTGGCATGGGTCCTGGGAAGCTTACTGTTGAGTGTGTGAAGATGTGTTAAAAAGATCAAAATGTAGGTCAGGTTAGTTTGCAGAGTGCACACAAGATCCTTCTACGTTATTAAACAAAGAATAACTTTTGGATCTTTCATGAAGAGAAAATTACATTTTAAAACAGCAGAATGAGATTGCTGCAGAGTGTTGAGAGCTGCTGATATTATAAAGAACCCAGACAAAGAAAACTGCTCTTGGCTAGAGGAACTTAGTAAACTGGACAAGTTTAATACTGCTTTTTTGTGAGTGATGGATCTTGTGTGCTTGCAGGTGGGGCAAGAGTTGTTTTTTAGGGTGGTGCTTTCTTGAATCCTTCTGTGATGACAACATGTCTCCAGATGGGAGAGTTGGAATACAGCTTGCTGGAGGCTGTCAGGGATCGCAGATGTCTGGAGCTGCTGGCAGTAGTCTCAGGGCAAGGTCAATGAACTTGCTTTGCACTGTGTCCGCTCTGCTAACTGCTGCTGGATGGTTCTTTTCATAATTTTTTATTTTTTATAAATTGCTATGGTTTGTTGATACAAAACGTTTTTAATGCAGTATAGGACACAAACATAATGGGGTTTACGTGGATTTTTTTAATGGTATTTGAACCTTGCTGATTAAATACCATTGGGAAGTATTGCTGTGTGGGGCAGGTAGGAGCATCATTTAGAAGAACTGAAGGTTGTTCATCGGTCCTCAGCTAGCTGCAGCTGTGCTCACCAAAAAGGTTGGGTAGTAGCTGCCTCAGTTGCTTGTCATCCCCGTCTTGGTCCTGTCTCCTTAACTTATATCATCTAAAAGCAGCTTTGTCTGTTCAAAGTCTTGAGCAGTAACAATACGACTGGATCTGGTGATTCATTGAGTGCTGGTGCCCTTGTGTTCCTGTATAGATTACCTTTAACCATCTTCAGTGCTTTTCAGTTGAAACGTAAACTACTCTTTCATGCTGTGTTAAAAGACTTGCGTTTTTCAGTCGTCCAGCGTACTGTCTTCCCAGGAAGTCCAGTTGTGCTGGACGTGTGCGCCAAGTTGGTTATTTCCTGGCGTTTCTGTTAGTTTTTCTACAGAAATTACCGGCGCAGTTCTGCTTCCTGCGTCATGCCGAAGGGCACGTTGCATCAGTGGCCGCTTCTGGTTTTAGCGCCTCTGAGGTGCTGTTTACACTCTAGCCGGTTTAGAGTGCCGCTGCGGTGTAGCTTTGCCATCACAGAATTTGGCATGGGCTGAGAAATTGGGCAAATGCTTGAGTGTAACATACTGACCTGTCACCTGACTAGCTCATCAAAAATGGATATGTGAGCATATACTTTATGCATCTTTGACCTTTTCCTTTCTCTCCGTTATTCCTGTGATCTGTCCTGCCAGGGTTTTACTATGTTTGACTACTTCCCATGTCTCTAACAGTGACCGTTTCTCTCATGGATCTCTTCCCCATTATTTTTTCCATGTTCTTCATCGATTTCACAACTGTCGGTACCATAAATGTGTGATGTGTGCATATTTATGTCGCTCCGTTCAAATCTCTCCTTCAGTCTGAATCAATCTTAGACGTACTGCTTCAGGGTTCCTTACTTTCAAACTAAATTAGGAAGAACCAAGGAAGATATCTTAGTTCATTTCTCAGTTTCATGTATCCTTTTCCTCCTCTTATGCATTTTTGTAGCACTGCAACTTGTAACTTCAGACTTATCTTCTTTACAGCTTTTTCTTGTTCTGTGCAGGTTTTTGTCTCCCACTCATTTCTTTTTTCGGTTCTATCTACCTATCTTAAATTGTTATAGCAAGCATCTTACTGGTATTTAAAGTATGTTTGTTAATAAATTAGCCTCTGCATACTTTGCTGGTTTTGGTTTCTTTTTTGCAGGAAGTCTGTTTACACAGACTCAGGTTAATCTTGCTGCCTTGTTGAAACTCATTACATGCCTTTATTCTATTAGAAATGCTGGCGACCGAAAAGAAAATCAGACCCCGAAGCGCCGTTCCAACTCTGCTAGTCCCAGTCCTAGACGTTCTAGGGTCACAGGTTCTGGCTATGTTCTTCGTCGATCACGATCGAGATCCAGGAGCCCTGGCCGTTTCAGGCCAACACGGCCAAGAAGTCGAAGCCCAAGGCAGGTGCGACGACTTAGCCCTAGACACAGGTCAAGGTCACCACAGCGATCAAGAAATCCGCTGAGAACAAGTCCGCGACCTCAGAGGTCTTCTAGTAATGACTGGTCGTCGAGGAGGACCACCCGATCTCCAGGTAAAGAGGAGATGTATTTAAAATGTATTTAAAAGTAGCTTTCCCTTTTGCTGTTGCTTTGTGAGACTTACACTTAGAGGAATACAGGTATTCTAAAAGATTTGAAGCCTTCCTCACCTAGCGTCAGTAATTGGTAGGTAGTATCAAACGACTGCTGGGCAAGCATCTCTTTTTTATTTGTGCTCAGTTTTTAAGCTAGCAGGGATAGTCAAGAACTGAAAACAATTGGAGATTCTTTATCTTTCAGCATGAAAAAAGCAATTTGGCAACTGCAGTATAGATGAGGGAAAAAAAAAAAAGTGATGCACTGTATAAAAGCTGCATTGAATTGAAGTGGAATTCACAGGGGGCCTGTGAAGGGATCATAAATAATTTAGCTGAGATAAAGGGATGGTATCTGAAAGCCTTTCAGTGCAACATTCTTCGTGACAGTTTATTGCACCATTTTCTTACCCTGTTCAGCTTACTGCATCCAGTTTGAAAATATTGAAAACATGTAATGGAAAAATATTTGTATTTCTAGGAAATTGTGTGCGAACTCAGTTCTGCGTCATTTGTTTTGAACTCAGTCTCTTGGATGAAATACCAGGGTGTTTGGAGTTTTTTGTTTCTTTTTAAATTCCAGTGAGAAAAAAAAAATGAGGAATTTTAAAAGTTGGTTATTTTCTGTTTGATCTGTGTCTGTGGCTTTATCATTTGTATACTTTTAGAAAATTAAGAGGTACTGAGTTCTTCTGTAGGGGAAGTGGCAGGCAATTTCAGAGATCCTCTTGAGGGTAAAATACAAACTGCCCTAATGTTGAAGGCGGAGAGGAAGAAACAATGACTAAATCGCAAATCGTGAGATCCACTGATCTCCATAAAAATAAAGCGTACAGGAGATGAAAGCTGTATCATATCATTAAAGAATAATTTAAAACAATAGCATCAGCCTTTAGGACAAAATGACAAAGAGCAAGACGGAAAAGACATGGAGTTTAGCAAGAGGTATCAAGATAGTGAGTACTGCAATGCATCAGTAATGAGAGGAAGAGCAAAGCCTGGAAAGGTTGTTTTTTTTCTTTGTGTCTTGACTTGAGCCCGTTGGGAGCAGCAAGTGGTTAGAACAATAAAAACTGCATTAGCCGTTTCAAATTGTAGTCTAAAATAAGGATTGAACTGGGAAGGGGGCACCTAGTTAAGGTAGAAGTTTTCAGGTCAACTGGGCCTGATGTGCTTCGTACAAGCGTGCATAAACTGATTGAAGTAACCTTGGAGTTCGTAATGTTCTTTGAGAAGTGAGAGAATCGGTGAGAGAGAATGGCTGTGAGATCGCAAGACAAGAATGGGGCTTGTGTAGTTCCCATCCTGCAAAAGACAAATCGGACAATTATTGGTCAATACACTGAGTTTCAGTCTTTCTATTTAAAACAAAATGAAACAAAAAAAAAGAGATAAAATAGATAGACTCATAGCTTGCATGTGTCACTCTAGTGGCCAGGATGGATTTCTCAAAACAAAACAGTGTCATGCTAATCTGACTGTTCTTTTGTGACAAGGTAGCGTCCTCTGTTGATGAGGGATCTTAACATCAGTAAGTTTTGGTACTGGTTTCTGTGACGTTCTCGGGAGTGAAGCAGGCTCATCTCATTCTCATTTCCCTGTCTGGATAGCAATGCCCAGAAAGTAGTTCTCAGTGGCTGGTTGTAAAAACGGGAAGGGGGTATCAGTTAAGAGTTGTGCAACAAATCGCTCCCAAGTCCAGTTATGTTGTCTTTTAATGATTAGCCTAAAAAATAAAAGAGTGTTCTTAAAAAAACTTACAGAAGAAACTGAGAGGGACTTCAGGTGTGTTGAGGGGCAGAGTAAGAATTCAAAGAAAACTTGACAAGTTCGAGAAAATTAGGTGAATTTCAGTACAGACAAATGCAAAGTATTCCCTTCTAATCCAGGAGCAATCAACTGCATAAATACCAAATGATGAACAGTTTGTTTGGCACCTTTTCGGAAGAGACTGAGTGATAACAGAAAATCCAGAAATGAATGCCATGGGGTGTGCTATAATGTTACAAAAAAGGCGAATGTCATGGTGGGATGTACAAACAGAAGAGGTGTGAAATGCTGATAACAGCTTAGCTGGAATAGTCTTGGTTTTGGGGAGCACCATTTTAAGCAGTTTGTGAACCAGAGACCAGAGGAGTGTAAAGAGACCAACTGGAGGGCTAGGTAAAACACCGGGGGGGACTGATGGAATTAGCATTGTGTCTTCCTGAGAAGAAAAGACTAACAGTGAACATAGGTGACTACTTACTTAGTGTTTGTTTACATGGATGAGGTAAGGAGACAACGTATTCTGCCTGAAGAAGTGTTGCTGGAAGTATCTTGTTTAAGGTGGATAGTTTGGGTCTCTTTCTGCATGCACATGTGTATGCATACCTAGATAGATTAAATTTAATGAAAGTATATTCCCTTACGTGCACAATTAAACCATCGTTCTTTCTTCTGGCCATCAGAATTTTTGTAGATATTGCCAGTGTCACATTGTCTAAAGATGTCAAATTGCAGAATGACACAGTGAAAATAGTACAGAGGTTTATTCTTTGTAGGCAACCTCTGCTAGAGCATGCGGAAGGTTCTCGCACTTGCACTTGTTCTTGCTCGCTTTCAAGACTGAGTCAGGAATAGGTAGCCGTAACAAAGCTGAAATCATAGAAAACTGAACAGCAATATATGTAAGTTCTCTAAGAAAAAACATTTTTTTTCCCCTTCCCCTCACAGACAAAAAGGCAGCTTTGGAGGCAGTAGTGAAAAGTTTGGGACCTGGCTTTGTAGCAGAGTTCAACAAACGTAAGTCACTTCAAGCAGCTGGGCAAGGATCTTCAGGATCAGGAAAATCGCCACCTTCTCATGGACTCTTAGGGAAGGCGCCTGGAAATATGAAGAAGCCACTGAAAACTAGCCTTTCTCCAAAGGCTTCAAAGAAAGACTTGTCTTCTCTGCCTGGGTCAAGTGCTTCTAAATCAAAGTCTCCTGAAATAGATGATTCACCCCAAAACAAAGAAATGGAAGAGGATGAGGAAGATTTATCCACAGAAACCAGTGGACCTCGTCCCACTCCGTATAATAGAGTGAGTTTCTTAATATTTTTCACTGTGATTTTCAAGGATTTGGTTGGTATCTCATTTCAAGGTGGATCACCTGTAAAAAGATTAGCAGTTCCTTCGGAATAGCTGTTTGCTGATTCTGTGTAATAAATATTGCTGTGTTAACGCGAAAATTTGCTGGTTGCAAGTAAGTGTGCTAAGTAATGCAGTAAGGACTTTTTGGTGGATGGAAAGTGCGAGAGTGGTGTTTGCTTTACAGCAGAAGAAAGAAACTCCCATTGAGTTTGGGTCTCTACAGTATTCTTCTGAGCACTTGTTTATATGTACCGTGAGGGAAGACCTCTGTTGGGAAGAATTTGCTGTGTAAGTGGAAGTAAAGGGTAGGAGGCAGAAAGTGCTAATTTTCCCTGGTCAAACAGGGAAGATGAAGCACGGAGAAATCCAGCAGTCCTGTGATAAGGAGGAGTTTAAACCAACGTCATCTTCGTCCATCATATCGACCACTGGGATCTCTTAGAGCAACTTTGTATAAATCATTTTTGTGTTTCACTTACTTTGTATAGTTGTGATGGATGCAATCATCCGTGGTAGTTTCTAGCCTCTAAATGCTAAACAAAGAGAACATTGCCTAGTGCTGTTGGAAGCTAATAGATAGTGTTGAAAGGAAACTAGCGGAGTTTTGCGGAGTTTTGCAGCTCTTTACCCTTACAGCCCGGACGGCTGCAATTATGTAACTTGGTAATACTTCTTAAAAACAGAAGGGAAGTATTTCCAATGTTGTTTGGTAATCCTCTGCCACATCTTCCAGTAAGCTGAAAATTGAAGAGCGGTGGAAGAACAAAATTGTGGATCCGTCCTTGAATTAAAAACAAAAGTACTCAAAATACCACAGCTAACTAAGCACTCTGTCTGCTTCAGGCTTGGAGTAATTTTTATTGTTATAGGCTTTACTGGACTTGCCTCGGAAAGTGTTTGTTCTTTTGTTTTGTCTTTAATTTTTAGCTGTTGAGAGAGGAACTGCTGAGTTGTGGGACAGTCCTTCAAATATCTGATTTACCAGATGATGGCTTTTCAGATCAAGATATTAAAAAAATTGTTCAGCCATTTGGCAAAGTTAGTGATCTCCTTGTACTTCGCTCCAGGAATGAGGTAAGTTTTCCTGTAGAATGTTTTTGGGTCATCTGTGTGTCCAGAATAGAAAATATTTTGTCAAACAGTGAAAAACTTTGTATCTGGATCCTCAGCTGCTCACAGGATAAGGCTTCTTAAACAGTTTGTCATTAAGGATCACATGTGTAATCTTTAAAGAATTGGGAATGTTAGCTTTATAAATTCAGTCTTCCTTGCTACGTAAGTCTTAGTTGTTAGAGGGATCTAGGATGCTTCTTCTGTAAAACTGAAGTCCAGGCTTTTTTTATCAAGCTTCACATGAACTTGGAGAGAGAAGTACATGCAGTTCTGACACAAGCAGGTTTTCTAAAGAAAAATGAAACCAAACTATGTTTTGTACCTATAATATAAATATATGACCAAAAATGCCATTTGTTTTAGGCCTTCCTAGAAATGAACTACAAAGAAGCAGTGATAGCAGCTGTGAAATACGGTGAGACTGTGCCAGTGCTGGTAAATGGGAAACGTGTGAAAATAAGTGTAGCAGAAAAGCCAAAAGCACCTCCTGGCCAGGTAAACAGCGTGAGGGAGAACAGCGTGGTGTGTGTGTGTGTGTTTTTTTTTGTTTTTTGTTTTTTTTGTTGGTAGCTCTGTACTTTGCTCCATAAACTTGTTTACATTCCCCAGAAAAAAAAATTAATAGTTTTAATGTATTTATTTCCTCTTTGTAACTTACAAATACCTAATTCCAGCTTTCTGTTTTTCTTGCTTAAGATTGATATTTGTGAATAGTATCTATTTAACAAATAGTGAAAGATACAACCTCTATTGCTATATTAAGTCACGATGTGGTATGCAGTAAAGCAATAATGATGATGTAATGATGCAATAAAGTTATGATGCAGTAAAAGTTCTTCTTTCTGTAAATTGCAGGCCAAAATGAACATCAAAAAAATGGCTCAGACTATTAAAAAAGTTGCACCAAGTACAAAGTAAGTGTTGCCCTCACATGCATTAATATCACCTTTACTGATAACAGATGGTAACAAAATGGGTGTATGTCTGTTTGCTTTCTTTTATTTTAATGTTTTTGAGCAATTTCAGCTGCTTTGAACCTGATTTTTCTTTATTTTTTTTTTCTCTACCTGCTCACAACAGAAAAGATCAAAACACCAACACTAAGACAACTAAATCCATTACAGGTGAGGCTTTTTCCTGCTTATGCATCTGTTATTGCCCTCCCTCTTCATTTCCCATATCACTGGTTTAGTGTGAGTGCTTTTTTGAGAGTCACTGAAAGCAGGTCCAAAGAGGTGCAAGAAAACTGGTTTATCATTTCAGATGTCTTCCTTTTGATGTAGCTCTATCTTCCTCACTTAAAAACCCCAAGCAACTGTAAAAACTTGACCTGGGCATATGCTTCAATAAGTTTTCAGATTTTAAATGTTTGTCCTGAACTGTGAAAGATAAGTGTGGTGTAGCTCTGTAAAATTAGCGGCATGCTTTAAATTTACTCTGAGCCTTTTGTGTAACATATTTAACATTCTGTTTCACAGTTATTTCTAGTGTTTCTCCATGTCTTATGTTCCTTATACCTTTGAAATGTTTTTAAATTTCTCCTGGTCTTTTAATGATCCAGAGGGAAATTATTTCAGTAGTGTGCAACTGGTCTGGCAAACCTGTATGTCACATCATTAGAGAACTTTTTTCTTTTTTTATAGTACTTTAATGAAAAGAGGACAAGCCACAGCAAATGAATCAAAAGCCAGTTAAACTTCAGAAGAATTTTGTTTTATTAAGACAGTGGAATTAACAACCATGTCCTATTTTGTTGCTTATTTTGTTAGCTTTCATGAGCAATTGTTCTGAATAAAATTAGGGACCAGACATTATTCTGATGAGAAGCCTCTGTTGTGCTTTTCAGAAATGTCATGGTCTTGATTCATTCCTGAGTGTGGTTTAGTTTCCAGAATGGAGTTAAAATTCGTGTAACTGTGCTGCTTAGAGTTGTCTCACAGATGGAAACAGAGTGAGTTTTTTACAGTCATTTAAAGGGGAAAAAAATACACGAGCCTTTTTGTAGGAGCAAGGTATTAAACAAGTTCACAGAAGATATTCTGCTTCATGGCTTTCTCAATAGTTTGTTGGAATTAACTTAGGTTTTAAGTTTTGGATTTTTTTCTTTGTGTCAATTCATGCTTTAAAGTAGCTGGTGTCTTCTACTTAGAACTCTCTACATTTCAGTTGCTGCAGATTAAAGTATTTTCGTACATATTTTAATACTCTTTTGTTACATTTACTTCTCAAAGGTAAGACTTAAGAAATAGGCATTTCTACTGACCTGCTTGTTTTTGGATATTTTACCTAGGTAAAAAAGAAATAACTAAGAAATCCTTGATGACAGGAGATAGTAAAATCAATAAAACTTCAAATATTGCAGGTAAGGCAAATGAGGATTTTTACTCTTTCCTGGGAAAACACATGCAGGTGATCTTCCATCACCTCTCCCCTCTGTCCAGTTTTGGAACAAATAACTAAGGTAGCGAGTCCTGGCCTTTCATGCCCTTTACTGGGTTTGCCAGCGTAGTAGGTTGTTAGACAAGGAAGAACCCTTTTTGCAGACAAGGGAGAACCCTTTTTGCGCCTCGTGACATGGCTAATGTAATGATAATCAGTGCTGTTTGTAGCTCTAGAATAGCGAAGAATCAAGGAAAGAGAAGTTCCAAGAAGTAGACCCTTTCCCGTGAACAGAGCACTGGGCTTGTTTTGCAAAGCTGGAATGGAATGAGCTTTTCCTCTGTATAAATTCTTTGTTCTGCTGTAATGAGGAAGAGAGGATGCCTTTGAATAGATGACAGAAAATGTTATAGTGCTTTTTTTTTTTTTTTTTTGGCATATCAGTTGGTTTAATGTATTGAAATGAAGCATGCTTTTTTCTACCATTACTTATCAGCAAAATGTAAAGAAAAGAAGCCTGAAGATCTGAAGATGTCAACAGAACCTGGAATAGAAGTTGGGGAAACTAACTTGTTAGAACCAAAGAAAGTTACAGAAGGTGACAGAGTCATGGAGCTTGTGAAGACAGCAGAGACTCAAGCCAAAGCAATGAATAAACCTGCACCAGTAACAGGTATTTCTGATAGGCTAATGCTATTTTAAGTTACTTTCCTAGTTATAAGTTGCATGAAATTTAGTGTTGTGATGATGTCTTGAATTTTATTTTTTAGAGAAGCTTACACAGATGCCTCAGGTGGTGGGAGTGGACTCGGATCAGTTTAATGAAGCTTTAATTGATCAAGGTAAATTGTAAACTGACTTTTTTTCATTTCTGTACTGAAATTCTCTGTTATTATGAACTAAACAAAAATACTTTGGAGGCTAGGAACTCTTCAGAAATTAAGACGACACAGGATATCAAAAAAGAAAATGGTTAAAGTAGGTTAACTGACTGAAACATAAAACAACTGCTTATCATGATGATGGGAGTAGGGAGATTAAACTCTTTACTCCTGCCAGATTGACATCTTTCAGCAGCACAGTATTTTTACCTACACCTTTTCAGTCCAGCACAGGGAGTTTTATTCACAATTCATTAGAGCAAAGGATTGAGCTTTTCTGTATATTCTGTTTCCAGGTCCACCACTAACTTTTAATCTTGTTGCTTTACATTGCCTGATTAGATCTGGTTCAATAGACACTATTTTGCCCATATTTTATAACTGATATTTTAACTTGCTAGTAACAATCTTTGTTTTAAATATAGTTTAAGTGTATCTTAATTCTTATTAACTATGCGTGTGATAGTAGTTTGTCCTTGCTGTGTCTCCACTAGGTCATAGTTGCTGAACAGTTATAGGTAGATAGAAGCATTTTACAGTAGAAGTGATACACTTAGCTGTGCTTGCCTGTCTGGTGTTTTCCTGTTTGCTGCTCTCCATGTTTTTCTGTGCCTCCAATATACCTCTGTGGACTTGTCCCAGGAAAAAGAAGGATATAGAGTAAGTGTGCACATGCTGGGCACCTACCAAGTCTTAATATGCCTACTAGAAAGTCTTGTGGTTGTAATCATTCAACTGCTATAGCCTTAATGTCAGTGAAGTGTTCAAATATTAATTGAGCGATTTTAATTGATTTTTTTTTTCCTGCTAAAAAACACTCTGAATGCATTTACGTAACATTCCATGTGTCTCACCGATGTATTTGTTGCTGTAAGTGAAATGATGGAATATTTCAATTTTCTTAGTGACAATGGTGATTAAAACATATGGATAATGTAGAAGTTTTAAAGTTTCTGCAGTATTTAAAGAAATCTGCTAAATTAACCTCCCCCCCCTTTTTTTTTTTTTAAGAAACTACTGTAGTGGCTACAAAGAGTGAAGAATCAATGGAATCAGTTAGCAAGGTCAGTCTAAAGCTACTTGAATCTGGATGTTTTAAGTACAAATTTGGTGTGAATTTAGTTAAGAGTATATGGATAGATGTTAATGACAATGTAATTAAAAACAAAAACCTTTGTCTGGAACGCACGTGGTACGGGAGAGAGGCAAGTATACAAACTTAAATTGTGCTTTCATACTTTTGGTCTTAAGTACAGTGGTCTCTCCAATGTGTATTACACCATGGTCTTTTTATTCTGGTGTCTGTTTCATGGTGGAGATTTTCTCCCAGGGGATTTTTGCTTCGATTTCGCAGAATCACAGAATGGTTGAGGTTGGAAGGGACCTCTGGAGATCATCTAGTCCAACCCCCCTGCTCAAGCAGGGTCACCTAGAGCAGCCCAGGACCATGTCCAGATGGCTTTTGAATATCTTCAAGGATGGAGACTCCACAACCTCTCTGGGCAACCTGTTCCAGTGCTCAGTCACCCTCACAGTAAAAAAAAAAACAACAAAAAAACCCCATTTTTGAGATTCAGACAGAATTTCCTGTGTTTCGGTTTGTGCCTGTTGCCTCTTGTCCTATCGCTGGGCACCACTGAGAAGTCCGGCCCCATCCTCTTTACATCCTTCCTCCAGATGTTCAGATGTGTTGATAAGATCCCTCCTTGGTCTTCTCCAGGCTAAACAGTCCCAGCTGTTCAGAACATGCTGTCAACACTTACCAATTTATGTGTTTGCTTTTTGGTTCCATAATGAAGGTTCTAGCTCATAATAAATTAGGAATGTAATAGTTTTGTCGTGTATGAAGATAGGTTTCATCACCAAACTTTGGTGCTTACTGTTTTTTTTTTTTTCAGCACAGTATGTAACTGGAGAGAAGCTACAGCATTAAAAGTACAGCTGTCTTTTCCCCTAACTTTCCCCTTGACACGTCAGTATAGTTTCTGGTGATCCTTGTGTAGTGATCAGATACTTTTTTGAATGACATATTGCAATGAGTTTCTGTGTTGGTGTTCTGAAAAAGTGCTGCCTTTGATTTGAATCTGCTACCTGTTGGTTTCATTCAGTGCTTTCTAGTTCTTGTGAGAAACAGAGAATACTTCATTCTGTAATTTTTCCTTGCTGTTTGTGAGTTGATAGACCTCCACCATATTGTGCTTCAGGCTCCCCCCCACCCTGCTCAGAGTTTACGCACTCTTTCCTTACACCAAAACTGCTTTGGTCTCTGATCATCTGCGTTGCTGTGCTCTGGATTTCTCCTAGTTCTGTTACGTTCTCTTGAGGTGCAATATTTGCACAGTACAGACCTGCAGCATTTGACATGTGGGCATATCAGAGATATAAATCTGTGGCATAATTATAAAGGGTTTTGGTTTGGTTTGGATTTTTGATGAGAGAGCGAGGGAGAACCGCAGGTGTGTGCAGAATTAGTTTAACCTAGAATTACATCCTCAATTAAACAGTAATTAAGGTTGTTACATGACATCATTAGAGAGTGGAGTAAAAACAAAAATTGTGTAGCACTTTCTGCTACTGTATCCTAAAAGGTTTAGATAATCCTTGGTTTTGGGGTAATTACATGTATAATTATGTGTTTTTAAGCAAGTGCTAGTAATTCAGCCTTCATGCAGTTTAAAGGTGGTTTTACATGGTAATAATAAATGCTCTCTTTAGTAATACAGCAGTTTTGATTTAGAGTTGACAATAATATTTACTTTCATTCATTTACAGGAACTTGATGATACATGTGTGGTTCTTATTTCAAACTTGCCTGAAAAAGGATATTCTGTTGAGGAAGTTTCCAACCTAGCAAAGCCATTTGGAGGACTGAGAGATGTGTTAATTTTATCATCTCATAAAAAGGTATTTTGATTAGTATTCAGTAATGTTTCTATTTAGAGGAGCAGCAAATGTGGATGCGATAATGTAATGCAGCAGGTGTTGTTTTGAGATTGTTTTGCTAAAACTCAAATTTCTTACAGCTACTTTTGCTTTCTTTATTTTTAAAGGCATATCTAGAAATAAGCAGAAAATCTGCAGATTCCATGGTTAAATTTTATACCTGCTTTCCAATGTCACTGGATGGAAATCAGCTCTGCATCAACATGGTTCCTCAGTATAAGACTATCAAAGATGAGGTAAGCTTAAAATAAAGGGGGGGAGGGGGAAGTATTGAAATTTCAAGATATGTAATAAAATGTAAATACAGAGCAAGATTTTATCTTTAAGCTGACTTTTATGCACAGTTTATTTTATACTTTCTTTCCGATAGTGTGTCTTATTGAATACAGATTCTGTTAAATATCTTTTTGGGCCTGCTGTCTGAGGCTATGAATTGTTTGCTACTGAACCCATCCTTTATGCCCTGAGCGTGTCACAGTGTCTGACTCGTGTAGTTTCTCTCCTTTCAGGACATCGATCGCAAACATTCTTTTTGGGGGAGAGAGGCTGGTCTTACCACAATAGCACATGTCAGAAGTGCTGATGCTGCTGATTTTGTTAATAAAGCAGAAACTAAAAAGTTTTCGTTCCTCGTATGAAGTCTGTGACTCCCAGTTAGCTGCTGCTGGTGGAGCTATATTTTACAGTTCAATTCAAATCTAACCTTTTTGGGTTTGTTTTGTTTTTTTAGGAAGCAATATTTACTGCTATCATCAAAGATTCCGACCCTAAGGTAAGTTGCTGGCAATCTAGTTTTTCCTTTGAATGCTATCAAAGTACATTAATTAAAGTTGAAATTACCATCCCTCTTACTGGAATTGAAATAGTAGCTAACAGAATTGTTATCTAAGCTTGCTCTTTAATTAGATGCTTATATATGTTTTCATGTGAGAACGAACAAGGAATAGGAGGAGCAAATGTCCACTTAATCTAGCCCCATGGTGCATGAAGTGCAAGGGATTAAACACTTAATAGGAGTCCTTTGAGAGCCTCTCCTTCTGCCATGGGTCCGTTTCAAGTTTTTATACTTTAGCAGTGAGCTTTGAACCAGTGTAGCCTGGAGAATATGCAGTGTTTGCCTATACATTTTGCAATAATGCTACCTGCTTTTTCCGTATGTTTTTAGACAGATTTTTTGGTCTCTGCCTGTGCACTTTCTTCAGTCTAGTGTGGCTCCATTATTGTCTCTCCTTCCTTCACAGCTTTTCTAAATGCAAGCTGGAATTTGCCTTACAGTACATTTTTATGTGGCGTAGCTAGGTAGAGATTAAGGAAAGAATAGCTTTTCCATCTTTCTTCTGTGAAAAATATTTTTAGCTTTACCTTCAAGATATTCTTAATACAGGTTCAGTCTTTGGGTCAGAATGTGTCCCTGGGCTTAAAAAGTTGGCCCAAGAACTTCACAACAGTGAGTTTAAGAACAGTAGTATCAGACGCTAATTGTTTTTGGCTAAAAAGCGTATTGCAAAGAGCCCTGTCATCAATAAATCATTTTTCAGGAAACCCTGAAAGGCTTGAATTTTCAACTGCAAAGGTTTGAGGGGATATCTGCTTTATCCTTGTGATTACTGTTTGGCAGTAACAAACATCTCAGTTCTTGCCATCAACACTCCTGCTGCCTTATCCTTAGGCTTTGGGTGTGGTGAAATATTTCTTTTCCACTCCTGGTAAAATGGTGGATAACATAAGAAAATCATATCAAACTTGTCAAGAGGAAAAAAACTCTTCCTTGTTGAGGGTGAGGATGGTTCTGTTTCCAAAATCCAACCAGTTTTTAGGTCCTTAAAGTTGAGACTTGTTTGAGATTTCACAAGGCTGATAGTACCTCTTGACTCTGGGCTCCAGGGCCTTTCCCTGCAATACTGCACAAAGTATTTGTTGTTAGGGCTCAGCGTGTAGTGCCGCCGGCATTACGTTCCTGATGTTCGCTTTCCGCTTCCTGTTTGCTCCTTCTTGCATTCTGCACCAGAGACCTTCCTGGTAAGAGAAGACTTGCTGGTCTCCTTGTTAGCATGTTCCCCACCGTGGTGGAGATACAGGAACCTTCACCAGTATGGAAAACTCCACCAGTTTGAGTTGAATGTCCTTGTCCTACAGCGGAGGCTCCCTTGCAAGGAGCTTACCAGCGTACCACCTTGGCGTCGAGGTACCGCTCCTCCTCGCGGAGGAGAACTTTCACCCCGGGAGATTCAGGTCATCGGGGAAGTTTCACCGCCTGGGCAGTTGGTTTGGAGCTGTTCAGCTGCCGTTGCTTTTTTAGGTTTGGACAACAAATAGCTGATTAAATCTTCATAGCATCTCATAGTCATAATAAATTCAAATTTTAACTTGATGGAAGGAATGTTCGTAATCTCCCCAGGGGATTCCTATAAAGCTCTATGTAAATTGACACACAAAAAGATTATGTTTGACCAAGGATCTTACTGTCATTGCAAACTGATCATGTAAACCAAACTCCAACTTAAAAAACAGGACCGGAATCTTTCAAATAGGTTTCTGTGCCTTGACTGATTTATGGTCTGACTAGATTGTACCTGCCTTTCAAAATAGCAGATTTTATTTAAACTTCAGCTATATTTTGCAGCGTTTCTTAAATTTTATTAGTTAATTTTAAAAATTGATAATTTGAAATAAAGCACTCAATTTGATCCTTTTAAGTTTTATATTCTTTACTGGGAAGTATAGCTGTTTCTTTTGATGGACTGTGTGGAGAGGAGACTGGAAAATCTGGTGTGAATCTGAAAATGTGAATATCTGATGTATGTGAACCTGCTTTCTCTTTGGGTGAGATCTAAGTGATACAGAGGCTTTCTATGAGACTTTGTTTCTAATATAGCCCAGTAGTTGTTAATAAAATATGTAATAAAGTTAACACAAAGCAAGCTTTTTTTGTTACTTTTATTTAGGTAAATACTGAAAAGATACATAATAAATTTGTGCATCTTGGGAACTTGCCAGATGATGGATACAGAGAACTTGAAGTAGTTTGTGTGGGACTGCGATTTGGGAAAGTGGATCATTATGTGGTGTTGAAGAACAAGAACAAGGTAAATCATGATTCTTTTCTACTGTGTGAAGCACCATGTTTAAAAAAAAAAAAAAAATAGTTGGGTTTTCATCTCCCGGTACCAAAAATGTTCGGCTAATGAGAAATCAGAGTTTCTGACTTGAATATAGGCCTTCTTTCCGCCCACCCTCACCAAGAAAATAGTTTATCCTATTTGTTGGGGGCAGTGGGGAAGGGGAAAAAACTACTTTAGGCTGTTGTCTATCCTGAATAATAGCGGAACAGTTTGCCAGGCTCTGAAAGTAAAGCTTCCCAAAATGGCAGGAAAAATTGTTAATCTTTCACATTAGAGGAAGAAGTGTGGGGGGGAAAACAAATCCCTATTCTGTGGGAAAGTTGGGGAAAAAATCCGTTTTGAAATGAGAAGTGAAAACGTCATATATTTTGAAGTGTCCAACAAAAAATAATCACAGCAATTTTGACTTGACTTTCAAAACAAATTGATTTTGAAATTTTAATTTTCAGTGTTGCTTTTTCTGCACTTAACACTGAATTAAAATCTAATTTCTAAAACAAAAATGCACTGTTTATTTATATATCTTTAATCATTATAAAGCAATTCTACTGCAATTACGTGGGATATTTTAAGTGTCCAGCTTCTAATAAACTATGAAACAGGTGAAGATGCCTGTAACAAGAAGATAGTATTTCTTGTTGTGAAACTACAGCTTTTATTAGATTTTCAAATGCCATAAAATGCTGGCTGAAGAGAGAACTCGGTAGTCAGAAAAACCTCTCAGGCGAATTTCCAGGCTTTTGACTAATTCTGTTGAATTGAACCATGAATGCTCTAATTCCATTGAATCAGCACTTTGTGATAGAAAATATTTGATGGAACAGCTTTCTCATCTGATCTCAATAGCCAGAGTCGAAGTGAAGCCTGAAAGGACAGTGAGGTTTAAAAAAAGGGGGGGGGATGGCAGCGTATTTATATAAGGCTTGCTTAAAAAAAAGAGAGAGAAAAAGAAAAATAATACCATCTTTAAAACACAGCTTTAATAGCAGTCACCTTTAAGATTTCCAGCTGAAACTCTTTTGTCCTGTTGTGCCTGATAACTAAGAGGTAAAGAAGGGAGAGATTGTTTTTAGTATAGCAGATAAACTTTTTTTATGTAGTTCATTTTACTGTTTTCTTGCTGGGCATTGTAATTTTCTCATTCTTTTCGTGGGCTGCACTTTCCCTGGCCCCCCCCCATGGGAAGCTGCTCCTCGGTTACAGCAGAATCAAAGCTGAACGTGTTGGGATCCACAAGATTGGATGTATGTGGGGAGGGGAGCTCAAGGCTCTGCTGTTTCGTAATGCAGTTCCTAATTTAGTTCTAAAGACGATTCCAAACGGGAGCGATTTCTTCCTTCAGCCTCTCAGAAAGAGGAGAGTCCGCTGGTTTCCATCTCCAGAACATGTGTGATTCGATCAAAAATGCTACTTATAGCTGATTTAAAATGAAGATGTTGAAACGCTTCAGAAATACTAGCTATCACATGCTCTTCCAACTTAAATTATCAAATTTGTTCTGAAGTACAGAAATGAGACAGGAGTAATAGTTTTTTGAAGTTTGTGCTTTTTTTTCTTTTAGGCGATTCTACAGCTGGATAGTCCCAGGTCAGCTAAATCGATGTACTGCTTCCTGAAACAGTATCCGTATAATATGGGTGAACATACGTTGACCTGTACGCTGTCACCCAGTGGAGAGTCTGCTGAGGTAAGATTCCTTCTTTTTCAAAAACATATTATTTTTATGGAATAGAAAAACCTTTCCATAAAGAGTAGTTGGCGATTTACTGAAGGAACGGCAAACTGCAACAGCGAAACACCAGTGAGAAAAGAGTTTATTAGTGTATGTTGGATTGGATATATAAAGAGCTCTAATTGAGGAATGTGAGTGTGAAAAGCCACGTTGCTAACAGCTTTGTAGCTTCCAGATGGAGAACGTGTATCCAGACAGCTCTCAGAACATGGAGATAAAGCGCTGTTGACTCTGCATGCAAACATGAGGGCTTTTATTTTACTAGTTCTGCATGACGCCCTGCCCCACGCGTTCTCGTTTTTTCAGCTTCCTTCTCGTATCCTGTCTCAACAGAAGAATTTTATCGTGTGTCTGTCCAGGGATTGACTCTTCATCACTTCTTCCAAACTATGTTTATTGCAGGAGGATACTGGTTGGCTTTTTTCTCCCTCTGAGTCCTAGCTATGTTTGCTCTTTTCAGCTGATACAAAACAGAGAATAGGGACCGACTAGCCTGTTCAACATGAACTGATTTTCAGCAGTTTCTGTCAAGATTCGGAACAGTGGTTTTTTTTTTTTTTTTTTTTTTTTTTTTTTTTTTTTTTTTTAAACAAATTCTGTGCTTGTGAGATAGAGAAAGGTGGGTTTTTTTTGTGCTGATCCATGTGAATTCCATCCTTGGAGTTGTCTTTCCCTGTGTGTTCCTATCCCTTTTCAGTGGGATGACTTTGAGATACTGTTGAGACAAGAGGATGTGCCTGCAGGGGAACGGCATCTTGGTTTTTTTTCCTTTTTTTTTTTTATTAACACCTAGGAAAAGCTTAACTTCAGGTGCCTAATAGTAGCAAAGGTATCAGTTTATTATTTCAACAGGGGAAAAAAGAATTATTTAGGTGTGTACTTAGGCTTACTGTGCTGACAAAGGTGTCAGTAATCTTCTCATCAAGTATCCCAATGAATTTCCAGATTTTTTTAAGAACAAGTTGTCTGCTCATCACTGGCTTGTATTATAGCTTTTTCTCTATCCCATTGGCAATTTCTTCTGCTTTCTTGAAAAGCATCTCTATTTCCAAAGATCGGTAGGTGGCTGTATGGTGTTCAGGGTTCACATTTTTAAAGACGTTGTGTGTCAACAGAGATTTTAGATGTCGGTTTTTGGTATGGCTTTCCTGCAGTGGGTTTGGAGTGGCACCTATGATGGTCTAGGACATAAGATGGTAGGCAACCAGGTGCGATTTTGGGTGCACAGACATCTTTCTGGAGGATTTGGAGTGCCCCTTTCCAAGCTGAGCAGTGGTTACTGTGTGAGTGTAGATTTTGGTCTCTGTAAAACCAGGCAGTTCTTTACCTTGCTGTAAGTGCGATTCCTTGAAATGGTGTTTGGATAGGTTCTGCGATCAGGTCGCCTTCGCAGCTCTTAGCCTCCAGTCCTGGGCCTTAGTCCATGGCTAAAGGGCATCGTTTCTTCATTAGAAGTGCGTTAAGGTTTCTAAAAGTTAAAGTTTCTAAAAGCGTAGATTCAGTATAACAACAATGGAAATAAATGCTTTCAACGCGCTTGGTTCAGAGGACCGGCTTAACTTTTCTTGTGAGCGGTGCCGCTCTCCAAGGAGCTGGTTGCTGCGGTGTTGTCAGTACGGAAGGGGAGGGTAGGGCTGGCCTGCGTGTGTCCCTGCGGACTGCTGGCGCGGGGTCCCAGGGAGAGACGGGGTCCCGTTCCAGGTGAAACGCTGCTCACTGAAATTAGGTGTAGTGTGTTCTTTCATCAGCGCTGATTGACTCAATGGACTGGATTAGTTGTCCGAGGAGTTTTTCCTCTCTCCTTTCCCCTGCTGCATGATGCTGAATCTCTGTCTGGGATGAATTGCACTCTTCTGCCTCACTTTATTTTGTATTTTGTTTTATATAGCAAACTTTGGATAATTTTAAAGAATGTGAAATACAATTCTGAATGTTAGATGAGACTAGGGATGCAGTTTTTAGCAGACTAACTTGTGTAGCTGGAGAAAGTAACCAAATCTTCAGGTTTATGAGCTCTTTCTCACGCATAGAATATGTAAGTAATAAGCCCACTTAGCACTGAAAAATAAACAAAATATCATTCACTAAAGTACTTACGCTAAGGAATGTCCTTTAAGGATGAATTGTGGGAGCACTGGGTGATTCAAATCCGCTTTCTATAGCTGTTCCCTATATTGTGTGTAGCAACAGAATAACGTGCCTTTGTTACTATAAATGTTTCATCAGAACAGAGTTCAGTGCCAACAAAGAATGGCATTCAGCACTCTGTTTTCAAAATAGTATTTTTTTTCCAGCTGGACAATTTGGGTGATACAGAGTGCTCGACTAATTTAGAAAAGTTTTCCAGCCCTATAGCAGCAACTGATGCCGGTAGAACGGTAGCAGCAATAATGTAAGCGCTTGCTTAATCACATTCAAGTTTTGGTTTTGTAATTTCACGACTAATGTCTGAATTCTGATTATGCAGTCTTTAAATACATCTTTAACAATGCTTACGGATGTGGAATTGATGGAATTCGATCATTTGATGCTGTTGTGATAAGGAAGGCACGCCTTGGGGGGGGTACCCCGGTTCACACTCGTTTCATGGTTAGGAGGGCGGGGAGCTGGGAGCATAGAATTGTACCGTATGGCTGCAACCTGTATAACTCTAACTGTTGTCAATAAGACTGCCACAGTTTTTGCACAAATGTTAAAAAAACAAACAAAAAACCCCCCTGTGTTTTGGAAATATGCTCCTGAGTTTTTATTTCCTCTCCGTCTCAGATACAGGTGAAAAATTTCTCAGCTGGTCCCTCCGTGAGAGAAAGCAGAGTTTTTCCTTCCGTTGTTCTTCATGGCATTCTGAGTCGCTTCCCTCTGTGTGTATTGCCCTTCTTTCTAGGCCAGAATCTGAATTTTACGCCTGGGTACCACAGGAACATTAAGCGTGTAGCTCCGTTTACCATAAGCTGTTTTCTTTAGAAGCCTTTCTTACCTTCTGCAGGTAGTCTGAAGGGGAAAAAACCGTTTGTAATTGTCCAAGCATCACTCCCCTATGACGTGTTCAAATGGCTTTAGGCACTTAATATTACTGGAATATACTTTTAGGAAGGGGAAAACTGAAGACTTTGGAATTATTTGCTTAAAGAAAAGCAGTAAAGTGAATTCTACATGTATTGATTTTACCTGAAAGTTCTTTGCAAGAGTGACAGTCTTCAAATTAGATGGTAGAATACCTTCAGAAGCGGATTTCAGCACTGGGTTTTCAAAGTGTTTGTGATTGCTTGGACGTGCGCTACTGACTGTGATAGCTACGGAGCTTGGGTGCTTAGTGCTTGTCTTTTTCTTTTCAGAAGACATTCTTTTATTTAAAATTAAGTTTATTCTATATAACTGACCATAAGGAGGCTTGCTCATCCTCTAGGAAATGAATGCTACATCAGCAGGTTTTAAGGAATAGAGGAAAGCCCAAGGCTAGACACAGATGTGTAATACTTGCTTGACTTTGAATGCAATTTGCCTTGAAAAAAGGTGTGCCACTGTTATCTTCTATATAATACTCACCTGCCAAGATAACTGTGGTTGGCTCTGAGCTCTGCAGCCGTTAACCTCCTCCCCAGTGTATGAGAGAAGGTGCTGTCTGGGAGAAGATGTGTTTGTTTAACCCTCCCTCCTCCAAAAACACTGACCAAAAACTAATTCTGCTCGGCAACGTTGCAGCCTTGAAGATGTGATGAGCTAAGCTATGGTGGTATGCCACACATTCTGCGCAGTAAAATTCTAGTAAAATCTCTATTTGTCATCTTACAAAATGCATGCTCTGTGCTGAGCAGCTGAGAAGAGTTTGCTGTCAACTGATCTCAAGTTGTGTACGCCAAAGTTTGGGCTCATGGTGGTGTTAATTAGGGTCAGAGATGCAGGTTCTCTGCTGCTGCTTCTAGAAACCCTAGATATTGAACACTGATTTATACCTTTCAGGCTGAAGTTGTGAAAAAAGAAGTGAAAAAGGAGGAACCAAGCAAAGGAAGGTATGCCTTTCGGATATTTCAGTTTACCTATATCGTGTTCGTGGAATGTCTGTCCAAGATGAAGCAGGTTGCTGACTCATCCCCCTAAGCAGTGCATGCATGCCAAAAGACCTGCTGCGAGATGTATTTACTGTTGCATACTGTTAATTCTTTCAGTCTTTTGTGTGTTCTGTGTGTGAAGGACATCTAGTGTTTAGATGTTTGTGTTTGCCTAGAAATCGGGGGCTTAAAAGAACGTGGAAAAATGGGGTGAAATTCTGTTTTGTGTAGTTCATTGAGGTATTGTTTTAATGATTATGGCCAGGATTTTGCCACAGGTCCTGGAAGGTATGTTTGGATATACGTGTTTGGTAAGAAGTTATTTTGTTGTATTTAACCAGGAGGCGATTACTTTATTTCATCTTGCAGCACTTCCCTCTGTCAGAGCACCTGGCACTATAGTGTCTGTTCCCAAATGCTAAAATAAAGGGAAACTTCCTTGTTTAAGTTAGTAACATTCGCTTAATGCTGTGATGCAGCTGCCTAAATTGATTTAAACAAATGTTTAGACTTTACCGTAACATCAGAACCTAGAAAAGGGAAATGACGATTTTGATGTGTTCCATGAAAAATTGCTTTACAGACACTTTGCTTGTAGTGAAATTTCTAATTGTGGAGTAACTATTTGTTGGTTCTAGTCTTGATTACGTTCTGGAAATCCTTTAATAAGAGGATAGATTGTCACGATAGTTCTTGTTATCAAACACAACTTGAAGCATCTTCTGTGACTTGAATTCGTATTTGCAGATAAATTTTGCCCCCCCCCCCCCAAAAAAAAAAGGGGGGGGGGATGTCTAATAGTGGTCCTGAATTTCAGTTTAAAGTAATGTCATTATGCTGTCTTGGACTGTTAATGTATTTTCGAAACTGGTTTCTTTCAAAAATAAAGTTAGACACACTTATTTGATTCAGTTCTGCTCAGGCCCTGGTCAATTTTGGAAGCATTTTAAGTTCTAAATTTACTCTGAATCGCACATGCCTAAGTGTGCAGGTAACCTTTTTGATTCCAGACTGGTGGGCTTTAGATAGCAATTATAGTTCAAATAAAACCAATGACTCTTACCTGAATCCCAGCTTCTGCTCAGCGTACTGCTGTGGCTGGTGAACGAATGGGAAAACTGAAATTTTTCCGTACAAATAACGATATACAGATTTTCTTTGAGGCAACTGTCACCTCCTTGTAAGCCTTTGTGACCTGACCAATTATTTTTTGAGTTACATTTTATAAGAAGCAGAAAATATCTTAAATACCATTATACATGGGGAGCCCGTGTCACGTCTTGCTGGGGAGGATCGGACTGGCAGAACGTGGGGAGCAGAAGGCTCTGCCCTCTCGATTGCCGGGGCGATGAGGTGACTTGGAACAAGGTTTGAAATGCTTCTCGAAGCTTGCTTGTTGTCCAAACCGAGCAGGCGGTCATCTAACCTCGCGACTGAGGAGACCGAAGTGTTTATGTGAATACCTCTCTTCTTTTCAAGGGTGCTGATGTGTTTTTAGTTGCTTTTTGTTCAGTTGCTTTTTTCCCAGCAAAAATAGCTGAAACTTTTCTTTGCCCCGTTAAGACTCAAAGGCTGTCCTACCATTTCTTTTTAATTCTGAGCTAATGTGTAAAAAATAAGTATTGTCTCTGTTATGACACAGCCTCTGTTCTCTATACTGGCATTTCTAGAACTGAAACTCAAAGTCTTGTCCCTTGCTAACTCAGGTAGTAATGACTGAATATGGCTGCTAATGCAATGACATGGTTGCAGAAACTGAGCATCAGGTACTTGTTTTCACCCCTTTATGCTAACTTCTGTACAGGAAATCTGTCTTGTAGATCTGTGTGCTGTTTCTTTTCCAATGCCTAACAGATCTTTCAGGTCCTTGCACCAGTATTTCAAGCACCTTGACGCTTCGTCATGCTTGCTTATCTTTATCTCTGCCCATTCCTGCCTCCTCTGCAGAGCTGTCCTTCATTACTTTGTAGTCCAGCTCGAATCTATCAGATGTGTGTGTTTTACATTTTTGGAGACCACGAAAACTTTGTGTTGGCATGAAAGGAGGCATATAGTCCTAAGGATCCAGAGACTAATATCTCATTTGAATTGTGTAGATGATAATACATGTGTATTTATGCTACTCAGTGTGTGCCATTGAAGATGCAATTAGTGTGTGGTTCCAGTGTTCACTGTCATTTTTCCATTCCTTGTGAAAAGTGTATAAAAAGAGGCTAAGCTGGGTACAGTTTAGCAAGGCATTAGAGCCTTTATTTGATTAAGCTTTCCATGTATCATTGGCAAACCTAGGCTTTCAGAGCTGCCTTTTAGGGCTTTGTGCTCTGAGTTATCCAGGTAATATTTTGCTACACAGACACATGGAACATGAACCTCTCGGTCTGTGGTATGTTGAAATAGAAGTGAAAATAAATTGAAATGGCTTCTGCTTTTGGAATACAAGCAATGTCTTTTTTAAAATCAACATCAAAATATTTTTCTTGTGATTGAGTAAATTGATGCTGTTGCATAAAAAGCAGATCAGCCCTGACTGCTCAAACGCTCATGAGACGCACTTACCCTCAAAATATGTGGATGTAGCAAGTTTAAATTGATTTTAGGTCTCAGAAGACTTTTAGAGGAAAAAACATGATGTTTGAATGAGCGAGTGAGGTTGTTCTTCTTTCATAAGATTTCAGTTACTGTGAATTGAACAGTTTCAGGCTCTGAGAGGAATTCCCAGAATTTTGAGAGGCTTTGCATGGAGCACGCACAATCCATTGCTCCTGGATACGTTTGCTGTCAAATCTTGAAATGCTGTGAGACTGCCACTTTGCCAAGGGAGGACTGCAGTATGGATACCCTCATATTTTGCTGCAAATATTGATCTGATGCATAGTCATGACATACTGCGACTGTGCCAATATTAAATTGGTATTGTAACAGATTTTGAAGCAGAATTCATATCCCTTCTTCTTTCTCCTCTCACATTTTGTAACAGCAGATGAAAAAGCCATCGGGTCTGGAGGAAACCTTCAAGATTACTGGTGTTTTTGTGCTTGCAGAGCACAGATTTTAACCGAGTTTGCCTGTTTTCATCTTTGTTGACTTCATGTATTGTGTCTTTGTCTTACTAACTCTCACATCTGGCTGCTTCAAGACTTGGTATTTTCTCCAGCGCTGAGTTCCATTTGATCTAGCCTTCCATTTTCTTGATGACAACATGCCAGGAGTATTGCCAAAATGGCAATATTTTCTTATCTTTTTTATTTTCATGAGGATTTGTACAAATGTGCACTCTTTATGCATACACCCAGTTCTGAGAAACCATAGTACAGTCTGCTCCATTGTGCATAACCACTGATTAATTGTATTTGTCTGCTGCTTCTGTGTTTGTTTCGACACTTAGCTAGATTGTCAGAATTGGTATTTCAGCACCTTTCCATCTTGACATGCACGTGGTACTAGGATGCTCATTTTCTTGAGCCTTGTGGGAAAGGGGGCATAGACATCTCAAATTTTGAAGTTTCCCAAGAGCATCTATGGAGGATTCTTTCTTTCAGAGAAGAATAATGCACTTGACTGTAACCGAAGTTCTCTGAAAAGTACTATCCTCTGCATTGTCATCTTGGGCTTTGTTATCTTGGGAGCTGACAGTAAGAATAGTGAAACAGTGAAAACTACCTGGCCAAAAGGAGCTTCTGTGTGTGTATTGTGTTCCCTGCTACTGTGCGAGATTGGTATGATTTAAAAACAAAGCAGTATCCCCCGTCCCCCAAACCAACCCAAAAAAATGAACAAACTTCAGACTCCTAACTACTGGAAGAGTTCTCTAGGTTAGTGACTACAGAGTCTACTGTCTTCAGATGTGACAAAGCTATGTACAGGAAGACCGAGCCTTTATTGTCTCTGTGTATGTGCTCTCACAGCTTGCTGTGCATCAGGGGATCTAAATTTTAAGAGTTCGTATCAGCTTCGAGGTCACAGGGCACCTCTATAGTGAGTACTACCTTGAGAGAGCTCTAACTACAAGTAATGTGATTTGAAGTATGAGTCTTGCAGTACTGAGGTGGATTAAACAAAAGCATAATACTAATCAGCTATTCGCCTCAATATTTTTAACCATTTTAACACTGATAGGCTAGATTTCCAAATGCTAAGCACTAATGCATCAGGAAATCCCCCACCATTGGCGTCAAGAGGTTACTGGTAACTATAGAATTCTCAACATAGTTTGATTTCTTCTGTTTTTTTTAAATACATTTAGCTCTGACTTGAAAAAATATCCAGAGGGATCAGGAGTGGTGCAAACAGCAGCTGCTAATCCTCCAGTAGAGCCTAGTGTGACAAAGAAAGAACCCATTTCCATCTCTAATGTCAAAGTCGAGATGTCAGCATTGCAGATAGAGCCCTCTGAGTCCCATCTTGAAAGAGCAGTAAGGGAGTCTGCTGCAAGACTGCCAGAAACATCTGTGGGGAAAGCGGAAGTTGGAGTAGAAGTTACTGTTGCATCTATCAAACCAGC
This sequence comes from Apteryx mantelli, assembly GCF_036417845.1. Classification (NCBI taxonomy): domain Eukaryota; kingdom Metazoa; phylum Chordata; class Aves; order Apterygiformes; family Apterygidae; genus Apteryx; species Apteryx mantelli. The sequence goes on along the minus strand of NC_089982.1, from coordinate 87,075,823 downwards.
TGATACTGAAATATCTGAAGTGAAGTCAGAAGAGATGCAATTGCCTCCTTCCAATGTTCAGAAAGAAGAGGCAGTTAAAGATAATATTGGATCAGAGTCGTTTGCATCTGCTGTTGTATCTGCACCAGAGAAGGAAATGAGAGTGAAAGCAGAAGAATTGTCTGCTCCTGCCATTGAACCATCAGAAGAATTAGCTGATGCGGGCAGGCTGGAAGGTGTGCAGTCAGATTCTGCTGTGAACCCAGCAGCAGGGGAAACAACAGGGGCTGTTTCTGAAGCAGTGCCCCCTGATTCTGATGCAGCCTCTGCGGAGATGATGTCATCTGTTGACACTCAACAAAACAACAAGTTGGACGCTCCAGAAAAAAACCCTGTTTCTGATGCTGCGAGAACTGAAACTGAAATGCCTGTGACTCAGAGTGGGATAATAATAGAGAAGAAACTTGTACTTAAAATTGGGACAACCATGGAGAAGAAACTGGACATAGCTGGAGCCGACATAGAGATGAAATCGGAAGAATCTGTGCTCAAAGTTGGAACAGCTGCAGAGGAGAAACCTGAAAAGCCTTTGACCAAGACTGGGACAGAGGCAGAGGAGAAACTTGAAAAATCTGTGGCCAAGGTTGGGGCAGGTGTTGAAAATGCTGAAAAAAACATGAATGAAAGCATTAAGGGAAGTTTAATCAAAGCACATCAAAATAAAGGAACAGAACAAGCAAAAATTGATGAAACCCGCAAAGCAGTTCCGTTAAACTCATCTTTATCTGTCAAGGAATCTGCCTCTGTTAGTAAAACAATTCTAAAGGCAGTGGTGTCTCTTCCTGATATATCAAAGACAAGGGTTCCAATACAGAGAAATGAGACTTCCCTATATAAGGGAGAGGAGCAGAAAGCTTCCTCAAAACCTGAGACCCGAAGCCAAGCAGCTGTGGAGAAGAAAATTGCATCAAAAGAGGTGGGTCATCCAAGACCTGGTGGCTGCAGATCAAGTCTGTCAGATAGCGGCAAATCTAAAGTGAACAGAAGTGCTACTGTTGATGAAAAGGGAGGCAATGGGAGGAATTCATCTCAGCAAGAGAAGGACTCAAGAGTGGAATCTAGGGCTAGTTCAAAACAATCTCAAGACAGAGAGAGTAGATCATCCAGCATGAAGAAAGACAACAGCAGCAACAAGGTGAGGCGGGCAGGAAGGCCGGTTCAGTGTGGCTGATCAGTAACTAACTTGATGCTTCTCTCAGATTTTGAGTATGGGACAATAAGATTACATTCCCCTTCCCTTTTCCATAAATCGCTGAGCTGGTGTGGGCCAACAGACAAGTTGGAATAGTGAGAGAGCAGGCAACCAGTTGCTTTTAGATGCATTGTGTGCAGCTCAAGTGTGTAACTGGTTTGAAAATGCTACTTGGATAAAATTGCAGGAAGGTATTTTTGAAGCGAGTCTGTACTGAGTGTCGTAACTTTATGTTCTTGGTTTAGTTGTGAATGGGAAATGATAAGCTTTCTGTCCTTCTGTGAGCTGATACTTGCTTTGTCAAGTCCCGCACAGACGCTGGTTACTGAAAAGAGGAGAGGTTATTGAGCAAGGTATTACCTGTGACTTGTTGCTAGAGACTGTATGCCTGGACTTTACCACTGATGATTGGCTTAGTTTGGTGTTTGTCAAGCATGTGATCAGAAGCAGCAATCTGGACAATTTAGTAAAGTTCATTAAGGGAAGAAATTGCTGCTTTTTTTGCTTGTGGACAGGTTAGTTGGCTTAACTAGTTTCATGTGAACTTTTGTCTAATTTTGCAGGCTTCTGTTGGTGGAAGTACTAGAACTTCAAAAAGCAGCACTAGCAGCAGTGCGAAACAAAAAGAGGTAAGGATCTAACTATAACTGAACTTAAAATACAGGTTGTCTTCGAAGACTGTGTGTTTGTGTGTGTAAAGAAGCTTTAGCATTCTTCCCAAGGAATTTTAATGTTACTAGTTGTTACAGAGTACTGGCAAAACCGCTGTAAAGCCAAGTAATTTGGAAGAGAAACTCCCTTCAGGAACATGAGCGTTAAAAGGAGGCTTTTCGGGTCTTAGATATCATCTATTTGAGAAAGGAGAGAATTAATTTACTGGATCCCCAGTTGCCAACTGATCTTTATTCATCACCACACTTGTGAGAAAAGGAAGGAAAGTCTTCTAGCTCTTTATAAACAACTTTGTGTAACAGAAGGTAGTCAGAACCTCTCCATCCACCATGCCCCTTCCGTACAAGGTTATTTCCAGTGAGTTGTTCTGCGAAACAAGGATTACTGTACATTTTTGGTGCACCACTAGATTGAATAAGAGCTTGGGAACCTATAGTTTCAGGCGCTAAAGAGCCTGCTTTTTGAAAGGAAGATGAAAGGAGAAGGCCTACATTCGTGACCTCTTTCTCTGCAGTAGCTTGGGTTTTGGGGAAGCAAAGCAGAAAGAAGGTAATAAAAATCCATACTGATGAGTTTGTAGAAGTAGCATTACAACATCAAATCAAAGATCCCCCCAGGTCAGTAGTGAAAAAGGGCTTCCTGAGCTAGAGTTGACAACTTGGATTCTTCTATCAATCCATGTAGACTTCTAGCATCACCAACATAGTGTATTTGTGAAGTTGATGGTAACAGTGATAATACATAAAGCCTTCGGATCTCATGTTGCAGATGTGCTGATGTTAATCCCTGAGAGTAAACTCTGCACCATTTGAAAAAAGTTTTGGAATGTCAGTTGTCCCTTACAGCTTTATTCTTCGCTGTTGCACAGCTCATAAGCACCAAGATCTGGGTTCTCCCTTCTGTGGAAGAAAGAATACAGTAACATTTGATAGAAGTTAAAATGTAACCATATGTTTTCTCACTTTTTTTTCATGGATATTATGCTGTGTCCACCTTACATTAAATATTCCTGAACCTTCTCCATCAGAAGGTACCTTGAGGCACATATTCTCCCCAGTATTTATTAGCTTATAAAAAATAAAAGAAAGAGAAGGCATGTGGCCTTTGAATTTCAGATTAATTTTTGTGCTGTGGGATTGCTTTTTGTGCTTTTTAAGTGCACAGTCTTATTCTCTGACAAAGTTCATCTTGCCTTGGCCTTAAAACTCTTTGCGAGCAAGTGTGTTTTTTTTCTTTTTGTTTTTCAACTTTCTTGTGTTAGACACACAAGACTCTTTAGCAGGATGGAATAGTTCAAAAAAATTTTCAGAATCATTTATTGAACAGATTGAATACATAATTTGGGGCTGTGGAATGGATTTTTATATGCATATTACTATCTAATGTTAGTTTATTAATAGACTTCAGGTACACACCTTACCCACCTTGTCCTACCATTCTGATTATAACAGCATAGCCATTTTAAAATGAACAAAATGTTATGATCTATTCCCAACATTTGACTACTGTTTACCGAAATAAGCTAAAAATAATTTGTGTTAATTAAATTCAACCTCCATCCCTCTTCCTCCAGATGTTCTCAGCTGCGTATGGCATTAAATTGCTACTGTCTTCTTTCCAGTGGACCTAGAACAAATAGCATGGGCCACGGAAGCTGGCATGTGCTTAACTGTAGGGTAGGAGGAGTTTTAGATATAAGACATCCTTCAGTAAGATATGGTCTCAACGGGAGGAGGAATAGAAGGGCTCAGACTCTGTCGTCTTCAACATAAAAATACAGTAAGGCATTCCCCAAAAAGCTGGTTTCCTTCAGACTCCTGGCCCCATCTTGTAAAATACAGCTGCACAGGAGGGGCAGCAGGTCTGCTGGAGAACCTGTAGGGCTAGTCGGACCTTAACAGAAAGAACAAAATGATTTTTTTTCCCATGTTCACTATAGAGGAACTTAGAGATGTTCCAGTATTGAGAACCCTTCCCTAGGATCTGGTGTAGGGCCATCAGAGAACCTTTCTGAAACTGAATTGTTAGTCGAGAGATTGAAAACAAATAAGCAAGGTAAAACAATAAATAGTTGTCAGGACACAACTTCCCATGAGTGTCAATTTTAAGAGTGAAATAACTGAACTAAATGGTGTGCCCTGCCTTGCTGTCAAAGAACTGGGTGGTGGCTAAGCAGGCCAGCTTTTTCAAAGTCTGCTGGAAGCAGGAGAAATAGAAACCAGTAAATCTGATGTTCATGCTGGACAAGTGAGTAGAAACTTTTACCTAACAGAACTAGTGGGCATGTGGATGAATGGGGTGTATTGGTACCAGCATGACTTTTATAAAGGGAAACTGTTGGGAGCTTTTTGAAGAAACCAGCAACTCTGCGGGCAAGAGGGACCTGATTGATACAAATTTCCAGAAAAATTCCTATGAAGTCTCTCCCCAAAGGCTTTTAAAGAAGCAAAGCTGTCCTAGGATAATAAAGAAAGTCCTCAAAATAAATGCTTGGCTATCTGATAGGAAACACAGGCTTGGAATTCATGAGCAGTGAAGAAAGGTCACGAGGGGACTCTGTGCCTTTGTCGTTAAATATATGATTAATCTGGAAAAGGGATAAATAGTGAGGTGACTTGTAAGATGATAGTAAGTTATTTAAGGTAGTAAAACTATGAGGAACTGCAGAAAGATCTAATGATGCTTAGTGGTAACTGGATGATAAAGGCAAGTGGACCTTAAACGTAGGCAAGTGTAGAATGATTCGCATAGAAACCATCCTAAAGGGATACAGAATAGCTCCTGAGTGAAGAATGACTAAACAGATAAGGATTCTTCAGTCAGGAAAAGAAAAGGCTGGGGAAGAAGGGTGTCCTAGGGAGGTGTGAGGATGTAGGAGGATAAAATCATAAGGCTAAAAATTTGTAGCCATTGAAAATTAATTTCCAAAAAGTAAAAGACAAGTTTGTGAAAGAAAAGTAAATACAGGACTCATAAATACAGAGAACTTAACTGTGGTCAGAAAATTACTTAGCTACTGATGTGTAGAAGCTTGTATGAGATTGATTTTACTGGATCTAACCATCTAATGTAGTATCCTATTTTGTAACAGTGGCCAACAGCATATACTTAGGGAAGAGGTATGAGATACGGCAAGAAGATAATAATGTTTTCCAAGGATACTCTTGAGGTATTCAGATTTTCACTAGTCTTCCTGCAAGTGTATGTAAAAAATATACATGCGTATTCAGATAGTTGGCCCAGTTTTTAATAAAACCATACATTTTTGTCTATTCATTCAACTGTGTTCTTGAAAAATGCTCTGAGTTTCTGAATTCTGTCTGCTTACTTAACGCAAATGCTGATACTGAAAAATGTTGCACATGAGATTGAAGGCCTGACTTTTTTATTTTATTTTTCCTATCCTAAAGTCTATCTGGATTTTTTCCCTTCAGTCAATTTCAGTTTGTAGATAGTTTTCATTAGGCCCCCCGAGGCTGGGGGTGCTTGTGTCGTTGGGTGGACTTTGTTAAATTCATATTTTTACATTTTGTAGGAAGAAGAACTTTTTCCATTTAATCTGGATGAGTTTGTTACTGTGGATGAAGTAATAGAGGAAATTGAGTCTCCCGTTAAAACCCGTAGAAATCTGCCGAGGGGGAAGAGAAAAGATGGTGCTAAAAATAACTCTTCTGAGCCTAGCTCTAAAAGAAGGAAAGGGAAAAGCTCCATAGCACGCATTGCTGAAAGTGAACTATCTTTTGTCACTTTGGATGAAATTGGAGAAGAGGAGGACATGACCGCACAGCTAATGGGAGTTGCGAATTTAGACGCACTAACTGATCCACAGGGCCTGGTTGTAGTGGATGAAGTAATTGAAGAGGAAGAACTTATATCAGAAGCAGTAAAGGATCCGCGGTCACTTGTTACTTTGGATGAGATATCTGAACAGGAAGACCTTAGTTTTCATAAAGACGTCCCTAGGTCAGTTTTTGAGGAGCAAGATTTGAAAGCAGAACCCTTAGTAACTGTAGATGAGATAGGGGAAGTGGAAGAGCTGCCTTTGAATGAGCCTACGGATTTAAATATTGAGGATGCAGTGAAACAAAAGGAAGATGATAAAGTGACTGCAGAGGATTCTGGAGACTTTGTTTCCTCTCAGGTGCCTGATGATCCCAGTGCTTTAGTGACAGTAGATGAAATACAGGAGGACAACGAAGATACCCCTCTAGTGACTTTAGATGAAGTCAACGAAGACGAAGATGATTTTCTGGCTGATTTCAATCGTCTAAAAGAGGAACTAAACTTTGTTACAGTAGATGAAGTTGGAGAGGAGGATGAGGAAGAAGAAAACACTTTCATGGGGAAAAATCTGAATGAGGATGAAGATGAAGAAGATATTGTTGCTGTTGCAGGACCAGAAGAGGAAGATATTGCTGCCATTGCAGGAACGGAAGAGGAAGATATTGTTGCTGTTGCAGGACCAGAAGAAATGGAAATTCTAGGAGATATGAGTCCAGAAGAAGAAATTATTGCAATCTCAAAGTCAAAAGGAAAGGAATCTTTTGTAGCCTCCAGGGGGGAGATAGAAAATAAGATACTTGCAGCAGGTGGGCAGGAAATGGACAAAGAGATCCCTGTAGCAGATAAAGAGGAAACTGAAAAACATGAAATTTTCGACAAAGTTCATGAAAGAGATACTACAAAAGAAACAGAGACCACCAGCAAACAGCAGCCTGGAGGTAGGATCTGTTTTATTAATGAGTGTTAGAGTTCATCTTTCTTTTGATGTAAAAATAAGCAACGCGTTGTTTGAAAAATGTTCTTTCAGTGTTTATGTTGGCCGAAGTTGGAGAAAACTTTATTAAAAACAAATGTGTCAAATGAGAGAGACAGATGCAAAGAGGCAGCAGCCTCCAAGCTGGATCTAGAGAAAAAATGTAGAAAAATATCTGCAGTATGGAATTGAGAAAGGGTTAAGACAGGTCTAATACAGCTCCAAGTAGGGGGAGGTGTATCTACAACCTGCACACAAAAAAGGCTTGGCCAAAAGTTGGGTGAAGTCTATGCATGATGAGGTAGTGAAGTACTCACACACAGCCCTTCTTGTTCTAACGTTTTGGAAAAGTTTTTCTCCCATCTTGCTCTCATTGCACAGCAAAGAAGCAAGCTGAGCAGTGCACTTGGAGGGGAGTTGCAGAAGCCACAGAAGTCTGTCTGAGAGTATTTAAACTTTAGTTTCTATAAACTAACCTCTCAAATTTGTCAAACACTTCGATTTTTAATTTAAATGGTAGTCACAAATTAGAATAAATAAATTTGGATGCACAATAAATAAATGAACTTAGTTGTTCTGTGTAGTAAAAATCTCAAGCAAAAGAGGTAGACCTAGGAAAGAACCAGTTCTTTGGGGATTTGAGAAGCAGAGCAAGAAAACGGGGAAGGGAAGTTAAAGCAGGTAAAAACCTATTAGGGGACGGCTTAACATCTGATTCCAAGAGTAAAATAGGAAATGGTTCCTTGATTGCCTCAAACTAAGAGTTCAGGTGATGACAGTCAGTCTGGCTTTTAAAGGACCCCATACCAAAGCTGAGTCTCCTGGTGTGAGTCCTCATCTGTTGCCTGAGGCAGTGAGATATTCTCACAATCTGCTGAAAAATCTAGGAGAGGTAAGAGACCGATACTGTCTGTTGTGTTTCTTTGACAGCTCCCTGACTTTCATCATTAAGGCAAAAGGATTTACTTTATTAACCTCGTTCAGGAGATATTGATATTGAGCTTATTTAAACATAGGATTAGAAGGAAACTTTTTTGGGGGTTGTGTGTGTGTGTGTGTGTGTGTGTGTGTGTGTGTGTGTGACTCTTCAGCTTCCAGCTGAACTGTTCTGGTAGTCTAAAAACCAAACAGCTCCTTCCCCCAGCAAAACTACATTACTTATCTTATAGCAAAGGAGACTGTCAAATTCCTTGTCTCCAGAAAAACCTTAAAGTGATAGTTTTGATATTGCCTTAGAGCTGGTTAATCCAGTCATGTACTCTGACTTTGCTTAGTTCTGTAATGAAGCCGTGCTCTTGAGCTGACATGAGGCTGGTTGGCGAGTGTGCCTCGTTCAAGCTGGTGCTAGGTAGCTTATTTTGTGTTATGCTTGGATTTTAGTAAACCAAAATCATTTGAGAGAGTTGATTTACTTGGAGGATTTTTTCCCCCTTTTCAACTTTTCAGTTTTCTCTGAAGTCATCAATCTAATTATCTTAACAGGGAAGTGGAATTTGATAATAAAAGCCTCTTCAATCTATCATACAAATGTAGCTCTATCTAACAGCAGAAAGCTGACAGGTCATCGTGGAAAGAAGATGCACATTTTTGACTTTTAACAGTGAGGTTATTTCATTGGTGGAACAACTTGCTAAATGCTGTGATGCCATTGCTGGCGTTTTTGAAAGCAAGAATTTATTTTCTGTTAGGTTTAAGTTGAAATACTGCTCTTGGACCTGGAGCTGGATGAATTCAAGCAAGCTTGGTAGCTCTTTTTATGAAGAAGTTCAGATTTTTGTGATCATAATCACAAAGTTGATATGAAGTCATTGATGAGGACTCCAGAGGAAAGCAGCTCAGAGCAGTGCTGGTACTTCTGGAACAAATGCCATGTTGTCAGGAATGCTTTTGGAGTGACTCACTCCAACACCTGTGTTTTAATTAAAACTTTTGTCTGGTGGATTGATGTCAGAAATTTCTGAAAATCACTGTTTGGAAAGACCAAACCAAACAGTGTAGAAAACGGTGGGGGTCATACAGATGGTGGTTGTTTCGAGTAGTAATTAACCATTCAAGCTGTGTACAGAATACCTATAAACAAGTAGAAATCTTTGTTTTAACATGCGTTTATGGCCTCCAGTAGATCAGCTTGGATCAGGAGATAAAGAACCTGAGTCTAAGCGAAAGAAAACGGATCCTTCAGATGCATCAAAGACACAGAGTACTCCAAAAGGTAAAAACAAAAAAGCTCACCCCAAACACTCCTTGCTGTTCTTGTTAAAGACAGTTGTCTGTTCTGTTTAAAAATGTCTCATACAACCACATTTAACTTAAAAGTCATGGTGTGTAATCCATATTTTTATCTTGACCCTTACAAATCCGTGTTTAACATATGTTCTTATCGCTGGCTTAATAGCAGCAGAGTTAAAAGTTAATTTTTCCTAAAATTTAATTAAAAATAGGCTATTTTGTAATTAGCACAATACAGTATAATATCTACTTATTATTCTAAACCCCGTACAAGTTTTGTTACCAACTTTGTCTCAGTGTATAGAAATTAGGAAACCGCTTACTTCATTTTAAAAATATATCCCAAGATGCTCACCCAATATACTTTTATATAAAACTGTTGATAATCTTTGAATTGTAAGAGAAGTTGCTAGGAAATATGGAACCTCGCCTGATGTTTGTGTAAGATTCTCTGTGATAGAACATGCTCATATGACCCACTGTAGGACAGAGATTAAACCTGGCAAATGAATTATATGCAAAAATGGTTTAAGGCAAAAAGACACTAAGATAGTTGCAGTGGATTTCAGATCCAGAATGTCATTTGTTCTGACTAAAGAAAAGCACATCCCCTTCTCTGTTTTTTGGAAGTAAGGCAGGTGACCAACTTAGATTAGAAGCCTAACTTCCAGAATACTGAAAAAAAAAGTAACTAATTTCCCTCCAGGATTAACAAAGTGTACAAATTTGGCTGATTGGATCTGGTGTGTGTGTGTGTGTTTAATTGCATTTCGTTAATGGCATGTCGCATGCTGTCTCTTTCAGATTTAGATTTCCTTGTTCCAAAGCCTGGCTTTTTCTGTCAGATCTGTTCTCTGTTCTATGCAGATGAAATGTCTGTGAAAAATCACTGCAAGACACCGCTTCATCAGCAAAATATGGAGGTAACGCTGAAGCATCTCCAAACACACGGGGAGGATGGAGGGAAGCATGTAGTTTCAAAAAATTTTTGCTTTATTGACTGCTAATAATTTTCTGGTGGCTAATGGAGCTTATTTTAATAGTTCAGGGCTGTTAGCCTTAAATTGAAACACACATTTTTAACTCCTTGAATTAGTCAAGTTCATCATCTACATAAAGTCTTCCTTACCTAGGAAGGCATGGGAATAGTCATTCTTTTCTCTGTTAAAAAAAAAAAAAAAAAAAAAAAAAGATTTCAAAAAATACCAAGTGATGTGTCTGAAAACCTAATTTTGTCAAATTTTGTGGCTTACTGAAGCTGCAAACTGACTGAAATATGTCACAGATATCAAATAACCAAAGTGTCAGGCTGTTTGTGGTCCAAAGCCTCCCATCCCTCATCGGTTCACATTGCTGGTGCCTCTGGCAAACACGGATGTAGCACGTATCGAGCTGGGGGGAATAGGCAGCTCCTTCCTGTGGGGAGGTGCTGGTGTGCGTGTAAAGAGGAGAAAACTATGAAGGTATTTATTGATGTAGGCTTTCGTGTGCCGGATGGAGTGAACGCACAACCTGTGGTGAATACTGAATTAGTAATTTTTATCTGATGACCAGAGACAGGAATTCAGCATCATGTGAACTTCTGATTCCTAATGTTTTGGCTTATGCTCAGTCAAAATTCCACTTGGGAGCTTTGGCGTAATCAGTAATCATCATGTGGTGATTGTGTGTGTGAGAGAGAGTCGGTTTGTGAGCAAAACTGTTGAGTTTTTTCTTTTTGGTGTAGAACACACATTGCCATTATCAGGAGTTGGCTGCCTTTTGAGTGATGCTTTTATGAAACCTGCACGCATTGCACCTTCAAAACATGGTCATATCATGCCATGAGGAATGATATAATAGTATCTTTTCATTGACTACCCAATAAGACTTCTTAAAACACTTATTTCTACAGAAATTCATGGCCAAGCAAAAGGAAGAGGATAACGATGGGGAAGAGCGAAGTTCAAGGTGATCAGAGGAAAGAAGAATTCTTTCAGTAAATTAAATTTAGGGTCCAGTCAATTTTGTGTATTTTGTTATGATTTAATTTGTAATTTTGTTTCAGAAGCAAGCATTCATGCTGTATAAATTTGAGCTCAGTATAGGCAGACTAAAAAAAAGTATGGTGGCTTCGATTTGTATATCAAATCATCTGACTTGGAAGAGACTTCTTTTACAAGTGTTGACATGAAATAAATGTTCTTAACTGTATAGTTAACACCAGGCGATTGTGTTTGGTGTGATTTATTGTGTTTTGTTGACTCTGTAGGTCCCCATAGAGGCTATTATGGAATTTATTCCAGAGATCTATCTCTGGTGCTGCTTTACAGAGCTCAGCAGATGAAGTTTCACATGCTGCGTATGTTCCAGCAGTTCAGTTCGTCTTGCTGCACTGAAATCAGTGACCATCGTGGTAAGGATTTCAGTGGAAGCGTAGTCAGGCCCTGTTAAGCTGTCTGTCACTATCTTTCCCCCATGGCTTCTGGAGTCATTCATGGTCAAGTAGGAGGATAAAAACAAAGCCAACAGGGGGAGCAAAGCATGTACCAGAACTGCATTAACTTGCTCGTTACTGTTGCTGTCAGTCAGGTGGTGGGAGGTTGGTGCCCAGTACTATTTCTCCTGGGTGAGCGAGTTTGCTGGTTTATTTTTGGTTGTTCTTTTTCCCCTCTGTGAATGAGTTTGCTCCAGTCTCTAGGTTAAAGCATGTGAAATGCTCAGCAACATTTCTGAACTTTGTAACCTGCTCTTGAACATTTGCTTTCTGATAAGTCTGTATCTCTGGCTCGCGTGCTCGTAGTGGTGGATTGCAGTCTGGATCATGGGTAACTTTCATTTGAGCTTTTATTTTTTACCTAGCTAATTATTGAAATTTATTTAAAAGGTTGCTTCTTAAAATCCACCTTTGTAACTGCCACTCATTCAAACTTTGGATAATTGACTTTGGGTGAATTCTGTTCCTGGTGGTGAAGTAAGCAAGTGTTTCTACGTGTCCAAGGAAAGTGAAAGAAATTTGGTGGTTCTCCGTGATGGGGATGTTGCAGGTCATAGCTGTACCATAGTTGGTACAAAAATCCTTGTATCTTCAGCCCTCTGATCAGTAAGGGGCCAAACTAAGCTTCTAAGGTAACTGAACTCTTGCTTTAGCAAAAGAAACACCTGCGTCTAGCTGATGCAAAAATGTTACTTTATGGGAATGATTTACATTCCTCAAACTCATAGGACCTTCCTCCTTTGAGAGTAAGGATTTGCAGGCAGATGCACTTGTATCTCCTATATTGAAATCATTAAATGATGTTGAAGCATGACTGCTACACTGAGTGAGAGTCGGTAAACTTTAAATACTCAGTGCCAGCCTATGTGCAGTGAGGACAAAGCCTGCTCTGGAGGCTCCACAATGAAGACTTTATTTTGGGCTATTCATGGAGTTCACAGAGCAGTGACACTCTCTGACAGATTGCTCTAAGTACTGGAAGTCATGAACAGAACTTTGATTTGCAAATTATTGTTGCCTGGGTGTTTTTGCTTGGGTCCCTAAGTAAAGAAAGCTTCTGTGAGCAAACTTGCTGCCTGTGTGTGCTGGTGAGTCACTCTGCTAGTCTGCCCTGGCCCGTCCAACCCTGCGTGAAAAGGTGTCTCAGAAATGCGGGTGAGTGATTCAGACCAAATACTTGGCAAGCCAGGGAGCAGGATTCAGAGTAATAACGTGTGTGTGCGCACATGCATCTGTCTCCCTGTTTTGCTCTCTCCTTTGGCGGTTGCCAGGGACCACACCATATTCTGAAGCGGAGGGCAGTTCAGGTAAGATTGCTGTGATATTATTTGACAGCTTAATTACTCTTACTACGTATTTACTACTTAAGTATTCAGTTTCTATTGGTCTAATAGCTCATTTATAGAATAATAAAAAAAAAAGCCCAAAACACCTGTCTAAAATACAAACTGGATTTTAGTAAGGAAAAGAGCCTGCAGAGCTTTCCTGCTCCCTGCGGCTGGGTCCGGCAGAGCTGTGCAGCTCAACTGTCCCATCTCGTCCCGCAACACGCTGTCAGGAGAGTCTGGCAACTGCAGGGAGGTGCCAGCAAAATCCTCTGCTCTTCTGCAGAGCTCAGGAACTTTGCAGTTTATTGGTTTTCTTGTTTGTTTTTTTAACTGTCTTACTGGAGTGCAGGACACAGCTTTCTTCCCCCATTAGACCTGTTCTCTTCACAGCGCAGCTTTGTATTTGCATTTCTGAGTTTTTGGTTTCCCTCTCTTTGGACTCGGAGGCAAATTCTTACCATGATTTCTCTCTGCTGCCTTATCTGTGGTGAGGACAAAGAACAACGATCTTCTTCATTCCTGCTTCTGCCTTGCAAGCTTCAGGCAAATTCTGCTTTCGCCCGAATGCAGGAAAGACTGAGGAACTAGCGACTACCCCGTGCCCTCGGGAATGCCAGTCTGGTCTGTGGCCTGCTGGTGGTTTGAGCCGACTGGTACAGGTGTGTGACACCCCCTGCGCTGCTCAGCCCCCCGGCCTGCTTCGCAGGCTGCCGCGCGGCTATCGAGCAGGAACTGCTGACTTCTGTGGGTTGCAGTGGGGTTGGGAGCGATGGTAGCAGCCTCAGCACCCACCTTAGTGGGTCTTAGATTGGTAGTGGTCCAGCTCTGAGCAACCTCATTTTCCCCATGTATACTTAAAGCAAGAGTTTGGGGCAGTTGCACGTCGGGCTGTCAGCGAGCGATGTGTTTTACCAAGCATTGCTTAGGGGAAGGAAACGAGGAAGGTGTGAGCTCTCCCTGGACCCATGTTGCTGGTGCTCCCAGGAGCCTTGTACGTGGTCAGCAGAAAGAGGCAAAGCGGAGACCGGTTCAGCAAATCATCAGTGCAGCAGGGACCCAGGCTGCAAATGCCTGCTGTCCTTCGGTGTCTGGGCACGCAGAGATCCGGCCCTGCTGGTGCCCCCTAAGGGCAAGCAGACAGCCTTTAGGTGGGCTCATACCCCCAAATTCGGCTCAGCTTGGTTTTGCTCAGCTCCTTGAATCAGCAGGATGACTGAGCTGACCACTTCCAGCTCGAGCAGGGGCGTACGTCATTCCTTCTTTGCTCAGCGTTGTCCTTAGCTGGAGATCTGCCCCCGTGGCACTGGCTCTGCTGGCGATAGGTATTTTTTTCTAGGTCTGTGGTTCTCCCTTCAAGCGAAGCCCGAGGCAGGGTGCTCGGCAGGGGAGAATGGCTGCTTGCGGGGGCAAAGTCTTAGCTAAAGCCTTGATTTCTGCTCTTGCTGCATGTTTGCCTGCCTGATGCCGGAGTAGAGCCGTGTCAGTGCCAGAGACTTCCCCGCGGTTGGAAAGATGAGATCCAGCACCGTCTCCCAGCTCGGTGTGAGGCTGAGCATGGCCCTGGAGGATGCAGATGTCTTTGGACAGGGGCTCAGTGAGTAAACCCTGGTTCTGGTCCGTGTCCACCTCGCCTCCATTCACCCCTTCCAGGCCCACACGTGTGTGCGAAGCCCTTTCCTTCAAGACGCCAGAACATCTCCATTAAAAACACTAAGTGCTGCAGTGGCCCCAGGGAGATGTGTGGTAACCACTTAACCCAGAAGCTTTCAGGAAAATAATGTCCCATTCCCCCAGCCGGATACGGAAAAACAAAATCAGAGAAAATGGGGGTGGTGGTGGTGGGGGGAAAGGTGGGAAATAATCTTACAGGTTCTCTTACAGAATGAGCCGTGATAGTGGCTTTCTGAACGTCGCCCCAACAAATTTACGGTGGCTGCACTTCTGTTCGTCCTGCACCTAACGAGTGCTTCAATTTAAGTGACTTTATTTTAGAATTGACAGTGATTAAGAAGTGCTGCGTGCTGAGTGTCCCCATGTCCCCTCGGAGCCTCCAGAGGGATGTTGGTGTGGTCTCCTGGCAGCAGAAGGTGCGAAGCAAGTCCCCACTGCAGACGCTTGGGATTTTGAGCAAAATCCACAGGGGTTTTGCAACACTTTTTTCGCTGCACTTCTCAGGATTTTTTTTCCTTCCTTTTCTCGACCCGTGCAGCATCTCTGCCACGTGTGGATCCCAGCTGGGCCGGAGCAGTACGAGCGTTCGGTAGCCTGAGTTTAGTATTTGAGGGCCTTGCAGGAGAAACAGAGGAGCTAGCTGGGGTCTTGGTATCTGGAGCCGTTTTGGTGCAACGCGACGGTGGCGTGGATGGTCCCGGCGAGCTGAGAGCGGTATAAGCAGGTGACGGACAGGCCCTTCCGCAGAGACTTGCCCTAAGTAGACCAAGGGCATGAGGGGAAGGAAGGGGACAGAGCCCCAGGGAGGAGCAGTAGCAAAGCTGGAGGGGACCCGGGTGTCCCAGCTCTGCCACCCTGTCTCCTGCAAAAAACTGCAGGTTTTCGCTTGCCTCTTGGTTTTAATCTTGCTGATTAGAGTGAGGACGCTGATAACGCTTTATTTCACCCCAGTGTGGTTGCACTGCTGCTGGGAGGTTCCCGTTTGGCGGCCCACCTCTGCTTTGGTTACTGTAACGACAGTTTTAATTGCAGCGTCTTGGGTTAGTCCCTGGCAAAGCCCCCAGCTGCAGAAAATCAGGATGGTCAATCCCGCTATCCAAGAAGCGGGGAGTGGGGAAAGTGGTCTAGATAAAGCCGAACCGGGTGGATTGCACCGAAGGGGCAGCGTTAGCTCTCCCTGGGCCGCAGGAACGGGGCGCCCCGGATCCGGGGAATTGCAATGATTTGAAGGCAGCAGGCAGACGTGGAGGCGGGCAGCGTGTGGCCACGGCGCGATGCTCCCTCCTGCCACCAGCTCCCTCCCGCACCAGGTGGGACGTGCGGGGACGTGCTGCCACGAGCGCCTCCGGAAAAAGCCGTGCTGGGAGGAACCTCTGAGCCGACTGCTGGGAAACCCGGGGTAAAAATAACCTCTCTTTAAATAGCCGGGGCGGCGGGCGCCGAGCGTCCCCACCTGCCGCCCGGCTTTGGAGCAGGTGCCCGGGGCCGGGCTGCCCCTGCTCCCACGGCGGGTGGCACGGGGGTGCAGGGTCTGCGCCCGTCAAACCGCTCCGCTGGGGCCAGTGCCGGCTCCCGAGGAGCCGTGGCAGGGAGGGTGGGATGGTGCCGCTAACGCGCTGTGACGCTCAATAACGAACATGCCGCAATTAGAGGCCTTGTCGCCATCCAGCAGTTGGGGAAACTGAGGCAGGGGAAGGCAGCGGTTTTATCCAAGCTGGCGCAGCGAGCTGGGCCCTGGCCGGGACCCCAGCGCGGGGTTCGTCCCCGCTGGCGCCGCAGGACTTGCGCTTGGTGGTGATGCTCCGCGCGGGGGCTGCCTGATCCTGGGATGGGGATTTGCGTGCGCTCAGTCCGGCACGGGAGCCGGCTTTCATGCACGCGCTGGAAGGTGCTGGGGGGTTTATCCCTTGTGCACCCGTTCCCCCCCCCCCCCCCATGGCCGCTTGGTCCCCAGCAACCCTGTTTCCCCCCCTCAAGGAAGGATGACGCTTTCTTGGAAGACTCCGGCGGTCACAGCGACAGGCCAGGGCGATGCCCGGATGCTCTCCAGTGCCTTCCCAGCTCCGCATCGCTGACCTGGGGTGAGCCAGCCGGGACTGCGAGGACACATCCCCACCGGTGGCGACGGGGACCGGCCAAACCCTGCGGCCACACTCTCCCTGTGCCACGCTCTGCATCCCCAGCACCTGCCGGGACCGCTCCGGGTCGGCACCCCGTCGCCGGCACCTCCTTAGCGAGCGGGGATGTCCCCGAACGGGAGCCGGGGACTCCCCCCCGCCACCCTCAGCTGCGATTTCGGAGCACCGCTAGTTAATCGGGGCTGAAGAGGAGTTTCGGACGCTCGCAAGCAGCCTGCGAGGATATTTCCTAATCTGCAGCATCCCGAGGTGTCCGTGGCCGCTGCAGCCCGTGCTGGGGGGCCGCATCCAGCTCCGCGGCGGCCCGCAGTCGTTCCCCTTTAAGAGCTGCTTCGCTGCCTGGGTGTCGGTATAAAAGGGGCTCGCGTGGCCCGGCGGCGCGGAGACTTGGCGCTGCTGCCCGCGGGGAGCCGCGTCCCGCTGCCAGCGGCCGGCCAGGCCGCCCGGCCCCAGCGATGCTCCGCGTCTTCATCCTCCACGCGGAGGACGTCCGCACGCCCGACACAGACATCAGCGATGCCTACTGCTCCGTGGTGTTCGAAGGTGAGCGGCGGCGGCGACGAGGGGGCCGGGGCGCGGGGTCCGTCCCCGCCAAGTCCTTCCAGGGGCTCTGTCCGTCCGTCCGCCCCTTGGGCACGGCCGGGCGATGCCCCGTCTCTCCGTCCGCGCGCCTCGGCTGCGCCTTCCCCCCTCCCCGACGCGGGGGCGCTTGGCGGCCCCGGGGCAGCTCCCCGCGCCCCTCGGTGCGCTGAGAGCGTGGGGGCTCAGCGAGGCCCAGGGCGCAGGGCTCGGCCGGCCGGGAGGAAAGGTCGCTTCCTGCAAATGCTGCGTCAGGAGCGCTGGCGACGCTGCTGCCTCCCTTCGCCGCCGCCTCCTCGCCCCGCTCCTGCCCTCCCGGGCCGGGCGCCGAGCCCCCCCCACCCTGGGTGCCTGCACGAGGGTGGCCTGGGGGGCTCAGCACCCCCACGATGGCACCCTGACAGCCCCAGAGCAGCCGCAGTCCCTGGCGCCGGAGCCTCGTCCGGCTCATGTTACCGTGCTCGCTGCCGTTAACCCCTGCGGACGCGCTGGCAGCAGCGGTGGGGAGGGGGGAAACGGTGCCCCCAAACCCACCGGGGCCGACTCGCACCCGCGCAGCCCCCCGTCCCGCTCGGGGTGTGTATGTGGGGGGATGGGGCAAAACGGCCTCCGGCAAATCCCTGGAAGCTATTTATAACGGCGCTCCCCGCGCCGGGCCCCCGGGAGGACTCGGCTCCTCGCTGCTGGGGAGGCTGCTCGGCCGCCGCGGCCCGGCTCGGCCTCCGGCGAGCTCCCAAAACGCGTCTGACGCTGCCCGCGCCCCGCCGAGGGGCTGGTGGGGCAGGCGAGCGGGTTGGGGGGGGGGGCACCTCTGTTGTCCTGCGGCTTGTTTGCAATACGCCGGGGATCTTTTGGGTGGAAAAGCTGGCCAGGATGGGATAGGCGGCAGGAAAGCACACGCGTTGGTGCATCCGTGCTTGTGCCTACGTCTCCTGCCTCTGTACCTGGCCTTGAGCGTGCGGGGACCTTCCTCGGGGCACGGAGGTCCCTGTGCCACGTTCAGGGTGGTCCTGTTGCATGGTTGCGGTCACGCAGAGCTGCTTTGAGGAGGCCTCACCCGCTGCGCCTGGAGCTCTGGGGTGTGTGGGGACACCTTTCTCCTGCGGGAGGGGAGAGGCTGGCTCTGCCTCCCTCCACCCAGCCGCTTCCCGGCTGGATTTGCAGTGAGACCCCCAGGGCTGAGCGCCGCAGGGGACCCGGCACTGCTGGACATTCAGGGCTCCTGCCCGGTGGGGCATCTCCCATGGGCCCAGTGCTGTGACATCCTGGCTGTGGTCGTCCCCACAGTCCCTCCTGCTGCAGTATCCCTGGCATGTGGCATCCCTGGTGGTCCACGTGCTGCAACATCTCCGTGGTCCTGATGCAGCAGCATCACCTACTGTCTTGATGCCACGACACCTCCGGTGGTGCTGATGCACCACCATCCCTGGTGGCACGTCATCCCTGGGGTCACGATGCTGTGGCATCCCCGGCTCTCACCTTCCCCAGGGCCCTTGGGGTTCCTGCTGCTCCGACGTCCCCAGTGGTTGTATCATCCCTGGGGTGACGATGCTCTGACATGCCTGGGTCTTGCAGCATCCTGGACCTGCAGCATCCCAGGCAGTGCATCATCCCCAGAGCTTGGAGCATCCTGGTTTTCCACCCCTTGGGCATCCCTGGGGCTCACAGCATCCCCAGGTGCCCAGTGCTCTGGCATCTCCAGTTATGTTGCATCCCTGGGGTCCTGGGGCTTGGGCATCCCTGGGGCTTGCAGCATCCTGGTGCTTGGGCATCCCTGGGGTCCTGGATTTTGGGCATCCCTGGGGCTTGCAGCATCCTGGTGCTTGGGCATCCCTGGGGTCCTGGATTTTGGGCATCCCTGGGGCTTGCAGCATCCTGGTGCTTGGGCATCCCTGGGGTCCTGGATTTTGGGCATCTCTGGGGTCCCCAGTGCTCTGGTGTCCCCAGTTGCGTGTCGTGCCCAGGTCCCAGTGCTTGGGCGTCCCCTGTAGTGTTTCATCCCGGGGATCCCAGTGCTCGGGCATCCCTGGGACTCGCAGCATTCCCGGTGCCGGTGCTCGGGAGCCCCCACCGGCTTTGCTGGCAGCATCCCGCTGCTCCCGCCCCCCGCGGCGTCGCCGGCGGCCGCAGCGCGGCGCAGGCAGGGCTGGAGTGCAGAGCCGCCGCGGGAGCCGCCGCTGGCAGCACGATGCTCCGCTGCCTGCTGCAGCGCGCCGGCCGCCTCCCCGGCACGGAGAAGGGCGACAGGCAGAGCGACCCCGTGGCCAGCCTGACTTTCCGAGGTGAGGGTCCCGCCGCCACCGCCGCGGGGACACCGGCTCCCCCCGCTCCCTCCCGGCCGTCCCCTTGGCAGCCCCTCTGGCAAAGGGGTCCCCCCGCCAGCTCTCCGTCCCTGCCTCGGGCTCCAGCCAAATTGCCTCGGGAGCCCAAGCGCGGGGTCCGAGCGCGCCCCGTCCCCGTGCCGTCCCCGCACGCGTGACGCCCGGGAAGCTCCGCTGACGGGCGAGAAACTCGGGCGCGTCGGTGGGTGCTTGGGTCCCCCCCGGCCCGGGGGAGGGTTTGGGGACAGTCGTTCAGCACCACCAAGCACCGTGGGACCATCCCGTGGGGGAGGCGCTGCCGCAGGGTGCCCTGCTCCCGCGGGGCACCCATGGGCGCCCTCGCCCGCGCTTGCGTTCGCTCCCAGCGTGACGTTCTCTCCGCCGCTAGCAGAGCCGGTTGCAACGTGAGATTTATGAAGAGCCTTGTGCAGGGGCTGGTCCCCTTGCCGTTGAGACCGGGGGGGGGGATGGAGGTCCCCTTTCTCCTGGGGACACCTAAGGGTGTCACCGTTTGCAGGGTCATGGAGGAGCGAAGGGGGACAGGGCTGGATGCCGACCCGGCAGGGCAGAGCGTGGCGAAGAAGGGGCTGATGCTTTTGCACTTAGAAAGCGTTTCCTGGAGCATGCGGTTTTCCTGACATCGTTTTCCAGGAGGTGGAAAATATCCGTGATTTAAAAAAAAAAAAAAAAGGGGGAAGCCAAGGGGGTCAGTGGTTTCGCGCACAATCTCCGCTGCCCGCGGCGCTTGGTGCCGTCGCCAGCGCGGCCGGGTCCCAGCCCGTGTCTGGATCCTTCTCCCGACTGGAGGATGGAGAGGAGCTGCCCGGGGGCTCCTTTCGCTTTCGTTTCCCAGCGGGGAGGTGGGCGCGTGGCCGCTCTCCCAGGGACGGGCTCTCTCCGCCCTGAACCTGGAAAATGACTCCGGCGGCAAACTCGCGAGCCTGAGAGCGCGGGGGCTATTTCAGGACCGGGCGCCGTCATTTCCTTTGAAGACGGCATGGAAGCGGGAGACGGGCATTAAATTAAGGGCGTGTTTATGGCTCTGCTCCTTGGTGATGTTCTCCAGAGCCGGAGCAGAGTTCCTGTGTCGAGGAAATATCCTGCAAACCCCTTTGCCAGCGTGCGAAGCTTTTCTCCTCCCTCCGCGCCGGAGCCCTGCTCGCGTGGGGCCGGGCTGCCTCGCTATTTCAGGACCGGAAGATTTAGCGGAGCCTCTTTAAAATCCAAAATAGGAAAAGATTAATTTGGCAAGGCTTTAAAAAAATAAATAAATAAAGGCGGGGGGGGATTTTTGGCTGAGCTCTGCCTGGCTCGGCCCGGCCTTGGCTCCCTGCCAGCGCCGCGGTCCGGTGGCTCCGGGCTCGCCGGCACCGGCCGTATATAGGCAGAGCGTGCCGGGATGGCCGGCCGGCCGCGGGAGCCTCCGGGATTTGAGTCACCGCTATTGTTCTCGCGCCCTCGGCCGCCTCTTCCTTTTCCTTTTCCCCTCGGGCTCGGCGGCCGGCACCCCGAGGGGCTGCCGGGAGCCGTCCGTGGGCGCAGCCGGATATTCGCCGACCCGGGGCTGGAGCCAGGCGGGGATGGTGATGCCCGGTGGCGTTGGCCGTGCGGGGCCACCGCTGCCGCCCCGTAGGGCTCTGGGTGCTGTGTGAGCCCCCGAGGGTCCTGCTTGGGACACGGGCGGATGGAGGATCCCTGTCGGGCTCCTCGCTGCCCTTCCCAGCTAGACGACCTGCCCGGGAGCGTTTGCAGAGCAGGCAGAGCCTCTGCTCTGGTTTCCCCGTGGGGAAACTGAGGCACGGTGCATCGACATGGCTCGTCCCCGCTTCCCCAGCGAGCCGCGGGGCCGGGCTGGGGCTCGAACCTGGGACCCCAGTGTCCGTCGGGCTCCTTCGAGCCGGTCGTGCCCTCCCCGGCTGGGCGCGAGGGCCGCGACGTGGGGCGGCAGCCGTGTCGTCCCCCCCGCGGTGCTGCCCCGGCTGGAGCATCCTCGTTCCTTCCCCCGGCCCCGCGCGGGGCCTGATCCTGCCCCCGCGCAGGCAGGAAGCACCCGCGGGCCCTGCCTGACCCGTGCGCGTTGCTCCCCGCAGGTGTGAAGAAGAAGACTAAAGTCATCAAGAACAACGTCAACCCTGTGTGGAACGAGGTGAGCGAGGCGCCGAACGCGGCGGCTGCCGCCCTCGTTAGCGTCCCCGCCGGGGGGTGGGTGCAGCTCAACCCCGTACGAGACACCAGAGAATCCACCCAGGCGTGAGCGCTTTGGCGCTGGCCGCGGAAGGGGCCGGTTCCGGCGGTGGGCAGGGAGGAAGGGCTGGCTCTGCACCCCGGCTCTTCCCCCGGCATCGAGGCCGGATCGGGGCTGGGCACGCAGATGAAAAGAAAACGCGTAAAAATATTGCGGCCAAAGGGGAAACCAGGTTTGTTTTATTCATCAGCCCGGTCCCAGAGGCGGCGGCGTGGGGTTTATTATTTATTTATTTATCTTTCGTTCCCATCGCCGCCTTCCTCCTGACCTTGACCCTTGTTCTTGCGGACCAGGGTTAAAAAAATGGTCTTGGTAAACAAGCAGTAACGTTTGGGTGCAGAAACGTCGCGGGGCAGTTCAGATCGTTTTCCCATTCGCTTTTAATCTGTAACAAAAACCCATTAAAAGGTCCTTGGCCGGAGCATGGCTTTTCCTTCGGGCCTGGAGGGAAATCCCGCCCGGGGAAAGCGGAGCGCTGGATCTCGCGCTAGCGGGATGGCGCAGGGTTGTTCCCCCGCGTCAGCGCTGTTAGAAGCGTTTTGCTCCTCTGCAGCGCCCTGACGGCTCCCAAAGCAGGTCGCCGCTTGCCGCGATTTGGGACTCGCTGTCCCAGCGGGAGCTGCCGCGGCCGGCTCTGATCTCGGATCTTCTCCCCTCGCTCTCCAGGGCTTCGAGTGGGACCTGAAGGGAGTTCCCTTGGACCAGAGCGCCGAGCTCACCGTGGTGGTGAAGGACCACGAGACCGTGGGCAGGAACAGGTAGGACGTCGCTGCGTCCCCAGGCCGCGTGCGTGGGGGGCATCCGTCCATGCACGTGGGTGTCCATGCACGTGGGTGTCCATGCACGTGGGTGTCCATGCACATGGATTTTGACTCTTTCTGGGATTGGGGAAGCGCTGGCAGGCTGCTCCCTTGGCGCAAGCCGCCAGGGCCGGCGGGTGACGGGTGCGCGTGCCCTGCGCCCACGCGCGTGGCAGCGCCGGTGGGAGGCTCGAGCCGCATTTCTGCGCCGTTTCGCTCAAAGGCCGGGAAGAAAAACGGCCTTTCCGGGCAGGGAGCACACAAGGCCCCTTGTGCCTCCGCCGCCCTCGGGATGAGGCCTCGGGCGCCGCCGTGGTCCTGCGCCCGGGTGGTGGCGGTGGCGGCTCCGGGAGCCGCGGCGAGGTGGAGGTGTCGGGATGAGGGCAGAGCTCGCCAGCCGGCTGAGCCGTTTCCCGGCTCTGTTTTGCCGGAGGAGCTGGGAAGGGTGTTGCTTGCAAAATAAACAACCTGGCGTTGCTTCCTTTCTCATGAGAGCATCCGCGCTGCACACGCGCATGTCCGGCGCCCGGCGCGTCGTTAGCACCAAAGCGCAGCTCTCCCGCCTCGACGCTGCTCCGTGCCCTTTGCCTGGGCAAAGCGGCGGATTTCGGGGGGCGCTGAGCCTCCGTCCGCGCAGCGGCTGAGCGCTTTTGCAGGAGGCGGCATTGCAAAAGGAGGGCAAGAACCGGCGACGGTGCCCTTGGGGTCACTGCCTTTGCCGGGGCTGAGTGGCATTTTGGGACTGTTCCTGGGTTTTTGCCCGCTCCGAGGGTGAGCGGGAGCCGGAGGGGAGCCCCGGGCTGGGGATGGCGAGCGGCAGCCCGGGGTGGCTGCGGGCTGGGAGCTCGCTGGGCACCCACACGCCTCTCTGGGCATAGGGCCCGTTTCCCCCCAAAATAGGACTCTGCAATTTCTCTGACTCCTGAAAAGCCCCTTTTTCCTCCCCTTTTCCAACCCAGCCGAGCTTGAGATGAAACCCCTTCATCTTTCTATGTACGAGACCTTTCCCTGATGCTCCTTGAGCTACCTGTGAGCGTGGTACAATTTAGGATGCAATTTCTGTGCTGGGAGAGCGGAGTCGGAACCGCCCGTCGGTAGCTGCCGGGGGCGAGGGAAAGGCTCGGGGGGATAAATCCTCGCAGCCTGGTGCTGGTGCAGGGTTTGCTCTTGGGCGGGAGAGCAAGCAAGCTGGAAATTGGGTCTGATCCAGCTTGGTGACTTCGCACGTTCCTATAAATAGACAAGGATAAACGGGAGAGGAATTTCAGCTCCCCGAGCCAGGGAAACTTCAGCTGCTGGAGCCGGGGAGCAAGACTTCCTTCTGCTGCTAGCAGATGCCTTGATATCTCTAGTGGAAGGTGCCTTCTCCTCCTTGATGACCTGTCACGTAGGTGACGCTGCTTTTTGCCTTTCCTGCTCTCCGGAGGATAAAATAACCTGCTCGTCCGCGCTTAGGCTGCAAATGCGCAAGTGGCGCAACGAACGGTGACCCTGCGTTAGCAAAGCAGCTGATTTAAGCGAGGTGTAAGAAGAAACCCCACTGAAACCTGCGACGGGCTTAAGATTCAGCCCACGCGTGGCTTTTGCTGAGCCGCGGTCCCTGCGGCGAGTGTCTTGGTGGGAAAGCGCCCCGCACCGCTGACGGTGCGTTTGGGGAGGAGACGGTCCTGGGGCTGTGTAAGGCTGTGCAGGAGGAGGGTGAATCAGGCCAAGTTTGCTTTAATCCCTAGTTTAGTGCTAGTCTAGGGTGTCTTCCCACTCGCAAACTGATGCAGCGGCTGTAGGCAAAAAGCTTTTTGGAGAAAGAGGCCGTTTCCATGACTGTTTGCAAAGGAAAACGGGGGAGGAGGGGAAGGGGGGAGAGAGTCTGCTCAGCATCGGAAAAGCTGCTCGAACCCGAAGTTTGTCCTTCCAGAACTTGCCTGCAGCGGTGAGGGAGGAAACAAAGGCAGGAAGCCAAAAAAAAAAAGGGGGGGGGGCAGAAGGTTTGAAGAGTAAATGCAGGGCTGGGGGGAGCCCGGCTTCTCGCTGGGCTTTCTGGGGAGGCGCCACAACCTGGTCCAGCGATGCCCCGCAGCGTCCGGGCAGGAGGCGCGCGGGAAGGGTCGCCGCATGCTTGCTCAGTCCTGTGGTTTTACCCAAATTCACAGCTGTGCTGTGATTTATAGAGGGGAAACCTCTAAAAATAACCCCCCTCAGCTGGGGTGGGAGGTGGTGTGGGGCAGGAAGGATTAAGCCACACACACCAAAAAAAACCCCAAGTCAAAAATACAAACAAACACAAAAAAAACCGAGCAAGAGCCACTGAAGGAGGGTTGAGGATTGTAACTGGCGGTTTGAGGGGACGTGGGTTGACCCATCTCGGTGTCGAGCCTTCACGGGGCTCCGCGCTGCAGCGCTGGGAAATCCAGGGGTTTAACACCACGGGCCTCTGTCTCTTCTCCTATGTGACTCTAAAGAAGGAAGTCACAATAAGAAAAATCTGTGATAGCTTTTTTTTACAATGCAATTAAATGCTTACGGTGGATATAAACCAGCCTTTTGGCCCCTGAGAACTTTGGTCTCGTTGACTTCTCGTCCACCCCATTGAAATCCCTCAACTGTTTGCTTCTCCGTATTTATTTTTAACGCTGTTGGCAAAGAAACTCCACCAGCACTTCTCTCTGTAGCTCTTGGTTCCTGAAAAAGGACTTTTAGGTGCTTTTCCCTGAAAAAAGGAGACAAAGGTTGCCATAGTTGTCTTGGCCCAGACAGGGAGCCGTGAGCCATGCTTGAGCAGGTCCACATCGCCGAAGCGGCCGTGGGACGTGCCAGCTCTCCGGCCTTCGCGTGCTCCTCCCAGGCAGGGAGTGCCGTGATTGCGCTGGCATCGCCAGGGATGTTGCTTTGTGTTTCCAAGAGGTGGGAATTTCCAGCACCTGTTGCTTGCTGGTCTGCCCCATGCCTTGAGGAGGTGGAAACTGTCTCCTCATCATGCTTTAACTCTCTGGGTCGGTCTCTTTGCAATAGCTGGTGCTTGAGTTTGAACCTGATGTGGGTCCTCGTCCTCTTCCCCGTGCGTTCTCCCCTGCTGACGCCCCATTGCTCTTCTTCCCCAGGTTTTTGGGAGAAGCCCATGTGCCCCTGCGAGATGTCCTGTCCACCCCCAGCCTGGCTGCCTCCTTCAACGTGCCCCTGCTGGATGCCAAGAAACAGAGCACGGGGGTGAGTCCCGCGCCGGGCAGGGTTGCAGGGATGAGCCAAGATGTGGCTGGCATCCCACCTGGCACGCCGGCTCCACTCTGGTTAGTGCATTTGGGAATAAGAGCTGAAACCTCAGGAACAAGTCTGCGGGACAGGGCTTGGTGGCCAGGACCTGCTGGTGCATCGTGGCTCTGTGGCCCTGAGCGGGGCTGGGGGCTCGACCAAACCACCCTGGGGTGCTGCCACAGTCCGGATGGGCCCGGAGCAGCGTTTCCCAGAGGTCCGGATCCCCCCAGCGGCTCTCCTTGCTCCTTCCCAGCACTGCTGCCAAGCATCTCAGGGGCAAGAGGAAGCACCGTGCTGGACCTGCCCTCGTCCTCACCTTCTGCCCTCGTCTTCCTCAGCCTTGGGGTGGAGGAGCTGTCACGCTTGCCCTTGGCCCTGTGTGCATCCATAGCCTGCTCCAGGGCAGCATCCCCGGGATGCTCCTGGCTGCTTTTGACGGCAGCCGCTGCCCGAACCCCTCGCCCCGGGCTTGTCCCTGCCGACGGGACGGGGGCGGCTCGTTTCTGCGCGCGGGAGGACGAGGGCTGGTGCCCTGGATGCTCTTCCCTGAGCTGCCGCCTCGGTGTCTAAGCAGCGAGCTATACATTTCCCCCCTCCGGGGACGCGTGGAAATAGCTGCCTCGAGGTGTTTCTATGGCAGGAAGCGGCCTTCTTCCGATGCCAGCTCCCCCAGGGCTTTTATTGGCCTTGAGGGTTCCTCTTTCGCTTGCGCCCTGGCGCCCATCCATCCGTTCCCGCGTCCCTGGGAACAGCAGCCCGCCGGCCCCGGCGCGTCCTCCCGCCTCCCCGCGGGGGCACGGATCGCCCTCGGCCCCTCCGTGTTTTTTGGAAGCACGTTAATTTTACCTTCACCGGAGACCGGCTCCCATGGACGGCGGCGCGAGGAGCCATGCCTGCTGCCGGTATCGCGGAGCAGCTCCTTGCAGTTTCTCTTGCCCGCAGCTAGCAAGCGAGCACAGTTCCCCACGGCACCGTTTTGGTCGGAAAAGACGTATTTAGGCAGGAGAGGGGCTTTTTGGGCTGTGCCTGGGGACAGAGGAAACGGGAGGGGAAGCTGTGGCCGGGCAAGGAGCGGTGGCCGCCGGAGCGTGACCCCGCTGGGTGACGTGGGACCTCTCGAGCGGCTGCTTCCCGTACGGCACCGCCGGCCTGGCTCCTGGCTGCCCCGGCGCCTCCGTGGGGATGGCGGGCCGGGAGCGCCCAGCGTCCACCCCCAGCTCCCCCGGGGAGGAAGGGTGCGTGGGCGGCTGCTGCAGAGCTCCCAAAAAGCTGGGCCGGGAAAAGGCCTCCTCGGCTCTTTGCGCAGCACCTAGCACGCGGGGAGAAAGAGAGTTAGGCTCAGCACACGGAAACCGGGGCGGCTTCGGCTGGAAAGCTAAACCCGGAGGCAGGGCTGGAACCCGGAGCAGCCCCGAGGTGTGCGACGGGCTCCAGGATGGATCTGGCTGCTCAGGGCTCCGTGGTGGCAAAGGGACGGCGGCGGGGTCGGACCAGCGTCCGCGCTGCCCTTCTGCCCCAGCCCGCCCTGCCCTGCCTCAGTTTCCCCGTTTGCTAAACTCGTGGCGTTCTCCCTCTCGCCTCGGAGGCTGGGGAAAACCCTGCTCCTGTTCCCGGATCCTGCGAGACCTTTTGGCATGAACCGTGAGCCGAGAGGCAGGAGAGGGGTAATGCATCCGCTGGTCCCCCCAGGGAACGAGCCGCCGAGGCTCTTCCTCGGCTCCTCCTTGGCTCCGCGTCTCGCTGGCCGCCATCCCTCTCCCTGCCGCTTCCTTCCCCGGGTGGAGAAGGCAGCCCGGCGCCGGCACGGCCTGGAGCTGCCATCTAGCGGGGCCAGCGCCGCTCGGTCCCGGCCAGGCCCCCCGTAGGGTCTCCATGAGCCCCGACATCCCCGCGGCTCGGATGCTGCCGCCACCACATTCCCGCGCAGCAGGAGGGAGCCGCTCCCTGGGCAGCACGAGCGACCCACCGTCTCCGGCAGCTCAGCCCCGGCGGGATCTCCCATCGCGGCTCCCCCGCTGTCGCATCCTTTTGGATGTGGATGAGGCAGGGTCCTGGCCCAGCAGAAGCTGTGGGAGAAGGAGCCTTTCCCAGCTGCCGCGGGGTTCAGGGGAGCCCGGAGTGTTTTGCAGCGCGGGCTCCAGCGCGGAGCTGCGACGGGGGATAAAGCACGGTGACAGCATGCTGCAAAGCACGCGGAAAGGTGCAGCCAGCCGGATCCCTGTAACGCCTCCCGCTTCCATCCTGCTCTGCCCCCTTCTGCGTTGCGTTTGCCGAGTTACTGCCACTTTCCTGGCCGCGTCCTCGACGCTTGGGCAGCAAATTGCCGGTGGCATCTCGAGAGCTTGGAGCGGCCCCTCTGGTCGGGGCAGCGTTTCTGGATGCCCGTTGTGACGATTCGTTCCCCTTTTCCAGGCTTTCCTCATCCTGCAAGTGTCCTACACCCCGCCGCCAGGAGCTGCCCCGCTGTTCCCCCCTCCCGCCCCCCCCGAGCCAGCGCCGGCCGCAGCAGAGCCCGACACGGTCATTGGTGAGGAGAAACCTCTGCTCGCGGCGCCGGGGCAGGTCGGAGCCGTGCCTGGTCAGTGCATGCGGGGTGACGCAGGGTGGGTGCAGATCCGGGGTCCTGCTTTCTGCCTGCAGCACCTGGGGCTTTGGGTCTCTGCGGCTCAGCGTGGCAGGGAGGTTATGGGTTGTAGCTCGGGGGTGTTTCCGAGGACCCTCCTGGACCGAACGGGAGCTCGTGAACGTGCGGGTTCCCTCCCTTTATCGTCTGCTATAACGCACCGTGTTCCTCCGTGTCCCGGCGCTGCCACCCTGACCTGCCTCTTGCCCCTGCAGAAACGGCTGGCGAGGAGGATACCGAAGATCAGACCGCGACGGGGGACGAGACCGAGCCGTCCTCGGGGCCCTCGGGGTCCGAGCAGCCCACCCTGCCCCGCAAGCCGCCCGTGCACCATGCCCACGGGGTTAAGCGGAGGAAAAGCTCGCCCAAAAAGCCCCTGTCTAACAAGCCGCAGGACTTCCAGGTGAGCCGCGCCGGGGCGAGTGGGTCGTTTGTCCCCTGCAGCGATGGTGGAGGTGCTCCGATGGGGAAGCCCTTCCCAGCACCTGGCCTCTGCTCTGGAGGATGGAGCTGCCATGTCTCAGCCTCCATCAGAGCCCGGTATGATCGCTGGTGGACTTGGAGTGACCACCCAGCCCCATCCCTATCCGCCTAGGATTGACTTGTGAAATGCCTAGGGATTCACGGTGTTGGTTAATGAAGCTTGTCAGGTCCTACATGGTTGTGGACAAAGCTGTTGGAGCTACTGTAGGGCATGCAGAATCGAGAAGGATGCTTGTTACTTGCTATTTTTGGTAAAATTGAAGGGAATGCAAAGAAAAGGGAGCTGCCCTTGTGTAACTTGAGCATGGCAAAAGCAAGGTGAGGGCAGGCAACACGCTGACCTGTGGGACGAAGCCCTAGCGAGCTGTTCTTTATCTAGGTCCCCAGGCTGTGTGTCCTTCTGTGCTCCCCTCGGGGCCTGGGATGCTGCAGGAATATTGCAAACTGCCGCGGTGGCTCTCCTTCCCCGGCAATCCCGCACGCTCCCTCTCTTCCAGTCCCCCAGCCTAAATGGCTGAGGGTTTTGCAAATGCGTTAACCGCTGGCAACCACCCTCGGTGGACTGAGACGTGAGATTTAAGATATTCAAACTAAGTCTCCGGAACTGAACCTGCCAGGGCGGTTTGGTCTGTTTTTTCTCGCAAGGGGCCCATTGGGGTCTTGGTGCATCCTCTTCCCCCTTACCGGGCCCTCCGCAGGCTCCCTCCTCCTCCAGCATCCAGGTGTCCTCTGCAGCGCTCGCCTTCCTCTGCGGGGACTGACCCGCTGCTCCTTCCCTTCCCTCGTCTCCAGATCCGGGTGAGAGTCATAGAGGGCAGGCAGCTCCCCGGCGTCAACATCAAACCCGTGGTGAAGGTCACGGCCGCTGGGCAGACGAAGAGGACCAGGATACGCAAAGGCAATAGCCCCTTCTTTGACGAGGTGA
Organism: Apteryx mantelli; assembly: GCF_036417845.1. Taxonomy (NCBI): domain Eukaryota; kingdom Metazoa; phylum Chordata; class Aves; order Apterygiformes; family Apterygidae; genus Apteryx; species Apteryx mantelli. The sequence continues at coordinate 87,046,097 of NC_089982.1, read as the reverse complement.
GCGGGGACTTCTGCTCCTGTCGGGCATCGGGAAAAGCTCGGTCGTCTTGTCCTCAGTCCTGTCCCCAGCCCACATACGATGCCACTTTGAATGTCCCTGTACTTCTTTCATTGCTCCTCTGAGAGCACGTGGAACCCCACAGAAATGTCCAGAAATGCTTCGGTGGACAAGGACAGTGAAAGCCAATCCAAGGACCTGGCGCATCAGGGTGCATGAGGAGCAGCCCCTGTTGGGACATCCTCTCCAGGAGGGTTTTGCTGCGAACTGGTTCGGATCTTGTTGAACAGGATTGGAAAAGAGCTCTGACTAGCAGAGCTGGGAGGTTTGGGAGCACCACGAAAGCAGGAGAGTGATGTGGGTTAAAGCTGGGTCAGGGGACTGCTGCTGTGGCTGCTTTCAGACCTTTCCCTCGCCTGTCTCTTGTACAGACCTTCTTCTTCAATGTTTTTGAGTCGCCAGCCGAGTTGTTTGATGCACCCATCTTCATCACAGTAAGTTTCAGCAGCCTTCGTTTCTGGAGGTTTCCCCCATTTCTCAGCCCTGCCCGTGCAGGTAGCACTGGGGTCCTGTGCAGAGAGGGTGGGAGCGTCCTTCCTTTTTTCCAGAGCTGGATTTAGTGTGTTGCCTGTTTTTCATCCTGCAGGTTGTTGATTCTCAGTCTTTCCGGACGGACTCAGTGATTGGGGAATTTCGGGTAAGGATTTGCTGTCTGCCCTCCCTTGTGTTTTCAGTCACTTTAACCCACAGCACATGATGAACATTTCCTTTCCTTTTCCATTTTGTTTTGTAGATGGATGTCGAGACGATTTATTCCGAACCGAGTGAGTTCAGAGGATGCCGCAGGCATTAGAGATTTGTGACAAGTTCTCTTTTTGCAGCTGGGGGAAATCTCTTTGAGAAAACCTTTTTTTTGGACTAAACATAGAGGAACATGCACACACACAGTAGTTATCCCTAAACGTGGATACCCCGCACCTAGGCGCTCATGTACTTATGTACACAAACATACACACCGGTATGCACACAGGTGTTAGTGTACGTGTGCGCGCGCCTCTGTGTACTCGCACATGCACACTTATCTATACATACCTATACAGCTACATGCGGTGAGAACGTGAGCATAAACATCTATGAACTGTATCTGCCCCACGCATTTCCATATGTGAACCCACGTATGTCCCTATATCCGTCATCACCACCCCTTTGTCTTCACTCTAGCATTTATTTTTATTATTTAAAAAAAACAAAAAACCCCAACTGCAGCCTGTAAGCCAATTCTGTGAGTGTCCAGGGCCTAACTCATAATCCTTGATTTTTTTTCTCCCTCAGAACATGCTTTTCTCAGAAAATGGCTGTTGCTTTCTGACCATGAGGATTTCTCGGCGGGGGCCAAAGGCTACTTGAAAGTCAGCCTCTTCGTGCTGGGGCCTGGAGATGAAGCCCCTGTAAGTACCAGCCTGGCCTGGACAGAGAGACCTTCCTATGGTGACGCTCATCTCCCCTGTGTTTCGACCTTGTGGTGATGTGGTGGCTCCTTGGGACACGCAGTGCAAGCACGGCCCAGTCCCTGCGAGTCTCTGGGCTCTGCAACCTGCTTGCTGGCCCTTGGTGCAGCCTCACATTGCACAGGAGGGTCGAATCCTCTCCGTACGGAGGGGCTGCAGGGGGAAAACGTTAGGAGCTTGCTCCTCCGATGCTGCGGGCGTGCAGGCCGGCCAGTGCCCACAACTTTATACACTGTGGGGAAAAAAACAAAATCTACCTCTAGTTATTTCAGTGGAGCTTTCCAGTGGCGTGAGCCTGTGTGTGCAAGGTGACGCAATGCACTGGGCGCCCTGATGCTCTTCCCAGGGAAGCCGCAGCTTGGACCTTCCTCTGGTTTCTATAAGGAGCATCGTATGTGGTGGGGCAAGGTGCTGGGTGTCATGCTGCTTGCAGGTCTCTGCTGCTCATTTCAGGGCTTTGGGGGAAGGCTTTAGTCCCCTTCTCCTGTCTTGATGGCTCCTGTTGTCCTGCAGATGGAGAAAAAGGAAATCTCCGAAGACAAGGAAGATATTGAAGGGAATATCTTGCGTCCCACGGGGATCACCTTGAGAGGGGCTCACTTCTCTCTGAAGATCTTCAAAGCTGAAGACCTGCCCCAGAGTAAGCGTTGCTTTTGCTGGGTTGGAGTATGGAGGATCCAGTCCTTGGCACCGTGGAGCTCTGCAGCATGAAAGATAGGAATAAGGGTTCAGATAAGGAAATATTATCTTCAGCCTTGGTCCAAAGACCTTGCAGATATTGGTCAGCCATAACACACCGGATTATCTACTGGTGTAAACTGGTATTTGCCCTCCTGGGTTGGGTAGCCATGCTGGGGGCAGCAGCTCTCCCCACCCGCTTCTCTGCCAGGGGCGGTGGGGACACCCACGCTCAGCCTTGCCATGGGGGTCTTCCTTGAAGCTTTTCCGGGAGCTTCCCAGAGGAGGGGGATGTAATTTCTTATGGCAAAAACAGCCTCATCCAGAGACACGGGATGAGCCTGGGCCTGCAGGAGACATTGCAGGTAGGAGCCAGCTACATGGAGGTGTCTCAGCTCCCCCAGGAGGCTGAAACCTGACCAATAGTGAGACCAGGCAGTTATGGGACCAGATTTTGGATCTGGCAAGGGCTGCTGGGATTTTCGTTCCCTGTCGCAGACCTGCCGGGGAAATCAGCCACCTCCCAGGTGTTTCTCCGTGCTGTGCAAAAAACCCGGATACTTCCAGCCCTTGTGCCGGGGATGGACATCTGTCCCTCAATGTGAGTGGTTGTGCTAGTGAGACAGCCTGCTGGAAAAGCCGGAGTCCTCCAGGCTCCTGGTATAAAGCCAAGCACCCAGATGCCATGTGCTTAGCCGAGGTTTCAGCAGCCTCTGCAGATGGTCAGAGACTCTTTCCTTTTCCAGTGGATGATGCTGTCATGGACAACGTCCGGCAGATCTTCGGCTTTGAGAGCAACAAGAAGAACCTGGTCGATCCCTTTGTGGAAGTGAGCTTTGCAGGCAAGACGGTGAGCAGCGGGACCGGGAAATCTCCCCGCTTCCCTTGGCCTAGCACAACTGTGCTCAGAAGCATGGGGCCTGGGACGGCCAAAATGCCCGGGGCAAAGGGACCCTGGCTAAATTTAATGGCAGGATGAGCCTTGGGGCTGGCCCAGCTGCCAAGTGACTTTCCACCTCTGCATGGCCACAGCGGGCGTTGGTGGTACCTGTCACAGCCGAGTCCTGGCAGTCCCTGTGGCCTCATGCCATGCGGTTCCCGTTCTTCCCCGAGCACTGTGCGCTCAGCATCCTTGCTCCCGGGAGGGGAATTTGGGCTTAGGATCCTATTCCTGTGCATCATCCGGGCTGAAGTGATTGCCTCAGCCTTGATGAGTGAAGGTATTGGCCCTTCCTTGCAGTGGAAGAAGGTGAACAGCCTTATGTTTATATGTATATACATATATAATGTATATATGTGTGTATATGTATACATATATACATATATAGGTATATCTGTTATATATATATAGGTATATCTGTATAAAACAGAGTTACCATGTCTCAGCTGCTGCGCAGGGGCCAATTGCACTTTCAGGTGACTTTTGCTCCATGCCCAATTAATCGGTCGCTCGTGGTTTTGCCCCTCCTGCCCCAATCTGCCCCGTTTCCCTTTGCGTTGCACTGCCCTGACATGGGGCAGCCCGTCCCCGCCGTGCACAACGCGCTTCCGACCCTGAGCTTGTCGGACCCGGCGTGCCGGGCTGCGTGGGTGTAATTTCTGTGCTGGGCTCTTAGTGGTGCTGTTGTATTAAAAACAGCAATACAGGGATTTAGCTCTTGGGGGAAGGGGTAGCAGAACGCAGAAACAATTTCCCGGCTGGGCTGCGCTGCACTTCTGGAAACTGCCGGGAACTGCGCTGAAGCGCTGAAACTCTCTGCCCTGCCCTGTGAATCTTCCCTGGAGGATGGTGCGTGGGAGGGGACAGAGGCTAGGCAAGAAGAGGGATATTGCCCTAAGTAAGCGCGGGGTGGCTTCCAGTGGCTCTGGGCTCCTGGGTGAGCTCGGTCCCACAGACCGACCCCATAACACCCTCTTTTGGGGGGTTTTACCTGCACTGTGCAGAGCTTCACTGGGCCAGAGCGGTTGAATGGCGCCTTTATTTGAGGGACCTGAGGCTTTCTGCTCCGTGGGTAACGGGAGCAAGACCCTGAGCAGCTGCAGGAACCGCAGGGCGCTCCTCGTCCCTGTCCCCCAGCCGTGGCTGCGGCACGGGGAGGTGTTGGGAGGACAAGGTCGGGACCGGAGGGACCATGCCAGCCTTGGGGGAGGCGCGGAGAGGAGTTTGGATTTCCCCGTGGAGGGTGCATCCAGGACCACGGTCCCTTCTGAAATGTAGCTTTGCTGGGGGTGGGAGGAAGCCTCCTAAGTGCCGTGAGCTGGAAATAGAAATAAAGATGCATTTGCCGGGTGTGCAGGAGAGGGTTTGGCAGCGTGCTGCGTGGCTGGGACAGGCCGGTTGGTCCAGGCACTGACTTTTCCTGCCTTTTCTCCCACCTCTAGCTCTACTCAAAGATTCTGGAGAAAAACGCCAACCCGCAGTGGAACCAGACCATCACGCTGCCGGCAATGGTGAGGGAAGTGGACTGAGCCCTGCCAGGGCTCCCTGGTCCGGGCGCCCACCCTGCGCCAGGCGGCTGCCTCTGACCGCTCCTCTCCTCTGCCTCTTCTCTTAGTTCCCTTCCATGTGCGAGAAGATGAGGATTCGCGTCACTGACTGGTGAGCAGGGAGTTGGCAGAGCCTCCGCTGTGCGAGGAGCCCCGTGGGGCAGATCCCCAGCAGTGCGCTGCGCGGGGGCCGTGCCGCCGCTGAAACCCACGCTGTCTTGCAGGGACCGTCTCACGCACAACGATATCGTCGGCACGGCGCACCTGTGCATGTCCAAGATCTCGGCCCCTGGCGGGGAGCTGGAAGGTGAGCGAGGTGGTGGGACGGCGGTTTGCAGTGCATGCCCGTGGAAGAGCGTGCATGCTCTTGCCTGGAGGATGGTGTTGGCTTTGAAGAATTAACAACTGGGATAGTCTCTGCGAAGTCCCTGGTGTTGGCAGAGAAAAGTGGGGTGATGGTGCTGCAGAAATGTCCAGTCTGTGGGCTGGATGCAGCCTGCTCCGTCCTGCAGCCTCCTCTCTTGAAGCTGAGGTCCCTCTGGGGCCCATCACCACCTCCTGGATCCCTGCAGTTCCCCCATCCCGTGACCAGCCCTCACCCATGAGGTGGGCTGGTGGCTGGTCCACATCACGTACCCCCGGAGCACACGCAGGGCAGCTGGGCCCTGCTCACCCTCAGGCAGGGCGCAGCCTTGCTGCGGCACGGGGAGGATCTCTGGTGCCCCTCGGGGGCAGCTCTGGGGCCATGTCCCAGCAGGCATTTGAAGATCTTTTTTGAAGTCCTCCTAAGGGCGTGGGTAGGGATGGTCCACAGAGCCGCGATGCCACGGATTTCTTGCTTTTTGCTTCCTCTCCCTGTTGCTGGCTGGAGGTAGCGGCAGTCCCTTGGGCAGCTAGTGGCTCCGAACGGGCAGACACGATGGCAGACATAGCACGATGCTCTGGTCCCGTCACACCGGGATCCCGCCGCCTTCGCTGGCAGCTTGTCCTTAGGTGCCGGCTAAGGGCCGTCACAGCGTGCGAGACGGGGATTTTGGGTACAGTGGCAGAAGCTTGGGCTGAAAGAGGCGTTTCAAGCCCAAGTGACCCCCCCCCCCCAAGGAGGAGAGGACCCGTTCACAGGCTCCAGCAGGATCATTTGGGTGACGCTGATGATGTCGCCTCTGCAGGCGGGAGGGCAGGGAGCTGGGGTCCGCTTGGGGCCATCTCCAAGCTGCGGCAGGGCCAGGAATAGAGGCTGCCTTAACCCGCATGAGTAACGCTGGCTGCTAGCGACCTCTGCTAACGTCTTCACCCTGCCTGAACTCCCCCCTCTCTCTGCTCCCGTGGTTTGTGGTTGGTTTTCGGCTGCCCTGCAGGACTAACCCCCACCGCGAACCTGGCTGAAACGCCGTATGGCCGGGCTGCGCCGTGGCACGGGTGGCCTCCGCCGGGGCACAGACGTGGTGCAAAGCAGCCACCTGCTGCCCCGCAGCCTGCTGCTCTGCAGTGCGCAGCTCTGCGTGCACAGCGTGGATTTGGGGTGCAACGCCGCGCTCCGCTGCGTCGGTGCCTGCACCCCATCTCTCCCAGGAGAGCCGCTTGCTGCCTGCTGCCAGCTGAGGGGGAGCGACGGGAGCCCCGTCCCCGCTCCCTTGCCTGCCCCGTGGGCCCTCCTGGCGTTTGTGGCACGTGGAGGCTTGAGGACGGACTCTCGTATCTGCTCCCAAGGCCACGATTTACGTGAATCCTACAGCCTCAAGGGGAGGGCAAGGCTAGCGCTGCCTAATAGCCTCCCCCTTCTCTCTCCGTAGCGTCCGTTGGGAGCAAGAGCCCCTGGCAGCATCCGCTCTCCTTTCCCATAGCCCGTCATCCTCACCTAACCAACCTCCTAACCTTCTCTCCATCTCTTTATGCCTCAGATGAGTTTCCTGCTGTTGCGAAGCCTCTGAAAGCCGCAGACCGTACGTCCCCTTAGCCTCTTGTTTTGCAGTCACCGTCGGGTAATTTTTTCCTCTGTTTTAGCTGCTGTTGGGGCTGCAGCATTGGACAGAGCTCGCGCAGCAAAGGCCCTGCTGTGCCCGAACCTGGGCACCTCGGGGAGAGGAGGGGACAGCTCCAGCGAGGCCACCTCCTCCTCCTGCTCCTCCTCCTCCTGCTCCTCCTCCTCCTCCTCCTCTTCCTCCTCCTGCTCTGCCTGTCTGAGGGCCTGTAGATTGGGAAGGGGTCAGCTGGGATAGGCTGAGGGGGAAAAGTCCCCACTGTCCACCAGTCTGGCAAGGTTGGGGTGTCCCTTTTGGGCAGCGATGCCTTTCGCTGCCTTGAGGTGTGGGGTGTCACTTGTGCAGCCGTCGGGGGCGGCGCTGTGCACCTCAGCAGGAGCCGCGCATGGGCGCCCGCTGCTTTGGGAATCCAAAGCAGGATCACGGAAACTCCTTCTGCCCCTTCGGTGCTCCTTCTGCTTGAGGTCTCGTAAAAATGAGCGGTTCTCATCCAAGCGTTGCCTTGCTGGGTGCCCTAACCGAGAGAGCCCAGGGCCGGCTCCTCGTCTGGTGTAAATCAGTGCTGGTCACTGTGGCAAACACAGCTACGCTGGTTCACACCGGCCACGCGGCGCTCCCCTTCTCCTGGTGCCCAAAGGAGCGGGCTGGGATCCTTCCTTGCCGTCTCTGTCGTGTAAGCGGGGCTGCGAATGCACAGATTGGTACGTGCAGCATAACTGCAGGGTCGATACCTTTTCTTTCTTTAGCAAAAGGTAAGTGGTCCCGGGTTCAAAGGGGGTGAGAAGCTCTGCGCTTGGCTCTGTCCCCTCTCCATAGACTGGGTTTGGATGGATACCTGCAAGTGAGGGAATTGGTGCAGATTAATGAACTGCTGCTCATCAGCGGCAGCAATAAGTGTGGGATGCTGCAGGATTTCGACGAGGGCACCGGCTCCATGGCGTGGCCTGGCTGTGCCTGGTCTCCACGGGGTGGGGTGGAAAGCTGCCGCTCCTGACTTTCTAATTGCTCTTTTTCCCTGTGTTCTCCAGTGGACGATGGACTTGGGTTCCTGCCGACGTTCGGTCCCTGCTACATCAACCTTTACGGCAGCCCCCGGGAATTCACTGGCTTCCCAGACCCTTACGAGACACTCAATTTAGGAAAGGTGAAGTCGGCTTCTTGCCAGTGCAGCCTGAAACTAAAAAAAATCAGCATTTTTCCTTGCAAAATGAAAGCTGCTATTAACCTGAACTGGCTTTTTAGGAGGCTGCGCTGCATTTTCTGCCACTTGTTATTCCTGCTGGCTAAACACCTTCCAAGCAAACGGCTGTGCTATCCAAATGCTCCCTGTCTTTGAAGCGCTTGCAGAAGTAGTTTGCCTGATCTTGCTCCCCTGGAACGAAGCCAGAGGGTTTAAGCAGGGGCAGGGCACCGTGGTCCTAACAGCAGTCTCTGGCCTACTCCAAGGGCGAGGGAGTCGCTTATCGGGGCAGGTTGCTCGTGGAGCTGGAGACCAAACTGGCGGACCATGCTGAGCAGAAGGTGGAGGACATCGCTGCGGACGACATCCTACGGGTGGAGGTAATGGGCCCGTGTCGGGGCTCCTCTTGCTGCGTCATCTCGTGGGCTTGCTGCGGATCAGCGAGGTGCGGGGCAGGGTGCTGGGACTTGGGGGACGCGATTGCCCTGGGGGTGGTTGGGTGCGAGTCTGTGAGTGGTCAGGTGTGCTCCTTTCAGGTGTGCACTTTCACCCAAACGCGTCCAGCTTGCTTGCTCTGAGCTGCTCCGCGGTAGAAATCAAACGGCGGTGGATGGGAACGGGTGGGTGATTTGCTTCAGGAGCAGCCCAGTCCCAACTCTAACACTATCACAGATACTCTGCTTCTATTCATTTTTGCAGGGTTAAACTGCATTTTCTGTAGGGAAGGTTCTACCCTTCTCCTTTGTCAGCTTCTTCTTAAATATCTCACCTGAAGTTCCCTCGCTGCAACTCCTTGCCTCGGCTGCAGCCAGCGCGGGGGACAGGTTACGCCTTTCTTCCCCGCGGTACCGTTTCCATCGTAGATGCTGGGCTGGGCTGGAGCGCGTCGGGATGGCGGGGGGTTGCGTGCGGGCCCGCTTGCCGCGGCGCCTCCCCTCGGCACGGCTCCGTGCCTCTTGCAGAAGTACCTGCGGCGGCGGAAGTACTGCCTCTTCGCTGCCTTCTACTCGGCCACCATGCTGCAGGACGTGGACGACGCCATCCAGTTTGAGGTCAGCATCGGCAACTACGGCAACAAGTTCGACACCACCTGCCTGCCCCTGGCCTCCACCACGCAGTACAGCCGGGCCGTGTTTGACGGTGAGCGGGGCGTTGCGGGGAGCCACGCGGCCGCGACATCCAAGGGCGCCCGGGGGGTTACGGAGATGTCTTGGAGATGTCCCCATCCGTGGGGGATTCGTGAGGTCTTTGGCGCTTGTGCTTTGCAAGGCGGGATTCGAAGGGCGGTCGCTGGGATGTGCGTGCACGTGCGTTGGCTGCTTTCCTCTGCCGTGGTGCCGCACCGCCGTGTGCCAGGCTGCTGCCTTGCAAGGACTTTAATAGAGTGGTGCTTCAAAGGAAACGCTCTTGCCCTTCTCCATGGCCGGCATGTCACCCTCTGCCCTTCCTTGCACTGGCACAAGTGTCCATCCACGTGGTGGGTCAACCTGGGGAATAGTCTGGTGGCAGCTAATCTCCGGGGGTTCCTGGTCCTCCCAGGAGCAGCTTGCCGATGTGCCGTGAGGGAAGGGGGCAGGCACATGTGCGAATGTGATCAGGGAGAAGCGGGGAAGCTTCTCCCAGCCTCTGTGCTGGCTCAAAGCGCTCACTGGGTGACACTTTGGAGCCAACAGTGCCCACTTAGCTTCATGACAAAGCCTGTGCTTTGGGGTGGTCTTCTGGGGGCTCCCGAGTTGCTCCAGCCCTGGCGTGAGATGTGCAGGCTGCACTGCAGTTGCTCTGATGTTGGAGGGGCCTGTACAGGGAACCAGGAGCTTTCCCAGGGCACCAGATCCACCTCGTGTTGGTTTCTGTCCTCCCTGCTAAGTAGGGAGCAGCCTTGGAGGTTCATGCAAGTCCATTTTGACCTTGATATGCACTATGCTGTTGCACGTGGGTTTTGGGAAAATAATCCACATCCTTCTGCTCCAAAAGAGCAATGCTGAGGGCTCTGCCCAAGGCCAAATGGTGCGCTGCTCCCCTTCCTCTCTGCTCCGGCCCTGAGGAGCAAGATGCCCCACTGTGCCGTTCCCACGAGCCTGCAGGTGAGCCCGTTGTGTCCTCCAGGCTGCCAGTACTACTACCTGCCCTGGGGCAACGTGAAGCCCGTCGTGGTGCTGTCGTCCTACTGGGAAGACATCAGCTACCGGACCGACGCTCAAAACCTGCTCCAGCACGCTGCCGACCGGCTGGTGAGTCCCATGGTGGCAGCTGGGGCCACCCTGCCCTGGTGGGGCAGGTTCGGGAGCTGCTCGCTGCATCCGTGGATGATGCTGGGGACTCTGCTGTGGGCAGCAGCTCGTACTGTGACGCTGAGGCCAGCTCTTCCCCCTCGTCATTAATGAGCATGTGGGATTGGGACTCCCTGTCTCTCGTCCGAAGGGGAGCTGGAGCGGTGTCAGTGTCATGGTCAGCCCGGTGGTGTCACAGCGTGGTTGGGCACATCCCTGGCTGGGGGAAGGACGAGGGATTGGGGGGTCCTTGGGCACAGAGAGGGGGAGATGGGGAGGGAGAAGGGCTGGGAGAGCACGCTGGGGTGCGGGCTGCCTGCGCAGAGGGGCTGGGAGCAGCTGGGGAAAAGCGACCAGAGCCGAGAAAGGGAAACTGAGGCACGGAGAGCGGCTGGGGCACAGCAGGCGGAGGAGAGGACATCTCCCTCACCGGCCTGCCCCAAGGCTCACCTCTGCGTGCGCTTCTTCTCATTAGCGTGCCCCTGCTAATTAAGTCCGCCAGCATTTCTGACGGGCAGAAGGTGATGTCATCTCGCAGGGCTTCTGTCCTCGGCGGGCGAGCGGCGGGGAGGGAATGAGTCAGGGAGGGCCTCGCGCTCGCAGACATCTGGCTTCAATAAATAGCCCTCTGCAAAGGCAAACAGGAAAGACGCGCTGAGGGGACACGGGAGGGGAAGGCGGCTAAAAATAAGCGTGGCAACTGCACAGGCTGTGAAGGACTAACGGGAAAGGGCTGCCGGGAACCGCCGGATCCTGCCTGCCCTCCCGCCTCCCCGGCGGCAGCGCTCCAGGCTGCGGCCGGCCCCGTCTCCTCGTTTTGCTCGGAGAGGATCTTGCTCGCGGCCTTCGCCTGCAGCGAGGCCCCTGCTCGTTGCGGACACGCAGCACCCCGCGCTGCTGCACCCGTGCACCCGCGTGGGTGCACCTCGTGGGGCGCGTTGCCCCGTGCCTGAGCTGTGTGTAGCCGCTGGTGCTGAGTTATGGGATGAACTAGGAGATTTTTGGGGTCTGCGGCACCCAGCGTTTGCGGATCTGGTGGTGCGGCGAGTTGACGTGTGGGCTTGCGCTCGGCCTGCGCTGCCCATCACCTGGATTATTGCTTTTCCTCCTTGGCGTCCAGTCACCACCAGGCTGGGTCCCGTGCCGTGCTGGTGGGACAGGAGAAGGGACAAGCTCATCCCCGTCGGGGTACAAACGCAAGGCTTCTCTGTGCCGCCCGCCTGGTTGCCAAAGCAGATGCAGGAGGGAGGGCCGTTCCCGTGGTTTCTGACCTATTGGTGGGAAATTTTGCCTTATTTCCCTATCTTTTCCCCCCGAGCTCCAGCAGGCACCGAAGTGGAGGGTCAGGGTGGCGGTGCTGGGTGCTTGTCCGCCGGGGACGAGGGAGGAAGGTCCGTGCCGCGAGGAGGTGTGCAGCTCCGGGGCTGTGTCCCCCAAGCGTAACCTCTCTTCCCCGCGCGCTGTGTAGGAAGCGAACTTGGAGATGGTCCACTTTGCCCTCAAGGCCAACTGCTCCCCGAGTGACTTGGATTCCCTGGTTGCCCAGTTGATGGATGACATCATCACCGACTGCAGGTATTTTCTGCCAGTTTTGACTGTGAGCCTTTTCATGCCTTTTTTTTTTTTTTTTTTTGCAAGAACATTTATTTATGTTGGAATAGATGACTACTTTTTTTTTTTTCTTTTTTTTTTCTGAAAAACGCTGGTCATTTGCTAATGTTTACTTCAAAGGCTGCTGAGCCAAGGCACGGAGTTGAAAAGGTGACATTTAAAGCAAGTCATAAATTTCCACTCTTCACGCAAGGGCTGCAGCTTGGCCCACCTGAATGAGCCTCATTGTATGGCGGGGCGAGAGCCGGGGCGAGAGAAAGCCCTTCCCGGCTGCAGGGCCGGAGCTGCCTCGCGTTCGCCCTCCGTGAGGCAGCACGAGGGAAGTGCCAGCTCCGGGGCTCCTCAGCGCGCGTTAAGTTTGTGTGTTGTGTTGTGTGTCTGATGCATGACTGGGGACTGAGGCATTGCCAGACGGGATGGGTGCAGGAATCCCTCCATCCCCCCGTACGCAGGGCATATGAAGACTGGGCTATCAGATGGGTTTAAATTGTGGTTTTATCTCCCATCTGATCTCCAGCTCAGTATTTCCTGCGATATCTCCAGGGTTTTCCTCATCCCCAGACACCTCCAGGCCTTTTTTGTCCAGTGCTGTGTCCATAGAGGCGCACGAAGATGACAAGTTCGTGTTTGCAAAACAAGCCCTGTGCGAGAAGAGGGGGCTTGCGCTTTCTGCAGATGCTGCAGAGCCAGGATCATGGGACATCTTACCGTGGTTGTCATGCGAATATCGATTTCCCTTTGTGCTGTTTTTTTTCAAATTGCATGATCTGGGCTTTGCCGTCCCATCATTGCGCCCTGGGGGCAATAGCGGCCAGTGTGGTGAGGAGCTCTGGAACATCTTTGCCTTAGTAAGCATTTCTGAAGCACTTGAACCTTAATGGGAGGGCAGATGGCAGGGTGCCTGCAGGCTTTTCCTCGATGCGGCCCATTCTTTGGGAAGGATCGAGCTTGGTGGGAGCCGAGAAGCCAGCCCTGGGAGCGTTGCCGCAGTATGACCATCCCATTTTATTCCAGGGACAACTCAGCTCTCAGTAGAAGGTGGTTTTGGGTTTGCCTCGCTGGGGGCCTTAAACTGTGGTTCCCCTTCACGTATGACCATATCTCAATGCGGAGATGATCTTAATTCCCTTCCCTTCCTGCACCCGGACACAGAACTTCCCCGCCAAGCTCCAAGCCGTGGATTCAGGGAAAGGGCAATAGCAGGGTCTTTAATGTGTGTTTTAGCTGTCAAAAAGGGCCTGACAAGTCTTTGCCACAGGGAATTAATAACATCTTGTGGCCTAATTCAAAGAATGGGGCTCACTGCTGCTTCTCTTGAAGCTTTCTTGCCTTGGGAGCAGCCGAGCTGTGAAACAACCCCTGCGTTGTACTGAGACACCTCATTGGCAGCAAGCAACCACTGTGATGAGGAGACCTGGTGGCCACCGACCTCCTATGCTGCTGTCCTGGGGGGGTTCATGGTCCTTCATCTCAGGAGAGAGGGAGAACTTGGCCTCCTTGGCTGTTCTGGGTGTTCAGCAGGCCACTGAAACCCACCTCTTCCACGAGAGCTGCTAGATCAAGGGACACGTATGCTGCCAAGCCGGATTCATAATGGTCACCTGAGGACTGAAGGGATGCTGCTGTGCCTGCTGACAAGATTTAGAACGTCTCTCCTTCTCCCCACACTCTTTGAAAGACCCAAAGATGAATCATGAAGGTGCTGGGCTTCTGCGGGTGTGCAGTCATGGCCTGTCTGGACCTTTGCGTGATGCCTGGCCACTTCCTCCTTTCAAGACTTGGGCCGAGCTGACCCTGCTGCTCAGGAGGTGCTCTGCAGACCCTTGGGAATGGCGCTCTTGGAGGGCAGGCTTAGGAAAACACACACATCCTCACAACCTTCCTATTTATTTGCTTTTGAGCCTCATAAAGGCGATGTGTCTCGCCCCCCACACACGTTGGCTCCTCTGGAAAGGTCAGAGCCGTTCTGAGGGCTGTAAATATTCCACTGCTTCTGTGTATGCGGTACGTGACCTGAGGGATAAGCCACAGCTTCGGGTTTTCCAGAGATGCTGCACCCTCCAAAACAAATTCAATTAAATGGGACGGGAGGGGAAAAATGTCGCTGCGAGATGTGCCAAGGCCGTGGTTCCCGCTGGCTCCTCTCCCTGCTCTGTGCTGAGCTCCTGCAGTAGGCTGCTCCTGCCTCCCCGCGAGGACTTGGCGCTGGGCTTGCAACGGAGGAGCGGCCGGCTTAAGGGCAGGCAGGATTTGCTCAGCTGATGAGGGTAATGTCCCCACCGCTGGGGCTGCAGGTAATGGCCCCAGGAGCCTGCTGGTGGGTCTCGTGCCCTGTTGGGCTCCCTGCCCCAGATGGGCTGGTTAACCTTGGCAGCTGAACCTCTCTGTTGACAGCTGCGTTTGCCACCAGGCTGTGCCAGCCCGTGGGAGCTTGGAGGTGCTGCAGCTTCCTTCCCGCGGAGAGGAGTGGGGCAGGAAGGCCAGGAGGCCACAGTGGTGTCCCCTGTCCCGCAGCCTGGAGGCATTGCTGCACCAAAGCCTGGCCTTCGGGTTAGCCGGAGCAGAGCTCTTCAGGAAGTAGTTTAGTCTGGATTTAGAAGAGTTGAGCGATGGGACAACCCCTGCCTCTGCCCCAGGGTGATCCAGTGATTCCCTGCCCTGAGAACAGGCCGTCTTTCTCCTCATCCAAATCTCTCTGGTGACAGCATCCAAGTGGGAGTGGATCTCTCCACCTCATGTTCCTACTCAAAGAGCAGCACTGTGCTCCCAGGATCTCCTTTCTCAACTCTCTTTTCCAGACCTTTGTCTGTATGAAGAGGTGGAAGACTCTTGCTTTCTGGAAAAAAATTGGAAGTGGTAAACAAATGGACAGAGTTAGGAAAAGAAGAATAATGAACTGGCCAAGCATCCCCGAACTGGCCAAGCATCCCCAAACTTGAAAACACCCTGACTCAGGTGGCATGGGCCGTTCCTTTGTGCTGGAAGTGCAGCAGCAAGGTCTTGAAGGACAGATCTTGCTCCTCTGCTGCTGACCTTGCTTCATGTAGTGCAAAGAGAGTGCTTTGCTCTGTGATTTTTTTACATGGAAAAGGGGTGGCCGTTGATCTGACTCCTGCATCTTTCATCGCAGGAGTGGGGAGAGCGTCAAAATAAACAGGGGATGGTAGGAAAGCCCTGGTTTAGAAGCTGTTCCATGTTTTTAATCATTCTTTTTGCTCTTCATACTTTATCCAATTCTGTTGCATCTCTCCGAGGTGGAGGCATGGGGACCGTGCATGACATTCGCACTGCAGATGCACCACACATTTATATGTTGGCACAGTGGTATTTTCAGTGAAGTCCTCCTGTTCTTTCTAGTAATTCATATCCTGAACGGTAACAGCTAGTGCAGAACCTGTCATTCTACCTTTGAACCCAACGCCGTTCCCCACAGGCATTATTTTGGATTGAATTTCATCTACTAAGTGCACCATAGTGTGAGGTCTTTGGGCTACTCCTTGCTGTCAGCCTTTCCTCCAGATCCTCTGGGTAGCTCTGTGTGGTCAGTGAGCTGTGCCAGGCCATCGTTCATGCCCTTTTCTGGCTTGTTTACAAGCGTGTTGGACATCATGGCCCCTGGCCCAGGTCCCTTCAGGCTTCAGATTGCACTGGTGGCCTCACTCTACCAAGACACCTGGTTGTGCGCTCCTGGCTTGCGTCACCTCTCTTACAACAAGCTATTTCTCCATGAGGGGACCTTCCTCTTAGCCCATGGCAGCAGAGCCTTTGGTGAGGGACCTTGCCGAAAGCTGCCTCCGGGCAGGCTATGTTGGTTATCGTCGTCTGCATCTGCAGTGATTCCGTCAGGGAATGGTATCGGATGTGCAAGATGTGGCTTCCCTCTGCACCAGCGGCCCTGATTCCTCCCCGTTATGTCATGTTTAATCAAGAAGTTAAGGATCATTCCTAGTAGTTCAGCAATTCCCTACCTGAATTACTGATGATTTGCTGCTGTTCACTCTCTAATTTCTTCCAAGTCCTCTTCTACTGACCTTCAATGTAAGACAAATCTGCTGTGGAGACGGGCCCTGGCACAAGGTTCTTCCAAAGCTCCTTCATGTCAAAGTCCCATACGGAGAACGGGGCAACCTTTTTTTGCTATGAAAAGTGCTGCTTCTCTCTCTCAATCGTCAGTGCACTTTCAAGCAGTTGTTGTGTTTTTGTCCATTTGAAAAAGGTTATTAGGTTTTTTTATGTCTTAATGGTGGTTCCTCATCTGTTTTTTTGGTCTACCTTGTTGTGTTTTTACATTTAATTTAGTAGAGTCTATGTTTTTTTCTGTTTTCATACTTGAACGCAACTTTGTTTAATCATTCCGGTTTTTACAAGTCTCTCTTTGATACATGGCACACATGTTCTCTAATAAGGAGTCTTTAAAGTATTTCCATGCTGTCTGCAAGGTTTAACCCTTTTTGCTGTTCCTTTTCGCAGCTTTTTAACAAGTTTCCTCCTTTTTGTGTAGTGCTGTAGTTTGTCTTTCTGAAGTTAAATGCGACTGTAGTGGATATATCTAGCTGTGTTTTTTTTTTTTTCTTTTTTTCTGTTCCTGCAAAGATATTGCAGTACGTTGTAGTTTCTGCCACAAAGTGGTGCTGGATTGACAGCTGTCCTCTGCCTCGTAGGTGAGCAGTGTCCTTCCTGGGCACTCAGTGAGGAAGAAACTGTGGGAAGAAAAGCAGGTGGTCATATTATTAGAAGCTCTGTCATAATAAATACAAAAATGAAATGACACAAGTGGATACACAGAATTGGATTCACGTAGCACAGCCGGTCGAACCCTGGAGTGCTTGGGTCTGCAACCCAAACACAGTATTTTAATTCAGCTACTCACCCAGAATGATGCTAAACAATTAGTTGTTAGCAGCGTTCACAGCACTCCAGCTACCTTTGGAAAAAGAAGCAAACCCAATTTCCTTTGAAAGAGATGAAAGAGAAGGAAGCGTTACCCTTCCCCTGCTCCTACCATGCCTCCTGCCCGAAGTCTCCAGTTAAAAATAGCCAAATAACTGTGGTTTTATGTAGAAAATCAAAATTTTGTTTGCAGTTTAGTCCAAATGAAGTCAGTAACATCAGACAACCTGCACAGACACTCACTTCTATTTGTAGAATTCTTTTCTCTGCTGTATTAGAAGAAAAATTGCCACTATCTCCGTGAGGCAGCTGTGGCAACTACACGCCAAGTAGGGGTATGTGATGAATGGTCTCCTTGGGCTCCTGCTGCAGGGTCAGGGTGGACAGTTAAAATATATCTCTTTCGAACATGATGGTTTTTATTTTGAGCTATGGTGCAGAACGTCACCTCTCCTTTTCTTTTTTCATCTTAAATGGGGTTCCTGTTCTGTATCAGTACAGTTTGCTTTAAGGACTCACAAATTAGGATTGCTGCGACAGGTCCTCCTGTGCTGGACAACTCCAGCTCGTCTATCTTGGAGATGCGATTTAAGCTCAGACAAGGGATGCCCGAAGTATCTCATCTCTTAATTGCAAACCCGAGAGGGAAAACTGCAGCGATTAGGGGTTCAATACAGCTTCCTACACAGAGGCATCTGACACTGTCCGAAACGTCTGGGGTTGGTAGGACGTTGGACCTAGGGGAGACCTGCCTGCTTAAACTGGCCTTCCCTTGGTGCTGCATGGGGTCTGGCACCTGAAAAACGACGGGAGCACAGAGACTTCCTTAATTCTGGCTTTACTGGAGTTCACGAAAGCCAACACCCTCCCTGTGGCATTTACTAAATCAAGGGAGCGCGTAACCGGTTAGTAAATTGCCCGTCCCCGTGTGCATTCATCCTTCTCGTTTTGCGCTGTCGCAGCGAGGTGAGACGACAGGCTTGTAACTGCCCGGAGGAGATGGGGAATTGCGTACAGACCTTGTTTCATTTTAGCTGCGCCTTTGTTTCTGTTAAAATAGAGCTCCAGCGTTTATAACGGCAGCACTGCAAATCGCTGATTTTACACGAAACCCCCTAAACGGCCTAGGAGAGCGAAGATCCTCCTGGACTTCTGCAACGTTTACCCAGCAGCTTGGATCAATTTAAACTAAAATGTGTGTGTGTGCGCGTAGTGCGTGTGGTGAGGTGTGCAAGGCTCAGCCACGGCTCCGTCTTGGCACTCCCAGCCGGGGCGTGCGAGGGCTGCGAGCGTGGTTTGAAGCTCCTTACTCTTGGCGGTTCCTTGTTCCCCAAAGGCATCTTTGGTGGCTTGTTAATTCTTTGTGAACTTCCTTAAAAGGAAAAAAAAAAAAAAAAAGACAGAGAAACCCCAAGAGCGGGCGAGGGTCCCGATGGGTTGCTAACGCCGGCGTCTCCGTTCCCTGCAGCCAGACGCTGCCCGATGTCGTGGGGAAGCCAGCCAGCACCCACCTGGACCAGCACCTGCACCGCTTCCGCAGCACCAACCTGGAGCAGATAGTGAAGGCGGCTCTGAAGATAAAGCACGACGACTCGAGCCTCCCCGCGGCGCTGGAGCAGGCGGAGGACTGGCTCTGCCGGCTGAAGGCCATGGCCGAGGAGGTAACGCTGGTGTCGCGCTGGCACAAGCGAGGTTTCGGGAGTCTTTTTCTTCCCAACCCCATTGGGAAATCTCGCAGCAACTCCTTCCGAACCGGTGCGGCTGGGGAGATCTCCCAGCCGAAGGAGAGGGATGGGAGATTTAGGGGCAGTTAATAAGCAGTCGTGCTGTGCCGTAAGCCACAAGCCTTTGGCTTTCTGGTCCTTTCCAAAGGCGATGTTGCAAGAGGGCTTTCCTTTTTTAATGGGGAAGCGCCCGGAGCCCGACTTCAGACCTCACAAATGCACGGGAGCGACAACAGCGGGAGACCGAGTCCCCCGTGTCCTCGCTGCTGCTGTTGCAACCAGGATCGTCCAAAGGGAATCGGGAAGGCGCGAAGCTTTGCAGCGCCGCTGCGCCCTGCCGCGGGAGCTTAGCCTCGTTCCTGGCCCCACGGCTCGGCTCGGACAACTCAATCCCCGGCCGCAGCTCGGAGCTGCGATTTAGGAGCCGCCTCTTGGGGTGTTTGTAGGTGTCTTTGCTTCAGTGCTTGGTGCGGCACCACCCGCATCTCATAAACGAGGCTTTGAAATGCCCCTGGGGGTAGTAGCTATAATAATAATAATAATAATAAGGTCAGGTCTTCCCCACGGCTGCTTTGGAGCATCTCTCCAGCGGTTCCTGGGGCTGCTCGTCCTGTGCCGGGGGCTGATGAGATCCCGCCGCATGGCTCGTTTTTCAGCCCGGCTTTCCACTGAATCACCGTACGGGTTGGGGCAGGCCAAAAGCGGTAACGTCGGGCTGCAAACGTCTTTTCCAGCCCCAGAACAGCCTGCCAGACGTAGTGATCTGGATGCTGCAGGGAGACAAGCGCGTGGCGTACGCCCGGGTGCCAGCCCACCAGGTCCTCTTCTCCAGGAACGTCGCCAACTGCTGCGGCAAGAACTGTGGGAAACTGCAGACGATATTTCTGAAAGTACGGTGGTTTTTCGTGGAGACGCGTGTGTGCACGGAGAGTTATTTTTAAGACGTTTTCCCCTAAAAAAAAAAGAGAGCGAGAAAATAAAGGAGGAGCAGGGAGACCTGTAAAGGGGGTGGTGGTGGGGTTTCGTTCCTCTTCCATGGAAAGGCCTGAATTAGATCCCCATGAATATTTGATTATTTTCTGCCAGTGCCAGGGCAGCAAAAATGAACGTGATTTGGCCAAGACGGTGCATTTTTCTTTTTTAATTTTGATTTTTAATTTATTTTATGCTTTTTCAAAATTCCTGACCCTCTGCCACCCCAGGAAATTTAAGCCGTGGCCGCCTTTGCCAGGCACTTACAGCACTTCTGACATCTCAAATGATATTTCTTTGGTGTTTTGCTGCGTGCCAGTTTGGGAGCAGACAATCAGTACTGAACAAGCTCTAAAAAAATGAAATGAAATAAAATAAACTGAATAAACCCCTAAAACCCAAGCCCAGCTGGCAGCAAAAAAAGAACCAAAATATATTCTTTTTTTTTTTTTTCCCCCCCTGCAATTTAGCTCTGGATGGAAAATGAGCATCACTTGGTGGGGGGGAGGGAAGAGTGAGGGAGGGAGAAGAAAAAACCAGCAAGACATCTCCCTGTTTGGTTTTGTCTATTTTTGTTCAAGTATGTTGGCTGGTTTTGGTGTCTTAGCCTTGAAGGTCGCCTGACCGCCGGGCACGTGCCGGCGCTGTGCTGGGGCTCGCGTGCGGGGTCTGGCGTCCTCCCTGCCTCCGCGGGGTTCGGGCAGGCCCCTGTGCTGCGTGCCTCAGTTTCCCCGCGGCTCCGTGGCGGGGAAGGAGCGAGCGGGACGTAGCGTGCCTCGAAGAGGGGGCTCTTTGCGTTTACCAGCCCTTGACAGGCTGCTTCTTTCCTTCACGGGGCTCCGTCTCCGGCAGTACCCGCAGGAGGAGGCGATGGGTCCCAGGATCCCAGCCCAGATCCGGGTCCAGCTCTGGTTCGGGCTGTCCGTGGATGAGAAGGAGTTTAACCAGTACGCCGAAGGGAAGCTCTCCGTCTTCGCCGAAACCGTGAGTTCCTCTTCCCGGCGCGTCCCCCGGGGACCTGCCCGGCTTTGCAGCCTGACGGAGTTTTTCTCTCCCTTGGGGCAGGGTCTGGGGTTACGCTCTTCGCAGGAGGTGCATCCTCAGGACGGAGCCCTCCAAGAGGGAAGGGATTTTTCGTGTGCCTTGCACCGATTTCAAAGTCTGTCGTATCCGAGGGTCTCTGTCCTGCTGCCTGGCTCGCCTTGCTGCTAATGCAAAAATGTCTCTGCTTTTAATATCCCAGTACGAGAACCAGACCAAACTGGCACTGGTCGGGAACTGGGGCACGACTGGCCTGACTTACCCCAAATACTCCGATGTCACTGGCAAGATCAAGCTGCCCAAGGACAGTTTCCGGCCTTCCACGGGCTGGACCTGGGCCGGGGACTGGTTCATCTGCCCAGAGAAGACGTGAGTGATGGCTTGCCGTGAGGCCCTGAGCGTGGGTGGGAGCATGTGGGCAGGATGAGGCCCCTCTGAGGTTGCTGCGTGTCCTTGGGGCTGCAGGTTGCTGCATGATGCGGACGCTGGTCACCTGAGCTTCGTGGAGGAGGTGTTCGAGAACCAGGTCCGGCTGCCTGGAGGCCAGTGGATCCACATGACGGAAGCCTACACGGACGTGGTAAGGACCGAGGGGCACCAGGAGGAGGGTGCTGGTCTCACCCGTAGCACAGCATACTATGGGGCCGTTGGGAAAAAGGGCAGGTTGTCAACTAGCCAGCAGGTCCCTTTGCAGCTTGCAGGTCCCCTGCAGGGGAGGGATCAGGACCTCATTCACACTCCACCAGGAGGGCAGATGCCTCCTTGGGTGCTGCCCCAAAACAGCCTCACCTAGAGCTGCTGCAGCACCTCTGGCTTGAGGTGCTTCCCTAAAGCTCCATGAGGTGCTGGGGTTAGAGAGGAGATGGGCTGTGCCGAGCCGCTTGCTGGGACTTGCCTCCAAGGGCTGGTCTGCAAACGGCCCCGGGAAGCTGATGCAGCACGAAGCAGGCAGGAGCGACCCCGGGAGTGTGAGGCCGCTGCCACAGCGAGCCTCTGAGGGGCTCAGGAAAGATGTGGGGACCTGCTGGGCATGGTTTGATAAAAACACTGCTGTGTCCCGCAGAACGGAGAGAAAGTGCTGCATAAGGACGAGATCGAATGTCCTCCGGGCTGGAAATGGGAAGACATCGAGTGGGACACCGACCTCAACAGAGCTGTGGATGAGAAAGGTATCAGAAAGAGGTTTTGGGCATCCGTGCTGTTTCCATCCCCTTTACTTTGCCTGTTGCGGCATTTTCTTGCATGGTCCCATGCAGCACCGTGAGCGATAACGCGACCCTTTGTGGCCACGTGAGCCTCCCCGCTGGCTGCAGAGGTTGGGGTCGGGCCTTGGGAACACTCTTGCCCTTGTTCCGGCTCTGGTCGGGCCTGTGGGGTAGGCAACCAGGAGGGCACATCCTTTTCACCATGGGGGAAAAGTGAGGCTGTTCTTCAGGGAGACCTTCAAGAAGAAAGCGTCAGGCCAGAGAGCATCTGAAACGGTCACAATTTGACCGCTGGTCCAGGGTTGACACCTTGGCTCCATCACCTGGGCATCCCCAGTGTGTTAGTCAGCAGTGACAGTAGGTTGTTATCTCTGTGGACCAACAGGCTGGGAAACTACGTTATATCCATGTCCTGGAGAACAACCTTGGCTATTAAAACCGTTCCAACCTGGAGCGAACGTAAAGAGAAGTCCCTGGTGGGAGGCCAAGCGGCAGCCGCTTGTCCCACCTTCACTCAGGTGTTTCCTTCTCGCCCAGGCTGGGAATATGGCATCACCATCCCCCCGGACCGCAAGCCCAAGGCCTGGGTGCCTGCCGAGAAGATGTACCACACCAACCGGCGCCGGCGTTGGGTGCGCCTCCGCCGCCGGGACCTCACGCAGATGGAGGCCATGAGGAAGGTATGACGGGGCTGGGGGGATGCGGGTGGAGCCGGGCTGGGCAGCTTGTCCAAGGTTGTGTTGTTGGGGCGCTGAGTTCCCACCAGCCCGGGACTCATTGCTGGCTCAGGTCCCTAGTCCGTCCTCTGTCCGGCTTCCCTCTAGGTGGTGCAATTGGACTGCAAATGCCGCAGCAGCGCGGCCGCTGTGTCTCCCACCGCCGCTGTGTCCCCCAGCCTCCGTGGCAAATTTCCTCCCCCTTTTTTTTGTCTTTTTCCAGACAACGCTGGATGGAAAGCACGGGGGACCCCTGCCGCACAGGGTCTATGGGAAGGGCCCCAAGGGGCCAGAGGCAGTCGGGGAGAGCAGAGCAAAAATGCCCTGGCCTCATAGCGTCCTTCACCAAAGGGAAACGAGCAACCGGGGAGGTCTCCGTCTGCCGCCTGCCTCCGGGGAGGCCTGCAGAAAAAAGCCCCTTCACCAGCTCGTGCCTCCTGGTTGTGGAGAGGAGGTCGCCCAGGCTGGTGGCAGAGCTGTGCTGGCCCCAGGGGAGGTCAGAGATGGTGGCACATGAGGAGAGCACCGTAGGGAAGGGGGGGGTGGCACTGGTGCTGCCCAGGCGTGGGCAGGACCCTGTTCTTCCTCCGCATGGGCAGCCCCCAGCCCAGCGAGGCCCTTGGCCAAGTGGAATTTGCCCCAGGGCTCAGATGAAGGACTAAATCCCGATTTAATCTAGCTAAGTTGGAAAGCCGGGAGCTCCCCGCAGCATCCCACGGAGCTCGGCTCGTGGGGACTGCTGCACCCTGGTTTGCACCCGAGGGCAGAGGGCTGTGCTGGGTGCCGTGGCCGCCGCTCCGGCTGCTTTCTCACGGCTCCGGTGTCTCTGCCCGCAGCACAAGCAGGAGGAGCTGGAAGGCGAGGGCTGGGAATACGCCTCGCTGTTTGGCTGGCGCTTCCACATGAAGTACCGCAAGACGGACACCTTCCGCCGCCGCCGCTGGAGGCGCCGGATGGAGCCGCTGGAGCGGACCGGGGCGGCCGCCGTCTTTGCCTTGGAGGGGGCGCTGGTAGGTTCCCGCGCTCGCGTCCGCCGCCCCTGGGGCAGCACGAAGCACCTGGGGGGGTTTCATCCACTCCCGAAAACCACCACCCCTTCCTGCTTTGTGACCGGGTCTGGTGGCTGCGGCCAGGCTGTCCCCCGGATCGGATCGGCCCCTTCCCCAGGGCAGGTTGGTCACTGATTTACTCGGTTGTCCGTGTTTTCTCCTCCTGCAATAACTGCTCGAAGGGGCGAGAGCTGGCTGGGGAATGTCTGCCCGCCTCGGGTTCATCAGTCCACCCAATTCTCATACCAGGGATCAGACTTGGAGAAAACCACGTTATCTGCTGCCTCGACCTTCCATTATTTGTTTAGCTAATGCTCTGGCTTTCTTATTATGCTGGATTTCATAATTGTTTGGCTTTTCCAATAGCTAAATGAGAACCAACCACAGCAGCACAAAGACCCTATTATCGGCCTTCCCCCCGCCTCCCCCTTTGGCTTTTTCTTCTCCGGGCTCCGCGCTGTCCTTCCCTCCGTCTGACGTTTGAGATTAGCAGCGCCTCTCCGATGGGTCTCGGTCATGTCGGGGGTTTTGCGCGCGTGCGTCGGCCCGGAGACCGCGCCAGCCTTTTCCAAGGGGAATCGTAACTGCCGCTTGCCCCGAGGAAACGAAAGCAGGCTGAAGGCAGGACGCCTGGGCTCTCCCCCGTGACTCAGAGGCCCGCTTACGTTATGGTTTTCGGCCAGACGCTTTGTCCCTCCGTGTCTCGGCTCCACCCTTTGCGCAGGCTTTTGAGGAGCCTTAGCCGATTATTTAACTGGAAAACCCTACAGATTTCCCCCTCCCGGGCTCTGTGTTTATTCTGGCCAGCGCTAAGTTACGGGATGTCTGTGAGCAGCCACCGAACGGTTGTCGCTTGTCACCCATTGCAGGTGGGGTGGCTGGTGGTGCTCGCATGGGACTAGCTCTGGTTGCTGCCGGCGGAGGCTGAGCTGTCCTGCGCACGCGTGTTTTCTCGCCTGCGTATACGTGCTTACGCGCCGAGGGTACGAGGGGCCTCCGTTTCCATTCGGGGTATCAGAGCTGCTTGCAAAATGTTTGTATGGCCCCAGTCCCCCCCTGTGCAAAGTGCTGGTGGCCCCGTTTGGGGGTGTCTCGCTGCGGGACCGAAGCCAAGCGGTCAAAGGTGCAGCCTCGGGAGTGCCGTGAGCGGGGTCCAGGCCCCAGCCCCAGCCTGCTTTCCACTGGCAGCCAAATTCGCTGTGCCCGGGCCGGCAAGTTTTACAAGGGGCCCTAACGGCGTCGGCCGTGCGCTCATTTCACGTTCGTGAGCCTGCAGATGTGAGTTTGGCTACTGTACGGAGGTGTCTGCCGTGGGATCCCGCGGGTGCTGCAGGACACCCACGCGTGCAGGAGGGAGAGGGTGACGCCGCGTTGCCAAGGGGCAAAGCAAAGAGAAGGAAACCCGTTAAAATCACCCCGGCGGCAATGAGCGCGAAAGCGGCAGCTTGCTCCGTGCCGTCGGTCCCAGGGCAGGGTGTCCCGGGGCGAAAGGAGCCGGCAGCGTGCTCGAGGCGCGCAGCCGTGTGCGCGATGCCTGCCTGTCGGCGAGGGCAGGAGCGCCCACCTCCCCGCCGCCGCAGTGCGGCTCTCTGAGGGCTGTCGATACTGCCAGTAACTGCTAGGCAGGGCCTGGTTGAGCCTGGTTACGCCAACGTGGTTGCAGGCGGCTCCAGGTTTATTTAAGCACATCCCCAGGTATAAGCGAATGTGCTGCAGAAGCCAAAACCTGCTCCTGTCCGGGCTTCAGGCTGCCTCTGTGCTTACCTGCACCCAGCGTCCAGAAACATTGGCCTGGGAACTGCCCCCTCCAACCCTCAGCCCCCCAAAGCCTTTTAGGTCTGATACTACCTGCTTCGCATGTTTGTTTTTCAAGCATTTCTTAATGCACTTAAAGCGCTTCTTAACCCTGCTGGTTAGTGCATCCGTGTCCAATTCTTACTGGCCTCCCAAATCTCTCATTTGTTTTTACGCCAAATTTAAGTCCATGACTTTTATTATACTATAATCTAATAAGTTCGGTTTAATTTTTTTGCTTAGTTCCTAACTGAAAACAATTTCAGCAAGAAAAAATATTCCGTCTGCCTTGCCTTCCCCCTTCCCCAGCAAGCACTGCCCCTGAGTAACGCTGTTGCTCCTATATAGCATCCCGACTGCAGCGCAAACATCCAGTTCCCTTAGGCCAAGCGAATGTCTGAGATGTAAATTTTCCCTGCTTAAAACTCAGCAAAGCCCAAGAAAAGCCCTCCACAGACAAGGTCACCGATGACAACAGTCATCGGAGAGCATCAGGTCTTGTAGCTGCAGGACCGTGACAGTCCCGCAAGCTGAACCCGAATTTGGCAGGGCGACGCGGTATTGCAAGGTGGGAAGAGCAGTAAATGTGACAACTAAAGGGTGAATCGTGCTGAGGAGAGCCAGGGAAAGAGGCTATCGCTGCCGGAATAACAGGTTGGGGGCAGATGTCCTTGGCGAGGAGGTTGGCCTAGAGGGGCCGGTCGTTGCGATTCCAAAATCTGTGCAATAGCCCCGGCTCCGATGTGGCTGAGGCAGGTTGTTCCTGCTGAACTCCTGTTCGTGTGTGGGAAGACGATTCCTTCCCAGCATCGCTCCCGCCTCTGGCTGGGCCTCCTGCATATTTTGTGCCTAGACGTATCTGGCAGTGCCGAGGGAGGGCATGGTCCCGCTTCTCGGAGCAGGCTGTGGGGAGCCCAGCAGGTGACTTCCACCCAGCCCGGCGGCTGGCTTGGAGACAGGCTGCGCAGTGCACAGCAAGCTCTCCAAACCCTCGGGCTCGCCGCTCCGAATTCCCGTCCGCAGTAGGTCATTCTGGCTTGCCTCGATGCCCTCATATTTTGGGGTTACTGGCCGCATTCTCTGTGGTTGCTTGGTTTTCTGCAGATTGCTTTATAAATGATCTTGCCATACTTTCTGGTTTTGCAGATTCATGCCTTTCCAGCCCTTCTCTCTCACTGGGTCTCTCGCTTGAATGACTTATATATTTTTCCAAGATGCTCCATCCCACAGTAATACCTACATTTACACAGTGTCTCCCATCCAGAAATCCCAGACCTCTGGACATGTGAAGGATTGACCTTCTGTCCACCACAACCCCAGGGATGGGGGTGGGATGAGGTCATTGCCAAAAAGTCGTGTTGCAGCCTGGTTATAGTCTTTGGCCTTCTAAGGCAAGTCAGCAAACACAGGCAGTGCGTCGTACGGCCCTCCATGTTTTGGAGTGAAGTCAAGCAGACAGAATTCCTGCTGGAGCTTTTTCTTTGCCAGTGGGAGAGAGCTGGTCTGCACATGTTTGCAAGGGAGGGAACCTCAAGGAGGAGGGGCTCGGTGGGACACGGCAGGGCAGAAATGAGGGTGGTAGGGTAAAATGGTGCCAAGGAAGGGAAAGCATGGGTGGACACTGAAGATGGGGAGTTGTTGTCTGTGGTACAGCCTTGCCAAAGGAAGTGGGTGTCCTGTTTTCTATCCAAGCCTGGGCAAATACTTTCCCCAGGATAATTTTTCACCATGTCTATTTTCCCTGATTTTTTAACCCAGGCAGAGGGAGGGAGCTTTTGTAGGATGAGGTATCAGTACAGTAGAATCAGGAAGGGGACTCGGACTGGACAGCACCCAAAGTTCGAACTGCTGCAATCTGATCCAAGCACAGTAAAGCAGAATAGAGATCTTGAGGGGGAGAGCCTGAAGCATCCCCTAGCTTTGATTTTATGTAGGCCTCGGGCCAGGGCTGTCACTGGCAAGCCACTGGTTCCTGGAGTCTCCCGAAGCCCCATCTGTCTGCTCCATCTCGTTCCTGTTATCTGCTGCGTTCCCCACGAAAGGCGTTTGTGTAACTTGGTGGTTGTGGCATGGTTTGCCCGAAGCCTGTCCAAGAAAGAAGCCATACGGCGGTGGGGGGAAACCAAAGCAGAGGGAGGACTGAAGTGCAAAGTCAGACAGAACAAGCCAACACCCCTAGTGCTAATTCCCTGAGCTGTTTGAAAAGGTTGTTTTCCAACAGGAAGGTAATGCCAAACATGACCAGAAGGAATGTGTCTTGGATGCAAGAACGTGTGCATGATCCTTGGGGTTTCTGGGCCTCCGTCTTCTCTGAGGTGCGGCCGAGTCTCAGTGTGTGTCGCTCTGGCACTACCAAGCTGCAAAATCATTGAATCACAGAATGGTTGAGGTTGGAAGGGACCTCTGGAGATCGTCTAAGTCCAACCCCCCCTGATCAAGCAGGGTCCCCTAGAGCAGGCTGCCCAGGACTGTGTCCAGACAGCTTTAGAATATCTCCAGAGAAGGAGACTCCACAACCTCTCTGGGCAACCTGTTCCAGTGCTCAGTCACCCTCACAGTAAAGAAGTTTTTCCTTATGTTCAGATGGAATCTCCTGTGTTTCAGTTTGTGCCCATTGCCTCTTGTCCTGTCGCTGGGCACCACTGAAAAGAGTCTGGCCCCATCCTCTTGGCACCCTCCCTTCAGATATTTATACACATTGGTAAGATTCCTCCCTAAGTCTTCTCTTCTCCAGGCTGAACAGTCCCAGCTCTCTCAGCCTTTCCTCATATGAGAGATGCTCCAGTGCCTTCATTATCTTAGTTAGCCCTTCTCTGAGCTCACTCCAGTAGCTCCATGTCTCTCTTATATTGGCGTTAAGACTAAAGACATCCTGAGCACCAAGAGCTGGGGGTGCTCAGGAAGGATGCTGGTCACCCAGCTGCTGATGGGGTTTGACAGGAGCTGGTGACCATGTCTCTGAGACTTCCTTGGCAAATCCCAGCGCAGAGGTGCCACCGCTGTGAAGCTGCCCCTGAAAACCTTGCATGAGGTCAGCACGAGGTGGAGGGCTTGGGAACGAGCTTTGAAAAGAGAGAACAAGTCTTTTTCTGGGCAAGGCCAGCTCAAGCCTTGTTGGTCAGGAGCAGTGAGATGGGTGGGAAGCAACTTGCACAGAAAGAGAGCTCCCCAGGGCTCCGGGCTTTTATTTCACAGCTGACACACGCTCCATCCTTCCCTGACTCCAAACAAGTGGGAGCAGGGACCTCTTCTCCCCTGGCCCCGTTGCCCCATCTTGCAAAGGGAGCAACCCGAGAGCGCTTCCGTTCCCCTGCTCCCGTGCCTCTCTGGCACGGCGTTGGGCCACACGGCCCTGGCTGCTCGCAGGGCAGCGCTGCCTGAAGCCGAGCCCATTGCTCCTGCTGGCAGGGCTTGGTTTGCCACGTGGCGCTGGGGTTTTGTTGCCTTGGCGCTTGGCTGCAGCCTGACGGATTTAGTGTTCCTGTTGGGGCTCGTTAAACTGCCTCCAAAGTTGCTTCCCGCTCGTGCAAAACACTGATTCATCCTCCCCTCCCCTGCCGCTCCCCCACCGTAGAGACTCTGACCCCGAGGGGAGCGGTGGAAGGAGACTCTTTTCTTACCAGGATGCCCTGTTTTCCGAGCGGTCCTTGGGAGTTTTCCTGTGGCCACCCACATCTTGGAACGCTGTCACCTTGCTCGCCAGGTTGCTCAGGGCAGGACCCCCAGACGGTGCCTACAGAGAAGAGCTCTGCTCGGAATGAGCCAGCGAGTGCTGGTTCCTCATGGACAAAGCTCCCCTTCCTCCAGCCACCCTCTTTGCTTTTGCCGCGATCGCTCTGGCCTAGGCCTTGCCCGTGACTTGGCATCTTCCGCTGCAGCACAGACTGGGTATGTGTCCCTTTCTGCCCTCGTTTCATAACAAGGGACACCCGTTTTTGCTCCCTCTGAGCTCTGGAGGTTACCCAGCCGTTCCCGCTGGGCTGGTGTTGCAGATGCTCTGCACGGACTGACAGTAGAAGAGGCTGGGGAGGACCTGGGGCAGTTGCTTAACAGGAGGCTTTTGATCCCTAACTGTGCATCACTGAGTCTTTGACTCCAGCCAGGACCACTGGAAGTGTTGAGCAGGCGGGAAGGTGGGAAGAGCAGAGACTTCTTACCAGCAGGTCTGTCAGACCTCAGACTCTCTGTCATGGTGAGGGAGTAGACTGGGTGCTTGAATTTTTGGACTTATTGGACAGGATGGAGAACAGCTGGTCAAAAAACTGTGCAGAAAGGGATGGGGAGATTTGCATGAGTCTTGAGTTCTTGCAGGGTGTGGAAAGCAAGCTGCAGACTGAACGCCCTTCAGCCTGGCTTCAAAAGTCTCTAGCCATAGGGAAGCCCACCAAGTGTCTGGTATATAGCCAGGAGGATATCCTGCAAGACATGTTCGGCAATCCTTACCCTGTAACCGGCCCTAGTAGGATCTAAGGTGGAGGACTGTGTCCAGCTGTGAACACGGCTTTTCAACAGTGTGAGTCAATTGGAGGGGGTCCAGGGAGGACCAGTGAGAAAGATCACGAGTTTAGGAAGCCTGGCTGTTTAATTAAGAGAGAACTTAGAGAGGGATGTGGCAGCAGTGCAAGTTTGTAAAAAGCTATTGTAGTGAAGAAAAAAGGGTAAGAGGACGAGAAGCCGTGGACCCGTAGTGTGGCAGAGGGAACTGGATACAGGGGAAAGCTTTCAAGCAGTAAGGAGTGAAGCCCAGGAGTAGATGGCCTGAGAAGGGGAGGGAGTTCCCTACTGTAAGTCTGCAAGAGCAGACTGGACCATCATCTCTCAGAGTGGACTCAGAAGTTGATTAACTGTGGAAATGAGAAAGACAAGAGGATTTCTTGAAGGCTTTTTGCTCTTTTTTTCTATGATTCTGTGGCCAAGGTGGGACTGTAATAAAAGCTCACCAAGGAGGTGGCGAAGACCAGCAAGCAGCTAATACAGGATTGTCCTCTTCAGAGCATTGGCTAGAACATCCTTCAGCCTTGCTTTAAAGGTCTCTAGCCATGGGCATGCTCACAAAGTGTCTGGAGCTCATTGCTTCCTGTGGCAGGTCAAAGTCAACTAACGGGAGCTTAAGACCAAGAACTGAGTCATGCAAAAGGCTTTTAGCGCTCCCATCCGTACCTGAAACCCTGAGCCAGCATAACAGTACTTTTTACAGCACTGCGGTATTGTTTCCAGCTTACATACTCCTCTTTTTTTGTTTATACCTCATCTGTCCACCTGCCCATCCACCCCACATAAGCTGAGCACCCTTTCTTTCCCTAGTACTTGGTGACTTGGCCATCATCTCTGCCATATCTGCCTATTCCTGTATTACCCTCTCTTTGACGATGCGTCCCAGCCTTTCTGAGAACTGCCATTTAGCAGCTAACTCATCCCTGGAGTTTATTAAGAGAGAGGGACTGAAGTCCGCAGCATGGCTCCCAGATACCGCTCTGTCCTTTGTAAGATGTCTGGGAGCCCCAGAGATCAGCTCTGAAGCTCGAGGCCATCTCTAGTTTCTAATGGAAATCCCAGTAGTTCTTCCCACTAGCTGTTAACAACCCCTCTCTCACCCCTGCAAACCCAGCCACAGCCTGATTTCTTCTGATTCTCCCCCTAAAATCAGCTGAGGGAAACCTTTGGCCAGAGGAGGATTTGGGGTTTTCCATACCAGGCTGGAAAATCTTGCCTCTTTCTGCCAGCTAAGGTAATCCATGCTTATGCCTCGGCTTTGGCTCTGCGCCGGGCGCGACTAAACCAACACAGCCACTCCCCAGGTCGGAGGAGAAAGGGGAAATGAGTTAAACAAGGTGGAGGAGCTGCCAGTGCTGGCACGTCTGGCTAGTGCGATGCCATCGTGCTCCTGCGCTGGTAGGGCAGCCCCACCAAGGCTGAGGCTTGAGACATTGCGACTTGCCATCTCTTTAGCCCGGCCGGGCTTACGTATCTGGGGTACCCGTGCTGTGGCCTTTTTGTACCTGAACTACCAAGCGGTTGCACGGTGCACACAGGTTCCTGTGTGAAGCTCTCAGAGGGGTAAGCCCGGATGAGGAAAGCAGTGGGGTGTCACCAGACCAAGGATGTCTCTTGCGCCTGATGCTCCCATGCCCAAGGTGCATGGCTCTTAGGTAACACCAGGCACCGTGCACGGCCTCCCATTGCATGACCAACGTTTGCGTGACTCTTGTGTGGACTCCCATTGCATGACCAACAGGACAAAGGGAGGAGACCTTGGGAGGTGGTTTATCCTGTCTGTAGACCCCAAAAGTCAAATCATAGTCATAAGTAAGGTCCTTTTCCACGCTTGCCCTCTCCAAGACTTGCTTTGCAGACTTTAGCTGCTAAAGGGTTTCTGCTCGCAAGCCCCTTGTTGCCAGTGAAGTGGGAGAGGGCATTGACATCAGCTTCAGGAAATTTGGATTAAGCCCGTGGTCAAAGAGGACAGTGTTTCAGGGCATGAGGACTTTCCCCCCCATGCTGGACGCACCTAGAGAGTCCCCAGGCCCTTGCTTGGGGATTCACTGTTGTCCTCTTGGCTCCTGGCCTCCTCCATTTGCTCCTCTCCAGGCTGGAAGAGGGATGTGGCTGGGGGGTGATGGGGAGGACCGGTGGCCCGCTCTGTGGCCCGGCACAGCCGTGAGGCAGTGCAGAGCACCTCGGGGAGGTCTTTGCCGTGTGATGTTTTCAGACTGCAGGCTGCGTGCCAGGCGAGGCTGGCCGTTTGGTGGAAAGGTCATAAAAATAACTGAGGAGCTATTCAGCTCCCCGCGCATTCCTGAGACGCAGGCCAGGGCTCTGCCTTCTTCTGGAGGAGAAGGGAGCCTGGGCCCTGGGGAAGGGGGGAGGCTTTGGGGAGGGGGAGAGGGAGGAAAGAAACGGGAACTTTGGAGGTAGCCTTTAAAAAACTCGGCATGACCTAATTGTCGTAAATATAGCGCACCGCAAACCCCAGGGCTTCCTCTGCAGACAATGTCATGGTAATTGCTATTCCTGCCGTGGAGCGTTTTGGAAAGGCAAAAAGGGCTCTTCAGACCACCTAAGTTCTCGACACTTTTTTGGGACTGAGCAGCTCAGGGCTCTGGAAATTCCATCTCAGACCTGTTTTTTCCCTTCCCTTCCCTATCTTTTTTTTAAAAATATCCCTACTGTCTCTTCCTAACATTTGATAATTGAAAATATTTAAAGATCAGATTTACACTAGCCGGGAAGTTATCTTTATGCTCCTTTTCCTGCAACTAAATATTTTAAGTCAAATATGGCAATTAGGAGGTGATAAAAGGCCCACTCTCACACGCGAAAACAAGAAGAGGAAGGAGCGTTGGCCAAGGTCGGACGAGGCTCCTTTCAAGCAGCGAATGGAGTATTTCACTGCATTTGACACCATCTGCATCACTGTTAACAAAGTTTATACTCCATTAATTTTACTCACAGGGGGACTTAGTGAAATTGCTTTAACTGCTAACTACTGCCCCAAGAGCAGAGTGATGCAACCGGGTGCTTCTGGGCATGGCTTTTCTCCTGTGTTGGTGAACAGCCTCCTGGTGAAATGGTGGGAGGCAGGAGGGGACCGGGGTCCTGTCCGCTGTGCCGGCAGGAAGGGCTGAGCTGGGGCCACATCTCCGGCTGCCTGAACCATCTCTGCTCACCACACCCGTTTCCATCCTCAGGGCACCTTGAGGTTTCTGCACCAGCAGCAATCCTGGGAGCTGGACCTGTGGCCTCTATTTCCCGAGCCATCAGCCCCCAGCTAGGAGGGCCGGGATCAGCGGGACCCAAGGTCTTGGTGCAGCGCAGAGGGATGCCTGGGATCCTGAGTCCACGTAGCTCCTGGGCTGCTCCCGTTCTCCCAGCAGGAATTGGGATCCAGGTCCTCTCTCCGATTGTAGGGGTGGGAGAGCATGAACTTCCCAGGCTGCTAGGAGGCCGTGGCTGTTGGAAGCCCAAAGCCCTCTTGGACATCCGTGGGAAAGGTGTCCTCAGAGTCAGACAAGGCGGTACCTCCTTTTCCTCTAGCTGAACCTCTTTGCTCCCAGTAAACCCAGAGACTCCAGCCCAGTGCCCCGTGGGAAGCTCAGCCCCAAGTCCTTCTGGCGTGCGCTGTTCCCCGCGGCCCTTGTCCACGTAGCTGGGCAGCCCAGCACTGCTGCAGCTTGGCCACCGGGAGCTCCAGCTGCTGGCAGCAGCTGTGGCTGCTCCTCCTGGGAGAGCAGCAAGCGACCTTGGGTCAACCAAGGGGCTCCAACCCGACCGAGGGTCCCCGACCCAACCGACACCGCGTTACTTTCTCTTGCAGGGGGGAGTGACAGATGACAAGAGCGACGATGGCAAATCTGTCTCTACCCTGAGTTTTGGTGTCAACAGACCCACTATTTCCTGCATTTTTGACTGTAAGTCTTCGCAGGGAGGGTGAAATTCCCATGTAGTATGTCTTGGTGTTGCGGTCGTGGGGTGTCCACTGTGGGACCCCTTGGTTGAACATTTCCCATCCTTTTCCTCTTACTCACCATGAGTGCAGATGGGTGTGAAGAGGGGGGTGGACAAGAATGGGGCAAGGTTTGTCCTCCTGGGAATTATTGGCGTGTTCAGGGCACTGGGCTTTGCCAGGAAGGTAAAAGCTATCAGCATGGGGAAGATTAAGCCAAGCTCCCCTCGGACACTAGCGTGGTGGTGGTGGATAAAAATCCACTTACTGATGTGCAAGGAGCTATTTCACACCGGTGCCCTGGACTCTGCCCAAGGCCTGAAGCTCTTGTGCTGGTTAATCAGTCAAGATCCTGCTTAACTGTTTCTTTTTCCGAAATACAGATGGGAACAGATATCACCTCCGCTGCTATATGTACCAAGCTCGGGATCTGATTGCCATGGATAAGGACAGCTTTTCTGGTAAGCACCGATGCCTACATAGACATGTGTTTGCAGTTGATTAGTGCCGTAGTGAATGCCAGGGAGTGGAGGAGTCTGTAAAGCAAATTTCTGGACTTCTGGGGTATTTACTGATGTGAAATGAGGGATGTTCTACATCGGTACCAGAACAGAGACGCACGGGTTTTCCCAAGGAAGCCAGTCAAGTAGCTCAATTCCCATCAGCAAAAGAATCAGAGTTTCAAGAAACTCTTATGCGAGAAACCAAGCAGAAACCACAAGTTACCCAGGTCAGTCGTGAGTCAGAGGCTGTTTGCTTTACTAATAGCTCCTTCTCCCAGACCTGAGGTGATGTTGAAAGCCGGTGGCAAGGCTGGGTAGCGGACGGCTCAGGGGCACGACAAATAAAAACAAAACGAAGGGCAGGGATATTTACAGTGGCAGAATGCCTCGTTCTGGTCTCTCCCCATGCAGCCTGTGAGCTGCATGAACGCAGAGCGGATGGAGGGCTCCGGGCTGATGCTGCGATGGTGGAGAGTGGGGCGAAGCCCTAGTCTGTTGCCTGCGATGTGCCTGGAAAAAGGAAAAGGAGTGCAAGGGTGTAATTAGCGCCTCTGGACACACAGGCACCGTATCCTGTGACCTAATGAAGTTTTTGTTTGGGTGCGTGTGCAAAGCATCCAGGTTTTTTTTTTGAATCTGCTCGAATCCTGGCGGGATTCTTGCCTGGCCTCATATGGTGAGACCAGAGCAGGGGAATGGGAGTCCTGCTTTTAGGGT
Source organism: Apteryx mantelli (assembly GCF_036417845.1). Lineage (NCBI taxonomy): Eukaryota > Metazoa > Chordata > Aves > Apterygiformes > Apterygidae > Apteryx > Apteryx mantelli. The sequence goes on along the minus strand of NC_089982.1, from coordinate 87,011,330 downwards.
TTGCGGAGGGGATTTGTCGTGTGGTTTGAGGAAGAGATCAGGAGGGAAGCTGTCCAGGTCCTGTGCCCACTTCTGGAAAGGATATGTCCCATGGTTAGCAGCAGGATTGGGGAGCTCATCTCTGGCAGGGAAAGCTCTTAAGGAAACCTCTTTCTTTGGACAAGCCCTTGTGACGGCAAAGCCCTTATGATGGCAAAACACCTTCCAAATCCTCCCTGCTACCAGCACCATCCTGGGTTGCATCAGCCCCTGAGCACCTCGGGGTGCATGAAGCTGCAAGCTGGTGGTTTCTGGCAGCAGTGCGAAGCAAGGTTTGGGATTAGGTATGGCAGGATGATGCCCCGAGGTCACTCCTTCGTCACCTTGTAGGACGCTGCCTGGCACACCAGCGTCTCCACAGGCTGTGGCAGAGTGGTCCCCTTGCGTGGGATAGTGTCCCACCGGGTCCACGAGCTGAGTGCTGGACCCGGCCGGAGGGGAAGAGTGGGACCCTGCAGCCATGGACGGCTGAAGGTGGGAGAGTGACAGCTCTGTTTAGTAGGAGCTCTCGATTATACTGGGGCTGGAATAATCACGGAGTCACAGAATGGTTGAGGTTGGAAGGGACCTCTGGAGATCATCTAGTCCAACCCCCCTGCTCAAGCAGGGTCGCCTAGAGCACGTTGCACAGGATCGCGTCCAGCTGCAATCAGCCCAGTGTGGCTCTAGGGCTATGGAGAGGTGCCGGCATGGGGACCGGGAGGTGGAGGAGGACCTGTGGGCTGGCGCGTTGGTCTGTCTGCACCATGTAACATCGCTTTCAGCAACGCCAGGATGACAGCCCGCTCAAGAGGTTCAGCGCGCGTGCGGCGGCTTCGCTTTGAGCCTGGCAGCTGAGGGTTTGCAGATTGCTGTGGTTTGGGACGAGGGGTCCCAGCAGCTGCCGTTGCAGCCCACGTCACAGCGGTAACCTCTCTGGAGAGGTGCCGGGTCCATTTGGTTTATTTATCACATGGGAGCTGCAAGGGGATTCAATGTCTCGGCTTTTCCTCTCCTCCCAGCAAACCTTTCTCTTGTTCCCTTTTTTTGTTTGCTTAGCAGAGCCGAGGGAGTTTTGAAAGGGAATTCCTCCTCTGAGTCTGGCCCGGGAACTTTTATGTTAACAAAACACTGGGGAGCGCACAAAATCGGCGCGTGCTGAAACGGGATGAAGAAAGAACATAAGAACATCATTCTTTCCATCGCCTGCTTTACAGCCCTCTCCCCCCAGCCTGCCCTCCTCTTCCCTCCCCCTCCTCCTCTTCCTCACCACAAAACGAGCCGGGAGTTCATGGTCCCGGGCTCGCCGTGAGCCGAGGGGCCGTTCCCAATAGGGAGACTCTTGCTCGTGCTCTGTTTATTGTGAATGAAAGAATTGATTGAAAAACGGGTTGGAAAAGAAAATACTTGACAGTGGCAAATCTGTAAAATGGTTCATATTTATTTTCACTGCCAAACATTGAATTAGGGCAGCTTCTCCGTTATCCGCCCTGGAAACTTTGCGAGGGGGCTGGGAATCAAAGACTGGGGGTGTTTTCCTTAATGAAGCTGACACCTGAACCGTACTTCCTTGCGACTGAATTGTAAAAAAAAAAAAAAAAAAAAAAAAAAAAAAAAGAAAAAAAAGCCCCTTTGTGAAAAAATCTAGTCCCAGGTGAAGAAAAGAGTGTTTTGTGGTTTGAGTGAGGAGCTTTTCCATGGTGCTAAGCATGGCTCCAGCACAGCTGATAACTCCAAAACAAGCTGAAGCAGCCCGATGCTTCCTCTTAGTACCTGTTTTCAGTCATTTAAAAAACTGCCACATTTCAACCAATGTGGTGGATATTGTCTGTGCTAAGCGTCTCCTGCAGGCTGGATTGGGCTTGTGGCGGTGGGGGAGATGTTTCAGCAAAGAAAGCTCGCGTATTCTTGCTTAGGAAACCAGGTTAGAAAAAGACACCTCACGTTGTCCGTTCGGCTGTTTTGTGATTGCTCGGTGAAGAAGGTGGTTTGGTTTTAGGAGCACCTCGTTCATAGCAGAGACGGACAAATGGCCGTGGGAGCTGGAGGGAGATGCCGAGCGTGGTCCTGCATTCCCGTGTGGCCACCTCAAGGGGCAGGAGCTCAGTGGAGCCCTGTCCCACCTGGGCAGCCCGAGAACCCCACACATCCGAGCTGGAGCTCTCTGAGGGCTGTGCCACCCCATGGGCCACCTTCTGCTCACCGGCAGCTTTTCACAGCCCTTTGCTAGCTCTCAGGGCAGAGTTTTGCATGATGCTCCTTGGGCACGGCTCTTTGGTCCTTGTGACTGATGCTACCTCTGCCCATGACGGTTAATGCTCAGGAGCGTCATTTTCAGGTGAAAAAGGAGGGAAATGGGGACGTTGCTACTTCCTCCTGATTTGGAGCAGGAGTTGGGGCAATGCAAAAAGGCCATTCGGGAAGCTGGAAGTGATGCTGGCTTGTAGCGGGGAGCAGCGGCACGAGTGGCTGCTGGAGTCGGTGAATGTTGGTTTGCCGCTTTGCACGGGAGCAGCCAGGGCCATCACTGGGAGACGGGGCTGCGTCTGGGATGCCAGCAGGTCCCGGCATCCCTGGAGCACCTGGAGAGCCCCCAGCGGCCCCGTTCCCTTTGCAGCCGTGCCCACAGGCAGGAGGGACTCCCGCATCCCTGTGAGGCGATCCTGCATGTCCCAAGGCAGGGAGCGTTGGCAGGTATCGTCTGCATGGGTAAACACGGAGCTGACAGCCCTGGGATGGGATTTCAGGGCGTTTCGAAGCGGAAGACGCGAGGGGTGGGTGGGCAGACGAGCCCGGAGAGGCGCAGAGCACCCAAGCAACGCCCCAGCGTCGGCATCCAGCGCGATCCCCGCTCGCCGCCGCCTCCACAATGAGTTTGTTGTTGGAAGCGGTGGGGACAGGGGTGATCTCATGGCCCCGATTGGTGGAGCGGGGAGGGGAGTCCCTTCCTTTGGAAAAACCCAGCCAAGGACAACATGAGCAACAACATGTTACAATGTGGAATTGTGATCTCCGCTGCCTTAACAAAGCATAAAGGAGTTCATTAAGGGGGCTTTACACAGTTATAAAAATAAACCTTCTGTGCACACGAGGGTCTAAACAAAGGGGCTTTATAGAGGCCTCCTTTAAAAAGAAGGAGGAAAAAAAAAAAAGCGAAAAAGCAAATCCAAATCCATGGTTTTTTTGTTTATTGTAACGCATTCTGCTTTCCTCTTACTGGAAAAAAGCGCGTAAGTGGAAAAGGTTCTTCCCAGCGTGAATAGTGCTCTCTGCAGCCGATCACCTCGCAAACAGCCCCGGCTCATTAAACACGTCTGCTTCAGCCCGGACGCCAAGAAAGAAAATAACCTCCCCTCGCTGCCCCGACCCCTGCGAGAGAGGAGGGAGCCTGGAGGACGCCTCCCTGCCCAGCCAGGCCCCGTTTCGGGCGGCGGGGGGATGCCCCTCCGTGCCCAGGTTGGGCAGGATTTGTTTTCCTCCCGGTATAAAGCCGCCCGTGCTCCCAGCCTTCAGCAGCTCTGTGGGGACTGGCTTGGGGTGACCCAGCTGGTTGCCCCCGTGGGCACTGGCGGACCTCAACATCTGGCACGTCGGCATCTTGCGACGGCGCGGCGTACTGGACGCCGGGCAGAGGAGGTGGCCCACATCCTTCTGATGAGGCCTGTGATGCCTCCTGCAACCACAGCAGTTGGGATGTGTAGGTAGTCAGAGCTCAGAGCCTGCTGGGGACCAGGCAGATGAGATAGAGTAATCATGGCATGCTGATCCCAGTAGGTGGACCAGTAAGGTCCAGCAAGGACCAGTAGATGCTACCAGGTGATAAAAGGCGTTAGTCTTTTCAGGGTCTTGCGATATCCCATGACATGTTTTGAGCCCCTCAAGCAGCCTTGATGTGAGTTCTGCCACCAGCCTGTCCTTTCTCCGAGCGCCGCCGGAGCGGGCTGGTTCCCGGCTGCTGGCTCTTTGACATTGTTTGGGAGGGAAGGTGTTAGAAAGGAATCGGATTTCGTGTTTCTGCTGTTAATTGATTTCAGGCTTCCTGTGTTAATTGCTTTGCTTATTAAAGGAGGCCACTCCTCACTGTTTGCTTCTGCCTCACAGTGAGAAACCTCTGGGTTTGTGCCAAGTTAGGGGTAAGATATCTTGGGCCCAACTCAGTGCCTAACTACAGGGTCTAATGAGGCACCCTGGAGTACCTAAGACATCTGCACAGGGCTGGCAGATAGGACACGCCAACCCTATGGGAGACCCCGAGCCATCTGGTGTGGCAGCTGGAGGCCAGGTGGGATAACTGAGAGTGCTGGCAACCAGCATCCCTCCCCAAGACCTAGAGACTGCTGAAGCTCACGTGGAGGGGCTGAGAGATGAGGACACTGACTGGCTGCTGGCAGTGTGTTTGGCTCCTGAGCCTTCTGGAATGGTCAAAGATCCCAGGAAGGAGGCAGTAACGTTGCAGCCACCTTCTCCAGGAAATCTCTAATGCTACAGCACTGAAGTGCTGGGAAATGTGACTGGGGCAGGTTACGGAGTCTCCACCGACTGGAGATATGCACAGGCTAGAGGGATAGGGCTGCTCTGGTTAATATGGTCTCGTTGGCTTTCCAAATGGTTTCCTTCATCAAAGGTTTCTGAGGAAAGGAAGCAGCCATGGTTCTTTGCGTGGATAAATAGCTGAAGCTGCGTGGGCTGTTGTGATTGTCTTGTCCCGTCCCCAAAAGGAGCTGGAATGAGCAGAGGTCTGAAATGATTCTGTACGAGGAATAGCTCAGTAGGCTGAGACTCTTCAGCTCAAAAAACAGATAATTTAGGGGCGGCTTGATAGAAACCTGCAGAATTCCGAGTGTGTTGGTGCAGATGAGTGGACTGTTCCTTCTCTCTTCTAATGCAAGAGCTGGGGGGCCTCAGAAGAAGGTAGCAGGAGCCAGGTCCAGTGCAAACATAAGGAGGTGTTTTTTTCATGCAGTTTTAAATCCTCACCAAGGACATAGTGGGGGGGTTCAAGGGAGGCAGGACAAGTCCATGAAAAACAAACCTCTGGAGGGGGTTACTAAGCTTATAGACATCGCATCTAGCTCAGGCAGTAGCAGTGCTGAAAATAACTGGTGTATTAGGGCAAGCATCAGAGAGCCTGTCCTTATTCTCTTCCCTGGCTTTTGCTTATGGCCACTGCTGGAGACAGTGTAAGGGGGAAATGGACTGTGGAGATGACTCGGTACCCACCCTCCACTTATGCTCATATGTTCTTATGTCAGAACATAAGTGGTGACGAGGCAGAGCTGTTCCCCTCTTGGACCATACAGGAGGCTTAAATGAGCTCTTGAGGACCCTGCCAGCCCCAGTTCCTGTGGGATTCAAAACTACCACTTCACACCCAGAGCACAGGGCTGCTTCCTTGAGACCTGGGTGCATGTTGCCCCCCATTTCATCCCCAGATCTCAAAGCATCTCACGAACACTCTCATCCTCAGCATTTTCTACCTCAGGAGACTTGAATTACTTGGAACAAATGGGGAGTTTCCCAGATCTGCGTTGATGGCAGAGCTGGTGACAGTGGGTCTTTACATGCGTCTTTACTCCAAGTTATCTGCTGACCCGTTGGGCCCCTCAGTACTTGCAGTGGCCAAGTACCTTGGGAAGATGCTTGACCTCCAAAGGAGATGGTTATTTCAGTTGGAGTTGCCTGGAACATGATGGGAATGCCATTGCTGTTTCTAAAAGACCCACAGCTCCCTCAGCCTGTTCACTGCCTTCCCTGCACAGCCTGTTGGCCCTTTTATGACTCTGTTAATTGCTTTCTCCTTAGACTGGTAGCTCTAATTCATCCTTAACACTTTGTCTAACATCTCTTGCAGATCCTTATGCCATCGTCTCCTTTCTCCACCAAAGCCAGAAGACGGTGGTGATCAAGAACACCCTGAACCCCACCTGGGACCAGACACTCATCTTCTATGAGATAGAGATCTTTGGGGACCCCCAGAACGTGTCTGACTCCCCTCCCAACATCGTGGTGGAAATCTATGACCATGACACCTACGTAAGTGTGTTGGTGTAAGCCGGACCCTTGGGGTGCGAGTGCACCAAGGGTGGATGCGATAAACACAGAAGCTATAACTTCAGCATACGGCTCTGCCACTTATGTCCTTGATGGCCCTGCTTTAGTTACCAAAGCTGTGTCTGCATCATATTTTGCAGAGTGGTCAAATTAACTGTATTTCTTTGAGGGGAGAAGTCAGGACAGGATTTAAAGCAGTCATAGAAGTAGGTGAAGTAGACGCTGTTATTTGTGCAGCTGCCCAAAGGCATCCTAAGTGTCTTGTAGTGATGTCATCTGGAGGAGGGGAGATGAGATAATCCTGGATCCTTGCTAGAAAACGTTGACTGTCGTCTGTCACAAGAGCAGAAGGGATTTCAGTGCTTGTAAGAGCACTCTGCTGTGCTCCTGTAACAGAGCCCATAGCTGTTAGCTTGTCCAGCCCAGGAGTCTGGCTCCCAACTCCTTCTACCTTCCCTCCTCCAAAAGATGCCAGAAGAAAGCAGCAAATGCAGCTGAGAAGCCAGTTTCAGCCCAGGGAACTGGTGTCTTAAGAGCTGCTGATACTTAATGTTTTACTCAGAGCTCCTGTTCTGGGAAGCTGTGTGAAACCATAGGAATCTCATCTTCTGTTGAAGCAAAATGCACAAAAAAAAAAAAAGTGCCTTTCTAGCCCTAGTAGTTACAGGAGAAAACTTGAAAATCTGAGTCTGTAAAGGCACCAAAATCATTTTTTCTTTGAACTGATCGCATAATAGTTTCAGACACTGAACCTGAGCTTTGGCTGAGTGACGCAGACGGGCGCAGACAGGGTGAACTCCCCTGGAGTGGTCAGAAACCCCCCTGCGCTTGCAATCCCCTTTCAGGGTGCAGACGAGTTCATGGGGCGCTGCATTTGCAAGCCCAGCCTGGTGCGCTCGCCGAGACTCTCCTGGTACCCGGTCGTCAAGGCGAACAGAAACGTCGGCGAGCTGCTTGCTGCCTTCGAGCTGATTCGGAGGGAGAAGGTGAGCTCCTCGTCCCGCCTGCGGCTGTGGGGCTGGGTTCTTCCCTTGGGGTCTCTCAGCACCCGGCAGGATCATACCTTTGCTGGGCGCTGTGTTATGCCCGGCTGGACTCAGCTTGCTGGAGCAGCTCTCCGGTTGCCTGTCCTTGATTTCGCCAGAGGAAGGCTGCTCCAAGGAGACGTGGCTGCGGCATTTGGTGCAGGCTGCAGCAGCCGGGTGCTGGGAGGCATCTCGCAGCGCTAGAGGGACAAGGCTCGGTGCAAAGCAAAGCCTTGGCGGCGGGGCTGCTTGTCAGGGAGGTGCTGCTTGCGGCTTCGCCGACCTGGCCGGCTTCGGTGCTTAGCTCAGAGCCTTGGCACCTTCGCGCTGTGCAAAGAGCCCGGCGCGTTCGGCCCCGAATCGCTGCCCTTTGCTCAGAGCACAGAATTAATTTCCGGAGGGGATTTATGAGAGCTCGAGCAGGCGGTTACTTCTCTAGCAAACGGCCGAACTCAGCGCTGGCTATTCTTGCAATGAGCCACTGGGGAGCGAGGCTGTGCTTGGGAGCCAGCCCAGGCAGGAGAGGCTCCTCTTCGTACCCCGTGTGCTCTCGTTAGCTTCCCACCCTCGCTGTCTCCGTGCACACACACGTTTTTCACCTCTGGGTTTTCCACCGGCCTCGGGGGCTGGCTGCTGCCCAGGTTTGCCTCTGTGTACATGGAGTCGAGGGCTAATTCTCCTCTGGCCATTTCTCCCTCCGAGCTCCAAGCTGCTAATGGGGAAGGAGGGTCGTACAGCTCCCCCCGGCGCTGTGGGTCTCAGCTCTGCTCCCGTGAGGATGTTCCCCATAGTGCACAGTGCTCCTGAAGGGGGGGGTTAAGAGCTGCTGCCCAGGGACGGGGAGGGATGAGCCTTTCTGCATGTCCACGAGGCTCCTGCGCGGTGGTCGGGGAAGGAGCAGCCCTGCGAAGCAGCGGGCTGGGCCCTTGCCCGGTTTGGGGCGCTGCCGCGGCCAGCAGGCCCCCCTGCAGACGCCGACGGGGAGCGCAAACTAAAAGCGCGTGTGTTTGTTCCCCACAGCCGGCCGTCCATCACATCCCCGGCTTCGAGGTAATGCCGCCCTTCCGTCTGCAGCGCTCGTGTCCCGGGCGCCTCGTACCGTCCCCTCCGGCCCCCGGCCTGCAGAGCTGCTGAGTCCCAGCTCCGACAAATGCTCCTGCGCGGCTTCCTGCGTGGATCCCGTCTGTAGCCCTGCTTCTGCTTCCGCCTCCAGGAGGCAGTTTGTCCGTCCGCTCTTAGGACAGGACAGTCCGCAGGCAGAGAGGCTGATTTCCTTTGGCTGACAGTAAAGAGAGCTGGAGTGACTGAGGCATCTCACTTTTGACCCCTAAGACAGGGCAAATAAAACCCATTCCAGATATCATTCCTTGGCACATTTCCTACCCTGCAGCCCTGCTGAGCAAAGGCATTAACTGATACTAAAGTTAACGGTACTGATTTCTTCTCAAATGGTGGAGCTTGTGCCCTTCCCAGAGGGGAGACGGGAACTTGGAAGTGTCCTTGAAAGTTGTGGGAGACCCTCCTGACATGAAGCAAACCAGGCACGCACAAACCCTGGTGCTTTCCTGCCTTGCGTGTCCTGGTCTCAGCCCCTTCCAAGGAGCTGCTGGGGTGGTGCAGAGGTGCAGGGAGGGAGAAGTTTGGTCTGGAGTGCATAAAGGACAGTGAGGAGTGAGCAGAGCTTGTGCGCAGAAGATACGGCATGTTTTTTATCTATGCATGTCCTCAGCCAGACTTAAGAAGCGGTCAGGAGCTAGATTCCTCCCCCACCCCCAGATTTTTTTCTATTGATATCTGTTGCAATTGTAAGCCCGAGGGTGGGCTCTGGGTGAAAACTGGTCTGATTCTGTATTTTCCTTCTCTTTTCCAAACAGAGCGAGCTGTCTGCCAGTCTGGATGAGGTGAGTCTATAAGATTTAGTTGTCTCTCATTGGGGATGTAGTTAAAATTGTGCCCCAACAGGGTAGCCACTTCTTTTTGGATGAGTCAAATCAATAGCATCAGGATTTTAGTAACATTAAGGATCACCGAAAGGATGGGGTAGCTGGGATCTGTGCTTGACCCAGTAGATGTTCCTGGTATCAGGGCACATAGGGTAACATTTAAGCCAGGTGTAATGTGTGTGCATGAGATCTATTAGTGTTTAACCCCTGCAAACAAAGCACGCAATAACTGAGGGACTGTGCTGGCCTTGGCTAGACCTCTGCTCCAGCTAAAATCCTCCTCTGATAAGAAGGTGCCTGGTCCAAGCAGAGTGGAAATCACAAGGTGGTTGCATCTGGAGAGGACTCCGGGCTGTGGGGTTTCTGATGGGGATTTTGGCTATGGGACTTGACTGGTCCCCTAGTTTGGCCTTCTGCAGGAAGGCACCTGACTGGTGCTTGGCTTCGTACTGCTGAGATGCGGAGCTTGACTTTGTTCTTTGAACCCTTGTCAGTCCAGGGAGTAGTTTCAGTGTGTTTCAGTTGCAAAGTCCAAACCTTGCAACTTTTCATGGGAATTCGGTAGTGTTTCATTCAGAAAAACACATGTGTTGGAGGGTTTCGGTTACCCTGAACAAAATACCTTCCTTGGGATCCCAAGCTGCTGGCTTGGGCTGCCTGTCAGACTTGCTTCTCAGACCCTGTACTGCCTGCAGAGCTGATTGCTCTGCACCAGCTGAACAGACTGGTGTCAGGGTAGGCTGGTATCTTGGAGAGCCTGAAGCACGGAGCTGAGTGAGGGACATGGTCGTTTGGGTATCGTGGTGACCACAGGGCTCAGTTATCCCCAAAGCCTGGGAGACAAGCTACGAGAGAGCTGGGGCATGTGTACAGCCTGGCCACGTTTCCGTGACAGAATGGGTGGGATAAACACATTTTGGCAAAATGGGTTTCTTCCACCCAAATAGCCTTTCCTGACAGGGGAAATGCTGCTTTCTTTAGCATAAAGTCTGCCCTTTGCTGACCCCCATTCATTGCCTTTGGGAAGGGTGTGGGAGGGCTCATCTGTGTGCTCTGCATGGGCTGAGACGGTAACCATCTCTGCTTTTTCTCCTCCCTTTCTTGCCACTGCCATTTCTGGAATGGGCACTCCACAGCTCTGCACCCCTGCCTTGTTCTCCGAGGGGCTCCTCCAATGGGTATTTTTATATTCCAACACTTGACTCTCCTCTCTTGCTCCACCTTTGCCCTGGAATCAAGCAAAATCCCAACAGAGATTCTCAAAGAGACCAGCTCCGTGAGACGTGGCCTGTCCTGGCCTGGCCCACCTGCCCTGCAGGAACCCCGTCCAGACCAACCCACTGAGGTCGTGTGTAAAGAATACACTGGCCTGAAGTCTCCAGTGCCCTTAGCTGTAAATTACAAGCCCTGTGGAAGATCAGGCTTGTGCTGTTGGTGATGTACCTCAAGGACTGGGCTGGCACTAGACTTCCTTCTACTATGTTTTGGTCTGGTGTAAATAGGAGTAGTCTTTTGGGGCTAGATCCCCTCCAAGCATTTGCATTGAAGCCTCCCGTGAAATGGCATGGCCCAGCTGTGCCATGTGGGAGACACTTCCAGCTGCTCTCTCAACCAGCCAAGTCTGTGTTGACTTTCACTCATCTTTCTTCCATCCCTGTATGAAAGTCAGGGTTGGACTAGATGGTCTCCAGGGTTCCCTTCCACCCTGATTCCCCCTGAGTTGTCCTCCAGCCTGCCAGTAGGCCCCACATGCCTTTTCATGGACATCTCTTCCTTCCAGTCTGCTGAGAGTAGGGTCTGAGTTGAGAGCTGTCTGGGAATTGCTTGTTCCCCACTACCATGCTGTACACGCTAAGTTGTCTCCCTTCACCTGCCTTGTCCCCAGGACTCTCTGATCATTTCTCTTCCAGTATGGTGAAACATTTAATGCTCATTCATTCAGCTGAGATTCAGGAGAACCAGTGTAAAGCAACTAGGAGAACAGCGGGGATGGAAAAGGACTTAGAATGGGCTAGTGCTAGTTGAAGGTGTTGCAGCGTTAGGAGCCAGGCACGCGCTGGTCGGCTTTCAAAGCTGCTCTTGGACAGGGGAGGGATGGGGGCAGTCAGGACCTCTCCCTGCAAGGCTGCCTGCCCTTTTGCACTACAGATTTGCCAGAGAATGGACTAACTGAACTGATCTTTAGTCCAATGACCATGAGGAAATGCAACACATCATTTGCACCAGTGAAGATTTAGGTGCCCTGTTAGGGGAAAAGGTACCCTAATGCTATGGAAGGTGAAGTTGGGGAGGCCACAGAGTTTCCATTAGGGGCCTTTTAGGGAACAGACTGCACAGATGTCTCACAGGGATTGTGGGATGCATGAGCCAACCTTGGGGTTTGGAGATGGGTTGACTGACTTCTCCAGCTCTGCATTTCTGTTATTTCGCGTGCTGGGAAGCATGTAATTTGCTGAGTACGTCGGTGCTCAGCACCATGTGTGAGTATAGCCTTGAGACCCATTGAAACAAACAACTTAAACATGTTTAAAGCTAGGAACTCCCTTATGGTATTTCACTAAATGGGAATAGACTGAGGCTTTACTTGGTTCAGCCCGTGCTTAGGCACCTTGATGTGCTCAAAGTGCTAATGTTATGGGCGGCAGACAAAAAAAAGCCTGGGGGTAGACCTTAAAGGGCTGTCCAGTCTATCCCTCCACCCCAAGGCAGAACTGGCTCATGTTCATCGTGCAATGTCTGATTTAGGAGCCTGAAATTAAGAATTTAGACAAGCAGGTGGGTTATCAGCAGTGTGGAGCACCCAGACGATGTTGGAGATGCCCCACACCTCTCCCCCGTGTCCCTTGTGAGGTCCCAGTTTCCCAGATAACCTTCCCTCTCCCCATCAACACTATTACATTGTGGCACGTGCCCCCCAGTCCCGGGGCTTGGGGGTGCCGCGGTGTCGTTGTGAGCACGTGGGCAGCCTCGGTGGGGCTGTGTACCCCACATTTACTGGCTGCCCCCCGCAGGAACCCAGACAGCTGCCCCAAAGGGAGTTAGCCAAAGTCTTCAGCTAACAAGCAGCTTGATTCAGCAGCCACCACCAATTGCCAATGAAAATTAAAGCTTAGCTTCTAGTATATCTAACATGCCACCATGAAAAATCCCTTTGTAGTGCCTTTATATACATATACATATAAACCTGAACCAATCCTATACTTGAAATATATACACTCAATTTAATGCAATAATACTCGAGCCTGAAAAGAATGCTCGTCTCCTAAATTGGTTCCAACTGCCCTTGGTTGAGGGATGCATTTTTAGAGGTTTTGTTCTCATTCCTGCTTTTTCGGTGACTCTGAACTCAATGATCAAGGTCAAGAGGAGCCCAAATGCTGGAAGGGCTCAGAGCCATTCCTTTGAGAGCAAAAGTGGAAGTCTGGCTCCTCAATTTTCTCCTCCATGAGAGCAAAATTTTGAATCCCTCACCTGTCATGCAGATTTAGTCTCACCCTGAAGGAAATCTCCTTCTGTCTACACTGTGTGCCGACAGCTCTGTCCAAGCACTGTCCTGTGGCTTGCAGCTTGGCAGCTGTCGGGTGAAACTGAAACTGAGCTCTTGGATGCAGCTAACGAGCAGCAGCCACCTTCCTGCTGCCAGGCGGGATGCTAACCCTGCGCCCACAGCTTTGTCCCCGTCACCACGTCTGATGTCCCTGGGGAATGGGTCACAGCATCCTGCTACCTATCCAATGCCAGGAGTTGCATTTCACTAGCGCTAACTCACCTACTACTGCTGCTTCATCCCCTTTCTTCATTCCTTCCCCAAAACTGTTTCGTAGTGGTCCCTCATGGAAGAGATGCTGCCTAGGTGCTCTTTGGGGAGGAGATGAGTTGCACAGAGAGAAGCAGATTCTGGGGGGCGATGGGCTTGGTGTCACAGCCTTGCCTGCTCTGATGTGCTCTTTGGACATCTGCTCTCCCACAGTCTGCCGATTCGGACCTGCCGTACCCCCCGCCCCAGCGAGAGCCCAACATTTACATGGTCCCCCAAGGAATCAAACCGGTGCTACAGCGCACTGCCATCGAGGTAAGTGACGGGGACGGGCACGGGGAGGCTTGCCAGCTTGCAGAATAAAAGCAGCCTGATGGTGTGTCGCAGACTGTGTGCTGCTAATGGGAGGGGGGATGAGGTCCAGAAATAGGATCCAAGACAGACTTCGTGGATAAATAGTCCAACGCAGTGCTGCAAGCTGGTTCTGCACATGCAGATATCAGCCCCAAAATGCCTCTTTAAACCATTATAACAGAGCAAGCTTTGCTCTAGGATTGCCCTGCCTGGAAAACCCACAATTTCCTACTGGATATAATTGTCTCAATGGACCAAGTAGGCTTCCATTTTATCTTCTCTTTCTAGTACACAACTGTCACTGGCTCCTGTTTTCCACCAGGGCATCCCTCAGTGTAGCCAGGATGTCTCGCTGGGAAAACAAGTCTCACCAAGGTGGGCATTACAGCAACCAAGTCTTAGGGCAGAGCATGGCCCAGAACTGTACTTGCTTTTCAGACAGACAGTTTTTCTCATAGCTGCATGATACTTGCCCAAAACAGAGATGCTCCATTAAGAGATGAGCAGTTGTGGACCTGATGTATTGGTGCATATAGAGAAAGGTTTGCTATAAGGGCTGGCTTCTCCCAGCAGCAGCTGACCCGCATGGGTGATTCAGCTCTCCTTCATGGTGGGCCAACTTCAGGGTTACCTCTGCTGCTGAGGAGCCTGGAGGTGGGCCTTTAGCTCAGTCCTTGCTGCCTGTTTCCCTCACGCTATAGATCCTAGCCTGGGGGCTGAGGAACCTCAAGAGCTACCAGCTGGCCAGCGTCACATCGCCCAGCCTGCTGGTGGAGTGTGGAGGCCAGCTTGTGCAATCCTGTGTCATCAAGAATGTCAAGAAGAATCCCAACTTTGATGTCTGCCTGCTCTTCATGGAAGTGGTGAGGACACCATGGCCCCACTGTACTCGGGGTTGTAGCAGAGCTGGTTGGAAGGGACATCTGGGAGTCCCTAGTCCAGCAGCCCTCTCAGAGCGGGACACGGCGGTTGTTCCTTTAGCTGCCTGCCCCAGTAGGGATGGAGCAGGGGAGGCTGCAACCGGTTCAGAGGCAGTGGGGGCAGAGAAAAGTTTCCGTTCCTGGTTGATTAGGGCACAGCCGATCTCTCTGAAATGGCCATGCAGAATATTATCTTCCTCCTCAACCCACTGGCTGAAATAGCCCACCTTTTTGGGCGGTGATATGGGTATGAGGGACACAAGGGAGAGGTGTGGGGCATCTCCAACATCTTTTGGGTGCTCAGCGCTTCTGATAACCCCTGCTTATCTAGATTCTTAACTTCAGGCTCCTAAATGAGCTGTGGTAGGGGCTTATGTAGAGCATAGAAAATGCACCTGTGGTGAACCTGGTCCTGTCCTGCTCAGCCTTAGTTCATTCTGGGCAGGTGCAGAGCTGTTGCCCCCAATATCCTGCGCAGTTACATGTTCCCTTCCCTCTGCCTGCAGCGTCTACCCAAGGAAAGTCTGTACAGCCCCCCCATCATCGTCAAGGTTATCGACAACAGGCCGTTCGGCCGGAGACCCGTGGTGGGGCAGTGCACGATCCGCTCGCTGGAGGAATTCTACTGGGACCCCTACGGGGAGGAGACGGGCGGCCCTCAGGAAGAGCCAGGTACGCCGCTGCCGCGAGCACCGCCGCCTGCTGCACCCGTTGCCCCTGCCCCGCTCCGGGAGGAGCCGTGGGGTGCTCTCTGTGTTGCGCTGGGTGCTGCTGGCTCAGCCCAGCTGGAGCCTGAGGCGAAAGGGCTGGGTGGTGCGAAGGAGTTCAGCTCTGGGGTCTGCTGGTGAGCGGGGCTGTCCCGCAGCTGAGCTGTCCGGCCCGCGTGAACATGAGCTTTGGCCGGTGCAGAGGCCCTGAGCATGGCTGAGATTGCTCCTTCCAGCGCTCTGCAAGCGTCATTTGCCCATGGGACGTGCCAGGATGGGTAGGGGAAGCTGGGCCCGGAGAACATCTTCAGATCCACAATTAACTGCATCTAGACACACTCCTGTGCGGACTGAGCACATCTTTGAGCCTGAGCCCCGGTGTGAGGCTGTTGGGTGCCTGATGTGACACCAGGGGACAGAAGTGCAAGCCCAGCTGTCCCCCTCCGGTGTGGACCCTTGTAGGAGGGTTGGGACTCAATTCCAAGTTGGCTTGGCTTTGCGGTCTCCAGTAGCTGGACGTCCATGTGAGGTTTGTGCTGCTCTTGTTGCAGATGACGTGAGCCTCACGCCCAAAGACGACGTTCTCATTGACATCGATGACAAAGAGCCTCTTATTCCTGCCCAGGTATGGAAAAAATCACAACAGCGGAAAGCAATGGTTTCTTATTTTGCTTGATAGATGAGACACAAGTCTTTCTGATGGGGGGGGTTATCTGGTTGTAACCTTCCTTTTGCAGTTCTCGCCTCTGTTTTTACTCCCCTCCACCATGTCACAACAAACAACCAGAAACTCATTTGTCTTCCTTATGTTTAACCCAAGGTGTCAGATTTGATTTTCCCTGTTTGAGACAGCAGCCTGTCTCCATGCCAGGCTCTTCTCTTCATCCCGTCTTCTTTGCTCTTAAATGTACGGTTTGGTTTGTAGCTGAAAAAGGTTTGCTCTCACCCCCTGCAGGCTCTGCTGTCTGTATCTCTTGGAAATGGTAGTCACTGCCCCAAAGCGCGGACAGTCGTGAAGGGAGTTGCCCCAGCACTAAGGAAGGTGAACCAATACTGCCAGATGGGACAGTTTGCCCAAGGTCACGCTGGAAGGCAGTGGCAAACGTTGCCCAAATCTCAATCACTACCAGAACCGTGAGGCCAGTTCTCCTTTCCCCAGTTTTACTCCTTGTTTGCAGGATGCTTTGCCGCTTTCTGAGCCGCGTGCTGTTTTTAGCAGCTCCAGTTGCTTTCCCAGGTGCGCGATGGGGACTGTGGTTGCCCAGTGTCCCGTGGCTGTGGGAATGGGACATGCTTTAGCAGAGCTGAGGAAGGAGGGATGTGTTGCTGCTGTTACCAAAAGGAAGCACTTACATGCCATGAGTTTGGGGGGACTCAGCCAGAACGGGGGCTATTGATGTTTCCCATTTCTGTAGCCCTTTCGGTTTCTTTGCCAGCAGATACATCCTCTTTGAGGCAGGGACCTGTCAGTGCCAACGTGTGTGCGCGTATAATGTGCAAATCTGTCGGTAAGCCCGATTGCTGAGGAGCAACAGAAAGTAATGTCAAAGGCATTTGGTGGAGCCTTTTCAGAGTCTCCTGGGTTTTTCTTCCCTTTGGTGTATTTATTTAACTTATGTCTGTTTTAAAAGCTTTGGGTGCTGCATGGCACCTTGAGTTGGAAAAGCCTGGGTTGCCTGTGACAGATCTGCCTCACGAAGCGTGCCTCTTGTCTCGCCTTTCGTTGCCCCTGAAAGCAAGGTGTATAATTTGGGCTTCCTCTGCTTCTGCTTCTTATTCATCTTGCCTTGGTGGCATTTCTGTGTTTCTAGTTGTGAGGACTTCGCTGATGGCTCCAGGCCATCAAACATTGGTGACTGTGTCCTGAGGCAGGCTCCGATCGGGATCCTGGTACCAGACCCTCCCCTTGAGATTAGTCCTGGTTCCGATTTGGAGTCGGCGCCGAGCCCCTCTCTTTACTGCATCTCCCATGCTAACGTGTGTGCTTTGTATCGTGCAAATCTTCCCAGCTGCGGGATAGGCATTGCTTAAGGAGGAGTATATATTACACGCTGCAACCTCTGCCCAGTTCAAGTCTCCCAGGCTTTGGGCTAAGAAAAATCAAGATTTTGCCCAGTTTTTGGTGAAAACTATGTGTATGGGACTCAAGCCTGTTGCAGTCCATTTGCAGTTGGCCCTGCTTATTCTTACCTATCCCATGGACTGATGAGATCCAGGTTTGCACTTGCAGACGAGGCCATCCTATAGTCGTCTTAAATCAAAGTGAGCTGGCTTTTTCTCATTCCTCACCAGTCGTCAGGACATCTATGTGCTCAGCTCCTTTGGAAACCTGGCAGCTTTTATTAGGATGCTTCAGTATCAATTGGGAACTGGACAGTGGACATTGAAAACATTGGCCTGGGAAGTGCGATTAAAAGGGAAAAGCAGCTCAAGACAAAAAATAGTACTGACAATCTAATTGGCTTTCCATTTGCTTGCCATTTGTGGATTTGTCTTAACTATTTACAATTACATTTCATCTTATATCAGTAAAGTAACTGGAGCATGTCTTCAGGGGAAAAAAAAAAAAAGGGAAAAAACAATCAGAATTGAATCTTGGAACAGGAACCCTCACTTTTATGAGTAAAAAATCCCCTCTTCTAGTCTAGCGCAGAAAGCACTTGAGAAAAAGCTGGGGTCTCGGTGAATAACACGGGTACGGAGGATTGGGGCGCTGCAGTGAGCTGTGCCGTGCTGGGCATGGGCTGTCCCTTTGCAGTATAAAATGCAGCTGATGGGACACAGCACCTCTGCAAAGGCTTTGAGACCTCCTGCCGCAAAAGCTCTGGATGAGACGGATCCTCAGGAAGCGATCGGGACGTGGAGGGAGACGTTGGCCCGGCTTGCCGCCCCGGTTCCCGCGGCAGGAGCGCACGCGGAGGGAAGACGCCCGGCTCGGGGCGGCCCACCAGCTTTGCAGGACCTCTCTGCCGGGATGGCTGCTCGCCCGACACCGGTCAGTGGTGGGACCTGACCTGTTGCAATGGCTGGGCCACAAGACGCGTGTGCTTGCAACGAGTGGATTAGTAACACGGAGCGAAAGGCGCCGCGGGAAGGTCCGGCAGAGCCGTGTTGTTGTTGGCAGGCGCCCTGCGGCTCGAGCCGGGGTATCGGAGCGATTTCCTTCAAGCATGTCCTTCCAAAGTGAAGCCTGAGAAATAATCTGATTAGGGAACTTCTGTTGTTTGCCTGACTAGGATTTCAGCTGGCTGTTTGCCGGCCTCGCCGAGGACGGCATTCGCTTTGGGCGAGGGGAGCGGGCCGGTGGCGGTAGGATGGTGCTGCGGGGATGTGGTGTGACCTGGTGCTGGGAAGGCTTCAATGGCCCTTCTCCCCTTGGAGGCTGGCCCGGTGTTCCCGGTGGGATGGGGACCGCCTCCCCTGGGAAAGGGATTTTTGGCCACCCTCCGGAAACCCAGCAGCCGATGGACTGGTTTTGCGCCTGCAACTCCAGCAAACTGGAAGATGTAATTTCTTAATTTTTAATAGGAAAAAAAAAATCTATCCAAATTTCATATTGGATGGACCAAAATGTTTTGTTTGACACAGTATGAAATCTAAAATTTACAATCTCCCCCCTTTCTTTCTTTCTTTTTTTGGTCAATTTTTGGTTAAAAAAAAAAAAAAAGTTGCATAGCAAAGTTGAAAACTGCCCTCATAATGATGTTGGAAAAAAAAATCCTGCATCACTTCGGACATAAAATACTGCCCTTTGAAAACATCAGAACTGAACCTTTCCGCACTTCCCCGCTGTCCTATTTTTCTAATGTCAGAACTATTTGTTAAACGCAACTGATTTTATAAAGCATTTCTTTCCATCTGACCTTCGTTTGTCAACATTGTTTTCTCCCTCTGATTTTTTTTTACACCTTCTGGTCACAGGAAGGAGGATGCGGCTTTGGCTTTGATAGTGTCCCACTCGCTCGAGAGCCAGGTTCGCTCCTGCTGTTTCTCCCGTGACTTTGGTGGAGATAACAAGAGGGAAAAGTAATTCCTCATTGTGATCTCGAGGGGGGCAAATGGCATTTCCCGTGCACTAGGAGTGAAACCAGATGAGAGTTTCTTACCATTACTGGGCAGAAAAACTGGGAGTTTTCCTTCAGTGTTAACACTGGAATAGTCCCTTTCTGCAGCTTTCCAGCAGAGAAGTTCTGGTTTTCCATAAAGATTATGAGGAACTTCTCAGTGCCGCCTCCCTTCAGCATTTTCCAACGCTTTCTTTCTGTTTCCCAATGGAGAAACATTTCAGAGCCCAAATTTTCAATCCAAGTTTGCTTTTTCATTGCAAAATAATTTTATTTATCCACAGGGCCATTGAAAGCTGTGCCATGTGCCGAGCCCTGTGCGCGTGCCCGGCCACCACTGTGCCATGGGTGATGCCACCAGCCCTCTTGCTCTGCTTAACGGGAATCCCTCCACACTGGTTTTCCAGCAGCTTGTTATTCTGATCGCCACCTTCGGACACTTCCCTCATTTTGCTTTCTAGTGAAGAAAAAACAAGAATGGTTTTCATGTTAGTTTTGTAGCAGTTTGTTTTCTTTCGGTCCTTTCCCCTGAGCCCCGTTCATCACTTTCCTGTTTTCCCCAGGTTTTGTTGCACCCGGAAGTGAGGGCAAGGCAAGAAAGAGAAACCCAGGGCTCACATTCTTTTTAAATTTGTGTTCGAAAAATGGCAGAATTTCAAATATCTTTTGGCTTTCGCATCTTTTATTGCAGTTAGTTTGGAAAAGAAAATGAAAAATCGTCCTTCAAAGCTTTTCTCTATCTTTTGAGCAGCGCTAATTATGAATGTGCAAGTTGGCGGTGAGGGGTGTGCAAGCCAGGAGTTGTAGGTGCTGTGTAGAAACGTGCACTAAAAGGACCAAGACGTGGAGGTACTGGTTGACTTTGAACCGGCCACCGGGTTTCGGATGCAATTAGCAGCAGGCTCTTGGGGCTGTAGCGCTGTTCAGGCTCCTGGAAGTGCGAATCCATCCCCGTTGCTGTCTGTGGGTGTTTTCTGTTGAGCTTCCTGTGTTGGATCTTCTCGTTTACACCAGCACGGGAGTAGCCGAAGGTGTGGACCTGCCTCGGTGCTGCAGTTGTGCTTGGCTCCTCCGTTGTGGCGACCCTCCGAGTGGCTGGTGAAATTGCGAACAAAAATGAATCCCCGTCTCAGGTGTGGTTGTGGTTTCCAACGCATTGCTTTCAATGATCTTACCCCAACGTGGCTTCTGCTCTTTTTTTTTTTTTTTGTATAAATAAGCATAATATCCCAGCACTCTGGCAGAGACTGCGAGCCCTTCTGATGGCAGGGACTGGGACGTGCGTGGTCTGCGTGACTCTCTTGCAGTGTAAGGTGGATCCCTGCCGCTCTCCCTGGTCCCTGAAGCTTTGCTGAGCATCGTTTTGGGTCTTCACAGAGTGAAGTGCTCAGCATAGCAGAGGCAAGGTGATGCTGGGTGCCTGTAGGACTTAGATACCTGAATGTCTTTGAGCCTCAGTCTTCTCCATGGCTCAGTGGGGACAGAGAAGCTGGTGTCCTGCCAAGTTGGACATGCTGTTCTCATAGACTTGCCGGAAAAGGCCAGAGCATCAAAGGGAAACAACCAGTCCTCTCCCAGGGAGGAGAGGAGGTCTGGGACTCTTACAGGGGACGTCAACCTTGGGAGACTTCCTGAGCCAACGAGGTCTAAGGAGACCCGGCGCTTGGACCAGCGGTTCCTAAAGGATGGTGATTTCCCCACTGCTTGCCATAACCAAGGATGGTCTGAGCACATCTCTCCCCAGATTCACACGCTTTGGGCTGAGAGCGTTGCAGCCCAGAAGTGACCCTTGCAGGGCTCTGCATGGCCAGGCCCTCACCGGAGGGGGGGTTTCCTACCCATCTGGAGACAGAAGGGGCATTTTTGGAAGATGACGCTCAGCAAGTGGAGCTCCCATCAGGGAACAGAGAGTTGTTGGCAGCCGGATCCTCAGCGTTTCTCTGCTGGTTTTGAAAAGAAGCGGAGAGGGGGTGCTTGTTTCTCAGTGGAGGTGAGGACGTGTCACCACTGTGGAGCAAGGAGAGACGTCCTGGGGTCGGGTTCAGCTGCCTCTTCCTGCAGCTCTGCTTCCTCTCCGTGTTGCCGGAGCTGTGGGCAGCACGTGGCCGGTGTCGGCTTTGTGAGAGCTGCTACTCCGAGAGATGCCCGTGGGCCAGGTTTTATCCAGCCCTTCCTGAGTTTAACCTTGTTGATCCCGGACACCTTCTCTGTCTTGACACGTGCTCCCTTAGACAGGCGTGCGCCGTGGAAAAAGCTGCAGCGTGGGCTGATGCTTGATTTCCAGGAGGTGCTCGCTGGCGTGTGCTGACGAATGTCACCCCTTCCTTGGCGAGCCATGAAGCCGTCCGTGCATTCGGACGGGTGCGGGCGTTCAGGAGGCTCCCGCGCCGCTTCGCTCTCCCTGCTGTGGAAACGCAGAGGTTGTCAGTGCTCTGCGTGACTTTGGCTTTCACAGAACTTGCATGGTCGTATTAGCCTTGATCGTTTTGTTCGGAAATGTGCTCAAACTGGCCTTTGAGGACAACAGTTATTAATGGTAGCACATGCACGTTCATACAGATATACCCATGTATATGCACATACGTGTGCATACACACAGCTATAGAGCATGTCCCCATAAGCCTTTTTACTTCTGGAAACCTCTTTGGATAACCTAAAAAATTCTTCCTTCCCTTGCTTGCCCTCACAAACACATGGAAATTAAAACTCTAATGGGAGAGACCCCCGGCACTTGTTTTGCGTTAGCTCCCCAGGCTCAGACCTGGCAGGAGCAGAGGAGGAGCCTTCAACAGCTTTGCAGTAAGTGCTTTATTCCCCGAGACAGTTTTAAGCCTATTGAAAGCATCTGCAAACTCGGTCAAAATTGGGGAACAGTTTAAACTGGAAATGAAATGAAGGGAAGGGGCAAGGGAAGCCGGAAAGCCAAAACGTTCTGCTTTAGCGTTTTCAAAGTGAAAGACTTCGACGTTTACTTTCTGAAACAAACATTTCAGAAGCAAAACACCCTGCAAAGAATTGAGTTATTCAGTTCGACCTCATATTACTTCTTCTCTGTTTGTTTGTTTGTCTTTCCGTTTTTTTCCCCTTTGTTTGGGGAGGGGAGGAGGAGGGAGCTGGTTCCTGGAAAGCCAGACCAGAATTCCCACCATCTCCCTCCCTCACCTCCAAATTTTGGCCCCCCCTTGTTGCTCCTCCCGTGTCCCGCCACCCAGTATCGGACGCAGGCGAGGGTGACCCACGTGCCAGCAGGACCTGGGCTCTCTCGTTGGGTGGCCTGACACCTTTACAGCCCTCGGGTACCTCCGTTCCCGTTCTGCTCCGGCCGGGAGCTGCCTGCAAGGGCCAGGTTTTGCGGGTGAAGGGAGCGATGTGGCATCTCCCGAGCTGCACAGGGTGTCCCCGTCGCTGCTTGCTGGGCGATGGGCTCGTTCCTGGCCCGGGGTCTGCCCCGTACCCGCGACTGCCGGCTCCACCGCACGCTTGGCCAGCGGTGACCTTGGAAGCGGGAGCCGGGGCTGCTCCTCCCCGTGCATGGGTGTGTTTCGCTGTGCGACTCCCAGGCCTTCCCCCCGCCTTGCCAAGCCTGGCGTCGGTCCCTCCTGTGCTGGACAACTGGAACAAAGGAGCACTTTGTTGTCCTCATCTGAAAGGGAGAAAACAAACAAACGCAAAACCCCTCTGCTCTGAGGTTGCCGAGCGTGTTGTCCACCTCGTCCAAGCAAAGTGGGAAGTTCAGGCCGAGGTCTGTTTAGAGCAAGTCTGTGTGCACATGAACTGGAAACATCATGTTACTGAATAAGAAGAAAAGAAGCACCTAAAACTCATAGAAAAGAAATTTTTCTGTATAAAAGCGCTCTGACGCTCTTACAGGTCTCCTGGGCTACGCCTTTCTAGTTAACTCCTCTGGGAGATGCACGCAGAGGAAGGTTTCACAAGAGCTAAGCCTGCACGACTGGCTGTCGTATTTTCTGGATGAGCTTGGTGTGGACGAGCCCATAGTCCTACCTGCCCGGCACCCAGAACTGCTTCTTGTTATCAGTGGTCTTTTCCGAGTCCTCAAAATCAGAGGAAATAGAACAGGCAGGGCAATCACAAGATCCATCTGCGGTCCCCAGGGAGCAGCAGATACATATTTCTGCTGCTCGTTGATAAAATAGTCACATATGAGTCATCTAACGTACTAGTCACAAGCCACCAAAAGTCACATTGGCACCTGAGTGGTAACTGAGCCCTGGGAAATCTTTCTCCCGTGAAGCAGTTGTAAATGTGATGTTTTCTGCTTGATGAAAGCTCTGCTGCATTTCCAGTTTGATGGGAAGGTGCCTCTTGGCTCTGCTGGTAGAGCTGATGGGCAGCAGACCAGGAGGCACTCAGCAAAAGGAGGATATGCAATAAACATCCAAACTGTTGGGAAACAGGTCAAAAACAGTACCCAGTTCCAAAGCTGCCTCTTACTGCCTTGGCAGCTGCTCAGTATAGAACCTCTAGGATGGGTCTTGAATGGCCTCAAATGCTCTGAAGACTGGATTTGACCCAGCTTTTGGGTCTCTCAAAGTCACACAAACAGCAAGGTCAGCTGTTCGGAGTTGTGTTAGTGTCAGCTGGTTAATGTGGCCAGCAAAGGGCCGTGCTCGACCCAGGCTGCTCTTCTGTCCAGCAGCGGGGCTGCTGCTCGCCATGTGCTGCGGTGGGCTCTGGTCCGGTGCTGAGTCTGGAGATGCGCTTGAGCCTGGGAGCATGGGGAGGGGAGTCTGTCAGGGCTGGGTTGATGTTCAAAGCCAGCTATTTTCTTGTGGGAACTTCTCCATTCTCTCCTTTCTGCATCTTGAAGGAAACGTGCCGTTTAGCCCGTTCCGCTCGTATGAGATACGAGCTGAGTTGCAGCTTGCTGTCCAGGGTGGAAGGAAGGTGATGGCAGCTCCTGGTTTGCCAAGGACAGGCTGCACTTGTGCTCAGTGCTTTGTTTGTAGCAGACCTTCATCCTGAATTTCCTAATCCCTTTATGTTAAAAACACCCTGGGTTAGATCCCTCCTTGGCTTCTGCAATGAACTTGGCTTGCTGCATTTTCAGGCCCTTGGTGTTCACAGGCCGAGATGTTGCATTGGGAAATATTAACGGCGTGCTTAGCCTTGTCTGATGGCTCCTCCATGATATGGAATTTCCTAGTTTCTAGCTGTAGGACTCCCAATAATTCACCCACCTGGCTTGTAGGTGGTTTCAGCACAGATAAAGTCCATGGAGATTGGGGGACCCCCAATGACCACCGTGCTGTTCGAGCATGACGTTACAGATCATGCAGTGTGGTCAGTGCTAACTTGCAAGTCAACCAGTTGTCCAGTTGGAGGATGTTTGTGTTCAACGCCCTGTAAGCTGGATGCCAATAAGGACCCCTGGGTCTTCAGCCGAGCCAACCCTCTAATTTGAAAATTGCTTAAAATCCTGCCAGAGAGAGCAATCCGGGCTGGGCTCAGATGCATGCTGAGGTCCTGGAGATGGTAACCACCGCCTGCCAAGGTGGACATGTGCTGCTGTGGTGGTGCTGGGTAGGGAGGGCTATTACTATTTGAGCCCATGGGCATACCCACACCAACTGAGGGCGTAACTGGACTTTTTTTGCCTCCCAGCCAAGGGCAGGTCAAGGTTACGGTTGCAGGGACACGGCTGAGGGAGTGACAGGGTTAGATTTTGATCATATGCCTGAATGCTGTGTCTCTCAAGCTGTTGATTCACTGTCAACTTAGGGCTAAATTCACTTTAAAAAAAGGTGAAGAAAAGGGGAGAAAAGAAAAAAAAGGAAACATCAGTTTTCTTTAAGCTTTGATCTTCCTGAATATATTTAAGAAAAAACTAAAAGAACAGTCAAAACCAGTCCCATTTTTATGAACATTAATGAGAACTGTAGCCCAAACCCTGCTCTTGTGCTATGAGTGCCTTGTCCAGGGAGACTTCGACCTTATAATCCGGGGGGAGGGGGAAGGCTGCACTGATTGGGTTCATTCGTTTTATTTCTCCTAAAATGTGCTTTTGCAGATGTGTGTTAAACATTGTTTCTCTAACCCCCTTGGTAACCAGTCATTTTAATTTGTAGCTTGCAGAGGGCATGACCAGCTCACCATTAATTAACATACCAGCTTCTCGGTACCAGTTACATGTATGTATTGCTTCATTTCTAACTTACTTGTGTGATTGTTTTTTTGTTTTTTTTAATGAATGGTATACATATGTGTATATATATTTACAAATCTGCAGAAACTGAAGCATTTCTTTTTGTAAAAACTCCCTTTGCTGTCCCAGCTAAATGGCAATTCCACGTTGCTGCAGGTGCCTGTGTAGTTCAGCAGTCGTTTTCCTCCACGTCAAAGCAAATGAGGTGGGATCCAGGAGCTTGCTCTCTCTCAGCCTGGCGGAGCGGTGGTAGTTGCGTACGTGCCCAAGGTCTCATGGCTTCTTAGCAGCCTCTGGCCTCTCTATAGGTTGCGTTCAGCTGTTGACATTGAAGGGAGATGGATTTGATCCCGGGCACGGTGCTGAATGACTGTGAAGCAGAGCCCTTGTGGTTATTCTTAATGTTCCTTAGACCTTATTTATGCAGTTCAGCTGTCAGAGAAACAGAGCACGCTTTCTCGCTGTTCGCAGGACTAAAACACAAAGCAGCTGTGCCAGGAAGCAGCTCGGCTAAGGCGCAGGGGTAGTATCAGCACGGGTGGGTTATGAGCTGGCCCTGAGCGAGGCCAGGCTGGGAAGGAGGAGATGCCTTGCAGCAATTAGATGAGATTGAGGAACCGCTCCTCAATGTCAGGAGCCAGGGGTGAAGTGTCCAGCTCACTCTGGCAGGACCCTGATTGCTCGGTGGCAATGGTGTGTCCTGGGTGGCCGTGGTGGCATGTTTGGGGAAGTGACAGATGTCTGTGCTCCCCTTGTCCAGAGGCTGAACCTCCTGACAAGCCCCTGGCACCACCCTTGGTCTGAGTTGCCCTTAGGAGGTGCTGACCGGCCACGCGGAGGAGGGTGTTGCTCTGAGGAAGGCTTGGGGTCATAGGGTTTTTGGGGATGGGGGAGTCCCACAGGGCCTGTAGAGGTACCCGGGCAGTGACAGGTCACTCCTTGCAAAGCGTCTCTTGCTCTCTTCTTGCGTTTTTTACAAGAAAATCAGCTGCTTGGGACGTTCCCTGCTTTTGTGAGACAGGTAGTAAAGTTGCACTCCTTTCTTAAGGCTTCAGAGGAGCAATTCTTCTACAAGTCCCAAATTCAGCCCTAGCAGAGATGCAAACCTGACTCTTGATGCTGACCCATGAATTACAGGACATGGGGAGTTCCTGCCAAAATCGGTGCACACTCCTCCCGCGTGTTTTAAGCCAGAATTAACTGTGTCGCTTCCCACTTCCTCACTGGGATAAACACGGCGACTCCTTCCCGTCAGCCAAACCCTGAGCTGTGCCCGTGTGTTTCCGTCCTGGCGCATGAAACGGCTGCGAGTCAATCCCTCACCTTGGGAGGAAGGTCAGCTTGGAGGCGTTATTTATACTTATACAAAAGGGAATAGACTCCCTGTTGCATCTGACAGTGTAGGATCGAAGGAAAGCTGGGAAGAGCTTTCGCTCGCTGAAAAGAGTGAGTTAAAAATTGAGTAAGCAGAGCAAGTGGAGTTAAGAGGAAGGGTTGTAGCTTCTCATGGCAGTGGTAGCTTTTTGTATGCAGAAGCCACTGCGTGGTGTCTTTCTGGACAAAGAGGAACGCTTAGCTCCCAGCCTGGCTCTCCATAGATGTGGACTTTGTTGGCCCAAGGCACTTCTCTTTAGTAGCCCTGTTTCTCCTCTGCACCCACTGAAGTGGCTTCCTTGGTTGTGCAGAGAAGACAGATGGATGGCTGAGCTGAGCTGCAGAGTGTGGAAACAAAAGGTCCATAAATAGCCTCCCGCCTCTGTTCATCAGCATTTTTAATTTACGTGAATATGTTTTTGTTTTAGTTCAAATAAAATTTTGCAAAGGAAAAAAAAAAAAAGGCTGCAAGCCATTAATTTAAAATAAAAGCAACAGAATATTAGGCAGTAATAACCCCATTCTCCTGGTCTGCACCAGGACCCTACAAGAATGTGATTAAATATAATAAACCTCACGTTCTAAAGAGCTGCTGACGCCTCCTGGGGGAAACCATTCTGTTTTGGAAACCGCATCACCGAGCCGGCCCATGTATGTGCTCCTTCCTGTCTCCTTGTTCTTTATTGCTAGGGATCTTCGCACGAAAGCAGGATCTTTTGTTGCTGTGGAATGAGGCATAGGGACTGCAGCTGGTTAAATATTAGGAAAAAAACTTCTACAGCCAAAAATTCAGCCCAGTGTTGAGTGCGTGAGGGAGTTTCTGAACTCTGTCGAGTCCTGCCTCCTCACCGGGGCTTTCATGGCTCGAAGTAGCGGGAGGAGGGGGAACGCGACAGAAATTCGTGGACTTGCCCTTCATGGAGGGTCAAGCCTTAACATCAGTCTACCTGTCTCCTTGGTGTAGTCCACGTGATTTTTCTGTGTTTTTTCATCTCAAGTGTTTTGCCTATCTGCCTCCCCAGCAGCATGGCCTCAGCATGCTGAAAAACTTTTGAAAAACCCCAATTCCCAAAATGGCCATGGAAACTTCAACAGCTTTGCCAGCTGGACCATGAGACTCACCAGGGAGAGGTGATTGCCCTGGTGTCTGCTCTCTGTGACAGTGATCCCTGCACCTATGGGGTCCGTGTGTAAATAGGGCTATAGGTGAAGAAGAGGCAGTGGGATGGACGCTCCATTTCAGAGTTGCTAGAGCTGGTGGTTCATGCTCTGCCTGGAGCCTGCATGAATCCAAGCACTTACATTTGCAGTTTTTTATGACGTAGCTTAATTCCAGTTTCGTTTCCTTGGAGGTAGCCTCATGCACGGGATTTTTGCGAGCTGTTATTACAGAGAGCTCGAGGCAGTTCTGGTAGTGGCTTGAGCATCCCTCTAGCCCTCTTCCTTTGTGTGTGTTTCCTGTGCTGGCCTCGTAATTGCACGTGCTCTAGCTTTCCCCCTCATGAAGAAACCCACCCTTGATCCTCTTGCTTTTCCCACATCCACCCCATCTCCTGCTGATGTGGTGCTCTCGCAGCACCTTAACCCTACTGCCTCTGGAACTCCCTTCCAAGTTCATGCCAAACCCTCTGTGATCTGGTTGGTCTTCGCTTTCTTCTGAAACAGCTGTTGCCAAAGTCTACCTAGACAAAGTTAAGAGCCTGCCCTTCATCCCTCTCTTGTCCCTCCTGAAAATCTCGGGCGTAAGCAAAAGGAGGTGCTTTTGCAATGCCAGTGTCACACAGACCTGCCTCTGTGCTCCAGATCTGTCCCCTTCCCTCTGCACTGAGATCTTGGCTCATGTCCCAGGAGTCTCCCTATGGAGTTCAAGTGGTTAAATCATGTCCAAAGGGTGAAAGGGAGCTCCATGACTTCTCAAAATTTCAAAACCAGCCCTTTCACGAGCCATTCTGCCCCTTCATGCCTGGGAGGAGCAGTCTGTAAATACCCACAAAATCTCCTCATTATTGTCTTTCAAATCTCTTTTTCAAACCATCTCAAGAAACGGCCAGAATAGCCCCTGAGAGGCTGCCAAGACCATGCCCTGCACCCAGGCCCCATCAGCTCCATCCGTGGGTGCCTGGTGGCTGCTCAATGCTCTCCAAGGACGGAGGTGGCATCTCCCCCTTTGGCTGTGCTGTTAAGCCTGCCGGGTGCCTGCTGGAGCAAATCTGGTGGTGCTGTGGTCTGGTGTCACCTCTCCGTAGCACAGCGGGGAGCCCATAGATGTTGTCCACCAAGCTGAGGGACAGTGCACCCCATGCAGAAATCAATGCAGAAATCAAAATCAGTCAGTTGAATGGCGACTAAAGCTAAAGCAGATGTAGACATCACCTGAGCTGGTCGCTTTGGGATCCCTTTAATAGATACCTCTAAAGCTCTGTGCCTTTGGCCTGGTTTTGGTATTTGCTTTCAGAGCAGTATTTAAATAGAAACTGTTTGGGGCATTTTCCCATTCTTCTCTTTTTCTACAGAGCATAGCACAGAGGGAACTGAATCCTTACAGGGATGCTGGTGCGCCGGGATAATAGTAATAATAAACAGGAGTATTAGTGAATCATTGTGAAGATTGTTAAGGACAAGGGGAAAATGCAGAAATGCTACTTATTTTTGGAAGAATCGCTTCAAAATGTCAACAAATATAGCTGTGAATTACCAGAAAGTTGATTGTGCAAGCAAATAATAAGCACAGTGTATGCAGGGAGGATAAATTGCATTTTTCATGAAAGCAGAGGTTCAGGTCTTCCTTCAAGCCTGAATGTGGCCCTCTTTGGAGGCAGTATCCGGGTGGGTGAAGCCCTGATGGTCATTCGGCAGGTTTCTGCCGCTGGCTTTTTGCATGACTTCAGTCAAATCCTTCAAGAAGTCTTGGGCCTCAGTTGCCCATTTGCACTGTTGAGCTGTTTCCATTTGAAAGGTATTAATACGTTGTCAATGCTAATGGGCCTCAAAAACATTTCTTTGCAAATATTCACATTCTTATTAATAATAATAATAATTATTGTTATTACTAGCACTTCAGTGGCATCCAGAAACCTTCATTTTGATCAAGCCTTCACTGTGCAAAGGGTTGGGGGGACCATGAACCGTTTTCTGCCCCAGCCAGCTGCCCACTGTGCATCTTGGGCTGTCCCAGGCCAGGTCACCTGGGGACTCCTGCTCCTGGAGGCATTACCTCTGCAATTCAGCTATTCAGGGGAAATAGCTGCAGTTTTGGCCCATTTTTAATGCCAACCCTTCACATGCCTGAGACGCTACTCACTGCAGTGCAAAACGCCTGTTTGCCACCAAGGGTCTTTGAAGGCTGGAGCAGTAGCTGGAGCCGAGTGACCCGTGAACGTCCCCCAGCGGGAGAGGTGCCGTCCTCGCAGGGAGCCCTTGGGCACCACGGAGCTGTGAAAAAGCAGTGAGGATCCCCCGTTCTCCCACGCGAAGCGCCATAAGGTGCTTTCTAACCAGTTATTCTTACCACTATTTTGGCTCACGATGCCTCGATTGTAAGAAATACAAATAACCCATCAAATGACAACTTAGCGAAGCTAACACACGCCAAAAAAATAAGTCAAAATCTGTAAACTATTTGGAATAATTGGTTATTTGCTGTGTTTGCTAGTTCCAAATCAGAGCACATATTTTACGGCTTATCCTGTTACTGTTAGTTGGAAGAGCTGGTGGTGTTGAATATCTCCTGCTGAAAACGATAGCCAATAACCCCCTCTGCAACCAAGTGCAGTCTCGCTCCTGCCCCCGGAGCGTTGCTACAGTCTTTTTTTTTCCCCTTTTTTTTGTACGTGCTCGGGTGACAGCTGCCGGCACGGCCGCAGGCACTGGCTGGAAGCCGTTCCAGACCAATTTGTATGGTGAGCTGGCTCTCCGCAGGCTGGGCCTCATGGCGAAGGTGTCCCGAAATAAAAGCTGGAGCACCGAGGAAGAGTGGTGGCCCAACAGGGAGACAGGGAGGTGCTGCAGCTGTGTGCAGGTGATGGTCTTGCTTTTTTTTTAAAAAAAAAAAAACATGGAGCCTCTGGCCAGGCTGATTCTGTTGGAGGAAAATAGGTCCTGGCCTCACCTGGCCTCACCTGGCCTCACCTGGCCACAAACATTTGCATTTTTTGGATTAGGATAGGATAGAAAAAAAACCCTGAAAACAAACAGTTTGGGCCACATTTGAGCAAGATTCACAGGGGGTGAAAAGAAAAAGGTGATGCAGCAAGCAGTTGATAATTTCTCTGTAAACCTCTGGCAGTGCATGCCTTGAGGGTTAACTGAAGGATAGGGCAAGGGATCCTGCAAGCTCCTTGTGTGGACGCAGGCGGTTTCTCTGCTCCTCCCTCCAGCGTTGCCTTCTGCAGGGCATGGTGCTGCTCAGAGCTGCTGCAGGTCTCCAGGGATGGTTTGTGAGGTGGCGGAATGACTCTTTTCCAGGGCTGGAGGAAGTAGGGTAAAGGACCAGGTTGTCCCAGGGTTGATGGACCAGGTCGCTCTTGGGAAGAGGCTGGAGTTCAAGGAACACAGGAGTTTGTTAGTGCAAAAAAGGCTTCCCCCTGCTTCCCAGGGCTGGCAAGTGCAAGGCCCCGAGTCAGTTTGTGACCCCTCTGTCCTGATGTCTAGGGCAGAGCTTGAAGGAAAGCTGGATTTTTCGTGCCTCCCAAGCACGTCTGCAACTGCTCTTCCCGGCTCAGGTGCCTGGTCCTGGGCTGAGTTTGCAGCAGAGAGGTTGGCACAGCACCCCATGTATGTTCCCTGTGCGGGAATAGCCTGCACCTTGCTTCGGTGGTGGGCGACGGGTGAGCGTCACCGCAGCTGAGACGCAGGGGTGTTCGTCTACCGCAAGGGAGCAGGAACAAGCAGCTGGGGAGCTGCACCTTAAAACGTCCAGGCTGTTTCTGCAGGCATCTGCTCATCCCGGCAGCAGAGCTGTCTCCCAGCAGGAAATCTGCCTCCCAGATGTTCGGCTGGGTACGTTTGAGACAGAGGCGGTGGCTTAGGCTCTTTGGAGGCAACATTTATTAGTGCTGTAATTATCTATATCGAAACAGGGAAGAGGGTGTCATCCTTAGAAGAGCAATCCTAAGTATTAAGACTTCAGCTGTCTCATGCTGGCTCTGCTCCAGGCTTTGCTCTCTGGCTGTTAACCTGTCTGTGCCTCAGTTTCCTCACCTGCGAGATGAGGATAACGACTGAATCCGAGCAGGAGCCGATATGGCCATTACGTGGCAGCTTCTCAGGTTTCTACAGCTCCTTTTGTTCCAGACTGAAATGACCTTTCCAACGTATTTTGTGAAAACTGGGTTGCGCTGAACAACCCCAAACTCCTGATGTTTCCATATGGGAATGCATCCGGTGGGCTGGGCTTGCAGTCGCAGGGAAGCCAGGGCTCTGCGTCAGCCTCCCTGACAAAAATGAGGTCACGACTGGTGCGTTCCCACCCTGGATGGAACAAGATGAGACTGGAAACATCCCGACAGGCATCAGGATGACACAGGTCTGCGTTTGGGGGCTGGGGGAGCGCAGCGTTTCGGTACCCTCGGCGGCTCGGTAACAGGGATGGATAGCCCAGGACGTCCCCCTGGGTGAAATGCCTTCATGAAGATTAGCCACAGCTTAAATCTTGCGTAGCGTCTGGAGGGGGTAAGCTACGGATGTGTCCAAGCCGTAATCCCCAAAGCATTTCAAGAGGAAAGATGCAGCATGTTGGTGAAATTCTGGTTTTAAAGCCGTTGTTTGAATCTGAGCTTCCTTATTTTTAGAAAAACCTGTCCCTTTGGCTGTAGGAGAAGCCTGTCTTCAGGGACGTCCTTAGGAAAGAAAAGGCTGGAAGTGACTTTCCTGCTGCCCCCTTTCCCGGGATGTCCCAGAGGCGCTGTGGGGAGGCTTCAGTGACGTGGTCATGTTGGGTCGCCTCTAGGCGAGAGGCACGGACAGACCTGTTGCCTGGGCCACCCTGGGCGAAGGGTCCCCAGCAGACAGGTGATGGTGTCCCCGGGCTTGAAAGGTCTTGAATTTATCCCAGTGCTGAACGGGAAAGTGTCTGAAATGCTGAGTCCGGCCCCCGGGGCGCAGGACCCGGCACCCTGCTCTGAGGAGCTGCACCACTTCCAAGATGAAACGCTGGAAGTGCTTTTGGCTCTCGCCTGACTCCTAAATGAAATCCCTGAATCCAGTCGCTCGCGTAGCAGAGCCATTGCTTTCACTGGCTTTTCCATTTGCAGGCAGATGGATTAATATCCTTCGCTATTAACATTCCAGCTGCTTCCCTTGCCTCATTTTTTTTCCTTTTTTTTTTTTTTGTAACATCAGTAGAAATCAGCAAAAATATCTAACCAAATTCTTTGTCTTGGGGCTGCAGAAGATACCATGGGTAAGTCGTCAGATTAGTATAAGTGCTTTCTTTGTAACTCAGTACCTGTGGAATGTCATAATAAAGCCATGATGGTTAGAGTGTAGCTTTTTAAACAATAAAACAGGGGAAGCGATGAAAGGCAAAATTTTTTTTCAAAAAAAGGGAGGCAGCAGAGGCCTCAAAGTTAATTTATGTAATATTTCTATTAAAAACAATGTCTATTCAAGACAGCAATTTAAAGCCTGCACCGTTGGCTTAAAATATAAGTCCAATAAACCTCTATTATGATTCCTCCATTAGGTCAGTGTGATGGAATTTTGTGGACTTCTAAAATAAGACATCATTATTTTTCAGGAATGTTTCATGAATCACAGTCAAAGCCCCTTCATCTTTGCTTGTATAAATTTCAGAAATTGTGCTCTTATAAAGTCTATGCATTTTCTGAAGCCGGCAGCCGGCTTTCTTCTTGGAACAGCATCCTCAGAGCTGAACAGCTTGCATAACAGATGAGGCAAATGCTCTGCAATGGCATCGTGGCCGTGGGCTGCACCATTGCGACGCCAAGGCTGTACGAGACTTGCCTGTTTCTTCTTATAGCATCAGTACGAAAAGAGTTATGTTCTTCCTGAGAGGGGTGCAGCACCTGGCGACCAGGGTTTTTTTAGTGGAAGTAGCATTTGTCCATTTACTTGTCTCACCTGAGTGGGTGGGGAGGTTGGATGGTGTAGGGACACGAAAGAGAAAGACAACCTCTGTCCCAGAAACCTTCCAGGCAAAGCCCAAAGCAGGGTTTTAAGTTTAAGAGCAGCCCTCAGGTGATCCCATAATGTCAAGCTGCCCAGAGCATGTTAGCATGAGAGTTATTTCATCTCTTCTACTGTGTGGTCTTGCATTGAGGTCCTGAGCACGCCACCACCACCCAAACTGGCCAAAATCTGCCGCGCGCATAAAAATGCTGCCAGTTGTTTCTTGTGAGCTCTACCTGACTCTCCTATGGAGAATCAGCCTCACTGATGATGGGTCTAGGTCCAGAACACCTTACTGGTATTGGGACAGCCTTGCTGTGGCTGAAGCACATGGATTTGGGCTGGAATCATCCCAAAAGCACCTTTCCTCTTTAAACTAGGGAGCAAGGAGCTGCAGGTTGGATTCACGATAGCTTCATCACCTCTGCAGGACAGAGACCCACTGACACTAGGCTGAGCAGTGGGTCAGTGCCATGTGCTCTGTGCTCAAGGCAAAACTTCACCTCTGGCAATTATGGGAGATGCTGCTGTTATTGATCGTTGTGGTTGACTAGCAGAGATGTCTCATTTTTGTATCTCTTGCCTCCAGGAGGAAGAATTCATTGACTGGTGGAGCAAATTCTATGCTTCCACGGGAGAGAGGGAAAAATGTGGCTGCTATTTAGAGAAGGGCTTTGACACGCTGAAGGTAAGTGACGTTGGCTGGTCTCTGGCTTCTTGAACCCTGACTCTCCTTGATGTTTTTCCATGAGCTCTGATGGGAGCAGAACCGGGACTCCAACAGGATTTCTCCAGAGCAGGAGGGTAAAGATGTAGATGAACAGGTCGGAAAAATACAGTCTTTTACAACCAGATATCTGTTACTAGAGAGTCTTGGCCAAAACCTCGGATGTTTCTGTTGGGGTGTGCTGCTGTGATACCCCAAGGAACAGTGGTGCAGGTGGCTTCTGCTGGCCTTGGCCTCGTTGAACAAATCTCTGCTGCTGATGTACGTGTCCCACAACATAGAATTGCGTCCCTTTGGCCAGAGTGTGTCATGCCTGGAGGACTGGCTTGTAACAAAGAAGGGTACATGGCCCAGGCAGGTTATAATACCCCTAATGCACAACAGCATTCTTCAGTGGGAATACTTTGGGTTTTGAGTGTTTAGGCTTTTTGTCTTCCAGGAAAAAAATTAGATCATTTTCCCCATAGAGGAGGTAATTTTATTAAAAAAAAAAAAAAAAAACAACTCAAAACACAACTATTTTGAAAACCTAATTTTCTGTTGGAAATACTTTCTGCTAAAATTTTCCACTCTTCAGCATTCAAGAGATTGTCCCTTTCCTAAGTGGCAGAGGAGGTGGGGAACTGTCAACCTGGAAGGTGTTTGGAAATGCCAAAGAAAGCCAGAGATCCCTAAGGGAAGGGGGAGATTAAGGTGCCATTTGATGGGATGTGCCAAGAGTAACATAGGAACCCAAGTAGAAGTCAAGTGGGGAAAACCTAGCCTGGTCGCAAGGAAAACACTCCCAGCAGGAAAGTCTCTTCAGTTGATGAAAAACCCTCTGCGGGGACCTTGGCCTATTTTTGCCTGGTCGGGACATCCATGCCACACAGCCCGGTTTTCTATGGTGCCGTTGGCTCACGGGACAAGGGATCAGCTGGGGTCTGCAGCCCTCTCTGGCGGTCAGGACAGCCCTGGGCTTGCTGAGTTAGATGCTGTTATAGTAGGGTGGTCAAAGGTCTTCTGCTCTTCCTTCTCGTCCTGGCGGGTAACAAGGATGCTAGGTCACATGGCTGTGTCCTTGAGGGTGACGTTTTCTCTGGCCTGGGGAGTTTGGATCAAGGCTTGTGTCAGCAGGGCTCTGCTGGGGTGTGCTGCCAGCGTGCCAGCCCTCCCTTGCAAGCCTGGGCTCTTTCTTCCCAGGTCTACGAGACAGAGCTGGAGAACGTGGAGGACTTCGAGCAGCTCTCTGACTTCTGCCACACCTTCAAGCTGTATCGTGGCCGGACGCAGGACTCGAATGATGATCCCTCTGTTGTGGGGGAGTTCAAGGTACGTTGGCCTCTCTTTCTACCCCTACCACCTTTGCCCATAACCCAGGTTGAGTTAACAGCTGATTGCTGTTGGGTTCCTGGTCAGACCATGTTTGGTTGTATCCCAGAATAAGCTTCTGTTGTGCTAGGTGCTAGACACACCTAAACAGCAGAAAGTGGTATTCATCCCCAAATTATTTCTAGTCTGTGTGAAATAGTTGCCTAGTGCCATGTTGCTGACAGAGGCCAAATACACCCCAAATGCAGCCTCTTCATGCCGGGACAGACACCCTTGCTGTCTGCATGGGGGAACAAGCATGAAATACAGCTAGGAACATGTGCTGCTGGACAGAAGATCTTGCGGACTAGACCTAAGTGGGATGATGACTACAAATTATTTACGGGTAGGACTTCAGCAGGAAATGGGCCATAAAAGTGCACTACTGGACCTGATCTGAACAAGCTGCTGGTGCAGGTCTGCCTGCTTTATTCCCCAGCAGCGAGTGTGTTGCACACTTCAAACCCGATAGAGGCTGCATCGTAATCCTGCAGCAAAAACCCGTCTGCAGTCAACATTGCCTGCAGCTGGCTGGCTCGAACCTGTGGAGCATCTTCTTGCTCTGGGTCGGGGGTGGGAAGCGTGTGTGAGCGCTGCCGGTCTCTCCCAGCGCAGGCTCAGAGCCCTCCCTTTGTGGGTGTCTGTCCAGCACGGAGCAGCAGTGAGTCCTTTGCTCTTGGTAACCCACTTGGGGCAGCCTTTAGCCTGTTTTAACCTGGGAAGAAGGAAGGATTATTTTTTTCTAGCTGGGTTTTTTTGCATTCCTCATCTGACCTGACACCCTCCTCCCCCAAACAATACCCAGAGACTTTGATTCCTGCTACCTCACTGTTTTTGCAAAGGAGGAAATCAGCTTTGGTGAATACAACACTTGCAAATGTGTGCATTTCCTTTCTTCTCCTCCCACCTCTTGCTGTTCAGGAAAGGGATAAACAATATAGACCGCTTGCCGCCCTGCTCCTGGCTCACCTGACGGTCCAGTGCCCTGTAGGACATGGTCTATTCTAGTAGGTAAATGAGGGCCAGGGTTTGGGCTCTGTCCCTGACTCACAACCATCCAGATGGTTCGGTTGGTGCTAGCCCGCTGGCATGGTTTTCGCCCAAGCCAAGTTACGCTCTCCCAGACAAAGCCTAGGCATGGGCTAGGGGATGGCGGGGGGCAAGGACTAGTTCCCAGAGGTGGTTTGGCTGAGGATCCCTGATTTAAAGGGAAGAGAACTAAGGCAGGTGGGTGTGAATTGCACCCTGCAGGAGCAGGGTAAGGGTGCTGGTCTGCTTTATTTGGTGGTACGGATGTTGACATTGTGCCCTGGCCCCTCTGATGACTGCACAAGGTGCTGCTGCCCACCCACCCCAGCTCACGCATGGTCCAGATTGCTCAGCCTTCTCCCAGCCTCCGCCGTGATGTCGATTTTGCAGGAGTGGAATTGCACTGGGTCGCCTCGAGCGATGGTAGCTTCTCGCCCATCTGCACCTGGGTGCACACCAGCACAGCCGAACCTATGTCATTTACAGGGCTCATTCAAGATTTACCCTCTCCCGGATGACCCCAGAGTCCCGGTCCCACCACGGCAGTTCCACCAGCTCCCGGCCAGGGGACCCCAGGAGTGTCTCGTCAGAGTCTACATCATCCGGGCCTTCGATCTGCAGCCCAAGGACACCAATGGAAAGGTATCCGCCTGGGAAACGCCAGGCAGACCTGAGGGTTGGCTGCAGCAAGGAGTTAGAGGTGGACTCTTTGGGCAGATCAACCCCAATAGATGAGTGTTTGCCTCTTTGGCTTAAAATTTAGGAACATCTGTGACACCAAAAAGGGAAAAAAAATCTACCTCTTCTTTCTCCCTGCACTGCAATGTCTCAGAATCCCAGGGTTTTGCAGTAGGGCTAGCTGAAATAGCTAAATGATTTTCTTTTTGTACATTGGTGCCAAGGGAAACAAAATCATGTCGTTCACATGACTACTTTTTGCAAAGCTTTACAAATCTCTGGAAGAAAAATTCAGTGCAAAAATAAAATTGTGTCAGTTCAAAAGAAAATGTTTGTTTTGTTTCAGTTTGCAAAAAAAACCTCAGGGAAAAATCCTTCTTAATTCTTTTTGTTCCAGTGAAAAATAAGGGAAAAGTTTGAAAAAAAAACAGGGAAAAATATTTTGTGAACAAAACGAAACTGCTTTTTAATCTGCCCAGATTTTGAAAATGGACTTGGAATGGGTGTTTCCAATTTCTTGGAAATTTCCCATCAGAGACCCTTGAAGATCAAAAATAAGGAGTTGAAAAAATGCTTTTTTACTCTGAAAACCGAAACAAATCCTACTTTGACCCACTGTCTTTCCTGCTGTGCTGCGATGTCTCCTGCAGCTTGTCACAGTCAGGAGAGACAAAAAGCCTCATACTCCTGGTCTGCACTCGAAGATGTTCTCAGGTCATACCGCTGACCTCCCCGAGGTGCCACTTTTCCATCCTTCACTTCTGAAAAAAAATCTGCAAGTCAAGGAAAACTGATGAGGAACTTGGCCTGGGTGCTTAGCTAGCTAATATCTTTCCCAGAGGGTTTATCAATGTGATCTGGGTAAGACAATGCGTCCCTCTAAGTGCAGGACATGAGCTGGCTGAAATTTTTTATCTGTATTTTTTTTTTTCCTGGGAAAAACACCAACTTGGGTCATTGGAACCGCTTTGCAAATTTATGCTGGTTTCACTGAATAGTTTTAGCAATGGGAGAGAAGTTTAAAGACTTAAAAAAAATATATATATAAATATCTGATATAGTTTTTAGATGCACAGTGAGACTTTATGTTAAAGTAAGCTTCCATTATATTTTAGTTTTAAAGTTGGTGCAGCATCTTGGAAATGAAGGGTTTTGAGCCATATTTTTAAACAAAATAATTTTCATTTGAAATTTTGGTCCCTGCATTTTTAAATCTACTTTTGAGTAGATTTAATACTTAAAACTTTTAACACTTAAAAAATAATAAACCCAAAATAGGTGATTCAGAATGAGTGAATGAGAACATCCTGAGGACTTCAGCTCAATCCCATTCGATCAAGCAATCCACAAGTGGCTCTTTTCATGCTACTGTATTGATTTTCTATCCCAGGGACCTCAGAAGGGTTTGGACTTTTGTCCCACACTGCCAGCTAGTCCTTCAGCCATCCTTGAAAGGGAATTGCAGTGCAAGTAGCCCTCATTAGTTGTCACAGAGATTTGTAGCAAAGAGATAACAATCAGGCTGTCCTATCCGTCTTGAAAAGGAGTCTTAGTCAAGGTTGGTCTAAGATCCTGCTTGCTGGGACAAAAGGTAGCAGAGTTATCTGTTTGCCAACAATATTGCTGTCAGTGCAGCTCTGCAATGACTCTCTTCTTGCATTTCTTTTTGTTATGTCTGTCTTTAGTGTGATCCCTATGTGAAGATTTCGGTGGGAAAGAAATCCATAAATGACCAAGACAATTACATCCCTTGCACGCTGGAGCCCATCTTCGGAAAGTAAGTTTTAGTTCAGTCCAAAGTCCAGGAGATCTTTTATGTCAGGTTGAGGGAATAAGGCCGGGCCAGCCCAGAGCTTCCTGTTGCCTTGGTGCGCTCTCAGCTCACGTCTGACTTTGCTGAAGTGAGTCTGGCCTTGGCTTGATCACTGTCCTACCCACCACAGCTTGTGTTCATCTTCTCCCTGGGGCTTTTGAGTTATGGAGTATAGACTGGGTCTGCTCTATGGTCAATGGGGAGTGAGAAAACATCCAGAGGATTGTTTAGATCTGAGGATCTCCCTGTGGAGGCATCTACCAATCCCACTGATGGTAGAGAGAGTCTGGGGCAACTTAGCTCCTCATTTAGGCTCTTCAGTT
Organism: Apteryx mantelli; assembly: GCF_036417845.1. Classification (NCBI taxonomy): domain Eukaryota; kingdom Metazoa; phylum Chordata; class Aves; order Apterygiformes; family Apterygidae; genus Apteryx; species Apteryx mantelli. The sequence goes on along the minus strand of NC_089982.1, from coordinate 86,971,903 downwards.
AAATGTCTAAAAATGGACGTGGCAAATGGAGGCCTGTGGCATGGGACAGCCCCCTGGAAGAGAGCTATCAGTCACCGTGATGTTGGCTGATTGAATTGTTTCTCTCATAGTAGGGCCACAGGCTTGGGATAAAACACAAGGGACGAAGTTGTTTTCAAAAAAGGGTATTTATCAGAGCAAGGGGCCAGGCTGCTGAAATGCACCTTAGGGAGGGAGGGAGAGCAAAACCCGGCGTTTAGCTTCTGCCTGCTGATAGGACTTCAGGCTCCTGGAAAAGTTGGGACCGCTCACGGGCAGCCTGGGTGCAGGAAGGGACCATCTCCCGTGAGTCTGCTTGCTGAGGCAGGTCCTCCTTCGCCAGACCTGGGTCCCAGCCAGAGGCCGTCTAGACAGCGTGCTGCACCTCCCACCCAGTCTTTAAAGCAAGATGTAAAACCGAGGTCCTGGCTGCTGGCGTCTATTAAAACACTCATTTCATGAGCTTTTCCCTGGGCTGCTGGCTGCCTTCCAGCTTTAGCTAATTACATTCTGCTGACCCCAGTTCCTCTTGCGCTCTTAATTGGTGGCATAATCACTCACTTCCCCTCCTTAAAAGCTGCTGCGACGTGGGGTGCTGGCTGTGGAAATGGGCATCGCGTTTCACCCCAGAGGTGCCTGCATTTTAGCAGCAGGTGGAGGGATTCCTAGGTCAGACCTGGGCCATCCTGCTCAACCTATTGCACCACCTTCCACCGGGAGCCTAAAGGATGTCTCTGACATCCATGACCATTGGCTCTGTGTGGATCATAGTGATTTATTTTGGTAGGATCTTTGTGCTTTGTCTCTTGCTGTCCTTCATTTGAAAAGGAGGAGGAAGAGGAAAGTTTGCTTTATGTTATTTCAGTGTGTGAACTGTGGTGTAATGAGGAGGAGGCAGCACAGAAGAAATGTGCTAGGAATGAGGAGGAGAGGATGAGGAGGCTTTGGGAGTAGGTCTCAGTTCCTGAGGAGCACAGACCACAACCTTGGCCTGGGCAAGCTGGACTCATACTTTGGAGAAGGGGCTAAGGAACAAGATTGCCAGCTGCAGCCTACAGATGAGAGCTGTGGCTCTTTTAAATATTCTGGGCTTGACTTGTCTGAGCTTGACTTGAAGTCCTGCGGGGTGGGAGAGGGGAGAGGGCAGAGGACAGGTATGACACGCTCAGGAGAAAACCAGTGTCAGTGAGAGTAGGACCTTCTCATGTGTGCATGTCAAATGACTGGCAGACCATTAGCAGAGCTCCGCAAGTTTCTGCAATGCTCTGTGGACTCACATCACTTTGATCTGGCCCTTTTCTCCCTAAAAGGGCTGTGCTGGGTTGTACTACACGGATTGGAAAACAGTCTGCATTGCTTTGGGGCTTAAAGAGCAGATGGTTTTCCAAAGCTGTCATTTCTTCCCCTTTCTCTCCTCATTGCAGTGATGATCCCTGACTCTCGTATGCTGGTCTCCTTCATTAGATATTTTGGAGATGAGTGTCACTTTCATTTAGCAGATGGAGAAACCAAGGCAGGGGCAAAGTTTGCTCAAGAGTGTTTCATGAGATCATCAACTAACCCCAGGCAACCCCACCCCCCAGGGCAGGCTTGCTTAGAAGCACGTCCACCAGCTTAGCCATTACAACACAGCAAAGACATGCAGTGGTTGTATTGTCCATTGTGGTGCTGGAAGTTTGGGATGATGTGTGAACTCTGTCTCCTTGGAGGCACTTGGCAGCTTGCAGCAAGGCTGGAGGGCCTGGGGGGACATTGTGAACCTCCATTTCTTTGGTCTGTCTTGGCTCCCGTTGCACAGGATGTTTGAGCTGAGCTGCACTCTGCCCCTGGAGAAGGACTTGAAGATCACGCTGTATGACTATGACCTCCTGTCGAAGGATGAGAAGATTGGCGAGACTGTCATAGACCTGGAGAACCGGTTCTTGTCAAAATACGGGGCGCGCTGTGGCCTCCCCCAGACCTACTGTGTGTAAGTACCTCTGACAGCTCAGGCGATGGGTTTGGTAGCTCCTGGGGCTGTGCAGTGCAGAGCTGGCCTTGGTGACTGAGCTGATGTCTCAGTCCAGTCCTGACCGTGTGCCTGCTGGTTCAGGGTTGTCCCAGGACATCTGGTATGATGCTGTATTTCACAGCAATGATTTGTCTTGAGAGACAAATTCACACTGGAGAAGCCCTGGCTTTTAGACCACTTTTCCTGAGCAAAGACTCTCCTCCAGCAGCTTGAAATGCTTCAGAGAACAGAAGTCTCCTGGCAAGATCCTGTTACATCCCTAAGTCTTTTAGGGTGTACCATGGTGAGGGCAGACCCTAAATGCAACCAAAGGGTGGTGTGGTTGTCCCATGGGGTTTGCTCAGGGGCACCCTACAAACAGCGGTTGAGCTAGGTGTAGGATGTGCCACCCTGTTCACTGGGCTAGGGCAAGCAGAGGCTCAGAGCTGTCTGGGTCTTCCTTAGACCTTTCTTCGCTCCTCACTGGCTGCTGTCTCTCAATGTACAGTCTGGGAGGTCTCCCATGTCCAGGAACCGCTTCCCATCCTGGTGTAATGCTGCTGCGGCCCCTTGTTGAGCCTGGGGGATGTTTTACCATGTGTTGAGCTGCTCTTTTCTCTCCTGCTGTGCTTCAGTTCTGGACCCAACCAGTGGCGAGACCAACTCCGGCCGTCCCAGCTGCTTCACCTCTTCTCTCTGCAACACAATTACAAGGCTCCCACCTATAAGTCCGACCGGGTCATCTTCCGGGAACAAGAGTACATCCTCTCAGAACTGGGTAATGAAGCTGCTTCTGGGTTACAAATAGCTTTTCTTTATCCAGAGCAAGAGATGGGGGCTGGATGTCATGAACATACTTAGCAGGGGACTCTCTTCCCCAACTTCTTTCTGTCTGAGTAGATCAGCAAGCCAGGAGCAGGAGATGGGCAAGTTCCTGCTCCCCTCGTGTAGCTGCCTGGGCAGGTGGGTATGTGACTTTCCCAAGGTTGGCCCTGCACCAAAGGTTGCAGGTTGCAGTTGGATCTGCACCAAACTCTGGGGCTGAATTCCGCAATCCAGGCACTTTAACCACAACCTCACCCTTCTCTTTAGTGATTTCCCTTTGCTGTTTGCAGCAAACCAGAGCCTAATACAGGCGGGTTGGGGGCAGCAATGTCCATCACAGCTAGAGACACTCCAGCCTGGTCCTTCCAACTGCTGCTTGGGCTGGCAGAGCAATTGGGCCGTTTGCACTTTGGCCACACGTATCTGCGTTTTGGGGAGGGAGTCACTAGAGGGAGACAATATCATACACACAGAGCCAATGCACAGTACCCTCATGTTTATGCTTTGGAAGGTGAGATGCACTGTAGCTGGAAATGTAAAATTAGTCCATGCCAGCAAGGAGAAAATATTACTGAGTCTTAGGGAAGGCTTTTTCTTGTTTGCACCAGAAGAAAATGAATAGCTGGAATTCCTCGGGCATCAGCTGGTGCCCTGTCCGACTGGCACCTATGGAGGCAGAGGTTTGCTTCTTAGAGAAAACTCTGCTTTAAAGCCTGGAAAGGGTGTTTTGGCCCAGGGAGGAGGTGAAATCCCACAGTATAGGTTCCAGGAGCAGCAGTTTGACAAATAAAGGACATTATAGGATTGTGGAATCATCGGAGAGGGCTTGGCATGCAGAGGCACGACACAAGACACAGCAGAGGTCTAATTCCCTCTCCCCTGCACTTGGGACTCGAGGCACAAATTCGTGATACTCCCCTTAAGAGGAGGAGTGGGGAAATAACTGTTCCTTCCCAGCCTCTCCTTATGAGTCAGGTTTTCACCAAGGGCTGGAGAGGTGTTAAACTGAGCGGGGTCTTCCCCCCTCTCCCAGCCCCTGCCTTTCACCTTCCTTTGCTTTAATGGCAATCAGTTCAAAAAACAGAACAAAGTCTGATGCTTGACCTCAAGGAGATCTGGAAACCAGCTGTGTTCGCCGAGCAATGTCAGATCTGAACCTGGCGGTATAAAGTGAAGCTATTAAACACGAGAGTGTGGGTTTTACAAGCATTGTGCCCGGACCATTATTCCATAACCCCCACATTTGTTGTTTTCTGAGAGAGGCTTTTTCTTTTTCCTGTGCGCGCACGCACACACACACGCACGCACGCACACACTCCAGGTTTCCATTGCTTGGGAAATAGCCCATATGTATGAAGTTAACCACTTCAAGATATTGCCAAGAAAGGAGCTGGGATATATCACCTGAAAGCTGCAGAGCTGTAATAATATTTATGGAGCGCATTTCATTTCAAAGGTCCTCAAAGGTGCACGGCCTTGAAACAGTGTGGTTGAACGGCATCTCTCGGGTGAAGTCCTTCCACCAGCCAGAGCACCATCGTGGGGCAGGGAGGGAGGGAAGGGCTTAGCCAAGGCCAGATTGACTATCCTCTTCTGGATGTAACAAGGGAACTTGAATGCCAGGGCGGAGAAGGCAAAACCGTTAATTATTTATTGGCCTCGTTCAACAGTAGTGAACAATATGCTTTTACCAAGGCAGTAAGGTCAGGCATGGACAGGGTTGAAGAAGCGGAGATGGCTTCAAACAGTATTTATCACATGAATTTTTTGCCTGCTTGCAAACTGCACCAGAACAGACCATTTCATCTCCTTTCCCTGAAGAGCTTTAAGCACACGTTAGATAAATGTCCACTGGGGATGGCATAGGCAGCAGAGCAGGAGTGTGGACTAGATGGCTGATGGGGGTCTTGCTAGCTCCAGCTGCTATGGTTTTAGGGGGCCCGACCCCTTTGGAGCACTGGAAGCAGGACTGAAGACTGGACTCTCCTTTCCATGCTCTGTAACTCCAGTGCTGGGTCCTTGCAATGTTTTAGGCTGTGGGGGACTTGCACAAGACTCCCTGCAGGTCCCTGGCCTGAGGTGCAGTGCTTTGCCCCTGCATCCCACTGGGAACGTTGCCCTGGGCCCTGGAGGGTTGGTGATGATGGTGGACCTGAAAACGGAGGCTGTGCTCCTTCATTTCGCTCCTGGGTGAAGTGGCAGCCTGCGAGGTCGCTGAGCTGGGTTGCTCCCTTTGGTCCACCAAGAGGAGCAGCCCTTGCAGAGTTTCCGAGGTGCAACCCCCCCTGGGGTGATGAGGATCTGTCCCTGCCCAGCCAAGGCCCCTGGCGTGGAGTAATGTTACTCTTTGATCTGTCTGTGGCAGAGGATGGCAAACCTGTCAATCCCCACCTGGGACCGGTAGAGGAACGTCTCGCCTTGTATGCACTACGGAGGCAAGGATTGGTGCCAGAGCACGTGGAGACGAGGCCTCTTTACAGCCCTCTCCAGCCTGAAATCGAGCAGGTGAGTGAGAAGACGCGTGCAGGACAAGACCAAGAGCAACATCTCCCTGTTGATCCAGTGCTAACCAAGTCAGACGTTTTTTGTGACCCGGGAGCATTTTTTCAAGGGTGGTGTTTCACAGCAGGAGTCATTTCTCAGAGATGATCTGCCAGCTCCCAGAGAGGTTTCCCTAGCTGGTTGACTTGCTGTGAACCCATCCTGAGGATAGCTGTCCTGGGACAGGGGCTTTTCCTGGGGAGCAGAGTCAGCTTATGAGATAGAGCAGAGCACCTGCTCTCAGATACAGGCTGGAGCTCAGCTCTGTGGCTGACTTTCTCTGGGTGCTTGGGGAGGTCAACTCCAGACGCTGTAATAGGTTTTCATTTTCATCAACATTTGCTCACAAAAAATGCCCGTTTTGTGGAAAAGCCGTTTTTGGTGTAGAATTCCTTGTTAGCTATAATGAAAATAATACTGCAGACTTCTCTGACAGTGCAGTTCAGCAGAGCAGCATGGTTTCTGCAGCCTGAACCAGTCCTTGGAGGTATAAAGTGTTAGTGCTGTTGCAGACTGGATGTTGTTAAGCCAGATGAAGTCTAAATGGGCTTTCATCCAAAACCAAGCAACAAACAGGTATCTGTGTTTAGCCTAACCCCTTTTCTTTGATCAACACATATCTGTATTTTATGCTTTTGGGTCAAAAAAATGCTGCTTCCTAAAGAACAGAGCAATCAATTATCTTCTGTCTTACATGTTCCAGTTGCACTGCAAAGGCAGTTTCAGGAGACTGGCTCTGCAGCGGGAGTAAATGTGCACAGCCACTGCTCTACCATTTCAGCAGTTAGCTTTCTGTGCCTCATTTTTAACCACGTAGGGAGGGGAGAGTTGCTAGTAGAAGCAAATGCTCTGGCAACCGCTGCAATACCTTTTCCTGTTAATTTACCCGATGAAAATCATGGTTAGAGGCAGGAGGTGGCTGCTATATCGGTGGAGCAGTGTGTCTGTGCTGTTCTTACGGGTGCATCTATCATGGCTTGTTTGGACCATGGGGACTAGACAGAGAGTTTCCCTCACGTTGTGTGGTTGCATGTAGGAAGAGCATCCAGGGTCTGCCCTGCTCCATTGCTTCTAGTCAAGAGTGGTGTCCATGGGGATGGTGCTGGGTAGCAGGGGTTGGTTGACTCAGTACGTGTTGCATTCAGTGGAGTTCCCAAAAGCTTGGGTCTGACCTGCTGTAAAGCCACAACGCAGGCTGGCTGTATTGGGCTGTTTGTGCTGAGCTAAAAGCCCAGTTGGGCTTTTAAAGTTTTCTGCTGAAACGGAAGATTTTCTTGCCAAAAAACAAATGAACCCTAAACCCCTCTGCCATGGGCTGATTGTCAAAGTTTTTTCTTTTTTTTTTTTCTCCACTTTATCCCCCTGACACCGTGCAATAAAATATTTTATTGGCACCTATTGGTGTTTAACAGTTAAAGGGACCACCTAAAAAACAACCCTCTAAGATTTCAGCTGCATCTCTGCTGTTTTTTGCTTGGCAAATTTATGTGAAAGTGGAATTAGATTCCCCTCTCCTCTTCCTATCTTCCACTCCCATTTTCAGAAATTCATAAACCAGCTCTCCAGCTGCTGATGGCCAGTGGGACACCATGGAGGATAAGCAAGCTGCTCCTCCATGGTTGCTTCTCCAGAGCCTCCCATGGACCTAGCCTTCACTCTGGCCCCATGTAGAGCTACTCAGCTGCAGAGAGTAAAGCCAGAATGCACCTTCAGCTTGTCCAGACTGACCTCTTATATCTCACAGGCCATTAACATCCACCCAACTATCTTTAAAATAATCCCACTAACCTTTATATGTGGTTAAAGCAACTTCCAGAAAACAGCCAGTCTGGACTTGGTGGTGTCAGCTAATGGTAAATACCCCATTGCTCTTCATACTCTGCTGCAGGAGTTAATTGCCCCCATGGTTAACACTGGTGCTTTATCTCCAGTTTGAGTGTTTCTGGCTTCAGGTTGCAGTCACCAATGCTTAATTAAACTTTTCCACTAAAGAAACCCTTAGTTTTCAACTAAGGAACCCTGGAACACTGGATATTTTCCAGGATTTCTGTCTCTACTACTAGGTCTTACTAAGGAGGTGAAGGTAACCCAGTTATGAGGATCGCCAGACATCGTCTCTTTCTTTCCATGCAGGGGAAGCTGCAGATGTGGGTAGACCTGTTTCCAAAATCTTTGGGTCAGCCTGGCCCCCCTTTCAATATCACGCCCCGCAAAGCCAAGAGGTGACTTTTGTTTGTTTGTTTGTGTTTCTTACTCGGTGCGGTACTGGCTCCCTGCACCTTCTGTTTGTAGGGAGAAAAGAGAGCTTGGAAATGTCAGATGGGGAAGCATTCACCTGCCTAGCTGAGAAATGCCTGGATGGGAAGGGTAACTCGCACCTTAGCTCCATCAGCCAACAGGACTTCCCTGGAGAGGCATCTCAGTGGAATGACCTACAGGCTTGATGTCTTCTTTGACATGTAATCCCATGTGCTGGGTATATCCACTAACCTGAGACAGGCCACAGGTTGGAAATGGAGAGACTTGCAAGGTCTGGCACTGCAAAGTCCCGCACCTGGGTGTAAGTGTCCCTTTAGTTGTGGGGGGTACTGAATTTAAGGTTTGAAGGCAGCTTGCCCGTAATGCAAGCTGTTATCCATGGTTTGCCTCTCTGCATTAATGAATGAATAGCAGACCAGGCCATCCTGGTGGGCTCTAGACCAAGATTTCCTGGATAATCCTCACATTTCTTGAAATCACCTGGTGTAAAGCGAGTCTCAAGCATCTCCAGGGTCTGGGCAGGTCCACAGGGCCACCACATTTCATCAGAGCCTTGCCATGCCTCTCATGTCCTCTTTTCTGGTGCGATTCAGGTTCTTCTTGCGCTGCATCATCTGGAACACCAAGGATGTGATCCTCGATGACCTCAGCATCACTGGGGAGAAGATGAGTGACATTTACGTGAAAGGGTAAGCTACCCTACTTCTGCTTCTGCATGGTACCATCGTCCCGAGGTGCAAAGGTAGCAGTGAAGGAGTTAACGGAGCCCTCACATTACTATTGCTTGTGATAGACATGAACCTCCCACAGGGATGAAGGGCCATTCACACCTTTCCAGCTATGGTTCCAGCTTCTTGGGAGATGCATCTCTGTAGGGCTTTTAATATTGTCAAGGCTTTCTTTGCATCTCTAACAGTTAGATGCTTACACTACTATATATATATGTATGTATCAAGAGAGATAAGATGTGGGGAAGCAACCTAGCCATCTGAGAGAGGGACACATATTCTGCATTTCCACCTCCTGGCCCTTTCCCAGTTCCTCTCCTGGGATAGCTGTGTGCTTGTTCTGTATACATAGGTTAGCTTGTTTGCATAGCTGCCTTTTTTGGAATTCCCTTTTTTCCCTTGAAACACAAAAAAATGTGGCAACCAGCAGTAACTGCTCTGGCACATTCCCTTCTCTGCCTGACTCCATTTATGTTTTATCTCATGTAAAATGCTCCAATCTCAGCCAAGGGACTTACTTATTTTGTATGTTCTTTGGATTTATGGACAGGAAAAGGTAGGATTTTGAAACAGACTGTAAATCCCTTTTTTACAATCCCAATTTTCCTCCTGTAAATCCAGAATGCACACTGCTTACCTGGTATTCGCATCAAGTGCATTGTTATCAGCTCCGGCTAAGCTGCTCTGTGCACTTTGGGGCTCTGAAATAGTAGCACTTGCAGGGTGTTACTGGGAAAGTAAGGGCATCCAGCACTTGGTGATACCCCTTGGCAGGCTTTTATCATTCTCAATGACCAAACAGATCTCACTGCAGTGTAAATGAGTTAAAAATCTTCCTCAGCTCCCTCATCTTTCCCCCCCAAAAAAGAAAGGCTACATCATTAGTATTTCTGGATGAGGTCTAAATAACCCTATGTCCCATAAGGAGAGGAGGCAACAGTTCTTCCTGTGCTTGAGCACCTGCCATGCAGACAGGGACTTGGCCTGGGACATGTGGAGAAAGTGGCCTTCATTACTGTGATGTGATGTAGCTTTGGTGGGGACCGTTCCTTCCACCCACTGCTACCTCCTGAGGAGGACCTGAAGCCTACCTTAAGTATAAGATAGATGGATAAGAAACTCTTATCTGGTGCTTCTCTTCGGAAGATCTCAAAGCACTTCTCTGAGGAGGCTATTGCCTGTTCATTCTCCATTTTACAGAGAAATTACCCATTAGGCAGTGCTAGGGCTGGAATCTCAGTCTCTTGGACATTATCTTCTACACAATGTGTAAATTATTGCCAATTCAGTTAGGCAGGTAAATGAAATAGGTGCCTTTTTATCATGCCTAAGACAGAACTTGGTTGCCTCTTATTTAATTTGTTATTTATTGATAGTCTTACAGTAGCACAAAAATTTCTCAGCTAAGTTTAGGTCCTGATTGTGCAAGGCTCAGGGTGCAAAGAGACTTTCCCCTCCTAAGGGTCCTATATTCTCCTATATTCCCCCTATATCCCTTGTGATATAGGTAGATAAGAGTGGTAGTGTAGGGAATTCATGTTCATTAAGAACTGAAGATGTTTTTGGGGTGAATAGCCCTGTCTGTCTGGGTTACGTTATCAGTATCATAGATAAAGGATATTTTTGTACTGTTTTCAAAGCCAAATTCCTAGTAAAAAGTTTTACTTCACTGGGACCAACGCTAAACCATGTCTCCTAGGGTGGTGGGTTTTCCTAGGTCCTGTGAGGTTTTCAAGACATGGCTAGGCAAAAACGCTCTGAGCAGGTTGGACTGGAGGTTTCCAGGGTCCCCTTCCAACCATGCAACACTATTATGATTTACAATATACTATCTGGCATCTTTAAACCTCTTGGGCTCCTGCGTGCCTTTTGGGGTTCCTAAGTGAAAGGATGGCCTTGGTCCTCAGAGATCCTATGCACATGCTGAGCTCAGTAGGAGGTGTGCGTGTTTGAGAATACAGCCACCTCTGTAAATACGCACAGATTTGGATCTAAGAACCTAACTATGCCTTTGGATATTGCAGATACCTTAAGCTGCATGGATTCAAAAAAATACTGGACAAATTAATGGATTAAAACTCCATCAAGGCCTGCATTATCTGTAGGAATTCTCTGACCTGCAATTTGTCAGAAGCTGAGGAGCTATGTTGGGAAGGCATCCCTATGCATCTGCCCCCTTCTTATAGTCTTGAGATATCTGCGTTTGTCCCCTGCCGGAGGCAGGACAAGGGGAAAGATGGGCCTTTGCTTGATTCACCACAGCCATTGCTATATTACATTTTTAATTCCAGGACACTGTGATTTGAAAGTTTTTGATTTCTGGCATCTCTTCCTGCAGTGAAGAGGGTGCAGCAAATTCTGCAAGAAAAAAAAAAAGGTGCCAGCAAAGTGTCCAAATCAAATCATTTATTTGTCCTTTTGTTTGCCTGCAAGGAGAGGGCGCTCACACTGCATCTTCCAAGGTTCCTTGCCAAGCTTTTAAAGACATGAATAAACACACAGGCTTGCCATTTGCATCCAATCAAATCAAATCGAATAATCCAGCCACAATTTAAGTATTAGCGTAACCTCATCACACAGTTCCCAGTGCCACTGAGCCCTCGCTGTCCATGTAGCACATGTGCATGTGATCTGTATTGTAGGATGAACTTGAGTAGACCTCCCTTCCCTGTCTCCCCCAGACATTTGGGTCTGGTCATGTGCTCCTCTGAGGCACTGGAGAAGAGGGAATCATTTGTATAGCTGAGCAAAAAAACATATTTTCAGTTTAAGTGGAAAACAATCAAACAAGATAATTGTTTTAATTAGAAATTCTCCCTGAATCTTTTGGCTTTCCTCCAGAAGGACTGTAAATACACAAATGGATATGTTTTATTGTTTTGTTTTGTTCTGTTGATTGCTGAAGACCGAAAAATCTTGGACAGGGAGAGAGGGCAGAATGAAAACCCAACACTTGCAAAACTCACAACTGGAAAAAATAGTTGTTATGGAAAGTTTTCTGTTTGCCCCTGGACTGGTTGTGTGAACTGACCACAACAAGCTTTTTCAGTCCAGGACAGGAACTGTGCTGCAAAGGCCAGTCTCTAACAGAGAACAGCTGGGGATCACTCTAACCAGAGCAGGGTCAGCTCGCTCTAGGAGTTTCATGGGGAAAAACTTCTTGGTCATTTAGGACTTTCGACTTACATGGACTTTTAGAACCCAACAGAAAGTAGAGGGGAAAAGTAGTCCTTCTGTTCTTCAGCATGGTTACCTCCATCAAGAGGTCTGGTTTTAGGGGCCAGGTATGAGGTTAGTTTGCTAGAAGGGGAAAAGACCTCTCATGAAGCCAGGTTAGAAGCTGACCTGTTCTTATGGATGGATAAGTGACAACTTTGAGCCAGAGCTTAGAGCTATGTTGAGTCTTTAATATATCCACAAAGCTTAGGGGAAAGGTGAGAGAGGTGAAGAGATTCAAGCACCTCTCAGACTGCTACCACAAGCAGTAGTTCATCTCTTAACCTTGCAGGACTGTTCTATTTTCCCTCAAGTCTCCTATGGGCTCCAGGTTACCCTTACAGATAGCAGCCCAAGACATCTAGCATGGGGGTGAGAAACACTTTATTGCCTGCTCATGGCCTCTGTGAAATTGGGCAAACTGCTCCAAAATCCTTGGTTTGTTTCTAGCTCTTCATGCAATATATTTACATTTGCCAGCTGGCTGATTGGCCACGAGGAGAACAGGCAGAAGACAGATGTGCACTACAGGTCTATGGGAGGAGAGGGCAACTTCAACTGGAGATTTGTCTTTCCCTTTGACTATCTCCCTGCTGAGCAAGTGTGCTACATCGCAAAAAAGGTGAGTGTCCCTGGATGGACATTTCTAACATCTGCCTTCTCATAGTAACTCCAGGGTGAAATGCGCTGCCTGTTCTAAGATCTGCAGAACTGCAGCATGGTGAAGCTATACAGGGACCAGATTTACCTTTAAGCTATTTGAAATGGAAAGTGGTGGACAGGTGGGGAAATTGGTTTAATGAAAGAGTCTGGAGAGACTGACCCTCCGGGAAAGGCACCTCTGGACTGTGAGCAGCAGAGTACTGGTGCAGCAGCATCAAAGTACTCTCCTGATTGCATGGGACTTCCAAGATGCCCAGTCAACAACAGGGTTACTCCAAAGATGGAGATGACGTTTCCTCTGTAGACTGTTGGAGATGGTTAGGTGTGTACCTCTGGTCTTGAGCATGGCATAATGGGCATCAAGCTATGGGTTAACTTGACCGATGGGCTGAAGAGGGGTGACTGGAGGGAACAGCCTCCAAGTATCTGAAGGAGTGAGCGGCAGGGACATGTAGGGGAACAGGGACTGTGATGTACCATTGATGCAGAGATGGGAATATGTTTGGGATTCAGAAGGAAGATGTCCTTGGACTAGTAAGAGATCTGATTGCTGAGGTGAGGGATTGAAAACTGGATGTGATTTTGGTCTCATTATTCCAACATCTACAGTTGGATATTCCTTCTGGTATTCCTTAGTCAAGTCAGTGCAGCACGATGCCCAAGTGTGGACTGGCAGTTGCATGGAGGGAAGGAAATAGAGGGAGGGAGGTGGGATGGATACATGGAATAATGCTGAGGAAAATTGGACTGGCTTTCAAGGAACGCTTGAGGGGAGGGTATCTGTTCACTTGGTTTTAAATTTCCTGCTCAAATCACCTGGAAATTAACAGCACTGTTGTCAGGTTTGTGTGTCTGTATGGAGAACAGGGACAAGCTCGGCTTTCGAGACTAGGTCTTGTTTTGTGACACCCCCAGAACCTCAAATTCCTTCACCCACCCCAACCTTGAGTCTTTGTTCCCGTTCCCTGCCTTGTCTGCATAAGCTTGGTCTCTGTGTGTGTTTGAATACGGGGTGCCCAAAGGCAGCTCGTTGCAGTGGGACCATCAGCTTCCGCAAAGCTCGTCTGGGATCCGCTTCCCAGTTTGTTTTATGGGAGCCAGTAAGATCCCAGCACAACCTGGGTTAGAACAGGCGCTTTGGCGGGGAAGATGCTGAACAAATTCCCAATCCCTTGAGCCAGACGATCCCCGCAAGGGGGCCTAGCTTCAAAATGAATCGCCGGATAGTTAAATTGATTGACAGAATCATAGCTGTACCCATTTCACGCTTCATGTTAAACAAATCAAAAGTACAGTGTGTACTACATTCAATTATCCCTCTTTGAAAAAGCAAAGACCCCCCTATAAACCGTTTAAGAAAATACATCCCACTGTGCTGATATTGATTCTCCTCCGACCACATGTCTGCCAACACTGTATCAGAAAATAAACAGCTTGTAAAACCTCTCTGTAAAGGAAAAAATAATGAATGAAAAGCCATGCTTTGTATTTGTGGGACACATTCCGCTCTGGCAATTTTTGATCTCGCCATGTGCTGTTTGAACTCCAGGTTCATTACTGCTGCTGTAAAAGCCCATGCACCAAACTTTAAACACAGGCAATGGAAAGTGGAATTTAAATCAAAACGGTCAGATGGCAAATTCTGAGCTGCTAAAAGCCACCTGCACCCAGCCTCGCTGGTGTTGGCCTATGGAGAGACTAGTGCCGGGAGGAAAGCAGCTTTCATTTTACTCCCCTTCCTTTGCTCCACTAGCTTTGGGATGCCCAGCCGTAGCCAGGACAGTTTAATCCTTGCCACAACATTAGAGGTTTTGGGGACCTCAGCTCCAAAGCTTCGAAGCTGTGGGGTTTCAAGGCTTCCACCTTCCCGTCTTCCCACTGTGCCTGACGGGAAAGCAGGAGCCTGTAAAAACTGGAAGCATCAGTTCAACATATAGATTGGAAGTGTGAGTACTCCTGCTTTTCTAAACATTTTAATCATCTCCGGATATTTTCCCTCCAGATCTCTTGCTGCAGAAAACTTACAAAGATTTTGCTTCTCATTCTGAAATAGGAATTTCTCCCATCCTGAATTTCAAAAAAAAATCCCTACAAAAAAGGGATCCCACCATTAGAAACAGCTCTTCTCAAAACATATAAATGTGTGTTTCTTTATACACCCTCTCTTGCATTTATTCAGAATTTCCTTCTTTTGTTTCCCCTTCTTTTCGTGCAGTCTTTCTTTAGCAGCAGCCTCTAGAGACCTTAATTATGGGTTCCCTCGGTGAGGTACCGGCTGATTACAGTGACGCAGGATTAGCACACGCACCTTTGGGCAAGTCAGGCCGTGACATTGCACTGACACAAGCCAGCATGCCTGCAGCTCACTGAGCCCTCAAGGGGATATTTCCTTAGAATGCAAATCATGAAGTCGTTCTGGTGAAAGGGTCAATATGCAATGCGTGTTGGAGCACCGTTACTTAGCAGGGGGAGCTACGGTGGAAAGGTAGATTGAGCATCCCTGACCCATTTGCATGAAGTTGCATGTCAACTTACTTAATGGCAGAACGGGTGGGCCCAGATCCCAGAAGTACCATATTCTGCTGCCGGCTAGCAGGGAAAAGAGCCAATGTCTACCGAGTTTGAACTTTGGATCCCCAGGTCTAAGTCCGTCAGGTCTTGATTCCTGCAGACAGTTTTATCAGATGGTCATGGTACAACCAGACTCTATCGAGAGCAATGCCAAGATAGACCGTATGTGGATCACGTTTCACTGGGCACCCAGTCAGAGCAACATTCAGCTCCTGAGTCACAGAGGCGCCGTGGAGGTGGAAAATGCGTGAAATTGATTTTGAAATACTCAGCTTCAAGTGCCAATTACAGCAGTAGTTGAATATAGCAGCCAGATCTGAATTCTAGATGTCCTCTAGTGCAGAAAAGGCTTGACATTGAATGTCTAAGCAAACATTATCTGCATAAGTTGATATTCAAAATAGGATTTCAAGAACACCTCAGTATGCAAATTCATAAATGTTGGTGTTTGTGTGGACCTGGTAGTAAACCATTAGGTCAGAGTATCCAAGACCTGGTTGGGTTGTTTGTATACAGTCTGAAAGAAGTTGCATAAAGGCAATTCCAGGAGATGAACATGCTGAGTATGGGAACATTGTCGGCAATTTCAAATCTGTGTCGTCATATCATGTCATTGGCAGAAGCCAGACCAAGGAACATAGCTGTTATCTTCATACTTGTTCTGCTACTAGTCTTTGGGGTTAGCTGTGAACAAGAAATTAAATGCTGGTGCCAGAACACAAAATGGATTGTTTTGCACAGATAGAGAGAGTCACTTGAAGAGGAAACTTTCCAATACTTTGCAACAAACTGCAAGCAATGGTGGTGTTTATTCAGTGGGAAGGCTTTTGGGTAGTTCCGGTGAGATGCTTTTTCAAGGAGCGATTGCATTCGTCAGCTTTCTTCCACTTTGTGTACGCAATTAAGGGGACCCATCCGAATTTTAAGTAGGCTTATTGCAACCTAACTGGGTGCAAATGCAAACGGACTTTGAGTTGGAACTCTTTGGACAGCCAACAGATAAAATTCCCACATTTCTGGCTTGATCATATAAAATGTAGGTTAGATTACATGTCTCACTAGGTAGCCAATTTTTACTGACTGTCAGATGGCCTGGGACCTCTGGATAGCCAGGTCCTGCATGGCGCTGCCCCATCAGGATGAATTCTTCATCCAAGAAAGGAAGGGACACTGGATGGAAGCAGTGGAATGGACACAAGGACATCTTCAGCTGAGGCGCTGCTGAAGTGAGTGAGTTTCCCTCATAGGAAGCTAATGAAGGAGAGATGTGAGGCTGCTTTCTGGCAGGGTCCATGCAGGCACTCTAGTTTGCCTTGCAGAAATTCCTGCTGGGCTTCAGGGCAACTCTAACAACAGAACTGGGAGGCCAGCATGAATCAGTGAAGGCCAAAGCCACTGGGAGGAAAGATGTCAGGGATGATGCACCAAACTGCCTGGGGAGGGAGAGGGCTTTCAGTTGAGGTGACTCCGCAGAAATCAAGAGAGAAATCCTGAATTATTTAGGTGGTTGAATGTGTAGTGCTGCTTGGGCCAGTGGGAAAAGACCAGTAATATTCCATGAGGCCAAGTCCAGGAGAACCTCTTCTTCCAAGTTCAGCTGCTTCTTTAACCAACAGTGGTTGCTGAAGTCAGCAGTATGTAGACAGGTGTTTCAGGCATGGGAAAATTTGCTTTCTTGAAAACTTCTCAGTGTTAGTTAGATCACATTATGGAAAATGGCAAAGGTGATGGTACTGAATAGACATGATTTGTTTCTTCAGACAGCTGTGGAGCAGGAAGTGAAGGGAACACCAGTTTGTTGCTCTATTTGCCCTTTAAATGGGTAGGAAGACACTTCCCTGTCTCTCATTTTTGAGAGCCAGTATAGGGCATGGGAATAGCAGAACAAAAGAGGTTGGCAGGGGAGCGAGCACGCTGCTAGCATGCCTAGAAATAGGTGGTCGTGTAGGATAGTCTGAGGAATAACGCAGTGGCTGTGAGATATCAGTGATGCTTGCGTGTATGTGGTTGAATAATTGAGGCCCCGTCTCCGCAAGGCACAGTCGGTATATGCGGAAGCCTCCAAGTCTGCTGAACTGGGCTCTGAATACAACAGCAAACCTGACTTTTGGAAGAGTTTTTATATAACTGATCAGCTGGCAGCATCCTAGAAATTGTACCAGAGAGGGGTCTTTAGGAAGGAGATGAGAAAGAGGGACGTTTGGTGACTTAAACCCATATAAAGAGACAAGTGCTAAGGCATTTGTGGGAAAAGCAGGCAAAAAAGGGGCTGTAACTCATAGGCTTGTCTTGCTCCGCTGCTCTGCGTGTTGCTGCTGAGTGGAGCTGAGAATAAATTTCTCCCTCCCTGGTGTTGAAGCTCTCCCAGCTCCATCTGGTTTCATCAATTCTTGTTACTTTGTCTACGGGTTCATTACAGCGTCCTGACATCTTCCTGGTATTGACAGCTCGGACCTGTGATGGGCCAGAACCTCACCTGGGGCAAATCAACCCTTGCATTCCTCTGAGCCACGCAGATTCGCACCAGCTGGGAAAGAGGAGCTGGTGCCAGGGAAGGGGCTCGCTGGGACTTCACTGTTGCAATCGATTTTGTATGGGAGAGGCTCACACTGTGCAGCGATGGTTCGGAGCCTAACGCTTCGCGTCAGCTGAGCACGCGGGCAGATTTGACTCGATGTAGTTGTCAGGCAGGGCTAGAGTTTAGCCTTGAGGTAAGTGTGCAGTTTCTCCTTTGTTTTGTTTTCATAAAAAACAGGCAGGGGTGTGAGGTTTCTGCAGCTGTATCACTGTGTCATCTTTTTGTTCCATTTCATTAGCGTCCAAAACTCCAGTGTGAACCAAGAAAAGTTTATGCCCTGGTTGGTTTTGGTTTGAGATTTTGAGTATCGAATTGTGATTTTTCTTAAAAACAGATGATATCTTGTTAGATTGAAATTTTCATTCCTTTTCAGTCTGAAAAAGCTTAGGAAAAAAAAAAAAGATTATTGCTTTTTAATTTTGGAAATTTTCCTCTCCTGTTTCTCTTCCTTTATTATGTCCCTTCCTGCTTATTTCAGTGACATCAGAAAACAAAGAAAAAAAGTTCATTTTCTTTCCACATTTGGCCAAAATGCAACATTTTGAATGTGTTCCAAATGTATCTTTTTTTCCAGAGGACACATAGATGAACCAGTCATATATTATGTATTTTAATGAGACTGAAATAAGCAGGTACAATGATACACGGGCATTTTGTGAAATGAGGAGGCCGAGCGGTCGCAGCCTGTGATGCACAGGCAGCCTCTGCGATACTCGGGCAGCAGTTACTGTTCTGGATTTTGCTTTCCGATGGATGCGTGGAAAGGGATGAGCAAAGCGTGACCATGCTGTAGCTTAAGGTTCAGCCCTGCTGCTCGCAAAGCGGCCAAGACCCGGACCCCACGGCTCAAAGCTCCTGAATAGCAGCGGGACGACCACATGGCCTTGGAAAAGCCCGATAAACTCCGCCAGAAAGGCAGTGTGCGGAGACTGAGAAAATAGCATTGCACCAAGCGCTTCCAGGCGAGAGTACATGCCCCAAGGCAAATATTATGAGTATTTAACGTTTATGGTGTGGCGACGCCTGGAGTCTTCCTCCAGGTATTGGCAACGCTATGCTCAAACGCAAAGCAGATACTGCACGCTCGGGACCGAGCCGAGCTGCCGTCCTGCTCGGGGAAGGACTCGGGGTGCAGAGCTCTGCGGGAGGCGGCGCTGAAGAGGGTCGTGAGTCAACCTCGGAGGGAGGCTATGGGGCTGGCTTCAAGTGCAACAGGCTGCTTTCACCTTGTATCCTGGCTTTGGAGCCCAAACGGATGCGTTTTGGAGCTTGCTTCCCTTGCAAATAACGGGTTAGAGGTTTTAAAAGTGGGAGGTGGGAGTCTCGCGTAGTCACCTGACTCCAGGAGCTGGGACTTTTAGAAGCAAACAAACAAGGAAAAAACCCCAGAGAAAACCAAGTGCCGTGAGACTTGGGATACGACTGTGGGAGTTGGCAACAGCAGGGAGATCAAAGAGGCGAGTTAGTCCAATAAAAGTGTAATAATGAACGATTTCAGCTGTCTGCTTATTGCAAACAGATGACATCTCCTAATGGGATGAGGTTCAGAGAAGCGGTTTCCCAACACCTTAGAGGATGGTCCTGCACAACGGCCCGTTCCCGCTCCTGCAGAAGAAGCGGCTCTTCCCGACCGCTGCGGGGCCGGAAAGGTGACCGGGAGAGCGGGGAGGGTCTCGTGCTTGGCCGGAGCGGCCGCAGCACCCTGGGAGGCAGCTCGCTCCTGAAACAAGCCAGGCTTTCTGCAAAGCTTCGGCCCGGGAGCCAGCGCGCGGAGGCCTCCCAGAAAACGCGGGGTTGCTCTTTACTTGGTATTCTGGCGAACATAAGCAACCCAGAAGAAATGCAGCCCTGTCAACACTTTCCCAGTGATATGAGCCTTTTTTTTTCTTCTTCTGCCTCCCCTGCTGCATTATTCACGACCATAAAATATTCACCGGCCTCCCTTCTCCTTCCTCCCCCACCAATGCAAAACAAAACCCCAAACAATAATTCAAGCCCCCTTCCTCCCCGTGTCTTGCAAAAGGCTAGGAAATAAATTTCTTGCCGTGGGTTGTTTTTATAGTGCACCTTCGTAGCGAGATTTAATCATGGAGGCCAATTTCACACTGCCTTGAAATGGACCCATAAACTTAGCTCGGCATCGAATTCCTCCCCTGCCCCTGCGCCGAGCCGCGCTCGCAGCCTGCCTTTCCAGCTCCGCTCCGCAGTGTCCCCGGCTTCACGGGGCTCGCAGGAGGAAAGCTCTGCCACCAGCCAAAACCACATTTTACAGGGTTTTTCCACAAGAAAGGCCAAAGCTGCACAGATCGTGCTCGCTCTGTACAAGTTGTGCATCGCCACCCGGAAAGGGTCTGATCCTGCCTGACTCATCCTGTGGAAGGCAGGGAGTCCCAGGCAAGTCGGGGCATTGCTCTTGGGTGTAAAAGCGGCGCTGGGGTGGGAGGCTGGGGATTGCAGTTACCGTCCGCTTGTCCGGGAGAGAGGTTTTGTTTCTTTTGACTGCAGGCGAGTCTTTGGGCATTGCAAAGAAAGTGCAAGGCCTGTGAGTTTGCCAGCAATTGCACCATCAGTCCCGGGGGACAGAGACTCAGCTGCATCTTATTGCTTGGGAGGTGAGTGCGAGCCACCTGCAGCACCCGCTGGCTCCTGCCTGGGCACCGTGCGCTCTCCTGCTGCCCTGGGGGGAGCTCGGCCCCCATCGGCCGACGGGGAGGGAGCCCACCAGCAAGAAAGGGATTGCTGCAGCAGGTCGGGGCAGTGATTTGGGTCTCACAACAACCCGCCTCTTCTCCTGGTTCATGCTGTTTCCCCATCAGGGCACTCATGGGATCAGGTCTTCCAGGCAGCACTACCTTTCTTGGAGATCAAAGCTACCATCACCGGGCCCCTTGCTGTCAGAAGGGGCTGCTCAGATGCTGAGTTTTGCTCAAGTTCGAGTTTGGGTGCATGAGACGGTGCAAAGAAAAGGTCCAATGTGTGGTTGGCAAGGTGGGATCTCACCTCCTGAATGGAAATGGAGGGGTTGAGCACGGTGCTCATGGGTGCATCCTACCTGGCTTTAATCCAGCAGGCATAGTGTGGACGCGTGTGACTAATGCAGGTGCTTATGGTGGTGAGATCAACCTCTGAGCCAGGCAAATTAGTAATCACTGGAGAGGAGACGGCAACTGTACATCATGTTTTGCTCTGTGCCAGGTTGAGCGTGTACAGTAGGTCACTGGACTTGCCCTCTGCAAGGGTCTGTTCACTCCGCTGGTCCGAGGGAGCTCAGGGTGTCTAGATTTGATGCACATCACGTCAGATGGGTCTTACTCCGTCTCTCAGACCCCAGATGAATGGCTCGTGCCTACAGCAAAGCCCACGTTGCCTGGGCTGTGCTATAGCTGGTGCCTCGGCTGGCCAGAGTAAAGTCAACCTGGATGTATCAAGCCATGCTGGGACCTGGCCTTGCCCTGGGGTAGATGTACTCTTAGTTTTGGCCGATGCTGCCAATAGTTCTGCTTCCTCTCATCCTGCAAATCAAAGCGGGTCTGTCCCACTGCGAAACAAGCAGGTTGCATGATTTGGATGCTTTGTTTTAAACCTCAAGTCTTTTCCTTAAGTCTTTAAAATCTGGTTACTGCCTTCTGCATGCACAGGTACATGGCTCCAGGGGGGGTTTCTGTGGGTGACTCTAACAGCCCTTTTGCAGCACAAGACCTGACCAATATATGGGAAAGGAAGAATCACCATAAGCTTTTTCTGGTTTTAGCAGTTTTAATTTAAAACAAGTTATTAGCTGGGAAACACAGCCCCTCCCCCCACTTGGGTAAACATACATTTTAATATGTTTCAGTGAGGAAGGGGTGAGCGATAGAAGTTTCCATTGATTTTATTTTATTTTCCTAGATTAAAAAATATTAAAAATGTGTAAATAAAATGCTCCATTGCAAAAATGCTGGTCTGTTTTCCCAAAGCAAGGCGGGGAGCTAAATTGAAATATAACCTTCTAGGGTGATCTCTTAAAGTGAAACCAGTTTCAATGGGATTTAAGTGCCTCCCTCCACCCACAGTCTCCCTGCTTGAATATTTATGTTCTTATGGAGTGTGACATGGTTTTTTTTTCTTTTCTTTTTTTTTTTTTAATATTGCACGATATAATGAATCAGAGTTTTGTAGCCACAGCAGTGAATTTATGGTGCTACGTATGTGTCATGAATAATGCTGAAGTTTCCTGGTTTTAATTAAATCGGTTCCATTTATGATACTGCTCTGTTGCAACAGTGCGGCAGGAGGCAATGCCCACAGGACACCTTCGAAATGTGTGCTGTCAGGAGACACTGGTCGTGACTCTGCCTCCTCTGTGCAAGAGCTGGCTGGAGCCAGAAACAACAAGCCCTGGTTTTGTGTGTGTCTCCATCTCTCCCTCTCTGTCCTGACACATCTTGGTCCTAACCTTCAGGCATCTTCCAGCATTCTAGAAGTGGTATTAGACCCCCACTGGGAAATATTACCAGTTGCAACCACATGAATAGCAACTTTTGTGGGATGGGCGAGTAGCCACCATATATTACAATGGTGTGACCACAAACTCATCGTCACAGTAATGGGATGCAAACGCTACTTGTTGGAGGAGCCTAGTTTAACAGTTCTTCTCCATTGGCTTTTCGGGGAGTGACAGCCTGACTATACCGAAAGTAGACAATCTGGCTCTTGACCTTGACCTTGAGTAATCATGCCACTGGTTGGTGAGATGAGGTTTGGCAGCACTGGCATGCACTGCTCACTGCTTTCTCCACCATGGAGGGTACCTGAGTAGCTCTCAGGCACCATGCTAAATCATGTGATTCCCAAAGAGATCTTACTTGCAAGCTCATGGTGGCTGTGGGTTCAAATGTTGTCACTAAGTAAACGAAGGTGCAAAGCGATACCTACCTGACTTCCAGGAGCACCTTGCAACTTCCACTGAGCATCTTTGTCCAAGGACTGGCCAAAGCCAGCACAGTCCTCATGGCCATTGCCTTGCAGCACAGAAGCAGGACACACCAGGAGGGGGTACACCACAGAATTGCCATTGCTCAGAAATCAGTAGCCAGACTCTGCCTGCTTCTGCTAATGAGATTTTTTTCCTGGTTTCTTTTCTGGTGTATTTTTAGGAGCACTTCTGGAGCTTGGACAAGACTGAAAATAAGATTCCACCACAGCTTATCCTCCAGATCTGGGACAATGACAAGTTCTCTTTTGATGACTACTTGGGTAAGTGGGGAGATGTTTTTGGCGCCATCACTGCTGATGCAGACGCAAAGCAAGCAATTATTGAATCCTTTCGGGATATGAAGAAAATCTAACAAGACCAGTTCAGACCACTGATCAGGATTCAGTGACAGAATAGTTCAGGACTGATGATAAGTGGTTTGTATTAGGCAGATTTCCAGTCTCAGCCTACAGTAGACTGTTTCTGGGCTGACATAAACTGTCAAGAGCATCATCAAATCCAACAGAGCCACCATCTTCCAGGAAGGCCAAACAGGGATTATACCATTCACTCAGTCCTTTGACTCTTTCCCTTAAATATCCATAAGGGAGCAGACCTTTCCCCTAGAGTTTCCCATAAATTTCTCCTTGTTTGTGGGTGGGTTGTTGCTTCCAGTGCTGTCTCCATAATAAGGGAAAATTATTGGCCTCAATCCTCTTTATAACCCATTTTATATCCTCTACTTGTAACCACTTTATATGTCTCCCTTCAGTCTGCTCTCCTCCTGAAAAAGCACGTCTGCCCTTGCAGCCCTTACCAGCTCATTTCCATCCTGGTTGCTGTGTCCTTTCAGACAGGACCTTAAGATTTCAGGGTCCCGCCTGCTTCGCATGGACCTGCATCAAGGCTAACCTCGTATTTCAGCTGAGACCATCAGACAGAACCATTGTCCTGTCTTGCTTTAATTGGGATGCTTATGTATAAACACAGCTGGATCGAGCACTTGCCTCTTCCAAGGCTGGCCTAGCTAATCAATCTCACCAATCGAGGTTTAGGCCAGGAAGGAAAAAAACCCCTCTAATATGAAAAATAGCAGAGCAATGCAGTAGATTATCTGTGCAGAAGTTGGAGGGTTCAGAATTAGCATTTTTTCTGATTGGATCTTGTTCTACCTTTGTTTTTGTCACTAAAGAAACTTCAAATGTCAGAAACTTCACTAAGCAAGTATGCGATCAAGATCCTTTTAAACCCTTAACCTGTAATCCGTTTGGCTGGGTCTTTTGTTCTCATTCACTATCTCTAAAAGCTGTGTCTCTTCTCTACTGTAAGGTGCATTCCCCCACACATCACAAGCTCTTGTTCACTCTCCTCCGTACAGCAGCCAACATCAAATTCCTTGCAAATTCCAACAAATAAAAATGGTCCTTGGCTTTTGTATAGCACTTTTCATCAATGGACCTCAAAAATGTTTGGCAGCAAACCTGATTTCTCCTGTTATTGTCCTTGGACACAAGAAACCATGGCACAGAAAACCTAAAGATACAAGCGTATTAGTGAATGTGATTCATCCGTTGCAGTGTAAAAAGCTGCTGTCCCCCAGCTGAGCTTTAGTAACAGACCTGGTGCATGTTCTTGGCCCTTCCCAACTGTAAGGTAAAATAGTGTAGCAGAGTAAATTAAATGCACGCACTTTAAGCTTACACATTTCACCTTGAGACTGATGTCCATTGCAACAGCTCAGCTGATAGGTGGTAACGTTCTCAGCCACTGCAGATAAACTATATTCATTCAATTTGCTATTCTGTCGTCACCCAGGAAGTCTATAGTAGAGAACTGAGCTCAGATTTCCTAAAGGTTAGGAAAATACACTAACTGTAGGGCCACTCTTTGTCTGCGAAGGAAGCTATTAATTTTGTGGGATATCATTCATATTTAGACTGCTGCAACTACTACCTTGGGCGGGACAATAAAACAGCGTGTCTGGAGATCTGTGAGCCTCCTGCCCAAAGCTCTTATACTGACTGTGCTGTGGATGCATTCAGTTTGAGTTTCACCTAAATGTCTTAGTCTTCACTGAAAATCCCAGTCTGCCTGTTTGATCTCAGTGCAAACCATCCAAAGTTATAGCTGCATACAGACAACTACGGGGGTAAAGTAGGTAAATGATAAGTGTAGCTTTCATTAGACTTCTATTAGATCTTGGTTAGTGATGAAACTCAATATAGACACCCAATGGAGATATAAATGTGGTCCTGAGTGCCTATTGGACATTTTTCACCTATAGAATTCAAAGTGCTTTGCAAAATGAGCTATAAGTGTGTGGATTTGTGTGCTCCCTCCCTTGGACCTTCCCATGGGTACACCCATGCTGTGGGCTAAGCATGCATTCTATGCAGTCGCTCTCCAGACCTGGCTGACCTCACTCCACAGTTGTAACAACTCATCCTGTTTTAAGCATCCCACCTCGCTGTGAATTTTAGAAATGCCTTGGAGTAGGTCCACCAGGACAACCTGAATAGCCAAAGTACTCACCAGCCCAGCCAGTCAGCAGATAGTTTGCAGGGTCTAGCAACCTCTCCTAGAAGGACTTCATGGTTACCACAGCAAGAAACAGTGGGATACCTTTTGGACCAGAGCTCAGGTCTTCCTACGCGCAGTGGTGATGCTGAGTGCTCAAGTTCTAGGCAGAGCCAGGGGCTAAAACCAGTGCTATGCTTGGAAAATAAGACCACACTTGAATCTGCTCTTCCCCTTGCTGTGTGGGTGTATGCCCAAGCTCTCTGAGGTCACGAGGGTGCCATGGCAAGTGTTTCTAAGCCTTCAGGGAAATACTTCTTGCTTTAAGGACCTGTTACACCAAGGCGTCTTTCTTGTAACATTCCTCCTTGCAGGCTCCATTCAGATGGATCTCAACCGGATGCCCAAACCTGCCAAGACTGCCGAAAAGTGCTCCTTAGAGCTAGTAGACGAGACCTTGTCTTCAGGACGTTTTGTGTCACTCTTTGAGCAGAAAACCGTCAAGGGTTGGTGGCCCTGTGTTGCTGAGCAGGATCAGAAGAAGATCCTGGCAGTAAGGACTTTCATGCTCTTTGGCAACATCTTTACGCATTTTCCTGTGGGGGGAACTCACTAAAAGTGTTGAGGAGGGAAGCGGCTGGGCCAAACTCATGCAGGAAGCCATGGTCAGGGCAGGAAACTCAGTTTTGGACTTCAGATCTGGGATTTGTTACAGCATGATGTAAATGCCTTAGGACAAGTTCTTTGTCTTTTTGGATTTTGCTTCTGTGTTTTGGAATGTGCCAAATAATTTGACACTCTGTCACGTGTATTCTTAATGCTATTGTGTTGTGACTAGCAGTATAGGAAGGATTCAGTTGTCAGGCTAATATATTTAAAGGTAAGTGTCCGGGCTCCAATGTGAATTAGTGGCAACCATTCAGTACAGGTAGTGGAACTTGTATAGTGAATGAAGTCATCCAATATAGAGCCTCAGTTCAGTTGCCTAAGCTTGGGTGTCAATGACGTCTGAGGTGTCTGGGATGACTACCCAGATCTAGCAGACAGGAGACAGGACTCTGAGGGGAATGACAGGACGTGCCACAGAGTCTGAAACGCTACGAGGTGCCCATGTTTAAGTGCTGACGCCTGACCTAGACTCACCTGCCTCAGTTGCCTTACTTGCTTCAAAGTGAAATGAATCGCTCTCCAGACATCATCAACGAGGTTCAAATAGATCTCCAGGGACTACAGTGGGATCCTGGACACTTCATGCACCTGTACATAGACACTTTGTGCACCAGAGTATAGACATATCATGCACCTGTAGTTAGACAGCTACAGTGAACAAACTGTATGTTATAGTCCTGGTCCCTGAGACCTTGGAGTCTAAGTTGCCTGAGGCTAGGTGATGATTTCCTCAGAAGTATTACTTGATACCAGCTTTACGTAGATAATAACATGGGTTTGTAAGTCCCAGCTTGTAGCTCACGAGCAAGTTTCTGGAGACTAGAAAATCAAATTGCTCCACATACTAATCTCAGTCATGGGATATAGGTAGCCCCGGTCCTGCAGACCTGTGTAATTATAAACTTTGATACTTGGTTTGCTGGGAATCATCACCATTATTGGCTTATTATCCATTTTCCTGTCATACCTTCCAGCATCTAAACTCCTCTCCTAGACCTTTGAATTCTTTACATGTACAGCAGGGACACCAGCTTAGCTAATGATAATGTGGGGGAACCTGACAGGGCCTCAGTTGTTTTGATGGGAGGAAGATCAGTTTCAACAGGCTGGAGCACATCCATGTCCTGTCTAATATCTCCACTCCCATTCTGCAACGGTGGTCTTTGCTGCATAGGAATATTGCAGTGGGCAGGTGTAGAAATCCGGCCTTACTGGCCTCCTCATGGTGCTTATAGGTGGTGGTTGGGTTACACTTGAAGTATTTTTTTCTTTTCCCAATTAGTGTTTTGCATCATAAATTCATTTCTCCTCCTCCCCCTCCCTTTTTTTTTCAACCCACACAGGGTAAATTGGAAATGACTTTGGAAATTGTAGCAGAACAAGAGCATGAAGAGCGGCCAGCTGGGATGGGTCGTGATGAGCCAAATATGAATCCCAAGCTGGAGGACCCCAAGTAAGAGCATCTTGAATGGAAAAATAACCATCAGGGCACAGAGTTCTTAAGGAGCAAATTAAAAACCTGGGATCCTAGCCTGAGACACGACAGTTTGCAATGGGCTTGTTCCAGTTTAGGTTCCATTTCTTGAGTGCTGTGCTCAGACTGTAGAAGCTGAGACAGTCCAGGGCGGCTGGGGGTTTGGCCTGGACAGCCAAGGAAGCCAGCTGACATCATCTGTCCAGGGGAATATGGGTTTCCAGGGTGTTCAGCCAACTCGTTACAGTGGGGCATCCCAGTCAGGGTGGTGGTCCTCCTTTGGGATGCTCGGTCCTACCAGGAAACTTAGAAGTGACCTCAATTTTTCTTGGCTTCAGACGCCCAGAGACCTCCTTCCTGTGGTTCACCTCCCCGTACAAGACCCTGAAGTACATCCTGTGGCGGCGGTACAAGTGGGTGGTTATCTTGGCCATCGTGCTCTTCATTTTGCTGCTCTTCCTTGGGATCTTCGTCTACGCCTTCCCGGTATGATGGGTGTGGGAGAGGGGAGGAGGGGGGATGAATAAGCCCCACCAGGTGTTCCCACCAGTACAGTGCCAAGTCTCAGTGGCTGCCCAGCCTCAGTCTTGTCCGTGCACGTGCTTGCTCTGCCTTGACAGAGATGGTCCTGGTGCATGCGACTGCAGAGTCCCGCGTTGGTCCCAGGGGAACAACGCTGTGGACTGTTGTGGGCCAGAAGCAGAGATTGTGCATCTGCTGCAGAAGCAGCGCGAGGCGCGCACCTCTTCGTGCCTGTGTTTCGATTCCTGCCTAACAACGCCAAGGTTAATTGATTGTTTCCAAAGAGACATTCAAGCGGCTGATGTCAGAGGTGTTGCAGGGTCGGTGGGAAAATCCCCAAGAAAAACGCAGCCTAATTAGAAATCCAGCCATTTTACAGGGCTGAGCAGTGGCAAAAAATATATATCAGTCTGTAATTGTTTAAAGATGCAGGCTAGCTTATAGGCATTTGGGCAGCCCCGTCTCTCATTATCAGGGCTTGGAACAGTTTATGCCAATATAATGTCTCAAACAAGGGGGAAGCTTTCCACCTCATTAATCAAGAAAGTGGCTTTTTCTTGCCCTGCTGTCAGTTCCACTGGCAAAACAAAATAAATAAATAACGGAGCCCCAGCCTTCCAGTTTGGCATAGGATGGATTTTTGTATCCTCCTCTGTTTCTACGGCACCGGAATAAGTCATGACGGCTTTTGAATGCCGTTTCCCCTCCTACCGGACTGATAAGAAAAATGACTCGCCTCTCTCTTTCCAGCACTTAACAAATTCAGCGCTTGTATATGAAAATTTTTTTTTTTTTAGAAAAGAACTCATTAGGGTAATTTATACCTTGGTATGAGAGAACGTGGCTGCCTTCCACAGATGGCTTCGTGTGTTTGCAATGTGCAACTAAAAAGCGAGGTGTGGAATTTCTCCTCACCATTGTAATCACTTTCAGATGATTTGAAATCATGCATGCTCAGTTGTTCCCGTCGAGAAAAATGGGACGGCGTTAGATCACGCCTCTCTCTGTCTCCGTATCCTCATATCCATGGGAAGGGCTGGAATACTTCTCTTGCTGGAGAAGCAATTCCTTAGGTGCTAAGTAGTAAGAAGGAGGAAATAATTGTTCAAGCGCAGATTTCTGCTCCATCGCGTCCTCCCTGCCCTATACTCCAAGCCATTCGTGGAGACTCCCCTTTATGTCAAGTAGCAGAAACCAAACCTTTTTGACCAAGAACTCAGTGTTTCCCTGAAGCTGCAAGTGGCTTTGCGTTCGTTCCAGTGGTATCATACAAAAGCAATGTTAAGAGAAGCAAAAATTCACAAACTATAAATATTGATTTACACTCATTATTACTTGGGATTTTTCCCTGTTTCCTAGCTAAATGTTGTAGTATTTAATTTCGTTTTGGTCAGGTCAACTTTTAGTCATATTTCTAAAAAGTAAGGCCATGTTTCATGGAATTTTTCTGTTTTTATGCATTTGGCCAGCTTCCCCTAAATTTTTGAGGTCGCTGGTTCTGTATCTATTTGTAGATTTAGTTGCTCTCCCGTTTCATCAAACACTAAGTTTGGCAACAGCGCTGGTGATGGTTTGTGCATGAAGGATGCTGCTGGCACGCCGACCTTCTGGCTGGGCTCGTCGTTACAAGCCTGATTAAACACAGCGAAGAACAATCCCCTCTCAGTTCTGCTCCGACTTGCGTGCCAGGAGCACCGTCAGGTCCCATTTAAAATAAGGGCCCTGTTGCGGTAGGTGCTGTGTCCGTGATGGTGCCACTCCACGTGTGCAGCTTCAAGCTCACGAGCAGGAGCTCGAGGGTCTTCTGGCCACCCAGCCCCTCTCATCCCAGTCAAAGGGGTGGCTCGTGGGTGGTGGCAGGGGAAGCTCCAGGGAAGGCCACGAGGGCGCATGGCCCTCAAGCTACCCAGACGGAGGGGACAGGAATACAGGGCTGTCCATAGCAGCAGGGGTGCACGTGGAGGTGACGTCACTGATTTTCTACTTCTGTTGATCTTTTTGCTATGGCCTTGCATGAGCTCTCATTGGAAGCTTTCTGCTTATTGTGAGCTCCACTGGGACCTCCTGGGCCCTTTCGGTCATCACTTTTCAGGAGCTAGTCCTCGGCTGAGCAGGAGCCCCAGGACCTGCACGTGGCCTGAAAAAGCCTGTGCGCAGTGTGAATTCCCTGCCAGCGTGCAGTCTTAGGAGGCAAGGACCGAAAGCAGGGGATGGGGACGTAGGGAGTTTAGAAGACCTTGAGCTACTGGTTGAACAGGCATGATTTTAGGAAATGCTTCAGCGAGCGCCAGTGCCCAAACGAGCCCACCCAAAGTGCTTACGAAGGGGGACTGAGCCACCTCTGTGGGAGAAAGGAGCCCAGCTCTGCCTGGTCAGCCTGCTGAGACACGTGCGGTTCCCAGTGCACCAGGTAAACATGTCCTGCATGCCCCGGAGGGGCCCAGAAGAGCCCCTGACCACTGAGGAGAAGAAGCACCTATCTCCCACCATGGAAATGGAGGTGTCCAGTGTGGGACCCTTCTTACGAGGTGCTCAGTGCGAGGCACAGCCGTGGATGCGGTGCTGTCGCCTCCTGTTGTGTGCTGGGTTCCTTGCGTCCCTACCTCTTCTTTTGTAACGCTGCTGTAGGTCAACCCTGCTTTCTTCAGCCTAGAGTGGTCTAATGAAGCTTAGCTCAGCCGTGATGCTCTCATCTCCACCTGGGAGTGTCGCATGCCACGTGCCAGCCGCTGCGGGTTGTCTGCTTTCCAGCCAGGGATGTCTCAGCCCTGGCTCCAAACCTGGTTGTGTTTGGACTCTACCTGAGGACGCTGAGCTAGGATACCTTCGGTGAGAAATATGCATACGCAGCATCCACTGGGACACTCACCATGCTCCCTAGCTAAGCTAACCCTGTATACGTTGCCCTTCCATCTGAGACAGGAATCTCACCTGAAAACAAACCCAGGGCATTTCCATTGGCTCTCAGCATAAAAATGGGATTTTTTTGATTTATTCCTATTCCTCATGTAGTGCTGAAAGCGTCAGACCGCAGTCCCAGCTTTGCAGCCAGCGCAGTTCAGGAGTATGAGCCCGTTGCAGAGCCACGGGCTCCCACCTGTCTCAGCGATGGATGGGCCGATGTGCTTCCCAGCACTGGCTGGACTCGGGCTTCTCCATCAACGTAAAGAAGCCGACGTCTTGGTCTTGTTCAGAATAGCCAGCAAGTGAAGTTTTACAGACCAGGGAAGCATTTTGCTCGTTACACAAAGAAACAGAATAGTCTGCAAAATAGGCAAGGCATTTAAAGCTACTTTAGCGACCAGCACCTGCTGGAAGCAGAGGGAATCGGAAACCGTTGAAGTTGCGTGCTTGTGTGCTTCCCTGTTCGCAGGACACAGTCTCTGTGACCCCGTTTGCCCCGTTCCTCTTGGGGCGAAAAGCTTGCGTGATTGCCCAAATTGCCTGCGCATCTGTTTGTCTGCACGTAACCCCCGCACACTGATGAGCCAGCCCGTCCGTGTAGTGCTCAACCAGCCGTGGAGCTTGGCCCCTGTCCAGAGCGAGGGGGAGATGTGCCGGTGGGGAAAGGGCTGGTGGCACTTGAGGAGGAAGAGGAGGTTCATCAGAACATACGGGGAGCATTGCAGGAGGGGAAATTCAGGCACAAGCCCATGAAGAATCAGTCTTCATTAGCTCTGCTGTTCACAGAACAACTTGTTTTAGCGGCTGAGAGGTCATTTCCAACAGAAAAGCCTTTTGGTTTTGGTTGGAAAACTGCATGATATTGCAAATTTCCATAAAAAGTTGTCTAGTTTTACAAAAATGGGAAAAAATGTTGAAAATCTGATATTCTGAGGTTCTTCATTTTTACTGGGGCTCTTCCACCTAGTCTTAGTGTCAGGTTGCTTGACAGTTTGCATTAACTTTCTTTACAGAGTGGTTGTCATTATGGTCTGTACAAGCTAGGACTGGGAACGGTATTCCTTGGATATTTCCTATATGATTTCCTTACGTGGTCCTTATATTTAACTTGACATCAGAAGATTCTTTAAACAACAGACGAAAGTATAATAAGATCCAGTAGCTGGAAGTCAAAGTTAGAGGAGTTATTCCAGTGGAAATAGGATGCTAATTTTTGAGAGGAAGGGTAATTAACCATTGCAACAATTTGCCAAAGGCTGTGGTAAATTCATCATTTTTTGAAAGGTCCACGTATTGAGATTGAATGTCTTTCTAAAAGATATGCTCTAGTTCCACCACGTATTCCTGTCCAGCAGTGTTCATTTATGGCACATTGAGGGGCCTTTTGGAAAGACTCGCTGACTTCATTGGACTTTTCATCTGATTTTGCAACAGCTGAGAAGAGTCTCAGGCTGATGCTAGACAGAAAGTCAGAATGAAAGATCATAAAGTCCTGTCTGGGCTTCTGAATCTGTAAAGTATAGGGAATACTGTGGTTAAGATATCTGCCCGAAGCAGTGATTATTGTAAAGATTTTAGTGGCTTCCACCATAGAAAAATGTAACATGACTTCCAGCTGGATTCAGCTCTGTTTTGCAGTACCATGAAAATGTTTACTACCTTTTAAAGCTCTATTTGTGTTCTGCAAGCCCAGCTTTGCTTCCATTGCCAGTAATTCTAATTACAGCTTGCTTTCTGCGCTGATTGATAATCCTGCTTGGCTTTCAACACTTTGTTAATACAAATTCATAGCTGGACAGAAAACTTGCTACCCTCCAGAATGCAACCAGTCAAATCATAAAAAATAGAGGAGTATTTTGGAGGATAGACTGAAAGACAAATGGATGGATAATTAATTAGAAGGTTATATTCCACTGGAGGCTTTTCTAATGACTTCTGGTAAACTGCCTTAGCTTTGCTTACTTGATTTATGGCATTATTAGAAATCCTCAATTGGCAAACTGCCTCATAATTTGCTACACGTTGTAATTTATCAAGATGCCTTTGGTCAAACTTTACTTCTGTTTTTTTTTTTTGTTTTTTTCTTCTTCTCCAAAGAACTTGCTCATAACTAGCATTATGCTTTGTTTCCAGAGTTGTTTTTTTAAAGCGACGGAGTGATAGAACATCCTGTACCAATTAAATTCAATATGCTTGGATGGAACTTCCAAATTTGCTAGTACGTGTGTGCGGGTGCGGGTGTGTGAATCAGAGCTACTTTAAATAGAGCTCTTTTCAAATGACCTAAACATGCGTCTTCAGATATTATTTTCCTTGTGGTCCTGATAAGCAGCATTTACACAGCTCATTCTTTTTCACAGTGTTGCCATCTTCTCCCCTTTCGAGGAGGGAATTGCACGTGTAATAGGCTAAAATATTGCGACACCTCATTTTCTCTAGCACCCTCCTTGCAGGATGCTTCCCAATTCAGCCAGGATGGGCAGAGCACAGTACAGATCCCTGCAAATGATCCCGGGAAGACCTTGCCTGGCGTGTCGGCTTGTTAGGAGCAATCATACGCCAAATGTTGACACTGAAGCAGATGGGTGAGGTGCTAAGAGGTGCAGATAGGGATGAGAGAAGATTTCAGCAGTAGGTTTGCATTTCTCCATTGCCTTTGGCAGCTCCTTTGGAAATAGTCCACAGATCTGCAGACTAGGTTCATACTCCGGTGCTCAGTCGGGATGGAGCAGGGCAGGAACCATCCTGTTGCTGTCCAGACTGGCTAATGGTTGGTATATTCCCAGGCACAGTTTTTGGTCCATGCAAAGCAGCGCTCTCCAGACAGTACCATAGCACAGCTTGGGGGATGCTCAGGGACTAGGGCCAGTTTCCGAAGGATCTGACCCAGCAGGCAGAGTGGATGAGGCCACCAGTTTTGGGGGACGGTGGGGAGGGGGAGAGTTTAGCCGTATGGACCTAAGAGCAGGCCCTGGTGAGTGAGGACAGACTCAGGGTTTCTGGAGGAGCAGCGAGAGCAGGGATGGGGGGGACACGGGGAGCCAGAGGAGAGGGGGAGGTTGGAGGAAGCCAACCAAGGACTGGAAATGTATCCTCAAAGCAAGTAGGCATGGGGCGCTGAGATGATGCTGGTGGAGAGGTGGCAAATTCTTTAAGGGTAAGAAGAGGTGGAAATTTATCTTAAGAACTGGTGGAAGGAGAAGTCGAAGTCCCAGCATGACTCCTGGTGCTTGCTGGCTGGTGTGCGTGACCGCTAGCTTCTGCTGGAAGCAAGCAAGCCCTGTTTTCCCACGTGTCTTGGGCTTTCTGCTGTCCTTGCTAGCGGGGATGCTCTCCTTGCTTCTTGTCTCTGAGGGCTCGGACTTCGTCGTGATACCTGACCGGCAGCCCTGAACATGCGGCCGCGGTCCTGTCCGCGGTTCTGTGCCGTACCCGAGAAAACGTTTTAACATCCACGTGCCGGTGTGCTGTACCTGCTTCAACTCAACTTTCCTTTCCCTTGGTTTTCCTCCCCTCCAGAACTACGCTGCTATGAAACTGGTAAAACCTTTCAGCTGAAGCTGTGCTGGCGAACGCCGGAAAGGTCCAGTGCCTGCCTGGGGATTTTGGAAATGAGTTACTGCTCTGCACTGGATCACATCAGCAGATGGAGAAGAAAAAGGAACACGCTTTCTCCGGCCCTAGGCTGCTGCCAAAATGAAGATATAACTTTCCTTGATGCAGTATGCAGAATACCACCTACAGCACTCGCCTCTGAAGCAGCACATAAGCAATACCTAAGTTGAAATATTTGTTATTTTACCTCTCTCTGTGTCTTTCTTCCTTTTAAGCTGCTCTGATTTGTAGACCTTGAATATCAGTGCAAAACTGAAGAGGGTGGGGGAGAAAAGGACCTTTTCGTATGACTTAATCATAGGCTGCAAGAGTATAAAGATGTTGCAGTCCTTAGTAGAGGAATTATGGGCTGCCGGTCTAAGCAGTAGATGCAAGCCAAAAACTCTCAGGTTCTGAGCGCTTTCCTTTGTGCTCTGACAAGTCGCAGTTTTCCTTTGCCATGCAATGTGTGTTACCTGGTTTATATGTAAAGTCTACTGAAGTCGGAATGTGCTGCACAGCCCGAAACCCGGGGCTGTCACGTCGCCTTCCCAAAGAGCGCGGGAACCGTGAGATACAGGACCCAGTGCGAGGCTCTGAGACACGAGACCTGAGGCAGGAATTGGTGGTGATTATAAGATTAAAAACTCCCGTCGAATTCTGTGCTCACGAAGGACCACGCAGTGTGGTCCAGGTTTTTTGGAGCCTGTTTTCCTTCTAAGCTGCTCTTTTACCTCTACAGTCCCACATGCCTCCCTTCAAAACCTGCATTTTGGTGGCAGAGTGGCAGTGGAGTCAGCCTGGCACCGGCTCTGAGAGCAACCCCAGGAGCAAAACCGTGCACGTGCACTTTGCTCTTCTCCCCTCTGATTACATGCAACCTCTGCAGCCATAATTAAGTGGACAATATTAGTCTTTATTCTCCTGTGCTCCCAAACATGCTTACGCCAAACCGTACAAAACCAGCCTGCAAAATAAGTTGTGAAACTCTCTGCTGCAGGACGCTGATGAGGCAGATAACCTGCAGCTTTGGGAGCAGGTTTGTTCGCTTTATGCTTTAAGAACTAAATATTAGGAGATGTATCCTGCGGGTCTTGCTCAGCACAGGCTCCCGCCAGAGCAAATGGCAGTTTTGACAGAACTGGGATGGCAGTACCGGGACATTTCTGCTGTTTTGTACGTGAACATCAAATTTAGTCCCTTGTCCTGTCCATCCGGCTCGCCGCTGCTGCGGTTAGGTGGAGCAACGTAGACTAATCGGGCTTTCTCATGCTTCCTGGCACTGGCTCTTGTCATGAGAGGGTGTTAAGCAAAACAGCATTAGTCTCAGATTTTCCTCCTGCATCTGTTCACCCTGCAAGGAGGCATCTCCCAGAGCGGGGATCCCGAGCTGCCTCTTGTGAGACTGCTGTCCTGCCGCTCTGGCATGGCTTGGCTTGTGCCACGGTCCCGCCAAAGTAAAAGGAAGTTTCCCTGCTGCCTTCAGCAGGATGAGACATTTCTTCCTCGGTTTCGTTTGTCCCCTGAAGCTGCTGTTACTCAACATGACACATGAGAGCAAGCAGCAGTGAAAAGTGATCCCGAGGGATCAATGTTTCTTGGGACAAGCTGTACTAATGTAAGCTCCTGCCCTGCTCCAGCAAAGCACTTAAGCATGTTCTTAGCAGAAGGCAAGGAAAAAGCACATTCTTAAGTGCTTTGCTGGATAGGGATGTGATGCCTTGAGCATTAAATCCCTTGTTATTCAGTGCTCTAACAACACCCAGCTTGCACGGGTCAGTTCTCTGCCGCTTGTGAAGATGGTGTCTTCAACCTGGAGGACATGCAGCTATGAAAATCCATCTTCGCTTCCGAGGTTTAACTGATTCAGTGTCCTACTTTCAGAAGTGGCTGATGCTTGGGAGGTAAAGTTGGCTCTGGGCTTGCGTGCCCCAGGGTGGGTGTTTCATTTTTTGCATTTGTTCAGTTTTTCCCTAGAAGCCTCCCAACATCACTCACGTCCACACCCCTGGTTATTAGCCATTATCAAACTACCAGCTCTTGGTCAAATTCTGTGCAATGCTTCCCCTCGAGGATCGGATGAGCTGAGGACAAAAGCTGCTTGGCAAAACTGGCTCTTCCTGGCTTGTGCTTGGTTTTGCACCTCTTTTTGATGATTTTTTTTTTTCCATAGCTGTTTTATGAAATGCTGGTGCCTGGGTGATTGGTTCTTGTACCACTTCTACCACGAACCAGCTCTGCTGGAGAGCCTGTAAGTCTTGCTGGCTACCTGCACACCTCGCTCTCCTGATCTGCAGTGGGAATCAAGCCCGTTAGTTCACCTCCTTGCCTCGGTTTGCGGAGTCTCTGAAATTTCCCATCTTGGCGTTATTACTCTGTGACCTCCACCTGTTTCAAAAGGAAAAATCTTGGTGCCCAGAGCCCCAAGCAGGTGGGTGATCCGTGCTTGAGTACAAAGCGCTGCTTATATCTGGGTGCTCTAGGGCCAAGTTTCACGCCACGAGACTCTGCGGGACTGTGTTGAGTCAAAGCAGGCTTGGGCATGTGAAAACGTCAGTTCAGTCCCTTCCGCGTTGCTGCTTGAACAGCCACCTCCATCCGTTTGCCTCGCTGTGGGCCCTCTGTATCTGGGTTGTGTCTCTCTACCAAAGCCGCCCGGGAGGTGGGGACTATGTCAAGTCCTCCCTGCGGCTCCCTGTCATTCAGGGGTTTGCAATGGCTGGAAGATATATGTATCACCTGTCTATGCCTTATATACAATAGTGCAGATTTCACTGTGGTTACAAATGAAATGCTCTGAAACCTTCTGCTTCCTGGTATGTTTTATTGTGTTGATGGTTGTGGCACCTTCCCTTCCTGCTGCGCGAGTGCAGAAAATACAGCTGGAAGGAACAGAATGGGGAAATGAAGTGTCCTCTCCTCCTCTTTTCTCTACTGCTGTTACAAGGAAGAAGAAGTAGGAGAAGAGACTGGAAAGTGAGGAGAAGGGAGGATAAAAGAGGGACCGAGGGTTGCAATACTCCTAGGTAATGCAGCTGCTCCCACAGGCTTTGCCCTCCTGCAGGAGCTGGGAAGGCAGAGAGAGTTCATCTCATCTGGCTGCCCCGGGCCGGAGACGGGCAGGTGTCGGGGACATTAAAGTGGACGGATACATATTGGGGTGAGCCTGAGCTATTGGAATGTAGATACCCAGCTCCTCCTGAAAAGGAGGCGTTTTCTCTCCAGAAAAGCATCTGTCTTAGAAAAGGGCTTTGTCCCCCTTTGTCCTCTTCCCACTTCTTGACTTTGCTCGGAAAGCAGCACGTCCTGCTGGGTCCGGGTCTGACCAAGCAATAGTTCTCCGACGGCCGGTTTGGAGCTGGTGGTCCTCGCTGCGGAGGGATGGGAGGCAGGAGAGCAGGGGATGGGTCTTGCACCCCGTTCCTGCAACGTGCCAGGCTGTAGAGGTGGGTGCTACGGCATGGGAAGGGGAGAGGGCAGGAGAACCCAGCCGTGGTTTCCCACGCGCGTGCCGCATAGCCCTCCCGCCTACGTGTGCGCGTGCACGCACGTAAAAGTTAATTACAGAGCGTTCCACTGCTTAAACGCTTTTGTGATGCTTGTTTTTCTATTATTTCCTTGGTCTTTAGCTTGATGCTGTGCATAATTTAAGGCTGGAGTTATGAAGTGCCTGAGTTCTCCTTAGGGGAGGCCCCGACAACGCACCTTTGTGCCTCGCGCCCGCCTCGGCTCAGCCCCGCCAGCCCGAGGGGCGGCGAGATGAGGAGCTGGAAAGCTGCCACCCCGCGTTTGAGCTGAACTTCGTTAACCTCCAGCAGGCTCGCTGGCCTCGCCTGGCGAGTTCGGAAAAAAACGCAATAAAAGAGCCGGGCTGATCTGTGCCTTAAGTAACGATGATTCTGTATTAATCGCCTGGCCTTGCTCAGAAGGGAGAGGTTTTCACCCGGAGCAGCGGCTCGCCGTGAAGAGGTTTGCGGAGCGGGAGGTGGGACAGGCGCGAGGGGGACGGGGAGGTGGGGAGAGAGGTCGAGGCGCTGCCGCGGCCGGCTGTAAAAAAAATAAAATAAAATAAAAGGCTGGTCTGCGCAGCCGTTTGCAGACGCTGCCCCCGCTCACGTTGCGCTTGTTGGTTTAACCCCGGCTCATGGGGCCCGCAGTCAGTTTTACTCATTACGTGCTGACAGAACGGAAACACGCTGTGCGAGCTTCTGTTGGGAGGCCGGGCAAGGCTGCGCCGCCGCCGCCACCGCGTCCCCGGCCCGGCGGCGATGCCGTGCCCCAGCGGCCGAGCACGCCTGCTGCCGGCGCCTGGCGAGCGACGGCCCCGCGGGAGCCCGAGCGGGTCCTGCCGGGATTTTCCCGTGCTGATGCACGGGGGAAGCTGGGAGAAGGTTGCACTTCGTGGCATCGCGGCTGCAAGCATCCTCCCTGCAGCTCCGTGACATGTTTCTGCCCTGTTTTTTGAGCTGACTCTGGATTTCCGCTGCCCCTTGAATAAGCCAGTGCGGCTTTGCAAGCTCATTGCACACCGGTGAGCCGGGACCAGCCGCGCACGGATGCTCTTAGCCTGCACGAGCGGCAGGGGAGGATGAGCCACGCCGGCTGGGCCGTGGTACCTGCCATGGATCAGGTGTGGGTGCGTGACTCCCACGGCTCTCCTGGTGCACAGAGGCCAGGAAAGTTGCCCTGACGTGATCGTTTTCCGGCACGCATAGAAAAGATCCCTGTGGCCTCCCCAAATTCCAAACCCGCATTGCTCCTGGGAGGGGAGGGTGGAGATAGCCCTGGCACCTAGGGACACGATTGACTTCAGTCTTAGCTAAAGGCATAACCTGCTAAAATACCCCCCCGACTCAGGAGTTTGTCTGCCAGTCCTGCAATATCCAGGCTGCTGGAGGCAAGTACCGGGGGGTTACGATGAGTATAAAAGCTGCTGCGGATGCCTTTGGCTCTGGAGCTCCCAGGCTGCTAGCCTGAGCTTTCCATCAGCCTCCTCCACAGTCTTCTGGATCGCACCACAGCATCGCTGCTGGGACAGCTGCAGACCCCATCGTGCTGCGATGGTCTGCCTGCTTCCCAGCTGAGCCGAACGTTAGGCGCTCAGGAGGTGACCTGTGGCTCCTCTTCCTGTGCTGCGGTGCTTCACGTCTTCCGGGCTCTGCTCTGCAGCGAGCGAGGATGGAGACATCCAAGCAATGGGGCGTGAAACTAGCATGGCTTGATCTCTGCATCAGCTTCCAGAAGGAAACTGAGCTTGCTTTCA
Source organism: Apteryx mantelli (assembly GCF_036417845.1). Taxonomy (NCBI): domain Eukaryota; kingdom Metazoa; phylum Chordata; class Aves; order Apterygiformes; family Apterygidae; genus Apteryx; species Apteryx mantelli. The sequence continues at coordinate 86,932,617 of NC_089982.1, read as the reverse complement.
GCCCGTCTGCTTTTCCCATTCGCATCCCGGCCTCCTCAAATAACCAATCCGTTAAACACACCGTGCAGCAGACCAGGCTCAGCGCTGTGAAACGTTCTTTTGCCTTCAAGTGCAGCTTGGTCTCTGCTTTGGCCTTTGGGTCTGCTCAAGGGAAAACCCCAAGCTGCTCTGTTCCCTGGTAGCTGGGCTGCTCTGTCCCTACCTTGGAGCAGAGCTGGGGCTCCTCATCCGTTGGGAGGAACACTGTAGAGCTAGTGCTGATAGCTGGTCATGTCAAACCAGATCTCCTTGCACTTTCTGATGGCTGTCCCAGCTTCCCTGCCTGCCGCTCCCAGGAAGCCTACGCATGCAGCGAGCTGCTCTCTGGCTCTGCTGGTGAAGGTGGCGCTTTGCTCGGCCGGGGCAAAGCTGTGAGATTGGCACAGGGGTGCGAGCAGACGTCTCGGTTACCCTGTGGCTGGCTTAACTATGCCATGGCCTAAACTTTAAGGAGTAGGAGAGACGGTTGCCAGCCATGCCTTTGGGTCCTGCAAAAGTCCCTAGTGGGAACGAGGAGGAGGGAGTGCACCTCTCGCTGCTGGAAAACTTTAGATAAGAACTAGCCAAGGTGATAATTAGTTGGTACTTATAAAAAAATGTTTACAGTTATTAATGCTATAGTAACAATACAAACTGTAAGACTGATGATGTTGGTGTTACCAGGTGCTCAAACAGGAGAGGGGGAGCCGTGGTGCTAGGGCCTGTACACACCGCAGAAAAATGGTCACTGCCTCCATAGACTTAAAATAATCTAGGCCAAGGCCCCAAACTGCTGGATGATAAAATAATCCCCATTAGGGGTGGCCATGGCCCACCAGCTCCTTTGCTGAACCAGAGAATTCAGGATTGAATAACTGTGGCTATACCCGAACCTTGTCTCCTGCCTGAGGTGCTGAACACAGACAGACTGTCTGCTCCCATGGTCTCCAAGAAATTAGGGCCTCAGCATCAGGGCATGGGGATGACAGCCCTTTTGTCACTTTTCCACCATTTTTCTGGGTGAGACGCACGTTATGAGAACAAATGGGTCCTCAGGCCGGGTGGGCACTGCCTATATGCTGTTGCCACGAAAGAATTGTACAAACACAGATGTAAATGAATGAAGGTCCCACACGTTGAGCTGAATCCATAATGCAACAAAAAGAAGTGTCTTGTACCCTCTTCTCACCACGGCCACAAGACTAAAGGGCGCAGAAGGGTCTCTTAACCATTTCCATCTCACTGTAAAACCACGGTGTCTCCTCTCCTTGTCTTTGGCAACATCTGCACACCGAACCTCAAGGCCCAAGCGCTTTCTCTCCATGCTTCGGGCTCTAACTCCGACACAAAGGGCCCACACTGTGCCTGGGATGGGATGAAACAGGCTTTTCCTCATCTCGACCTAACCCATCCAGTCTGTGGGAAAGAGAGGAAAGCGCTCTGTGTTTCAGCTTTCCATGGCCAGGGGTGCTCTGCTTTTCAGGCTCAGGCAAAATTTTAGTAAGAGCCTGTAGACAGACAGTGTGGACAGAAGGTGAGTCTGGTCGGAAGGATGAGTTGGGACTGCTACTCAGCTGTGGTAGTAGAGAGACCTTCAAAGCACTGGTTCAGTCGTTTGGTGCTTTCTGACAACAGAAGCCTTTCTCTAAGTCGTGTGCAGCCAGGCTACACCTTCCCTTTGCTTTTACACCCTCTTTCTTCTTTCTCTCCTTTCTTCTCCTCCTTTTTCGCTTGTGGTTTGCCATCAATTTGCTTCCAGACCTCATCAAAGAGTGCCATCCCAGGAGGAGTGGAGAATTACAGCCTCACAAATTAGGAAAGACCCCGCTCTCTCAAAGCTGGCCTCCTTCTCCCTCTTCGTTCTCCTTTTCAGAACACATGTGAAAAAAATTCATCTGTTCTGCTACCTCCCGATGATCGGACCTCTTGGTGGTTTTCTCTGGAAATAGCATAATCCCATGTTTATGAAAAGTATGAGGCCTGGGCACTTAAACTGGATCAAGTGCTTGGGGCCTGCTCTGCAGCCGGTGGCAGCAGCCTCTTTCTCCTCTTTTTTTGGTCTTTGGAGCAGACTCGGAGTTGCACTTCTGTCTGAAGCAAATAGAGACAAATAGGATTTGGTAGATACAGAAGGAGGGAGAAAACCTGAACAAGCAAAAGATTTATGGTTATTGTTTGCCAACAAAAACACAGTGGGAAGAGTCATCTGCTTGCAACGTAGATGGCTGTAGGCTGGAAAACAAAGCCTGAATTGATTGTCTTCCTCTATAGTCAACAGGGAACAGAACAATTGGCACCTGCAGGGGATGAGTCACCGCAGCCGCCCGAAGACGGTGTCTCAAAGCAGTGGGATAATCTGCCCTGGTGCTTGGAGCTGCCCAGTGACTCTAGAGGGAAGGGAAAGTCATCACTGTGGCTTTACCTCTTCACCGTCTTGGAGGTTAGGTAAGATGTCTCCCAGCCGGGCTCTGGTGGAGCTCTCCTTCTGGTGACATGCTACTACCCATCCCTTCTTCACTGAGAACAATCCAGAGTCAGGTCCCCTCAAAATCGTAAGGTTATTTTAGAACCTACACAATTAAAAAAAAAAAGAAAATAGAAGGAATAATATGAGGGCTGCTTTTTCTCTCTTTGCTTAGTTGTCTGAGCCACAAGGGATTTGAAATTCCAAGATTTTTCATTGCAAGTACAAAGACTAAAAATACACATTTTTACACATGAGAATTACAATTCTGACATCTTCTTCAGCTCTGGCACTGGCTCTTTTAAGAAATACTAGAAAACACACAACTTGTAGGCAATGGAGACAGCTGGTATCATCTTCGTCATGGCTGGAACATGGGAAACCACACAGTAGTACTGGAGATCTTGATTAATCCCTGAATGGTTCATAATGAATGAACCCTTGAAAGGATAATCCCCTCCTTCCTACCTCTCCCCTGCCCATCTCAACCAGGCTGTGGTGGGATTAGCACCAGCCAGGGAACTGCTCCAGATACAGTCCATTCCAGGCAAACTCAGCCTTCTTGCAAAGCTGAATTAGGGAAGGGAGACAGACAAGGACCTGGAGCAAATGCAGAGAAGATACACTAAGTATTTGGGAGAATGGAGACTCCTCTTAAAAAAAGAGATTAGAAGACCTAGGCTTGTTTAGCCCAGCAAAAGGCAGACTCAGAGGACTCTGCCAATCACCTAACACATCAGAGTAAATTCCAGTCAAGAAAAGCTAAAAGAAAATGTTGGCAGAAGAGACAAAGTGGAGATAAAATGGCTGTGGATAAATTCAGGCTGGGCATTTGCAGAAGGTTCCTGGGTATTGGGGCAAGGACCATGTCCAGTAACTGCAGCTATGTGTAGCGTATGGAGGGATTTTACGGTGCGTTGTCCGCAGTGGGAGAGCTTTTCTTGCTGCCCCAGGGTCAAGCTGAGTCCATTCCTGAAGCTTTCCTATGGATGGCTATGAGGAGTGGTTGCGTACAAAGCCTTGGAGAAGAAGACCTGGACTATTTTGGCTAGAGAAGGAATGAGCAGACAGGGAAGCAAGGGAGGTATATAAAATGCTGAATGCTGTAGAGCAGGTGGATCAGGGACGCTCAGGCTAGCCTTCCTCAAAGTGACGTCAGCCTCCTCGCTGACAGATCATGATGCCAGTGTGCTCCTTCTGAGCTAAGGTTTTTGTAAGTGACTCCTCTTGGCTGTAGTTGAGGCTTTCCTTCTTTGTGCCTTGTCCAGCAGAAAAGTCTTCAGCGCGCGTTTGAAGGCTACCGCTCTGAAGAGCATCTCACTGATGGGTTCAGGTGGCAACGACTGTGCTGGGACCAGTCCTACTGCCTTACTTTATCCAAACCAAAAGGCCATGGAGGACTGGTTGTAAAGTGCTTATTTCATCCATCACAGGTGAAGTTCACAAAGGACTAAAGCCTGAATTCGGACTGTTCAGAGCTTCGCTGGTGAGGGCAATTCTTCATTTTCTTCTTCCCGTCAGCACGATATTGGTAAAATTCCCCTTTGCAAAGCTCTGGGCTTTTCTAGCCTCCTGTTTTGCAGGTGCAAGTGAAGCCAGATGATCGCTACGTTGCTGGAACACAGGTACCAGTTGGGCCATGTGGAAACTACAAGCCCTTTGGTCCATGTCCTGTCCAGTCTCACCCTGCCAAGTGGAAGCAGAGACTAGAGAGGGTCTGTAGTGGAAAATCCATTTCTGATATGCTGGCGGGGGTGTGAGACATGCCAGGCTGCCTAATTCAGCAAGGTCTGCTTGCTATTAAAATGCAGGAGACCAGCTGAAGCACTGGAGACCATTAAATGCTACTTTTCAGTAACAGGCTTTTGAAACCTGACTTTTTTATTTTTATATATGGTGAGCTGTTCAATGAACATTGCAGAAGAAATAAAGGCAAAGAAAGAGCATCTAGTGGGTTGCAGGATGGAAAAACATCAGACTATCAAACACGTCTTCCCTTCTTCTACATCCCAATCATGGAAAGCCCTTAACAGATATATCAGCTTCTTCATTGCCTCAAGATAATGGAGTAACCAGACTCTGTGGTTGAAATGTCAATAATCTGTGCAGAGTGAAATGTGTTTTTCAGCTTAGTTGGAAAACACTGCCTGGAGCGTGGTCGACAGTAGGCATATGGATCCTTCATCCAAGCCTGCCGCTTATTACTCCTCAAAATAGGGCTAAAAAGGGATAAAAAAAACTAAATGGGTTCAAAGCCTATCAGTTTCTAAAAGGAAATATATAATGTGGTGCCAGGGATAGGCTGGATGATTGGACTTCAAGTTGCAACAGGTCCTTTGCCTTTTTAACACTGGTTAATGGAACGTCTTTCAACCGAGCTGGGCTGTGAGCAGAGGTTTTAACCCCAGAAACCAGTCCTGCCAGGAGGAATGTGGAGCCACAAAATGGGCAACATGCTCAGGTGGACTGAAGCAGTAGAAGTAAATACTAGAAAAAGCAAATGCATATGCTTTCCCTGGAACTATGTGAAGAAAGCTTTTAAAAATGTTCATTTCACTCAGAAGTTTTCACAGGAGTTTGGGCGGCTCCTGGTAGCAGAACCAAACTGTTCTGGTTTAAAATGGAACAAGAAAAGGTCACATTTGGTGGTTTTACGTCACCCATATTTTCGCTCTTTGTCTTTCATTGTAGAAACAGCAACACTCAAAATGAAAACATGCAACCAAATGAGAAATGTCTGCAGCCAGTCTTATTTTAGCCAAAGCGTGTGAGAGCTTAGCCCATCAAACATGCTACTGACAATCTTATTGTTATTGATATTATTAATACTGTGACTAATAATCTTCTTTTGCATCTTTTTCTATCTGTGGATTGAGGATAAAGCAGTCAGACAAATGTCCATCTTGCCCAGGAGCCCATTTGCACTTGTGCCTGGCAGCGAGAGCTACAGACAGAGCAGAAAAATACAATGAAGACCTTTCCCTTCCTACATCTTCTCCTGGTCATGATCAAAATACAGGTATTTTCACATCTAGACCTTTGCAGCTGGTGTGCATCCATGGCCTTATCCTCCAACCTGTCTGGACCCATTCACTGTTTTGCATCCATGATACAACCAGGAGCAAATGAGCTCCACAAATTAAATGAATCACTCTGTAAAAAAATGCTGCTTTTTGTCTGACACTTGTTGATAGCCCTTTCCTGCTATAGCTGATAATTTTTTTTTTTTTTTTTCTGGATGAAACAAAGAACAGACATTTTAAATCTCACTTCAGGCTGGCCCAAATGAAAACTCTGCATTGTTCTCTTTGAAGTTAAAAAAAGAAACCCCCAAAACCCCAAATCTCTTTTCGTCCATTTCAGGTTGACTGAAAAAAATTAAAACTAAAAAAAAAAAACCCCCAAAACATTTAATGAAAGCTTAACTAAACTTTAAACTTGATTAAAGTTATTAAAACAATTAAAAACTTTATAAGGATAGGCTGAAAATGCTAAACTTAAAAGCAAACTTTTAAAAAGCATTTTAAAATTACTTGCAGGCAAATTCCGAAACAAAAGTAATGCTTTGAAAGAAAACGTTTGAAGGTTTAATTTCAGATTCGTTAAAATATCTTTACTTTTTCTGTTCCCCTCCCTGCGAGAGCTGCGACTGCCTGTATGGTTTAAGATAACGTCTGGGATCCTGGTAATGATGGAAAGATGCTCAGGTACTTTGATGGCGAGGGGAAGCCCACACAGGTAAGGCATAAAATGCTTCCTGCCTTTCTCCAGTGGTTGCGCCACGGAGATGTGCACCGACTGCTGCTGTGATTTAGCTGAATTTATCCCTTTCAGCAGCAGCAATCGATGTTGCTGTGCCCTGTGTTCAAGGGACGGCTCTGGCGGGGCTCGGGGTCCCTTCCAGTGTAGCAAGACCAGCCTCAGCGTCTGGAGCTATCTGCCTCTTTGGGGAAATTGCTCCTGGTTTTTTTTGTTCCCGGAGAACAGGTTTTCTTGGGTGCATCTGGGTGTGCGGGAGAACCCAGATACAGCCAGGTGCTGCTTGCTTGCGTGCAGGTCTTTTCCCACTGTGGGTGGAGGGCTGTCCTAGCAGCTGCAGCGTCTTCCAGCAAGGAGTTTCAAGCTCACCTGCATGTCTTAGAAAGTGCCACCTCCTCTTCACGGTTTTGAGCCTCCTACGGAGGCAATTGCATGGAGCACAGTCTCTGGGCAGGCTGGAGGGGCTAAGTGGCTACTGCGAGGGAAAAGCAAGGGTGTGGAGGAAAAGCTCAGCCTCTGCAAACCACATGCGGATGGACCTGAGGGGAAGGAGATGCCTGGCCTGGAGACGGAGTAGGAGAAGCTTGCAAAGACCCAGAGGATGGGTTGCAATGAGACAGAAGGGATGTGGAGCGCAGCACAGCTCAGCACGCCCCAGGCGCCCTTCCTCCTTTCAGACTGGTGTGAGGTTTAATTCTGAATCATAGCAAACCCATGGCAAAAAAAGGGTTGTCTGGGAAAGTGCCTTGGGCGTAAGGCACAGAATAGTGTGGGGGCTAAGGTCCCGCTAAGGTCTCCCTCTGGAAAATGGTCATTAAAAGCATTGAGGTTTAGGTGGCTTTTAAAGCGCCCCAAAGTCTGGATGAATTGGATTTTTACTGCCTTTTAACCGTTTTGTTTCCCTCTGGCAGCACCCATGCTAGCTGCTTGTCCCATCCCGTGCAAACACAGTGGGGAGAGGCTCAGCAAGGTGGGGAAAAAAGGATATCGTGGCTACAGCTGTGGCTGTAGGGCTGGGACTGCAGTGAGGGACAGGTCACCACCAAACTTGAGCGAGCAGGAAAATGTCTAAAAAACAGAGTCACGGTAAAAAATGGCAGCGGTTGGGCACAAGAGGTCACTTCAGTGGCTGCTTTCAACCCACCGTCTCTTCCAATGCACAATAAATCCGGGACGGGCTGCCCCTCTTTCCCTGTCCTGTGGGACTGCTGGAGCAGGAGGACATGGTCTCACCTCTTGCAAACCTTGCTTGCTTCTCACCTTCCTGCCCAAAAACACCCAGTGAACCCAGTGTCAAGGGAAAAGCCTGGCCTGTATTGGCAGGAGAGTGTGGGAACAAAGCGAAGGATGGAGAAGGAAAAGGACGGTTTATCACTGACGGAGTTAAACACTCGAGGCCTTCCCCTCCGCCTCCATCTCCTTACCAGTTTATTCCAGCACAGTAAATCATCCAAACCTTGACGGGAAGAAAGCTGCCAACTTGGACCAAAAAAACTAATTGCCATGATAGGAGTTCAGCTGCTCCAGTTGGGGATTTGGGGTAATGGGAGTCAGGTCTGGGTTTGCATAAATGTTATGCCAAGTTAATGCATGAATGAAGATCTGCACCGTGCACCGTTATTAGATCACCGGCTCTGCTGATGGCCTGCCAACACCGCTGGCAGTCGGACCTCCGAAAGGGGAGCTGGGGGTGGGGACGGGAATGGGGGGGGAACCCTGGCGTGTTTTACAGTAACGATAAAACTCCCTAATGAAGAAAAGAAAACGTATACTCGTTACTTTCATCAATGTGAAAACCATGCACACACGTCTTGACGGCTCTTACGAGGGGAGCAGAGGGAGAGGGAAGCTGCCGCAGGGCTGGCAGAGGAAGGGGGGGGGGGGCTGTTCTCTTTTCCGCTCCTTGGTAGCAAGCAGCTACTGTTAAGAGGCACAAAATATTTGCTGGAGGGAGATAAAAAAAGAGGCAGATACCACCCAAGATAGATCCTGCTGCGGCAGACTGCGGCTGCAGCCCTGGCAAGGCCTCGCGGTGTTTCCCGCTGCGTCAAGAGGGAGCTGGAGGTGGCCTGTGCGTCTCCTGCAATTCTGAGCGATGCTGGGGAGGGGGAGATCGGAGGCCTGAAATGCAGGAAAAGCAGGAGACAGCGGAGGAAGGGGGGGGAGAGGAGAGTCCCTCCAGTCCTGCTCACCCGGACGAGGGCTGGAGCTGGCACACGGTTCCCCAGTGCTTCTTCTGCCCATGGTCTGAGATGGTTCGAAAGGTGAGACGTCTGGTTCTCGTTAGCTGCTCTGTAGGCTAATAAGAACAGACCCATTTCTGTGCATTTTTATTTCCAATGAAAATAGTAGTCTCTGCTTCACTTCGCTACTCTTTGCTCTTCTCTTCTCTTCTCTTCTCTTCTCTTCCTCTTCCTCTTCCTCTTCCTCTTCCTCTTCTCTTCCTCTTCTCTTCCTCTTCCTCTTCCTCTTCCTCTTCCTCTTCCTCTTCCTCTTCTCTTCTCTTCTCTTCTCTTCCTCTTCTCTTCCTCTTCTCTTCCTCTTCTCTTCTCTTCACTGATTTCAGGACAGACTCTTTTGCAACGGCTATAGCCCAAACAGGACAGCTTTGTGTCAGCGTGAGAGAATCAGGACGTATGGCCAGATGCAGAGGGAACATGAGAGGCTGAAGGCCAGGCCCTGCAGAGCAAAGAGCAAACCATCCATCGCTTGGACATTTCCAGCCCAGCTCCTGGCGTCGCGTGACTGCATGAGAATCACAGCTTTTTGTATAGAACAAACACACGAGGAGGTCACATACATGCAAAGGAAAGCTTAAAAACTAGGCCCTGAAACTGTGAGAAAGCAGAGTATTGAGTGTCAGAGCAGAGAATTAAATCTGAGTCTGGAAAAGCCCCAGGGGCCCCCCCTCTCTGCTGCCCTTCGTGCATTGCTCCTCATGGAGCAGTTCTGTACCTGGGAAGTGGCTGTGATCCTGAACAGCCTCATTTTTGCCCTTGCTCTGGCAAATGCGTCGCAGGATTGGGGTTAGCACCGCAGCTCCAGACCGACCTCATGAAAGCCAAGCCTGAAGTCATGAGCAAACATGTGTGAGCGGAGGCAGACACCTATCAACCTCCTGGATGAGCTGAAGGTGTCTCTGCTGGTCTCCAAATGTCCTGACGCTGCTGAGCAGCACCGTCTGCCCAGCCTGTCACGCCGGTCCCTTTGCACTTCTCCACTCGCTCCCCCTTCTTCTGGGTAGCTCGCCTCCCTTTTCACCGTGCTTCCCCACCCATTTTCACCCATTTCTCTGGCTTCTTCTAATCATCTCTTTGCTTCTCCGTGTCACTTTGTCTTGGGGAATGGAAGGAATATATTATCACATCAGACAGGATAACATGAAGTTCCTCACCAGCCTTCTTAGGCCACTCGTTTTATTTGATGCATTTATCACGATCCCCTCTAGCAGGACCTCGTTTTTGGCAGGAAGGGAGCCCGGGACGGACTGCCAGTTCTCTTCTTTGCCAACTCCCCCGTGCCTCTGGTGTTTTACCGTTTGGGCTTGTGTTGCATCCCTCAAGTCTACATTAAAACATCTCATATCCTGAGTGATCACGACCGCTTGGCTGTCGCGGTGAGGTGCCGTGGCTCGCCGTTGCTTTGCGCTCTGCCGGACGCCGGCTCGGCAGTCGCTGAGCTGCTGATTGCCAGCAGCTGCAGGATATGACAGGGAGACAGATTGCCCTGTCTATAGCACAATTCTGAAATACTTCCCAAAGCAAATTTACTGGCCGCTTGTGGAGTCAGGGCTGATGGGTCTGATCCTGCCTGGAAGGCTCTTCTCTATGCTCTGTGTTTTGGTGCTGACTTGTCTGTATTCAGCTGCCGTCTCTTCTTCCCTGGTGGAGAGGTTGCGCCTTTGCTCTCAGTGGCTTTGCTGTGCGTTGCACCCTGTGGTCCTGTTTCATTCATGCCGGTGCTACAAAACACACCGATGTCGGCTCTGGTGGATAGGTGACAAGAAGAGTGCTCAGCTGTGCCACGCCAGCCATTGCAAAGCTCTGCACAAAGTGATGCGGCTGATATTCCCTGCGATGGCAGAGGAAACAGAGGCAACATAAACTGGTTGGCTTGACCCCAAATATGCAGTGCTTTACTGCTCCTACCAGGCACTAAAACCATCTGTGCATGTAAGACCACATCCTTGCTGGTGCGGCCATACCAGAAAAATGCTTCACCGGCACGATCCAACCATCCCTATGCTCTTGTGCATGATACCCCCTGGAGATCCTGCTCATGAGAGGGGTATCCCAGCTCAGCTGCAGTGTCGAGCCCAAGCCAATGCTCTCTTCTGGGTGTTAGTTTGGTTTCCACAGCAGGACCTGAGTCAAAGGAGGGACATAAGAAGAAGGAGGCAGGTGACAAGGCAGGAGATGCATAGGAAAGTTTCCTATGGAAAAGGAAAGTTTCAGCAAAGCTTCAGAACAGGAGGGGAAAAGGGTAAGTAAATAAGTGAAAGGTTTGGAAAAAGCGAAGGCCAAGGTCCCAGACATGGAGAGGAAGAGGAGGAGAGAAAGGCAGCGCTGGAAGCACACTGGGGACACATGGCTGTCCTCCGTGGAAGGGCCAAAGAGTAAACGGCAGCTTGAAGAAGAGCCTCCTCTTCCAACTCAATGGTGGCTCCTTCAGCACGAGCTTTGGAGCAGCTCAGGCTCATGAACGATGGAGCCTCCATGTCCTCCTGGAGGGAAGGTCTCAGCTACTGCCAGGTAAAACATATTGGCTGACTGGGACTTGTTTGTTTGGTTGTTTTTTTTAGCAGCAACGGAAGATTTAGTAAAACACAGACTTTCTGCAAAAAGAATTTGGTGTCACCAGACTGCTCATTTGGTTAAAAAAAAAAAAAAGGAAAAGGCAGAAGAGAAAAAGGAGCCCATCCGAAAATGTGGAACGCTTTTGTTTAGGCCTTTTTTGAGAGCAAAACATTTTGATGTCCTGATGTGAAGCAAGTCCCTGTTTTGAAATTTCCTTCAAGTTATTTTAAGCACACTGAAAAAAGCGTCTTGAGATTGAAAGAAAACATTTCATTTCTGGTAGAATTAATTTTAAAGAGTGGGTTTTTTTTAGAATTGCTGGTGAACTGGAAAATTCATTATTTTTTCGACTTTCCTTGTTGGCCCTGTGGGAAAACACAGTGCAGGGACATGAAACAATTTATCCAGCAACTGTCAGACCGAGGACTTGAACGTGTGTTGTCAAAATGTTAGTTAAATATACCAGCTAAAAACACATATTTTTGATCCACAAAAATACGTACTCAGCTTTGAGGTGGGGCACTGCCCTGCTGCCTGCGCCGGGCTGCCTTTCCATGTCCCGCTCTCCAGCTGTTAAGAGCAAATCAAGCCTCTGAGGTCAATTTGTGTCATTTGAAATGTGGCGGGTTTCAACTCTGTTTTTTCCCCCTCTCCCTCTCTTTATATAATAATAATAATAAAAAAGGGATCCTGAGAATTTTTTAAACCTGTTAATCATTTCCATCCCGTTTGCTAACTTGGAATAATAATAATCCTCGTACCGATGGCCCTGGGGCATTTACGTTGGCCGGTGCAACGGCTGGGATGTTCCAAAATTGAGCTGAGCCCATTCGGCATGTTGGGAATCACTTCCCCAACCTCCTCCAGCGGCGCCGTGGGGATGCTGCAACGAGGCGATTCCCCCTCCGGCGCCCCATGTCTCCCCGTGCGCGCGCACGAGCTTTGCAAACTAAGCAGAGGAAGAGCGCATCCGCTTTTCCTGAAACAGAGCTGCCTGGTAATGCAAAACAGCAAATTAATTACGGGGTGAAGGCAACAAGGTCAATATTGCCTTGTTAACCTTGTCAAGCTCACGAGGGCGAGAGAGCTACCGTGGGCTCCCGGGGCCCGGCGGGGTCAGGTGGGAGCAGCAACCTGCCTTCGTCTTGGGGAACCTGATGCTGACGGTGTTTGCTGCAGCCCCAGTTTGTGCTTTGTGAAGGCAAAGGCTGGGAGGCTGAGAAGGGAAAAAAAACCCTCCCCTCCAAGCTACCCAGGTCTGTGCAACTTTGCACTCTTTGGAGCAACTCTTATGAGATGAAAACAAGGGCAGGAGCAGCCTGGACTGTAATTTTAAGCTTTGGCGCTACTCGGATATATTCACCTGAAGAAAGAAAGGAAAAAAAAAGTCCTGCTTTGGGAGGAAAGAAGCCTCCACAGTTCTCCACTGGGCCACCGTTTTATTGCTGTGTTAATTAATTACAATTGCTTCGTGGCTGGTTTCGGCATGCGTGGTTGATCTCGCCTGGGCCCTTTGCCACCACTGACTTGCTGACTCCCTGCAGGGCAGAGCGGGGTAATACGATTGCACACATCCGTGCAATGGCCATTGCAAGCGAGGCTCCATTTTCTCTCCCAAACGTGGAAGTGAAAGTCTTCAGTGAGGTCCTTGGGGGACGCTCAGGGGGGAAATTCAATTCTGCACCAGCCGCAGCTAAATTATGAATGGTAGCAATCAGCCCAGCAGCCCCTATATTAGCTAGTGTGATATTAAAGTCAGCATATTTCACACGTAATTTTGGAACGTGCTGTAGACTCTTGCTTTTAATTGGAAATGCCGTGTGAATGTTGCGGAGATGTGAAAAGGTGTGTTTTGGCCCCTAAAAAGGTGTGGGAGACAACCTGAGATCTCGTGGGAAGCACATAAGCTGGATTTTTCTGCTAAAGCTACCAGTAATGAAATCGGTAAGAGCAACATCTGAACAGCCTTCATTGGGTTTCTATGGTAAGGTATTTTAAAGCAAGGAGCAGTTCCTTTCACACCTCTTCAAAACACCGTTTCGGGGCTGTTGTACTCTTGGTCCCTCTGCTCATGACCATCAGCTCACGTTTTCAAGGTACCTTCAAAACCGTGAGGGCTAGAAATGTGAAAAGTGGCATACTCGGAGAGCAATGAAATTTTAAAGTGTGTGAAAGTCCTCAAACATGTTCGCTACAGAGTTAAATATTATTATTCCAGTCACCAGGTAGGGAAACAGGTGATACATATATATATATATATATATATATATATATATATATTTTTTTGTCCATAGATCAACAGTAAACTCTGCATGTTAACGAGTTTTATTTTAGGTGGAAGGAAAGATCAGTGTGATCATCATGTGCGTATATGGGTGGGTGTATAAAGGATTAGCGAGAACCAGCCAGCAGGTCCCTCCAGGTGTTAGGGAGGTTATTGGAATATATGGGAAACAAATGCAGCACAAACCCACGCCCCCTTGGAGAGCTCTGCCCCTGTTCTGTTACGCTGGGGCTGGTGTTGCTCTTCCCTGGCCTCCAGCAGACCAACTCCAGCATCTCCCCGTTCACGCATCCCACCGAGCGACGTAGGAGAAGAGGGGAGCTGGGGGACACCTCTGCTTTTCCAGGCGCCCCGGCATCCTAAACAAAAACATGCACCGTGAGCAGGCAGCAGGTTTTTCAAATAATGATTTACGAGAACTGTATGGATTAGCATCATATGAGTTCTCATTGCCGAGCGGGAAGGCAGAGCTCATAACCTTTTATTGCAGCTGCCCCGGTGTATTGTTCCCTCTCGCCGCCGCGCTCTGCTTTCTCGCAGCAAGGCATCGGGAATGAGTTAAACCCGGGCCAGCCCCCCCGGGGGACCTTCCCCTCTCTATCTCTAACCCTGCTATGCCTTTTCTTCTCCCAGGATGGCAGAGGAAGCTCTCCAGGGGTACAAGTACCACCTAGAAAGCCAATCCTGCTCCCAAAATGGTACTCGGGTAACACCTAGAGAGCTGATCCTGCTCTTAAAAAGTGGTGCTTGGGGTTCCCTGGCGTTCTGGATCTGCCAAGCAAGGAAAATAACTCAGGCCTTTTGTCCTAGCTCCGGCAGCATTCAGCACAGGACGGGTGCAGAGCTGAGACTGTGCTCAAGGTGGAAGGGAAGGATGGCTCAGAGGAGAGGACACGTGGCTATACTTGGAGAGACATGTGCATGAGTCCCTCCTCTGTACCGACTTCCTAGACAAACCTGTTAATTGCCATGTGCCTCAGTTTCCCTCGCAGTGGAAAGGGAATCACAGCATGGGACTATCTCCCAGGATGTGGAAGGAGCAAGGCCTTTACAGTATGTGCAGGTGGTGGCAGAGAGACTCCTTGGCCAAGCCTACATTAGCCAACTAACCAGGGCCGGCACGCTGCCCTGTGATGCCTGGTTGTTTAACCTCCAGCCCACCCCTGGTGCAGCACTGCCTGTGCTGTCTAGCACACTGTGGGGAGATTACGGACGAGGTTGGAGGTAGCACAGCTTGGACAGTGCTTGGGAGACAGCAAGGAAAAGCTCTATTTCATGAGAAGGCAACTGGGCTCTTCCTCCGTAGACTTCACAAACAGAGCTGGGTGTATCTCCTCTCCACGGACTGGAGAAGGACCCTGGGGCCATCTGTCCTGCAGATGGTCAAAACGGTGTGAAACGACCTCCTTTTTGGTGCTGAGGGACCTCTGTGGGAGAAACCCAGGCTGCTGCAATTGGAGATCTTACAGATTATGGATTTTTGATGCAAGCCCCCTCTGCCTGAGCCCTGGCTTGCAAGCCAAGATGCTCCTCTGTCTCTGATCCATAGTGTTCCTGGCCAGATATCTCCCTCCAAGTGCCTCTCTCCCTTGTTGTACCAAAAAAACGCCAGCACTGCTTGACGTGGCAGAGGGTTTTCATGGGTAAGTTCAGCTGAGTGCCCCTTCCCATCGATTTCCAGCAGTGACTTCTCCCATTCACATCTCAGCTCCCGCCACTGTTCAAAGGAGAGCAGAATTCCCCTTTCTCCCTTTAGGAGAGCCCTTGGAAGAGATGCACAGCTCTTTTTACAGCCCTGCAGCCTCTGCATCTATTTTAAAGCCTCCTGAGGACAAGGCTGTATAAGGAATAGATGCTTAGCTGTAAGGGGAAACCAGAAGGGAAGGTGCCAAGCAGACTTTGGTCTCAAATTTATATATAAAAATCTTGCAGAAATTGGTTCCAGATAAGGGGTGACCTACAAAGTTTGACAGCTGTGCCTAGAACAGCTGTCACTGCACCAGCTCCGAATACATCCAGATGTGCCACCCTCCCCCACACTGTGGCCAGAGCTGTGAAAATTTCCGCAGTTATTGTGCTCCCAAGTGCCAAAAGAAGCCAAGGACTAGACATGCTGACATGATGGATTGCTTGCTTCTTTGTCCCAGTCTCTGGAGAGCTGATATTTTTGGGCGTTGGGAACGTTTTGACAGCTCTGTTCTCAGTGTCATCTCACTAACGTCAGCTATCTGTTCGTCCCAGATGAAACAGGCCAGCCTTTTAGAAGACTTTCCCCATCTTTGCTACTAATCGTGCTGGCTGACCACTGCCAGGCCACCTTGCTCTCTGCTGCTCTGCCTCCTCTTTGTCTGCCTCCTCTGGGTGGGTTGCAAGCTCTTTGAGTCCCTGACTCTTGCATCTAGCACAGAGGAAAACTTTGATTTGGGTGAGAGCTTCCAGGAGCTACTGTTAGCAATGAATGAACTCATCTGGTGGGCAACTACCACACAGCAGTGGAAATAAGCCTGCGTTTAGGAGATTACAAATATTTTTGTGGTTAAAAATAAAATAAACACACCGTAAAAAACAGCCCATCAAATAGTCATTTCTAAAGATTTCTGCCATCCAAGAAGTACTGCTTATTTCTGCTCTCATGCTGTATTGAGCTGATTCCTCTTTCTTGAGGTTTATTTCACCAAAAATTGTATGAAGTAAATGTATTGGCCTCAGGGCCAACCAACACCAAGTCTCACTAGTGCAAGGCCCTGAACAAGTTAAGAGTTGGAGATGCTCTGTGCCCCAAACCACAAAACAGATGGACAGAGCACGGGGAGAAAGGCAAAACACAGCAGCAGAGAAGACAGAGTGGTGACAACAGGCCCCCTAGTTTCATAGCTATTTTTTCCACCAAGTGGTGTTGGTGTTACCCTCTGCCAATGAGCTGGAGAGAGAGCGTCCAACCGTTTTCTGTCTGCGGTCCCTCAAGTGTCATCCCCTCGCAAGCAAGGGGCTGTGCCATGGTAGTTTGCACAACAGAGAGCAGCCGCATCAGTCCGTGGGACGCGCCTGAGCTGCAGCACTACAGCGGCTGGGGAGTCTGTCTTCAAGAGGCGATCCCACCAGGTGCCTCCTCTTTCCTCCCCAGACCCCGACCAGTGAGCATCCGAGCAGAGGAACAGCAGTTACGAGGATGGCGGGTATCAAAGTGAAGGCTGTAGTTTGCAGCAAAGTTGTGTAGTCAAAATCTTTGGCTTCCGGACTGCGTTTCCCCTGGCGTGCGCTCTCCCAATCATTTCTGTGTTCTGGGTGTTCACGTGGCGAATGAGATGCTCAATACCAGGTCCAGGCTGGCCCTATTCGGTTGGCTGAGTGTAGCTCCAAAGAGCAGACTCCAGGTGTTTTCTCCTTGTGGTTTTGGCACTGACATGGGGATCAGTGGGCAGACCTTCTCCCCGGTGGTCCTGCCCGGTAGCTCCACGTGATCCTAGCCATCTTTTGGAGCCTTTTGGTGCTTGTGTGATGGCACTGCTGCACATGACCCAACATATGGTCTTGGCGATGGAGCTGGCTCTGGGATGTCAGGCTCATATGCAGGTCAAGTATGGAGGGTTTCCAGCCAAGGCTATTGCGTAGGACTGACGGTGGGGATAGGCTGCTGCAAGACCTGCTGCATAGCCTTAATACCTGGATACGGGAGAAACGAATAAAAAGAAGCTTCTGAAAAAAACATTACTGTGTTGCCTGGGGCCCAGGCTAGATCCAGGCTAAATCTCTTCTGGGGTGGACCTCCAGACCTCTCCAGGTTCAGATATTCCTTATTTTTGCATCTCCAAGGCCTGTGCTATGAGTCTTATGGGTCCCAGTCATCCAGTACTTTGGTTTGTGGCTCGCAGGGTAAGGAAGGTTGGTCACCCAGACATAAGGGGACTGTGTTAGGTCCCCATTCTAGTGAGTGGGGTTGTGACATAACTAGGTGGAATATGTTAAGTATTCAGAAATTTCCTTGCAGACGAGACTTCCTAGTAGCCGTACCTGCCAACAAATTCATCCACGGAAAGGGAGTGCAAAACAACCTTGAACAAGTGGATTTTATATGAATATTTGAATGCAAATTAAAATGTACAAAAACTCTCTGACCCACAATAACCTAAGGGCTGAGAGTTACAAAGCTGATGGAGACAGCAGAGAAGAAAGGCCCTTTCAAATTATTATAATCTAACATGAGATATTACCAGTTCTTCAGTTCTTCTTGTAAATCTTTTTGCCCTGGAAATGAGAATGAAAATCCAGCCGGCATTTAAATTCTGTGGTTTGGTGGATGGTGCCAGAGGAATGGAAAAATGGCACACAGAGAAAAATCTTCCTCTGCTGAGAAAAGAGTAATAGATTTCACCAGAATGGAATGGTCAAAAACTCCAGGAGGAGATGTCCTAGGCGAAGCTCCTGAGCGTCCTGATAACCTTATGGGGAGCTGCAAAGTCCCAGTAAAGCACAGTCCCCTTCTAGCATAGAGCAGACCAGAGTGTCAAAAAATAGCTCTATTTGGTGTCACAGCAGGAGTTCTGAAGCTGGCTAGAAATACCTGGTTTCATCCAGAGGCTTCTTCCAGCTCTTCAGGCTTTGGGACAAGCCCCCTCTGAGCTTCTGAACAGATGACCTCCCAATTGACAGCATCTTCTGAGAGGGATAGTCTGCCAGGATTCCTCCAAAAATATTTTTAGACATCACAAGACTGATAACAGTGAGCCAGTCATGTCTCCCCATAAAGTGACACCTTTTGGTAGTGCTATACCTGCCCATGCCAGATGAATTAAGATCTTTTGAAGGACACGCTAAGCAGCGCAGGCTGGGAATGAAAAAGCCAAAGACTAATACACCTGGAATGGCATTATGTGACATGGTGCCTGAAAAATCAGGGGTCCAGGCCTTTTTGAATCTAGAGCTTTCCATTCCTGTTCCTCTAGGACACTTGCAGGGTCTGCCTGGGCTACTTTTCTACTGGATCTAACATGGACCTAATGGCCTAAATCCCATGGCTGTCTTTGGATTTGTAGAAAAGCTCTCAAGTTGTCTTTGTAGTCTTTAAATTCAGCACAAGGAGGGCTTTGAGCAAATCCCAGTGGCTAATATAGAGATTTCTTCTGGGAAGGACCTGTGGCCATCCTCTTTGTCCCACGTCAGCCATGGGGCTTCCTACTAACTGGCAGGCTCCATGGTGACTCCTGAGGATGCTCCTGGAGGTGGATCATGTGAACCTCACCTCAAGCCTGGGCAGGGGCATCACTTATGCTTGCCTTGCTCTTAGGGTCTCCCACGGATATCTGCTTTTGGCCACAATGAAAGAGGGAACACTGGGCTACAGAGACATTAGTTTTGATCAACACATCCACATTTACCTTTGTGGTGCTTCAGTTCCTGTTATCCAAAACAGAGGCTCAGGTCTTGGGGATTTTTTGGAAGGCTTGGCCCTAGCTCATGGAGTGTCTCACTTTCTTCATCTTCAGAAAGCATTGGGACACCTTCTATTAGCACCAGCACAACGATTGTATTTCCACTGTGCCTGGTGTTGTGCTGACCCACGGGACTCCCAGGTCTCCTACGCTGGAAGGAAGGTTTACTCCAGCCTCTTGACGCCCTCCCTTCGTCTTGGTCCTCAGTCCCTCTCAGGACAGCACTAGGATGTCTCCTCTGCTCTGACCATGTGCGATTGGCTTGCTGCTGAGAGGACTGAACGATGATTTAGAGACCTTGTCCTAGGCAGCTTACAGTCTAAACAGATGAAGAGTGGGAGGAAAGGATTGCACGACAGCAGGAGACAGGGAACCGAGCAATGAACTAATTACCTAACGTTCCCAACATCGTGGAGGTCCAGATCCATTGCTCTGAATCACAGAACCATCCTTCGTCTTTTGCCTAGGTCCAGGGACACCCCAAACTAACTGAAGGCATGGCTTTAGGGTGGGTCAGCTACACCACACCAAAGCCATGCTGGTTCAGAATTAAACGACTGCTCTGTTTAGCTGGGACCCTGCGAAATCTTTGGCTACCGCTTGACGTCTCTGCAAAAGCCTCCATGCGGCAGCCAAGCTGAACCATGAGAAAGGACGAACCGTCCTGGTGGTTGCCCAAAGTGGGGGAAACATTTAAGGCATTAAGTGCAGGATTTCTCAGCACAGCTGTACCCTCTGTACGGTCCCGCTCTTGAGAAGGATACCTCCTGGTTTCAAGTTATAACGATAAACTATACAATGTCTACAGAGGTTGAGTGGGTGCAGAGGACACTTTAATACCAAGGACACCCTCTACCCCCAGCTCTCTGCTGCTTTTCCTTCTTCTTCTGTTTATTCCTTCCTGATGAACGTTCATTAGCAGCATTGTTAGCAGCTGTTGGCAAAGGGCTTTGTTTGTCAATTTACAGGAGGAGCTTAAGATGAAAATGAAAGGCAAAGCCTGGCTTTAATTTAAAGCAAGGCCATGAGACATCTGTGACTCTGGGTACAGTAGGTAGTTGCTGGTGTGGAGGACTTAAGTTTCAAAACAACCTCATGGAGCAGCAAGTTTTGGAGGCCTGCTTGCAATTTTATCCTCCCTCCTCTCCCTTAAAAAAAGAAGGAAAAAAAAAAAAGAAAAAGAAAGTGCTCTCAACATAGTTGAGATTTCATATGAAAGGCCAGATTCAGCCCAGACAAGCTGTGGCAACTTGTATCTTTAATTGTGTATGGTAATGTAGTTTTGAATTTTTTTTCTTTCCTTTTCTTTTTTTCCTGAAAGGTCATATTTTGTGAAAAATCACAGCTGGATGCCATGGTAATCTGGCCCATTTTTGAGTCTGGGTGCCATTCCCTGCTGCTCCATAAATACCTGTTTCAAAGTAAATTATGGGGTAAACTTGCTTGAGAGGCAGTTTGAGATAATTCCCACCTTTACGCTTTTTCCCATGACCCAAGCATGACCTTTGGGAAAGAAAAAAAGAGGAAATAAGAAAAAAAGAAAATAATATAAAGAAAATAAATGCCTCCCTTCTAATGAAACGAGTCAAATATTGATTAATCACTGAACCATCTTAATGCCCGATTTTCTTCTCAGTTAAGTTTCCAGTAGGAGACTGGAGCACCCGTATTTCACAGCTAGAACAGACCAAGTACAGTCTCGAATATTATAGTGTCACTGGATTTCCTGCCACTCTCAGGGTTTCCTGATGGTAGCTAGAAGGGAGCAGCAGAAATAATACTGGTATGCGTGGGTACATATACATATACACATATATACACACACACGCACACATGGACATGCACACCTATATATGTATATATATATATATATGTATATATATGTCATAGCTCCCTCCCCTGGGGACCAGTACAGCCCAGTGCCATGCACTGCATCTCACACAGTCATCACTGATGTGAGACTTCTGCTCTATCATCTCTGGCCCCATTTTGGCTACCTGCAGCTCTCCTGGGTATTTCTGTATCACATTCCCTTGTAATAGCGGCTCTTGGGAGTTAGCTCAGCTCTGGTTGTACACAAAGATTAGATAGGCCTTTCGATGGGGCAGAATTTTTCTGTGAAATCCTTGCAAGTGTAATAAATCTCTCCTTAAAAATCTTTGATAGGAACAGTCTTGCAATACTTAAGAGAAACTCCAAAGCTGTAAGCCATGTTTAACAAGCAAGCTATTTTTAGTCCTGCAATAGAACAGCCATAGTCGAGTATTGTCGTCCATGCCGAATTTTGACTTTAAAAAAACAGAACCTCTTTCTATCTGTACTTCTATCTGGAATTTGATTTTTGGCTAGAAAGGAAGGTTTCTTGACAGTATTTTAATGCTTACTTGACCCAAATCCAACTTCACTTCATCTTGGCTTCCTCAGTAAGAGTTTTCCCCTTTCTGCTCTGTTTTATATGGTTTCCATGCCCTGACACGACCCCCATTAATTTCAGCGTAAAAAACATTTGTCTAAAGACAAGAGTTCCTCTGGCTTTTTTCACCTTTTTTTCCTCCAAGCCTCTGTTTCTGGGCTAATAATTTTTTACGAGTTAAGTGATTTCTAGTGACTAATTTGCAAGCTCCATTCATTATTTCCATGTTGGGATTTTATTGGCAGAGAAAATAAACAAATAACATTTGTTGCCATATATTCCACAGCCCCCCATTAAGTCAGTTTTACTCTTTACCTTCCGAGCCTGGCTTCTGTTTGTCTCATGTCCCATGGGCAATGGGGAAGGGATATTGCTGCTGAAGTATTTCTGATGGTGCTGCCTGCTTTGCAGACAAACTGTGTGCATGTGGAATGGAAGGGAAAAGGGTTATTTTGTGTGCAGGTGTCCACATTTGTGGGGGTTACCTACTTCCTAAGTACCGAGCCCTTCCCTGCATTGGAACGATGAGCCTGGGATGTGCCATGCCACCAGGCCTCATCTCCACCCCAACGTAGCTGATAACCAAGCTGGGATGTGTCATGTCACCAGGACTCACCTCCACCCCAGTGTAGGTGATAACCAAGCTGGGATGTGCCATGCCACCAGACCTCATCTCTGACCCAAGGTAGGTGATAACCAAGCTGGGCTAAAGGCACGAATTCCCCTCTCTGTCTCCTGCCCTTTCTCCTCTTTTCCTTCTGAGTATCTTTTCCAGGCACAGAGGACACCCTCCATTTGCACAAGAGTGTAGTCTGGAAGGATGTTCTCCTCCATCCGAAATCAGAGAGGCACCAGGCTGTCCTTGAGGGGAGCTGGGTTCATTTCTTGGCTCTGCTGTCACCTCTCTGATACATGCTGCAAGAAAACTGGTGTTAAGGTTCTACGTACCTAAACAGGAGGCCCAGGTAGGCCATAGTTTAATCCTGCTTAACCCAGGAGAAATATACCCATTACTGTCAAGTTAAGAGTGTGTTCAGTTCCCATCATGCTGCCATCAGAAAGCTTTCAGGCCATGACTTTTCAGTACTGTGGCCTGGGTTAAGAAAAGAGAGGGGGGGAAAAAAAAAGAAAGAAAAATTCACAATTTGCCACTGTAATCACATCTTGAATAAGTTTTTTTGGGAGTGACCGATACGTCCAAGAATCTCCAATCTAACCACAGTCCTTTTCACATTTCATCTGCATATGATTTCTGCCCTTTCTGGAGATTTTGGCATTTACAGTATAACGTCGTGTTTGGACTCTGACTGTGCTAATGCAAACTTTCTTGAGCGACTAAATTAATGGACTGTGCACAATGCTGAATGCCACCACGGGAAATGTGTCATTGCAGACAGAAATGCGTCCCAGGCACTGTGACTCACATCACGGTCCACATATATACGCTGGACGTCTCTCATTGACAGAGCAGTATGAGGCAGGAGGCTTTTGAGGATGCTGAGCCAGGTTCTCACATGCTTCCCATCACTTTGGCAGGAGGAAGAAGCCGGAAAGCTGACTTAACTCCCTATGGGATCCCAACTGGATGGGTCCAGAAGTCCTTGTAATAACCCCTTCCCAGGTCCACATGGCCAATCGATCCCAGATTTTAGGGTTGCTCTTGGGAAGCAAGGAACACAAACAGCAAACACGACCTGGAGCAAAGGGATGACTCCACTTCCCTCTAACTCATGAGCATTTCCAGCCAGGCTCGCAGGGCGAGACCCAGCCATGGTGAGGACAGGACCTGGTGATCTCATGCCTAAAGGACTTGGCGGGTCTGAATTAAAATATTGTCTAGATCTGGGCATCCCAGCAGACTGTGGGTAGCTCCTGCTCATCTCCCCTCCCTGGGAGCTGTGCTGGGCTCCCTTTATATAGTTGGTGGGCAGAAATAGGGTCAGTTGGAGGCCAGATGGCCACCTTTTGGACTGCCAAAATGATTCTGGGAGAATTTCACCACTTGTGCTTTTTGTACCTCAGTTTTTCAGTTGGGAAAATGGCAATAACATTATTTCCTTCTCCTCTGCCTCTTTGTCTTGTTGTTTTCGTTCTGATGCAGCAGCCAGTCAGTGAGTTTTGGTGAGAAGTTCATATTCTCAGAGGCTCAAGACAGCCAGAAAAGAGCACCCCTGACCAGAGTGGGAGCTTTGCATGGAGATCAAGGGCAGAATCTGGCTTTACACAGCAGCTAAACCTCTAGTTTCTTATTATTCTTCTCAAATATTTGATTATCCAATGGAGGCGAAAGCATTTTCTGAGCTTTGTTTTGTACCTGCTCTCATCTTTTATCCCCATCTTTCCTGTTTTTCCTCCCATCCCACATTCCTGCCCACCTTCCCAGCATTTTCCTACCACTCCTTCCAGAAGCTGTAATGCTGCGATTATATGCTCATACAGTGGGATAAATTCACAAGTTCTCCCAGGTCAGGTCTCTGCAGTCAGGACTTCTCCTCTCTGATGTGTGTTTAAAATGAGCCTGCACACCCCTAACAACACAGGAACCTAGCTCAGAAGATCCTGCTTTCAAATTAAGCAAAAGAAGGGAAAACCAGCCTGCCTGGAAGAGTACAGCAGGGGAAGCAGCCATGGCATGCAGCTTGTATGAAAGAATTCATGCAAACGCCCAATTTTGAAGCAATCTGAGAATGTTCAAATGCTTTTAAGAAGTGGTGGAGTTGATTTATAGTGCACAGAGATAGACGAATAATGAATTTTTCTTTTCAGCAGCTGACCTGAAAAGCTGGTAGCAGGAGTGGATTAGGAAATTTGATTTGTAGTGAACCAAAACAAGTAATTTTTTTCCAGCTTTCAGGGGAAATCAATATATATAAATATATATATATATATATATATGGGGATTTAGCACAACTTTTTTTTTTTACCTGAAACAAAAAGTTTCCTTTTCTTTTCAGGTTATGGAACTCTTCTTGAAAACTTTTTAGTTTGCCAAAATAAAATGCAGTCCCTTGTTTTTTTGCCCTGAATTGGTTTAAGAAAGAGCCGTTATGAAAGAGACTGCATGTTGCAGGAAACCTGGGGAGCAGGGGACTGACCTCTGCAGGGCTCCAGCCCTTTGCCACCCCAACGTGGGGTTGGTGGTTCCTCTCATCTGACAGTGGCTATCAAAAACTGCATATCTCATGCAAACCTTTGCTTCTCTGAAGCTGCTGGTCTCTCCCACTGGCTATAGACAAGAGACAAGACAGCTAAGTTAGACTTTTTTTGATGGTTACAAGTAGGTGAAAAGTTACCACTTGGCTAAATTAAGGAGGTTGGACTTCTTTTTAAGTTTCTGGCCCTGGAAGGCACATTTCTCAAGCCTTGAGTCATTGGTCTTTTCTGGACTCTTTCCAATAAATCAACACTTCTGGACAAGGAAGTGTTACAGCTCTAAGATGACATGTGGGGAACAAGACATACTGATTTGCCAAGCTTGCTGGCATATCCTATTATTATGAATATGAGGATAAAAGTGCAGCTGCATTGGGTCAGACCAACCATATACACCCTGGACAGGGAAGAATGCAGTATCAGGGTAAGCGTATAGCAACATTTCTGCAGAACACATGGTAAGCATATAGCAGTATTTCTACAGAATAATCTACTTGATTCCAAGGAATCATCAGGGAATTCCTGTGACAGAGGCTGCATGTTAATAGACTTAGATTACACTTAGACTTAGTAGACAATAGATTGTTTAATAGACCTTGATGGGTTTCTCTTCCATGAGCTTGTCCTGTCATCCCCCTGAAGCCACGTAATCTTCTGGTGATCGCAACTCCACTGTCCACCTTGACTCTGCCATGCAAGGAGGGCCACCTCCTTGGTTTTCTTTGAATCTCAGCCTGCCTCCAACCCCCCATCTATGAACAGTCAACCCTTGCCCATTTCCTCTGTGATATCCATGGTCTTACAGACCTTGAATAGTGTGGGGATGAATTTTTTGCTAATTTTCACAATAAGGGGACTGAGAGCCAGGCAACAGGCTTGAGGCAAACGCATGCCAGTATTTTTTATCTAATGCTTAATTAATATATGCAGCTCACTTCCTGTGCCCTGACCAGGGATTCCTTAGTTCCTTTTTATACAACATACTTCTGTCCTGGAGCCCTTCAAGGCTGTATAAATACTGTCTGGAGATAATATTAATAGATTAAACCAGCCTCTCCCAAGAGAGATGATGAAGTGTTGCCCTAAGAAGCCCAGCTCCCATGGAAAACTCCAGCCTCGCTATCTCTGTAGTGGACATCCCTGAAGTCTGACAAACCATAATTGCTCAATGACATCAGGTTCCAGATGCAGTTCGCTTTTTCTCCCCCTCCTCCTTCCCCACCATCCCTGAGGGTACGTGTTACTTATGGCAACTCTATCCCCGCTTCTGCTGCTGTGATCAGATGGAATTTCATCTGACGACCTCAGTAGCTTTGGGAGTTTGTGTCGGACCAGACTCACCTTTGAACTTGCCATGCAGACTAGGTGTGCAAGAAAGCTACACCATGGGACATCGCCTTACTAGCCTGTAACTTGCTCACTTGGACAAGCCCAGACACCTTGGCCTGAGGCAAACCGTGTCCTAGAAATAGCCCCTAAGAGCTTAGTAATAAATTTGAAATTTATCAGTAAATGCTATTTTAGAGCCCAGTAGCTGAGCTTGATTTTAATATTTTTTAATACCCCTGGCAAGTAGCCATGCTTAAATCAGTCTTGATTTTAAGCTAAATAAAATCACTGCACATATACATCTGGCTGTGTTAAGATTTTACCTTTTCATTATAAAAAATAAAAGCAAAGCCACAAAATTGCTCTTATTAGTGCTTTATGGTTTATATAATATAAAAGTCTTTGCTCATATTTATCCTGGATAGTAAAGGTAATAAGTCTGAACTATGATGGTGAACTTTTTGTGCCTGTATCCTAAAGCATCTTAGAAGACTCAATAATTTGCCTCCTCTTCTGTTGTCACAGGTAGGGGAAACTGAGGCGAGAATAGTTTCTAGGCAAGATCATACATTTGGTGGCAGAGTCCCTGGGAACCTCAGTGGAGCAATGACAGCTTGTCACTTGTCTGAACAGGGACCATGCAGAGGCACTGATGTTCCTGCTATTGATGTTATTTACTGCTACAGCTCTTGGGGCTGAAGTCAGTCAATCCTGGAAAAGGTGATGTGTCAGCTCCACCACCAGCTGATGCTGGTTTAGGAAGTGGTCATCCATCCCTAAACCTAAGGACTGAGCAAGCCAGTGCTGGTTATGGCAGTGTTGCCTCACCCCATGGAGAACACAGGAGAAAGTGTGAGAAGTTTCTCCAGGGACAGTTCTCCATAAATTTTCCTAGTTTATTTCCTGAAATCCCTCTGCAAACCTTGTGTTGCCTGTGAAAGCATGTGGATCACTGAACCACTGCTCTTCATGTAGGCCAAAGAAACCTTGTCATTTCTCCATGCACTTTGTTGTCCTTGCTGAAAACTTCTCTCTCAAATAAAGACTAAATTCCCCCCCAGGACAGCTTTTGCACAGCACCAAGCACAGTGGGGTCTCATCCACACTGGCATGCTTCCTCCTCTACCCTGTGCATCATCTCAGCATCAGCAATAGGTGCACCTGGGGTTTTGTTCATTTAGTTCCTCTGCTCTAGTGTTTGCTAAGCAATCACCCACAACAACTCTGCTTGAACTAGTGAAATTTGGACTGAATGAATTTCCATCTGAAACAGCAGTTTCTTGTCCTTGCAATGCTCTGCTGAGCTGAACCTGCAGTCCCATTTCCATCCATGCTTTTGTGGAGCATGTTACCAGGAATATACTTGGGAGGATTCGTCAGGTGAAGCAGTGGACGGCGCAGATAAGACAAGCTCATTGCTGCTGAATACAGTGCAAAACCCAACTGAATGCGTGGAGGGACTCTCTATTCCTCAAATCCTGGGTCTACCAGCTGGCCAGGAAGGTCATTCATCCTTAATCCGACTTGGGGCTTCCCTTGTAACAAGCAAAGTTGTAGGTAGGTTTAACAAACATCACCAAGTAGGTTGAGACTCCCCCAAGGACCCTCAAGTCATTTTTTCCACAGCTTGCTGGACTCACCCTGACCGTGGTACAAAAATAGAAACTTCCACTATGAACTCAACTTTATCCCACTTGTCCGTGAGCCAGGATTTAGGCTACGCTATAAATTATGATCCCAAGTCAGCTTGTGCCAGCCCTTAATTTGCAGTAACTTTATCCCATAAATGCCCCCATTGTTCAGTGAGGTGACACTTTTGCTTTCATTTCTATATTTATAACTAACTTGGTTAAAATCCCCTTTTACATACGTTTTCTTGGATAACAAAAGTCAGCTTGCTTCCCTCTTCCTCTCCTTCCTTACTCTGCTTCAGCTCTCATCCCTCCCGGATAGGAAAAAAAAGCTAAAGAGGGAAAGAATATCAGCTACAAAAGAAGAGGTGACTCCAGCCTTCTGGGAAGCTGGGCTTTCCTACAAGGTGATGGTTTAATTCCACTACGTATAGATGTCGTCCCCACTGGAGATGTACTCCCTCCCCCTCCACCCAGATAGCTGCTGTTGTCCAATGCTGTTAGCAAGAATAATTACGTCCTAGGAGCAACCAGAGTCTTAGCTCTGCCATTGATTTACTCTCCCATCACCTTGGGTGAATCCCAGTTCACCATTTGACAGGCTCAGAGAAAGCAAGACTTCCCTCAGCGAGATCTTGCCCTCACTGCATAGCTCTGGGATTTGGGCTGGGTTGTTTGGGGAAAAGGTGGCCCACTGTAGCCATAAAGCAAACACTCTCCAGCCTTTGCAACCACTGAAAGCTTTGCTGGCAGCATCTCCCCTTCTTCCTGCTCCAGACCTCAGCAAGGCCTCTTAATCTCATGTCATCTCTCAGCAACAGGCTGGGAATCTGCACCATCCAAGGTGCCTCAGCTGCTGCATTTAGGTAGAAAAGTCTCAAGAGGCTGTGGAGACATGAATATGGGGTGCATGGTGGTGCTGAGGGATGTATTAGGGCTGTGATCACTGGTCTGAGCAAGCCCTGGATGGACAATGCCCAGGGAGCATTACCTTATTCTGCGATTGGTGAAACCTCACCCCACAGTCCCTTGGGGTGAGAAGGGTGAGCATGGGCCTAGGGATGGTCCTACACCCTGTAGGAACTGTCTACCCCAAATCTAGTCCATAAGTCCCTAAGACTTTGATTAAGTCCTTAGTCAAAGAGAAGCAGCCAATTTACTTCACCGCTCCCATTTCCCTTCTCTTTTCACCCTCCTTTCAAGCTGCTGGTGTTTCATGCACCCTGACCTGTCACCCCGCTGTGTCTCGTCTTACCCAGGGCTTCTGGGAGCTTGATCAGTTCTTGATCCCAATTTCAACTGGGAATGAGCAGGAAGAGTTTGAGCTGTTGTCTGCCTCGCTGGGCTAGGTCAAATGCGTTCACTCCCCATGTGCTAGCGGATGTTTGGCCTCATACCTCTTTGCCTTGGCGCCTGCATCTGGTTTAAGTGAACTTGCATGCCATCATCGGACGTTCATGTGGACTTCATATGTCTGGCGACTTCTCCTGCTGTTGGCTGGTGACTCAAGGCTGTGGGGGATTTCTCCTGTCTGCAGGACCCTTTCCAAAATCTTCAGATTTCTGAGTGTATCTGGGCTGTGGTTGCCATTTGCCATTGATTATTTTTCTCCTTTAACATGGGGAAGGCCAACAGGCCCCAATAACCTCTGCCCTATTTGGATGGGTACTAGAAGAACACCCAGATGAAGAAGGCCCAGGAGAGAGGTTGGGTGTTCTACAACAGTGACTCACAATGTGAGAGTCTCGGATCTCTGCTTGAAGGCAGGAGGTTTGAGACCCCAATGGAGGGAAATGCTAAAATTTTGCAAACAATTGCTGCTCTTTCTTGGCTTGCACTGAGTTCTTACTACACCTCCTTGCTATCTGGGAGCAAAAGGTTTATGTCTCTGGTATGTGGACCACTCCAGTCTGACTCTAGCAGGTGACTACGATGGCTCTTTATTGCCCCTGCTGATGCAAGGTCCCAACACCGTGAGCACTCTGGTTTTACTGCTCTATTCTGGGGAAACAGGGCACATGAAGTGCCATTCACCAGAATGTGAAAGGGGTTTGCAGCCCACCTACCCCTCTCTTGAGTTTTAACCATGGGGATGTGCTGAGAGCTTGGATGTCACTTCAAGGGAGGAATTAAAGGTCCAACCTTACTTTGCACCAAGGGAGGTCAGCACCTTGAACGAGGTAGTTGGCATTGATGCAAGAAGAGAGTCAGCCTTATGCTTTATACGCACATATGGAAACACGTCCATGCACACAAGCACACATACCTGCACACAAATACATGCATGTGGACATCAAAGGCTGAGGAGTTAATGTGCAATGTCCTGAACTGGAGAGCGTCTCACCAGAATAACAAATCATGGGAACTGAAGTATTTTTGCCTTCTGACCATTTTTTAATCCAAGATTTTGCTTTTCAAATAAACAGCTACTCTAACCTTTCGCTCCTCCAGAACAGAAAAACAACATGCACACGCAAACGCACATACACACAAACCCTCTCCAAGATGGTCTGCTGCTTGTGTGTGACAATATAAACCAGACGCTGGTGATTAAGCAAGTGCATGGAAAGCCACAAGAGGGAGGAAAGGGCTGCTTGAGAGTGTTCCCAGTGTGAAATGGCCTTCCCTGCTCTCCTGCACAAACCAGTCTCCTTGTGTGCCTGCCCACTGAAGCGCTGGAAAGGACCTCCAGTGCATCTGGCACCATTTGGCCAGAGGCATCTACAATTTCCCAGGCTTGAACCTGGAGGAAACTCATCTCCTGCTCTGTCCCAGGAGCAGCAGAGCTGACACAGCCTAGCACCCTTTGGACGTGTGTTCTGCGTCTTTGAAACGCTTCCCACTGTGTCCACCACAGAAACTGCTGGCTCCTCTCATCTCCAAATGTAGCCTATGACTCCTGCACCAAGCAAGAGGCCAGTGCTGTGGTGAGGTTGATATGATATGATATAGATGGGCTGATCGTGGTCAGCACAGCCCTGCCGGGTGGCCATCTGGATATTCATAACCATCACTCGTCTTTCCTTCACTGAGACTCTCTCTCCTCTACCCAAGCACTGATTTTCATGAGATTTTTTTTTTTAGAACATAGCTATCTTTGAGACTTCCACCCTTCTAGCAAATTTGGTTGAATTTGGGTAGCAAGTTTGAAGGTTCTGGGACAGGAGGGAACAAGCTGTAAGTGCTGCTGACTGTCATCTTCCTTTAGCAAAAGGGACTAAAACTCATCATGCCCCTTCCCACTTGCAGAACCATAAGGCACTAACGATGCCTGTCTGCATTTGCACGGAGTGTTTTTTTTTCCTGGTGCTGACTGCTGTTGATGTGAGCACTATCTAGGCTTTTTTCCCCCAGTTCCCTGAATCCTGCCCACCCTTCATCCTCTTTCGTCTTGCCTTTCTCCCACCACTCTTTCCTCCCATCCCTGGACCTTCCATGACCACAGCTCCTATTTTCCATCTCCTTTTCCCACTCCCTTGTCACTCTTATTTTAAGCTTTCTGGTGCAGGAACCCATCTTTTTTTCATTGTGTTTGTACAGCACTTCACTCAGTCAGATCCCGGTCATTTCTAGAGAACTTTGAAATTACTTCAGTCTGTGTAATAAATAATAATTCTCCCCGACCGTAATAACTTTATTCTGCTGATTCTTAATTAAGGTTTTTCTCCTTTTCCTAAGAGAAATGGAAATAATGTAGTTTTCTGTCTTTTCTTTCTTGAGTGAAGGCAACTATTTTTTAAGGTTTTAAGAAAAATAAAAAGAAGGCTATGAGATCTGTCAAAATACATGCTTCACAACAACCTAGTATTGCCTGTGATTGCAATTTGACAGAATAGACCCGAGTTTGCAAACATTTCCATCCCCTCCTCATCCTCTGACAACCTGGGATGGTAGGTTGCACTGAGAGCTTGGATGCTGCTGCCACTGTGCGGTGATGGGACAGAAGAAACACCAGCATGAGGACTCAGAGGGCGCGAGGGGACATGTGGCCTCGTGGGAGAGCAGGTTTCCAGCTCCAAGGATGGATCTGCCTCTCCATCAGCTAAACGCCCTGAGTAAACCACTGCACAACTCTGTGCCTTGGTCTACCCATTCCCAACAGTGAGTAATGATTTTTACCTTTGGGTCTATTGAGGAAAAGCATTATACAAAAAATAAAGGTATTTGCCTTCTCTTCCACTGCTTTCTTATTGATGACAATATGGCAAATAGTCACATAAACTAAGTTCAACTTTTTCAGCAAGGATTTATCTTTTCTTTGGAGGGAGGAAAGAGCATTTCCCCTTTTCTCTGAAGAATTAACCTAATAAAGAAAAATATCTTATTACTGAAATCTTGATTTTTTCAGGAATTTTAAATTTAAAATATTTCCATATTTTCCTGCATCTTTTACAGTGAGACCTTGGATCTGAAATTTAAAACAAAATCAAAATCAGTAATCTGAAATTAAAAAATTCAGAAAAGGCTTTGGGTAAAAATTCACTCAACAAACATCGAGAAATAGGTTCAGTTCAAAGTCAATAAAGTGGGAACCACTTAAAAATTTGGGAAATGTTGATGGAAGCATTTTTTTAGTGCTACAACTGCTCACGATGCTAACTCTGCAGTTGCAAAGTGCTGTGGTTCCAGAGAGGATGTTCTGGGCTCCATTTCATACTGCCAGGCCCCAAAGGGAAGGACATACGTCCTTCCTGCGAAGTGACTCACCTCACTAAACAAACCAGGGAGTTTAAGAGCCTCACAGAGGAAGCTATTTCTGAATTAATTCTGTGTGATAATGAGATGACCCTGACTGATTGCTAAATCCTTTCAAAAAGCTTTGCACTAATTCCCTCTTCCAGGTGCACCGGCAACTAAGAAAAAATGAGATGCTTTTTGGGTGGATGAAGAGGGAAAACAGGGGAATAAACTACCAATCAACTATATTTTGTCAAAGACGTTGAAAACTCTACAGCATTAGATAGCAGGATGCCCCTGTAGCCAGTTGTTTTTGTTCAAGAGCTGTTTCTTGCACTGGGTGAAATTTTATTTTAGTTAAACAGAAAAGAAGCAATTTCCCAGAAGCTTCAACAGGCCTCAAGCCTTTTTGAGTTCCTGAGAACCCTTTGATAATGCCACTGTCATTTATTTTTAACCAAACGAGTAAGGACATCTCATTCAAAATTGCCTTTCCAAGTGTGTCTTACGAAATGACTCCCGCTGAATGATGTCCACCTCTCAGGGATGAGGCTTGACTCTTCGTGGATCCCTGCCTTTCAGGGCAGAAGTGATATAGGCTGAGTCCTTCTTCTCTGCTGAAAAGTTGCTGGAAAGGCAGACAGTTCCTGCTTCGTATCAGCCTGTGCTGGGATTGAATGGACAGATCTTGCATGGCCTGCCCTGGAAGGCTGAGGGTCTGCACCCAACGCCAGCTTTGCTCAGGGCTTCTTCCACCTTGGGTAAGTCCCTCAGTGCCTCTTTGCCTCTGTTCCCCTTCCACAGAGTTGCACTAATATCTCTTATAAAGGTCCCTGAGAATGTCAGACCATATGGCGTCCCTCCCCGCTCTCCCTGCCCCGTATCCTGCCTGTACAAGTGATGAGCGATGGGCTTGTCCACCATGTCTGTCCATGCACAGCTGAATGGGGCTCCTAGCGCCGCTTCCAGTGCCTTAGGGTATCGCACCAGCTGCTGTCCCAGAGGAGTGAAGGGCCTGTGCTCTACCTGCCAGCTCCGTCTGAGTGTCCCAGGCCCCTCATACCATCCCCAAAGGCATCAAACACCCACATTTAGATGACTGAATCCCACCCAGAGGCATTCAAAATCAGCTGTGTGCATGCGTGCTCGTGTCTAAACTGCTGAGGTCAGTGGAAAAGAGGTGAGTACAGGCAGTGGAGCCTGGAGAGCAATTCAGCTCACCAGACAGAGCTGGAGTCCGCTGACAGTGCTGCCTAGAACTTAATTTGCAAGTTGGCATCTCTCGCCATTTGTCTTTCCTTCCTGCAATTAACGTCTGTGCATCTTCCGTCTGTATGGAAGTTGCCCAACACAGTGGGCCTCCTGATCTCATCTTGACTCAGAGTTGAAGTAGTTGTTTAACCTTTCAGATGGAGCTGAGGTTCTCATTCCAGATTCAAACAGGGGATATCAGTGACTGGAGTATTAACGGCATGGTGCGGAGGGTACGTCCCTCTGCCCTCCCACACCCCAGTGCTATATGCTGTCCCAGTGCTTGTGGTCAAATGGTTTCCCACTGGGACTGGCTCAGTGCAGTTGTCCTGGGGTAAGGGGAGATGCTTTTGGTTTAATTTGAAAGATGCAAGTTGTCTATAAGGAATCTGGGTGCTCTGCCTTTGGTCAGTCTTGCAAGGCTGAACTGTGAAGCTGGAAGGCAAAACCTTCACAGAATACGGAGCTTTTCAAATCCTAAAGCAAGGAGAGAGGCACAGTGAGTGCAGGCTGTTTCCTTCATGCAGAGAACAATTTCCTCGCTGGGGTATCGCAGCCCTTGCAGAAGACAGGCTCGTCCATATTTTCAAGGAGGCATGTTTGAATGAAGCAGGCCCATATGAATACAGCATGTGCTTGCCACAGTTATGGTAAGGCGCAGCAGTTTACCTTGCTTTAATTTCTCTTCCCCCCCCCCAAAAAAAAAAAAAAAAGGAAAAACCTTATGAATTTGGCAGAGGTGCTCATATTTACTCAGAGCCTCGTGATGTCAATCCACAGAGGTGCTTATTCCCCACCTTTTCGTCTTTCACGACCCTCCTCCTCTCTCTGGAAACTGGAAGAGTGTCATTAAGGGTCTTGGCGTGTGTAACATGCCTTTACAAGGCTGGGAGGTTGATTTATGGAGTGTGCCAGCCTGTGACCCTGAGCGGAATGGCTATTAACTCCAAGCACTGAGACACACTGAGGCTCCAAGGGGGTTTAGCCATCTGAACCTTATCCTGAGAGCCAGGGAAGGAGGATGAGGAAATTCAAACCAAGAATTTAAGATCAAAAAATAAGAGACTGCAAGTGTTCACAGGCCAGTAGATAGACAGATGTGTCAGCTAGACGGATGGACAAAAGCTAGAGGGATGATATGTATGGAGACGAAGACATGAAAAATGAAGACAAGGGTAAGATGCTCAGAAGGATGGGGTCCAGTCCTGTCCCCACTCCCTGGTCCTCCCACCACTTCTTGCATCAGGTGAGAAAGGATAATGATGTTCAGCCACTCACAGCCAAGGCAGGACTTCAATGGGAAGACTAACACATAAAGGAAGATCTCCAGTCAATCCTTCCTGCCCACAGTCAATAATGATGCTATCACAGCATCATACAAAGTGCTGGAAAAGGTTCATTAGCTACAGCAGAGCGTGTGGACTGGACTCTTATCCCGTTGGACCCAAGGGGCACTTCAGGCCCCTCTGTACAGAGACAGGGTCGCTCTTGCCTGCCCAAGCCCAATGCTAGGGTGATCTCTGTAATGCTTTGACATGGGTTCAACTCCCCCTTGCTGTGGTTCACTCTCCATTCAGTAGCTGCCTGAGATGATGCAGGGCTGAGACATACTTGGCAGTGGACAACCCTACTAAAGACAAGTACTGTCAATGCTGGACCTACCGTGGCTCCCACAGAGCTTCAGCACCTCAAAGCTCCCAGCTCCAGGAGGGCTCTGAGCTGAGGCTCGCTGCCATCCAAGTGCAGCAGCACTGCTGTGCCTCTTGCTGGCCCTAGCAAGAGCGGCTGGTGCCTCTCAGCGGATGGGCTACATCCAGCTGGGCTGTGGCCAGGATTTGGTGCTGCTGGGGCTAAGGTCTGGATTACCTGCATGCTCACCATGGGGAGGAGAGAAGCTGAAGCCTTCTGTTAGCAACACATGGAGCATAAACCCACAGGCTCCAGAGCCAAAATAGAGATGCCTGTATTATTCTCCTGATGAGTCTCTCCTGGATTTTGGTTAAATAGAAAGCCGCAAAATTATCTTGTGGGAAGCTGGCCTTCTCCCCCTGTCCAGCATTCCCTCACAGGCTGTTTTCTGCAAGGAATTTACTGCTGTAATGAGGAAAAGTCACCAAAATCCTAAGGGGAAGGGGACAGGATTGGCTGGAGATCACATGGGGATGAATTTTTGTCTATCGCTGCTCGATGGCACTTCACTGTCTTCTCCCTATCGCATCCTTCCTTATTTCAGGTCTAGTCTAGTCTGGCCTCTCTCATCCCTCTAACATCTTCTCTTTTGCACTTGAGCTGGCTTCTCTTCCCTTCTTTTCAAAATTGCATGACCTCAGCTACACGCAAGGTAGTTGCCACAAGGGCGGTTGTTTTCCACCAGCACAAACCTGACACACGCAGGGACGTGGTCACCGCAAACCCATGGAGGCAGGGGATCCGTGGGGCAGAGCAGGTGGCTGCTGTCAGGGCTGCTCCTGATTGCAAAAGGCAGCAACTATCCGGGGCAGCAAGCGAGTCCCCGTGCCGAGGAGACTGTCCATGGGCTCTCGTAGGGAGGGATTCAAAAAAACAAACATCAACAGTAAACTGAATGAGGCAAAGCCCAGAGGTACCACTTGAGAGGCAGAGTAGCTGATGGAGTTCAGCAGAATATTCTCGGGTAACAGCAAGGTTAGTTGCTCCCTGGGGGAAGGTGGGTTTGCTTACTTACTATTAGTTTCATACTAGAAAAACATTTACTGGAATTTTTAGTGAATTATGCTCAGATGTGCCTGTGGCCAGTCCCACGTCTCACCGAGTCGGTGTTACCACAGCATAAAGGAAAACAAGGTTTCCAGGGCTTCCTTTGGTCAATAAAAAAAGCCATAAATGAAATATATGAAGCAAAACTGATAAGTGTGGAGGACCGACAGCTTTGTTCAGTGACCCGACTTTCAATTTTCCTCCTCCTTCTTTTACTTTTCCTTTAAAGGCAAGGGAAAGTTTAGCACGCCTCTTCATGGCTGATAAACTCTGCGGTGTTGCATATAAGCGCTGAAGATTTAGATGTTCCCCATTCAAAGCTGATGTCCCTGCGGCTGTTCTAAATCAGGACGAACAGCTCTGAAGCCAGAGGAATTTCACAGGTGTGAGCAAGCAGGTCATCAAATTTCCATCCAGGCTGGTGGGTGGTTAGTGATTGCTTTAAGTAACTGGATAGATGGATTTATATTCTGCCTACCACAGTGGGGCCCCAACCCAGATGAAGTTTCTTGAAGCTAGTGTGAAACAGATAAATAAAAAAGAAACATACCATGGTAGATCAGTCTGGTCATAAGTACCCACCGCAAATTCAGTGTAGAAATAAAGCACTTTTCATTTTTCCTATGGTGAGAGCAATTAACTATTAGAACATAACACTCTAGGAACCATGGCTGGTTCTCTGCATCCTGTGCTCGGTCCAGCTGGAAGCCCTCCTGGCAGATATGCTTTGGCAGAGTGCAAGTTCTCTGAGGGGCTATCGGCTGCCTTAGAAAGGTTAATCCAGTGGTCTCTGCTGGTTGTAAAGTTTGTGATGGAAGATGACTCCAGGTGCACACCACAGAGAGAAATACTGCAAGGTCCTGCTTACCCAGTGGACTGAGCTTAACTCCTAAAGTGCCCCAAACTTCAAGATCCAATGTTTGGGCTTTTTTTCTTTTCTCTTTTCTCTTTTCTCTTTTCTCTTTTCTTTTCTTTTCTTTTCTTTTCTTTTCTTTTCTTTTCTTTTCTTTTCTTTTCTTGTTTATGAAGCTGATGTCAGTACTGAGTATTTAGGTCAAATAAATCCTAAGTATTCAGGATCTGGCTCAAATATAGAGCCATTTTTTGGGTGGCCTGCAGATGACTGCCAGCCAGTATGCATCATACCAGTGACACCTCCCCGTCTGGACGCAGAACCCGACATGTCTAAGGAGCTGGGCATGACCTAACCTTGGTTTGGCACAGTTTTAAGATCTGATTCCAGGCCTTAGAATGACCAAGATAACCTCCTTTAGGTATGCAAAGTCCCCAGATACTTTAGTGTGTTGGTATTCAGACTTCTGAGTCAGGTTATACCTCTCCATGTTCATGTCTCAAAACATGCAGGAATTTCCTGCTAGATCCCTACA
The DNA here is from genome assembly GCF_036417845.1 of Apteryx mantelli. NCBI lineage: Eukaryota > Metazoa > Chordata > Aves > Apterygiformes > Apterygidae > Apteryx > Apteryx mantelli. Next base: position 86,895,289 of record NC_089982.1, on the reverse strand, counting down.
ATATGGAGAAGGAGTGGTCTGTCTTCATCAGCTCCAGAGAGAAACAAATGCAAAATACAAGACTCCAGACAGCTTTTTGTTCTCTGCTACTGACTTCCTGAGTGGTTTTGGTTAAAGCTCTTCACTTTTCTGCACACTCACAAAAAGTGAATCACAACAGGCTTCGGGGAAGAGGAATGAAGTGGGGTTCAGGAAACTCATATTCCTTTTTTTTCCTGCCATGAGGTTCCCCTGCAAGAAGTCACCTGCTTCTCTGTTATCTGTTCTCTGCATTGCGAAGGCTGGAGATTGCATTTCCCTGTCTTGGTGGATGTGGCATGTGAAAGTAACTTCCTCTGGGCATGCAAAGGGTGCAGATATTAAGATACTAAATAAGAGAACTAGGTGGTCTCTGAGGCTCAGCCTGCCAGGTAAAGCTCTGAAATTCATATATGAGAAGACCGAGGCTGCACTCTCCACATCTACATGAAACTTGTACCATGGAGATGGCCTCGACTTTGCCTGCCTCACCTGGTCCCCACTCCCTCTCTCTCATTACCTCAGCAGAGTCTCCCTTTTCTTCCTACATCAGTCCAAAGGATGATATTAAAAGCTGTTCACAAATCATTTGAAACAGCCCTTTCCCCTGTGGAACAGAAGAAAAAAGGCAATCCATCTGTATCTTTTCTTTCAACATCACTAGCATCACTGCAGGATTTCCTGGAGAGAAGGGAGAAAAACACACCCTTCCATTGGCTTATGAAGTAGTTGTGTCAAATCTTTGGCTTGGGAAGTCCTGCTTCAGGCATCCAGATACTGTTCCTCTGCTCTGATTCGGCGATGCGGGCCCATGCGAACTTGTTTCCAGTTTCTGTAGGAAAGAAAGCAACCCACAACTGATCCAGGGAGCCACACGCCTCTTGCCTTGCAATTATGAGCTTCTCAGTATAGCTCTGAGGCCTTTAACCCCCAACTTGATTCTAGGTGACAAGTTATTTTTATGGCCCCTGAACATCTAATAATTGCATGTACAATCTCTCCTTTTTCCAAGCTTACTTGTAAACTCATTAGAACTTCTCCTTCCAGGTCTGTTTCCAATTAAAAAACATTCTTTCTTTTCTTCTTTCCCTTTTCTTTCTTTTTCTTTTTTTTGTTCCTTTTTCTCTTATTTCTTTTTTTCTCTTTCTTTCTCCTTCTCTTTCTCTATTTTTTCTCCTTCTCTTTCTCTATTTTTTCTTTCTCTTTCTCTTTCTCTTTCTCGTCTCTCTCTCTCTCTTTCTTTGAACACATCCATATTGGCTTTATTTCAGATCTTATTCTACTGTCTATCCCATACCGATCTTTGGAACATTTCATGGCATCTTTGGGGGTGGACATCCCTTTTTCGGCTTTCCATAGTTAAAGAAAATAAAAGAAATGTCAAAGCCCCAGTGTAACACGTCACCCACCTCTGTGGAGAATTTCTGTTTGCATTCCCTGCAGCAAATTGGGCTTTCCAGTAAGAGGAAGGTCTGGGAGGAAAGGGGGTAGGAGGAAAGGTGTGTGTAAAATGGGAGAGGCAAAGCTGTGTCTGGAAAAAAAAAAAAAATTCCTTGTAAGTGTGGAGATGCATGGCCCATTTCCCCAGGAAAGATGCTGAGATGGCTGGATACTGCCAAGGAGCTTCAGAAGCTGGAGGGAGATTTAGGTCTTTCACTGCTGCTATTTTCCACTGCATTTGGGTGTGGATTTGGCAGCTCCAGGGAAGCTGGAGTCCTCCCCCTTGGCGAGCGAACAGGAGGAGCCCGTTCAGGTCTTCCTGAGCAGTCCCTTCCCATACAACTTTGGAGAGATGACTTCAGGTTTCATGCACCATGGCCAGCCAAACACTAGTCTTTCTGTTGAGGTTAAAAATGAAGAGGATGGCAAGCACAGACAAGGAGACATGGGGTGAGGATGCAGCGTGGAGAGCGGGGGCAGATTTCACAGCCCAGGTCTGTGACTGCTTGGCTGTTCCCTCGTCCTTCCACAACACGGAGACCACGAGGTTCGTCCCTGTGTGGGGGCTGACTGGCCAACGTGTGTAGAGTAACACTGAAAAAAAATGCTTAGTCCTCTGGTTCTGCACTGGTTTCCTTCCTGCTGTCATTTCCTTAGACAAAGACATCCCTCTTACATGCATCCATGTTCTCAGCCTGGCACCAGCTCTGGACATTTTGCAGCCCTTCCAGGTCCTTCCTGGGCCAAGCTTTATCACAATGCAGCTGTCAAACTGACTTTTCCTTCCCTTCTAGATGGAGACAGCTGTCACCTTAGCCCATAGTAAAATCCATACATTCACTCCCCTATTCAACTGACTAGTCAGCAAATGCAAAATTAGACAGGTTTACTCAAAATTTAAATTCAAGGGTACATCATCCCTTCAGCCACCTATCTCTGTGCAACAACCTGGGATTCTCTCATGTGGCTTAACTGTGCAAGACAAGATATTCTGGGAGCAGCAGAACCGCAGGTTTCCTGCGCATTTGATTGGACTCTTTGGTGTCCAAAAAGGCTGGTGCTCATCACTGCAGCCTTTTCTTCAGAGGGGATACAGATACAGCCATTCTCCTTTACCTGGTTACTTATTTCCACAAAACTTGAGGCTGCTACCCCTCAGTCACAACTGGCCAGTGGGTTTGGAAGTAGCGATCGGGGTGAAGGGGGCATACAGACAGAGAGAAATACATGCAGGCTGATATTCATCTCCTTAGGAAACCAGGTATTTATACACACACACACATATATACATATATATATATATAACTATTAAATGATTTATTAAATATTTGAGTTATTCAAGATTTCTTCCTCTTGTGATTCCAGAACACTGCGCTCTGCCTCAGAATTCTTTGCTCATTTCCAATGAAATTAATGGCAATTATTGCATTCCTGGCTTTTTAAATCACCGTACCATCTATGGCCATAGCTAATACATGCAACTTGTTCTCAGCCAGAACATTTTCACATTGCAAAAATAAAACGCGAATTATAATTTTGTCAAGAACTTTGTGAGTGCTCCATTCCCCAGAGTTATCCAGACTTGCAGGTTTTTACATTTGGTTTTGCAATCAGGGAGAAACTTAATTAAAAAAAAAAAAAAGGAAAAGATGAAACAAACAAAAAAATCATGTGGGAACTTTCAAATCCTCCCTTGCCAGATCAGTTTTGTGAGTGCAAGATGAATTAGCCCTGGTCAGAGCAGTGCCCCTCCACATCTGTAACACATCCATAACAACAGCTGCTATATTACAGCACACCTTTGATCCCCGTCGCCTCACAGGCCCCTCTCTCTGCTATTTCACGAGGGCTTGTTTGGGCCAGCACGGATATGCATCCACCTCTGGCCAGGAGAGCAGTCGACATTTCACAAAGCTTTGCAATCCTTCCCCAGGAGGAGGACGCGCTGGAGGGAATGACCCACTCCCACCTGCTGGACAGACGCCAACCACAGAGCGTTTGGCTGCAGGAAGGGCCGTGCCCTGAGTGTACGGACAGGAGAAGAGCAGGAGTGCTCATTGGCTTGCGGGCTGAATGTCGGGATAGCAGCGTCTCATTTCTACTTGGATAGGAAGGGTTGCGATGAGCAGCAGTGGTTGGGGCATGGGCTAGTAGCTGGGAGATGCTGCTCCTGGCCCTTGCAACTCGGTGGCCTCTCCTGGGCACAGCTATCTGATGACTTTTTGCAAGTCCCAGGGAAGCAAAGAGTTCAGATCTCTCCTTCTCTTGTCTCTCCAGCCTGCAAAGAACCCGGGGCTGGGAATGCTGCTTGTCCCTCGTGCAGGAGCTTGCTCTGGACAGAGGTCTCAGGGCACCCCCAGGGATGACCTTAAGCAGATGGACAGTCCCTAGCTGTGTCTCAGGCTCTGAACGCTTTGCTAGCTAATGAAGCAGCTCTGCAATGTGCCCCATCTTCAGAGCTTTCCCCCCATTTTACCCAGGGGGAAGGGGTCCGGCTCCAGTATGAAGCAGGACTCAGGCATAGCAAGGCAGGGTTCTGGCTTTGGCATCCAGACATCAGGACATTTCCCAAGCAGAGAGGGATGTTTCATGATAGAGAGGTTTGCAACCTTTGTTGCCCCTGGTTGCCTTTTGACACGACGTGAGACAGGCCTCTGCTCCCTTCCCACGGCCCAGTTGCTCCATCTCGCTTCCTGGAAAGGTCCCACCAATGCCCATGACCACAATTACCTGAACGGTTTCAAAGCACAGGTTTGGTCGCCCACGCTGAGGGGTTGATATGTGTTGCAGTCACCTTCCCCTCCCCTCACAGGGAAGATTTCCTTGGGTTTCCGTCTCTTGAAGTTGCCATGAATGGGCAGATATTTCAGTGGTGGGTGCAAGTCAAGGAATTGGGTTTTCTTGACTCTGAAGAACAAGTAAGGGCGGGCCCTGTCCTCCCGTCCAGAGTAGAAATGTGGCAGCAAAGATGCCCTTTCTGGAGAGAGAGAGAAAAAAAAAAAAAAAAAAAAGAGGAAAAAAAGAGGTAAAGGAAAGAACAGAGAGGATTCCTGGTTGCACCAGAGGGAGCCCTTCCATTGCAAATGAGGCAAAAATCAGACGCGCTGGAGCTGAAGTGCTAAACCTCACTCCCCCGGCTCCGCAGCTCTGGGTTCTCCTTCCAGCTTTTTCTCCCCAGCATTAACTAGGACATGCCAAGCTCTGCCAATGTCACTATTAACATGCACCTTGACAGCAGCAGGGACAGAATGGCCTTGCACCGAGCTCTTGAAGACGAGCCACCTTCTGACACAACGTGATCCCCACCCCTGACGGATACTCCCGTGGCCGAAACCCTCGACCTCAGCTTTTCTGAGTGCCTCCTCCCTGTTCCCCCCGCAAGGCACTTTCCACCCCAGTGGGACACCCTCTCAGGCTGGAGAGACCACTGGCAAAAGGCTTGTAAGTTGATAGGAGGCAAGACTCCCCTCCTCTCCCCCAAACATCCTGGAAAAAATCCTACTTGGGACAACGAATGGAGCCGAGAGGACCCAGCCACACAATCTATCAGCTGCAGCTGAGATGTGAACGTGTGGCCTTTATACCACCGTGCAAGACCCCTTGCCAGGGCAGAGCACAGAAGACGTTTGCTAGACAGGCTGAGCGTGACCTGTTGAATGCAGAGCACTTTGTTCCCTCCGGGTTTCTCCCAGGGGGGTTCCCTTTCTGGGCCCCATTGCACAGATGTCCACGTACTTTTATTATTTATTTATTTATTTATTTTTGCAGATGCTGTTTTTTTACTTACAAGGAGCTGAAGTGAAGACAGTTCTAAAAAAGAAAGGTGAGAAGAGGTATACGCTTTATTTTGGGGCCCAGCTGAAGAGTTGTGGGATCTATTTTTCAGAATACTCAAGCATTAGAGACCATTTCATGCATTTGTCTAACTCTCGCTCAAAGAGCAGGCTCAGGAGCACCAGGGAGGATGACGAGATTCCTGACCAGTCCCCTTTGTCCGTGCGGTGGTGTCTCAGCCACCCCAGGACAGTCTTCCCTGGTGTGGATCCAAGACATGCTGAGCCATTCAAGGGGGTACTAGAAGTGTATTAAGGCAGCAGGTATGTTAAAGCACATGTGGACTCACCTCTCCCATCAGACAGATCCATTTTTCCTGGGTGATATTCCCTGTGAGACTATCTCAGGATCTGCTCTCCAGCACTTGTCTCATCTTTGTGCTTGAAAGCAACAAATGACCCTGTTTTGATGTCCTGCCCCTCCTCTTCCCTATACCCGTGTCCTTTCCTGCTCAGTCCCAGTGTCCCTGGCTTGTCATTTGCTATCCTACCTGTTCCCAGATCTCTGGTTACACAGTTCACAGCAGGTGATAGGGAAAATGAGTGAAAGAGATTATTTCATGTGCAGCCATCTCACCTGGTCTTACACCCTCTCCTGATGGAGCCCCCAGTCTTTTCCAAGGCTTCAGTCCCAGGGCTTCATGGTCCCTCCTGTTCCCAAAGTCCTGCATAACTCTCTCCCTCTGCAGATTAAGATATTGCTTTTTTTCCTACCCAAACAACTCCATATGAACTATTCCTTTTCTTTCAAATCCTAGTTTTTCTCTTCCAAGCCTTAGTCCTCACCTACTTCTTCACTCTCTGTCCCTCTCTGTCTTTAGATCTAGCTGCTCTCCCTTGATCCCTTCATCCTCAACAGCAGCAAGAATGCTGGGAGCACATGCCAATTTCTTATCTCCAGAGCCACAAAAGCTGGGGATGCCCTGAATAAGCTCCTGTGGCCCTGCTTTGGAGTGCTCTACTTGCAGTATATCTGCCCAAAGCATGTATGAATGGAGATTTATAGCTTGGCCATCCCGGATTAGTTGTCAGATAGAAGAGCAAAAAAATACCTTCTTAGGATGAATAGGGTTGAACCTGTCTTCAAGTCCTTTCTCTCAAGCATCTGGGTGCTGGAATTTCTCAGGGAACCATTTGCAAGATCTTTCTTTCCCTTGTGTGCAAGACAGCTTATTTTTAGTGAATTCAGTTTTCAGAAATAGCAGCACAACTTTTGCTGAAACTTGACCAGAAAAATGCAGCTTTGGCTAGACACTTGACATGAAAAATTTCATACCAGATAGTTGGAAAATGGCAAGGTCATAAACAATTGAAACAGGGCCTTAAGAAGGGAAGTGCCAACTCACCTAATTTAGATGGTGGTTTAACTTCACAGCTTAATATAACTCACCTAATCTATTGTTTCATGCTCTCTCCATTTGTCTACTTGCTCTTTGATGGTTTCATCTTTCCTGCAACAGTCATTGAATGTTGTTACTAACTTGCATCCTACAGCTCAAGCTGTAGCTCTGCAGCTCAAGCGTTGTTTCATGGTGGATCAGACACTGTGCCAAGGTACCACGATACAAATATCTCCTCGATGAACCCGGCATGGGAGAGTCCCTCTCACCCTGCTGCAGGCTCTCCATCCTTGCTCTCTCCCACCCTCAGCTGAAGGAGTTTGTATGGCCACAGTCTAAAATCAGTCTAGGAAACGATGCAGTTTAAAAACAATCCTGCTAAAGAAAAGCAGATTTTTTTTTTTTTTTGGAAATAAATTATTCAGTGAGCCAGTTTCAGATGAGGATGGTAAATATGCACAGAAGGCTAGAGGCACTGCCTAAAAGTCCAGTTTAATGTGGCCATGCCTGCCCACCTCCCCACACAGGCTGAGGGAAGGGAAACTCCAAGGCTTGCTCTTAGACTCTTTACAAAGAAGCTATCCTTCATGTGCTGTTATTGGATCCGGCACTCCATGGGAGCAGAGCAGATGGGCAGAGGCACTTAGGCCTATTTGTCCTCCTCCTGCAGAGGCAGGGGTGGTTAGGTGGATCTGTAGCTTCTTAACCCCCCTGCATGGATGGGAAGAGATGGTGAAGATGCAGACTGTCTCCTGACAACTCACCCGTTCTGTCGGCTCTTGGAGAGGATCTTGACATATCCCCATTCAACTGTGACTGCATCCAAGGAGTTAAACTGAAGCTCACAGCACCCCTTGGGCTGGATTCCAGAGGGAGGACAGTGAGGCATTTTGGGGATAACCGCTAGCTTTGAGAGCTTGACAACAGTGGGAGCAGAGGACTCCACGACCACGTTGGGTAATGCATAAAGTGCTTGCGATGGTACTGGAGAGGCCCCAGGACATAAGGTGCATCAGCCTAGAGGGAGCAGGGAGAACTTGCTGTGCTAGAACGAAAAGGATGTTATCCATGGGGATCTTGCACTGAGAGCTGAAACTCAGGGCTCCTCTATCTGCTTTCTACTCATCTCCAATTTGGTCTCCCCTTGGGATTAGTAACTTTGGTCAAAACTTGGACTCCTAAAGGCTGACATCAGGGACTGGCCCTCCTCGGGTCTTCTTGGGAGCCCAGAGGAACTGAGTGAACTTATGTGATCTCTCTCCATCCCTCCTCTCTTAATTTGGAGTCACTCACCTTGTGGGATACAGCAGGCTTCATGCTGCTGCTGGCGATGAGACGGTGGGGTTGAGAGGTTTTGGTATTATTGATAAATTACATCACGGTCCCTGGCTAAATGCTGCCATAAAAGAACAAAGAAATGCCCAATTTGCCACATCAATACAGGGAGACAGACCTCCCCTCTGTGAAAAGCTATCAGCTCCCTGCCAACAGGAGCAGAAGCTTTGCTGGCCAGTATGTGCATGCACTGTGGGACTGGGAGCTCTGAACCCCAGACATATGGTTTAAATATTCTAATAGATGTGGTAATCCTTTTGGTTTCCAAATAATGTTATGGTCGAGTCGATTTATGGTAACGCTATCTTAAGCAATGAGGGCAATAAAAAGAGTTTTAAATGTGAAGAATTTTTTTCTTCTTGCTTTTTTTAAAATAAGAACTTTTTTTTTTAAAAAAAAAAAACAATCTTTTCTTTGTGCTGTGTTTAAAGCCGTCAAGAGCGGAGATCCTGCCAAAGCTACTCAGTGCTGTAGAGGCAGACACACACCTTGCTGTGAACGGGCCTTCACAGAGCTGAGTGGTGTCCCCATCCCCACCGCACCCCACTATCCTGGTGACTCAAGGTCTGCTAGAGACACAGCATCAGTATTTCTGTCCTTATTTGTTCGCTTCTCTCTTAGGACAGAGGGTGAAATTTTTGGCCCATACAGTGGTCCCAACTGGCTTGAGCAATTATCTGGCTTGTTGCCTGATACCATCTTCTCCCTCCTAGGACTTTTATCTCTAGATACTGAGTGGGTCCCAGGATGGGCTGGTGTCCTGACCCCCTCTTTGCCCAGACCTCTTTAGCCTCTTCCTGTCACAAGACTGGAGATTAGCTTGGCTGCAGTGGAGGACATCTCAAGGAGACTATCAGGCTCATCCTGGTCTGGCTGAACACCTGGGCACCCTGGTCCAAGATTTCCTCCTCGCCTGCGGGGATCCGGTATTTTGCAATACAGTCCTTGGGATAGGACTTCATCCCGGGCCTGACTGCAAGGGACAAGCAAATTTTCTTCATTGCTTCCCTTCTTATCCTGGCAGTCTTGGTACATGTACTCAGTGCTGCTTGAATGGCCTGGAGGGGATGTCATGTCTGCATTACAAGCTGTACCCAAGGCTTCAGCTTCTCTGGCTGAGTGGCTTTTAAAGAGCTTTGAAGAGACCTGCGACTCAAATGCTCAGACATCTCCGTAGCTGTGCACCAGATGTTGGAGACAACAGCAGCCCGAAGGAACCAGAAGGAAACTCTCTCGCTGCCATGAGGGGGGAAGGCTCTCCATGCCGTTCCCCAGCTCAGAGGAGGACAATGATCTCATTTTTTGGGTCAGGTCCCACCTGTTTTGTTTTGTCTATAGCTCTAGAGAAGAAATAATAAAAAATGGGACACTCAGAAACACCCATCATGCAGACTAGAGAAGGATCTGTCCCAACCCACCAGAGACAGTGACTCCAAACTTGCGCAATGAGACCCACCTCAGCTACAAAGGCAGTGCAGCAATTTTCAGGCCAATCCACTGATACATGAGCCTTCTAGACCACTTTGAAAAAGTAGCTCTTTAAACAAAAGCCCTTTTAGTCTTCATTATGGAGTCAAAGACTGCTTTCACGTAAGGCTAGGGTAGGTCAGATTTCATTTGCTCGGAGATAAATGGCTTTGTCAGCAAACATCTTCTGTGGATTTTTTTTTTTAATTTGAATTATTGGATTTCCTGGGAATTCTCAGAAACTAAAAAGGCAAAAAAGTAAAAGCTATATACAGGAAAGCTAAATATTCAGGTTTTGATTTTCAGTGAATGTTATTACCCAAATTTGAGAATATTAGCCTAAAAAGCACCTATGGAAATTTTTCTATTTATGAATAATAATACAAAGCTCACTCTAATAGTAAAAGTTATAATGCTACTTCTTGGCCAGTTCTGCACTGAAATCACTCATATTAAATGGAGTTTGGTTAAAACCTGTAACAGAAGAAATTGAGAGGCTTAAAGAGATCTCAGATTGGATCCTGGGTGGAACTGGGAAAGGCAAACAGTAATATCTCATGCTCATGCTACATCCCTGTTTAAGCTCAAAGTTTGAAAAACAATCATATAATATTTATCATAAGGCTCCCCATCCCCCAAATTCAGTCAAGGCAGCAGCTTGAGTTTTCAACGTATGACATTTTAAACGTTTTGACCATCTATGGGTGGCTAAAACAACACAGGCTCATTTTCAAAGGTCTTTTGATGCAGTGAAGGAACAAGCTTTGAGCCTGATGAATTGCTCTCCTAGATGGCCTTCCTGGTCCTGGCCTGCTACAGAAGTCCTCTGACAGAAGTTGTATGGCATACAGCTTTCAGCTCACTCAAGATTATCCGTGGCCTGCTGGTTGGGAGGGCTAAAGCATCACTTTTTTACGGCACCGTCCCCCAGCACTCATGGATTATATAGAAGAAGCAAAAGGTGCATGGAGAAGACAGCCTGTGCTCTGGTCATGAAAGACTTGCTCACACTGGTTGTTGAAGCAGAGCAAACTTTGTTCTCGTCCACTGCAGCTCAGCTTGTGCAAGGACTCAGTCCAGGAGAGAGAGCTCCAGCTTTCCACTGCTCCCAAACTGCCTGCCCAGTGCGGTCATTCTGGGAAAAGGGCATGGCTGTTGATGGAGGTAAAAGGGTTCATTCTCCCAGGCTGCAGCAAAAACTGCTAACGGTATCAAAACCTCATCTTCGGTTTCCAACCGTTGTTAGCAACTCCCTTGAGAACCCTATGCGGAGAGTGCTTTCCAGAAGGTAAAGGAGCAGACATGCAGGACCCCCACCTGCTTTTCTGTTCCTGTGTTTGCCAGCTCCCATACATGGCTTTGGGCTCTATTTTTTTTATTGTGCCAGAAGCTTCTAGAGTGTAAAGAACAGGCAGTTCCTTGGAGCTGGAAAAAAAAAAAAAAAGGCCCCCCAAAAAAAGCCAAAAAAAAAATCTCTTAGCTGAGCGTTGTCAGCAAGCTGCTTTTTGTCTGTGAGCCTTGCCACCTCCAGCTGTGCTCTCAGCAGCTCCTACAGAGATTTGGCCTCTTTGCCACTTCTTGGGCAGCCGACCTCCGCGGAGAACCCACAATACTGCAGGAAAAGAGGGGGTGGCCTGGAAGGGGCCATACTCTTCCCCCAAGTCAGCATGAAACAAAATGTTGCTCGGGGAAGGAATGAGGGGTGCGTGCCATATTTCCAACGAGACGCGAAACCAAAGCCCTGACCCTTTTCCCTGAACTTACGGCTCCTGTGGAGCTCTCTGCCAGAGTCTGTGGGTGAGCCCGGCATACTTTCCAAAATGAAAATAGGTATTTATCCTCCAAGCACCAAATTCCCTCTGCAGATGCAACTGGATCCAGAATTTCTTTTCACTGCCCAAGCTACTGCTAAGCAGAAGGCATCTCCCACTGTAGGTTAATCACTGGATTCCCATGGTAGTGTCTCAAAAGAAGGGGAGTCTCGCTGTCTAACAGTCTTTTAAACATTTTCCCTCCTCCCTTCCAAGGTCATATCTCTCTCTGTACTGTAGGTGCTCTATGCCAAATGCCACTAAAGCAGGACTTCCACATTTCCTTCCCAGGGGCTCATCATTTTCCTGAGACCATCTCCTCATGGATACACTGGAACTGGTGGTGGTGACAGCACATGCGTCATGGAAGGCTGGATGAAGGAGCACCAATCCGGGCCACCAAGAAGACAAGCCCATTAACTAGTAGGCTGCCATCCTTTTTCCAGACCATCTTGACATATACACAAACATCAGCAATACACTTGGCCAGTAAGCAAGCAAATAGCTGGATAAGGAAGACCAAATTTCCCTCAGAGAGGACGAGCGTTGCTCTGCTGCAATGCTTCCTCGCGGTTTGTTGAAGCGCTGTCGCTAGAACTGCGCACGCTGCGGGTATGGTGACATTACGAAATGGGGCACGGGCAGAGACGCTTGTGCTGCTGCCAGCTGAGAACTGGAAGCTACAGCAGGGCTTATTAGAGGCAGGTTTCTAATAAGAGAGGCAGGGCCTGCTAACTCAGGCAGCATGCCAAGCAAACACGACCCTGCCAACTTATTAATGTGATGTAGAAGTGCCCTGTGAGCCAGAGACAGCCTGTGGATTGCATCAGGCAAGGGAAGGGTGATACCTTGGTCAAGGTGAGAAAGTAGGGCAGCATCAGGATCAAGGAGAGAGTGAGAGACTTCCCTCAGGAGACCACATTTTTCCCCGATTTCACGTCAGGTGGATAGTTTGACTATGAAGCAATGCAGAACTTGGTGTGAGGTTTTCATTTCTTTGTTCCTGATGAAACTCAGGCTGGCTGCGCAACCAATACCCACCCCAGTAGCAACAGGCTTCTCCAAGAAAATACTCAGTTTCAATCTATCCCTCCTGGAAGCTCAGGCAGCTGCCGAGAATAAAATAAAACGATACTACAGTGTGATATGAGACTGGAATCAGGAGTGCCGGCCAAGACTGAGAAAAACTGGCCTGAAGAAGTAATAAAAACAGTACAAATTCCAGCAGGCTCTATCCAAAAGGCAAACTCTTAAATAGACTGCCTGCGTATGGTATCAGCTGGAAAGAGATCCAAGACTGGATGCTGGACGGTCATGAGTATGTAGGTGGGCTATGGCTCATTCCTTGATTGCTAATTGGCTGGATTATCGTCTTTCCTCGTCTCCTCGCTGCTGCATCTGTTTGGCTCTGAAAGCTCAGGCTTGTGTGAGAGGTACCTGCTATGTGAATTTCAAGGGGATGGGTAAGGATGGGCGATGAGAGAGATGATCCACAGGTTCCACCACCATCGGTGGCTGAGAGAAGGGCTCATCTCCTGTGGTCACACAAAGCAAAACCTGGCTGCTGCTGCTGGCAGCCATGATGCCCACAGAAAGGTCCCGAGGTTGCCAAACAATGTCATCCTGAGCCCAACCATTCTGATCAGAAACGGATTTTCTGGAGGGGTGTTTCTTTCTGTCCCCATCCCCAAATCTGGGGATACATTTTCCTTCATTGCCATGTCAGCAGCAGCTCCCTTGATACGTCCTTGTGGCCAGCTGCTTCTCCTTCAAGTGGCCTGGGCTCATCTCTATCCCTGGAATTATTATCGAGGTCTAGACGATGCTTTTGCATTTTCTCCTGCTGGTGGCTGAACAGAAACAGCGAGTCTCACATTGGAGAGGGAGGAATGATGAAACTAAGACTTGTTTGTCTCTCCTCATATGCTCCTGCCCTGGGCTATCACATGAGCTACTCCACTCCACCATAGGATATTTTGCTCATACTTATTATTCAGCATTACAGGAATTCACTCAACAGTTTTAATTCCCTTTGTGGGGAAAGCAAGCCAGGTTAGAACATTTCACTCTGCTCTAGTTAAGCAACTGCTGGCGCACTGCTGTTCCTTGATATAAAACTTTTAATGAAAGATTGAAGTTTTTGCAGGAAATCTAATAACAAGCAGTAGCTGATATTTCAAGACCATCTTCATTGGATTTGTTTCTACCTTGTACTGGTGCCATTTCTGTATTGGAAGAGGCCAGCATTCGTTATTACGGAAGAAATTCATTTCATTTGTGGATCTGGGAGTCAGAGAAGAACCCAGTCTTCCTGCTGAGGGGAATCATAAAATCTTGTCAGGACTGTATATATTTCTGAACTGTGCCTGACCCCTGGCGTGCTCCCTTCACAGTGTGGAAAGGAAAAAGAATTAAAAAGAAGAAACAAAGCTTGACTCCAACAGGGACAATGTTATTCATTTTCTTTTGTTTTTGCACAGAAGAACCAAAAATAGAGTTTTTATCCATGTAAAACATTTATTGAAAGCTTGAGATTTCTCGTCCGTCTTCAGGTTTGGCTCAGAGTAAGAAATCAAGGAGATTTTTTTTTTTTTTGGCCGCATCTGTCAAGGAAATTAGATGAGTTGATAAAAAACTTATTCATAGGTTTACCTGCCTTCTAAAGCACCCAGCTGGCCAGCCTACAAGTTACTCGTTAACACCTAGAATTTTAGCATCCGGAATAATATCTTGTTCTTTGGCTTACCACACTTTTTTTTAAAGGCCAGATGAAATGCTCAGTATTTTTGGGAACAATTCAAGTTATTTATTGGGTTTGCGGAGAAATGGGGGGGGGGGAAATGGCAACTTGACTGTAGGCAGAGGAAGTTGGATGAGCAAGGAGAAAAGTGAGCAGAATTATCTCATTCGAGAGGGTCGCATCGGAGGTACTGCAGATGCTGGAGCTGTCCAAATGACACACGCAGTAGCTTCTGATTGAAACCTCCGGGGAGGTTTCTATAGTACACAGCCTTTCCGAACGGAAGCCATGAGAAGAGGGCTGGCGCGGGGACCAAACAGTGGGAACGCTGGCCGTCTTTCCTGCAATTGCTGCCGTTCCAGGTATTCTTGCGCTCCAGCTAATCTAGCACAGAGTGCTTGGGCACAAGTTTGGGGACATGAAGGGACTCCAGAAAGGATTACTGAAGGAACATGTCCTACTTGTGAAGTTCCCCATGGAGGAGTTCCCCGAGAGAAATAAGCAGAAATGTAACTTACACCTCCCTGACTTTGGCAGTTGAAATACTAACTTATGGGATGAGAAATTACCTGAGGCAACTCGGGAAACTTTCAGCTGGAGTATTACTCTTTTTTTTTTCCCCCCTTCAGTTTTGCCAACTGCCTTCCTGTATACCCTTAAATTCCACTGCTCTCACTGAATGACTCCCCCAGCACCACTGACCTTCCCATATCTTTGGTCCGTCCTAAAAGTTTTGCAAAAGCCAGGCACCGAGGTGGCCTTCTTTAAAACAGTAGCACTTTTCAGAGTGATCCCCAAATCTTTAACCTGGGATCTTCTGGGCTAAAGACGTGAAGCTGAATTCTTAAACGAAGCACAAAGCTCCTTTAACACAGGCTGCTTACAGACCCTTATGTTTTCAGACGCACCACCCACTCGCGGATGCGTTGTTTGGGAACACAGACCCTGAGGAAGTCCGGGGGAGGACTTCAAGCACCATGAGAAGAGGCTCCTTCACTCTGCTCTCATGGTTGTAATTGCTGCCTCTTCCATTTAGCACAGCCCCATCTCCTCCCAGCTCCTGCTCCTCCATCAAGCCCTGCATCCTTTCAGCTGTGATCTCTTCACCCCTTTCAGCTAATTTGATCATTGATTCTCTCTATCACCCTCAGCCTTTTTCCTGGCTCTCCCACAGCAGAGTCCTTCTCTTTAGCCTTGACTCACCCAAACTCACCCGACATTTAATGACTCCTTCATTCTTGCCCCTTTGCTCTGGCAGAAACTGCATGCTCCCCTGCCCCTTTGGCTCTGCCACGTTTCTCACTCAGCAGCCCCTGGCTCTCAACTGCTACCTCCCGCATTTCCCAGTGCTGAATCGCCTCCTCCAATTCCCTCCTAACCTGGCACCAAGAACCTAATGACTTTTTCCAGAATCCAGATAACCAGATCCCATGTCCCTACCAACTCTTTGCCCTTTAAACATCATCCCAATCCACCGACACCAGCAGCCAAGTAAAGTGGTTCAGCAAAAGAGCAGCTAGAGATGGTTTTAAAATTAGATATCCTCTTTTAATACCATTATCACAGTGTTTCCTTCTCTTTTATTCCTTGCAGAGGCAAAGACAAGTTGCTCCAAAATTAAGTGCCAAGCATTTTTAGTACACTGAGATGAACAGCAGTGTTTCATTTGCAGTTTGTGTTCATTGCTGTGTTTTCACCTATCCTGCTGCTGCAAACCTCCCGTAAGTGCTTCATGGCCTGCTTTCTCATTCCAGAAACCTCAGGTCCCTCCTTCACCTCAGCAAACACAATTCCTGGAGCCAAATATAGCTCCCATTAGGCACCAGAGCAGAAGAGTATTTTATATTTCAACCTTTTGCTTCAATCCTGGGTGAAAATGACTGGGAAAACCCTGGGATTTCCTGTTGGAAGGAGATTCTTTCCCTCAGCCAGCCCAAGGTGGGACTGAGCTCTGTTTGCACACAGCATCTCTGGCACTGTGGGCTCTTAATGAGGGCAAGTAATGGATAGCTCAGGCTGACCTAGCTTCATGTTCAACTCTCACTGGTGCTATCTGAGCACCCAAGTGACATTTAAAGTGTACTGGGCTGAGAAGGGGGCTTTCTGAGAGCAATCTAATATCAGCTAAAGAAATGATCATTTTAAGGATCACCAAAATTCAAGCATCTCTGAGAAACAAGGGGAAAGAGCAGACCTAATATGCAGGACAGAACAGAGATAAGCACTCTTCAGCAGGTGAACTCCATAAATCACTAATGCTCCCACAGGCCACTGGAAACAGCTTTTAAAGAAGGCTAGGTATTGGTGGGGAGGCAGTGGAAGGAGGTGAGGGGTGTAGAAAAGTAAGAATGTTTAATTGTGACTGGTTCACCTCAGTTCTCTAGGCAATAGTTTGCTGATGGGGTTTTAAGCCTTAGCTATTGTGCAAAGGCATAAGGAGAAGGTATCCTTAACCCAGAGTAAGGCTAGCCTAAATAGGTGAGGGAGAGAGATATTGTCTAAGATGAATCATGCCTTAGGACTATCTGTTTCCTCCTTCCTTAAGAAAGGGTCTGTGGTGGTTGTCTTGAATGTATGTGCCTGAATCATCTGCTGAATGCTCTCTTCCAGGAGAGGCTACTTGGACCTGGTGGTTGGCTTGCAGTGACAAGGAACCTCAGCTGTCCTATCACAGATGAGTGAGTCCCAAACTCTTTAAAAGCAGATTTTATTGTTTCTGCTTTCTTTTCACCTCTTGTTACCCCCTGCCTTTCCCAATCCTGCATCTACCTCTTGGAGTCTGGTTGCTTTGCTACTGTCTTGTCATGATACTGCTTCCTTGGTCCTCTTCTCTCTTTGTTGGTCCTTACTGCAGCACTTGCTCATAAAGGGAGTACAAGCTACATCAGCTCAGCGTGGCTGGTGGTTTGCTCCTTGCCCTCTTGCTTTGGCATGCTTTGCTAATGAGACCTGCCCCTCAGCTGGGACCTAGTGCTGTTGGCAGTACAAGTCTGTAGAGTCTTCTGCCAGCTCTGATTGATAATGGGAAGGAGAAAGGCAGCTGCTCAATGTGCCTACCCATGAAGCCTTTACTGTGATGAGCATCCAGCTCTTTAAATGTGTCAGCAGACCTTCAGACAGTCATCCCTGGGATAAAGTGTGTGAGGAGATGGTTGGATGGTTGCCTCCTGCAGAGGAATAGCCTTGCAGCTCTTCTATAGGCAGATATTGCAGATGTCACTCAAGACTTGTGCCGGATCCCTGGCTCTGGTGGGTTTCACTTCCCTGGGACTAAAGGAGGCCTGGTAAGGTTCCCAGTGTGGCTGCTGCGTAAAAACTTTCTGATTTTGCTCAAGAGACCTGGAGGAAGGTTGAATTCAGCTTACTGCTTTCAGGTCAAAGCTAGGTAATCTATGGAATAGTTGAATCCTAACAGAAGTATGTGGGAGTCATCAATCAGTAACTTAATAAAATGAAATAATTCCTCTATTAAATTGGGCTCAAATTTAAGATCATTATCTTAAATGAAGAGAATGAATATTGGAAACATACTTTTGAGGTCTATAACTACTCTCAGTCCATTGTTAAAATGCTGTTCAAAATGTAACTAACTGCCAGGGTATTCAATTATCAGAAACAATGATCTGCCAGAAGAACAGTGCAAATGACTGAGTTTATTTTTTGACCTGATATGGAAAGAGAAGAAATATAAACTACTTCTTAGGTTGACCTACAGTGCAAGTCTTCTCTGTGCTGAGGAATGGTTCCCCTCCCCTCCCCCCCAAGCCCCATTATCAAATGCTAAAGGCTTTTTTGAAAAACTTTAACCTATTAGATTAAATAGAAGAAAAGAAATCTGCCTAAACGTTTTATGTGAATGTGACAAAATGAAACACTCTGCATGTACGTATATGTATAATATGCTCAAACAGTTCAGGACTAGTCTTTCTTGCCTTGACTCTGCATACTTGGCAAAGGATTTACATGAAACTTATTTTTTCAAGTTGCCCTGATGCAACTGAGACAATATGGCTGTACTGTTACGATCCCTTTTTTCATATATGAGATAAGTCAGAACTGTGCCTCTTGGCTGGGAAAAATTAGTGGAGAAATGTGTAGTTTTCTTTTGAGAAGAAACACACACAACAGAACCAAAACTGGGAATCGGAGTCCCTGTGCTGCTGCTGTTCGGATGTGTAATGAAGAAATAGTTCCTTCCCCAGAAAGCCTGTTTGATGTTCTGACCTTGCTCCCTATACTGTCTGGGAGCTGAGAGAGCTGGATTTAACCTCTGAGCTGAGAAAGGTCTTGTGTCTGGGTCCCATGGCTTCAAAAGCAGAGTTGGCTGGTGGGCGCATGGTGGCCTGCTGCTTCTCATCTTGGACTACCAAACACAGCAGCGAGTCTTGCGGCTGAGCTGTGAGTATATGACAGGATGACCTTGGCTCAGGTGTCTGCAGATAAACCCTTCAACTTGGTATTTGAGCCACTCATTTTAGGGGCTTGAATATATCTTCTGAAGGTGTCTAGTCTCCTATGGGGATACTGGAAAGAGGCAAGCACCTTGCTGAGGTCCTCAGAAGTCTTTCTCCAGTGATGATAGGCTTCTTCCTAATATAGGTCCTCCTGGTAAGATATGTAAATACAGCCTGAATCATCTGAGTTTAAGAGTCTGTGCTATGACCCAAGGGAGGTGTCACCACCTCAGGGGATTTGCACATTAATTAAAGCTTGGTAATGACTTGATGCACTGAATGGAAACCCTGAACCTTTCTAAGGGCTGTAGCAATATGATGTGTTTGGGAGTGTCAGAGCAATGTGGATTTTATTTTAAGCTACTCCTACCTTTTCAGTTCCACCTGCAGCCAGTTACATCAGGGTCCTGACTATAGATCAGATACTCTAAAGTTTTTATTGCAAAGTGGAACGGACATGGTCCATGGATGTTGTCATAACTCCATCTGTGGAGATGGTTCCCATACTGGAAGTGCAAAACAAGAGATGACTGAGAAATGCAGTGGATATCTGCTGCAGTTAGCTGCTGTCAGGCATTTCTGTAGTCCCTTCCACCTACAGGCTGTCTTCCCAGGTCAGACTATGCTTCTGGGGAAGGATCATGCCCTTCTCATGACAGGATTGTCTCCCTTTTGGGGAATCCCTACAAATAATGCATTCTGAGAGATGGAGTTACTATTTAGTTGACTGAGAGAAATGCACTTGCAAGTCAATTCTGTGGTGGGTAGCTGGCTCAAAGTGTTTTTGGAGTTTTGTTTTTAGAAAGTGAATGCTTTTCATGGAAAATATGGCCTTATGTTAAACAAAAGCATTGGGGTTTTTATAGTGAAAAACCCTGCTTTCTTTCACACAGTTCTGGTGGAAAAACAGCCAGCAGGCCATGGTAAACAGCCTCAAGACAACATGACCTACTGTGAATTTAGGCAGCAAAGCCAGACCTTTTCTTGTGCACCTGTCAGGCAGCGTGATGCATGGGGCAGTGTGTGCAGAGCTGGTGTAAATCATCACAGGGAATAAGGGAGGGAGGGGAAAGAGAACAGCTACTCTGTCTTCAGCTGATCCAAACCTGACCAACAGTCAAAGGGCAGCTCTAGGAGTTAACCTGGTTCCTAAGGGTGAGATCTTTATAGTCATCTGCAGCCAGGCCTCTGATCACTTCAGGGGCTGCAGATGTTCCTTCTCCATCATGGCACATTTTCCACTACTAAGGAGGCACCATGGGCTTGGTTTATTGCTGCGGCGTATATACATAAACCTGACCAATTTTAATTAAGAGCGAAGCAAGAAGTGCTAAAGTTCAGGAAATTTAAAGATTAAGGCCAAGGGTTTGTTTTCACACATTCTTAAAATGAACAGATTGGACTTAGGAGTAATTTCCCTTTTAAAAAGCAAAAATATTTATTGGAAGGTGATTAAATCTTTCCCTGATACACTGATGATTGCATTCCAACCTTGTTAGAAATGGGTTAAACGCACTTTACCTGCAAATTTGAGGATGAAGGAAGATGCATAGCACAAGGCCTCTAACTTGCTAATTGCTCACAGGGAATGAGTGATTTTTCCCCCCTCCCACCCCCCCTTAAGAAATAACTCATGCTTCAAAAGCGTGTTCAGCAAATAGACCATCTGAAAAATGATCTGCCTATCCATTCTGGTCAGCAAGCAAGCTTGGTTCTTTTTTTATTACAAAAAATGGCTTGGGCTGTAAGTTAACATACTGGTTAGGCTAGGGCCACTGCCAAAAGCAGCAGTCTTGCCTGCCTTGGCTGCTTGTTCCTTTTTAATGGCATGCGTCTCTGGCACCACATGGTGAACCAGCCTGGGGAACCGACCTGAGACAAAACTGGTCCTGTGAATGGGAAAGATATTTTCTGCCTGCTGAGGGGACCTAGGCACCCAGTTCCCACTTAGTTATAAGGGATGCTAGAGACAAATGAGGCGCTTTCATAAATCTCTGCCATCAGCTTTTGCACTCTTTCCTTTCTGGGCTGAGTTTGAGGCATCTGACCTGATCTCTGCCCCATCCTCACCATGTGCTCCGCTTGCCTCCTTTGTGTTGGCACTGCTTCTCAACTTACCTTTGAGCTGCCTTAGGGCTGAGCTGGCAGAATAATAACCCAGCAGAGAAGTGAAGGGCTATGAACTTCACTGCATCCTTAAACTGAGACTGGTAGGGCGCATGCTCGTGGCTATAAACTCAACAGGGGACCCTTCCTGAGCTCGCGTATGGCTGTGCAGAGCCCCTGAAGTCTGAGACACTACTGGCTTAGATCAGCTGAGAGCTTTGCCTTTGCATTTCATTATCTGCCTTATTTCATCATCCTTGTGATGAGCGTCCGGGGGTGGTCTTTTCTGATGCATTTGCGTGGCATCAGTCACAGCTCCATGGCTGGAGCCCAGGCTTTGGACCTGACCATAAATGACAAATTCAGTTGATTTGATTCTGAACAGAGGGAGGGGAAATCCACTGCTTTTCTCCCCACCCCAAGCAAGGATCAAATGATTATTTTACAGCATTTAATGAACTTCTAACTGGATGTGATCTGAAACAGTTTCAGTCTCAGCTGAATCCAAACTAGGACTAAACCAAAGGATGTACTAGCTGAAATCCCAGAGGACAAATATTAAGTTATAAACATTTGCTTAAAATTCATGGCTGCTGTCAACATGGTCACCAGATAATTTCAAAGGGAATATGTGTGAAACACAAAGACGGAGCCAGTGTAAACTTCCTGCCATTAGCATTCAAATGGCTGCGTGGAGCCCTCTTGCCCCTACAGTATTTTATCAATTCAAGAGATCAGGACCAGGAACCTAGGATCTGAGCCAAAGTTATCGGTTGTCTTCCTTGCTCTTGTGAAAAGGCTTTATTCAAAGATGGATAAAGAAAG
The DNA here is from genome assembly GCF_036417845.1 of Apteryx mantelli. Classification (NCBI taxonomy): domain Eukaryota; kingdom Metazoa; phylum Chordata; class Aves; order Apterygiformes; family Apterygidae; genus Apteryx; species Apteryx mantelli. The sequence goes on along the minus strand of NC_089982.1, from coordinate 86,873,920 downwards.
TTAATTTGAGGACAAGCCTATTTCCCAGTGGAAGTTTGCTCTGTTCTTGGGCCCTGTGGACCAAGGATGTGTCAGTGGAGTGGTACATGCTCTCTCCTAGGTTAGCTGATCCCTTTTATCTTAAAGGTATGCTGGGTCATAGGTCAGTATTTGACTTACCAGTGAGCGATCATAAAGTGTATGTGAGGTGGAATCAACAATCTGGACTGTCTGATCATCCTCTGCTCCTGCATGATTTAGTGTCTAGCCTTGTTTCCAACCCAGGTGAACACTTCTGCTTCTCTACGTGCCTCTTGAAATTTCAGGTGGATGTGGTCTTCTCCCTTTATCATCCTTACCTCTCGACTTCACTGATTTTTGTGCTGCCCAGTGTCTTGACTGGGCTCGCTAAGACTTCCCAATCCTTTACTGTCTATGGAGCAGCTTTGTGTTGAGTCGTGTGCCTGAAAGCTGCTGTCTATTGACCATGCGAAGTCCCTCCAACACTGTTTTCTGCCACTTCTCTACCCCCAATTGCTTGCTCTCTTTTGTTATTTAATTCTCCAAAACAGTTTGCAAAGGGATTGCTTCTAAATGCAAACTTTCTTCAGGCCTGAAGAACTTTATGCTATGGCTTCAAGTTTAATAAGAAACCATCTTCATTAGGACTGAAAATGACTTCCAGTTTCTCCTGGTCCAGCAGCTGTTTAGCTTCATGCTGGCTGCCAGTTGCACACACCTGCATGTTGCAGCTGTGTGTGCTGCTAAAATGCACTATATCAACAGCTGAGTAGCCAACACCTGGAAGACATAAAGTATTTACAATTCGGAACAAGAACAAAACTCGCTCAATAAAAATACTTGTAGGTGATCTGTAGTCTTTCAAGTGGCTGATGCAAAAAACATTTTTTTTTTTTTTTTCTTCTAATCACTGGGCTGGAAGGAAGATGGAAAGCTACTTTGTTAGCAGGCCTGCTTGCGTGTTTGGGAGTGATGGAGGTAAATGTCCACCAGCCTTTGTGCTTGGAAGAACAGCAGGTAGAGACCAGAGTGATTTTGGCAGACAGGAATTCATTGGGCTGGGAGTCCAAGAATGAGGAGCGAACGAGGGTAAAGTTTTGCAAAAGCAAATGTTGCTTGGAGAATGACCTAACGACAAGGTCTAATCTGATGCATCATAATGTCTTCAGAGGAGCTGTGGAAGAAACTTCATTGCTTGAGCAAAATTTGGCCCTTGCTTTAACAGGGGCTTCTTTTTCTGGGCTGTTCACAGCAGCCCTCGTACCCAAGTGTTTGTAATGCAAGAGTGAGGCTTTCCAGAGCTGTCTGCATGTGGTAGGTACCTGGTTCCTGCTGACTCTCTTTGGAAATCAAGGTTTGTCTTGGAAATGCATCTTAAATAGACAAGGGAATGGTTTCACTGGTGAGGAAAGTGAATGTCTGCACATCACTCAGGCAGTCTACGGCAGAGCTGGGAGCTGAACAGGCTCTTGGTCCACTAAATGCCAGGCTGGATTCTGACCATGTTTTTTCTTACTCTGTTGTTCCCCAAGGATGTTCCTGTACTGACTGCAAGGATGGGAGTAACGGGTTGGATTGATAGGGGACATTTCTTTCAGACCAGCCGGACTGGCTTAGACAGCCTTTTGTAAGCAGAGAAGGAAGAGCAGAAGTGTCTCCTCCAAGCAGTGGAACTTGCTGTTGCAGGAGGTTGTCAGAGCAGAAGGCATAAGATGGGCTTGAAAGACTGAGGATGATTTTTAGGGACAGTAACTCTAGTTATGGTCGACATAATGAAGTGTCTGAATGGGGTTCCCCCACCGTCGTCTCTTTGACTGTCTGTAACCGTGACGCTGGCTGCTCCTGCCGCTTTCTAGCATTAAGTAAGTGTCTTTAAAAAAGAAGGTAAAGGGGTGAGGGGGGGGAACTGATGTAATTTTTCCACCCACTTCCCTTCCTGGAGAGGCAGCAGGCTTACTGCAAGCTTTTTGTGTGAGCAAAAAAGCATGGGTGGGATTTCTATGTGTTGAAATTGGCCTAAGCAGTGGAAGAGAAACTCCACCCTTCTATTTTCTGTAGTGGATTTTTTTTTAGTCTGGTTTCCTTGGGCAATGAAACTAATGCAATTACAGTGTCTTTCTGTCACCCTCCCTAATCATTTTTGGGCCAGTTAGCTGATTTCACTGAGATTTCATAAGGAAAAAGAGGTTCCAGAGGCTTTAGGGTGGGATTAATCTTCATGAGATGAGTCTCACTTTGGAGATGCTCTTTTTTCCATTGACTACTTTAACTAAAAAAAGAAAGACCTCCAAACTCAAGTGAAGACAGCTATATTGTAGGTGGCAATGGTTAGACAAGGTGATCCCTATGTTCTGTGAGGTTTGTGAGGAAAAGAAAAAGTTTAATATTCTCATTTGGGCGGGGGGGGGGGGGGAAGGTAACCTTTAGACATCAGAGGATCTACACAGGAGAGAGCTGTAGTTAGCCAGTCTTCATTAGATCTCCTAAATGCAGAATGACCTGTCCCTCTGTGGACGAGCTCTTGCAAGCTGTATAGAGCCTTGATGTGACGGCTGAGGTCCTCAGGGAAGTGGATTAATGGACATGGCAGAAAAGAGGTGAGTGCATATCAGGCCCCCTGTTGTTACAGAAGACTAGATTCATCTGCACAAGAGCTGTTTGCTGAATTGCTCTAGCACCCAAACTTCTGCACCCATAAAGTGGGGCAGGACACAGCTCACAAGACAGCAGAGCTCATCATGAGATCTTTTAATGACTGCAATCTTGACTCACCGCTGCTTGGAGAGCAGCGCTCCCAGCTGCCAGGCAGGAGACCTGGAAGGGGAACAACCTGTCTGCTATATGCACAGGGCTGTTGTTCACAGCACGCAAAAAAGGCTCTGGGACCTTCTCGTTCACCCACCCGCATCCTGCAAGGCAGCGGTCTGGACCCGCATGTTGCTCATTAATGGACATCTGAGGGGTGATGTAAAGGCTCACTGAGATGGTCCCTTTTTTCCCTCTGAGGTGTGGCCTCGTGTTTTCTCTGTGCCCTGAATCAATGACGTTATTTGGATGGTCTCAATGTGGGGATGGCGGTTGGGGGAATCCTGGGCCTTAACACGGGATATCCCTGACTTGTGGTGGATGGGGCAGGAGATCTTGGAGCTAATCCTGCCTGAGCTTTTTTGTGTGCCTGTGCATTGCTTATTCTTTCTGACCTCTGCTTTCCAGAGCCTGTTCAGGCGCGGGACACTGCTCTGCTGTGTCTGTGTACCGCTTTTAATGCAAGAGGTACTTTGAGAAAATTGGGGGAGCACGGGTGTAAAATTTGAACAGAAACCAAAAGGTGGCCTGTTTTCCTGGAAAATGAAACCCTGACTTTAGGACTTGCATTCTGTTTTCATCAAAACAGGTGTGTTTTTTGCATAAAAGGCTGGGCTTTTTACTCCAAATACCATTTTTCTTAGGGGTTAAAAAAGCCTCCCCCCCCCCCAAAAAAAAAAAAAAGTAAATAGAAAATATTTTGTCAGCTCTAATCCTAGGTTTTGCATGTATCCCATTCCGAAGCTCCATCTAGGTGACTGTCTAATCTTTATCTCCTGTTTGTTTTTAAACATCCCATTTCAAATGCTTCTTATGCGTTTCTATTATGTGTAAGTCTCTTAGATGGATAAGTTATTTCTGATCTTCCAGAGCAGTAAACCTCACAGTTCCCTTGACTCAGTCTGAGAAATTTCCACTGCTTGACATATTAAAAATACATGGAAGTCTGCAACAAGAGCAGATTAAGCTTTATGCCTGTGGAAATTCATTTAGATAACTCCAGATCAGCTGGTGCATGGAAAAATCATTTGAAGAAGAAGAAAAAAAAAAAACCTCCTGAAAAGCACAGCTGATGCTGTAAGTTAAGGAGGAGGAGGACTTTTTATAAAGCATCTTTCATTCCCAGAACACTTACCAGCCTATATATAGAAATCATTTCCCTCTTCCCTTAAGTGCAGCCAACTCTGGGGTGGAACGCTACAGTTGATTAACTGGGCTCAGCATTACCATCTGAGAGCTTAGCATAAGACAAGAACTTAGTCCAACTGGCTCCGGCTGACTGTAGAGTTCTCCTTTATGCACTTTTGAGGCCAAAATTGGCACTGTATCCATGGCCTGGTGGTTTTGAGGTGACCATGCTGGTTTTCCAGGGGACTCTTTAGTTGCATCCATTTGATCGGCACTGTGCTAGATCCCAAGATCTGGCACCAGGCTTTGAAGCAGCAACATCAGGCAGGAGAAAAGACCTCTGAGGAGGGGACAACAGTCCTTTGGGGTCTCTGCTGTTGTCTTCTGCATGTGCTTGCTAGGTAGCAAGCAATCCCTTGAGTTTACAGTTGTCCCAGGATGTCTCTACTAGCCACCATGCAGATGTGACAACTGTCATGTTGGTGTGCATGGGGACTTGGGACAAAGGTAATTTTTGGCTTGTAACTTGTAACTTTGAGCATGCAGCAATGGGGTTTTTGGAGTTTCCATTTGCATGGGCTGCCCTCCAGTTTGCTTTACCAGTGGGCAAATGGTGGTGGAAATTTGGTGGCCCCCTGAATCCCTTCTGCCCTGGAAAAACATAAGGGAAAGTGGAAGAAATAAGGAATGAGACTGCTACTTTTCACTGGAGGAGTTTGCTACTCTGCTGAAAGTTGATTAGCAATGGATTCCCGATGCCACTAAGATCTGGGTGGTTCAGTTAATGCTGAAATGTCCTGTTCTGTCTGTCCCCTCCCAGGTGAAGTCCCTCTTCTGTGACACAGCTTGGGTAGCTGGTCTTGCCCAGTCCTGTGTCTCTGCTTGTCTCCACTTAGTTTTTGCTCCTGGCTGAGTTCCTGTGCGAGAGCTTTTCTTTCCTGACTGGTCTCATGGTTGCCCTCTCAAAGATCTCATGACTCTCTGGCTTGCGAGTCCTGCAGTATGGAGCCCTCTCAATGCCTGAATAAAATGCCTGAGATACTGTTTTGTCCCTCAAGGCTGCTGCTGGCATATGTCTCTCTCTCCCTCTTCCTCTTTGGCCCGGTGCATTTGCCCCTTTCCAGCACTTCAGCAATAACTCAGGAAACTGTGGCACTGGCTGGTCGAAGCTTGATGAGAGAGAAGGAAGCACATCCATGGGTCATGTGAGCTGATCGGGCCCATGCCTCTACTCTGAGGGGGCTTTTCTTTGCTTTTACAGCCTGCTTACCCTAGTGTTAATTACTGGAGCTGCTTGCTTTCTTGAGCAAAAGTCATGTCTCCTGACATGCTCCCCTGCCTGATGCCATGAGGCAATGCTCACCCTGTATAGCTGCTTTAAGGTGAAGATCAGAGGGGAGGTGCTGCAGAGGACCGTCATCTATACGGATTACCCCTTGCTGGCTGGCAGAAGATGCTATTTGTCAGGACGGGTGATGGGAAGGTGTAGGTATGACATTGCTTTCCTGCACCAAAGATCTTCCTCATGAAGGTCGTCTAACAGCAGAACAGCCAAATTTCTATTGGAGATGACCTAAGCAGAGGTTGCGGAGGGGACACTGCTGTGGTAGGGAGGCTTTATCTCAGTAATGACAGCCCTCAGAGCCTTGTCCCCTTCCCTTTGGCTGTCTTTCAAGTCTCATTAAGATGTGGACATCTGTGTCGAACAGTTGCTGCAGGCGGTAGGGGAGGAACCTGACCAGACAGGCAGATTCCTCTCCTTGCCTCATGCTGTCTCCTCAGAGGCTTGCTAGTTTATCCGGGGTGACAGTAAACGGAGGCAAGTGTGTGGGTGAGATATAAAGATGCAAGAAAGTTCGTTTTATGAAACTGGAGGTATAACTGGGGAGGTTGGGGGGAATGGACAAGCTACCAAGACCTTGTGCTTCTCAGCCTTAAGCCTTCTGTTTCTTCCAGCTATCTTCACTGGTCTCTAAGTTATAACCTCTTCCTGCAAGCTGTACTTCTTGTACCCTCTGACCACCACAGCTGAAACCTTGCTGCTGCTTCTCCTAGAAGACCTCTGGTATTCCTCACCTGCTTTTGCCAACCACCGCCAAGAAGTGCTGCGAGACCCATGTTGTCCCAAACACTTGAGGCAGATGTTCCCATTCAGGCTTGGTCCTCGCAAGGTAGGACCTGAAGGTTCTTATTCGCCTAGAAATGGAAGTGCCTGGGCTGAAGGCTTTCATTTTAGGGTATGTAATTTTTAGATAGCTTCACAAGAAACACAAGGGACTATTTCTGTTCTTGTCAGTTGAACAGTCACTGGCAACTGGGCCTCTGCACCAGGTGCTGTGCAAGCAGAAGAAGAAGATAGCTCCTACCGCAGAAAGCTGATGATGGAGGACTAGGGGAGAAAAGTATTTGTCAAGCCCTGTTTTTACGTGGTCTTTTGGAGGCAGGTACAAGTGTGTTTTGTCTGTGTTCCTCATGGCCAGCTGCAAACCAGCATGGGACAGGAAGGCATGTAACAAGGGTAAAAGCCATTCTCTGCTTGAGCTAATGATCTGTTGGGATCAGAGCTGCCTGCAGGCATCTGGCAGGGCTGATTTGCACCTTGCTTGCAATGGCCTCTGCAGAAATACTGTGGGGTGCCTGTGCTGCGGGAAGCTTCATGAAAGGTAATGTGACTTTGCAAATGCCTAACTTTTTTTTTTTTTTTTTGCTGATGTTCAGTCTAACAGCTTGACTTCTGGCTTGTTTGACTGCTCCAGCCGTTGCCTGCATTTCTGCTGTGCTGCTACTGCTAGCAAGGCTGCGCAAAAGACATTGGGCTCTCACTGTCCTAAAAGAGAGGTGATGAAGTGGGCAATTGAGACCATCTTTTTTTAGTGTCCCTTTTACTTTCTGCTGTTGAATTGGGGGGAAGGGAGGAAAGTGAAGGAAGCTTACTACATGGCTACCTACCATGAGACCTGATAAATCTGCCAGACAATTTATTTGATCTTTGAACTCTGGGGTCCCTTGGAGACAAGCTTGGAGGCCTGCAAAAGCAATCAGAAAGAATATAAAAACCTAATGAGGCCTGGACTTGATCCCCCTTCTCCAGGTAAAATTTACAGCAGCTGGCAGGGAATCAGAGCAGTTTAAAAATTATAAAATGTGTGTGTATAGATAGTGTATGAGAATGCACGGAGTCACTCAGGCTTTCTGCTGTAAGCGCTATCCTTTGTGCTCAGGGCATTTCATTTTAACAGTGGCCCCTGTCTGGATTTCGCAATATCCTGCTGCAAAGGATTTTTTTTTTTTTTTTTAAAAAGAAAAAAACCCAGAGTGTTTCTTAGATTTAGCATCTTGCTCCAGGCCTGGCTTTGTAAGAGAGATTTAGTCCATCCCCTAGGCAGAGGAAGAAATGTTAAAATGTCCCTATCTGACTTTGGAGCACAAGTCCCATTACCTGTGCCTTGCTCAGGTTTTCTGGGGGTTTGGGAACACTTCCCTTGTTCCCTTTGACAGTGCTTTGGGGAAATAAGGGTTGAGGCCGAGTCTAACGGAAGCTATCCTTTTGTGAGAGTAGTCCCTAGACTGCGTTACTTGTCTGGTATCACTCCCCTGCTGTGACTCCATAGCCTGAGGCGGCAATGACGCTAGTTTGCCCTCCCAAGGGATAACTATATAAATGCAACTGCCCTTCGCAGCTTTCCTGTGTACTCATCTTATGGAGCTAGCCTATGCTTTTTGAACGGCGGCATGAGATATGCTCTTATAACTCCCAGAGCACCAAAATGTGCTGTCCTGACTCTTCCGTGTGGGTTAAAGATGAGACTGGACAAGTACCTGGAAGAGTTCTGGTGTGGCTTGTTTACTTAGCAATCCTTCATGGTAGTAGGAAGCCTGTTGGGTTGAAAACAGTCAGATTGCTCAGGAAAATACTGTGTGCATCTGCTCTGTTCTTACCATTTCTTGCATGTCTACTTGGCATCCCTGCTGGCGAGCCTCCAAACTTGCTTCCAACTGTCTCTTCCCTGGCACGACATTCCCCCAGAAGTCTTCTCAGTTCTCTTCCACCTCTGCTTGTTCCTGCACCCTTCCTTGCTGTTCGCCCTTCCTGTTCTTCACCTCTGGCCTGATTCAGACCATGGCCTGGCCTCGCTGTTTGGACATGCTGTATATGGTCTGTTCAGCTTCTAGTGTCTCTGCAGTCTCTGTTGGCTCTTCTTCCTCCCATCTGGGACTGATATGTTCATGACTTTGGCTCTTGACTTAGGCCTACCCTGACTGCAAGCTGTGGCTTCTTCCTTCTCCTAGGCTAGGCTAACCGTTAGGTACAGCTGCCCCTATTTGGGTCAGAGCAATAAGGATGTGAGAATGGGAGGTCCTTCAGGTGCCAGCACATCTCCTGGTCATAAGCATTGTGTCCCACTGGAAATGGCTGCATGACAATATGCCTAGCTATTGAGAAGCGATGGCTGGAAGCAAGTTTCCAGTCACGGACTTTACTCCATCAGCTGAGAGAGATTATTTCCCTTCTTCCCTGCATTTTCATGAAGAACAGTGCTTTTTGCCTTGTCTTTAACTTGCTGACACACTTTTAACCCCTTTTACTGCTTATAAAGTCTTGGAAACCTGCAGATCTGGGCTGCAAACTTGTGTCTGGAGTGGTAGGCACTTGAGATTTTTTCAGTGAAGCTCGTCTGGCTTTTGTCAGAAAGTTTTAGGCTGGTAAAACAAATGTGCAGTTGTGTGGCTTTCTTTTGCTTTTGTGGAGATCTTAGCAAAGCTAAGAACTTGAATGGAAAGGCCTCCCGTGGTCCACGAGGAAACGTTGACAGGACAACACTTGAATACACTGAACTAACCAACAGGCTTATGGTGTTTGAGGGCTTTCAGGCAGCACCTGGGAGAACTATGGTCAGACCCTGCTCCAGATGAGGTGAAGAAAGGCACCAGAGTTGCCACTGTCACCTGCAGCCACTGGATATCCAGATGTGCAGGTGAGTCTGGCTTTAATGCTGAAACCTGTCGGGTTTGAACAGGATGGCATTGAAATACATAAATGAGTAGCACTGACAGATTTTTGTGCCCCGCTCTTTTCAGCGTTGAAAGGTGGGTCAGTCCTATTGGAGATGGTCACGGTAACTTACATGTCATCTTCTGACGAGGCACAGCATGCGTTCCCCCCCTTCCCCCACATCTAGATGTGCTTGTGAGAGGTGGTACCAACCACAGCTGCTCACTGGTCCCTCTCCCTCTTTTTAGGGTGGAGGTTTCTGTACCCGCAGTTCTGCTTGCAAAACGATTTATGAGGATACTTCCTAGATTGCTGTGGTCAGTCGGCCAAGTGATGTGCAAACCCGGACCTACACCCACTGGCAGGTCAGGTTAATTTGGTTGCCTACTTGACACGGGTTAGGGAGTATTCAGGTGGCACCTTCTCCCAGCTTGCCTATGGCAGAAACTGTTAGCAACCTTCGTTATGAGCTGCTTCCCAGCTAGATCCAAGCAGGTCTTTTCAGCCACAGTTTTGTTTTTCACTGAAGAATGCACAGTGGGTTCAAAGGAAGCATTTCTGGAATTTATGTTGATTTTGGACAAATTGTTCTGGTGGAAATATCCAACCCTTTAAATAACACTGGTGGGGGGGAGGATCTAAATGTCTCACTTCAATCTTTTCAACACAAAAGTTTCAATTTTGGATTGGGAGTGAAGTTCAGTTTCAAAATTTATGTTCATTTTTATTTTTAATAAAAGCTTTTAATAAGCTCAAGGAGGAAACAAGCCATTTCATTCTGAGTCCGGTGATGGGCTGTGTTCAACCTCACAATGACACTTTTATGAGTCTTTGGTTTGCTGAAAATTTTTAAATATTTCTGTTTTGGTCTGACTTGAAACAAATCTCTTTTCCAGTTTCTCAGATCTGCTTGCAAACTGAGAAATCGGAGATCTGCAGAAAGTAACAGCACTGACTGGCTCTGCTCAATATTAGCAGGATCATGACAAAACCAAAGGCTGCTTTGCTAGGTGCTGGTACCTGCTGCATTGCAGTGAGACAGCAATTTTTTCCTGCGTGACAGAAGACATGATTTGATCCAGCGCCTGAAAAGGTCAGTTGAGTCACTGTCTTGAGCTGGGCTTTGCCCTGAGGGGGAAACTCCGACCACAAGCTCCCTGGTAGGTTATTAATGTTCTTAACTGGATGGGGGTTGTGTCTTAACTCAGAGCCCAATTCAAGAGTTTCCAAAGTCCATGTGTGTTTGGATTTGTGCATGTGTTTGAGGAACAGTTTAATCCCCCCTCTTTAGCTTAGTGGATGGAGCAAGCAGCAGGGAAACCAGGTTCTGTTTCTGATGGACATGTGAAATTACTGGACACTGAAACATTTGACCATTTGGCAAGATGGTATCTAAGACTCTTGCTTCATAAAACACCCTGAGGCCTCTAAATATGAAGTCTGGTTTGCTCTTCCGAAAACCCACGTAAGCTGTTTCTTGCATGGGCTGCCTTTTAACCTTACGTGGTCCACCAACTCCTTCTGTCGCTTTGTTGCTTCCCTAAAGCTCTGCCTAAAGCATGTGACAGGCTTGTCCTACAGCAATCCATGGGCTGCTAAGGTCGGATGTAGGTGGAGCACGCAGTAAGTCCCTTCCATCCCTCATTCCTTCCATAGAAACCAGGGTGTAAATAAATAAGTGAAGAGAGATGTGAGTGCTCAGGTCTTGCCCGTCCATGGAGTCAAGCTAAGGCCAGGGCACAGCCCACAGGCTGTGGAGGTGGGAACTGTTTCCAGATCTAGCAGTTGAGATATAACTTCTGAGAATAAGGTAGGTTCAAGTAAGTAGTGAACTTAACTCATCTTAAAATTATTGCACTTAAAAAAAAAAAAAAAAAAAAAAAAGGGGGGGGGGGGGGAAGGCAGGTCTGAACAGATACCAGACTGGAAATTGGTTAAAAAGAAACTTTAAAAAAAGCACACAAACCCTCACAGCCTGAGTTTTCTATGGAAACTGTAAAAACTCCAAGGAGTCCCCAAGCAACAATTGCTCTGTCTGCTGTTGCATTTCAGAAACATACCCTGGAAAGTCTACTGTCTCCTGATAGCTCACTGGCTACTAACCGTAAAGGCCAAGATTTATTTGGGGTGAGGGAGATGAAAGGGAGTCAAGTTCATAGTCTCTTTGCATTTTTGGTTTGTAACAATCCTAGGCTGAGGCAAATGAAACTGCCTGTGGAGACTGTCTTGTTCTGGATAAATTTGCAAAGCCAGAAGCACAGCAAGAAAGGGCAGCGTTTTGTTCTCCAGATACCATTTACTGATACTCCCAAGTGTTCATCTGTTTGCCGTTACAGCCCTCGGTGCTGTAGTGTTTGAGTGCCTTGCAAACACTAATTAAGGAACCGACTTCACAGCCACTGCGCAGAGCAGTCGGCTTCAGTAGATGAATGCTAGTTTGACGTGGGGGATGCCTATATTCTTCATTAAGCTGCTGATTGTATCCAAGCTTCAGCCCTTGCTTGGAAATGATCCAAACTGAGAGTCCTGCCCTCCCCTAATGACTTCTTGGAGTGTGCTTGCAAGTCCTTGAGGAGCTGGATGCTACCATCACTTGAGTTTTCCCGTAAATGCAGTTTGGACAATAAACCATGCGGAAATTCTCAGAACTAGCAGCGGTGATTTAGGTTTTCCAGGCTGCCTTTGCACTCTCACAGGGAAGGAAGGTGTGCTCCTGTACTTGCATGTTGGAGGGCTAGGAAGTGGTCCTTTCCCCTTTTTTTTTTTTTTTTTTAGCTCTTCTGCGGTGCCTTTTCTGAGGCACAGTGGCAACAAGTCGGGAACTTCAGTGCAGCTGTGGCCTCTGAGCATGCGAACATGCTCTTGGCCCACAAACCAGATGCTTAAAGAACTTGTTTGAGATGGGAGCAGCAGAAGAGTAACTTTGAGGAGGAAATCATATGAACATTATGGACCCTGACCATTGCATCCCACGAGACCTGTTGATGCACCCCTACCCCTAAAACTAGTGCAACTTCTGTGTAGTGGGGGAGATGATGGACACCCCCAAGAATAGTGGAGCAAACTGCCATCTGGAGATGCCCCTCTCTCTAGTGACTGTTTGTCCAGTCACCTGGGCTCCTTTTAAATAGTTAGAGAAAAAGAGATGTGAATCCCACCCAGAGTTCTGAAAGATAACTGGTCTGATTTATAGCTCCAAGTGACCAGAAGCCCAGTGCATCTCAAGGTGTGTTGTTTCAGCAGTTATTTCCTCACATTGTCAGAAAACTTCCATTTTTGTTTCATGCCTGAATTTGCCTACTTTTGGCTTCTGACTTTTGGATTTCATTATGCAGTCATCAGCTGGCTGATTAAAGAGCTGTCTGCTATCAAAAATCTCTTCCCCATGCAGGTACTTGTGGGCTGCAACCAAGTCACCTCTTAACCTTCTCCTGGATAAGCTATTAGCTTGAGATACTTATGGCAGGTTTCCCAGACCTCAGACCATTCTTATAGCTCTTTCCTGAAACACTTCCAATTTTCCCTTTTTTAATGTCCTTTCTGAAATGTGGACACCAGAATGTGACAGTCCCTTCTGTCATATATAGCATCTCACTAATGCTATATATATATCTAAAGGGCATGTCATCTTCCTTCTTGTCCTAATCGCTTGTTTATACATCCAAGGACTGACTTTATCTCTCTTCTTATCGGCTGTGACCCCAAGTGTGTGTCGGGAATCAAGACTGTCCAGGAATGTACTTGCTGAATGTGACCTACTTTCCTTGTTCCTGGAATTGCAGCCCTGTAAGAGCAAAGCCAGCCACCAGTTAGGGCAGACAACTGGGGCTTGATGTGACCCAGGTTCATTTCCCTGTCTGCCAGAGACTTCTGGATTAAGCTCACCTTAGTATTCAGGCCCCAAAGGACTCTGCTATCTTAGTATTGAGACAGGTTTAGTCTATTTGTTTCTAATTTGGGGTGGCCATGAACCTCTTGAGGTCATCTTCTAGCTCACTTTGTATTAATTTCATATACTCCCTTGTTTGACTATGTTAAAAGGACAATTCAATGGCACATACGCAGTGGAGCTGCCTGCAAGAAGGAAATGGGACCCACTGCCTTAGCCACAGGTATTAAGTATTAAATGGCTTATAGACACTCATTTATATAGTTTGAGTGGGGAGTGCCAGGAAAAAAAAAATATTTTTTTTCCACTACATCATTGTCATCCTTAGACTTTAACACATTGCTTCATATTTTCTCTTACATCAGTGATAGAAGTATTGAGTAACATTAGATCAAGAGCAAATTCCCTTCTGAGATCACGCTAGAAGCATGTGCATATGGCATAATCACTTCCTGATTGCAATTACTGTAGGAGAGAGATCACTTAGCTGGTAGTGTTGTTTGTTTTTAATCAGAATAGTATGCATACAAAAGCGTTCTTCAGGCATAAGTTTAATGTTAGCACTGTTGGCTTTCATTCTCACTTCTAGTTCTATAAAAATAGGCAGTTTACATATACGCTATATATGTTATCTAATAGATAATATGTGATATTATCTGTAATTAATATGATATAGTTGTGCAGGTTTAACAAGACTTGTGGTCCAGATGCCTGTTAAATATCATGATTTATGCTATCTAGTATGCTGTTCTCCCTAGCTCCTACAAAGGGGCTGGGGAATAATAGGCGAAAGGTAAAAGGCCATTGTTTCTCTAGCAGTTGCTGTCTAGGGGGTATTTGAGGGAACTGTAAATTATAATAATTACATATTTAAATATTTTCAAGGTTGCCTAAAACCACAACTGGAGAAGAACAGAGCTTGTAATGTTTCTGGTGAGAGTTAAATTCATCCTGAAAAATGTTGTTTGGAACAGAGTAGAATGATTTTCAGATGAAAATCAAAGATGAGAGGGGGCAGAAAAACTTCAAGAAGTTGACTATTATCTTTTCCATGGACAAGTGGCCTTTTCAGATTAAAAAAAAAAAAGGGGGGGGGCAAAATAACCTGAAAAGAGCGCAGTATTTTGGGCCAGCCTGAGACGATCGTTTGTACTTTCAGCCACCAAAGTGAAAATCCTCTGTCTGCAGCTGTCTGGCAGAGTGAAATGAAATGAGTATTTCAGGCTGGGCAGAGGTTATACCAGTTTGTACGCGAATCCCTATAAAGCTGTAGCTGATGCTCACAGGTTCTTCCCTCTGCTAGTGGTGTATCATGATATACCTGCATACACCCACGAGTACACCTACACAGCTTGTTAGTGGGTGCAAAATTCATCATAGGATGAAGGCCATATGACCTCTTCTGCTCTCTTATTACTTAATACATGTTACACTAATCTCACCAAAGATCACGTTCCTTCAGCCTACTGCTCTGTGCCAGTGGGTCTTGCTACAAAGCCATGAAAGCTGCATCTAAGGAGGCAGTAACAAGTTGAGCAGGAAAAGTCCCATTTTGTGACTTACTGTCCCCCATAAGCTACTTTAAATGCTGGCTTGCTGCATGATGCTGGGGCATGTGTCTTACTCAGCTGGACCAAAATGAAGTAAGGTGATGGGAGTTGGGACCTGTCTGGAGTAACCAGATGTTGCATCTGGTCCTTGGCCTCCTGGGGAGGGTTTGGCACCAGTGTGGAAGGTTTGACACCTTGAAGTTACCTTGGCCTAAAAAGGTGAATATTTTAGTAAATCATACTTGCTGTGTTTACCTCTGTGCAACATGTGCCCAGAAACACATGGACAAATTGGAGAGAGTTAAGAGAAGCAGAGATAACCAAAGAGCTGGTGAGACTTATTTTAAGAGGAAGGATTTAAAGTACATCATCCTGCAAAGGATCATGTGTTCTGGGGCTTGTGATTAATGTTAGCTGGAGAGGAGGTCCCGGCTAAAGCTGGGACATGATAATAGTTTAACAATAGTGAAGATGTCAACACTGTGGAGGGTAATGTATTGCTTAATGTGGTCTAATGAGGTTATAATGATGAGGTAATAGGATGAGACTAAGATGATCATTTAGGCCATCAGTGAAATCTATTTGGCTTGGAATTGTCCTCGAGGGGGAGTGAAAGCCACATTGGCTGCAGGTTTTAATGCTAGAATGGACAATATAGTTGAGGGAAAGAATCTACATTAGCTAAGAGATGGAAGAGGTGATACAATAGGTCTATTTGGTCTCTGATTTTCAAACCAGAGAGCTGCTGCAAAGAGTTGATGGAAATCTTATTCTCTGCAGCTTTCCAAACCAGGTCACTGGGTTTTCTTTTTCTTTTTGCTTTTTTTCTCTTTTCCCCTTGCAAATGTTTGAGATAATTCTAATACAGAGCATGCACAGTTTTGGGTGATGAGAGCAATTAAAATCTAAACTTTGTTTTCAGCACCATCCACTGGGGGGAAAGGGGGAAAATGCTGTTGTCTCAGCTCCTACGTTCCAGATGAAAGCATCTCTTTACTCTTGGTGGGGAAGTAAACATAACAGCAATGACCCTAATTCTTTCCTGAAAGGCTGGTGATATCAAGGTCAGAGAGTTTTCTGGGGTACAAGGGTTTGATCCGGTAAGTGGTTATGCATCCATACATTTTGCATCCCTTTTCTTTCAGTAATGCTTTGGTATAATCAGACAGGTGCATTGTATTTTCAACATATTTTTCCCATTATCTGCTGGGGTAGCTTCAACTTATCACTGAGATTCATAGGAACTGGATGGCTTTTGTAAGGGAGTTCTTGGATGGAACACATTAACTGCAGACTGGGGTTACTGCCAGTGGCCTCCCTGTGAACTTGTAATCCTGGCCTTTGAGTAACAACTGTGAAAAATCAATGACGATCACTTCCATTTTTCATGCCACTGCTGCTGGCTTGTAAGGCCCATTTTTCTCTTCCCTTTTTCTTTTTGTTTTCTCAGTGGCAAGAGGAAAAAAAAATGAGGCAGAGGAATTAGGCAGTAAACAGTCATTGAAAAGATAAACAGCTGGGGTTCCCCTAGGAGAGTTTTTTAAATCGTGCTAAGTTGAAGAAGACTCTAAGCAAGTACAGCTGCATGATATGGTCAATGTGCTTTGTCCTTAAATATACAGGGTGAGTTAGTTCAACACCCAGTGACAGTGTGCAAGATCAGGTCAGGAATAATCTAATGTCTTCTAGATATGAAGTTGATGGGATTGGTCTAGATCTACAGCTCATTAAGAGTGAGCAGAATTTGGGCTAGGTGGTTGGTTTGTGGGGTTTTTTTTGCTTCCTCGACCCAGTCATCTCTCAATGTATCACTGTCCCACATACTTGCAGGAGCGGTATTTCTCCTCTATCTCCCTGCACTGTCCTGTTAAACTCAGTGTGAATCCTCTGGCTGTTTCATTTCTTCCTTCCAAACAAGATACCTGTTTCTGCTCCACCTTTTGCAGCCTCTTTTCCTGCATTAGTGAAAATCGTGTTTTCTGTGGCAGCTGGCATTGGTAACAATCTGTAATCCCACAACCCTCAAAATCCATCCCGATTCATAGATTTGAGACGAAAAGTGTATCCTATCGCCTCTGAACTAGTAGATGCTGAAAATGAATGTTAATTGAAAGCTTTGTTCCACAGCACCTCAATACTGGATAAGTGCTGATATGAGATTAGATATGAATTTAACACCTAAAAGCAATGTTCAGCAGGAGACACCTAGAAGGTAGCTAACAGAGGGGGGAGCTGGGAGACTTTTAAAGCCACCTTGTCCATGTAGGAAGCATGTCTAAAATAATTCCGGGTGGTTCTGGCAAGAAGGAAGTATCCCTTCTTGGAGACCACCAGCAATGTCAGAAGTAGCTCTGCAGATTGATGGAGTGACTCTTGGATGGTGCTTGGATGCTTGAAGTTTCTATAACCCTGTATGCATGAAGGGTATCTTTCTCCCACTGCTTCATGATCTGGTCCCTTCTTCGCCAAATACCAAGCAAAATTGTTGATGTATTTCAGTCCTTAAAGATGATTGAGGGACTGGTGCGCAGATTAGAGCCATAAAATGAGATCATCCTGTGAATGTTTTCTGTGGTTCAAAAAAGTTCAATTAACTTTTTTGCTCAGTCTTCCTTTCCCCCTCACCCCCTCCTGTTTTGTGGCTTCTTTGGTGTTTCCTGGCTCCAGCTGAGATCAAAAGCAGAAGAGTAGCGTATTGTGAGGATGGCTATTTTAGCAGAACCACTGGGCCTGCAGAAAGCAAAATGGGAAAAATGGGCTTGGTTTGGTTTTGTAAATATCAGTCAATCCTTTTCCCCCACAAAATCAAAACCAGGGATGTTTTGGAGCAAGTGATCCTTATACTGGACTGTTTGGGGAAGGTCCAGAAATACAACAAAGCCATATTGCTCATTGATAAACTTGTACTAAATGGGGGAAGGTTGACTTAATCTGTTCCAGACTAACTTAAATAAGAGTCACAGGATAGGGTTTGTCCCTTCCAGTTTTAGAGGTACCGAGGGATCTGTGGTGTCCTGACCTATTTTAGACATTTAATCTAGAAAGATTAGTGACACCCAAAAGTACTTCTTTTTGCAGTATTCTAAAAACTAAATCCAGGTGTATGTGTGTCTGCATCACTGTTTACTCAGATGAATCTTACCTGCAGAGATGAAATGAGGTATGAGGTGTGGCCTAGGGGTATACAAGTGAAATGTTTCATAACAGAAGAGGAGAATGAAGATTTTCAAGTAGGCATGTGACAAACTCCATTAATGACAATCTCAATCCAGTGTGCTGTCTTTCTAAAAGGTATGTTGCTCATTTCCCACAATATGCAATTGAAAGACCTTCACTGAAAAGGCAACCAGGAAGAAAGATGCTCTGTGGAATGGCAAAGAACATAAATAGCCATGTTTCAACTTCACTTTGGCCTTTGAGTTTTCTGTGTTGGCCATGAGATGCTACTTCTCTGGTGAGAAAGCTAATGACAGGCTTGCAGGAGAAGCACATCTGACCTTATTTCCTTTGCTCTTGTGGAAATACCTCCTTAGCTTTAAAAGCTGTTGCTATTCACACAGTAGAAAAAAAACAAAACTTGGTCATGCTGATGGATTCGGTCTTGCCTACTTTTATCTAAATTAACTGCTACTTACAAATGAGACGTTTAGTCAAAGCAAGTAATATTTTGTCATTGTCACAATGTCTTAAGGACATAGGCAAGACAAGGTTTGTAGGGTAGAGGTAGCAGCACAATTTGGGATGAGTCAGTTGTATGGGCTGCTCCCCTCACCGGTGGAGAGCTCCATACCTCAAGGCAAATTTATCTCAAATGACTTAAACATCTGTCTCGGGATGGGACGAACAACCCTCTGGATATATTGCTCCCACTGTCCAGACAGAGCAAGCCCAGATGATGAGTTTAGTTTGGATGCCTGACACTGAGGACCAGAGGTTAGGTGAGGTGAAAATTGCAGAATAAATACAAAGCACTTTCTTTAATACAATGTGGCATACAGGGGAGAGCTAGTTGTCACCCCTGGCTGTCCACTTCCTTGCAGAGCTGAGAGGCTTCTGCTTTCTGTGTCATGGGATGGTTTCCTTGATGCTGTTCCCCTTCCCAGGACTGGCTGTTTCTCAGGGGCTATTAAGTGTCTGCAATTCGCAGGAGCGGTTGCCAACCAGCCCGCTGGAAATACTGGGGCACAAAGGATACTGTAGGGAGGGGAGCACGAAATAGCTTCTTAGCAGACCCTCGCAGCATGCCGTGTCCAAGCTATATTAGCTCACCTCTCAGCATGAACTATCCCCCCCCACCCCTCATTTTTTTTAATCCATCTTTCCCTCCTTTTTCTGCGTTATTCAGCACCTTGGGCTGGGTTGGGAAGTGCCGCAAGCGCTTCCAGCCTTGGCTGCTGTCAGTGTCTGTTCATGGGTTCTTGAGTCAGCAATGTCCGCTCTGGTTCAGGAGGTGCCTTCGGCTCCAGTGTTTCCTCCCTGCTGGATTTTCACTCACTCTGTCACTTGCTGGGCCAGGCGGCAGTAAAAGAAATTGCTGGGGTGGGGCTGTCCCTGAAGGAAGAGGTGGGCAGGAGGACTTGGAAAGTCATGAATGCGATGTCAACGAGCCAAAGCTAATAACATTCCCAGAGACGCGAGCACCAGGGCCTGGGAGCCCAATCCCATCTTCATCACATGCTCTGCGGAGATGATGATCTCCAAATTTTCCCATCATAGAGGACTGGTTATAGACTAGTCCAAGGCTCCGCTGTCAGCCCCCTATCCTGTCTGCCCTGGTGGTCCGAAACAAATGCTTCAAATGGTGATGCAAGAAACCTCACAATAGGGCCACTGCAGGTTAATCTGCAAGTCATTAATAATACTGATAGAGGATGGTTTCAGAGATGTAGATACTTTCCAGAATTCCTCTAAAAAAGCAATTAAGCCCCTACAGCTTTTAGCATTTCCCTTCAGTCCTGATATTTTTTTAATTTGTACCCAGCATCCAGTTCATTTCTGAATCTCCCTTATATTCTTGCCTTCCGCAACATGTGGTAATTGGTTCCACAGTCTGATAATGTTTCAAGAAGACTTTTTAAAAAAACAACAAAAAAACCCCCCAAAACACCTTTTCAATATTGATTAATTATGTTCTAGTTTATTTGCTGTGAGGCTGAACAGAGCAGCAACACACAATCTGCTTTTGCTAAATAGAGGGAGATAGCAGAGCCCTCACATGTGCACTCTTTACCTCCATCACCTGCCCACGTTAGCTGCAAGAGTTGGCTTTGTTTTATTTGTGAAATTTTGGAAGCTTTTATGTTTAGCAAGCCTTTGATTATTTCTTATCAGGATAGGTATAAGACTAGGAAAGAACCTTTCCTTTGTCCGTGTGAAATCTTACCCTGGTTTTACTGAGATGCAAGCAAAGTATTGCCTTTTCTGTCCAAATTCTTCCAAAGAAAGTTTGGGCAGTTTTGTTTGAAGACAATGTAGCTACTCTCAGATTAGAGACTAATATCACACAGGGAATGCTTGAAAACTGATAGCTTGTGAAGCAACTGAGAGGACTAAGGTGTGATTTAAATACGGAGAATTTCACTGCTGTTGGGCTTTAAATAAAATATTTGCAGCAAACTCTTGCACTAGACTAAAGATGAAGTTATGGTAGCTGTGACTGGTCACCTGCTCTACATCTGAAATTAGGTGAAATTAATTCCATCCCTACAGATCAGCATGTGTATGATGCCTAATGCCTGCGCTGGAGTGGGTGGTCTGATCCATCGGGTCCCGGACTGGTTGACAGGACTGTTTGCAAGTGGTTTCCGTATGCAGTCTGTGAAGTTTCCTTTGCAGCTGAGTTTTAGCATCCCTTGGATGGCTGTGGGACACTCCAGCCCTGACTGTATGCTAGTCTTTCTGCAGAAGATGTATGATGTGTCTCACTTCTGCTGCATTTTAGTAATCCAGCCGCCTACCCTGGGCACTGTGGACCTACCCGATGTGCCTTGTCCAAGGGCATAAAGGAGCAAAACAGACTCTGGGTCTTCTGGAAACCCCTCTCCTCCTTCCATTTCCTTCCTTGAGAAGGCACCTTCACAAAGGGATGCCAGAGACCATAAGAGGAGACTTCACCAAGCCCTGACGCTGTAGGCAGGTCTATCAGAAAAGACGACTCTCTGCGTTTGTAAACGCTGAGGAAAGGTAGAGTGGAAAATTTTGAATGTAGGTTCCACAAGTTTGCAGTTGTTCAAAGTGAGACTGAATCATGTGCCTTGGCTAGGAGACACTACTCCTTTAAATTCTCCATCAACATTAATTAGGAGTCCCTTACATGACCTTGGAGATGATAGTTTTCCCCCTTCCAAACTGTATTTAATGAAAAAGCCGTTCTTGCCAGGTGGGTGACTTTTCCCAGGATCTCACAGCACTCAGATTCGTACTGATGAAAACCTCTTAAGCTTCATGAGAATTTAGATCCAAGCAGTATTTTTTTCTTTAATTTCCCACGATTTTCCATTCTGAGAACTATCCTTTTGAACATATTTATTCCAGCTTGTGCAGTTCAAGGGCCCAGAATTTGACACAACCTCTTTTACCTTCCAGATGCTTGTCAGAAAGGGGCTGCTATTCCACCTCCAGAGGGTTGTATTTTATGGCTCAGGGTGTGTCTCTCAGTACAATTTAAATCAGGAATAATTAGGGGAGACTGAGAGTTCTGAGTGTACCAAAGAGCTGTCCTTGCCCTTTACTTTCTAAAATGAGACATTTTACCCACCAGCCTTTGCCTGAATTTCTTAGTTTTTCTCCATGCAGCGTTCAGATTCAGGGGAAGAAAGAGGAAATTGAATGATATGTCAAGTCTCCACGAAAGTTATCCAATGTCTGCGTCCTACCTAAAATGAACATTCTCAAAAGTGCGATGCCAAATCCTCCTTTTTCCTGCCTCTGCCACTCTCTTGCTCTCTAAGATGGCTTGGCTGAGAGACAAATTTCCCTGCAGTCAGGAAAGAAAAAATATGAGAAACAGAAGCACTTCTGAACCAGCAGCCCGTAAGGCCCTTCTGTGCTCTGGGCAACAGGCACTGTTACCGTGTAAATTACATATACGTGCAGTGGGAGGCAGAGCTCTCATCCCGGGACTCCATAGCTGCTGTGGTCTTCTCCGTGGAGTCTCAGCCCTTTGTCAGAGGAGAGAGAGATCTACAGAAGCACCTGTGTTCACTGTAGGTCTGTGATACAGCCATGACTGTTTGCACCAGTTGGAGACATGCCCAAAGGGAGGAAGGTGTTTGAAAGCAAGAGTTGAAAATACTGCGTGCTTCAGATCTAACTGGGCCTCCTCTGCTGAGCAGTAATGCACTACCAGAGCTTAGAGAGGTATCTGGTGCCACACCATGTTCTGCAGTGAACACGCTCTTCTAGACTATCCCATGTGTCAAAACTCCAGTTAGCCAATATCTAGTGCACATCTGTTCTGTTCCCAGGGGGTAGTATGCAGGTTGAATTTGAGGCCTGACTTCCTCAAGAAACAAAATTTAGATGACTGTGCGTTGTGTGTATGTCCTTCTGCCTTATTATGCATTTTTGCCTAACTACTTTTTGCTACCCTTGCCTGATTTCAGTGACAGTGGATTTGGGGCAGAGGTGGCAAAGTTATGTAGCTTTGGCCAGTTTTTAGCAAACAAATATGAGAGAAATGTGACAAAATTGTGTTTATAAATGTTCCAACTGAGGAATGTAGCTGTGGTGTAGAAGTTCATGTGTTATTTGTCACTAGAGAACAAGGAAAGGAGAGAGATTTTATAAGAGAGTCAACTGTAGGAAAACTGGGGTTGGGGACTGCCTCCCTGGAGAGCAGCTTTGCTGAAAAGCACTTGGGTGTCCCAGTGGAAAATAACCTAAACACAGCCCGATGGTGTGCCCTGGCAGCAAAGAAGGCCAACAGCATCCTTGACAGTGCTAACAGCAGCGCAGCCAGCAGCTTGAGGGAAGCGACTATCCTCTTCTGTGCAGCATTTGTTAGCTGACATCTGGATACTGCATCCAGTTTTGGCTCCCCAGTACAAGAAAGACATCAATAATGGGAGTGAGTTCAGCAGAGGCCACTGAGATGGTCAAGATCTGCAGCACTTGCCCTGCGAAGAGAGGCTGAGGGAGCAGGACTTGTTCAGCCTGGAGAAGAGGCAGCTTCAGGGAGACCTCATAGCCACCTTCCAGAGCCTATCAGGGGGTCATCAAGAAGACAGAGCCAGGCCCTTTATGGAGGTGCACGGCAGGACAATGGAGGCAACAGTCATAAATTCACCTAGGGGAAATTCTGACTTTATGTAAGGAAATAATGTTTCCCCATGAGGACAGTTAAGTATTGGAGCAGGGGCCCACATCTCTTTCTCCTTGGAGATTTTCATGGCCCGATTGGACAACATTCTTGAGCTACCTCATCTGAATTCAGTGTTGTTTCAAGGAGGAGGTTGGACTGAATGGCTTTCTGAGGTCTCTTTTGACCTACGTTATTCTGTGAAGAGGTTTGACCAGAGCTGGCAGTTCACTGTGAAATCAAACGCTTTGGGAGCTAGACTCCATCAGGTTAGTGCTCTGGGGTCTTTCCTGCCGTAATAAACATGCAGGTACATTCTCTCGTGTGAACGTGGAGTCTCATCAGAAAAGGACTCCTTCACTTTGGCTTGAGACCTGTGGGAGCTGTGTGCTCCTGGAAGTTGCCTCCCCACTCATGCATCGATCACATCCTCCTTTTTTCCAGTGTGCTAGATAATCTCTTTTGTAGGTGCACTGTGGTTCTTGCCTGGACTTTCAGAGCCAAAAGAGGAGGCTTGGAAATCACTTCTTGGATCACTGTTAGGCAAACAGGCACGTTGGGGTTGCTGATCGATATGAACTCAACACTGCTTTGGTTTCCCTTGCTTCTGCTTTAAGCAGCTAGCTTGTTTTACTTGCCTGGCCTACCCCAGTTTTTTCAAGAAACAAGGCACTTTAAGGCAGCAATGATGATTTGGCATGTGTCTATATGTGTTGTTCAGCCACGAGAAGGAAGAGTAGTCCATGGGCCAGAACATTTGCTACTAGTTAGTCCGAAGCCCCTGAGCATCCACAACCTTTCCAATATGACTGTTGTCAGGCCACTAAACCTTGTTGTCCACCAGTCCTTCGGGAGTCATAGCACTGCCTTGCCTCCCAGGAAAGCTGTGTCAGAGTTTTGTAGGAGTAGAGCCTAAATAAGCATGTTAAATGGGAGCAAATGTTAACAACATTCCTGGTCTTTTACTTTAGAGAGACTCTTGAAACAGTACGTTGAATTGCAAACACAAGCAATTAAGACTTTCTCTCCATGTTCCTGGCCAGTATTGAGACTAGCCAAAGACTAGAGAAATCATTCCTGGATTTGCTTAATGCTTTGTGCATCACGGAAAGGGCCTGATGGAGAAACTTACTGTGAGCAAGTCAGTTCCATCTTCTCGATGCCAATTTCACAGCTTTAATATTGAAGAGTTGTATTATTCACAGCCTCCTTGGAGCTTGTCACTGAATTGCCACTGTAATGGCTTTGTTCCTTTTAACAGCCTATAGCTAGAAGTGTTTGGAGAGTGAGAAGTACAGATTTCAGGCCCAGAACTAGTGTTCTGGCAACAAAGTGTCCCCCGAAATTACAAAATGAATATTTCTAGGAAAAAAAAAAACCTTCATGTTTTCAGCCCAGACTGAGACACTTTAGTTGAAACTTAAATTGTTTCATTCCAAACCAAAAAAACCCCAAAAAACAAAACCTTGTCTGAATGCTGAACTTTCCCATCAGAAATGCCACTTCTGTGCCCAGTAAGATTTGTCATTTGGATGGCTCGTCCCCTTTTGTTTCTTCTGGGAGGTGAGCACCAGCTACTCTGCATCTCCCCTCCCTTTGAGTCACTGAAGTATGAAGAACGTCAGAGGAGTGCTGTGACCACGAGACGTTTTGGGCAGCGGCATCTTGGCTGAGGAACCAGACTCATATGGGGGGACTACAACTCCCATAGGGCGCTGCAGCTACCTGTCTGAACCAAAATGTGCAGATCTGAGCTGAGAATGGTTTTTGGCTTCTGATGGCAAACCAGAATCGCTTATGCATCCATCAACTAGTAAGTCCCTCTGTATATGGGATGTTCGCCATGGGACCTGGGATGCTCACGTTGGGGAAGAGAGACCTGAGTTTTCAAGCGGCAGCAACACCACCAGGTACGTTCAGCTTTGAGCACCTCGGCGGATGGGGTGACAACGGTGGTGTAGTTTTGCGTCGGGAAGTACAACACTCTCGGCGAAGTGGAAACGCTGCAAGAGGAGGGGGGAGAGGTAGAAGGCAGAGCATTTTACCCCAGTGGGAGAACAGTCAGGAGAAGGAGGTTAACACCTCTACCCTGGAAAGAAAAACAAAGCAAAACGCAGGCGTGCCAGAGCCTCCTTAATGCCTGAGCTGGGACAATGCCTTTTTCTGTCTTCGCCTCCAGCAGCCCAGGGCGCCCTCTAGTACGGCGAGGATGCGTCCAGCGGGACGTGGAAACCTGCCACCCGTTGAGTCACCGACGCCACCTCCCACATCACTTTCCAATGTGCCTGTCTCCTAATTAGCCAATAAATTCACAAGCGCTCTTCTGTCATCCGCAGGCTGCTCCAGCAGTCTCGCGCTGGTAACGTTTCAATTGCGCGTCTACGCATGCACCGGCTTTGCCAGCTTCTGGAACTCGGGGCAGGCCACGGCACCCAGCCAAAACCACAGAAAGGCTTTAGTGAAAAAGAATATGCTCCGAGTACGAGCAAATTGGTGTATTCCATTTGAGGTGATATTAACTGCTTTCTGCGCAGTGGCTTCTAGAGCACGCCGCCTCGGCGCTGGAAAAAAAGGAGCGTTTTCAGGGAAAGCGCTGCGACCCCAAGGCGCGCAAATGCTGCGCTGTGCTGAGCCTGGTGCGCTCCATGCCTGAGTGCCTGCTGGTGTCCAGGCTGTCCAGGGAGCTGCTCTGGAATTTGCACCTTGATCAGAGAAAGAAAAATCAGGACACTGCCTCTCTCCACCCCCAACTCTTGCTGTTGAGTGATTAAAGCTCAGACTAGCTCCCCATTTCAACTGCCCTTTTCTACCCTGCCAAAAAGACGTTCAGGAGTCTGTTGTAACTCAGCTGTGGTACAAGTAATCAGGGGCTCCTATCATAAAAAAAAAAAATAAATAATAATAATTAGTAGCCGTTGATAACCCTGGTGATTACAGCCACAGGGACTGGAGCAATACCCTGATTAAATACCTAAATAGCAAAGAAGGTATCAGAATGGCATGACAGCATAAGACGCTGAAGATTGTGAGGTGCCATGACATGGGGAAGATTATGCACGTACTTGTAAAATCTATACCGGGAGAGAGAGGAGAGGGAAGAGACAGTGAAAAACAGTAAGCGCTAGCAATCTGTTAAGGAATTGAGGTAATATCAGGAGAAATTTTCCTTCCGAGGATTTGCCTGCTGGCTAGCTGTGCCCTGGTGGAGCCAGGCTGCAGTGCTGTCCAGCGCCTGCTCTCAGTGCTGGCCGAGCCCTCGGCGCATGCAAGCTGCCCGTGCTGATGTGCAGAAGGTGACTGGTGCATGGGCTGTGCTCCTAGGCGTTGGTCCCTCAGGAGCTGCAGGAAAGTGGGGTTTTCTTGGCAAAAAATGGGCTGTGGGCATTTGGTTATGTGATTAAAGGCTCATCTCCACAAACACGGAAGAGCACAGAGAGACAATGACCGACGGGGGGAACTGGAGTTGGACCCCAGGTCGTGCAGGCCCATGCACTTGTGGTGCCGGCAACTGGAGGGACCAGTGTGAGTGCATATTGTGTGGGCGAGTGTGTCGGTGTGGGACTGCTAGCAAATACCAAGCCAGATTGACAAGTAGGATATGAGGCCTGGGAGCCAGGTATCAAAGTGGCCATAAGTCTGGGCTGGGTACTGGTGAGACCAGAGGGTCTGCAAGTTGGCTACTGGAGGGACTAGGGGGTCCAGGCCAGCTACGGGAGAGTCCATAAGGTCTGGAGGCTTCGGCTGCTGGTAAGGTCATAAGTTTGGGTCAGTTAGCAGAGAGACTTGCATTTGAGTGTCTGTGCATCAGGCAACTGGGAGACCATGGGATCCAGGGGCCAGCTACTGGATGGACTGAGTGGCAAGACCAGCGACCAGAGGGATCCATATTGTATATACATGTGTGTGTATATATATATATGAATGTATTTTCCACTAGTGGGCTTTCATCCTGACCAGCCACCAAGGAGAACATGTTGAGTCTGTCGGTGCTGTTTGTGTGAGTGCTGTGTTTCCTGTCTGTGTTGATCTGTGTGGCTGGCTGCCTGTATATATATATATATATATATATATATGTATACAGATCTTATGTATATGTGTGCCTATTCCTATTGGGAATACATGGTTGGCCTTGCTCTTGGCTGGACCTGGGGACATGGAGCTGCAGTCCCCTCGCCTCTATTGTGTTGCCAGATTCAGTAGCCCTAAACAGTGGATCCTTGGAGCTTTCTGAGCTGGGTGCCAAGAGTTGGAAACTGTGGATGTCACAGGGCTGCACGTGTCCCTCTGAGCGGTGTGCCACCTTGGGGAGGCATTGCTGAACAGCCCAAAGCACCCGACATCTCTGGGTGACATATCATGGGGCCAGCTGTGGACAGTTCTTAGCCAACACGATAGCGCGTGTGCTAAAAAGATCTGGAAGTGCTGGATGAAGGCATTGGTAGGATGAAGAGCAGAAAGCATTGCGCTAAAACGGTTCCTGCAGTGAGATGACAGATGCAAGGCTCTCCTCAAAAAGGACAACATGGCCTTTCCTCTTACAATTTCATTTCATCCGAAGGCATTTATAGTAGGAACATTTCTTAATATAAACTCTTCCATCAGCCGGATGTGCCTCCGCGGGGCATGTTGACACGTCAAATTGAGCTGTGGTTTGGGTGGCAGCCGCCGCGGGCGCGAGGATGTGAAGATGTGAGTGGAACGTTACAGGGAGGAAGGAGGAAGGCTCCTAACAGCTAAAACCTGCGGTCGAGAGCTGGCTCTCAGCAAAAACCACCTTCATCAAAGCCGAGCCGTGCTCACTGCTGAGCGAGGCGCTGGGATTCTCAGTCTGCACGTCCCCACTGTCTCTTGGGTGCCGGCTGGCAGGGAGGTGGGACATGGAGAAGTGTCCCAGTGCTTCAGCCCACGTCCAGTCCTGCACTGACCTTCCTTTGTGGGTGCTCCGAGACGTTTGCTTCCTTTTCTCCTCTTCCTCCGCTGTTTTTCATGTCTCTGTGCTTCCCCGTTCTGGCTGGAAACACTGAAATCCATGCCAGGAAAGGCTGTTTTCATGGCATCTTGAGACTGGCTGGCCTAAGCCTGTGAGATTCCCGCTTCCATCCAACAGCTTGTCCTACTTTTGGGGCTGGACTGGGGAGACCGTTCATGGTGTGAAATGCCTTCCATCTCAGCTCCTGCCTATGGGACCTTCTGTAGCTCCCGTCTCCCTGCTTGCTGGGTTCCCGGCAGGGCTGCCTCTCCGCTGCTCCCCAGCTGCCTTCCTTGGCACGACCTCAGCCAAGGCCTCACTTTGGCAGTGATTCGTCATGCAATGCATGGCCAGGTCTGGGTACAGGGAGGGGAATGAGGAGAAGGAGAGGGCCTCTGGGAGAGCAAGGCACTGTGGAGGCTGCAGAAGACCTTGGTGGGCTAAAACCTTTTGTAACAAGTCTTGGGCTTCCCCAAGTTTCAGCCCTTCAGCAAAATGCAGGTGTGAACCTTGCAGTTCAGCTGAATTTTGTGCCTGATAAAAGAAAATCAGTCACCTGGGCCCTGTTTCCTGCTTTTCCCACTCAACCCAAAGTTGCAGTTTCTCTCCCATCCTTGGACCCAAGGTACCAGGTGCGGTGGATCGGTTTGCAGAGCGGTGGTGTCTGGGGGTGCGTGGCCTGGCACTGCACATGCACTTGACTCTGGCTGCAGCCTCTTGGGCCTGTATTACGCTTGGATGTTGAGAAAGCAGGTCCCTGGCACAAGACAGGGAGTAGTGCATGTTTTTTTTTAATCTCTCAATAAAATGCCAACATGAGGATACCTACTGCAAACCATCGGATGTTGCTGAACCCAGGAATATCAAAACTAGTCTTCCTGTCTCTGTCTGTATGGTCAGAAAAACAGGTCTGTTCACTCACATAAGGATTTTAACTCTGTGACTGGGGTGAGTAGTCTCTAAGCGTGGGACCATGCCTTTTAACCAGCCTGGCCACTACCAGGTAGTAGCCCCAAGCAGATGAAACAGCCTGAGGCCATCCCTAGAAAAGCCCTGATATTTACTACTGAAATGGCAGATGTGATCTGTGGGCAGCCTGAATCCAGTCTTTAAATAGCTCTTAAATCCTGTGAATATTGGCAGCTGGAGCTGCAGGCTACCTCTCAGGAGCAGCATGGACATGTGGAGCTGGGGCCGGGAGCACATAAATCTTTACCCGCACCATGGCTTGGCTTCCTCAAAGCTGTGGAGTTGTATGAGCCAACCTCTGGAATAAGGCAGATTCAAGACTAGTAATGGAGATGATGTGGAAATGTCTTAGAAACACCTCTGCTGCTCCTGCCTCTGGCTTTGTTAAGACCTAATGTAGTTGGAGAAGGAATCGAGGTTTGATTTCAGATTTGCAATACCCTGGGACTAAAGAATGGCCCCAAATTAATAAATAGATGTATGTATAGATATCATTGCTAAGGATAAAAAACTAGCTCCCACCTCTTGCAGTATTGCTGAAATCCCAGTATGTCTGCAGTTGTCCGGGGATTCCTAGCAAGCCTGCAAAAATAAATAAAGAAAGGCACCAAAATCCTGTGGCTAGGATTTATGTGGAAGTTGGCGGTTCTGCCAAAAAGAAATCTTCAGGTTAAATGCGGCAGATACGTCATTGCACGCACCCTTACAAGATGAACCAAAGCACTTCCTTCAGTGTTGATGGATGCTTTGGAGGGTCCAACAGAAAAAGGGCTTAGGGAATACTTAGTTCTTCAAGGAGATAAATGTAGCACAGTTGCTCCAAAATAAAAACAGGAGGAGAAAAAGAGCAGTGTGTTGAAAAGGACGTTGAGCTAGCGCTGAAGTTGATGATGGTGTCCACTATCTATCAGGAAAAGGCTCAGAAAAGGGAAAGGAAAAACTGCAATGGATTGATAGACTAAAGAAATCCTGCTGTGCATTAATCACTTAAAGCACTGCCTTTCAGAGGGGAAAAGGATCCAACTTCTGTAGCAAATGGTGGATTCACAGAATGTAAGACAAAATCAGATCTCTGATCTCCCACATAAATCCCCCTGCCTGCCCCAGAGTTCCCGTGCCGTAATTCACAAGGGAGTTAAAGCATGTCTTTTAGAAAGCCATCCTGTCTCAATTTCAAAGGGAGAACCTACCCCATCCTTAGGTAAGTTGTTCCTGTAGTTAATTATCATATTAAAAGGGAAAGAAGCGTGCTTTATTCCAGACTGAATTTGTCTGGCTTCAGTTTCCAGCCATTGGATCTTGTTATTCTGTTTTCTGCTAGATTAAAGAGCCCTCTACTGCATACAGACAAAGTGGCAATCTAGAAACAAGAAAAGGTCCAAGGCCAAGTTCTGTTCTTTGTTAGACAAGTGCAATCCTGCTAAAAGGAAGAGTGCAGCCCTCCGGTTGCAGACCGTGAAGCCGGGTCATCAAGGACAGCCTGCTTCGCTGGTGTCCTCCTGATTATGAGAGCTGCGAAATCTCTCCCGTTTAACTTTCGGATGGCAGTTCAAGAGGGTGCCACCAGACATTAAGGGAGAAAACAACAACAACGACAACAAAACCAATCATTCCCCCCTCCCCCCTTTTATTTTCTATAGACTGTGAGCTCACAGGGAAGATAAGAAATGCTTGGCACTGCAGTGCGTGTTTGCTTTGCAGAGTGGAGCCACACTTCGGCTCCATCGTGTTGGGCTGGACCCTGGTGTCCCCGCACAAGAATACGCTGGCCATGCAGGAGGTCAGGCTGCATGAGCGCCACGCTTCACATCTGGCATGAGAGCTGGCAGACTGAAAAATCTCCCAGCGACTTTGGCAGCATGAAGGGGGGGAAAAAAAAGCATTGTTGAAATATATATGTGTTTATCCAGCTAATCAATAAAGACAAAATCCAGTTTAATGTGAAACAGACCAACCCAGTGCTCTTGATGGCTGCTCCTGGGCTGGGCATGGCAAGAAGCCTCGGAGGAGAGTCTCGTCCTTGTCCATAGACATGGGGCAGGGCAAGGCGCTGTGGTTTCCTCCGTAGGTGGGGGACTTGGGCATAGCCTCCCAGCAGCTCAAATGCTGACTCCGAGGGGGAGGGCAGAGAGGAGACGCATCCAGCAAGAACCTGGAGCGGAGGAGGCCAAAGACGGAGCGAAGGGCCCCAAATTGGACGGCAAAAAGAACACTCGTCCCTCTCCGCCCCCCTCTCCCTCCTCCTCCTCCTCCCTGGGCTGACGCTAAGTACAAGCTTCCCCTCCCACAAAATAAAGGCCTTGATGACAGGCTGCCTTCCCCAGAACGGAGTGTCGAGTTGAAATCTGGCCCTGAGGATTTGTGGTGGCTCAGGGCAAAAGTCAAAACAAACACAAACACATTCCCCGGTGCCGACGTCGTCAATGCAACGCTGAAGAGGAGCCGGCAAACTGAAGTTAGCAAGCAGAAGAGCTTTTGTGCAGGGACCCAGAAGTCCAGGAGGGACTGCATGCTCAAGGGGGACATGGAGGAAGGCCAGAAAAGCGATTGGGATAATAATGGCTTTCCTTGGAGGTGGCGGGGTCTGGGGCTTGCACCGCCAGGTTCTGGAGGAAAAATGGTTTATTAGCTTCTTTCCGGATGCAACACTGGTGCTTTTCTTTTCCCTTTCTTTAAATAGATTTTTGCCATGCGGGTTCAGTGGTAGCAAGATCCTGCAGGATTTGCCAAGAGGTGGCAGTGCTGGAGCGGTAGCCTGGATAGGCAAGTGCCCATGCCAAATGTGTACGTGTGTCTGCACACAGCGCGCGTGGTGTCTTCAGGGTGAAGCAAAGGGCTGCGGAGCGGGGCAGTTGGCAAGTGAGGACTTTGTAGTGCAGCGCATCCAGAATAGCACTTATTTCAGACAGGATGTAGTAGAGTACAAGAGGCTTTTCCTTTAATAAACTGAGCGGCTGGTCAAATGTTGGCTCTGAAAACATTGCCTGACAGCGATTCCTAGCACCAGCTGAGCTCCCTGGATTTTTAAACTCTTAGAATATGTAATTCTCCTATAGCTCTTTTCAATCAACGTGTTTTGCAATGGTAAATGAGTGGTAACCTCCACCCTATTGCATAGTTGGTGGAAATAAAGGTTGAAAAACATCCCTTCAACCTGCTCAGACAAGTTGCGCAGAACTTTGACTACCTGATCTACAGGGAATAAGTATGTTCAGAGACCCCCAGGGAGAGCTCCAAGATGCTGAGATTTGGGCAGATGTCAGTTAAGGCAGCCACTTCTTCAGCTAATATGGGAGTGACTCTGTCAGAGTCAAAACACAAGTCCAAAACTCGCCCATAGTTACACTGTTTGTGCTGGGGAAACAGTCATTTTAGGGCAAGGTGGAAGACTACAACTAGTGCGGTGGTGGTCATCAAGGTCTTGTCTTCTGCATAGCACAAGCCAGAGAGTGCTGTATGGGACTCTCTTGTCAAGCCCTTCCTGATGTGATGGCACAAGAGTAGATTACTTTAGAGGAGATATAAGCTGGGCTTCTGAAAGCAGGGCCTGTGGGCAGTGGTTGCTCTAGGGCATCTTTACTCTGTTAGGATTCTGGGTGAGAACAGGGGCACGAACTGCTTTTGGCACCATTTGGATAACTCACATCCATGCACCCACAAGTGGACACAAGATGTGATATTCATAGTCTTCCCTACGGCCTCCAGGAGGGGTGGGAGATGGAGGAACTGTTGCATTGCAGAGGACTAGTCTATCACAAGCTGAAATACTGGCCAAAGGATAGAGCTCCCTCACAGTCCAGTGAAGTGCCATGGTTCATGCCAGCAGAGCTGTGGATGCCTATGTTGGAACATCTTTCACCAAGGCCTGGATAGAAGACCTTTCTTCCAGAGAAGAAGGACCTTAGGAGCAGTAAAGGTGCTGCCGACCAGGTAACTGTGTACAAACAGCAGTATTTCTCCTCACTCTATCTATTTGGCTCTTGTGAGGGCCTCAGTGATCACAGTGATATCAGAAACGCAGTGCCAGGGAGCATGCCTGGGACCTGGAACGCAACTTGCTATACTGTTCAGTTATTAGGATGAACCCGGGCACAACTTTTGCCTGTATATTTTCCCAGACAGATCTTGGAAAGAGTTCAAGAGCTAACATAGGCCAGGGACCATTCCCAACAGGTTGTGTGCATATGGCCACCTGGTTTAGGAGACCTGAAGAATAGCAGCATGAACCACTTCATGCTAGGTCACCTTTGACCAGGGAATTGTCATGCTGTTGGCATTGCCATTGGAATGCTTCACCTGTGATGATACACCTTGCAGGTGTGTCCGGTTTGGGCATCAGCCTTCAGGCAAGCAGGTCTTCTCACTGGGATGGACTAGGCTGTGCTGATCCTGCCATGGATGAGAGACCTCTACCAGCTCTATTTCCCATGCTCCTGGGATTGTAAAGCTCCTCTCAGATGTTGCCCCAACACAGGGGTTTCAGCACTGACAGGTCCACTTTGGGCAGGACAGAAGAGGCTCTTGAGGTGATGTCCTAAATACAGCTAAGCTGTGAAGTCCCAGAGGTAACCACCCAAACTATTTATCTGGGCAGGGCTATTCAGCTTGCCCTTCATCCTGGCTCTTCTTACCCTTTGGCTCCTTCTGCCTGCTGTGGTCTTCATGTCCCTAGACCAAGTGCCCTGACTCTGCCAGGGTTGTTCCTTTACCCACTGACACAGATTATCAGAGTACTAATCACAAGCATTCATCACCACAGCAGACCCCAGCTTCCTTAGTTACACCGTCTACATACTCGCCATACCTTGTCCCTCATCTTTGAGTCATTTCCCATTTTTCTCTTGCTTTTACTTTCTTAGCCTGTTCTTTCTTGAAGAAAACCATCACTGAAGGACTTGTCTCCTTCTGTTCACCATAAAGGGAGCCTGGCTTGGCTCTGATACTCCAATACACATAGGTAGATCGCTAAAGGTAGGTGGTGCAAATTCCCATTCCTTATCTCCATTTCAATTTGAATTTTCTGATGCTAATCAAGAGAGAGAGACAACCTCCTAATGACTTTCATGGTGTGGATGCATGAGGAAAATGACGTAAGTCTTAGTTTAATTCCCAAGTTTTCCTCAGATTCTCTGTGTGATCTCAAGTTCATCCTTCAGAATGGATTGTGAATGGTCTAGCCTCAAATCTGTGTTCAGATTCATTATTATTGGGATTTTCCAACACATCTGTGCTTTGAAAGACCTGGCTTTCTTTTCAGGCATTAAAATCTTTTAAAAACTGTATACACATATCTATTTGCCTTGGTTCCCCATCAGTAGAAAGGTAAGACCTCCTGGATTTTGGTTTTCAAGGTAGATGATATTCTCTTACTAAGTGCACACTGCTCAAAAAAAAAAAAAAAAAAAAAAAGTGGCTGAGGGGGGGCGGAGGGAGCAATTTAAGATTCATTGGGAGCTTCTACCTGCTGCTGTAAAACAGGCAATGAACTAGCTTAGCAATCAGTCAGAGTGTGCGTACAGTGCTTAACCTATCTGCAGTCTCATTTAGGACCTTAAGTGATTTCAGAAAATCATGCAGTTAGTCCTAAGAATATCAAACATTGTACCAAAGATTCATGTGGAGTATTCCCTTAGCTCTGGAACTCTTTTGGGAAGGAAAAGAGAAGCTGCCTCCTACCGGACACCTCCCCAAATCTAGACTTCCCAAAGATCTGTGTTAAAACACAGTTTGGAAGCAGGCGAAGAGGCCTGCAATATTTTCTGTGTAATCAAGTGATTAATATAAACCATGTGGTCTAATGATCTGACAACTAAGATGCTGCCCAGTGCCACTTAAGATGCTGTGGTTTGAAAGAGCACCAAGCAGAGCTCAGCTCTCCCTTTCGTTTCATTTATAATGTTTCGCCGGGCAATATGTTTCAGCAAGTTTGTGCGGGTGTTAACAATGATGGATGAGAAGCTATGAGATATTGCAATAAAAAGCAGTGTGTGCATGGCTCATCCAACTCCTGTGGCAGTTCCCCAGGGAAAGAAGGGAAGGTTTTCTTTAATTCTGTCCGTTCATTGTCAAGAAGGCTTCTGTTTATCTGGCAGTTGGCTTGGGTATTAGGAATAAATGGGTCTTTGAAACTTTTTTTCCCCCTATTCTTACATGGCTTTTATTGCCACAGTATCTGGGCTCCCCAATGGATTATTAATGTATGTCTCCTCAGAGCACCCCAGGAGGATGGGAACTATGGCCACGGGGAGACAAAGTGCCTAAATAGCAGAAATATCTGCTTATGTACAAGACGACTTTCTCTCTGTTCCTACCTCTGCTTCAAGAAAGTCACTTGCCTTCTCTGGGCCATGATTTCCTTTCCTGATATTTTTCTATTGAAACTGATTTTTTTTCCCCTCATGAGTGTTTTGGACAGTGGGTTAGTTCAGCCCAGGCCTGCCAATGAAGAAGATGTCTTTGAGGGACATTTTGAAACTTGTTTCATTCTGCAGGTTTTGAGAAGGAAGGATGACTGCTTCCAAATGACTAGGGAGTGTTTTGATGGGAAATGTTTTTTTTTGAACCCATGCAACAAAACATAGCCATGAACCAGTCTCAGAGCTTTTTTTTTCCCTGAAGAATCAGGGTAAGAGACTGAAGATTTGGGCTCTGTTCCCTGCTCTGGGATAAGCTTAAAATTTGCCTCTCTGGCCTGCCTGTCCTTTGGGTGAAGCAGGCTATTTATGCACTGGGAAATCTTGGATTGCATGCTGATTTGGTCACCTATCCCCAGACTAACCAGATTGCCAGCACATTTTCAAGCCAAAGGGATCAAGGGAGGGATTTGTTTCATCTCACTTCAAGCCACCTAAGAGTTATTCATCTTGCCTAAGTCATCCAGGCTCCCTACAAGAGAAAGAGGCAGCTTTGCTGGGTAATTCATCCATCCAAAGGCTGGAGTCTGAGACAGGAGAGATAAATTACCCTCTGACAGGCTGAGCTCTGCCCATGATGATAGAGGGGCCTAGACCAGTAGGTCAGATCAACACCTAACCATTAGAAAGCAACAGTTTGTGCGATTAATCCCACCCTGTTCTGAAAATCCCAAAGTTAGTCAATTTTAAACAGAATCCAGGACTCTTGCCTCTGTTTTTGGCATTAGCTACAAAGCCTTACCCTTGCCTGAATTCTGGATTATGGTGCCACGGAAAAAAAGAGTTCACCTTGGACATCCTTCTGCTGTATGGAAAGTTCAGCTCTATTTATACAATTCCTGAAAGATGTTTAGGGCAGAGAAGGGTGCATTAGTACACGTGCAAGGCCTTGCTATATCTACTCCAAAGGGAAAAGGCACAGTCTATCTGCTGGGAGAAACTGGAGGTCATGAGCAAGTCAGGTCTCCTCCCACCATTTTTTCCCCTTCAGAGTGCAGTTGGCTAGTGCTATGTGGGGACCCGATCTCAGCCCAGGCCTGCTGTGATGTTAGTGAAAGGCTGTGGTTCCCATCAACGGGAATATGCAGATGTGAGCATCTTGGCACTAACAGAAGATACACCTGTTTACATATAGACTGAACACAGCTCAGAAGTGGATTATAATGAGATTGTCAATCTTATCGCCACAGGACCTTGCCAAGGCCAAGAGTTTTGCAAAAGTTATTACAGCTAATGCTAAAAAAAAAGACAAAAGAAAGAAGCGTTTTTGCAAGGAATAATAATAATAAAAA
The DNA here is from genome assembly GCF_036417845.1 of Apteryx mantelli. Classification (NCBI taxonomy): domain Eukaryota; kingdom Metazoa; phylum Chordata; class Aves; order Apterygiformes; family Apterygidae; genus Apteryx; species Apteryx mantelli. The sequence continues at coordinate 86,837,613 of NC_089982.1, read as the reverse complement.
AACATAGCATGTTTCAGAGTTTAAACCAGTTTCTAAGTATAAGGATAAAGATGGAGGTCTGATATTCCCACATCTCTCTTCTGTGGATAGCCTACACTACCCTTAAAAACCACTGGTGTTTTACATCTGTCAGAGGCAGGATATTGGGTTGATTGGACCTTGGGGCCGACCTGGCTTGACATTCCCCTTCCATTCTTTCCAATCAGAGGCTATAAGAAGATTCACTTGATTCGTCCACCAAATGTCCCTAGATCACGCGTCCAAGTAGAGGTCAAGAAGATTCAGTACTTTTTGTGAGGGAGAAAAACAGGTTTTCCGCCTCTGAGCAGGATGTAAAGCATCCAGCCTTTCTGCCCCTGCCTGCCCCAAAGTCAAGACGACTTCTCCTTGCAGCAATCCTGAGCCCAGTCCTTGCATCTTTATACTCATATATTTAGCATTTAAAACACTATATTTTACAATGAACTTTAAACTGTCCTCCTCCTCACTGCTTCTGTCCTTTCCCATCAGTGACAGTTGTAGTCTATTTGATACGGGCCAGGTTACTGAACCATGACCGTATAATTATGGTTGGAGCCACAGAGCTATTTTTATGCCTTGCCAGAGATTATTCACTTATCAGGAATGTATATTTAAGTGGCAGGCTCTGAACTGTCCGCTATAAATAGGCAAACCCAGCGCCCTCTGTGTTTTCTTTCAACTCTCTCATCTGTCACGCCTTCAATTTCCGCAACCACATCAACGTCTGTGCAGGGCAAGACGAGTCAGACTGGAAGGGAGCAGCTGGTGACCTCACTTGAAAAAAACAGAGAGAAAGAAAGAGGAACATGTAACGCCACCCTAGCTCGACTGTGGCTATGGCCTGAAAAGCGGTTCAGGGAAATTAGGGGTATGGCCTCTACGTTCTCCTTCGCGGACCTGTAAAGCCGAACTCTTCAGAAGCACAGGAAGTTTTCCATCACTTTTGGCACACAGCCATGCTGCCCGGGGAAGGAAAGTGGTGGCCAGGACTGTGGTTGGTGAGTGGCATCTTCGCAGGATGACTTTTGCCGCAGCAGGGGTGGCCTCACTCCTCGTGGCCTTGAGAGCTGCAAGGCATGTCCCTGAGCCTGGCTTGGCTCTTGGAGTCATTCCAAGTGGGAAACAACCTCCTTCAAGTCCCACTGATCCATGGGACTGGACATGCAGTTGGGTGCCAGGGTGAACCCCTAAACCAAGGATGCCAGTGACCCACCAGGAACCTTGCACCGCAGATAGTCTTGCAGCAGGCTCAGCCCGGGGGCTGTATCGTCCTGCTCAGGAGCTGCACGCAGCTCGGTGGCCACAGGCTGTCCCTGCTGCATTGGCACCTCTAATGTGGGGGCTGTACAGTCCCATGCAACTTGTTCACTTTTCTTCTCCCCTGGTGTGCAAGACCCCGCTGTGAGTTAATGTGGCAGGAGAACATTCCTGGTGCTGGGGTGGTCACGTGGTGGAAGAAGGGCTGTCATGCAACCTGTTAGGGTTAACTTTCCTTCCAGCATGCCCTTGTTATTGCTTGACACCAGGGCCTCTGTGCTGCTCCGTAGCTCTACATGACAGCTTCTCCCTGCCAGCAGCTGCCAAGGGGTGGCATGAGGGCCTGGATGTTGGGACAAACTAGGCAGGAGCTGACTGCACCAATTTTAGAGTAGCTGTGGTCCGGGAGAAACAAACTCTGCCTGCAAGTGCTCATCCTATTAAAGGTGATTGAAAAAGGGTAAGAAGCAAATCGAGCTGCTTGTGGCTATGTCAGAACTGGCATTTTCCAAGACGAATTTCACTGTTCTCTCTGCTGGAGTATCTCTTGGTGATGCAAGGGACAAATGCAATCATTCCTAAGACCATGTGGGGTGGCTCCTGCCAAAGCAAGGGTAGTGATATCCTCATATCCCTGCTTTGTAACAGCACTGAGAAGTGCTGCACTATCCAGGTTTAAAGTCTTCAACCTATGGGATGCTTCTTTTAAATACAGATGTGGTGTCACCAAAGGTGGACATGATGTTCTCTCCAAGGAGTGGCCCTCAGGTACCAATAGTTTCCCTTATGTAATGGCCATCCAGTGCTAAACTTCCTGTGATATTTCCACTTGTTTGCAGCTGATAGCGCAGATGCCTCACACGGGCATTTCTTTGGCATGATTCTAGCATGGTGGCATGAAACCTCAGAGGGTTTCAGTGTCTGTCAGTTCACCAATGCTTTTCTTATTTTCTTACACTGTTCTAACAGGCAGAAAAGATTTCTTTTGCCAATATATCAGGGGCAGCAGATACCGACTGAGGACTCTCTGCAGTGTTTGTAAAATTTTGATGTGCCATAGAAGAGGTAAAAAACACTCTCCAGGGCAAGATATCAGGTTGGACCTGCTGCACTGAACAGAGCCCTCGTATCTCCTCCGAGCCTGCCTTGTACTTTTCAGAGCATGGGCCCTAACTCTTAGATAACACTGAGCTCAGCAGGCTCCAAGCAGAGTCTCCTGGTTGCCTCTCCAGCTTTGCTCAGGACTGCAATGGCCTAAACTGGGCATCCACTCCCAGTCCAGCAGAGGGAAAGGAGGACTGAAGACTGGCATAGATCCAGGATATGTTACAGTCAGTGGGTCCTATATGCTTATATTTATGTGTAAGTATATGCTTAGCAAGTTATATGCATGTTTTGGCTACTTGCCTGGTCTCTGAGTAAGGTAGGAAGTTGGCATGTGCATGAAATGCCAGTTCTTTCCAAAGCTTCACATTTTCTCAGGTGCTGCCCATTACCTAAATGAAGCTTCTCAGAAAGAGCTTGGGTAGAAGTCTTATTGGGGGGCTGATTCATTGCATAGATAGGGACATACATTTTGGCAGAATCACTTTAGGAGAAATAAAAACAGTAAGTTAAAACAGTGATAAACAGCAGGGTTTATCTAGCAGTTTGCCCAGCATTCAAAGAAGTCAGTGGCTAATTACTGAAGGATATGACATGAGTAAAGAAAGTCTCCTTGCTTTACCATCTTGGATACTCAGCCCAAATGCAGCGCTGCTGACCGTTTCTTCAACATGTGCATTTACTGAAGCTGACAGAATGTCTTTCCTCTTGTCTTTTGCATAGCACATCGTGTCCCTCATGACTCTTTCTCTGAACTTCTGGCTGCACATTCCTTGGACTTGCTGCCCAGTCCCCTTTTAGCATAGCTGAAGCTGTACAGTAACTCTGCTCTTCTTTTCCTTCCAAACTTCTCCCAGTGCCAGAGGAACTTGTGGTTTTATGCAGGCCACTGTGACTTTGTTGTTTCTTTGAAAAAGCCTGGCTGTATCATCACTGTGCTAATCTTGCTACTTCTGATAACATATTTCTTGATGCTAGTAAAAAATATAGTGTTGTACATTTCTGTGAATCTTCCTGTGGTTTTGAATTTTGACACTACACAAGAGAAGAATTTCTGGGGAGATTTTCCTTGCATTTTTCCCTGCTGATTTCCCCCAAGGAGCATTAAGGTCAAACCTAGAGTCTCAGTAAAGCAGACATCAGAGGTGTGAATTTGGGATCAGTTTCAGTAGTTGCAATGCAGCTGTTTTTACATTATGATGAAATTTCTGGCATCTTGTGACAGAGGCAAATCATTCCCTTTCATCATGAGGACACCTTGCTGCATGGACAGGAGCAGAATTTCCTATCTGCACTTTGCTGGAACTCCTCCTTGTAACTTCGCTCTTTTGAATTCTGCACACTGAGCATCTCCTGGCAGTGTTCACTGTATTTTCCATCCCATATTTCAGTTTTGTTTTGAGGGCTGTAGGGTCTTTTCTTTTTTTAAAAGTCCTATCTAGATGGAAGTCCCAGGACAGCTTGCTGTTTTCTGTCTCTGTTCTCATCAAGGCCTTGTGACCAATTTTTAGATGTGAAAACCCATTTCTAATCTGGCAGTTTTATGGGAGTTGTATGCATTCACCTTGGATCCTGTCCAAAACATCCCTTTTTGGAGATATTTCTAAGCTAATACTGTCGTTCTGTATTGCTTGGCTACTTTCCTATGCTTTTAAGTCGCACACCCTGTCTTTCAAAAATAGCACTATCAGACTTCTGTCACGGCCTTTCCTATTGATGTCATATTACTGATGGGGATTTCTGACACTTATCAGTCCCACTGGTATTGCATGCCTTTTTTTTCCTGGAAGGGTCTCTTGTGCCAATACTGCATCAGAAGGGACACATCAAATTCCAAAGCAAATACAATTAACTAGTTGCTGCTTTTCTTGAGCTTGAGCCGCTGATACGAAGTCGGAGAGTGAAGACTCATCTAAGTTTTACCAATCTGAATTTAAACTCATCTAAATTCAGCCAGGCATTGAATCTGAGCCAATCACCTTGTGTCTGTCTCTGGTTAATGGGAAGAAACTGGTGCTTCCAGGAAGTGCTTTGTCCCATCTGAAAGTAGCTGTCTCAGAGGTGGATGATGCTTTCTGCAAGCTCAGAGCTCTACAGTGCCTGCATTTAAATGAGTAGTTAAGATTAAACACCAAGGATGTCGTTCTGCATGCAGATTAAGGCACCAAATTTGTAGCGTCTCCATGCAGGCAAGTTGTCTAAACTTCTCAATGGAGATTTTTGTGATTTCAAGCAATGGACACTATTCAGTGGTCTAAACATAAGCATTTGTTGACATTTGAGAGACCCTAAGAAATCCTTCCCAGCCTGTAGCAGTCACTCCAGAAAGGTCATCATCTTCTGCTAATCCTGTGTCATAACTGTTAACCCAATATGGATGTCTCGAACATCCCAGAAAATCTCGAATGACACTAGACATTTGCATTCAGGCAAATGAATCATACTGTTGAGCTCCATTGACCAGAATGGGAGCCCAGATACCCTGCTCACCTGTAGACACCCACATGTTATAAATGTGGGGGTGTCAGCGTATGTGTCCATCCCATCCCTGACTTTCAGGTAAATAAGTAAATGAAAGGGTGAGATCAAGCTGATGTGTACAAGGAGGCAAGCACACAGGAACAAGGAAAGAGATAAAGCAATAACTCTAACTACCTAGCTAGATGGGTAGAAGTGTCCTGGGCCATGTGGCTTGCCTCTGATCTTTAAAGTGCTCGTGGACTTGTGCGCATCACCTGTCCAAGATCTCCTTGCCTTGTAACAGCAGAAATGTGGATTTTTCTAATGGATGGACATAGTTAACAGATTACACCAAATTCCTAGATACTTACAACACCAGTTTCTGTTCAAACCCTCCAAGAATGTGTCATTTTTATAATTGCCTTCATTAAAACCTGCTATTTCCTGGGATACCAAATGCTCTTTCATATCTGATCCTGAGCACCAGTTCTGGCCCAGGATCAGACAGACCAGGTTTTTTGCACCTCTGCACTATGCAGCACATCATGGTCCAACGATAACTGAGCTTGTGCCACCTATTCTGGTAGGTTCAAAGACCATAGGCAATGTGGCCCAGGACGCAGGTCAGGAAGTAGGCTAGTCACAAAAGTGCGGTGGTAATTCAGCCTTCTCTCATCAAAGCCTATTATCTCGCACTCGGTCCTACAATGATACTCCTCTCCTGTTTCTGGCATCTGATCTGGATTTTTGGCACTGCCTTCTGCTGTAAGGGGTAGACCAGCCCATTCTCTTTCATGTGCAGAAGAGTCAGGAGCCAGGTCGTACATCATTTCACATTTTCCTCGGCTGACACTTTGAAGTAGGTCAAAACTTTTCTTCTTCCACCAAACCCCTACAGCAATGAAGGGGATTGTTTGCGATGAAGGAGAAGTGGTTGCAGATTTGCCAAAGGGGATGGGAAAGTTGTGATTGCCAGGCCATTCCTTCTTCACTTCTGACCTCCATCTCTGAAGTGGATGTATAGATCCCTTAAGTGGTGTTTTAATGTGAAGAGTGACCAGTATCTGAAACGGTGCATGGCTGGTAGGCTGCCAGGCCTACAGGAACCACATCTGTATCTCAGTATGTCCGGCCACCACTGGGAGAAATTCAAAGGGAGCTGGCACAGACTTGAAGGATCATGGAAATCCCATTCTTGGGTGGTCTGGACTTTGTGCTGCCTCCCTTTTGCGAGGGGAACTTCATCCCATCTGACCAATCCTCCTCCTGCCATATGCTTCTGTAGAGAGTCTGCAGCATCTAAAAGGGTTTTCTGAAGAACAGAGCCTCCAGTTTTATAACGAGATGGTGAGAATCAGAAGGAGGCTGAAACCAGCCCTTTGTCTCCGAGGAGGACAACAACATATCAAGGGAGAACACTTAGGAGCTCTCTTTCTGTCTGTATCGACATCCTCTCCCTCTCTGTTGGCCACCAGACAGCACTTCCTCAGAAACCAGACCACTGGAAGCTGCCCTAAATTTTACCAGATGATCACTTCTTGAAAGCCTAATGGGGATTGTATGTCTTGAGCAAGTTCCAGGAGATTTTGTGAGGTGGAAGGGTCCAGCTGATGACGTAACAGCAACTCTTTTTCCCCCCATTAAAAAAAAAAAAAAAAAAGAGCAGTTTTGCAGGATTTTTCTCAAACTCACGATTGCTTCCTTGCAAACAAAGATTTTTTCCCCTTGACAAATAGCAGGCCAACCTAGTGACAGGTGGAGTGACTAAGGAGGTAACATCCAAACTCTCTTTAACATATGATGCCTTTAACCAGCACTGTCAAGACATTCTCCTCCAAAACATACATTCACTCACTTAAGAAAATACAGGGCCATGGGAACAATAAACCCTCTGTTGCCCAAATGCATTTATGTTGGCTCACTTAAGCCTGAGCACTGACATCAAGAGGAGTATATAATTTTTTCTTCCTTCTGTTCCTGAACATACAGGCTTTTCCCATTGGAGTTACAGGAAAGAGCCCTATTAGCACAGGACTAAGATTTTGTTTAGAGGCCTCCAGGCAATATAGCAAAATCCACTGGAAAGCATTTCCTTCCAGGAGAATTGGCATCTACCTACACACTATGCGTGCTGCCTTCTTCACCTCTACATTGAGATCATTGATCATTAAGACATACTTGGGACTGTCTTGGTCCTTGCCACTAACTTATTTTGATTAGTGTGGCTATACCTCACCTTCCCTTCTCGTATGCTGCAATTTCGCTCCCAGCCAGTGGTATTTTCTGCACTTCTGATGGAGCTGGCACTCTATTACTGACACGTTTGCACGACTCCTAGAGCTCCTCAGGAGCCTCTGCTACCCACGGACATCTCAAACCATCTGCTTGGTCTGACAGAAGGGGACAAAGTTGCGTTAAATGTATCATAATTGTTTGGAAAGACCGTGAGATGAGAACAAAGATTTTTCAGCAACTGAAAGTTGACTGAAAAACTGAATTTTATGCTGTTTTTTTAAGATGTCAATGGGAAACACGAAACCTCTCTGTTCTCTGCTGAAACATTGCTTGCATCAAAGAAGAAAAAAAGAACAAATCTGTTTTTCGTATATCTTGTCTATTGATATCAGTAAGTAGATAGATAGAAATATTTCACCCAGAAGCAAAAGATAATGTTACAGAATCAATGTGAACAAGGTCTAGAGTTGAAAGACCAGATGAAGGACTGGAATTTCTTTGTCTGAAAGCTCATGAGATCTCTAACTAGGAGGAACTATATGAAAGAAGAAAGGCTCCCCAAAAGACTGGGCCAACTTTTGATTCATTTGCAGATGAGACATGTCTCAATAATAAGAAAAAAAACATATTGAACTACTGGGAATATCATAAAAATGTCATGCCTGAGCTGTGTCAACTAGCAAAAATTGTTCTGGCTGTTCCAGCAACCCAAGTGTGTGTTGAAAGAACATTTTCAGTCCTCAGATCATTTTGTTGCAGGCCTCCACTGTCACAGAGGAAATATTACATGTTTTTTTATTTCACTAAAACAAAGTGTTCTTAAAAAAAGCCTGTGTTTATTTGACAACACAAAAAGTACTCGGAAATTTTTTGTTGTTAAAGTCAGAAAACAAATAAACGATCAAAAAACAATTGTCTCAATTTTGAGTTTCAACACTCTGTTTTGAACTACGACTTGAGTTTGATTAGTTTTGGTTCTGCCTGGTTTGTTCTGGTAATCAGACATTTGTTTTATTTTTGTGATGTCTTGAACCGGACCTGAACCCAGACTGGATACAACTACACCCAAATCCGAAAGGAGTGAAATGGCTCTCAGGAGAGCTGTAAGTAGAACTGATTTTTCCTTGGGTCAACAGGAAGGTTTGGATGCCCTTCTTAGCTCCCTTAAATCCCTGCTGGATTTAGTATTCTCTTAATCCTGTGAAAACAGGTACTGGATGGACTCTTTGTCCAACGGGTCAGGGAAGGTATCTCCACTGCAAGGGAAAGAGCAAGTTCGGGTCCGACCTGACTGTGCCGAGCCTCTGATCTGCAAACTTTATTTCTAGGCTGTTAGTTTGGTTATACCACAGGCCTGGAGGCTACATTTATACTAAAAAATAAAACAGGTTAACGCCTGTCCTTTGGTCCCAAGGCTGAGTTGCTTAACGCATTAGGAGCCATCCTTACTGTCCTTTTAGCTGTGCATGGATATGTCTGGGAATGTGCTGGTTGGCATGGGCCAGAGCTGTGCCAGAGTGCATGCAAACACTGCAGACGCCTGGAAAATCGTGCGCCAGGGCACAAGACTGTACCCGGACCCTGACGCACTTTGTTCACTGGTATAGACACAACCAGATAGCCTTCACATCCCATCAAAGTCAATGAAAAATAACCCTGCTAAAGTCAAATGAGTAACATCTGGGATGAATTTGGCTTACTGAAGCTCTCTGCATTAAAAATAAGCAAACAAACAGCCCAACTAACTCTGCTCACCCCAACAGAATTATGTGTTGCAGGGTTATCTTTGCAGAATATTTTATTTAAGGTTACATGACCAGCCCCAAGCAGAGATTGGTTCTGCATTTCAGAGCCAGGCCAGGAAGAAGACCATTGGCTTTGATTCCTCCTGATCCTCATCTAGAAGAAGCTGTGTCTTAGTGTGTTAAGATTTGAGAAGCCAAGCTTGACTGCTAGCCCAGACTCTGGATTTTCCCATAGAGATTCTTTGTGTGCACTCATTTTCACATATAGCCAGTAAAGAGCTGACCCCCATATTTTATGGCAACTACTCCTGACTTTATGAACAGGAGAGAAATGCATCAGAGGTTGCCTGGAATATGCTAAAGTAGCTTAATTTAAATTACAGTTCATGGTTCTTTTTGCATTAGGTTTCTTGGGATGACAAGGAAAATATTCTCTCCTCATCAATAATTTCCATCCCCCCCCTCACATCTTCAGCTCTTCATTGAAACTTCTTTGTGGTTTAAACATCTCTCCTTTATAGCAGAGCTCTTCTCCATCGAGTGACTTCTTTCCGGTTAGAGCCCTATATCCTCAGCGCTACCCCTGACTCCACACACAAACCAAGCAATTTAACCACAGCATATCATGTTATTTTCCACGCTATCTTCCCTGCATACTTATCAGTCCTGATGGGAGAGGATGCAATATGTGCACTGCACCAGTGTACCATAACTGCTCTTCCCAAAAGGATTTCGCCCCCACCCCTCTCCCGACACACACGTTCATGCCCTGGGCAATAAAGAAACTCTTCTATTTTGATGGGAGATGGAAACAAAAGAACTCTGACCAAAAGGGCCTACCTATAAGAGAAATTTCCAGCTCAATGCTGAAGTGCTAGGAAGTTAGGATAAACATCCAAATATTGGTTATCCATCTGAATTGAATATACAGACATCCCTCTTTGGTTAAAATGCAATTCTTTGGACTGTGATAGAAGGGATAAAAGGAAAGTCATTTTGAGTATGAAAAAGTTAAAATGAGATAGTTTTTTCCCTGCAAGTAATATTTTCCCCCATGAACTCTCAAACAAAAAGAAACAGGAATTATAATTTAGATAGAATTATTTTAACATATCCCAGTCCACCGGATTTGAAAGGTTTTAGATAAATTAGGGAGGATAAATCCATCTGTGGTTATTAAGCATGATAGTCCAGATGCAGATTTAATCTCAGTAAGTTCCTAAATTATTGACTCCCAGAGCCTGGGGTAGTACAGTCCAAGAAGACAGCTCTAATCTCGCTTTCCTTCTTATAGACTTTTTCTACATATTTGGTGCTTCTCACTGTCAGAAACAGAGTAAGACCTATGGTTTGACTTGGTGTGGGTGTTCTTATGGTCTTAAACCAAAACTGTAGGGTGAGTAATGCTTAATAAATAAGCAATATTTATCAATATCATTAATATAAGTAATAATTATATTAATGCAGTATACTTACTATAAGCTTTTAAAATAAATATTAATAAATAAGGTTAATAAATAATAATAAATAAAAGGTAATGCCTTTTATTAAATCAACTGATATATTTTGAAAATAACAGACTAGCTTTCAAGCACAAATGTTCTTTCTTAGCTTTGAAATTAAAGCAATAATTTTCTCAGAAAAATTATAGTTTAAGAACAATTGCTCACAGTTGACTTGATCAAGTTAATCACAGCATCTGAGGAGGAAAATGATTGATATTTGTAACAAAGAGGAAATGTTAAGAAGGCAAAACACATCTATAAAAATCCATTAGTTATGAAGGGGAAACATAAAAAAACCTGTTAATCTATATTTGAATCCATTCCTTTCACACCATTTTTTACTGGCTGAACAATCATTTTTAATAACCGGTTTTCAAATGTCTCTCTCTAGTCCAGATTCTTACTAAAACTTTTTGGAAAATCAAATTTCCATCCCAGGGGAAATGCCAACATTTCTACATTTGTTTTTATTCCAAATTGGAACACAGAGGTGAAAATCTGAAACTTCTTGTGAAATGGCATTTCCAAAAATGTCCAGTTGGAAATATTTTTTTGTCGATAACATCGAGTCACTACATTTCAGTATTGTAGGATTATTTGTATTCGATGTATAAGATCGTTTCAGTTTGATAATGTTAAAGATTTCATTTCAACACAACAGAAATGCTTTATGTCAAAATAACACAATGGTATGAAATACTAAAGACGTTACTGAATATAATTTCTAAAAGGCAAAACAAAATTAGACAAAAAAATAATGTCTACATACAGTGGGCTTTACTTGATCAAATAAAATGCACTGGCAATCCTAAATAAAAGGAGAAAGTTGAAACGGCAAATTCAAAGTTGCAGCGACGGTTTGGGGTTTTTTTTGACAATTTTTCGTTGAGAATTTCATGGAAATTGAGCTACACCCACAAAATATTTGGGTTTCATTGACATTGCATTTGCCAATGGAAAATTGTCCCATCCAAAGTTTTCTGCCAGGCCTGCTCAGAACGTGCTTTGGCCCAGCAGTGCGAGTGGGGAACGAGCCAGGTCTAAAAAAACCTGGGGCCTGATCCTGGCCTCCCGGCGTAGTCCAACGGGGACCTAAGAAGTAAGTGCAATTAATATAAAACCAGTTGGTCAGCCAAACCGTGCTGCAAAGTGCAAAGTTAAGAGAGGCTGTTCTTGACAAGGGTTCATCGCAGAGCAGAGCCGTGAAGCTCCAGTTGGCCAGGAGGCATCTGATGAACGTGCTCGTACCGGGTAGGACACATCGTGCTGTCCCACGGCGTTGAATGGCACAGACTGGGGCAGGGTTTGTGCAATAACAGGCAAAATGAGACGTCTGTGCAATGTTTGAGTGTGTGGATAAAGAGCTGGGGGGGGGTTGCTTGGAGCTGCGAGCGCTTAGCCCTTCGCGGAGCGGGATCCGACACGTTTGAGGTCTGAATCCAACATTTTTCTTCGGAGATTAAGGATGGGTTGCAAAACCTTTCCCGGTGCATGAGCCCAAGAAGGTTAATAGACACATTAAATGGCACAGCAATCAATTCTAACCCCCAGCCTGGCAATCCTGCTTGCTCTGACGATTTACAGCTAGCTCAGACAGGTTTCCTGCCATTTTCCAGGTGCTTGGGAAAGGAGGTGGAGCAGCGGCACAAGACAGGACAAGCCGTTTCATCGTATTCCCTCTTGAAGGGCCAGTTTGGCTGGGGAGGTGTGACATTGTTCTCACGCCCCGCAGGCTGTGGCTCTGATGTCCCACAGCTTCATCCGTGGCAGAAGCCAGGCTGTCCTCAGCGCAGGGAGGAGAGCAAGCGACAGCTTCTCCAGTGAGGGGGTGAAACATTTATTCCAGGAGAACCATGGGAGCAATTCCACCAAAAAAAAAAACAACCCCCCCCCCCCCAGCCAGACGTCCCTGTTTGCAGCCTGCAGATTTTGAGGCGCGGCTGCAAACCAGAGTCCGTCTGTCTGCTCCCTCCCTGGAGCCCCCATGAGCCAACACCACGGAGCCATTCCCAGCAGGCTTTCCTTTCCCATTAAACCACATCATAGGAGAGCAGGGCTGGCAAAGACCTGGAGAGAGATCGTTGCACCCAGTCAGCGGCTCCAGGGCAGAATTAGCTGCTTCTAAATTATTGCTAACGAGCACAGCCCTGCTGATACCTTGAACTCGGCTCGTGGGGTTGGGGAATAGCAGCCCAATGCATAGCTGTGCTGGAGAGTCCCATGTCTTATGCATAGACGGCACCTTTCCCATGGCATGGGCTGCAGATCAATGCTGTCCAAGCCCCCCAAAAAAGAGAAGGGGAGGGAGCAAGAGATGGTCCAAGTCCCGGCCTCAGCATGTCTCTCCAAGGAGCCTGTGCTCTTGGCCCATCACAGATCCCCCCCCCAAGCAGCTGTCCTGCAGCCCAGATGACCAGGACTCACGATGGCGCAGGAGCCTCTCAAAGCGGGGTGGAAATTGCAAGGCCAGCACGGTGCCGGGTTTACATTTCTTCGAGGGCCTAATAAGTCTTCCTTCCCTCCCTCTGTCCCTGGAGAGATGGCTGTTTGGATCGTTACCGTCCTTAATTGTTGATGATATATGAGAGCACATTGCAAAGGTTTGTTATTCTTGGACAGGCCGTGAGGGGGACCTTTCCAGCAATATGTCAGGGCTCGGTGCACAGAGCTGTGCGGCTCTGGGCCCTTTCTCAGAGACGGAGCTGTATTTCAGCTGGAGGCCATTTAGGATGATGGGATGAGTCTGCTGGAAGTACCCAGCAGACATATCTGGAGGTACCAGAGGACGGTCACTTGTACCCCGCAGGGAGAAACGGCTATTTTAACATTACAAGGATGGATACAAGCGTCTGCATTTTGCAGATACTGTGGGGAGTGGAAATTAGGGATGTAGATAACAACAGGTGCAAGCTCACAATCCTCATCTTCCCTCCCACTATTCACATTTCTCCCAAAATGAAGGTAGAATTAGAGGCAGGACGAAAATATGGGATCTTCCTCCTCCTGGGAGATGTTTTTGACATCTTCTAAGAGGCACTCCAAGGAATAAAATAGCTTGAGAGAAATGCAAATGTCATTTTATACCAGTTTGTAAACATCCAATTTACAACCACTGTAAGGCATCCGGATTGCTAGGCTTACTACTTGCTCTCTGAAAAGCCAGGTCATTTGAAGGCATGCCAGTCACATGCACCAGCTGTACCCCCTGATGGGTGCAGAGACCTCCTTGCTCATTTTTCCCAGCAAACAATACTCTGTTCTCCACCGTTTTGGGCCTATAAACAGGTGCTGGCTTTGTGCATCCTTAGGACCAAATACACTTTTCTTTCTTCCTTGACAGCCCAGTCTTGTAGGTATGGGAGCAGACTATTTTTGCAAATCTGAAAAACAAACTCCTTCTGTGGTAGCTCCAAATAGAGATTCAGAGATACATTTAAAACAACCGCAGGTTCCATGTCCTTCTCTTTTCCCATGTGCCCCATGGGAAGGCAGCCTGAACAGTACTTTTAATGTATAACAATGTCAAAGGTTGTCTGCATCTTGGAATATTTTACAGTGGGGATGGATGGCATCTAATCAAAGTAAGTCTCTTACCACTCCAAAGACTGGTAAGAAGGACAGGGGGTACATAGGCTCTGTGTGTGTTTGTGTGTGTGTGTGTGTGTGTGTGTGCATTTAAACATGGAGTGAAAAATATACAATGATAACACCTAATGTGCATACAGGAATGGATGGAGAAAGTGATAAATGAGCAGATGAGAATGCGTGCAGAAGACGACAGAATCTGTGTGTATATAGCTAGATTAATGTCTTATTATTTAGTCCCCAATTTATATTATGTTATAAATAATGTCTTTGTTTTACTGGATTTTGGAAGGATGAGGAGAAGCTAATTCAGAATTTTTTGGAGGGTGGGAACGTTTGAAACAAATATCCCCATTGGGAACATTATAGCCAAAAGTGACCTTATCTATTGAGAACTGCATGGCAGGGCGCTTTAGGGAGCCCAGCTACTTAACTAGCTCTTGGAGCCAGGTTCTCAGTTGCATCCCCATGATACAGCCTCCTCTCTGTCTGTCACTCCCTGGATGCAATATAGACATCTCAGCGCTGCTGAAAACCAAGGTTTTGGTGATGATTAATAACTAACAGATTTTTTTCCACCAGGGGAAAAAAACAAAACAACTTGCAACAATTAGGATGGGTTTCCAGCCTGTGGGCGTTTGCTGGGTCTGATGATCAGAAGTGTAAACAATACTAAAATAATGTCCCGCTGCCCCCCGGGGCTTTCTGTGGAACAGTGTGTCCAATTCGCTTCCATGTCAGAGTAGGGGAGAGGCGGTGTTGTTCCTCATGGTGAGGACAAACATGCGTGGAAAATAACAGAGGAACCATATTAAGAAAAAAAGGTCGTAGGAGCAAAAAGAAGTGCAAACTAAAGAGTGGTCAGAGCTAGGGCAAAACTGGCCTGCTCTCTGCACCAGCATTGCTCTAGCAGGACATGTCTTCTGAAGAGCGAATGGTAGCAGCACGCTCAGCAGCACTTGCCCCAGCGTTGTTCTGGACAGGCCATGAAGCGGGTGCTCTGCAAAGACAAGTGCAGGGTGGCTTGCCACTGCTCAGGGTGCTGTCTTGCTAGGGCCTAGTGCAGGAAGGTCCTGCCCTGTTTGCTGAATCCTTCACAAATGGGATTTCCATCTCTGAGAGTAGGTGACAAAAATCACAGAATCACAGAATGGTTGAGGTTGGAAGGGACTTCTGGACATGATCTAGTCCAACTCCCCTGATCAAGCCGGGTCACCTAAAACACATTGCCCAGGACCCTGTTCAGATGGCTTTTGAATATCTCCAAGGATGGAAACTCCACAGCCTCTCTGGGCAACCTGTTCCAGTGCTCAGTCACCCTCACAGTAAGCCTCTCCCTACCCTTCCTCTCCTGCTAGCACTGAACTCTCTTTGCATTCAGCATTGTCCTAGAGGGGGTTGACCTATCCTTGCCTGTGTGCCAAATTCTCCGATGGAGTAAGGATCCCCAGCTCTCCAGAAGGGAGAGCATCCACCTTTGAAGTAAAAGCACCCAGGAAATAATGTGAGACTGGAGAATAGACTCACCATCCACAAACTTTCTGGTAGATTAACCTGTATTAGATTTACCTGAGTGCACAAAGATTTTCTGTATATAGCAGATGGCATCGATGTACAAACATAAAACCCTTAAGAGAATAAATCAGCTTCCCTGGGACTGCTGACAGGGTTCTCGAGCTACAGGAACACGGTGGCTCCAGTGGGCTGCCAAGCTCAGGAACAAGACATCAGTTGTTTAGAGAGGGGAGAGAGAGGGTACAACATACAGATGAAGAACCTGAGCTAATCCTGTAGTGAAGGCTCATGACTCCATGGGCCCGGAGACAGAAAGACCTGTGTTTGTGTCCCTGGCTCAATCTCTCTTTGGAAACACAACACATGAATTCCATCTTTCACAAAGGCAATCATATACTCTGGAAATTAAGTCATGCCTCTATTCATCTATCTAACTGCATATTGTAGTTGTATCTGAGGTGCACGTATGAAAATTTTCAGCCCTAGTACCGCTAAATGAATTTTAAATTGCTGAGCCCTAATGCCCTTCCACCCTAGCAGTCAAAGTCAGATGGTCAAGTGCAAACCATTGATTTCTGCAAAGTGAGTGTGGTAGGAAGGTAAAGTGGAAACCCTGAGAACTAAAGCCACAGTGATCATGTTTACATTAGAAAATCTTATAGTGCGATAGAGCCAGGTCTGCAGAGTGAAACAGATAGTGGTGAGGACCTAATGGCTGTGCCATATCTTTTGGCAGGGATTACTTTGAACTAGTTTTAGTCCAATCCTGTGGCTTGAATGCCCATCAGCCATCAGAGCACATTAGGCATGCTCCAGTAGCATGCAGTTTGGGTTAGGAATCCAGTTCACACACTCTGAGATTGCCCTGTGACGTGAACCAAAGCATGGTAAATTGGGAGAAGGAGGAGATTCACTTCAGAAATGCAGTTCTCATCCAGACTAGAGGAGTAATATACCCAAAATGTGATGTACCCCAAAATGTCTCAAGTGGTACTCAACGAAAGGCTGCAGACTGGCCTGACATCCTGCATGGTATGTCAGTATCTGCAGGTGATGCCCCTGCAGAAATGAGCTCTTTAGCTGTGGTTGCTGAGGCTGGTAGTTTCTGTTCTGATGCTGTTGGGATCACTTACCAATGACAGGGTGAAGGGAGCGAAAGTGCATGTCTTGGGTCTGTCTGGGTCCAGTCTTGTTCAACTTATTCATCAGTGACCTGGATGAAGGCACAGAGTGCACCCTCAGCAAGTTTGCTGACGATACAAAACTGGGAGGAGTGGCGGATACGCCAGAGGGCTGTGCTGCCATTCAGAGAGACCTGGACAGGCTGGAGAGGTGGGCGGAGAGGAACCTCATGAAGTTCAACAAGGGCAAGTGCAGGGTCCTGCACCTGGGGAGGAATAACCCCATGCACCAGTACAGGTTGGGGGTTGACCTGCTGGAAAGCAGCTCTGCGGAGGAGGACCTGGGAGCGCTGGTGGACACCAAGTTAAGCATGAGGCAGCAATGTGCCCTTGTGGCCAAGAAGGCCAATGGTATCCTGGGGTGCATGAGGAAGAGTGTTGCCAGCAGGTTGAGGGAGGTGATCCTCCCCCTCTACTCAGCCCTGCTGAGGCCACATCTGGAGTACTGCGTCCAGTTCTGGGCTCCCCAGTACAAGAGGGATGTGGCACTACTGGAGCAAGTCCAGCGAAGGGCTACAAAGATGATGAGGGGACTGGAGCATCTCTCTTATGAGGAAAGGCTGAGAGAGCTGGGCCTGTTTAGCCTGGAGAAGAGAAGGCTGAGAGGGGAGTTTATCAATGTATACAAATATCTGAAGGGAGGGTGTCAAGAGGATGGAACCAGCGACAGGACGCGAGGCAATGGGCACAAACTGAAACACGGGAAGTTCCATCTGAACATGAGGAGAAACTTCTTCACTGTGAGGGTGATAGAGCACTGGAACAGGTTGCCCAGGGAGGTTGTGGAGTCTCCTTCTCTGGAGATATTCAAAACCCACCTGGACGTGATCCTGTGCAAGGTGCTCTAGGTGACCCTGCTTGAGCAGGGGGGGGTTGGACTTAGACGATCTCCAGAGGTCCCTTCCAACCTCAACCCTTCTCAAAACATTCTGTGATTCTGTCTGCTTTGGGCCTTGGATGCTCTTGAATAAATTGTGGGTGTACCAAAGAAGCACACTACATGCTAGGCAGTGTGTGTTTCACATCCTTTGTGCCTGATCTAGGAAGGACTTGAGCTTGATCCTCATGCGGTCTTGGAGCCAGGCTTTCTGCTCTAGAGGTCACAGTTGCCAACCGAACCAACGATGTCTCTGTCAAGGGAACTGCCCTCCAGAGCAATTACCAATTCATTTACAGATGGCGGAGACAGAACTCAATCCGTCTGTCCAGGGGTCTTTTGTATTAGAAGTATCACCCTCTGGAAATGACCCGTTCTCACTGATGGGTGCAGACAACTGGCTTAGACAAGATGCCCACCCGCTCAGTGACCACAGGCCATGAGATGGGTCTTTTCTTACAAGCCAGATCCATGCTTGTTCTTGTTAAACCTGGAGTAAAATTGCATATTTCCAGGAACAAGGGCAATTTAGAGGGATTCGAGCTAGGTAAACATCGAGAAAAATGGGAAGATGAACACTTCCATTGTATCCATTTCTGGGCTTTGGCAAACAAACAAACACAAAAGAACCTGGATATTGTTTATTTAACCTCCTGGGTCTGTGTATTTGCATTTCTTGTAATATTGCCAGTATTTTCAGCTTCCAGCTGGTCCAGGAATGCCCAGGAGAAGAGAAGGTTCTTTTGTGGGTGGGGTTTTTTGTTGCATTTCTTTTCTTCTTTTTTTTTTCCCAGAATTTTGGCACATCTGTTCACAATGTTGGCCTGAACTGGAAAGCGTTGAGGTACAATGAAAATATTGAGCAGAAAAAGGTTATTCAAACTTTTTCAAACCTCAAATAAGGTTCAGTATGGGTTCACTTCATGTTATATGCAAGCTTGCCAGAGGGGTGCTTCTTATTTTATAACAATAAAACTCAGTTTTTCTAGATGCATTCTCATCTGAAGGAGTTGACCAGGTTCACAAATGTATCGTTCTCAGCTTAGAGATTGTGTTCTCAACCTAGAGAAACCTTCCCCATTCTTGAAGGCTACTCAATGGCACTATCACAGTAAAAATGATAAC
Source organism: Apteryx mantelli (assembly GCF_036417845.1). Lineage (NCBI taxonomy): Eukaryota > Metazoa > Chordata > Aves > Apterygiformes > Apterygidae > Apteryx > Apteryx mantelli. The sequence goes on along the minus strand of NC_089982.1, from coordinate 86,819,003 downwards.
ATTTCTCCTTAGAAGTGCAGAACTCCTTGTGACAAGAAATATTAAGTTGAAGAGCGCAGCAAGAATCAACAGAGGATTGGTTGTTTATACGGAGAGCGAAACTATTGAGCGTTAGAGTACCAAAAGAAATTTTAAAAAGTTTGGATGAAAGAGGAAACCTTTTCGCTTTGGAGCACAAATCAACATCAGACTAAAAGGGGGAGAGAGAGTGCTAAATGGGAATGTTCCCTGTAAAAAGGTCACCTAATGTTCTGTGGGGTTCTCATATCTGTCTCTAAAGTATCTGTTCCTGACCCCTCTGTTGAGCATGTGGATCTTTGGTCTGATCCAACAAGGAACACAGTGATCTTCCCTATATTACAAATGCTCAGAAAATGACTCATCCCAGCCCAAAATAAGTTATTTTTGTCCATATTTTTACTGAAAGATTTATTTTTCATCATTTAAAAATTTGGTAGTTTCCAAATTTTGTGGTATTTCTTTTAAATTAAAACTCCAGACTTTGGAAAGAAACTAATTTTTTTCTATAATCAGCTCAAAGCTGTTTTGATGGGAATCTTCAGCCACTTCTCCTTTCCCTAGCCTTATGTTAAGGTTGTTTAACTATAGTTGGCTATTTCCAGCATATCCATGAAACATCTAAGATAATTGTATGTTCAGGACTCCATTTCTCAGAACCCATTTTCTTATTATTCTAAATTTGTAGAGGTTTTTTTTTTTGATATTGCGTTGTACCTTTTTCTCTGCTATGCCCTAAGTCTGTTGGGCTCACCCAAGTCCTTTGCTCCTTCTGTTCCCCAAAGGTTTCAGTGGTTCCCACCTTACTTCTCTCTTTTCTCAGCTGACCCATTAAAAGATTCACATGAACCTTCTTTAAAATAAAATGCTGCTGCATTTCCAAAAGGAAAAAAAAAAAAAATATGCAAACATCTATTAAAATATATTTTTTTCTACTACAATGTATACATTTCACCTGTAGGCTTTCCATGAAAGAAGATGAATAAGAAGTGACCTTCTGACCTAAACATAAATTTTAAGTAAGTATTGCTGTTTTGGCTGGGAAAAGAAAATTATTCTCTGATGCTATTGGGGCCAGGTCTAGACTGATCACTTACTGTTTGCCAGCAGTCATTGATGCTCTCTTTAATAAATTCCTTCTTATATCATATCAGTGAAGATACCCAGAAGTCTCTGAACCACTACAGTGAGCCAAAAAGTACTTGCTGCAGAGAGATAGTGTGATTAAGGCAACTCTCCAGGGCAGGGGTAGATTCTCCATCTCTGAAAAATCTCAAATTTTCAACTAACCATAAGTTTCCAGCCTGTGTAGTAGAGTAACTGGGAGACATCCTGTGATCTGGGTTATACCGGAGGTCAGGTGAGACAATCTAATAGTCCCTTCTGTCTTAAGATCTATGAATCTATACATGAATTTGTACACTGATCCCAGGTTTGTTCCATCTTTTTGGCTTGTCAGCATAGGGCTGCATTGTTCACGAGCCTATAGTTGTTCTTTTTTCCCTGAATTTTCTCAGCACTTCTTACCTTCTGCTTTCTGCTCAGAAATCTCACAAGAGCACAGGATCCTGACACATTCTGGTCCCAAGAAGGTTAAATAAAATAAAATCAAAAAGAAAGCCCAGAAGTAGCACCAGTGAAAAAATGGAGTGCAGCTTTCCCAGACTCCATAAAATATTCCTAGCAGTTCTTCCTTGCTTTAAAAAACAGCACCCTACCTATGACTTACACTTTCACAAAACTGGGAAAAGTTGGTATTGGGATCAAATCCCCAAAGTGAGGCTGATTCTTCATTAAGAAGCAGTTTCCTGGATTTGGACATGATTGAGTACTGGTGAAGTATGCATCCAAAACCAAACCTGAACTGTGTTCCTCAAAGCTTTTTCTAATTCCCATGTGCTGATCAGCTGGACAATTGTACATCCCTCAAGATGTACTCAAGGTACAAGAAGTAGATTGCAAAAGTCACTCAACTAAGCGAATAATAATTTAAGAGTAAGCGTGTGAAAGAGAATGAGTTGCTGGGTTGCTGCTTTTCCTACGTTCCTTTGAAATTTTGGGAAATCTGCCCCTCAAATGGCTCATGTCCAACTTTTGTCATCATGTCTTGCCATGAAAATGACTTTTTGAAGCCCTTGGCAACCTGACGTCACCTTGTAAGTGCAAGTGCAAAGGTCTTTTCCATCTCTAATTGCTAAGAGGCCTTGAGTTAGCCAGAATACGGAAGACAGGAAGGCTCCATTAGAAGGAAATAGTTCATCCTGTAAAAAGGAGACTGTAAGGAAAACAAAATGCATTTACCTTATTAAATAAAAGTGTAATTAGCTGGAAGGAAATGTGAAAGGCATTAAGAACAAAAAAGAAACCCTTTTTCCTGAGGTGGGAAGACCACCAATAGTCACCAAAGTGGAGAGAAATTTATAGTAGTGTGGGGGAGAGTCTGTTTGGAGATACTTTAATGGTAATTTTTAGGAAGAATTTACAAGCATACTCTGCTACCGAGTGGAAAAATACATTGGCCACAAAGAAATTGCTGTTTGCCAAGCCTAATGATTCATTTCTGAGTCATAAATAATAGGTCCCTAATGACAAAGGGTATAAGAGTGGTTGTCTCTTGCCAACTATTTATTAGAAAATAGAGCTAAATCATTAGCTGGGAGCTCTCTTACCGGAAAGCTGAAACCACATTTCTCTATGAAAGGTCATAAGCTATTTCCACAAGAATTTAGACAAAACATTATTGCATTTTAAATCTTTCATCTTTAGCACCAAAAAAAAGCAGGAAAAAAAAAAGCAATCGGTTCACCAGAGAACTCCAATTTGTCATGGGGCATCCCTTGAGATCCAAAAGGGTAAGTAAAGAACAGGGGGAGTTTTGAAACACCAGCAGCAGTGTCTTCTGAGGAAATGGAAATTAATTAGCTTCACCTCCTTCAGAGACCTTCCCCACGTCATCCTCTACAGCCCGCTGGGATGCTGCAGCTCAAGAGGAAGGAGTCGTTATTGACAAACCATAAGGTGTCCATGGTCCAACTTTTTTGCTCCATGACCTTGTGGCCGGGGCTGGCTGATTTTAACTGCTCTCTATCACTGCAGCCACCATCAATCACTTTGCACGTGTGAAGAATAATGGTGCCGCAGACTTTGAGGGCATGCATCAGCCATGGTTCTCAGAGGCCTTTTTCAGCATGAATGAATGAGTCCCTGGTTCAGAGAAGTGCCTCGGTGGCTACTTAATTCCTGCTGACTTCAAAGAGAAATGGGTGAACATTTTAAGTTAAGCCCACCTGAACGTGCTTTGTTGGAGCAGAGTCTCTTGTCTTGTAGAGGTGCAGTGGAAAAGGTATGAGGAAGCTTCTATCTAAAAGGGAAGGGAAACCGAGGCACAAGGAGACATGAGCTGTGCCGTTTTTATGGCTGAAGTGAGGCACCTGTCATGACTTCTCTCAGAGAGATGGGTGCCTGGAGAGATGAAACACCCACAGCTGTGGAGGTAGTTAATGTAGATCCAATTTCCCACAGACACGGTTGATGAGGTTTGGCCCACACAATTTGAGCGAGGAAATCCTGGGAGTTGGTGGCAGGGGTCAGAAGAACAGCTTTGGAAGGATTCATCTCACCTCCCTTCAGCTCTCCAAACACAGCCTGCAGGTATGTTCTAGACTCCTCTACAGCCAATGAGGGACCCTGTGCCCTGGGTGGTGGGCCGTCTCACCTACCTTTGGTGAGGCATGGAATGGGGTGCTTGGCTTTCTGCAAGTGCTTCTCTCTGTGCTGGCTGCAGAGGGAGCTGGGATGGTTGAGTGAGACCAGACACGGGCCATTATATATCTCTTGTATACCTAACCAGCAAAAACAACCCTTCCCACATAGTCTCACTCTCATTCACATGCTCTTTCTTGGAGGGATGTCTCTGCCGGTCCCAGCTCCTGAATGTCATGTACAACATCTGACTGAGGTAAGTGCATCTGAAGGCCATGTCTCCAGCTTTGACTTGACCTGTGTCTAGAGCAGTTAAGCAACTGCAACATTTAATTCTTGCCCATACATCAGCTTTATTATCTGTTGCTCAAATGAAGTTAGTCTTGATTTCCACCAATGCAGGAGAGTGAACAATCAGCCACACTTTGTTCATGGCTCCATTTTCAATTCAAAAGCATGCTGTCCATTGGTGAATATAATTTGAATTAAAATGTGAACTAAAACTAAACTAAGACCTGACTTGCCAGTGGAAGAACTGAGGAAAATCAACACAAAGTCAAATTTGAACTATCTCACAGTATTTCATTTTTCGGATAGGGGGCTTTATGATCACAGTTTGTGGAATGATGCAATCATGTTTGAATCTCAAGTTTAACTTTTAGAAAAAAAAGTTTCTAGCTCCACAGGCTGAGGGAAATTTCTTAAAACATAAATCCTGAAGTTATAACTCCCCCCCAAAAATCTAAAATTCTATTTGTTAAAACATTCTCATGACTTTGCTGCACTGCTCAGGTTGTTTGAGTTTTGTAATCATGCAAATGTTTTCCACCAGGATCCATCAGAGCTGAGAAAGAACAGACAGAAAGCAGTTTTTTAGTGAAATTCTTTCTCACAGCTTGTTCTGGATTTGCTTCCAAAAAAGCCATTTTTTTTGGTGCCAATGAAATTTTGAGAATCAAACATTTTTGAGGAATTTCCTTCCAACAATGCATGTCAGGCTTTTGCTGTCTTTGAACTTCAGTGCCGCAGAAAGAAACACAGCACCTCTTCCTTAAATTAGGCTAATGCACAAGGAGGAGGGAAAAGGTGGGCAAGGAAAGGCAACTCTTGGTCAGGGGTTTTCATTTTGCTCTGCTTGTGTACCACTCCCAGCACAGTGGGTCTGAATCCATTACGGTAAAATAATACTGATCCATACTGACACACACATATGTGTGCTCACATTTAAAATACTTTCTTCTGTTTAATTTGAAAAAGATGTTTCTAATTCTCTGGGATGGTTTTGTTTCAAGCAATGGTAGCTGCTAGTTTTAGTGGCTTTTGCTCAACACTCCTGCCTTGTTTACTCAGTTTGTGCCCTCTTTCTGCTTCCTTGGGCTCATGCACTGCTTATCTGTCTTGCTCCTCTTCTCAGATAGGAGTCAAGTGCTCTACAGGAAAATGAATAATGACTTTTCAGTGCTCTTCTGTGGGAAGACCATGCAGAAACATGGTCATTTTGCTGCCTCTTTGCCCGTGCCTTGAGCCAGCTTTGGTGGTTTTATTTCTAATTCCCGCTCTACTCATCAAAGATATCCAAGACATGATATCCTGGCCCAGACTTCTAAGGGTTTGACCCTGGATCAGCAGTTGTCCTGCTGGGAAGCAGCACCATGCTTCTATCAGCAGTTGTCCCCATGGGCACAGAGGTATTTGCATTCTCAATTGTCCATGAAGGCAACTGGAGAACCAGGTACCTGAATATCTTCGAGATCTGAGAATGGTTTTCGAACAGTGGGCATCTGCACTCAGAAACTTGGGATGCCACAGGCTTACCGGGATGTGCTAATTCCACCTCTGCAAAGCCACGTGGCTTGTCTTAGAGAGATCCCACCTTGGCTTCACTAGGAGGGGACAGCACTGTCTGATGGTTGCTGTCCTGCTATGCCACCAAGGAGTTCTTCCTTTCACCAATTTGGAGGAGAGGGGGAACCCAACAAAAAACACTAGAAGAAGAGTCACTGGGATTAAAGAGAGCTCAGAAATGTTTGACACCTACCCCCCGCCCCCCCCACTCCCATTTCCATGCAGTCCAAGTATCTCTTGAGAGAAGTGAGCAGGATCATCTCATGGCTGACCTGTTCTGCACTTTCCTTTCCTGAACAAATGCACACATGCACATACACACACCCCAAACCTGTGGCTTTTCCACCTTGAGAGCAAAGTGCAAACTGCATGGAATAAAATGTAATTGCTGCATTCAAAAACCACAGGAAACCTTGTAAATCTTTGAGGAACATTTCCCCACTGACTGAGCTATTTTTTTTTCTGGTTAGCTCTGATTGTGCTGCATGGAGCTGAGGGATCTGCCAGGGGTTTATGATGATTCCAAAAGAAAAAGAAAAAAAAAAAAGCCAAGTGTGGCCCTGGTGTTGGGTGTTATTCTGCTTTCTTCTTTGCAAAAGAAAGTGCTCTCTGCCTGTCCTGATAAGCTAGCTTGACTGGTCTCAGCGCTGAGCCTGCCTCCTGTGATAAGCGCAGCTGAAGCCAAATGCATTTGCCATGGAGTTTTGCTGTGTGGAGACACTAAACTCCCCATGAACTCTGAGGTTTCAGCCTTTAAAGAGCAAAAATTGTAGGGCCATAATTCACTGGGAAGGTAAAAAGTGGAAGCTGGCCAGCATTACCAGGAGAGTTCTGCTCAACATCTGGGCACGCAGAACAGAAAAATGCAATGAATGCTGCGTCCTCCAACCCCCAACAGGACTTTCTGTGAGAATGTCACCCCAATAATAAATAATAAGACATGAGACTTACTGGGCCTTCCCGTCATCTGCTTTTGGCCGTTGGTGGACATAGGGTACTGAGCTAGGTGCTCCAACTCAGCACAACCACTCTTTGTTCCTCTCTTACCTTTATACTTGCCTATCCAAATACCTTGTACATACCTACTCTATCTGTCTCTCTGTGCTTATTTTTCTAATGTCTGTGTATCTATTCCTCCATCTTTGTATGTTGGCATTTGTCTACTATTTCAGTTCCTATCAAATCTTCATTGTTCTCTAACTATTTTAAAATTGCCCATCACGCTTGCAGCCAAAACTGAACTGCTTGCAAATGGCTAAAGCCTTGTCGTGTCTCGCTGTGCTTCTGCAGAAGGAAGAAGAATAAAAAAAGCCCAGAATTCCCCAGCAGAGACATTTTTCTTTTAATGTATAGGCAGATGGAACTTCATAAAGGAGACTGCACAGTTTTAAGGGAAAAATCTCAGCCTAAGGCCTCATCTAAGCAAATAGGTTTCTACCACTCCTGCTGCACAAGTAGTACCCCTTGTGAAGGTGCTTCATGCTATGAGAGACAGCCACAGCCTTGAATGTGCTTCTCCCATCAGTATGATTTCTCCCATGCTGGTTTTTGCATGTATATTTTGGCCATCTTTCCACAGGCCTAGTTCTTTGGTTGCAAAACCTAGCACAGTTTCTTGAGCAGAAAGAGAAATCAAAACAAAAGACTAGATTCAATGCAAAATAGGATCCCAGATCATCAGAGCTGCAAAATATGTTTTCCTATGGGCTCCAATGGGAACCCACTGCCTGTGCACTGGCTCAGTCCAACTTACGTATTAGTTACAAATAATAAGACTCCAAGTGGCAAAAAATAAAAATAAAAAACCTAGATATCTTCCATTCTCCTTCACATGACAGTGTTTCCTGGTGCCTCTAGGGACATTCAGACTGGTAGTCAAAATCAAAGGCTTTGTTGTATAACACACCAAAAAACCAAAGAACTTATATGACTGTATTCTGTCCCCAAAATAGATGCAGTCTAATTTTCAGAGGTGATTCCCCCTCCTCACCCACTGCCACAATGGAGTGAGAAAGATCTGCCCGCATACGTCATCCTTAAACAACTATATCACATTTATTTAGAAGTTAAATATGGTAATTTAAGGTACTAAGTTGAGGTAACCAAAGTTCAGAAATTTGTGTCCAATATGGAAGGAGTGTCTTGGCTTGTGCTGGGGACCGCGTCATATCATCTCATTCATAACCTTATCATGTGCCAGAAAAGCACTTAAGCACATGCTTAATTCCCACATAAACCACTGGGACACACATATCCTTCCTGACTCATGGTGTAGCTAGATGTGTGTTTAACTGCTTTTCTGAATCAGACCATAGGTATCTTGGGAGTCCCATCCTGTCACAAGCAATGCAGCCAGATCCCGCGTTAGGTGCTTTCATGAAAGAGTACGAGACAGCTGCAATCTCCCATGAAAACAAAACTGCTGCAATGCTGCTTGTGGCTCAACAAAGCAGGGTCTCCCTGGCTGGTCCGAGAGAGGCATGAAGCTAAACATCAACATCAAAAGTGGTCGGCAAAAGACAAATTAACTTTTCATTGTGAGGCCAAGGTTTACTCCAACATTGGAGCGACTTCGCGCCAGACCCTGAGACACTGTGAAGGTGGTTGTAGTTTCCCTGCGTGGAGAATAGCACAGACCCAGTTACTCCAAAATCTGAAGAGAAGTTGCCAGGCTGACCTGAAGTGATCTTTAAAAGCGAGTGGGGGATGCATGAAAGTAAAGGTTGGAATGGTGACAAGAGAAGAGACCAGCTAGGGCACAGGCGGTGGGAATATCGTTCAGTAGTAAAATAGGATATGGATGTTAGCTGACATGTGGAAAACACCAATTGCTCAGCTAGGTCTCATCAGTCATCTTCATTAGGACCAAGAAAACAGATTCTTTGCTTTCAGGAATATTCACCACAGTTGTTAAATCTCTTATAAAGGTCTGCTGTGCTGAAGATCTGCTCACCTCCAGAGGCGGCATGAGTTGGTCGCAAAGGAGAATGGGGAAAGAGAGGAGAGGAGAAGAAAGAGGAAGGAGGAAGAAAAGAGAAAACAAAACAAAGAAGAAAAAAGACAAAGAAGAGAGAAGAAGAGAGAAGAAAGAAAAAGACAAAACAAAAGAGAGGGTATGAGCCTAAGGCAAACACGAGCGATTCCTCCTTGGTTATAACCTCCCAGCACCGAGCAGCCAGCTGGGGGATGCCCTGGTCTTGTTCTCTGGAGGCGCTGCCCCCAGGGATGTCTCCAGGAACGTAGCGCCAAGGAGCAGCACAGGTGCAGGGTGAGAAAGTGCTGCCTTCCTTCTGTGCAAAACTCATTGCTGAGACCCGAAATGTTTCCTCTTACTGTGGCGTAGAGCCTTGCCAAGCTCACAACACACTGGCCAGGGAGAAACTGTTGACTAAAAACAATGAGCGCAGAGTGTAAGCACCTTCTTTCTTTTTAAAGGGTTGGAGAGATTGCAAGAGAAGGAGACTCCATCAAGAGGTGTACTCTGCTGAAACTGGAGTGCTTTGCACACAGAGACACATTTACAGCTACTTCATTTTGGAAAAAGACTTTGAGAAAAGATCAGGCCATGCTGAAACATTCCTTGTCGATGTCTTCTGAACAAAATATTCCAATTGCTCACTTCCAAATGTATTTTTTTTAGTTTTAGTTTAAGAATTTTTGGTGACATTTAATATCTGTATCTATATTTAAAATACACAATCTACAAAAAGACAGAAATCAGAGCAAAATGGGTCATTTGAAGCACTTTAATCAAAGCAGTGCATGTTTTTCTTCTTTTTCTTTGAAGGCAAACCACACCTCAGATGCTCCAGTCCCTTCCAGAACAAAACTTTCTGCTCTTCCCATGGCCCTTTTATTCCAAAGCCATATGGCCTGCAGGAATATGAATGTGCTGCCTTCTTCTTTTGCCATCTTGGTGTGTTTTATGAATTAGTAGTGTGATGGGAATCAGGAGTCCTTCAACACCTTATAAATCTGAAATCATATTAGGCTAAATTGTGCCATACACATTTGGCACTGAGACCATGCATTTTTATCAAGGTATTGATCTTTTTTTTCTTTTTTGGAGTTTATTTTTTTATCGGTTCTTTTTGACTTGCCTGTACTGGTTTGAATGCACATGGTCTTGAAAACTAGGCAGGCCTGGCCCTGACCAGTGCTCCAATGGAGGTCCACCTTTTTTAGTACAGATATTGTAGCCAAGAGGGTTTGATCAAAGACCTGGCAAACCCAGTGCTACAGAAGTTGAACGCAGTGGGAGGCTCCATTTATTTCTCCTGTTATAGCTGAGATGATGAGAATAGAAGAAAAGAGAAGGAAAGGAATTGCTTAATTTAAAGGACTCTTTATTAGACTCCTGGTATTTAATGGTGAATTTGTACTGCGGTAGCATCCAGAGGCTTCAGGAGAGATCAGGGTTGCTTTGTGTATGACTTTGTGCATGACTTCCCATTGCTCCTGGGCTGTGCTGCTGCAGGATGTCCTTCACCCTGGGGGCTTGCTTGCACGGCTCCCTCTTCACCCTCATGACTAAGACAACCAAGAGGGTGAGCAGGTAGAGGTCAGTCAGGATGTTGCTGAAAGGATAACGCTGTCCTTAACAGGGCAAGCACATCATGGTAGTTCTCAGGATACTTTTCCATCCATCTGGGATGTGCAGTTCCTGAGCAAGAAGCCTTTGCATTTAGCAGACCTTGAAGGGTTTTCCTCCTATGAACTTGTACAGTCAGGTTTTGAGCCCATGCAGATCCTTTACCTCCACAGTGTCCCACTGTGAGAAATGCCACAAGTTAACTGCACACTCTGTGAAGCACTGCTTTTCGTGTGCTTTGAATGTGCAGAGTTCTCATTTCATTGAATGCCCTGCAGTTCTCATTTTGAGAGGGAAAGCAGATTCATGACTCCTATGTGCCCTCCGTGTGTCTCCCAAGATTTGACAGACCTCTTCCCTGTTTCCTCTCAGTCATCTCTCTTCTGTGCTCTGAAGAACCATGGTTCATCTAGTAGCTCCTGACGGCCACTGTCTTGCTCACCATACCAGGTACAACACAGCCTGCCACTGCTCACAATAAATGTCCAAGCTTCTGCATGGTGGCTCTAACCGCCCACAGCCTTTGCAGAACATATCTAAAGGTGGCTGCCGAGAGCTGCTGGGACACGCAGATTGAAGAAGAGGCACATTTGTGTCCAGGAGGATCAGCATCTGAATAGACTCCTTGGAGAGGGAGATAGGACATGAATGGAGGAATCCACAGCTGCAGACAGTGTGTTTGTGTCATGCTTTACCAAAGGATTTGAACCTAGGGAAGAGTCTTTATTGTTGGATGGGAAGACTAAGGGAAAGAGGTTCTAACTTTTTTAATTCCTTTATTCCTCATGGGTTGGAGCAAAAGGGAGAGGACAAACCCTTATGAGTCCTGACAAATTCAGGTTAAAGGCCTTAGATATACAGGCTGGACTCAGGAAAAGTCCACTCATTCATCTTTGGTAGATTGAGGATTTGATCACCTCTAGCCCAGAAACTGGTCTCTCCTGGCATCTGAGTCACCATCAAACCAGCTTCTGGGCAGATGCACCAGATTTCCTTAGTCCAAGAAGACAGCTCTGCTCCTCTTGGCTGAGGTAGAAATATGAGAGTGCTGGAAAGAAGCTGTAGCAAAGCAGCAAAAAATGTTTCCAACAACGTGAGACCAGCCCGGAACCCAGATAGCTTTGGGAAATGCTGCAGAGGCTCTCTCTGAGACAGCTTGTGATTACCTTCTCAATACAGGAAAGAAACAGGAAATTACATAAATATAGATGGGAGGGCTTAGGAAAAGACCAAAGGAATTTCCTCATAAGTTCTCTTCTCTTCAAGGTCACAGCGGAGAAGCCAGAAAAGACACCGTGCAAGTCATACTGCTTGTGAAAGGAAGGTGAGGCCACGGGGCCAGGGTGGCTGGTAAAATACGTGCCCCCACATATATGTGTGTTCATATCAGTATTATAGCCAAAAGCAAACCCCTCATTCTTATGGGACATAAGGCACTTTGAGGAGCTATGGGTGCTCTGGGGTGGACAGAATGCCTCACAGTGGGAAGGGCTGCACCAAGCACCTGGGTGAGGAGCTGGAGAGATGCTGGAGAGATGCTGGCATTTCTGTGTGTGAACTGGCCGCTAGAAGGAGGTGGAGATCCACATGCCGGGAGCCTGAAAAAGTACAAAATCCCTGCGCTTCCTAAGGTTACGCAGCTCAGAGAGGTGGTGTTACCCCGTGAAGGGCAGGGATGGGGCCAGTCATGGTGTTGATGGGGCTGAGGGGTGGGAGGAAGGCTAAGAGAACTGGGAGCAATGAGTAGGGGTGAATCTCGAAGGGACCTTTCTAGGGACAGAGCAGCTCCGTTGCTGCGACCTCTCCTGCACCATGGCACGCACTGCAGATAGCAGGGACACGAGGGTCCATCCTCACCCCTAATTCCTTTGGCCTGCACAAGCCTGCCTGCCACACTGAAACCCAACTACTCCTATACGCTTGTTTTTTCCAACGACATCCCGATGCCATGGTACAACAGCCTAGACACCAGGCCTCTCCCCCTGAGAGCAGCCGGATCGGAGGCAGCATCTGTTTTATCTTAGCATAGTTCCTGCTTTCCCCAATTTTCCATGTGGGACTGACAGAGACACAGGGTAATGCGACTTTCCAGAGGTCATGTGGTTTTGCAATGGGCTCTGCTCGGGCTAATTTCTAACATTCCTGCTGGCCTTTGTTGCTGTAATGTGCATTCATTGCTGTTGGCTGGAGAGACCAAAGTCCCTAATAGCAGCATCTACCCCTGGCAGAGGGTTTGCGACAGATAAACCCAGGGATGCTAGGCTTGCAGTGATTTGCTTAGCCACAGACAAGCAAAGACTCTAAGGGTCTAAAAGCCACTAATGTATTCTCTGTCTCCAGGGTAGTATAAAGTACCTTTCCTGCAGATAGTGCAGCCAGCGTTGTCTTATTTAACTGCTCTATTAACTTAAATAATTCCAGCCTTAAGTCCCTGCCAAGAAAAGACGTTCTTTGGGTTTAAAGGGGGGAACAGGCAAATGCACAATGAGCCCACAGGGAGAGGAGTTGGATCAGGACTTGGAGAGACCCCGAGGGAAAGGGGTGAGCAGGAAGGGGAGGATGAAGTTTCGTCACATCAGACAATAACTAGTGCAAGTGGTAGTTTCCAACTAATCGCCTTGTTCTGTATGGGATTGGTGGCCCACCCCATGCGCATGCTGCCCCAAGGGTGTAAGCAGGTGCAGCGGGACCCCAGCTACAGAGCAGCAGGATCAGTGGAGACTCCTTGGTCCAAACATCATGGCTGGACTCAGGACACAGACCGTGTGCCCACAGGGCTTCTGTGTGGACTGTCCAGGACTTTTCTGCAGCTTGATGGTGATGGGATAAGACTGGAAGACAGGTTTCTGGCTGAAGCAGCTGCAGACTTCTGGCCTGTGCTGTCTCCCTAGGCAATGGTAGATGGGAGGTGCTTTGTCACTGCTGCACAGGAAGGCAGGGTTAAGAGTCATGGGACCGGGATGAAAAATAGGACTGTTTTCCATACCAATCCCTGTTGTTGAATGAGGTATGATGCTTTGCCAGCTCTATGCCTTGACTTCCCCCATGTGCAACATGTATGGGGCAGCCGCTAGGTAAGGACTACTATCTCTCATTACCCATCATCGCAGTACACACCAGCACTATCAGAGATCCCCAGGACATGCTACAGCCACAGGAGTGGCTTTATCCTGATTCCTAGCCAAATATGAACTGCAAGTTTCAACATTTGAATCTTTTGCCTCACTCAGATTCCTCTGTATAGGTTGAACTGACTAATGTGTGCTAAGAAAAGGGATGCTGTGTTCACCTGCCCACATGGCTTCATTTCAGTGCACCCAGTCAATGAGACAAATAACATACCTGTAGTATGCCAAGCACTCTGGGAGTGAGTGTGTGTGTGTGCGTGTGTGTAAATTTTATGACTACCACAAACACAATATTCTTTCTGCAGGAATTTAGGCTGCATCTGGCAGAGCACAGACAGGAGCTCTTCAAGCTTGTCCCCCGCTGTCTGCTGTCCTTCTAATAGGCAGCCTGGAGGTGCAAACACCTCCAGCCCCTGATCAGGCCCAGGGACTCACAGCTGCCTTAGGAACAGTTATTTCTGGGGCTGCTGCCTGGGACCTGGCTGTAGAAAAGGGCAAAGCATGTTTTAGCTGCCTGTGACATCAAGAGGAAAATCAGAGCCAATACCAGCTAGAAGAGCTAATACCTGTCCTTGGGTTCTGGCTCCCTGGAGCACATTTCATGTGCTGTGAGTGAATACATTAGGCTCAGGAAACTTCCCATCTCTTCCTGCCCTGTACTTTGAGGACGGTTTTCCATAGTTGGCAAAGGGGAAACTGAGGCAGTCAGTGATGGGGTGACTTGGTTGGGACTGATGGCGTGTTTGTGGGAAAGCCACGGAGAGAAACTCTCTCTTCTGCCTCTTTCCTCAGGGCTATCCAGTTGCTCCTGGTAACTCAGCCTCATCTCTCTCAGAGCTGAAAATGAGATTTTTTTTTGGGGGGGGGGGAGAGGGGAGAGGGGGAGGGCATGTGTGACCACCGTCGAATTGCTCCAGCTCTGTTGGAAGAACACGAAATATTTCTGTCTCCTGCCCTCTCCCCTGACCATCTCCAGGGGTTGCACGGAGACCCGTGCATCGAAGCTGGACGTGGCTGAAGACAAGGCTGAATTGTTTCCCCGTAAACAGCCTGTTCTGTGTCTCTGCTGACCCTGCGGATTCCAGGCCCGGTGCCTCGCACCAAAGGGCAGAGGGACGGGTGGGTTAATGTGCTCAGTGCGTGCATGCGCGTGGGTGTTCCTGGAAGGCTCGGGAACGTGCCGTTCGGCCGGGGCGGGCTTGGGAGCTCTCCTCGGTGACTGCGTGGGGATGCTCTGCTCCCGCGCTGCTGTAGGTGAACATTTCTGGGCGTGAAGCGATGCTCCCGCTGCGCTGCAGCTCCTTGACCTTCAGACCGGGAGCGGGAATCCCACAGGGTGACTCCAGCCCTTGGCAATCTCTGCGGCAAAGGGGAACTATTCCTCTTGCTGGAGCAGGGGTGTGCAGTGGCATAAATTACATTGCCTGGTTTCAGGAGGAATCAGGCAGCCCAATATTGATGATTTGGGCTCCAGCTGGAGGGGCAGCCAGTGGGGCTGAAGGAATAAAACACTGGATTAGCTTATGGTACTTGTGAGTGACTCCCAGCCCTTTCGTCCTACCCATAACCGAACTGCAGAAATGCCTTCTGCTGGATTTTGGGGGAGGCCAGAAGTATAAGTGACCATGTTTATACCATGACACCCAAGAGGCCCTGTTCTGAGCACTGTCCCACAACTGTCCACGCTGGTCAACTGTCAACACACTCCCTGGCATGGTTTTGGCTTCTGCCAACAGGCACTGCCCAAGGAAAACCAGGCAGAGGTCAGGAGACAGTCAAAACCATGGTTTGTTCCCACCACAAATTATTGCAGCCACCCCATTGGTGGGGCAAGAGGTTATGTGTATGGACATGAGTGAGGCTCTGCCCCTTCTCCTCAGAGGGAACAGGACCAGGGTCATTTAATTCACTAATGTTGCTGTAAACAAGGTTTCACCAAGGGACTAGACTATGCCAGAACTTGGGGAGATGCATCCAGCTACACAGACCTTAATCTGTGCCAGTGAGGCCAGTCTCCTGTTTCCTCAGCCTCCTGGGAACACCTGGGGAAACCACTTCTGCACCACTTCCCAACTGATGACAGTGACCTCCTTCAAAGCTACAGGTATAAGAAGAGTAGCTCACACGCCAGGGATGTTATCAAGCCCTCTCTCTTTTTTTTCCAGATTAGATCATAAACTCACAAAAGGCTAAAACTGCCTTTTAAAAACTGGTTTGCAGTCCGGGCAATGGGGGTCTGACCTCAGCTGGGGCTTCAGCGTGCCGTTGTGATAATAGCACTACTGGCAGAATGGTGAGATTTGAGCAAGTAAATCTGCAGCCAACTCGTAATCCAGGGCAACAGTAATATTCTAAAATACTACAGCAAACAGAATTGAGTTCAGCCTAGCTTGTCCTTGCAGAGCAATATGGCTTTTCCTCTTATTTCTATTATTTAAATTTTGAGAGAGTTTACTCTTTCCAAACTGGACTTGGCAGCAATTGACACTTAACTGGCAGACAATCCAGGGGCAGAAAAGATGGTGAAAATTTATCTGGCCAAATATTCCCTGGAATGATTTTCACAGCCTTGGCTGTATTGCTTTATCACACCCACGCTTGCATTACCTAAGAAGATAGTTAGTCTTGTGGTACACCAAAGCCACAAAGAGCAGTCAATTAACTTGTTAGCTTGAGTCAATAGAGCAGATTGTAATTAGAGTGTGGCAAACAGGCTAAGTTAACATAACAACACACCTCCTCTGCTGCAAACTTTCAGCCAGAGCTAGAAAAGGAGAAGGGGGATCTCTCCGCCTGTCTGGCTGTCTGTCTACCCGTGATCCTGCAGCTTCTCCACTCATACCCTCATTTCTGTGAAGGCCAAGCTGACCTGGTGTTTTTGCACCCCTGTCCTGCTCTGTGAGGAAGTTGCAGCCTGATGAAGGTCTGCTTCGTGCTCTGCGGGGACGGCAGGTGCTTGGTGGTTCCCTCTGCCCATCAGTGTTTGGATGCAAATTAAAAGTGATTAAGGTCAGGTTTCATCTACAGTAGAAGATTAAACATGCCCTGGGCCATTACAGAATCACAGAACAGTCGAGGTTGGAAGGGACCTCTGGAGATCATCTAGACCAACCCCCTGCTCAAGCAGGGTCACCTAGAGCAGGCTGCCCAGGACCGTGTTCAGATGGCTTTTGAATATCTCCAAGGATGGAGACTCCACAACCTCTCTGGACAACCCGTTCCAGTGCTCAGCCACGCTCACAATAAAAAAGTTTTCCTGGCAGTGGGACCAGCTATTCTGTGTCCATATCATTAAACTCTCTAAGCCTCCAAAACAGGGAGGCTTCATACTGATTTTTTATTGTTAACAGTCCCTGGTCCATGTTAACTCCAGAGCTGTGCTGACTGATACAGGCCAAAATCCCTCCAGGGACTACCATACAGGTGGGTTACCGGATTCCAGTGCCTGGACCCCAATCTGGGGTGCTGTTTTGGGGGACAAGAAAGAAGGAGTGAACTAGTCTGATATTGACACAGCTGAGGAATTCAGTACTGAGACTGCATAGAGAAAAGGGAAGGAAAAACTTCCATACCAACTTCCACCAGATGATCTCAACCTTACTGGTGTCAAAACCAGAGCTGGTGGAAATAGGTTCTAATTAAAACCCCTTTTTCCCCGAAAAAAATTAAAGAAAAACAAAGCCTTTTTTTAGAGGTTTTAGAGGAATGGTTTAAATTTGGTGAAATTATTTTTCAAGTGAGAGGAAGTCATCTTTCATTTTAAAATCAAGCTTTTTTCCCCACTATTTTCTGTCTTTTTTCAGCTGCCACCAGCAGAAAACTATTCCAAAGCTGTGGATAGCAGGAGAAGGAAAAGTCATTCTTTCAGATGTGCTCCACATTTTTGAGGAAGAAAAAAAAGCTGTGTATTTTACCCCTGATTTTTCAGGGGAAATCAACAATTCTAAAATAACTTTTGTCCTCTGAAAAATTCTATTTTGGGGATGTTGGTGAAATGTTACTTTTCCATGAGCTCTGTTTCCATGGAGGTTATGAATGAAATATAACCATTGCCATTGCAGGTGAGGCTAAGAGAGGATGAGTTGTTTGTCCAAGTGACTCAGTGAATCAATGACAGAACCAAAAAGTTAGAACCCGAGAATTCTGCTTTAACCACCAGACTCATTGCCCTCTTCCAGCCAAGGAATCTCTTACTCTGATCACTAAATTTCTTGCCCTTCTTTCATTTGTAAAGGATGATCTTCATTTTACCTGTAATGCCTTGCCTAAGTTTCAGTTAAAGTTGCATCATTTACTCCATAAAATTTGAAAACAATTAAATTAAAAAAATCTCTCTGGGGCGAACCAAGTATATATTCCCCCTGGGCCATTTATTTTGCAGGGAAAAGACTATTTCCCTGTGATTAAAGTAACTCGTGACACTATATCCCCATCTCCCCCCACCACCTCCTGTGACCGCAAAGAGCCTAGGATTACGCTAACCCACTATTAAGCGCTTGGTGGTGTCAAATATCTCGAAATATTGTGCACAAATATAACCCAGCACATTATCCTGGCAGGAGCACATTCCATGAAAGCCCAGCCAGTCTGGGACGCCGGGGCTTTCTCCTGGTTCAGGGAAAGTGTACAGCTCTCATCCCTCCCTGTTGTGCTCTTGCCACTTCACCCCATGCTCTGCTTGTCTTCTGAGCTCATTCACCCCTCTCGCTTTTGTTATCAGTCTAGTGAACACCGGATTTTCTTACAATTTGACCAGGTTTATGTCGTGCAAAGACATGGGATCGGCATGGGGCAGAAAGTTATTGGATCATTAGCATGACTGTTATTGCATACGTTTTAAGGCCATCTGTTCTCATTTTCCTGAATCTCGTTTCAGGATACTCGCAGAGGAGGGAATTCCTCTCCCCACTGCTATGCAAGCACTCTTGAACATCAGCATTTCAGCTGGGATAGGGAACTTCAGCCAAATTCTCACACACAAACACACACACCCTCAAAGCAAAATACACACATTTCCAAAGGGGCTTTTTGCTTGCCAGTTGTGGACAGCCGTCTCTGGTAGGAAACGTGGCAACCTGTGAACCCCAACATGGAAAAGATCCCCACACTCAGGAGAGAAAAGGGGAAGCAAATTCTTCAAACTGAATTGGAGAGCGGATCCGGAGAAGCAGAACTGGACCCCAGCCACCAGTTTTGGGGAGGACAATGAGGAAATCAACCTCCTTCCAAAAAACAGCAAGGACAACCACACCTTCCTTCAGCCTGACACCCTACCTGAGCAGAGGGTCTCCTATGGGCACTGCATGGTGGGCCTGGTTGCTGCCAGTTTAATGGAGACAGCACCTCTGCATTTCCAGCCCCAGCGATGATCACATCAAGTCCTGGCCTCCATCCTTCAGGTGGGATTCAATGTCTAATTTTAGTCCTTGAAAACTAGGTTGCCCATCCAAACTGGTTTTCTAGGCTCCTTCATAGGACCCCAGCTTGAGCTAGAAGCCTAATCAGATGAAGAGTTTGGCTGCCTGTGGACGTCTACAACACAGACCTCTCCCTCTGAGCTAAGCCCATGTAGCATTTGTTTTCTGCACTGTCTAAGGGACAGCCCACCGTTCATGCCACTATAGAGAACAAAGGGAATCAAGGCATACATATCTCCTGGAGATGTCTGTGCTCCGGATAAGTGAAGTTAGGAGGACTGCATCCTGCTCCTGATCTGCTCTGACAGGAAATGGCTCCATGAAAACCAGTGAAAAGCTTCTCAACCTCACAACTCCGAGAGCCCATCTCCTTGCATTGTCCACGTCCTCTTACTCCCATGCTCCCGCCTGGTCATACTCCATGAGAAAGTCTAGGAACAGTCTCCATGCTTGGTGGTTCTTGTTCCTCTGTTTCCCTGCAGTCCTGTCGATGTGAAATGCGCTTTCATTTCACTTTGTTTGGCCTGCCCTTCCCATTCAAACCTTCCCTTTGGACAGCTGACTAGACACGAGCCCAGTGACGCATTGCAATAGTGGGACTCTACAGATGGCCTCATGTGTCACCTTAGGTATTTCAAGGGTGCAAAGAGCCTTTGCAAAATGACTGCTCTTGGGGCTGAGTGAAAATGTAGCTGATAATAATAAGAAAAAATGAACGACTCAGGGAAGCTATGTACATGGGACCTATCTGCCTTCAAAACCTGTAGTGTCATTTCTTCCAAGTACCTGCATTAAAAAAAAAAAAAGAAGGGAGGGAGTTTGCTTTTTTTTTTTTTTTTTTTTTTTTTTTCCCATTTCAGCTGCAAGGGAATCTGCTGAATATGACCTGGGCATTAGTGTTTTGCTGGCCTGAAAACTGAAAATGTACATATTGCCTGTGTGGACCAAGTCTCAGAAGATGCAACTGGGGATGCCCTCTGCCTGCAAGCATAAGCCTAGTTTCAGGTGGTTTCTCTTTATCTCAGTAAGACATTGGCTGTGTGCTGTGACTGTTACAACACTTGTATTTAACTTTGCCAAGTTACCTTGAAAATGCGAGAGCCCACAGGCCAAGGCTGTGTCCATGTTAGCAAACAGTGCGGCATAGTAGAGGCATAGGTGTAGAGTGAAGGTGCTGAGGACCCCCTATCTGCACGATACATGTGCTGGGGGATCCCTCTGGACTCCCTCTAGTCTGGTGCCATGCGCTGACCAACCATGAGCAGCTGGGTACATCAGGTGGGCACATCTTCTGGTTTACTTTCATCCAATGGGAATCCAGCTTTGACTTTTGCAATGGGAAAAAAAGCATGGTAAATGGGGGGGAGGATCTGCAGCAACAGGAACAGGGCAAAGCTCTCGCAATGCCATACACAGCAGGCTAGAAGGCAAAGGGTGTCCTGAGAGCAGCAGGGGTAGACCAGTGAAATCCTGTGCAAGGACTCTGCATACGAAACACAGCACAGGCAGTACCAATGGATCCTGCCTTTTCCTTCGCTATCCCAACCCATCAGACACAGCGCAAGCTCACCTCCCAATTTTGTGCACCCTGTTTTTGGTGCAAACTGTGCACCACTATTTGTGGTGTGAACAGTGGATGTGATGCCATCCTGAGCTCCACGCTGCAGGCAGAGGACACTGTCCCACACTACAGCTGTCACCCCAGCACTCCCCTTGTCACACGGGGAGCCCATCAAGTGAAAAACTTAACAGTGTGTCATGTGAAGGGACAGGCACAAGTTCTGGGATGCAGAAATGCAGAAAAAGGGTGGGGGAGGAGGCTCTGTGACCACTCAGACTTCCTTCGTGGTGTGTTTCATCTCCAGAGCATGAGACGGCAGCTGTGAGCAGAGCTATTATCACTTGCTCCTAATTTATAGCTGAGGGCTGATCCCTAAATTCCTAAAAGCAAGGGGTTAAGATGATTTATTTGGTGGAAACACTTGCAGGCTTGTGCTGAGAGCTTTTATCATAATTACAGGTGTAAAATGTCAGTGTCCATAATTTTTCAAAGAAATTGCACAGATTACGTTTCTCTTCCAAAACACACCAAGCTTTTTATGTGCAAATTCAGTACTTTAAAAATGAAGCTGACTGACAGCTCTGCAAGCCTGAATTTGCTGTACATCCTGAAAAAGCACACTTCCCCAATGCCAGACCAGCCAGACCACTTCCAAGGAAGGAGTTTCATTCCTGTTATTCCTGAATGGCTCCATCTGGCTCTCCCAAAACTCTGCCCCCCAGACTAGGGAATTTCTGCAATGGGGGGAACCAAGTAGCAGATTGGCAGCCCAAATACTAAATGCCAATGAGTGAAGCAGCTACTGGACCAATGCAAAGAGGGGCCCCATCACTGAGAACTGAAGATCCAGATCTCCAAGTTAACAGTTAATGCTGGTGCAAAAAGAAATGACTCTGAGCTGACTGTGGATAAAAACAAGCTGGAAATAAGAAGATCCCTGTTCAGTAGAGCAGGGAGGTCCTGGAACTGCCTCTCAGGCAGGAGGGGACCGGGAACTCATTTTCAGATCAAGCTGAGAGGGTTCATGCACATGACTTTTGGGGATGGGGCTCGGTGGTCTACACTGGGTCCTTTGGAGGAGACTTACGAAGCCAGAAGCAGTCAGTAACTAGCAGAGACTTAACAACATTGCACCAGAAGAAAGGGGTACAGGAGAAAGCCATCAAGGGTCACGTACCATCGGTTAGACGACAGCGAGCAGCCTCTCAGCTCTGTTCAGAGATCTGTCACTGGCAAATCTGCAGCTTCCTCTCTTTGGCTGTAAGTTGCTTTGTAAGAAGGCACTGTGGCCAGTCCAGCAGAGCTCACTTCCCCATGTCAGAGACTGGATTCTAGATAAAACTCAGCTCAAGACGCTGAAGAGTCATTCTTCTTCCAATCCCCTCTATGGCTGGACATAGGATAGGGTGATAACAGAGAGAAGGGGAACAGTGTCTGAGGTTTCTTCTAGGTGTCCTGAGCTCTGTGAGACTGATAGAATGGAAAGGTGGTAAGGATTTGATTCTCCATCAGTGAGTGGTTGTCTCCAATACCAGAGCCATGTCAAAGTCACACAGCAAGACTTGGTAGAGCATATATAGAAGTTAAAAACTCTGCAGTGGAAATCATCAGCGGGCTTTCCCTGGAGAATTACAAAGGACCAACCCTGGCTTTTCTCTCTGTTGAACTCAGCACATGCTAAGCCCACGCCTGGCATATTTGTAAAACCCTGCAAAACACCTAGAGGTCTTGGCCACCAGAACATGTGGAGTCTTGGCTGAGGTCTTGGTTGAGTGATGCTGTGGAAGGTCAAGGAAATTGATTTTCATGCCCAAGCAGGAGCATTGGATAATCCACAGTTTACTTGGGTTCTGGATAGTCCTGATCCCTGCAACACAGCATGTCCTTTGCTGTAGAGCTGTTGACCATGACAATTCATCTTCATTCAATTCACCCACCCTCTGGGAAAAGAGGGTAATAATAACAAACCACTTCCAGCGATCTGGTAAACTCAGCCAAGTTTGCAAAGTGCTTTGAAATCCTCGGGAGTGGGTGGTTAAAGAAGCAGTGTTGGATGAGAGAGGGTTTTCATCACAAGTCTCCTCTGGAACAGTGGTCAAGTCCCTTATCTTCTTTTGCCCCTGTTTCCTTTTGAAGGGGGTATTTCTTTACCTCATATAAGTATGTGAAGGACTCTGATACTCTGGAGCTGAGGACCATCTCTGTGCTCGCAGAAGTTAGTTATTCCACTCCCAGCTCTGTTAGCAAGGATTACAGCCTCATCTGAAGCAGTGCTGAAGTCATATAAAACCTCATAAAATAAAAATGTTAAAAGCCCCAGACAAAGCCCTTTATTTATTGTTTGTGTGCAATTAGGACCCTGGCAGAGAAAAAAAGCATTACTCCTCAGGAAATTACCGTCTGAAAATCAGGTTAAAACTGGACATCTTGCTGAGAGCTTGTGAATGGACAGTTTCCAAATTCCATCTTCCGTGCCAAAGTATTTCATTCCTGACGCTCGGGAGAGCAGTCTATCTGATAGAGCTGAGGGCGGGGAAGAGATATCCATCGATCAATATTATAATGCTGGTGCATTATCTCAGTGAGCGTGGAGGCCTCTGGAGTGATAAACAGTGATTTATAGATCACCAAGGGACATTTTCCATTAAAGTGCTGTTAGGTCCTGAATAGGGAACCTGGAAAAATGACATTGCAGCCATCCATAGCTGTCCTCCCCAGTGACTTTCTTGGGAGCATGCAAGAATGGAGAGGCAGTTTCTGCTGTCCAGCACCACTGGTTTGGCCTGAAATCAGACAATTCTCTTCATCATTGGCACTAATATAGCTTTCTGCATTTGGGTCTGAGGAAGATTGTGGATAACACACAAGCTGGAGCAGAAGCCAGTTCACTTCCCCAGACCTGGGCTGGTGAATCTGTGTTCATCTGTAAGAGCCGGGCTGGTCCTGTGGGGCTATCTAGAGTAAAACAGTTAGTCCTGTGAGCAGCAGAACTAATGATGCCTGGTTTATAATAGGAATTCTCTTTTCTAGATTCTCTGATAAAGGGTGAGTCATCATCTTTTCCATTAGCTGGGGTAATAGGTTACCTTTGTCCCCATCTACTGCTGCTTTTCACAAGACCTACAGGTACAGCACACTCTGGACAGACTTACCCTGAAAAGCTGGACGATCTTGAACATCAGATACTTAGAAATCATTGAGGGGGGGTGGAGAGATAGACTTATATGCACAGAGACAATGTGATCACATAAGCTCAGCCTTCCTGCAAAACTGAGCTAAAAATGTTTAGGCCCATAAAATCCTCTCATAAATACCTCAGCCTAGATCTGCCCTCTTACCCCTGACGTTCACCTGGATCTGGTAGTTCCAGTCTTCCTTTCCTTCCATTTTACACAATTTTTCCATCCTGATGTTTCCAGTACGTTTAGCATTTGTCAGGTAAACAGCATTCCTCCTGTGTTCCACCTTTGTACCATCATGAAGAAACCATTCTCTGCTAATATGCTTCACTCTTGCCTTCTCCCTTACTAAATATAAGTGTATCATTTCCATTTGTCCATACAAACTGCATATTTTCTAATGCATCTTAACTGTTTTTGATTACCCTCCACTAAAACCCTTGATGAAATGTCCAGACCTTGTTATGAGACAGATACCAGCATCCTTGGGTGGTGCCAAAATGTGCAGGGACCTTGGTAAGCCGATGGTGGGAGCACCCTGGGGTAGCTCACAGGTGGATGAAGGGGGCAGATCCTGGAGGTCCCAGTGTGGTGCTGGGGGATGGAGGCTGTCTGGGACGCTGCTGGGTCCACACTAGCCCCACGCAGCTGGACTGGTTGGTCCAGGACTTGCTGCTTCCTCCAGCCAGGGACAACCCTTGCACGGCTCTGCTCTGGTCACCCCACCATGACTATGGCTCCCAGATTGTGACCAATGTCTGTTAGCCCTGCTTTAAAATATACTAAGGCTACTCATGTAAGTACCCTCAGGCTTCACAGTAGCTGTGTGTGATAGCATACTGCTATGTTATTTCAATAATTGGGTGCTGGATTACAGCATTGGCTAGACATTTTTGGAATAAAGATCTGTTTATCTGCTTGATCTTACATAATTACAGTATCCTGTTAATAGCCAGTTATTTGGATTTATTAAAAAAAAAAGCTTTTTCGATATTTTCTTTTCATAAGAGCAGCCAGTATTCCAAGGCAGATGTTTCTCAGAACTGATTTAACCAAGTGACTTTCAACTGCTTCCACCCCAGAAGGTCAAAATAAAAAAAGAAAAAAGAAAGGAAGAAGGAAAGAAAGAAAATGAAAACTTTGGGGACTCTTTTCCCATGAGCATTATGAAATCTATTCCCTTCTACAGCTAAAGAAGACTACAGCTGGTTGGAAAATGTTTGTGTCTTTTCTTTGCCCTTGCATAATCTCAGCTTTTTTTGTTAAAAACCTGTCAAAAATTGAGAGAAAAACTTGTTTCTCTGACAGAAGTTATTTTATTTTTTCCCTTAAAAAAGACAACAGAGCGCATAAACTGTCATATTTAATTGGACAACCCATGTCTTTTAAGCAATTTACATTTCTAATGGGAAATTTGACCAACTTAAACATTCCTCCCAAAACATATTTATTATGTTTAATGGGGCCATTCACCCCCTGCTGAGAACCTGTGATCAAATATAATCTAGGATCCTGCTGTGGAAGTAGTTACTCTCCAAAATGTCATTTGTCAGTGACCACCCCTTGGAGGGAGGAGGAGAAAAGGGCAGCTGGTGCTTTTTAATTATACTCAATCTGAGTGGAAAATGCCTTCGCTTTCTGCAAAAGCTTTCAAGACTTCCCTGAACCTCATTGGGATGAAACCAAGACATGAAATTGCACATCATTCATACTGGTGAAAGACTCAGGTTCTCCATCACTTTCATGCTCCAGTGTTGCCTATTTTTGACTAAGTGCTCAACTAGCTGGGCAGTAAACTGCACTTATTCCAGAGCAAATCCTTGTAAAACTTCCTTGGGACAGCCCTGCTCCCTTTCTCCATGCTCCAATTCATGTCAGGTCCTGCTAAGGCGTGATGCATTGTCTGTCCGAGTCCACAATGGGCCTTTGTTACGGACACGCAGCTAGATACAGCAGAATGACATCACCAATCAGAGCTGATAAAGAATAGGGTTCAGAATATACAGTAAAGAGCGATGTGGAGGAAGGCATTGAGAAGCATATCCCCCCGTAGTGAGGGGAGAAAGGGTCAGTCAACAAAAGGGACCATTAACAAGGCCAAGGGAAGGGAGTGACCTGTGTTCAGGATAACATTGCTCCGTGCAACTGAGAGCGAACGTTTGCCGCTGGGACCAAGAACAGTACAGCAGTTTGCAGCAAGATGGGAAGATGTTCACATGAGCAACAATAATATCCAGTGTCCTGGAAGCGAGAGATAAACTCCGTCTTTAGAAATGAAGTCAAGGGATAATCAGTATGATGAAGCACAGGTAACAAGCCACTGCCCCTCAGCTGCTCAGGCGAGAGGAGCATGCTGGAGCGCATTTCCCAGTATTGTGGCCTACCTCAAGCACAACCAGAACCTGGGCTCCCGATTTCTAAAAGAGCTTAAACAGGCCAGAAATGAAGGCCATGATGAGTAACTCCACTGCTCAGGTCAGTGGAACTTTCTAATGTAATGGGACGATAATCTACATCCATAAATACACTGATGACCTCTTTGCTCTTTTCAGAAGTAAGAAATTCTTTACCCCTCCTGTGCCTGAGCCATCCAAGTCCCTAGGACATTCTTGTTTAGTATCCTGAAATGTTATTAACAACCCCAGCAACAGAGAGCCATAAATCCCAGCGTCCCCCTGAACTTTACTGCACTCCAAACTGTTTGGATATTCAGTATCAACAAATCATCCCGATAAATATGATTTCTTTGATGGCATTTCATCAAAATAGTTTACGACTCTGACATTTTGAGCTTGGATTTACGGCAGCTGCAGCCTGTGCAAGACTGGCGGTCACCTTATTGAAATTCACCTAGAAAAAAAAGGAAGAAAAAAACTTGCAACAGCTCCTACCACACTAAGTTTAAGGAGATTCTTCTTTTTCCTTCCCACACTGCCTGGGGAAAGGCAGGAGTTTGGGGATCTGCAAGACAAACATTAGTTTTGGCTCATCCTGATCATTGCCATGATGGGATCAGGCCTGCAACTCTGGGGCAGATCTGATTTCTCAAGCGTATGTTGGGAGGGGTTTCCAGATAAATCCTAGCTTCACCCTAACTCTAACTGAGTGATGGCAATAGGTGTTTTACCACTTGCATTAGTGGGAAAATGGTTCATCTAGTTTGTATATATCTGTCACTGTACTGAAGGGTTTCTTCATTAGTAAGATTTCAGAATAATTAAGATACAAGAGGAAAAGTTTACATCATAAGAAGTGTTTCCACTGGAAGAAGAGAGGAATTTAGTGACACTGAAATAAGACACTGGTAGCATCTGTAGAATATGTGTAATGACCTGTTCACTGGTGTTTGAAAACAATTCTGAACAAGTAAGGGGAAAGGCTAAGGGTAAACTGGAAAGTGGAGAACTGGCCACGCGAGAAGGGATGAAAGTAGCTTTATTTGTTTAGATTTTCAAGCAAGGACTAGGGAGGAAGATAATATATGTGTCTGAGAGCAAATCTCTGGGAGAGAATAACTAGGTTCAAAGACAAAAGGACACTTGGGCTAGACTGGCCATGAACAAATCCAGTCTGGTAGTTAGAAGCAAACTGCTGAAATATCACAGTGGTGAAACTCTGGAATACCCTCTCATTAGGAAACACAGGGACAATAAAAGGAGACCTCTGTGTTTATGAAGACGATCATATGTGGTTGGCTTCATGAAGTAGACAGTGACTGGACCTGGACTTTTTGACCCGAGCGGTCTCTTCCGTGTTTTGAAGTGTTACATTTAATAAAAATAATTAGATAAGACTCTTCACATCCCCAGAAATGTTTAAGTCAAAGGAAACTGAGACACTGTTACCTACATCTTCAAAGATAGTAAGCTTCTAATTTCAGATTCTAAATACTTTTGGGTAGTGGGGTCTACATTGCTTGGCCAAGACCATATAGGCAGTCCATAGTGTCAACCAGAATTCAGGGGTGTCCGGGCCTTCGAAAGCATGCTGTTACCCAGAAAGTTATCTTTCTACTCAAAACAAATCCAGGAGAACTAATTCTGACCGTAGACCTGCTCCGATGGTTCCATGAAACATCTAAATATTACCCAGAGACGTACCCTGGCTGTACAGTGTGCAGCATCCCTTTACATCTCCTACAGCAAGCAAGAGTCCTTCTGGTGTCCTTTCCCCTCATAGCGCTTCTCTGGGACATGAAATGCATGCTTGACCCAAACAGTATTTCTTTCCCTGTTCTATGATTCCTAATTCTGATCTCTAAGACTTACATCAGAACCTGATTCTGAGAGAATAAAACTTTTTGGAAGACGACAGTTAAGAAGGAAGAGATATTTTTAAATTGTCTTTTAGGAATGCACTTGTATAACACATTACAAAAATATTTTTCAGGATGCCTCTCACCCAGATTTTTAATCCAGATCATAGTCTCCCTTAGCATATCCTGGCTTCAATTTAGCTTTACAGCTAGCATAAATTTTCTCAGTTTTCCCTTAACTCCCCTGTGACCCGCTTGCATATCAGCATCACACAGAAAAGAAGGGATAAGAAAAAACATTAATCAGTGAATTTCATACCACAATTAAGCAGCTCAAACATTAAAAACGAAGAGAATCCTTTAAGCCATTAAGACATAGAGATTCTTCCAAGGTCTTGACAAAGCTGTGCCTCTAAAGGTTAACTTCCTAAATGGAGATGAAACTACTCCAAACAGGATGTGTCCATATCCCTGAATGAAAGAAATTAGGATGCAAGTGTACTCTCAGAGAGCAGCACTTCAGAGCTCAAGCCAAGGCATAGTCTTGCCTTGACTTGCCTTGAAAATAGGCAATTTCTTTGCAGTGCCTATTGCGTTTTGATCTGGGACCTGTCTCTGGGCTCTGTCAGGGAAGGAGCTCAGAGGCGAGGACAGGGGATAACGCTGTAGCTCACACTCAAAATGCAGGATGTGTCCGATGCTGTCACAGAACCAAGCAGTCTCGACAGTGTGGATGTGAATTCTGGGTCATTCAGCCCAGAAACTGGAATATGCCAGGTACACATAAGGTAATTAAGCTAATACGGCTCAAAGAGAAAATAACAGAAAAGCAGATATGTGATTCGGTCATTGTAGAGGTAAAGGTTGCCCATCAATGTGTTTTTCTGGATAGAGTACTTTGGCAAAAAAAACCCCAAACTTGTTTCACTTTCTGATGAACCAATAAGTTTGGCTGAAAGGGTAGCTTTATAGACAGAATGTACTTTGATTGTTGAAGGTGTTTGACTTAGCATTGCACTTTTGCTCTTATTAAAATAACTAGATCAATAAAGCCATACTTATGCTATTAAGAACAGAACCACCGACAGGTCTCAGAGCACATATATCACTGGAAAATCATCACTGTCTGAAGGAGTTTTGAATGAACATTTGCAGAGATCTAGTCATGATGTTTTACTGTTGATTGAGAAATATGTGTGAAACCCTGAAAAACTGACAGATAAAGTTTCACAGAGTCAAATAATGACGAGGTCTGGGCAATCATACAAAGGGCTCTGGTTTACTAGCTTATCTGCATTACTCAAATATGTTTTCATTCTAGGCTGGTGCAAAGTCACATATATATCAAAGGACGAGGAAGGCAAGAAGGCCACAACTGGAGAATGACAGACCTGGAAAACAGCAACTTTTTAAAGGATTTAAGGGTCAGAGAGGAATGGCAGTTCAACACAAGCTCCTGTTGCAACTGAATCACAGAAAAGATTAATGGGATCCTTAAAAGCATCATCCGTGAAGCAATGACTCAAAGCAGAAAGGAGAGCACAGTGCTGGGGAGACAGACGTGAGAATTTAGTGCAGTTAAAGGACCAACAAACATTAGAGGCAGTGCAGGGAAGCTGTCAGCATATTAGTTGGAAAACTAGGGAAAATGTCTTATAGTAAAGTTGGGATTCACCTCTTCTAACTTCTGATGTCTAAAGCTAACATGAGATGAAGCCTGCTGGAGAGGGTTAAAGAGCTAAGGACAAGTTTTTTCCCAGAAAGAGTGAAGACACTTGGACTAAACTCCGAAAGGGAATGCTGACCTCCTCATTCCTTGAGGGAAGCAAGCTTGAATGGATGACCTGTTTTGATCAACAGCATACCATTGGGTTTGAATCCAGGACATTGTCTGTGCTACCCAGAAATTCAAACGAGGTGACCCCGCAGTTCCTTTTGGCCTTCCACTCAGCCTGTAACTGCTTTCTTTTTAAAAGAATCAGCCCTCTTCCTTTCATTTAATATCTGATTCCCAAACCTGAAGGTGCATTGGGCAGGCCTGTGCTCCCACAGAAAACTCGGCTGCATGGAGAGAATTATTCTTCCCTCCACGAACTGTTTGCTAAGTCAGAACAAGGTGTGGTGACGAGTGCAGTAAAATATGGGATCTAATCTGTGCACCTGCTCCAATCTCCTCACTCTCTGCTGGTAGGGGAAGCTTGGACTCCTGATTTATGGGCATGATTTATGCCACCTTTCCACTCCGTGGACTGCTCATGCACTCTCCTTGAAGCAATCTAAGCAGAACGTTATATAAAAAGGGAGAGACAGGATCGTATTTCTGTCACACTGCTTGTCAGAAAAAAAAAAAAAGAAGCAAACTCCAGTGAGTTTGGTTTCATTTTCTTTTTAATCCAGGAAAGTTTCAGTTTAAAATGTCTTTCCACAGAACTCTGAAGGAAGGGCAGGGAGCAGTGGTTCTCCAGGAGCAGGAAAGTGCCGTAGTTAAGAAATGACCCTGCTTCACGCCAGGGCCCTGGTCACTGACTGTCCCCACTGCACACGAACTCCTAGGCTCCCTTCTGGAGGATGCCATTGGTTCCCGTCTGGAGGAAATCAGGGCACAGGCAACGTGACAGTTTGCTGTCACTGACACCAATGTGTTCTGGGCCAGGCGGTTCTCCCCATGCCAGGCCACTCCAGAAGAAGCAAATCTACCATGGGCCAGGTCTCCCTGGCCAGCTGGATCACAGAGTCCATGTCTACACTCATAAACTAAACCAGGACAAAGCATGGGCAAGGGCACTGAGTCATGATCATCTAGTGTTTACTTTTCAGAAAAATCCCTGGTAAAGTTTTGGCCCAGTTTTGGTCAGTTTTGGAACTCTCCCAGACAACGTCATCCCGTATCTGAGTAGGATAGCAAGGACCAGCTATTGCTCCCCAAATGCTTTCTGGATGCTGCCACCTGATTTTGGAGAGGCTCCAGGAGGAGAGTTTATTTTTGCATGCACAGTCTGTGCTATGCCTCTTGCCCTCAAGGCCAGGGAATGGACTCTGGCTTATTTTATTTAGTAATACAGATCTAGAAAAGACAGTGCAAATGCAGCCAGTTGTAAGCCAGGTTTTCAAAGGTATGTCATGACTACAGGTGCAGATAGGCATGCCAAAATATTTCTAAAATATTTCTAAAATATTTCCAAAATATTTCTAAAAACACTGGGTGCTTCTCTCCCAGTGCAGTCAGCAGTCTGTAAACTGGCATCTGGAAAAATTGTACCAGGCTTCTCTCTATCACAGCCCTGCTGTGGCCTCCAGAAAATGAACAGGAACTTCAGGCAAAGAATCTCAGGTCCAGGGAGAGACGGGCTTATGCTCAAAGAGCATGGTCATAACTGGCTTCAGCCAGACAGCTCTGAAAATCTGAGCATAAACATGAATCCAGCCACCAACATGCACTACCTCAGCTAGGTAGACAGATGAACCACACACTGAAGGTTTGCACTGTACAACTCACAGCAAAGCAGTCCCTCAGCTGCAGATGAAGTCTAGGGTTGCTTAAGTGGTCATTGCAGGTTCCCAAGCCAAGGGACTCATATGCTTTGCCTGTCTCCACTTTAGGGTTCTGCCTCAAAAAGAGGAAATCACAGGTTTAAAACCAGTTAGGAAAGCAAGCCAATCTTATTTCTGAGCTGTAGGACTGCAATGACAGTAATGGTCAGAGATTCAGGCATTATTAAAGACTAGATCCTTAGATCTAGTCTTAGATCTTTGCCATCTTTTGGCCTTGTCTCAGAGCAGATGTAGTCCCATTGGTGCTGGACTGGGAACCCTTGTAAGGCTGATGCCCTTGCACCCTCCTTGGTGCTGGAACCCAGGCAGTGCTAAAGGCGATATGTTCACAGAGAACAGTTAATCATATTATGTCCCTTCCTTGGTCATACTGTATATAGAAATGGCAAAATCCTGCTGGCTATTTTGCAAAGAAAGCATTACTGCCTTTGGATAATTGGGGAAAAGAAAGAAAGAAAACAGCAACAGGGTAGAAGCTTTAGAAAACCTCAATCAGAAAACTGTTCTTGTGAGTAGGGAAATTTACCTTGGTTTCTGCCCTATCAAATTTGAGTTAGTGTTTCTGTATATGTCAGTTTGTCAGAAAGAGAACAGAAGACGGTATCTCAAATACAACACGAACTCAAGGCTCACAATAATCACTCCATGATGACTGCAGCATGGAATGAAGCTGGTAGTTCATCAGACAAGAACATGTAGACAATTAATATTAATTCCAGTTGACAATTGTAACCTGATAGCTGATGGAAACATTATAATCTGTTCTAATTAAATGGTTCTCATAGCTGCTTAATTAATAGTAAACAGACCTTTTGTTGTTTCTGTTGTTAAGAAAATAAGAAAGAAATCAATGCAGATTTTCCTTGCCACATGTGCAAAATGTGTTCCGGAAGGCCGGTGTTAATGAACCTCGGTGACAGAGCACATGCCCATTGCTCCATCCTTTCATTCCAATGGCATGAGATGGAAAGTGAAGCATAATGTATGATCCTGTCATGGGAGCCTGGGAAGCATCTGGTCCAACAGAAGCTTCTCCAAATGGACTGGAAGAGAAACTCAGGCAGGCCTTGTGTGCTTTGCCTGCAATTTTAGAGAAGTGCCGACCTCTCCTGGAAACCCTTGGCGCAAATCATTGCTCTGGCTTTCTGCTGCTTCATCATAAGTTTCCTGCATTACTCTTTTTGATTATTATTTCTTTGACCAAGGACATGTGTCTGTATATAAGGGCTTTAATGCATCTGCCTTTAGCTGCTATTGTTCTTCTACATTTGCAAACGTCTCCCCTGATCACTCTCCCAGTAACATCATGATGCACTGAGTAGACATGTCCTACACACA
This sequence comes from Apteryx mantelli, assembly GCF_036417845.1. Classification (NCBI taxonomy): domain Eukaryota; kingdom Metazoa; phylum Chordata; class Aves; order Apterygiformes; family Apterygidae; genus Apteryx; species Apteryx mantelli. The sequence continues at coordinate 86,786,417 of NC_089982.1, read as the reverse complement.
TAACACTTACTTATTCAAAACACTTGTTTCTCCATGTCCCTATCACCCTTCTAGGTACTCTAGACTACAGCAGAGCTTTGTGATGTGACGTCCTCTCTAGGAAGGGCCTGAAGTGATCTTCTGTGCCCTGCATCAGTCAAGTAATATTGCCACAACTCAGGACATTTCAGGGAAGTGCACACTGAGGAAGAAGACAAATAGGAGGTCCACTTGGGGCCTCACCTCAAAGCCACCTTAAGTGTGCTCCCTCAGATAGAAAAGCATTAGCTGTTAATGAATATGGCTTTGAACCCAGTTTAAAGGCTGCTTGTTAAAGTGTAGGGTAGATTTGGACTTATTTGAACCATATTTCAGGGCCTGGTGCCTACCCTGGCTTCAGTATCACAATAAGGCAGCTTTTGTCACAACACAGCACATGTTAGGTTTGATGCAATCCTTCTTCTTGCTACTCTGGCTGGAAAAGTTCCCTCTGGCACTCGAACTGACCACCAAGGAAGGGAAGGGGCATGATCTGGCAGACATGTGGCATTGGGAGGTCTGCTCTGCAGTGGACTGGAAGCCCAGCCAAGGTTGTTCTGCTGGAAGGCTGAGATGCCGATTCCTTTCCCATCTGTGTCAGGCAGTCTTCTCCCTGGTGCGTCTTTCCAGATGCTTGGGCTGGGCTGAGAATTTCCCTTCTGGTGCAGCGCAGGGTGGGTGGACTGCTCCTCCTTGGCTGATCTACTCGCAAGGCAGGCTGAGGACACTTCTCCAGGACAATGGTTAGCCCAGATCTGCCCTGGCACGATGCAGGGGACTGTTCGTGAATATACCCTTGCACAGAAAACTCTTTATGAATGTTATTAATTTTTATTAGTGTTTAATCCTCTGGGAAAACAAAACAAAACAGAATGCTACTTAAAACTGTAGTGATTTCTAATCAGACTTGGTGGCCTCATTTTGTAAGAGTACCAGGTGAAGAATGATTTCTTTTACAGACTTTGGATATTGCTGAACAGAAGCTGTGGGCTGAAAGCAGATATTAGTGGGTGAACTTCTTTGGGCTGTTCTGAGCAATCTTTGAAAGCCCTAATTAGGGAGTAGAAAAATTCATCCATAGCTTTTCAAGGAAGGAAAGCTATGGGATCTGCATTCTGTTCATGGCTTTGTGTATGGCCTGATTATTTCCTTTTTCTGTGGCTCATTTTTCCTCACTCTGAAATGCAAATGATGATGTTCATTCATATTTGGTGATGTCTAGAAATAAAGTCCTGGAACAGAGGTAAGCATATATGGGACCAATTTCAGATTTCCTCTGCTATGACTGAACCAGATAAGGTTGTTCTGTATTCACAGATTGAGCATTGGGCAGATTCTGCTTAGCAGTTTATCTGTTCCTGTTCTTACTGTGTGTTATTCTTGTTTGCTTCTATCCATAAGAGTCTTCTTCATGATCGTGGTACACAGGACAAAAGTACCATGCTTAAATTTCAGTAAGAGAGTTTTAAGGTAGACAAGGAAGAAAACTTTGCAATGCAAAAGATAAGCACAGGACTGGCTCTGCTAGGAAGGCCATAGTATCTCCATCTCTGGAAGACACTAAGCAGATAAATACCTTTGAAATACAATTCAGAATTGCTTCTGGCTTGGGATCCTGTCTGAGAACCTTTCCAGACCTATCTTCTATGGGCAAAATGTGATTTGCAGCATGGAGAAGGTTCCCCTTCATATCGTTCTGCTTTTCCTATTATTTAATCCTCCCCTCCCCTCTCTTCTTTGCCACATTACTGTCTTTGTGAGCAGGAATTACTCTCATTTCTAGCACACACTCCAGGACTACCCAGCTCCTTATGTTTTGACTCCAGCCCCTGCAACCCAGCTCCCATGGTTTCAGCTCCTGACAGCTCCAGTTTTTCTACTTCCTCCAGTATTTTCTACTTCTACGTCCAGACATTTCCTTCACAAAGAAGGACCCTCAGAATTTCCACCCACTGTAATTTCAGCCATCATCTTTGGATCTGATGCATACTTAACTGTTGGCAACACCAGAAGGGTTCCCCAGACCTCCAGCACCACTACTACACATTTATTGCTCTGGCATTAACTCTGATCTCCCTGAACCATGCTCACTTCTGTCCTTGGATCTTGCAACTCCAGCTCCCCACTCCCCAAATGCCAGATCATGCACTTGTTGTAACACACCTCCCTGCCTGTCCAGAGAAGAGATCGTGATCTACACCCTACCTGCCTCTGCCCTTCTTTCCCATTGCAAGGCCAGCACCATGCCTTTTCACATGTTTGGAGATGGATGCAGCATGGCAAGTTAGGTGGCACTAGGCAACAGTGGAGACCCCAGTTTTGCCTCCTTGCCTATGCTATCAAGATGCTGATGGTCACTGGACCACCAGCACCTGGTTCTGGGATGCAGTGTCACAGCAAATCCACAGCCGAGAGCAGAGAAGGGTTTGTGAAGTGGAAATCAGCTGTGAAATTCTTACAGAAGCAAGATTGCTGCCCCTTCTTCACTCATCTCCAGTAAGCTTTTCTTTTCTTTCCTCTCTCCATGCTGGACTTTCTTCAGCTTCTTTCAGGAACTTTCCCTTTACTTTCTTCGCCATGTTCAGCAGCTGTTTCTGCAGTAAACAGTGTCTGTTTGCCTTGTGGAGATTTCTTGGTGGAGTCACTGGGTACTAATATGAAACCACTTATACCAAGGCTGTAAATTTTATCTTGGATCCCACAACACAAGGGCTGTCATGTGCTCTGCCACAAAAACAGAGGAAAAACCATGTCAGTTCCAAGAGCCAAGGGCCTGAAGGGTCTTGTTTGCCATCTCTGTGCAAATGTGCAAGGCATAGCTGCTGCCATGACGTGGCTCTGCAACACCCAGAGCTCAGCACAAAACACTGGACAGCTTGCACACGGTGTAGATGTATAGAGCCTTATTTCTAGGCACTGTAACAGATCTCTGGCAGATGTGATAGCACAAGAACTGGAGAAACATTGGGGCAAATCTGGCACTAGGACCACTGTGTAGCTCCAAGTCAGTGGGTCCATGTGATGGACTGGATGTAATAAATTGTGGAGGAGTGGAGAAGACACAGGCCATCAGAGCTGTTGAAGCCAGCTAGTCTGGCCACGTCCACAAGCCCGTGGTTCTTTTATCTCATAGGATGGTTGTTCCAGGGCACTCTGCCTGGAAGAGGACAGCATGAGGGGCCTTGTGGGTTGAATCTCATCGTGTTGTTACGCTGGCCAGAAGGAAAAGCATTTCTTTCCTTCCAACTCAACCACTGCAGCTGGGATCTGCAAGTATGAATCCCCCTCTCTCCTCTCTTCATGCTGTTCGGCCTGCAGCAGAAAAAATATATATATTGCCAGCTAAAACCCTCCATTCACAAGGGTTTCTGCTGACCTCACTCATGTTTTACCAACACCAACATGGCTGAGTGAACAAGGGAGGGATTTGGAGCTACGGGGAGTCGGTCAGGGAGCCAAGATGATTAAGTCTATTGGCCCTGGCCCAAATCTGAAAACCCTCCTCCCCACGTTCACCTTCCACCGTCAATGATCCTTTTATCAGACAGGCGATTGCTAACTCTCCTCTCAGCTCTGACCACTCCAAAATACCTCAAGGGCCTGCGGAGGGGAAGAAGAATACCCCATCTCCATTGAGACCTCGGTGCTGCCTCTTAACTCCTCAGGTTTCTTACTGAAGTCCCGGCTGCCTTTTGTCATGCTTCAAAAAGGAATCATTATCGTCTCTTTGCTTATATCCCTCCCTGCTTTGCCTCTATTCAGGCATAATAGGGTTTCTCTGAGAAGAGATCTGATAATATCGCTTCTCAGGCAGAGAGGCTTAACTCTCACCCCAGCAGGTCTGAGAGGGTCCTGGAAAGGCAGTCTGAAAGCCCTGCAGTATGACCTGTCTCCCCGGGAATGCGCGCTTTGCAAGGAATACTTTGCTCGGTAATGGCACAAAAGCCATCGGAACACAGTGAGCAGACAAACAGGGCCAAAGCTATTAAAGCTTGGACAGCACTACTTATAGGTATCATTTTTTCCCCTGAATGCACAAGAACAAAGAGTTCCATGGAATTCGGATTATTTAACATAGTAAACATTAAGCAACTTGTGGTTGATGCAAATGCTTCCTTAATAGGCTGGTGAAATTCCATGGGACCTGTCCAAGTCCATGTATAACCTCCAGCAAATCCTCTCCTCAGCTCTGCTCCCACAGACTTCATCGCCCCTACCCCTCCTCTCTGGAGACACTTTTTTAATGCCACAGTAGCAGACAAACATAATTTGCAGTGGAACAGATGCCCAGCTCTTCCCGTGCACTGTATAGGAAGCCCGGATGCCCTGCTCAGGGCTCAATCTCTTACTCATCGGGATGGTGTAACTCTTGTACGCCTCACAGATCTGGGTCCCCGTCCTTCCAGCAATGAATGCTGAAGCACGTTATTCAAAGCGGAATAACTTAAATGGGAGATATGGTGGTTAAAACACAGCCTAGGATATCTTGAAGGTCAACGGTTGGGTTATTCTGGTGGTGGCGAGTCAAACTAATTTGTGCTCCAACTAGAGGCCTGGTAGGTATGAAGAGAGTGGGAAGATTTTTGTGGTTAGGACATGTGTTGGACACAAGAAATATGTGTCCAAGCGTGCTTGGGACATGTTGCAAGGGGGAGGTGTTATAAAATGGCTGAGCTGACCTGGTAGCTCACAGCTGCTGGAAGGCTCAGACCCACTCCCTCAGCCCTGCCCATTGCCCCATGGTCCTGCTCACTCCCTTGCATTGACTCTGGCGCTGTCTGAACCCCTGTTTTGACTCTCTAAACTGGCAAAGGACTAAATTAGGGAGGAAAGGTCATGAGTTTTCTGAGAGTTTGTTACCCAATCATAAATGAGCATCAGAGCTGCCATAAGGGAGCAGATGGTACCAGGAAGGACTGCGATTTTTTTTTTTTAACTGCTAGAGCATCCTAACTTCCACAACTAACTGTGAAACCACCCTGAAAACTCACCTGAGACCCTAATCTGAGAATCCCTCCAAGGCTTCCTTGGGAGTTAGAGCTTTGAGGAGCTCTACAAGGGTTTGGGTGTGTATCAACCAACAGAAATGTAAGTCCTTTGTGGAATTTTAAGTGCATCTAACAACAGGCAGCAGCTGAAGGATGAGGGGATTGAAAATTGAAATTTCAGATTTAGGCACCTGGTTTTCAGACCATGAATGTAATGGGCTGGAATAGTTATCCTTCAGGGTAGTGTGCGAGAATACAAGTGAGAATGGGAAGAAAAGACTTTGCTCAGCACAATGATGGACTTTTAGGTGCCAAGAGTTTTAAAGGCATGTATTTTTTTAATTTGATGAATGAACATTAGAATAAGCAATACAGTACATGCCAAGGGCAATTTCAACATGTAAAATTTTTTAGACTTTCTTTATTTTCTTTTTATCGAAGAGAGCTGTGCATGATCTCAGCCTCTCAAGAAATTATCAAAATTTCTGCCCCAAATCAAGGTTTCCTTAGTTCTGCAGAAGTTCTAGCTAAATTGATGTTGTTTTAGCATTGCGACTTTTTTCATTGAGATATCAATTTGCTAAAGAAAGCAGGAACTTTGTATAGAGCATGGTTTACAGCACATCGACTGGGGTCTGCAAAACCTTTCTTGTCTGCCAGCCGTGTCTCCATGGCACATTTAGTTCGTACTGTTTAACTCTCTCTGTCCTTGTAAATCAGCAAGCATCCCCACCCACAGCGGGCATTCACCTCCTCCCTGCCCATCGTTCTTCTACTACTTTCAGCTCCGTAAATGTCTTTGATCCTCTCCCAGATGCAGGCAGACTCAGGTTTAATGACAGCACAGATGTCTTGGGGGGGGGGAATCTTTTTCCTCCTTTTCAAAGATGTATTTCAGCACCAAACCCACATATCTTTCCTTTTACTGAGGCTTGCAAGTGCTAATACAGCCTGCGAGGCGCGGTGCCTACTCTGGCCTGGCATTTGGTATAGAAGCGATTCTGCAGTCTCCAGAGAGAAGCTTCCTCTCCGCACAGCATGTCTCTCCAAGCCAGTTAGCATCGCGCTCTCTCTCTCTCTCTCCTTCTCTCTTGGACGCCTGTCAAACAGTAGAGAGACAAAGTGTTTATCATGTAGAGGGAGCCTGGGTCTGCGCCAGGCTGCCTGGTCATACAGGCTTTCACTGAGCTCGCTCTGTGCTGGGAACAGAGGGGCCGTCATTCGCATGAAAAGCAGGTGCTGACTGAAGCCCAAGGTCAACCTCACTTGAACTCCAGCCGCAATTACACCTCACTTCCCCCCCCTTCCCCCTTCCAGCCTGCAGCAGGGGGAAGAGAGGCTCTGCTTACGGTTTAGTCCCGTATTTCAATATAAGTTGCCCCTTCCCCACCTGCTCACGTCAGGAAACTGGAAGGCAGTCACCACCTCCACCACGGCATGTGCAAAACCCCTCTTTGCAGTGAACGGTCAAGGCACTAACTTGGATTAAGACCACTGATGAGCTTGGCCCCAGCATCCCAAAGTGATGGGGCTGGTTCCTTCTCACTTGCCCCAAAGATGGCTGGGTGGACTCTGGGATGGAGACGCCACGCTGTGCTTTCACCATGAAAGGGGACAAGCAAACTCATTGCCAGGGTTATTGCTGGAGCTTTTGCAGAGCTGACCTCTATTTCTCTCTCTCTCTGTCACCATTTTATTTCTTGAACCAGGAAAATCCTTTTGTTTCATTGTCTCCAATGGCTGTGAAACAGTAGCTGTTTCCAGGTCAGCTGTGTTGCACAGCTGCAGTGACCGCTTCCCTTCCCTCCATTAGCAAAATGAATCCTTTATCTTTTAATGTAGAATATCAGGAGAACAGTATATGCAACAAACAGACTTGGGCAGGAATTAAAAGTATGACAGCTGTGCTAAACAAGAGAGGGCCAGGGACCAAGGAGCACAGGCTGCCTGACACCCGGGCTGCTCAGGTCTTGTTCCCTCTGAAGAAGGTTGGCCACATCCACCTTGTGTAGCAGCTAAACTTGGCTCTCCTCTTAGCCACCCCAGCCACCCCAGTACACTCTCCTTATATTGCCTGTGTTTTTTCGGTTCAAAGTGTCTGAAGTAGTGAAATAGCGTGGGCTCAAAATGATGCAATCATAGCAAGAGGGTATGTTTTGCAAGCTCGGAGATGTTTGAGGATGCAAAGCCTTCTAGGCTAGGTTTGGAGACGTGTGTGGGGTGAGCAGAGCCCAGCTGGGTGCAATCTCACCCTTTCAGGCTGCAGGGTGGGGTCACTGGTGTGAACCATCTCCATAACCGAGTCTCAGAGGCAACAAGTTGGGGTGGTCCAAAGCAGAGCCAAGAATCGGGGCGCGAGTGAAGCACTGCGGACAGGAAAGGTCCCAGAGCTCGAGCACGGTCCCTGGCCTCCCTTGTTCAGCAGTGTCCATGTATCCAGAGTTTCCACTTTGGGGAACATTCCACAGTTTTAGTTTTTTATGACTAAAACCAAAAGTGTATACTCATTTGCCAAGAGGTGACATCTGGCTAAATAAATAACAATTATTCGTTGGTCCAGCACATGTTTTGTTTTGACTGAAACTTTGTTTTTAATAGCTAAAACATAGAATATAAATATGACTGCAGGATATACAGACACATGCACACATATACACACACACATGCACACAAACGCATATATATATATATATATACACACATAAACAATTTTTATTTTTTTTAATGCTTGGGAGGAAGGGTAAATTCCAAATGAAGGAAAATAAAACTCAGAACTTTTATCTGTATGCTTTGATTATTTAGGTCTAAACAAAATGATGTAGATGTCATCTCTTCTTCTTTTTTTTTTAAAAAAAGAAAATATTCTGGTTGCAGTGAAAATAACAATGAAAAGAACACTTCACTACAATGCTCCTGACCTTGTCTAGCCCTGCAGATGACAACTTACTTGCTGTTGTATCTGTTATTTTCACTGAGCTACGAAGGCAAGAATAGTATAGAGTGGCAGGTGGTGAACCTGCAGATTTTGGGTGTCTGGTTTACTCCTTAATACAACACTAAGATTCCCCATGTCTTGCTTTCCTCTCATGTTCACTATGCACAGGGCATACAAGGTATATCAGTTAGTTACCTTCTATTTTAATGGTAACCGTATCATTTTGAGTCTCCAGCCAAGGTCAGCACCTCTGCGTCAATCAGGACCTGAAGTCAGGATTAGACCAAAACGAGCAAAGAGAGCAGGCGGTGTTGGCAGAGATGAAACGGGATGGAGTGGCTTTCCCTGCATCATCCAATGGTCCAAGCTCAGAGAAATTACCAGAAATTGATGTTTTGGCTGGACGCACTATCTGGAAGACTCCAGGCCTTCTCCAGGGCAAAGCATCTTTCACATATGTCACTTGTAAGCAAGACAAGGTCTGCAGGTAGAGATAACACCTTCTGTTGGAACAGCTGGGACAAATGGGCATAAACAGGAGCTTTCAGGTACCTCCTGAAGTACAATCTCTTCCCAGCGTGAAACAGGAATGGTGAACTTCAAAGGCAAATGCAAGTTGAGAACAACTGCCTCAAGTTTGACTATAAATGTTAGAGAGAGAGATGATGACTGGTACCTATATGGTAGAAGGTGCATTTGTGAAAGAAGACATGATAAAGCGATCCTCATGTAAGGAGAAGAGAGACAGAAGTAAGAGAAAAATGATAATGTGCCATAAAATACAGTGATTTGCAGCTGCAGTCCATGATAAACAGGGGATCAGATTTTGAAGGCGTTTTTGCTTTATACCTGGGCCTGGCAAGAGTTATGAAGCTGCAGTATGGAGGGCCAGCCCACCACAGGGCCTTCACACATGACCCAGGAGGTGGAAGTGACTCACCGGAAAGAGGGGAGAAACCATCCTGAATATTTAGCCTTCCCTGAGAACTAGCACTGAGGATGTATTGGGGGGGACGTGTTTCGGGTACATGTAAGGTGTTTGTTGTTATTCTGTCCGTTGAACAGAACACGTGCAATGAAAATAACCCCTGGGGTGAGGTTGACCTACTGCAGGGAAGCTCAGAGGAGTCTTCTGAGCGTCTTGGAGACCCCTTTGGTTTTGAGGGAGAAAAATAAACTCTGAGAGGGTGATTCATCTCCTCCCAGAGATGCATCCTTGAATGCAGAAGCCTAAACAAAGGTGTCTAGTGTCATTTTAGATGCTCTGGGGTATCTGGCAGATTTGCATGAGACCAACATACATGGCATGTACAGGAGCTCGGTACCTTTCTGGAGTGACATTTCTGTTCAGGCAGCTGAATCCCACCATTACAACGAAAAGAACCTGCGACTCATCTCTTCCTTCATTCAGAAGCTGGTTCCCAGCTTTCATCTGCCCTCCAGCTGGCCAGGGCATATGGAAAATCAAAACTACAGTTTCTCTCTTTCCCCTCCCCTTTTCAGAAGCTGCTTTAGCAAATCGAACGCTGCTGTGTAGGGGGTTTCTGAAGACACCCAGGAAATTGTTTAATATTGTGAGCAGGGTAATAAACACACACCGCAGTGCAACCGCAGCTGCCTCCGTGAGGCTTGACGCTGCATGCGCTGGCCAGGGGTGTGTGAGTGCGTGCGCACACGTGTGCTAAATAGGTAACCGGATGCCAAAGGGAAGAATAGCCGGAGCTGTAAAGGGCAGATAAAAACTGTCTCCACTCAGTAAAAAGATCTGTCTTAGCCCGAGTGAACTGTGTTTTTACATTAATTAGAATCTGAGACAACGCTGCCCTTTTATTCCCTTCATACTTCCCTTCCTCTACCTCTAATGTTTGGCACAATTCACAACAGTTTTCTTCCCAGCCCTTTCCCTCGAGCCTGTTGCTCTTTCTCCTGCTGTCTGTTCCCAGCCTCTTCTCCTTCAGGGGCAGAGGCTTCCCGTTGGCTGCAGAGACGGTGCAATGCTGCACGGTGCTGGTTTCACTCTCATCATTGACCTCAGGGCAAAGAGGGGTGCTGAGCACTTTGCGGGAGTATTGAAGGCAGCATGAGGCAAGGTTGAGTTTCTCTGAGACTGACAACCCCGGTTGGACTGATAGGATTGCCATTTTCCCCACTTGCCGGATCAGAAAGTTGAGGCGCATGGAAAGGGAATGGATCAAGTGGGTCATGCAGAGAAGTACAGAGATGGGACAAGGAACAGAGACAGAGTCCCTGTCCCCAAACCCAGTTTCCTGTGACTGCCTTTCCACTCTGTAGAGCTATACTGATATTTGGGATTGACCCTGAGGCTGACTTCAGCCAACCCTTCCTTTGTCCATAGCATAAATTATAGCTCACATCAACGCTGCCCTGTTATACTGGTCATCCCCTGAGAACGGTACCTAGAAGGGCTTGTGGAGACCTTGTAGGAGGTAGTCTGGGGGTTTACTTGTGTTTGTGAGTGGTCAACAGTGGAAAGAAAGTGCATTAAAAGCTGGAAGAGCAGGATGATGTGGATTTGCATGTCTATATACGAGGCACAGTCACTGGGGGAAGTCTCAAAATGTAGCAGGGAAAAGGGGGCTAAAGGGTGAGTGGGGTCAGAGGCTGTCCTCTACCTGGCAGGTCTCTTGGGATGAGGTAGGAGAGGTATCAGCACTGGCAGACGGTACGGACTTTAGGACAAAATCCAGCTTGAACCTCGCAAGCAAAGTTCAGCATGGTGTTGCTTAACTTGTGGCTGAAAGGCCACTGCAACACCACAGAACACCAGAAAAGAGCCAACAGGAAAGACTGCAAACAGTTCACTTTCCCATATCCGTGAAGCTCGGGGACCAGCTCCCTGACCACCGCTTAGGCTGAAGTAAACTATTAGTAATTACAACAGCAGCAGCAACAAATTTACGATGCTATAAAATGGTCTTGGCCAGCCTGCCCTGCTAAGAATGCTATTTATCTAATGTCTCTCCTCCCCCGAACATCAGCTAGCAGCGTGATACAAGATGATCCGGCAGTTTGACCTACTCCAAAAGTCACACAGGCATTCAATAAAATAAGTAAATAATACTAAAAAGTAAGACTGAGAAAACCCTGCTTCCGTGAACAGGGACACAAACAAATGCTTGCTTTTATAGCACAGACTCCGTAACTGGATGATTTCAGACTCTTTGTAGTTTTATTTAGACTGCAAAATTTAGACTTTTTTCCAGCAAAAGCCATCTGCATCTAGGGGTGTGGAGTTTTTCACTGTGGAGCCCTAATCCAAGCTTGCGTCACCATACATTGCATTGCAGCACCTGTGACTTCTCCTTTGCAGGACCCCAGTTGGTGACAACAGCTCGACTTGGTCCCAAGCCTCCATTTTCAGCAGGCTAAAAGGGAAGATTCTGCTCATTACCTCTGCCTCTGTGGATCAAAGCACACCTTCAAGGTAGGGAGGGAGGTAATCCGCCCTTCATCAAATGGAGAAACTGAGGCACGGAGTGGTGAGAAGGGGAATGACTCGCCCAGAGTCCGGGAGGGATCCTGATGACCATCCCTGTGTTTCAGCCACCGCATGACATTCCTGCCAGGTGGACATGGGGAATGGAGCCCATTTTTGCCAAGTACTTTGTGCATTAGAGGGATTTCGAGTTGGTACCGGTGTCAGGCAGAAAGAGCGCCATGAGCGCCGCGGTGAAGGGGACAGGGACGTGACTGGGAACTCGCGACACCCCAAAAGCGTATGGGCAATGGGATGCAAACCTGTACCGACGTAGGGCATTCCTCACTTCAGCTACACCAAGATCCGAATCAGTACAAGGACCAAGGGGATTCGGGAGCATCTGCCTAGCCAGGGCAAGCCTGCTGCAGCACCCTTCAGGAGGGTGCAAGGGCAGAAAGGGTAAAAGACGGGGAATTTTTTCGTACTCTTCAAGAACAAAGAGAGAAATCTTCAGAAGAGACAGGAGGGCAGGGTGAGGAGGGGAAAAAAACAGGTGAAAGGAGAGCGAGGGGAAAACATTCATGCCTGAGATCAATTCTTCCAGCTTCTCCTCTTTCATTAGCAGCCCAAGCCATTTGGGGCCGTCGAGGCACAAAACCCCGCCACAACAGTGCTGTCCATTTATCCGCAGCCTGCAAGTGGACAAGAGGACTTATTCTCCGGGCCTTGAGAATGAAATCTTCCCAGGGTAGGAGGCCGAGCCCCGGGGCCTCGGGAAAAAAACCCTTTTCATTGCGAGTCATTAGGAAGAGATAAAGGTCTGCTTCGCTGAGTATTTCGCTTGTCCTGCCAGCGCACCTTCTCAGCCCTGGGACAACAGTGGGGCCATTTTAAAAGGCCCTCTAATTATCTATTTCCTCCCATTGCTACCGTTTGCAGAGGGAGCTATGGAAAAGAAAAAAAAAGAAAAAAAAAAAAGAAGAAGACGACAAAAAAAAAAGCGCTTATTTCAACAGGCCTTATCTGATAGCGCATTCAAGACGAGTTTCTCTCGCTCCCTGCCCTCCCTCCGCTTTCTTTTCTTGCCTTGCTGTCCTTCTAACGCGGCGGGGACTGGGTTTTGTTTTCGCGGCCACCAGCGATCCAGGGCCAAGCGCTGCGGGTGGAGGAGTGGTGACAGGGTTAACAAAAGAGGCCTCACTTTGCAGATAATGACCGGCCCTCTGGCCCTTTCAGGAGGGGACACCCAAGCTCCCAGTACCGGGGATGTCTTTCAGGCTTGTCCTAATTCAGAGCCATTGTCTGGGGCTTTTCTAAAGGAGGATGACAGCTGACATCAGCTCTCTATCTGCAGCCGGTTTTGTCCTTTTCTTCCAGCTCAAGCCATAGATTTTCCCAGTTTCTTATACAAAACCCAACTGAGGCTTTTACTGGGTTTTATTTATTTATTTTGCTGTAAAACCTGGGTTCCGGTAAATGCTGCGAGATAGAGGCCTTAACTGGGCACATTTTGATCGGGACTTTTTCAAGCCTGTGGGTACTACTGGGGGCTGAATTGCGGTGCAAATTCACAGCGTGGCAGCTACCGCAGAGCCCACGTGTGAAAGGGTTGCACCACACAGTGCCTTTCAGTAGACACGAGCTGTTGAGCCTTTTTCCTGGGCAAACCACCTTGAGCTTGCTGCAGCTACCCGTGGAGCCACTGGTGCATGTTCATACCCTTGGATGAACTCCTCCTAGACCTTGGTTATTGGCCAGAGACAGGACACTGTGCTGGATGGGTGGCTGGTCTCACTCGTCAAGGCTCCTTGTACGTCTTCAACCCGTTTGTGCGACCACACTCAGAGGCTTGTTCCCGTCCGCTGGTTTAATGTGGCCTCTGCCACTGCCTGAATCCCCCAGCTTCACATTTTGGTGTCACACAAGGACGATCGGAACGATCTGCCTAATTCGCTAGGTAGTGATAAATAAATCCCACAACAAGAGAAGAGGGGAGGTGATCAATAGACTGTCAATAAGGACAATTACACATCTTTTCCTGCTCCCAGTATCTCTTGCCCCCAAGGACAAGCATGTGTCCTGAATCCTTTGTGCTCTGGCTGATTTTTGTGCAAATTTCAAGCACCTCTGCAATGCAGCATTTTGTACATTCCCAGCCCTGACAACAGACTGAAAGTCTTGGAAGGTAAGTTCGAAAAGATCACTTTGCTCTCTTAGACAGACCTTCATCTGCACAAGCTCTCAATTCCACCCCAATATTCTTGCATTAATCTTTATATCTTGTGTGCAGCTGAGCCCTCGTACAGAAAGGTAACTGGATTCAATGAGCAGGTCTTAAGCAAGAGACTCTGCTCCTGCCCTGCAGCGTGCTGCTACAGCTAACTGCTCCCATTTCTCAGTTATCCTGAGTTTTCCCAGCTTAGCTGCCGTGTGTCATTTCTCCTCCTACCTTTTTCTTCCAGGTTAAAGAACACTTTTACTGTATTATACCTGTGTTTTCCTCACAAGATGTTGCTCGTGCGTGTTATTCTAATTCCCTCCCCACGTTTCTTTTGATACACAGAGCATGGGCTCGCTCTCTCTCTGCCTTGGAAGGCATTTGTTCCTGCTGCTTAATTGCTTTTGTGGTGTTTTTAGCATGCTCTCTTTTAAAACATCACCAGAACTGGACCAGGGTTTCTATACCAGGGTGACCACTGCTCCCTACTAAGGTAAGGCACCATCTCTTTCTTTGCTGCTTCCATAGCATAGGTCTCAGTTATATATTTTTTTCTCTTTGGTAAGCAGATATTCACTGCAGGAATTTCTATTTTCTCTCTAGATGTAAGCCACTACCAAACACAGTTTATAAAAGATCTAGCTGAATATAGAGCTGAGACAACTCCATTAGCTCCCTTAAATTCCTTTTAGGAATTTAGATCCTTTTAGGATCATCTAGGTTCAAAGGACAGGATGTGAAGTGTCCTTTAATTTTCAGTATAGCACTAGAAGGTGATTTCCACAACACAGAAGACACTTAATCATAAAATGCATACCCAATTTCCAAGTTTTTTTTTTAAGATTAGCAGGAGTCTGATACCAAAACGTCTGATTAAGTGATAACAGACCTCAAGCTCTCCAGCTTGATCTGAACCAGCAAATAGGCACTAATTCCCAGGGTGAGAATGCAAACCAGACAGTGCAGAAATAGGTAACAAACCGCAGCTGCTTAAGATGTTACAGGGTCAAAACACTCACACTCTGTTCATTTAGCTGTTTAGCGATGCACTGGGGAGAGGATGCATGGCTCTCTGCCCCTCCACACATGGCTTGTATCTATACCCATAAACAAAACAGGGCCCAGGTGGTGGCTGACGTAATGGGAAGCAATCAGCCATCCTGTACAATTTTTGTATGATCCCTGTTGTGGGTTTTGGACAGTGTTTCCCAGTAATGTGGGTCATATCTCAGGGGATGGCACAAGGCAGGGACTGTCCCCAGTAGGATATTTGGCTGTAGTCTGCTTGTTCAAGAGGAAAAGATAATTTAAGAAAACGACTGAGATCTGGGACATGCCGCTTGGCTTCAGAGAATAAGCCCTGACCAATTTTATATAGTGCCATGGATGCAGCAATATTGAACCTGAGCAGGCCAAGCTAGAACCCTCCCTGACCCAACCCTACAACTGCCTATGGCATCAGTTGGTGCTGTACCTATACAGACAGCCTAAAGCACCACTGTCCACAAATCCCTTGTGAACTTGTCATGTGAGGTTTTTTCAAGAAAGAACCCCAGACTAGCTTTTTTGCTCAGCAGCACCCATGCTATGTCCTGGCAAAGCCATATGTGAGCTGCAGAGATGGCTCATCCACAGGGCCAGCAGGTGCATTCCTGAGCCTGTGTTCAAGGGCAGTCTGAGCTCTTGTACTGCCCCTTCAGGATGTGACCAGCTCAGTAGACTAGATCTCAACTGTAGCTCAATTCTCATGGTTAGCCTAGGTGCCCATCCCCATTTCTTCTTAGGCTGTGATCTTAACTTCACAGCAGTCAACAGGAATACTGTCATGTTCCCCTAGGTGTAGGATCAGAAGTCTACGCCTTCAGGGTAGATAATTTCTATTAAATGAATTGAAATGAATTAGAACTGCACAGATCTAAGGGGAGACACACCTTACTCTTGGAGGTGCTTCTTTTAACCTGATCTCTCCCACCATTCTTTGGAAAATTATGATAGCATCCTAATCATGTTTCCCAGTACTCCTGGCAGTCCCCATGCTAGATAAGCCATATCAGAGTTCAAACTGAGAAAGCCATAACAGCTCTAAAATATCCCACAAATGGGTTGAAAATCCACAGGCCTCTTTATCCTCATATTCAGTGGCCGTTTTGTGTTAACCAGTCATAAAATGAAGAAAAAATAGAAAGAGAGTTTTCTGTGATGTCTTTTCAGGGATTATTGTACTGCAACAGAAATCAAGGCGATCTCTGCAGCCCATAACCACTTGCTGAGAGGAGGTTAAGGTTGCTGAAAATCCTATTTGACCTTCTCAATGGAGTTAATGAGTCAGAAGATTTCCTGTGGATAATCCAATGAGGTGGATTAAAAAGGTCCTGAACTACTTGGCATGAAGTCAATGCTAGAGAATTTCCTTGCCCTCTAATCCCCACTAGTAGAACAGCACAATCCCATCTTCTCTCAGGATTTTATGATGTTGTCATCACTGTTGTTGAGTTTTCTCTGTGGCTATTGTTTTTTATGGTACGACACAATATATCAGTTGTTTGTTGAATCGGTCTCTGGAGATGCCAGCCTCTCTCTGATGACTTTTCAGGGAGGAAGATGACTAGTTTAGACAATATGACTAAGTTTTGGATGGTTACAGTTAGATGAGTTGAACCCTACCTTAAGTGACTCTTGATTAATTATTGTGTGCAAGTGGCTATTATCACATAGGCCATCTCTTAAGACTGCAGGTTTTGAGGGCCCCATTTAGATAAAAGTCACTGTCAAGTTTATACATCTTGCAGCCTTTCTCTAGATTTATGGCCTTTGTTAACATTTAAGACTTCTATAATACTTTAGCCTTTGTTTAGATTACAAACCTGCATCGATCCATCTTATTCATGGACTCTTCATAATCAGTGCCACTAGTTTCAAATGTGAGGTTGGACATCTTATCCTATATTTAGGCCCCTCCATGAGTGGACTGATTTTTGAGATGTGATGAGTTTCCAGCTGCTCCCATTGCAGTCAGAGGAAAGATAAATCCTATTTCAGAGGAGAAAGCTAAGACTAGACTTTCATTGCCGAGATCTGCAGCAAGGTAACTAATGCTGACAAGATAGTTCCTGGAATTGTTGCAGAAAAGGGCTGCTAAGATAATCAGGAGAGTGGAGAGCTGGTTTGATGAGAGGCAGCTAGAATAGCTTGGCCAAGTTAGCTCAGCAAATGAAGGATAAGAAGGGATCTAATTGGTGACCAGAACAACATCTGGGAGTAATACACCAAGGGGGAGACAGCTATTAAAGCTAAAGGCCAGCGTTGGCGCAAGAACAAAGGGATGGGAAACTGTCCATGGATAGAAATTAGGCAGTTTAAGCGTCAGAGAAGCAAAATCCTGGAAAACCTTCCTGCAGGGGCAGCCTGCAATGCAAAGGGGTGGATTCACTGGCTTAATGATGCTGGGCCATGTCAGACCATCCTTATCACACCTTCTAATTCTTAATTATAGTAGAAACAGGTCAACACCACTGGTCACCCCTCTCCTTTTCTTACACAGACTGAAGGTGCCAACCTGCCTTCCCGCTGTAGACCTTCTCCTGGATATTGTCAGACAAAGCAAGGACTGTGTCCAGCCTTCCACGTCTCTGGAAATCTAGATGCTGACTTGAGCCCATGCCCTGAAACCACGTGAAGCTAATGGCTTCTCTGATGAATGTTTTCTCTGTTGTCAGGTTTCCAAAAACTCTGGGATCATTGTCATTGTTCATCATCATTGTTAATAGTGAGTAATAAAAGCTTTGAGCTATGAGACTTTGTCCTTACAAGAACTCTTCGGAAGTTAAGTATCTCACTCCCAACACACCTCCTCACCTTCCTGTCCCTAGCTGTTCCTTACAATGAGGGCAAAGTCATTAGAATTATTTATGCAGAAGTTGGACATGAGGAGACTGGCAAATCATAGCACAGAAGGCTGGCGGTGGCCTTCAGACAAATGCGATCCATTCCTTTCTTATCCTTCTTCAGCTCTGAGCTTGCTCCACCCAAGCTATGCTCAGCTCTGCCTAATCCATCCCTGACAGATGCGTGTTTAACTGCTTTAAGGATCTCCTGAGAAGGAGAGTCCACCCTCCCCCCAGGCCAGCAGTCCCCATTTTTTAACCATCCTTACTGTTAAAAGTTGTTTTTTTTTCTCATGTCTCTTCTGAATTTTCCTTGTTACAGTTTAGACTGGTGTTGTTTCTTTCTTCCCTCAGTAAATGTGGAAAGCAGTCTGGTTTCTCCTCGTTCGCACTCAACTTCTGTGTACTATAATATACCCACGTCCTACAGACTTGGTTTCAAACACCAATATGAGCAATCTGAAACATTCAAAGCTGTGAATTATTCTTTAGCCTGTAATTCATAACATTTTATTTATACATTTCCCTTCTAGTTTGGCTTTTTTGGTGATTTCTTTCTTTCTTTCTTTCTTTTTCTTCCTTCCTTCCTTCCTTACTTTTTCTTTCTCTTTTTCTTTCTTCTTTCTTTCTTTCTTTCTCTTTCTTTCTTTCTTTCTTTTTCTTTCTTGGCTTTACAGTACACTCAAGTCACATATTCAAGCTTTCCTAAGCAGCTTCAAGGGCTCAAGACTTCTTTAATGAAAGCTGGAATCCTTGCACAACCACTTGCTTCCAGATGCTGGGGATTACAGTAAAACACTAAATATTGCAAGACTTACGGTACTATTGCAAGAGTTGGCAGTGCTGAAGAAGCAGGTCAGGACTAAGAGAAAGGGAAAAAAATAATGGGAGAAAATTAAGAAAAGGGCTAATTAGGGTGAATACCAGGAAAGGAATTTCAGGAAACAATACTTTCCAATAAATTCTCTAAGGCTATGGAGAAGCCTGAAGAGAGAAAGACGGGATCAGTGTGACCAAAGCCCTGCAAATGTGCTGTCAGGAACATTCCTGTCATTGGGCTTTAGCAAGAAATGCCTTTTCTTGTCTTGTTTTCCCTTGATCTTTCTCCCTCTCTTTCTGATTGTTGGAGTTTTTGGTTGTTTTTTTTCTCTATATATAAGACGCCAGAGTATGATTTAATCTACATGTTTGCTAATCATATCACTTTGCACATCAGCCCAGGGATCAGGATGCCTGCAAAGGATTCTCAGGGTACCAGACAGGCAGCATTTGTTCACACCAATGGAGCACATCCAGCGCAACGAAACAACAGCTACTGGAAATAATTGGAGTCTGGTTCCAAATGGTTGTTTGAAAGCTTATTTGGAAATCTCATTCCATTCTTCAGTGATCATAAGAACAACACTAGACCAGTCAGACCAATGGTCCATCTTACTTAATGTCTTCTCTCTATCGGAGGTCCATAGCAGATGCCTAAGAAAGAATATAAAAACAGGACAAGCATAGAACGATACTTTCCCTGAATATTCTCTGTAGTTCAGAGACTCTCTGAACAGAGCTCAGATTTTTGTATTTAATATGGTGCATTGCCATATCACAAAATTAACCTCCTTTAAATGTCTCCCTTTTTGATAATTTCAGCTAAGGAGACTTGAGAGACTTCATTGTCCTGTTGTTTTTTCCTTCAGATCTGGATTCAGACTTTGGCTAATAAAGGGTCAAGGTTTAACCATCATAAATTCACTTCAGTAGTAAACACAAGCATCAGAAGTGAGAACCAGTTCTATGATATCCAGAGCCTGCTAAGGCCTGAACAACAGTTGACCTCTGGTTCATGGAATTCCACGGTTAATAATCTATCATTTCCTCCTTCTTAACTGATGTCAAAGAGAGCCACCAAGGAGCAAGCGTCCCTTCAGGGGTCCTTAACATGTTACTCAAGGGCGGCTACACAATGTGCATCTCTGCCAGCATTCGTGACCACGCCGGGAACCCCCTGAAACCAAAAGACCTCCTACCATGAGGTCTCAGAGACAGGTGTGGAGGTAGCGAGAGGTTATTTTACCTCTTTCAACGCCACAGCAGTTCCAACACAATAGGAACAGGGTTCAAGGTCAGTTCTTTCTTATTAGAGATCTGATTAGGCAGCTCCCCAGCATGGGTCCCAATTTAACTCCATTTCATGGCAAGGAATCAAGCGGGGGAGACTTTTTAAGCCAAATGATCACTGGCCAGAAGTTGTTCTGCCTTAACATATGTTTTTTGGAGAGCCATGGGAAAGCAGGTCATTAGAGGATGACCTGTCAAGTTAAATCATTCACTGATAGTACCAACCAGTGAGATACCACACAGCAATATTGTCTTTTGCATCTGAATTGAGATACCTCCATTTCCTGCATTATTATTATTTTATTTATTAGAACTGACCTCACTGGCTTAGGTGTAAGGTATCTGTGGATGTGGAGATATCTATCTGCAGTATGGATGCAGTGATGCAAATTTCTCCCTTCCCCTGTCTCCAAGGGTATTCCCCATTTGTCCTAGGAAAGAAAGGGAATGTCTACGCTGTCAGTCTAGCCCATCCCAGGTGGTGCGCGTAGGTCCCTCCCTCAATGTTGGCAGTGCCTTCATGTCCATTCACACACTTCTGGGGCAAACTCCTCAGTTCCTTCTGAGATGAAACATAGGCTTTGTCCAAGGATTAACTCACCCTAGGGTCTCACTCTGCGCCGACAATAAGGACATGCTCTGAGGCAGGGCCTGGTCTATGTGCTACACGGCATGGATGCAACAAGTCTGCTCTAGAAGAGGTTTGTTCTGAGCAGCAATGGTCCAGGGCACTCCATGCTGCTTGGCTTGTTTGCTCCCTGGGGCACGTACCTAAGTCAATGCAGACATAGTCCAGTTGCTTCCTAGACTCTGCTGAAGCTGCTAAACACATTAGTGATTGGGCAGGCACAAGATTTTGGTGCTTGTGGTGAGTGCAAACTGTGAGACCTTAGCGAGACCGAACAAAAAACACTTCCATTTTCCTCCAAAATGTATTGATGCCCTGTAAATGAACAGCTTCTCTGCAGCCGTTACCAGGACCCAGGAGAGACTTCAATAGTCCTTAGAGCCACTGATGGCTGGTTTGTTTGGTGGGTGTGCATAGGCCAAAAGCTTCTGGTTTTAACACATTAGAGCAAAGATGTTGGTTGCCTGCAGAAGTGGCCCATAATTGTGTCCTATTTTCTATCCTCTCTGGAGACAAACCAGCTGCAGGCCCATAGTGTTATAACTACATGATAAATGAAGCCTCATTTTGCTACCCAATTTTGCATGAATCTA
Organism: Apteryx mantelli; assembly: GCF_036417845.1. Taxonomy (NCBI): domain Eukaryota; kingdom Metazoa; phylum Chordata; class Aves; order Apterygiformes; family Apterygidae; genus Apteryx; species Apteryx mantelli. The sequence continues at coordinate 86,765,605 of NC_089982.1, read as the reverse complement.
CTGCAGATTTTATTTCCTTTACCTGTAAATAGGAGAAGGGTTTTGAAAACTGAGGAAAGCTGAGACACACAGAATCAGGACTATGTCCACAGATGAGCCAAAGGGGTGTCTGTCCTGCAGACCCACTGACAGGGAAAATCTAAAAGCCCAGCCAGACATCCATCTGACACCGAGAGAGCTGTACTACCCAGGAGATAGGCTCTGCTTCCAGGAATTTCACTCAGTGCCCATGCAGGAGCACAGAAAGAAGAACATGACTGTTAGACGTGGGTGAACCTCACAGAGTCTGACATTTTGCAAGCAACTCACATTTTCATTCTGTGGGCTTTTCAGAGCTGGTTCCTGTTCACAAAACCCTTTGTTCTTGCAATTTGAACTTTTGTTCCCTGAGGATGAGTCAATTAAACAAACACAAAAGAATGCTGGCTAAAGGGCTCCAGGGACAGAAGATCCTACCACAAGTTCAGCTAGAGCTAAGGGCGGGTTATATATGGGCTAAATTCAACTCTAGAATTTCTTGGTGAAATACAGTTTTCTAAGACTTTCTCTTTAAGTTGTAAATCGACATAACTCCACAGCAGAAAATGCATCCACACCAATTTTCAATGGAAAAGCTAACCTTTGTATTGCAACAGGGTCATCACATCTCTCTGTTTTCCTTGTCTGTGATGACCAGGGCAAGAAGTCAGAGTTAATTACAGAAGGGAACATCTAGATAAGATACAAAGAAAGAAGATGTTGGGAATGTGGGAATTCCCAAATCAAAGTCTGAAGGAGGTTGTGGAATCTCCAAAAGTGGAAGTTTTTAAGGTCAATTGCACTGAAGATTTGTCAGAGATGGCTTAAACACATAGAATCTTGGCATAAGAGAGATGTTGCAAATTAAATATTCATGTGTCTTCCAGTACTACTTTATGCAAGTATCTGATAACTCAGAACAAATACCTTTCCCCTTTTTAAATAATAATTATTCTTCCTAAATATACTCTTCTTTAAAGAATAACCACTGTAGATTTCTTTTTCCACATCCACTATCGAAGGAGCCTAGATACATAGAAGTACAGCTTAATGTTGCTTGACTTTTAAACTGCTAAAGTTACACAGTATGAATCCCAGCTTTACTCTCAGTGTGAACACCCAGAGGCACATGACATGAGAACCAGTTCAATAACCTGTTGTGACGGAGAGCATATTGTAAAGATAGAATAGGCAGTTCTTCAATAGCTCTCTCATGTCAGGAGGTCAGCTGTAAATCAGAGGTAAGGTGTAACAGACCCAGTCTCACGGCAGACATAAAGTGTCTCTAGAATCACATCCTATTCCCCAGTGCATCCTCTACCACCTATACTACCCCTTTGGTTGGTCACTGGACCCTCTTAAGTAAGAACTCCCTGCAGATCATGCTTGTGGTTGGGCCACACTGGAAGATTTAGAAAAGGGTGCTCTTCACACAGGTTGACTAACCTTTGCGTTAAAATAAATAAATAAAGTGTGTGTATGGAGGGGTTAACAATTCAAATTCAATGCAAAACCCTCTTTCTGTTATGGACCTTGATCACTTATCCAAGTTAATTATCTCTACTGGTTGGCTTTTTTGTTTGCCCCAGAAATGCACATATGTCCTTTGTGGGAATGTTAATGCTTTCAATGTGGTCACTCTGCTTTTTCCCATAAGCCTTAATCTGGGACATTCCAGGTATGCTGCTTAAGAAAATTTGGGGAGAGAATGACTGATTTGTTTCACAGCACCACAAAGACACAGACAGGAGATTTCCGTTATTTTTTTTAGTGCAGCATAATGCACCAAAAGCTTTGGATCAGGACCATGTTAGTGGTCTCCATGATCAGTCTAAATAAAAGATGACAGACAGTATCTCTTTGGGTGGCAACTGCAGTGTCTCTCTCTCTTCCATCCAGACTTGATAGAAACATAAAAGCAGGAGGTTGAAGATAGAGTGGTTTGGTTCTTAGGCATTTTTGTGGGCCCTTATTCCTTTTAACTTGAAACTTTAATCCATCATTGGGGCCTCTGGGTTCTCCTCCTGCTGCTCCTCTTGTTCCATGAGATGAGTCAGGGTTGAACAGTGCATTCAGAGCTGCAATTGCCAAAGATATGCTTGGATTTGGGTTACGAATCATGGCACACTGAGTGCCTTTCACCACAGGATGAGACCTGGCTCCGAGCCTTGCATGAATCTAATGCTGATCATCCTGGTCCAAGACTGGTTTTGCAAGGGAACCCAACACTAAGCTATTTCTGAATAGCCTGAAAGCTGCAACCTCCAGTGCTCTGCTGTGCCACGTGCTGTACGTATGAGCTAGTCCCTACACAAAGTACTTACAGTCTAGAAAGGCCAAGAGTGAAGAAAACAAATGCTAATGTCCTCAAATTATAAGAAGGAAAAAAGTGACAGGAGGCCAAATGCAAACAGCCTCCTATGGGCTCCTAATCTATCTGTTGAGACATCAAAATACAAGGAATGGGACTGATTCAGAGCCTTCCGTGGCTCCTCTGTCTCCCTGAAGAGCTGATATTTCCTCAAACCAGAAAATGAAAAGGCCTACATCCAGTGCCTATGTCTGACCTGTGACTGTGGTCCTAGCTATTTCTCCAGTTCAAGTCTTATATACCAGTGCCTACCGAATTTTGCAACCAAAATTACAGTGACAATTAAAAATGCATGCTTTCATAAGAAGGTATCAACCAATCTGAATTGCTGTCTTTAACTTGTGTGGCATCTATGGTCCTGTCAGATGTCGGGACAGGCAATCTGGATATTTCTGTCGAAGGCTGCATCTGACACATCATGTCACTGCTTTGACCTGCCATGTCTTTGCAGATGGTTATATTATCTGTGCTATCAGACCAGTGACACTGTGAGAAGCCATAAAGAGGAGAGAGAAATGTCATTTAGCCTGCTCCCAAAATCTCCAGGTTTCTCAGCCTGCAATATAAAAAACCTGGTGCAGTGCTCGTTGTCTGATCCCCAAGTCCCTGAAGATGGAGACCTCCAGGAGGCAAGCTGTCCTTCTGTGGCTGAGGAAGCTTGGTGTGGGGCAAAAAGTACCTCTGCCTCGCTCTCAGAGAGCTCTGAGAAACAGATGCTGGAAAAATGTGTGACAAAGTTGTGCCCTGGAAAATTATGTATGTTGGGGGGAAAAAAAAAAATAAAAGGAAAATGAACTCAAGTCTTCCCAGATTTTGCGGTAGCAGAAGTCCGTGGGAGGATTCCAGAGGAGCTGTAAGGGTTGGTAGATAGCTCCCTTAGGCGGTGTGCGGCTGGCAAAGCCACTGTGCTTCTTCATGCACTGTTATGTCCTTGAACCGTTATGTCATTGAACTGACTACTCCATGCAATGGGATCAGACAGCCGTTTCCCCTTTGAGGGCTATGGGCAGATGATTTGGTTGGTTGCATATCAGGCAGCAGGGCTGCTAAAGTCAGTGCTGATATCTTGTCCCACCCATCAATTTAGCCTGATGGTGAGTGATGTCAGCTACAGATACGCCACTACCCTTCTGGAATTTCCCTCTTTGAAAAATAGTCTCCTGCTTTCATGTGGTTTCGATCTGGATACTGCACTATCCCACTGACTTCTGTCATTTTACCCTTTCCCCAGATGCTGATTACAATTCAAGACAGCTTTGGAAGAACATCTGCACTTCAGTCTGCTTGCCCCACTGGGACTCTAAACTGTACCAAATCAATCCATTAACCTTTCTGGGGACCTGAAGAAACTTTGCCTTTTCTCATTCAAGGCACTACACTGACCACTTTTCCACTATCAGAAGAAAATGTGGGGAAATTATTTGATACTTACTGACGGAGGCAAAGTATTCCAGACATTGACTTGGTAAACCCATGGACTCCATGATTGCTGGTAGTGCTGAATCTGGAGTTTTGGTTCACCTTGCTTATAGACAATCTCTTTTAGCTAAATTGGTCTTCTGTATCCAGATAGGAACTTCTCACACTCGCAGCGTCTGGTTTTGAAACATTTCTTTGGGAATACCATTGTCATAGAAGGCTTAAAGTGAAATTTAGGTTAAAAAAAAAAGTTTACAGCAATTTCTTTGACCCTTGTCTACAGCTCTCTGTTCCAGCTCTTCCTGCAAGGAGAAGCCAATGACCTAAAGCTACTGAATAACTTTGATGATGGCAACATTTCAGCAAAAAAAACTCTTATAAAATTTGTCATTTAATAGTCTCTTCCTTTCACTCTCCCCTCCATTCACCCTTCATCTTCTCCACCCTCTTCCTTTTTCTTCCTTCTGTCTCTCTTTGTTCATCCCTCTATCCACTTAAACTATTTGTCATACTACTTAATCCTCATTTCATAACTATCTGGAGCATTGGTTCCCTCTCTAGAAGTTAGGCAGCTAGTCTAAACCCTCCCTTTAGATTCCTCTTTTAGTTATTCAGAGAGAACAGCATTTTCATGAGGTGATTTGTTATGCCCTAAAACTGATCACCTGAGATAAGATCATGTGGATTAATCATTCTCTGGAGTTGTCACTGGAGAAAGAAATGAGACCAGTAGCATAAACTAGATGGTCAAATTTCAGGTGGCTAGAGACGGTGAGGCAAAGCCTGTTCTAGGTACCTTCTTTAAATGGGTCCTAAAAAATTAAAAGGTATTTACTATAACTGACTTCATTGTGACATCTTGGTATCTCCAAACCTGGCCATGAGTTTGAAGAGAAAGGCATAAGACATGAACTCTTAAATGCCTAAAAAAACCAACCAATAAATAAATGAGTTTGAGTGTTTGAAACCATCAGAAGACTAGGTCCTGAGTTTGCAATAATGTCATTTTAATGATGATTTTAAAAATAATTTGTTTGATACTAGTGCCATAGTGCCCATGATACCCAGGTCTGGAACAGAATCCTATTGCACTGGTAAGGATTTCAAGAACTGTGCTGTGCCACAGAAATAAAGAAAACCTATGCTGAATTATGTATGCATTTATATTTATAGCATCAGCACATATAAGGTGATGAAGGAGGAAACGGGATACAAACGGGACTAAGGTTGCAGACTATAGCTGTTTAGTCTAGAGCTTGGAAGACTGAGGAGAGACATGATATCAGTATCCAAATACATAAAAGTCAGCTGCAAAGAGGGGAATAATCTTGTCTCCATGTCGACCGGGGATAGAATAAGAAGTCATGGTCTTAAATCACAGAAAGGCAGGTTTAAGTTTGACAGCAAAGACAGAAAGAAAAAGAAAAGAACTTTTCAATTATAAGTGATGACTGAGTTGGATTGTCTGAAGAGATTTTACTGGAAATTTTTATGTGCATGCTAGACAGACAGACACCCGTCAAGAACTGATGAGATATACCTGCATAGTTTGCATCAAAGAGGAAATGGATTAGGCAGCCTACTGACGTCCCTTCCAGCCCCACATTCCTATGATAAAATATCATTTTTCTGTAGCAGGATTATACACTTCCACAGGTCTAAAGTGCAGTCTGGTGCCCACCCCAGACAGTTGAGGCCCATGTTTCTAAGCCCCATATTTCCCAGAAACTGTTTGCCATCCATTTGAACTTTGAGCTATTAAACACCCTGGAGAGGAATCCAAAATCTCTATTGACGCAGCTTTCGTGGTGTAGTTGTTAATATTATTCCATCTGCAGATCATTCCTGAAGGTCTCTCTCGCTCTCTCCCTTCTGCCTCCTGGAGGTTTGTGCCAAAGGGGATCAGGGCAGCGGTACAATTCCCATTCACAAAATCCTTCTCTTCCAGCTCTAATGGCAGCCTCCACCTTGCCAAGAAAGCTCTTTAGAGCACTGGGAGCTTGCTTTGCATTTATTAAAGACATTTGTCACAGCTGGATCAGAGTGTTTTCATTTAAGTTCATCTGTAAATTTAGTTGATCCAAATCAATTTGTTCTCCCCCACACACTACTTGACTCACGAGGAAGGCTTCTTAATGTCAGTCATGTGATAAGGAAATATGGTAGGAACCGACAAGATTTCTACAGACTGAAAGGACCCTGGAAAACAGTTTTAGCTAGTGTAAATAAGCTTTCTTCCACAAAGTTCAATGAAACATTTTTACCACTGCTGCAGTTTTGGAAACTTCTGTGAATAAGTAGGTTAATTCCATGATTTTCAGCTTGTGGTCCATGTACTCCCAGGGGTCCATCAGAACATTCACAACTTCTGAGGGATCCAGAAAAGAAACTTAAACATCTTTTCAGTACACCAAGATTTATGTACAGGGCAATGCATTCACATTGCAATAAAACAGGAGTACAAATGTCGAAGAAGAAACAGTAAAGATGGATGGTTGGATGGATGATTGGATGGATGGATCAACAGATCCATTCATAATACATCTCAGCCATACGCCAAGTGAAAAATGTGAAAAATACAATCCTGTTCTTGGGTCATGCTGACAAAAGGGTTGGAGGGCTGGAAAAGCAGTGAGAAGATTTATATTCCTCACTCCAGACCTATTTTCCTTTGGCAAATAAATGGTTCCTGCTGCTGGGCAGGAACAAGAGAGAGGTTTTGCTGATTCCCAAGTATATGTAGGAACCCTCATTTCATTCCCCAATTATAACATCTTCTCTTGACTTTTTTTTAAAGCCTTCTCTTCCCAACAAGACCCATTCACAGATTTATAGAAACAAATAATTTTGTCTAGCAAGTAAAAACAGTCACCTCTGGGGAATAAGCCAACAGCTGTTTTGTGGTCACAGGAAAATATCATGCACTAGTTAAGGACAGATAGAAGAGGGCATACTGAATTGGCTGGGCACAGGCAACTAATCCCATCTATTTTATAGAAAGGTCTTCACTAACCACAACTCACTAGGCTTCCCACATTTACTGTATGTCTGCTGAGAAAAACAACCTTGCCTCTTCTAGAATCATATTAAGGCTGATGGAGGAAAGAAGGAGATCGGTTATGGTATTAAGTCAGCCTTTAGACTAGCAAGCCACCAAAGCCCCTTACTAGTGTTTGCCTTTGTGGTCTCCTATCCCAACAGTGACCTGGCCAGACCACGTTGGATGGGCAAAAGAAAATAACGTCCTACTTGGAGGCTAACTACGTGCAACCTTCCCATGCTTTTCACTTCATGCTTGCTTGGTTATTTATTTATCTTCAATTGCCTCCTTGAAGTTTTTTAAACCAACCAAAGGAGGGTTAAGTCCCAGGATGAAGGAAAGAAAATAAACTGGGGGAGAGTTTAATAGCCACTGCTAAGGGCAATCAACTGATGAGTGTAAACAACACTCTTGACCTGAAAACCTCCATCCATTTCAGAAAGAAAACATCACTCATTTGACCATATGAGGGCACAATCTCCTTATTTTTAGGATTCACAGCTTAATCTACAATGGATATTGTTTGAAGTCTGTCTCAGTGCTTTTGCTCATAGTAACTCCTGCAGCAGAATGTGTGTAACTGCAGCAGCTGCTGCTGGTGAGCAGGAAAGCCCCTGTGGGGAGCACTGAACAGCTGCAAGAGAAACCCAGATGCCGGCAGCATGGTGTGCCCCATGCTCTCTTGGTCTGGGGAAAAGAGGGTCCCTTAATCTTGCTGTATAGTCACATCCTATTAGAGCAAAAGTACATTGCCATAGCTAAAGGTGCAGGGAATGATGAGCAGAAAGGGGTGCAGACAGGTTCTCTATAAACCTTGCAAGGAGGGTATGCAAAAACCAAGTTTATAAGCTCAAACTGTTTAGGAGAGGACTCTTCAAACAGGGGGTTGGTGTGGTCTTTAAAAGACATCGGTTTAATCTTTGACTTGCTCAAAACGGTCCTGATGACCATTACAGATTCTTGGTGTGGCCCTAAAACTATCAGGCAAATGTCACTCCAAAGCTGTCAGTAAGGGCTGACGGCTCAAAGGTGTCTTCAAGCAGACAGGAGATGGTCTGTGAATTAGCAGACGTGCCCGTGGCCCTACTACCCTTTTCCCAGTAGTCTTCTGCTCATTCCTCAGGTGGTCCTTCTTCAGTCCTCTCCTCACTGCTATCATTCACTCGTGAAGGATCAGTCGTCCCCTCCTCCGCAAACAGGGCCTCCCTGCAAGTTGCCTTCTCTTCTTGTGCTCCCAACATCTGGAACGGCGTTCATCTCAGCCATATCTCCCTGCAGCAAGGGCATCACTTTGCGGTACGCCTCCAAACGGCTCCCCTCCGCTGCTCTCTGGTTGGCTTGTTGAACTCCATTTTGAAGGCAGCTTTCATCAGAGACGTGACATTAAATAGAACCAGCTAGCTTTATCCCAAGCAGTCCCCAATAATGGAACAGATACTCTTTTTCTGTGATGGATTTTGAAGGGAAGAAGCAATAGTGCAAGTGATTTACAAGATCAAGAATCCTTTGCTGGAAATAGGAGACACACGTGTGGATCATTTCAGTGGGGCCATTTACTTCACTATCGCTGACAGTTGCCGTCCCCAGAATGACCTTTTCATTCCCCCCACCCCCCCACACACTTTTTTTGTATGGGTCAAAAAGGAACAAGGGAATAGAAACATAAGGAATAAATCAGAAAAAAAAATCCTTCCCAGCTTTTCCACTGTGCCTGTGGAGTTAGGTCTGATTTTTTTCTTTTCTTTTTTTTTCCCTTGGAAACAGAACTATTAAATTTGAATAAATATTCTTTTGGGGGGTTGTTGTTCGTCTTTCTCTGCAAGGATGGTTTGCACATCTCTGTTAGCAGCAACACCCCTCCGGTTCATCCCGGATCCCCCTTGGGTTGGAAGCTTATTTGTTTTTTGGTGGCACTTTGACAGTTTCACAAGACAAGCGTAGAAAAGGTCACGAGGGACTGGAACAGTGAGTCAGGCAGGGAGAGGGGGTAGGGGGAGAGGGAAAGGAAGCCAGTGCTTTTCCGATTGAAAACCTGCCACCAATCATGCATGATTCAATGGCAAAATGAATCCCAGGCGCCTTATGTTGTTGTTGACATTTACTTAGCAAGAAGGGTTGACGGGCAGATTTAATAGGGTTGGGACGGCTCACGTTTAAGTCAAAGTGACCAAAGTGCAATATTAAAAATGATTGAAGTGGGAACCTTTTCAGATTACTCACTGGCTATCACTTCAAGAAGCCATGTGGTAAACCGAAAATATGCTGCATGAATGGCCCGGCTCTTTTAAGGAATGCATCGATTTAGCAGAGACTGGATGTGTTGCTAAATTTAAGCTCCAGCCTTTCTCAGACTGGGAATAACCGTTCCTTTGCAAGGCTGCAGTGTAAGCGAGTAAGTGCGGGGCTGCCTTCATAAATGGCAGGCCATGCAGTTAACACCTCGGCCCTGCGCAGGGACCCTTGCCGCTGGCGTTTCCTCCACTTCCAGCGTGCAGCTTCCTCTCGACCTCGACGGGGGAGCATGCTCATGCTATCTCCCCAAGGCAGAGGGGAGCGAGGGTTTTTGTTTCGTTGTCATCCACCTCTTTCACTCCACCGGACTTTGGACACACTGCACTCCTGCTTCTATCACTTGGCTTGGAAACAACCTCACGTTGTTCTTAGGCAGCTACGGAGGGATGGATTGAGACAGAGCAGTGGATTTGCCCAGTTAGCTGAGCTCTCCTGTCCCAGCCCTCAGGTGGCTCGACTTTGCATGTGCATCTTATTTTATGGCAGCAGAGAAAGTAGATCTGAGAGGGAGACAGGAACGGAGGAAGGGAGGGAATAAGCATTATCCATTCTCGAAGATGGGAGATGCGGTGGTGCTGAGGCATGGATGAACAACGTTTTACAGTGATTGAATCAAGGGACAGAGCAATACATTCATGTCTGGATAAGATCCAAAGGAGAGACAGACAGATCCGGCTATAGATGCATAGGCTGGTAGACAGGCCTCCATGGAGAAAAAAAACAAAACAAAACTAACAGTCATAAACATAGAAGGAGAGAAAGAGACCTAGATGGAAAGAGGGATGACTTCAAATGGGAATGAGTGGAGACTCTAGATCTCAGCTGTCCCCGGCTAGCCTCTTGCTCACAGGAATGTCTTTCATCCATGCTGATGTGTGACCACCTGGCTTTCTCTTCATGCAGGTTTCTGTGCATGAGCACCCTGCACTCTCAGAGCACCAGTATATCCTGGCTGAAGGCTCTTCTCCCACCTGATCAAGGAAATAAAACAGAAGAACCAGGCTTGTTCTGGCTTTCTGTGAGATTCATCTTTTTCATTAGAACTTTTATTGGTGACACCAGGAACTAATGAAACCAAGAGAAGCCAAAGGGCGCTTGCATTTCACAGCAGCCACTGCTCTGATTTGTGATCTCTGATCTGCCCCTGCCCGTGGCCTGTCTCAGCAGAGGGCAAGGACTGGACAAGATATGGGACAAGATATAGTCACAGCAGCCCAGGTAAATACCAGGTGTTTCTTTCTCTTACATTTAGCGGCAGATTATCACAGATTACTCATGGATCACTGCGTGTCAGCAGGTATTGACCTTCTTTCAGAAACCTACCTATCTGTGAGAACTTGCTGCCTCACAAAATCATGTTCCTGAATAAGTGGAGACAGAGGTTTGTCTACACTGCGCTGCAGAATAAAGAAATCCAGCACAGCTTGGGTACAGAAGCAGCCTGTGAGTTAATGTGCATCGTTTTGGTACATGAGCGTGAGATTGAAAGGAATAAGTCAACCACTCAGGCGCATATGTCCGACACTTCTCAGGATATGGCCTCTTACTGAAATACCAGGATTTGGGGTGAGATGCTGTTGGCAGTCATACCTTTCTGCTCCTGACCTTACTCGGTTGACCTTCCATCCTTACTCTGGGCTCTCACCCCATCCAGTGCAGGTGCAGGCAGTCCAGCTCCTGGTGGGCATGGCCTCACATCAGCACCCTGTAGCTGGGTCCCCAGACCGCTTTAACACACATGCTCTTTCCGACAGCACCGTGCCTTTTGCTGCCGCTCAGCCCACCCAGGGCTCTACAGGGCTAACCCTTAATTGGCACTCAAATAGGTATGTCCTGGGCCAAATAAAACTCAGGAGCTTGAAGTGTGATTTGGAAGCCTGAGCTCATAGGAGCGCAGCAAACTGAAACAAGAAAGAGGTTTAATTTAAGGGACAAAGTAGCTCATTAAGGTTTTAAACCCCTTAAAAAAAGAAAGAAAGAAAGAAAGAAAGAAAAAAAGCAAAGGAAGGAGAGAGAGAGAGAAGACTGCTTTAAGCCAACAAGCTAGGACAACTGGAAGGTTTTACTTGACCCTGCGGGATAACTCAAAACAGATGGGTCACAAAGATGGTTGACATAAAGGTACAGCACCCTAGGCCCTCTCAGTGCACCTAGTCTGCCTTGTTCAGGGAAAACACTTTTCTGAACTTTCACAGCTTCCCCTTTGCTGAAGCTTTGCTCCTAGTGCTTCAGTAGTGTCATCGTCTTATCATGACACCCTCCCCCAAAAGGCCAAACATATCTTCAAGGAAAAGTGGTGACAGATTAGGTACTTCAAAATGAAAATGGCTGAGAAGCCTGCATTTAAAGAAGAAAAAAGTTGGGGAGGGTCAACCAGGGAACAGTAATAATAATAAATCCACACATAGATATCAGTCTGCCTCTCTGGAAGGCTAATGTTCACTCCTGAGTTAGATTTGTCCGAGAAGCGTTGCAGAGAGGACAAGCTTTCCTATTAGAAAGGATGCATTGCAGTGGGATGGACCTTGATGGGCTGGTCCTCCAGTCTTTACTACTCCTCTGCAGCAATTCAGAGCAAGCAACACCTAATGGGCAAAGCAGACTGTGCTGTCTGCTTTTTCAATATTTCAGGGTGAAATTCATAAGCAAATGTATCTGGTACCCTTCCAGAAAGGTAAGGGTTTGCCTTAAGTTCTCTATCATACCCACCAGCCCTATATGTGTTTAGGGTACCCCAGGACATGTAAAATGACATTGGATGCCTGTGTTTAGGTACCTGAGCCTTGTCCTTGATTCCCCTGTGCTTGTGAGCAATGTCAGAGAATCTTAGAGGCAATTTCTCGGGAACCAGGGATGTAAAGGTCAGAGTGCTGTCCTCACCTCTCCCAGGGCATGTAGTTCATGGTGTGACTTTTATTACCATTTTGCAGCCCTTAAACTAGGTTCTAGTTAATAGAAAAGCTCCCATCATCGCTAAAGAATGCCACTGTTTCTTTCTTGCTATGCCACCCATCAGCAAGGGTTGTACTCTAAAGTGTCTATGGCCTAGATAAGGCATGTAAAGGAAATATTAACATCCTTACTTTGAAGATGAGGAACTGGGGTGCATAGGGATGTGTTGACTTACACTAGGACACCAGAAGCAGAGAGGGCAAATGAACATGCCATTCATAAATCCCACACTGGTATCCTCCAAGCTTGCTGACCCTCTTTTTATCCTGCTTGGCAGGCACAGATGCTAGGCCAGAGTGGAATTTCTCTCTATTTCCAGATTATTTGCATTACCAGCATGGCAAAGAAATTCAGTCATGGCCTCTGGGCCATGTGGAGGCGAGCGATGCTGTGTAAACACAAAGCAAAAGGAATGAATCAGTGCCAGAAACCTGGCAGCTGGGAACAGGTTGTGAACAAGACTTTCTCAGCTGGTGGCCAGCATCTTTGACAGCCCCTCCTGTTCATGGCTAGTCAGTGCCCCACATTGCATGCCCTTGGGCAACAACATGTTTTGACACCTCCGTTCTTTTTCATCCCTCAATTTGTTACCACCTTTTCCTTTGCTTTAGTTGTGAACAGATCTCTTTTGCCCTGGTTGGGGCTGTAAGAGGGTAATGGATGCAGCCTTATTTCCAGGTCCTTTCGTTTGGCTTGGCCATCTATTTGGGCTGGCCGGCTCTTCCTTTAACTGCTTGCTTTGGTGCTCTTGCACAGTGTTGAGGTGCCGGTCACCAGGCGCCTCACAAATGCGTTAAGCAAATAGAAGAAGAGGCATTACAATAATTGGGATGAAATTATAAACCACAAAAGTAAGGAGGTACAGACTGGAGGAAGAGAATGACAGAGGCTTATGGGCTTTGGGGCAAGTCTTCAGGAGGAGGTGAAAAGAATTGAGACACATCAAGAAAAGATGACCTGGCAGAAGTGTGTGTGAAATAGAAAAACACAAAGTTGAAGGCTATTAGTAGCAAAGGCATCTGGATAAAATTACAGCCTAACAGTGCACAAGAGAAAGAGAGAGAGAGAGAGAGAGAAAATTTTATTAGATCCACCAACAAGCCGTGCTCTGTTTTAAGGAAGAAGTACACAAATCAAGGAGTTATTTTTATTCTCAGAATGAGCTCGTTTCCCAAATGAAAGACTTTCTCCACCTCTTTATTTCTTCTTTCATTCTTTCTTCCTACTCAAGCCCTGTGGAAAAATCCCCCTGATCCCAACTTTATGAAGCCCATAAAAAAAACTTGGAAGTCTATCCTGGCAGATGCTGGTGGGGCTGGTGTTTGAGGCTTATACTTATTGGGTCTGATAGACAGAGGGAGAGAGAGGGGTAGCAAGGCAGTTGGAAAAGTACTCTGATTTGGAAGTATTCTCGTCAGCCTATTACTTTGCTTAAAGGTCAGCAGGGTGGAGTCATAGTAAAGGGAAAAACACAGCAGCAGAGTACACTGCCTGTTGGCTGAAGCAGGGAAGCTCCTGGTGACATCTCAGAGTGCTTTTCTCCGGTGGAACAGAAGGCTCCAGCAAAAATTTTTGGAAGCATCAGAAAACAAGGGTTCCCTCCTTTATTTTTAAATCAAAAATACCTCAATGAGTAAAGTGCCTAAATTCAAAAGGAACTCGATGCCAAATTTCCTCTAGCTGCTCTTTAAATCCAAGCCTGAGATATTAGAGCTGGGGAAAGAGCTCACCCTCCTTTCCTCCTCCATCACAGTCCACGTGCCTTTGCTCTCAGAGATAAAATGTTCTTTTTTCATACTTCATGGCAAAAAAGTAGTGTTTCATCATTTATTCTGTACCTTCAATGGGCACCACAGTGCTTCCACCCACAAACACCCTTTGCAGACATGGGACTAAAACAGAGAGAACCAGGTGGTGACACTGAGCCCTATTTAAAGATAAGGCACTTGGCTCTGAGACTGAGCTTCTTGACTGCAAGCCAAGCCCTGTGTCCTTTGCACCATGATCACCAGGAAAAGCTAGAATGAGACTCAAACTGGATGGTTGGGCAAGGGAGAAAGATGCAGGGTCACCTATAGTGTTCAAAAGGAAAATGCGCAGAAAGAGGGAAGTCTGTGACATCCTGGCCTTCCTTCAGGCTTGGATGTCAACCTGAACCACAGAGATAACGCTCCTTTGATACACTGGTTTTATGGTCTGAAACTTTCCTACCTGGAGAAAAAAGGGGACAGAGGAGGGAGGTGGATTTCCTGAGGCGGAAGGTGGAGCCTGCAACTCAGTTTAAAAAAGTATAATTCACCTGAGTCAGTCTAAATCTGAATATTTCTCAACTTCCTGGCATCTAAGGGGAACACTTATAGGCACCTACATATCTGCCTTGACAGATTTCTTAGGCTATCATAATTACTTAGCTATACACACATGGAAATAGATAGAAGAGAGGGTGGTTGAGTGGATAATCTGACAGTTTAGCCTAAACAGATTGGGTGCAGGATGGGAAACAAGGGCAGTTCCTTTTCTGCAATAACCCACCAGATCAGTGGCAGAGACTGAACTAGAGCTCTGCGTGCGATTGAGAAGCAATTTCATTGTGAACATGTTCATCTCTGCAAGTCTTGAATTCTATTCTCTAGATTTTAATTCTTGATTTCCTTCTCTTTCACAGAATGAAGGTAGAGCCTTGCTCTCAGACTTCATGCTAAATCTGTAGAGGTGGGTATATGCACCTGTATGCATGTGCATGCATACATGCATGGGTGTGTAGGAGTTAAATAATTGCTTGGGAACAATTTTCAAGAAATGGGTGAACTTACTTTTTCCTCAGTGACCAGTTGTCTTGAAACTTCATACCATTCTGGCATTGTTAATGAGGAATATGGTATGATCCCATATGTTCCTCGGTCTCCTCCACTTCCAGGAGTCCTGTTGACAAAAAGAAATGAATGGACTAACTAATCATTTTCTGTCTGTTCTTACAGACAGCAAACCAGATTAGACGGAAAGACTTCTTTGGTATCTTCATACAGCTCTCCACATCTTCCATTTCAAAAGATTTCTGAATGAGGCACTTAGAGAAATTTTGTACTCAAGGAAAAATTGTTGTTACTTAGTCAGGGAAGATTTGTGCAAGCCTTCATCACTTTGCTGAGTATCAGAAAATATAGGCCAATTATGTTATTGTAGGTATTCAAACGTCTCTTTGAAGCTGTTACCTGCTGTAACATGTTCATTCCAACTTCAGATCTGGTATGTTGCTGAACTCTGTGCTGGAATCATGCACCAGACAGGGCTTCTTTTCATTTATGTCCTAGTGGTGGACAATGTCTGGCCTTGGCCAGAATGAAATTCCAGGACAGCCTAATCCAACCAAGGCAAAGTCCTTCATTGTGCCTCCCTGGCAATATCTGCTACCATGAGACCACAGCACCTGTCCTCTGCTCATCTTCCCACCTGCTCAGAGAATCCCAAAGGGATTTAGAGGTTTCAGTCTTTATCCACAAAATGCTCTAGAAGTTGAGCCAACAGGAATCAAAGACTGACTAAAGCCCTGGGACAAAAACTGGAGCTTTCTCAGAGACAGTTCTCTGTCATCAAAATAAAGCAAATCTGTGCGGGTCTGAGACCGTGAAACTTCTCCAGAAATTAAGGATCATTGCAAACCTCTCCAGCCTCTGCTCCAAATGCCAGTCTTCTCTAATGTGAAGAGTGAGTGACATAGACATAGAGCAAGCAACTAAAAATACCACCTCACTCTACTGCAAAGATCTTTACCTTCAGAAGAGGGAATAATATATAGGGTAAGGCATCTTATAGATGACTGTCAAGCCTCTGCCTACTGTAGACAACCATCTCAGCAGTGCAGCTAGAGGTGAGGAAGATGATCTACCCTCTCCACCCTGGGGAAAGAAACCATAGAAAAACTCCTGCCCCAAGTTCACCCAGGAAGGAGCAGAAGTATGTACACAGCATCAGCCAAGAGGTAGCCAAAAGCTCTTCACCTCTCCACTGGACAAAGCTGAAGGAGACATTAGACCCATCTAAACTATGCCTCCAGCAGTGTGCAGCTGCAAGAGCAGGGGTAGCTCTGCACAGCTAACCAAGACCCTAAGCTGGAGCAGGCTTTATACAGAGGAAACTTGGGTGGGGAAGAGAATTTAACTGCAAATCTATTACAAGACTTTGTTGAGTGCAGACACACTCTGCAATTTTAATTCAACCAAATCTGGTAAAATTCTTTTGTCAGTGCCAAAAGACACATCTGCAACAGGAAGATTTAGCAGGGTGCTCTCTGCTAAATTTTGAGGGCCTGCTCTAAGTCAAAGGCACATTACAACTTTCCAAAGGGAGGAGGTTCCCGGAACCTTTTAAGATGGGTAAAATAATTTATTCCCCCCCCCCCCAGTCTTGTTCTGATAAACTGTTTTGGCTGAACTATTTTGGCTGAAGTATCCAGGAAAACTCAGCCTATGGCATGCACCCTGCATTTCAGCTCTTTGCTTGATTTTTGACATTGCTGTAAGGAGCTGAAAACAGGGCTTTAAATTGAGAAATTTCAGGGAACCATATGCTTAGACATTCCTACCTGTTCTGCTTCTAATGGCAGAACCATAGTAAAATCTGGAATCAGATCTGCACTTTGGGGCTTGGGCTCTTTTCCAGCACCTATCATGGAAAGAGTGGGGGATGGCAGCTTGCTTTTACTAAGCCCCAGCCAGGGCTTTTCCCCATTTGGGAATTTTTAACATCCCCAGCTGGTGGCATCAGCTACTTGATGGCTGGGAGCTCATGTTCCACTGCACTATCATTTTTGCTTGAAAACAATTTGCAGGAATTACCATCAGGAGGATGGATTTCAGGGTTAAGAAGAAGGGCTTGAGAGAACAGATGCTGTATTCAGACCTGGTTTCCTAGGTACAAATGATGCTACCTCTGCATACAGCCCAGGGGGAGAGGAAACAGTCACATAGGTGAGAGAAACCTCCAGAAATCATCTAGTCCAACCTGGTGCTTAAGAGCAGGTCCGGTTAGAGCAGGTTACTTGGGGTTTTGCCCCAAGGTATGAAAGGTATGAAACACCTGCAGTGAAACACCTATAGAAAAGCAGTCTGGATGTTTCCCATCTCTTTCCATAGTTCCTGAGTCTGATGGCCATAAAAAGCACATGGTCTGAATTCCTGTCTTGAATATAGATGCTACAATAGTTAAAATAACAGTTAAACATTAAGACTTAATGATCCTACCACCACCATAACTCCTCAAATTTTTAAAGTAGTAGAGTCAAGCCAGCCCTAGACAAACAAAAAAAAATTACTCTATGTTTCAGAGCTTTACTGTAGATTATTTATCTTTTGGTGAAAATGATCAGCTCAGGCAAGAAAGCTAGCAGCCATGAAACAACACTCCAGCAGAGATCTTCAGTCGGTAAGCAACTGCAGTTTATAAAGCAAAGCAGATTTTTGGTCACAAAAGAAACAGAACGGAGAATAATAGGAAAACTATTGCATCCCCCCCCACACATCCAGGGGAAGGCAGACCCTAGCTAGCAGAAGTAGCATGTATATAACTCTATGCCTTTAAATCATCACAAATGTGACAATACATTGGGGAATGCAATAAGAAAAATCCTGATATGAATTACTGCTTTCCAGGATGTAGCTTAGAGTGGCAGAAATCAAGAATAAGCAGGTAAATAGTACCCAGATGGTTGGAGTCACAACCTAATTCACAATATCTCACCCTAAACAGCTCTGCCTACTGCGTTACAGCTGTGCCATACTGAAGCCACTGAAAAAAACCATATTCATTTAAATAGCTTTCTATTGGAGCAAATGATGCTCAAATTTTTCTTTGCTTCCTTGTTTTTGTTTTAAGGGGGCAAGAATAAGTCTGGCCTTACCAGGTTGCAGCTCCCAGACAGCTCTACTTCTTTCAGGGGATCTCATATATACCATCAGGCAGCTTGGCCCCAGTGGTTATCACTGAGAGAATCAGATTCTCATCACCTGGGACTTAATGAATCTCTGCAGGGAAAACCTGATTTAATTTATCTGGGAAGCTAATTGCATTTGTTCCTATAGCCCATTTATTCTTGGGTAGACTACTCTATTTTGCAAACATTATTCTTTCCAGGTAAGTGGTAGGCAGACTTAGTTGTGCTGGGTATCACTTGGGTTTCTCAGTTTTGTCCCTGTTTTGTAAAATTTCAACAGGCTTTTATCTGGTAGAGATAAAATCTCACCATATTCTAGCCTACATGTGTTGTTTTAGCTCCCTATTCCCCCCCCCCCCTTTGTTTCTTTTGGGAGAGGATATGAAAGTGGGATTTTATTCCTTTTGTTTCTGCTTTAAAATTTTCAAGTAGAACAGTTTCATCATTTGTGAGGAAAAGAGAGAGGGAAATGTTTGCTTTGAATTCTGAAGCTCCAGAATTTCTTCTTTTTTTTTCCCCCAAAACTTGAATTCTATTTCAAATATATGGCTAAATAAGAAGCCTTTTGAAGATACAGTTAGGTGCTGTGATCAGGTTTGTTATCCTCTTACTCAGAGGGAAGAGTTTCAGCTTGAAACAGCTTTCCCTCTCTGAAGCCATTTAAGTCACCGTTCCCTGGCTGTCACTAACTATTTGGACATTCACTGGCTAAATATCCCATCCTCTTCTATTGCTGGTCCTAAGAGAAGGTGACATCCACTAGTGCTAGCAGAATTGTTAGCTGAAGCAAAAGACAGCTGTGTAACGGTGAAGTTATTGGTTGTTTGCTGCCAAAGCAGAAATCTCTACAGAGCTGCGTTCTTCAGGGGTCTGGGGCAACTTGACATCTCCTTTGCTGACCCGCATAGAGAAATACAGACTTATCAAATCTGCAGGTGATATTGGCTGGGCCTGGGCGAGAAGTGCCTGCCAGCACACTGGAAGAGAATCTAAAGCAAACTCGATGAACCGGAGAAATAGTCTGGAACAGACTGGGACAGTGGGAAAAGATCTGGGGTTTACAGCGTCACGTCGTGCATGTGAGTCAGCAATGTTCTGCTGTCGTACTATCCTGGGATGCATAAACAAACTAATGCTCTATAAGGCACGTAAGCAATTCTTCCGCTCCGGTACTGGGAGATGTATTGCTGACATATTGCGTCTTGAGCGGAGCCTTGTCCTTTCAGAAAGAGATGGAAAGAGGACTGAGAGGAACAGAAATATGAGCAATAAAACATGGCCCATGATGACCAGGAAGAAGGGATAGTTTAGCTCAGGGAAGAGAAAGACGGTCTGAATTTTGTCATTTCCTATTGTTTGGATGGTTGACTTTGCAGTTTTGCCAATTTACTTCTAGCATAACTTTTATTTCATTCTTGATGTTTTTTCCAGTTTAACAAAGTAATTAAAAAAACAACAAAAAAAACCAAATTCCATCCTGTGACATCACATTGGCTTTCCTACACCTCATCAGGGTTGGAGCAGCAGATTTACTGCTGGAATCACAGAAAATTATGTGTGGGGAGGCCTCTGAGAGGTCACTTGGCCTAATCTCCTTTCTGGAAAGAGGATCATCTGTCCTTAAAAGACCTCACATTTTTTCTATAGATTCAATGAGATAATGCATTATTTTGGATTTAAAAAGATCCCTTGCCTATTTTGGCAGTGTATCGTAACTATCTCTGTATTCTTCAACAATGCAATTTCATTCTCTCTCCTGCTCCCCCAGGGTAACTCCAAAATGTTACATTTAGGAGACAAAAAGTGATGTTGAAACAGAGGTTTCCATTCTAGTGACCAGACCTAAATGCGTATCAGAGCATGTCAGCAAAGTGAGCTGATGGGAAGCCTTACTTGCCCTTCTCAGAACGTTGAATGTCAGTGTGATTCCTCCTCAGTCCTCTGTAAAGAGAAGCATAATAATTTGAATGAAATGAATTCAAAACCTCAGTGTCAGATAGTGTTGGTTACTAGCTGGGCTTTTGATGGGATAGTGACACCACGGGGAATTCCCAGACGCTTCCCCAGACTAACAAACACAAGTGTGACTTTGCAAGGAACATTTCTTGGATCTGATGAAGCCAGGATGTTTCCTTTTTGGGTTTATAAATCTCCTAAGTGTTTTAAACCTTTTCAAGTTGTCACTGTTTATAGAAAGTATTAGAATTCTTTCCCCGTTGGTCTCATTCCGGATTGACTCAACCGACACAAGGCAGGTGATGTTTGTCCTTCTAAAATGCGTTGATTAGCCTGATGAAGAGTTTCATTTTTATCAGGTACAAGTGGGCAGGAAATGTTATTTTTTCCCTAAGAAAAAATCCCCCACAACTACTCTCAGCAATTCCTTGTATTTTCATTGAAAGGCCAAAAGCAAAAAACCTGAAGGCAGAGCATCATCTTTGTTATTATAAGGTGGTCTTTGACTGTTCCTATTCTCTGTTTATTTTCCCAGATCAGCTGAAATGTGTGCTAGTGAACTTACTCCCGACTGATGCTGGCCTAGCTTTAGGGAGCGTAAGGAGTATTGCAAGGTTGTTAAACGAGAAAGAGGACAGCAACCAAGTTCCGCAGTGGGGCTGTGATTTGTTGAAAACCACTCTAGACTATGTGTTGGAAAAGTAAAAAGAAAAAAAAAGGGCTTCTTAAATTTTAAGTCTACCCACCATGACACGAAGCAGATGTGTCCTATCAAAATTCATCTAAACTCATTGCATGAGATTTGTTATTAAGAGCAACAATAATATGTGATACATTACATTGAATGTCAGACGGTCTTAATGATAGCATTTTCATTTGAGTGATTTATCTAAACTCCCTTTACATCCAGTGAAGTAGTAACTTCTAGACTGATTCACACTACCTGTTTGCATGTCTATTTAGGATGAACTGGCTCACCCAGTGAAGGTATGTATTTCTCTCTCTTGTCCTTAAAAGGAGTTTAAAGGGACTTAGTTGTGGACACCTACAACACAATGTCTAAGCCTACTGAATTTAATTCCAATCATAGTTCTTATTTAAAATTTGGTTGGAAAATCCACTAAATTATGGGAGTATCTATACCAATGGTGGCATACCCTTTGTTTAAAGAAAAATTCCTCATATTTTCTGTTTACATTATTATATTTGACTTTCAGATATTTCTTCTTGTGCTTTTTGGGAGGGGAGAAAAGATGAAACATCAAGCTATATGTTTACATCAGACTGAAAGCCATGAAAAAGGAAGATAGGATATGGCAGCGCAGAGAAATTTAACTTAGCTGTCAAATCTCTGACTTTATTAGAATGTTTGCTGCATAATAAAAGAAATTATTTCCTTAAGCAGTAGTGTTATCTGTTTCCCCCTTTTCATTAGGCATGGGAGCTGGACTTGTGGGTTTTTTTTCCTTTCAGTGATTTTTCTCCAAGTATTGGGAAAGCAGAAAGAAGACAATTGGTTAGGAGAAGAGAAAGACAAGGGAATTAAGAGTTACACTGTTCGTACCGACAGTCTGTGCCTTGCTCTACACGTGGCTTTGTGCCAATGTAATCATTTCAGTCTGGGATGTGATTTTCTCCCATTTGAGCCAACCCCTATCATAACAGAAGTGTTACTGGGAAATCTTTTTACTGGTTTTACCAGGTTTACTGGTAATCTGCCCGTAAAAACACATCCCTAACCAAAGCGGTAACATCAGGACAAAAGCATGACGCTCCTGTCTGATCACAGCCTCATCCTCCTCTCCAGAAGCAGCACACCGGAGCGCTGGGCTTTCGTATCTTGCTGGATGCAAGAGCTCCTGCCTCTGCGGCAGCAGTGGTTTTCCTTCCTGCATTGCTGAGCAGTGTCTCGCTACTGGATGCTGACTGTGACCCCTAGATACCAGTTATATTACGTAACACCGTCTAGTGTAACATTACCTTATACTATAAATTGATCTGGTTATTGTTTTCCGTGCAGAACAAAATAAAACGCTTGAGCAAATTGACAGGAATACCCCCTCCTTCCCCCCCCCCCCCCCAAATGCAATTTCAGGAGCTGCTCAGGTCTCCTCAGTCTCTTGCATTGCCTCAGTCTCCTTGGGTGATTTTGACCCAACTTTAGAAGGCTAAGGGAGAAGTTCACCTCACTTGTCTTGGACACAGTCCTTGCCTTCTGGCGATGTCCTTCTCTCTCCCCTCCAGCCCCTCTGCTGAGTATTGATGCTTGTCTAGAAGAAGAGCTTAGAGTAGACAACAAATGTTGAGGGGGTGGTCATGGTCTGCTTGGTTCCCTATATCACTCAGAGTGAGATCTCCAGCACTGTAGGGTGGTGTCCTTCGGTCAGCAGCCCCTGTGTCATGTGTTGTGTCCAAATCTCTGTGCTGCTGTAGGGTTGTGGGCAGTCTGGAGGGCCCCCATGGGTCAACCAAGATGGGAGCAGCCGGTCTAGTACATCTGTCATGGCACGCTCCCTAGCTGTCTCTGCAGCTTCCTCATAACCTGCGTTTTGGAAGAGGGGGAAAAAGCGACCTGGTATTGCCCGGAATTCCTTAAGAAACA
The DNA here is from genome assembly GCF_036417845.1 of Apteryx mantelli. NCBI lineage: Eukaryota > Metazoa > Chordata > Aves > Apterygiformes > Apterygidae > Apteryx > Apteryx mantelli. Next base: position 86,743,026 of record NC_089982.1, on the reverse strand, counting down.
GCCACAAAAGATCTCAGAGCAATTAGGCAATTCCGCAGTGCTTTTCCCTGGATTTCCAGTCCCCCTCACCTGTGGAAAAGCCCTTGGGGGAGGTCTGCAGGAGAGTAGGGCCCTGGTAAGAGGTGACACGGAAACAAGTGGAACCAGCTTGGTTCCCACCTCTTCCTCCTCTAGTTCTTGCAGCTGCATGGCCCAGGAACGTTTAGGGCTGTCCTGCCTCTCCAGTTCCAGGGGACACAGGGTTTCATCCGAAGGGAGAGTGCAGCCCCCCTTTTCTCTTAGTGGGTGGCTACGTTTTTCAGGATCAGGGACGATTATTCTATTTATTTTGCCCCTGTCAAAAAAGGAAACGGGTTGGCTTCTGCCAAGTAATTTTACACCTAAGTATTTCCTTCTGTTTGTCTTAAAAACAGCCTAGTATGGATGTTACCTCCAGGTCGCAGGGTCACTGGGGGATTGGCAGAGGCTTTTCAGGGTTTCTCGGAGCACAGCTCGCTCCTGGAGGCCTGTTCCTAATTGTCTGGTGGAGACGAGGGAATACGGAGCCAATCCAAAATGTGCAGCACTGCGAAGTGGGGATTTGTCCCCTAGGCAAGGTATGTAACAAACCAAACGTGTTTAGGTGCCTCTCTGCAGAGACACAGAGAGAAGCCATGTATGCGTGTGTGCACACACGTAACAGGTCATTTTTCACTTTTCAGACTACAAGCTCTGGTGTACAGAATCGCACACAAGGGGGTAATGAAACCATCCGGCCCAACAATGCTGCCTTTCACTGCGTTGCAAGATAAAGGATCACTCCTTCCTGCCTGTCTATTTAAAGGGGATTTTTGTGCTGCTGAGAGGTGCTGGATGGATGGATAGTGAGAAGTAAGTTTTATTTATTCAGAGCACCAGCACCACATGCATCCCCAAAGCCTTGTTCTGAAGATACATCCCATCTTGGGTCCTACTCACTAGTACCTGGCAGATGCATGGTCAGGTTCATGCAGTCATGTGCTACTGCTAGCCACAATCATAGTGTGACCCAGACCTCATTTAGACATATTAGCTGGCAACTCTGTGATGGAGTTATGAGCATGGGTACAATTCCATATTAATGTCGATCCACAGGCCAAGTGAGAGATGAGTACTGGGAGAAAGTGGGTCTCACCTGCTGCAGTTGATTCACTTTTCTACAGCTCCCCAACCCTGCTCTGATGCCCATAAGTGTGGTCTTCGATTCCCAGTGGGATGAGACCAGCCATTTCTGGGAAAGATGTCCATTCAAGTCACCCCTCTACTTAAGAACAAGACCTTCCATCCCGCAGGAGGACGACAGTCTCTGTAGGGCTTGGGTTTTGTGCAGGCTTTCTATTTTCCCTTTCAGTATCTCTTTTGCTATGATATGGATTGAAACTGAATATGAAACCTCAGCCTTCCATGTGAAACACTGGCCTTGGCCTTCAGAGAGCCCGATGAAACAGGACAGGTATCAGATCCCACACCCAAGCAGCATCTGCCTCGACAACATGTTGGGCTTTGAGCAGATCCTAAATGCCATGGGGAACCAAGAGATACCATATGATGATGGGAGAAGAGTGCATATGGCAACATTTCCATTAATGAAATGTGAGATGAACCCTCACAGATCGTTGTCCCAGTAAAGCCCACGAAAAATTTTGCAAGTTAGATCTTCCTCCACAAATTACTGCAAGGACCATGGGGACAAGGCATGAGTTTGGCTTTTCTGTCTCCTTCCTGTTTATCATGAATACTTCTGTTGTGCTGAGACATATTTAGTTGTTTTGTGACAATGCACAGCACCAAGTAAGTTCACAAGAAGCAACCTCCAACAGGAAGAATTGCCATCTTCAGAGAAAAGGAAGAATCAGAAATAAATCCACAGACAGGAAAAGTGATGCTATAAAGGTAACAAATTCAAGAAGCCACTTCACTGCATCTTAATCCAGCATTCCATCCAGCAAAGCTGTATACTTAGCACATATTTTCTGTTTTCTTTTCCTGTCTGATGCTGAAAGATGGCAAGTTTTCAATTTTTTTATAGTTACATTCCTCCTCAAAGTGTCCTGTGGGCACGGAGGAGAGGCAGAAGATGTCACTTGCAACCTTGAAGGACAGAGAGATTGGTGTAACAAACCATCATCTCTGCGCATGGCTGTTATCAAGCTTCTAGGAACAGTTGCAAACAGCTGAGTTTAAAGAAACACTGAAACACTTCAGAAGAAAGTTGTTGATTAGAGAACCTGGCTCCAGGCAGAACGTGTGTGGGGGGGGGCTACTGCTCAGGTCCTAGCAGCATTAGGGTCTGTGTTGCGCACAGAGTAGATCCAGATACTCTGCAAAACCTGGAGTCTTTGTGATGCTTCATCCACGCTGCCCACTTTATTGCAAATCAAGGAGGCAGCAACTGTACAGAGGAGTCCTTTCAGGAGGTGACAGGAGACGACATTTACATACTAAGTTGGTGAAATGTTCCATCCATGTCTTCTTCCCATCACTTTGATTGCAGCAAAGGGCCATGCACAGTACAAGACACCTACTCTCTGCAGACTGCTTGTTTTTTGCTTTTTTCTGAGGTGTGAGACAGTGCTATATCAGGGTTGTATGACTGGGATGGCTTTGGCTCAGGAGGCTGCAGGCCAAGGAAAGAGTCATGGGCAATTTGACAGGGTTGCCTCATGATACTCTTTTTTTTTTTCCCCCTGTCATAGAAGAGTATTGCAACCGTTACTCTGACCCATGGGAGATGATTTTATGAGAATCATCCTCCAGAGGTGAGGCTTGACAAGTTGCTTCTGGTCTTCTGAGGAAAAGAGGGGCAGAGATCTCTCTTCCGCTAAGATGACAGGCAATGCTCTTTTCCCTGACAGCAGACATGTAGGAGACAAGAGAGTTTCTGCAGCCCTCAGCTAACTGCCAGAGCCCACTTGTGGATTGCATTGCAAGGTGAACTTGCAGGGTAGGCTGGTGAAAGAGCTTTCTCCTGAAAACCATCAAAGACTTCCTCCTCATCTGCCGTTTCCTTCATGAGGAATGTCTTCTTGCAAGTCTCTCTAGAATAACCCAGGCAGAGCCTTGCAGAATGCTACTGGAGTCCCATCTTCTGGGGAAAAAAAGGAAGAGAACATTTTTGTTCTGGTGAGAATAAGAATCCATTGACTCTTGAGAGATGGATGTACAACTGCATGACTGTGTGTCCTGGGCCCTGCACTGTCAGCAGGAGTTTTCTGTTACTTATCTTTTACTTCATTTGCTCATGAGCATGCTGGACCTTCTTGCAGCGAGGGGAGCTGAGTGGCTGCAAGGGCAGCAGCCAAAGGATTTCCTTCACTAGCAAGGATGAAGTCCTAGATGTCAAGGCTGAAAACAGGCACAGAAAGGTTAAAGTTACTTACCCAAAGTATCCTTATTTGTCCAGAGTATGGCCTATGAAAAGAGACTGAAAAGGCTGGTACTCCTCAATTCGGAGAAGAGGCCGGAAGAGGCTTCTGTTTGGCTGTAGTGGGTAAAAGCAAACTTTGCAAAAGGTAAATCAGTCAGTAAACTGAATGCAGAACTGTTGTTTGCCAAATCTCATAATATAAGAACTAGAAGGCATTCAACAAAATTAGCAGATACTTCATACAGCTAAAAGAAAGTGCTTTGCACGGAATGTAGTGACTGTCTGGAAGCTGCTGCCGCATGAGGCAGACAGGATCAACAAAGGATTAGATAAATTAACAGACAAGTTCATAAGCGAATTCTAAAGAGACCAGACAGGGATGGGCACAGCAACATTCCCAGAGCAGTGACTGTGGTTGATGGGGGATTAGGGTGCAGTGGCCTACAGAAAATGGCCCAAAATAGCCTCCCCACTGCTACTGCACCTGACGGAGACTGGGCTAGCTGGGTCATTGACCTGACCCCACAGAGCATCTCTCATGTTCTCATCCATCAACCTGTGGACAAGGCCCCAGGTCTTTGGAGTCCTAGTCCTGTGGAGCTGTGTCTATCGGACCACACTACTTCGGTGAGGACTCCGCCATCAAAATGTACCTCCGGCAGTCTCTCAGATATATTTACATTGCTTCTCTCACTGCAGCTTCTGAGCATAACTTGCATTCATATAAGTATACCCACCCTCATTTGGGCATGGCATGATGCTACTTATGTTAACGACGAGAAAAGAAGCCCAAAGAGACTGGATATTTCCCACGGTGGCTAGACGCCAAGTTACTTCTAATAAGGCTACTTCTGTAACCACATCGTTCTGCCACATGGAGTAATTAGTCATCTACCATTTCTTCAGCACTGACTGCTGCTTTGTGGTGTGCTCATTAGCTGGCAGAGATTTCAGTGCAGACACCTGGAGAGCAGATGACATGAGAGGAAAACACCACTAGTTCTTCCCTTCTACACCCCAGCACATTCATTGTGTTGATCTTTTAGACAATACTTATAGGATCTTATAGAGAGCAAAAATGGATGGACAGATAGATGGGAAGGTGAGCAGATAAGCAATCAGATTGACAGTATAATGCACCACCTTTTCCTCTTCAGGCAAATGTGTGTTCAGAACAAACCCCTGAGCACAAAGGTGAAGGCACTATACAGATATATCTATCCAGCTCTCTCTAAATATGTAGACACACACACACACATGTGCACAGAAATCCTCATATGCCTATTGGGTTTCTAACTAGTCACAAGAGCAGAAGTTTTTCCTCCCCTAATGTTAGTTCAGAAATGTGGACACCTAAATTTAAGTGCCTTCGTACAGGTATTTAGAGTGAGCCTAAGCTCCTGTCTGAGGCTCTGGAAAGCCAACTAATGCAGCCAGAGGAGCCTAGAGGGTCTCAGCTCACTTACAGGCACCTGAGATTGGTTCAGTTGCCTACACGCAGGTATCTAGAACCATATGGGATGACCTGGAGTGTCCCACCGGGCACCCCCTTACCAGCACGGAAAGGATCAGGTCTTACAAATACTGCGGCATATCTGCCAGCTCTGTGCGGATGTCTCGATGTCCTGGACATCTCCAGGGTACCATTTTATGTACCCCGTTGAACACCAGCTTTGGAAGGGATGACTCCCCCGGCCCCAGAGAGACCAGCCTCCTTCCAATAATGCAGAAGAAACGCAGCTGATGAAGCCAGTATCTGCTCCTTGTAAATCTGGAAAAAAAAATCCAAAAACTCTGCAGACTTAAACACAGCAGAAAGCAGCATCTGGCTCAGAAACCAAATTCTTCAGCACTCGCTGTTGCATCACTATAGGAAGGGGAGGAAAACAAACGGCTTGATGCCTATAAACAAGGGCCATTGTTAAATGTACTTGAGGATTTTCATGGAGACAGCATCAGATTTCAGGCTTCCTGCTACTAAGTAAATGTGCTCTGATATGTGGAGGCTGTTGCTGTCTCTGAGTTTGCAAAAAGAAGAATTGCTAGTATGTTAAAAATGTAACAATTATCTTCCTTCCCTGCAGTATCTGAACTTTAACTTGCCTTGAACCAGGGTCCAAGATACAAAATAAACCCAAGAGAAACACAGATGCAGGCTGCATGGCATGAGGAATCCCTTGTTCCAGGCTAAAAGACCGGTGTATTTATTCACCCAGCTAGATCTCAGTTCACCTGCGCTATTTGGACCGAATACAGCGTGTGTCTTGGGGCTGGGGATAATAAATGGGGATGTGAGTTGTGTGTTGGATGTGAACTGGTGCTGGTCCAGGTGTCAGGAACAAACCACAGCAAAATCTCATGGACACATGAGATGATTTGCTGCTCTGTCTGATGGCACTAGAGTGGCTTTTGATTCCAGAGGAACAGAGAACATTTCCAGACGTGTTTGAAACCAAATGGGATCTACCTGCCTCACTCCCTAAATTCTCCTGCTTTTGGCATGTAAGAGGGGTTTTTTTTTTGGGGGGGGGTGTTTGTTTGTTTGTTTTTTGTTTTCTTGGTGGGGGCAGTGAGAGAAGGCACGAGAGAGTATTTAGAATGAACATGGCCAGCAAAGGGGAGGTGGTTTATTCACATTGATATTTTTCCATGAAACAATATTAATTCCTCAGACACACGCTTGGGCTACCAAAAATGAGATGTTTTTCATGCCTTGTCACACCAGACCTTGCACTTGTCCTGCAGCATAAATATACAAAGGAGGCAGTGTAGATTCATGAGAAAGCATTTGCCAAAATGGCCATTTGGGCTGCAATGCCCTTTACAAGTGGGAGGCATCTGAGCTGTTTCCCACTCCAAGGAGAAGCAGTGTCTGCGGTGGAAAGCAGCAGCTGTTTTAACAGCAACTTGCAAAACTCTACAGTAGCAATATGAATATCCCTGCAACTTCCTCAGATTCTTATTGGGGGTTTTCAGGAGCGGAAGTGGGAGAAATGACTCTGCTCTGGGGGGGAAGCACTTTGCAAGCCCAAGGACCTCGAGTCTGTGGACCTCAGATCCCACATCTCCTGCAGCCCTGCTGCACTGTTGCCCTAGATAAGAGCGCTGCTGTTGGCGAGCAGAGCAGATCCCTGCTTCCCCTAACTGTTCCTTGAACCCCTTCCCTGGAAACATTCACCCAGCCTGACCTTGCTTAGCTGGAAGAAGCTTAACACAAGCATCTGAGGGCTTAAAGCAAGACAAAAGCAGTTTTCTGTAAAAAGTCTGTCGGGGCTGATCGAAACCATATTGGCTGCTTCAACTTGAAAGGCCTTAATCTCCGAGGGACAGTGCGACTGTGGGCTGCAGGATTCTGGTGCTGGTTATCTGCCTTCGTAGCCCGCATCTGGGTGGACTTAACGTCGATCCCGCCTGTTGCAGCAGCCACTGGATGTGTGCAGCCCATCTTTGGACCAGGGGAGGGAAGGCTTATGCTCCTGGTTGTCTTGAAAGGAACCATCAATCATCCTCTCAAGAAAACACCCCCTGAATCTAAACAGCATCCACAGCAGCTGTTGGAGCCCTCATCCATTATTCCCCCTGTGCACAAACAGAGATCCTGTTGTATTAAAAAAAAAAAAAAAAAAAAAAAAAGGGAAAAGAAAGAGAAAGAAAAGCCCTACCAAAACCCGAGGTTCTGAAAGTTCACTCAGAAGACACGTTCAGGCTTATGAGACGCCCGTGGCACATGGCCAGCGCAGTGTGACCTGCGGGCTGCTCCCCCAATGGGACTCGGATTACACTAACCATCCTGTTCCTTCCAGACGGTACCATTAGCGCTCGACGCCTATCGATCATCCCGCCGGCTCTCCTGCCTCGGGAGCTCCGTCCGTGCATGGGCCGTGCTCCACAGCCGCCTCCTCCCCCAGCTCCCTCCATCTCCCCCGGCCGCCCCTCACTACGTCGTGCTCCAGCTCCGAGCTTCTCCCTTCCAGGCACTGAGCTCATCCCTCTTTCGTTACATGGTTTGTTTTTCCTTTTTTTTCCCCCCTTTTCACTCCCAGGCTGCTGACACGTAGATTTATAGCCAAATGTCAAAGCTCTCTGGGTTTTGGACTAGTTCTACTTACTCTGGGAAACTTCTGGAAAAAGAATTCATGGGCTGGAAAGGCTTAAATGCATCTGTGGCAAATTCAGCTCCTTGCTGTTAGCACCCTTCAGAAGAGCTGAATTCAGGCCAGGTTTTGTTTATTTTTCCTCTGAATCCCCTCCCCCCACTTTTTTTGTTCTCTAGTGCAGAAGAGAAAAAAAAAAAAGTCTGATAGAACCTCAGTCTTATTAGGTTCCCATCTCTTTCCCTTTCAGCATCTTATCACAATTGCTCCTAATTCCACTCCCTTCATCCCCCAACACCTCCTCAGCATCCTCATAAAACGGGCTCGGTGGCTGCTGGAATTTCCTTCCCATCATGACGATGGTCATGGCAGTTAGCAGTTCCTAATTCACGCTCGCATGCCTGGAGACTTGGCTACTGCTGCTCAATTCTCACCAGTCTCGGTGTGGAAATTCCTTCAGAAGCCGAAGATCTCTGCTGCCAGCCAGCAGGGTAATGATCCAGAACTAGAGTCACCACGTTCATGGCTAGTTTAGCAACTTATTTTATTCCCAGCACCATGCACTCCTTGCCTAACTCTCAGAGGTTTCCAGTTTTGGACCGGCAGCCCCATTTTAACCTGCAAAGGTCAGGCCCCTTGGGAAAACACAGGTAATTTCATTTTCCAAGTTTGACCCCAGCATAAGGGAGGCTTTCTGTGCACTCACCCTTTTCTGTTCTGAAGAAAGCATAATAATTTTGTTTTTTGCTAAGATCTCAGTTTAGACTGCAGGTCCAGTTCTAAAGCCTGTGAAAAGTGAGGGCAGTTTGTGTTGGAAAGGCCAGGAAGACACTGCAGACTGCAGAAACTGTCCTTTCACAAAGGTGTGATTTTTACAGCTGTCTCCTAATGCCTGTCCTCCGAACCTGTTCCTCATACACCAAGCGGGGTCATGGCCTCCCCATGCTTCATGGACCCACACTGGGCACATTTGGGTGCCTGGCTCTGAGGTTTGCAGAGTAACTTTTCTGGTGTCCAGGTTCTTCAGCAGCTGCAGATGTATCAGCAAGTGTGCTGAAGAGATTTCTTCTGAAAAGGTTCAATCAGGTCAATCTCTCCCTGAGGACTCTCTCTTGGGTCATATACCACTTCCCCACCATGTTGTATGAGCAACCTGGGGTTGTCCCATTTCATGGCTTGATGTGGCCCTGTGTCCTACATGGGGCAGGAAGATATTACAGAGAGATGGAATTTCCCCCATTTAGAGGTGACAGGTAAGGCTCCCTGCAGGAACTCGTGCTCTGGGTGAGGTCACACAGTAGGGACATGAAGGAAATAAACAGAGGTTTCCACTTTAAAGTGTGTTAAGTAGCTCTGCAGATTGCAATGACTGGATCTCCAGCAACTGCATGGGACCATAGACACCCAATGCATGTACAGATATCTGCATCACGCACACTTTAAAGTAGGGGTCTATGACTGGGAGCTGAATCCCATTCCTTAAGTAGGGTGAGATGAAACCTAGCCATCACCCTTCCAGGAGTGGACCATGTAGAATCCATTTCTGTGGCAATAGGGAGATAGAAGGCCTATGCTCACCTTTCAAATGTATTGAATTTTAATTCTTCCTTTATTTTCCTGGGATTTTAGGTCCTGATACTTCTATTCTCTCCAGTGGTGTTAGCATCTCTCCTGCAAATAACTGCCCACCAGAAGGTGTAGCATGTCCCTGGCTGAGAAGTTGCCTAAGACCAAATTCTATCCCAAAATAACCTCAAAGTGTAGATGCTGCCATGCCTGCACCAGAGAGTAGGATTTGTCCCTTGGACTGCAAACCTTACTGGATGGACACTTCTCAGTTTTATGTTGCTCCATGAGTTTTCTTGAATTTTGAGCTGGGTTGAGTGTGTTTGGCTCTTAGCAAGTCTGGAGGCAATGGTCATGCCATGGTCATAGCAGAAAGGGCTCCTTATACCCTGGTTCAGTCACCTCGGCACTTTCTTCCTCCTCTTATTTCTCCTCTGCTGCCCTATAGCCCCAGTCTTGGTGATACGCGAACACAGGACGAGGGATAATCCTTCCCCCAGTGCACTTACCATCAAAGCCATGCACGTCACTTATGATCATAGGCCACGGAGTTCAAGGAAACAATGCCCACCCTTAGCCAGCATGAGAAATGCAGTCTTAGCAGCCCAGCAGCCTTGTTGCTGTCAAGAGTCTGCATCAAAAGAGTTTTAGAGGGGGTGTAAAATGGATGATGATGAGGAATCTCTCTGAAAGTGTGGGGCAGCATGTGCTAAAGGTGTTTAGCAGGTGGGTGAGAAGTAGCCCCAGAAGCTGCAGGGACATCAGCCATCAAAGACCTTGGAAAAGGAGAGGGTAAGATTGGCTGGACAGAGAGGGGAGGGAGAATGTGAATATTGGATAATGTGGCATGAGGAGGAAAGTGTCATGGGTCACCTCTGATCCTGTGTGCCATGGAACTGTGAGCTGAATCCTTTGACTGGATGATTCCCCATCTTGTCCTGCATTGGCAGGCTCTTTAAAAGCTAGTCAGGCTTCCCCATGCAGGGAACTGCATCTTCTGAAGGAAACAACGTCTTGCATGAGTCAGCCTTACCTGGAAATCTTGCTTCTACCCAGGCCAGCTTGTGGGATGGATAAAATGACTTCATTCTATCCAAGTACAGGTCAAACCCAGATTGCAATCTTCATCAAACAAAGTCACGTAACAGAAAACCAAGAAATGCCTTGTTCATGCTACCCGAAAGTAAGCCACAGATCCTACAGATGTCATTTTCTGAAAATCTCCCCAGACAGCAGCACCGAAAGTATATTCTAGCGACACAGCTCTGCTTCAGCCTGGCTGATGCTCAAACAGGATTTGCATGCTGCGTATGGCTGCAAGCCTCACCAGTGCCACTTTTCACAGGTGCTTACACCCTGTATGATCTCTGAGGAGCACATTTGCTACTGTGGGGAAGATGGGAATCTCCAGAGAGTACAACAGGCTGCAAAACTTGTGTCAGTCTTCCTGCAACCGACACTAACCGTTTCTTAAATTCTGAGACTTCCCGATGCTGGAGAATGTCAGAACAAAAGTAAATAGTTTCTTTCCTGAGGAATGTGGAGTCCTTCATCTCTGTCTCTTCCACTTTGACCTTGGAGTAGCTGCTCTGTGAGGCTCTTTGGTGGTCATTCATGCTTTTCAGCTTCAGCGTTCCACCAGCCCCGCAATGTAAAATTGAACAGTCACACGTGTGTCTGAGCAATCTCACAGGGTTTGATTTGTAACCTGGATCACACCAGCTGGGATTCATCTCATTTAAATGTAGGCGTCGACAGTGTGGATTTCCCTACCTGTCATGTAGTCTTCCTGTACATTTCATGGCAGAAACAGGAACTTGCAGGCTGCAATTCATCTGACTTATTTTAGGTATCTACATCAGAATGAGGTGAATCATGCCTGAAAGTTCCTTTTTGTCTTCCCCATTAACTATAAAAAATAATACAGTCTAGACTAGATTTGAGCTGCTGGAAAGACATCCATAAAGAAAAGCCAGAAGGACAGGTCAAGATTTCAGTCCGGACAGAAAGAGAGAGACTTATTGGAAGACAGAGGTGGATTTGTGAGTCATCAGTACAGATGGTGTGTTTGTGGACGAGGTTCCCGGAATGATGGGGCACAGGGAGGAAAAAGAGATCATGCTCAAAGCCCTGTAATATTCCCACAGGCAGTGAGTGGGGAGGTAGGGAGAAGCCTGCAAAGGACACCAAGCAGGATGACTAGAAAGGTAGGAGGAGAACCAAGAGAAGGAAGAGTAATGGAAATCAAGAGGAACAAGATCTCAAAGAGAAGATGATGTCTAATGACTGTATGGAAAGGCCTGACAGGTCGAAGGCATTTAGGCATGGAAGGTCGGTTTGGAGCTTGGCTAGTAAGAGGTCAGTCAAGAGTTTAATGGGAGCAATTTCAGTGAAAGGCAGTAGATGGATGCCAGGTTGCAAAAGATCTTGAGGTCTAGACTTGGGGTTTGGGAGAAACCCAAGCATGTTTGCACTGACAGAAAAGAGACAAAAGAGATGAGATGGTCGAGAGACAGCTGGAGAATAAGATGAATGGGAGAAGAATGGAAATGAGGAGCTGGGAAGGTGCCACTGGAGAAGGAAAGGTCAGAGAAGATGAGAAAGAAGGTGAGAAAAGTTTACATGAGCAGCAAAGGAGAAAGAGCCATGATTTGTATCTAGTGACAACCATCACTTTTGGTGTGATTCGACTATTCTATGGAGCACTCGGACAGGAATTTCCAGGAATGTGAACAGTTAAGAATTCAAGAACAGTGTCACCTTTTGGTTGCAATATAAAGCTTCCTGCTGAAAGCTGATCTCTAAAAGGGGGAACACAAAATGATTTCCCTGCAGAGAGGTTACTCCACAAAAGTGAGGTTCTTACATTTCCTCTACTCATCTAGTGCTGTCCTTTCTCAGAGATTGGCTACCAGGCCCTACTTCTGGTCTGATGCACTCCAGCCTTTCCCTGTTTCTCAATGCTTATGACAAATGTGTAAATTTATAGCTGAGACAACAAGATATGTTTGAATGCTAAACCTGAATTATGTCCCTGTCGCAGAGGTCTCACTTACTGACCTTTAGCAAAAACCAAGAAGCAACAAACCAAAGTACTCCTTTTCCCTTCGCCTTTCACCCTGAAGCTTTGTCACAAGATATATATACCCATCTGCAGAAGTCAAAGCATTTCTTGTAGGAATCTAGCCCCAACTCCTCCAAAAATAACAAATTCAATGATTAATAAAACAGGCCAGCCTGGGCCAGATGCTCATGACTTCTCCAGAATCACATTCAGAGGAGCACAGTTCTCAGGCAGATGCTCCACCATCATACCAATCATCTTCAATAGCCTCTGTCTAGATCTGCCCACTCTGTGTCACTGACAGGGGCCCAAGCATGGTATGAGACAACCAGAGCTCAGTGGTATCCCTGGGGGAGAGCCCAGTGATGTGATCAACCTCAATGTTATCTCAGTGCAGGATGAGGGAGAGCTCTGAGAAAGCATAGTCCGATCCTCTTGACCCCTCAGTGGGTGAGTAGCCCCAGAGGACTGCCAGTGGCAGTCTTATAGACGGTGCCGCCAGCATATCAGGGCACTTTCTCCAGCACTTTTGATGTTCTTCTACCATAAATGCTTCTGAAGTCCCAGGCAGATAGTACTGTGTCCCCTGTACCTCACCAAGGAGAGGAGGAATTGCTCAGCAAGCATATCACATGGATGCAGAGAGAAGAGTCCTCCCAGGACAGCAAGCCCAGTCTCTAACTACGACGGACAGGCTCTTTTATAAACTGATTGAGAGCTGTCTTAAGGCTGTATGATCTAATTAAGACAGCTTGGACTCTTGTAACTCCACTAATAAACCTTAGTCTACCTCCCAGCTTACCCCCATAGCTCAGCATGATTCCTTTGCCCTGTGTGATCACAAGCAGGGTACCAGATTCAAGCAACTTCCCTTCTTTCATCTCCAGGTGAGATATTAAGGACTGTCTAGAAATTCTTGGTAAAAGCATCTGTATTCTCTTGCATGTATCTCCACTTTGCCTTTCTTCTTCCCTGAGCAGGAGTGATGGCATGTGTCTGAAATTACAGTAATCTGTCTCTCGCTGCTAGCTGGGGGATGTGGTGCAGGGGGCAACTACTTTGTGTGCACCCAAGATACATGAGGAAAAAAAGAGAGCAGGGTGAAACCACAAATGTTTTGGGGACCATACATGAATTCTCACGTGTGCAACTGATGCATTTAACAGAATGAGGTTATTCCTTCTTTCCTCACATGGAGCAACCGCAGTACTGAAAAGGGATTTATGGGACACTATTCCACCCTGCCTTCATCGGACACTGATTTGATCTGCATCAGACTGGAAACAATCTCGCAAGAGGCAGTCTCCAAAATGCCAGATGCAGAAGCTGCTCATGCAGTCCAAGGCGTGTCTCAGCTCAGCCCAAGTGTGAACTGATCGTTTCCCCAATGACAGCTTGTTCGCATCCTTCCTGGCATCCCAGAAGCCACCTGGGAGCAATGCTGCTCAGGGTGCTGTCGTCTGGCACTGGCTATTTCTTGGGTTTTGAGTGTGTTGGTGTGCTGTTGGTGTGAGCGCTTGCCTGGGGTTGCCCTTTTTTTTATTATTTTTAAGCGGGTGCATGATCAAGTCGATTTGGCTTCCCTCAGCCTAAGTAACCCACTTTCCTCCACATCTGAATCCTCCTTTCATTCTGCTGACATCCAGATGCTAATTTGTTCTCCCCCTGACCCTGCTCCTTCCCCTCCTGATTTGAAATTAGCTTACTAAAACATGTTTTCTTTTAAGAATCCACAGTCTAATCCAGAACAAACAAAACACATTTTCGCAAACCACCAACTGCATGAACTTCTGCCCTGGCCTTGACCGCACTCACTCCTCCCCTTGCCTCCCAGTCCTCCCCACTCCCGCCATCACCATGTGAGTGAGGTTTCCAAGACATTTTTTTTCACTGACGAATACAGTTGCAACAGCTCAGAAACTGTGGAATTTTTTGGCAGCCACTAGAGATGTTATTTTATTTACTTTCCTTCTGCATGCATGGATTTGGAGCGGTGGATTTGGAGACATGCATGAAGAAGATGAATTTGCACACGTTGGCTTTCTTCTGCAGACTGTGCTGTAGGTGGAGAAATGCCCTGAAAAGGAGCATTCTTCATTCTTATTAATCTTAGGGGAGGAGCTCTTAATACTTATTAACCTTAAGGTTTCAGAGAACAGATGGTCTGGGACTCAAAGAACTGAAACGAGACTGAAATGAGGCTGTTTGAACAGAAAAGTTAATTATTCCAACAACACACAGGCCAATAGTTGTCCTTTTTCAACATTTCCTATGAATGGCTGGGTTGTTTTGTTGTTTATCTTTTTGGTTAACAAAAACCCCTCGCTCCAGAACACACAAATTCAATCTTGGCTTTGCAAAAGAAGAAAAAGGTCAAGTATCAATGCTCTTCACCTTGATTCCCTTTTAAAAAACTCATTACATGCAAAACAGGGAGGCAGTCCCCATTTCTACTATGATTATCACTTCTCTATATCACCCAAAGGATGATGAACCTCACCTTTCCGCCTCGTGCCGAAGCTAAACGAGATAACTCCATCCTTGGAGCAGGTTCACCCTCTTGTGCAGAGCCCCTGCTCAAGTCTCCTGGTCCTGCTTTTTCTTGCTGCTATGAATTATCCTCTATCCTCTACAATATCCCCTATTGTGAACTGGGAATGGCAATCACAGCCCATCATCCTGCAGTGCCAGGCACAGAATAAAGCCCAGCTGACCCCAAATCGCTCACCTCTTAGGCAGAAGATCAGAGAGGAGATGGACAGAGGAAGATGGGGAACACAAAGAAGCAACATGTTATTTGTTAGAAACGTGGGTAAGCACGTCCACAATTCCAATGCAATGGAATTGTGGACCGAAAAGGATCCATCTGAAATGGATTTGTTCTTGAGTCATGGCTTCAGGGGATTGAATCAGGAAGCATCAGAAGACAATCTCGTCTTATACCTTCTAATGCCAGCAAATTAGTTAGTGATCACTGATTTATGGGAACTCTGAAGGCAATATTTGAATAATCAGTTAATCAGTCAGAATAATCACTTTCCTTCCTTCCTTCCTTCCTTCCTTCCTTCCTTCCTTCCTTCCTTCCTTCTTTCCACCTTTTTCTTGGTTTATATCTCCTAACCCTGAGCTGTAGAAGCAAAACATTTCACTTCCATGTTGATGAACTGTTTTGATTTTTCAATAGAGCTGTACAAAGTCAGCTAGTCTCACTGGAGACGAGCTAGTGAACCACAACAATAGATAGGTACAGAAGAGGTTTTAAAGTTGTTTTTCTGTAGTAACTGCAGCAAAGGGAGTGTGTTGTTAGCAGTGTCATGGAAGAGTGGCTGGGTTAGCTTATCTAAGCCAGTCTTATGATGGGAGGAAGGAAAGAGGGAAGATTAGGGAGATGGGGGAAGATTGAATTACTTTCTGAATCTCTTACTACACTGTGAAAATAAGCATTTATGGAGACCTCTCATGGCCTACTGGTGTTGGTGTATCTGCTCTTTGACCGTGACCTATATCTCTACTAATGATTAATTAGGAATCAGGAAATACAGATTATTAAATTCCTTTTTAGGGCCCATCTGCTCTCCTATTATGCTGGAGAAAAACTCTGGCTCAGCACATGACTCTTTACCAATCCGCCTCATAGTGCTGATGTAGTTATTCCAATGTAAAGGAAATTTGTACCGATATAGATTATCCCAAATTGAGAAAGGATACGAAAAAGATCATAATGTGCACTGCTCTATTAGAATAAGTACATTCCAGATTTCAGGATAACAGGGAAGGGATTCTGGTAGGAGCTTGTCTCACTTTTGAAAAAAAACAGTATAATAAAAGCATTGCAAGACTGCTAGTTAGATACCAGATTTTGCTATTTTTTTCTATATGTCCAGGATTTTGTTCAGCATCTCAAATATGTATATACTCAGCTCCTCTAATCTTTCCTCTTAAAATCATCCTTCCAGAAGTTGTCTCCATTCTGTTCCCTTTTTTTTCATGGTATAATCCACAGCCCCTCTGTGCTCTGCTCTAGATGTGACTGTACCACTTTCTCTATTGATAAGTGCCAATTAAGAAAGAAGCAAAACCAGAAATATCTGCAGAGTATTTCAACTTTTTATAAAATACAGCTTTAAAACAATTAATCCAAACCCCAGAAGTTTCTTCATTTCTGAGAGTATCTTAGATACCCGCCTGGAAGAACACTTTATTCAACCTCAAATTATTGAGTAAAATACAGAGTAAACATGATGAAAATGTTCAGCCTTGATTAGAATCAACAAATCAAATTAAAAGGTTAAGAGTCACTTTCCACCTTTTAATCTATACATCTATGAAAAACAACAGTAAAAATACAGCCAGGTTGTCAGGGAAAGCAAATATTGTTTTCCTAAATGTTTTCATGTGTTAGAAATCAAATTTCCAATGAAAAACAACTTCAAGAGAACATTTTCTGCCTGTCCTAATTGTCATCTCCCACTCAGAACTGCTCATGTGCCCTATAGAAACCACATTTCAGGGAGCTGACAAGGCACGCTACCTGCTCAACTTGCTTTCAGCCGTTAGTTTAAAAATCAGTGCCTGCTAGTTTACTTTTCTGTGCTGAATAGCTGTCTCAGATCATTTTTCTCCAGCAGTCTTAACTTTCATTTTCCAAGTGGAAGATTTTGTGTATTCGTTTCCTGGCCATGCTACTGATCTCTCCAGAACATTTTCTTTGTTCGTTCTTTTATTTATTTATTTTTCCTATCCACAGCCTTGTCCTAATTTTGAATTTCATTACTGGTATTTTTCTTCCTTTCATCTAGATCGTTAACGAAGATATTTAGCAATAATAGGTCAGACTGACCAGCTTCTCTCAGAAAACATTTTACCAATAGGTTACCTGTAACCACTGCCCTTTATTTGCATAAATACATAAATACAGACTGCCTGAGTGGCCCATGTGTCCTGATGGGGGGTGCAGGGTAGTTTTGTGTAGGGGCAATGACAGAAGATAACTAGATAGATGGATAGTTAGGGAGAGAGAGGAAAGGAATGTCTACCCCTGAAAACTGAAAGTGAAGGAGAAGGCAATTTGGGCAGACAGTGAAAACAATGTTCACAGCCCTTTTAAGGGAGAAAATTCAGGGAACCTGTCCTGAAATCTCAGCCTCTCTCTACTCTTGGTTGGTAGAAAGAGAAATTACAATGGGTGTAAATGGAGCTCACACCACCAGATCTGGGAAAAGCCTCCCTAACGTACATGGGAATCATCCTAAAAGTGCAGGTCCCCTGCAGCTTGATAAAGCTGTATAATAAGAAAGGACATCGCTGGAGATGCCCCAGCTACAGTGTGTGTCTGAGGAGGGAGCAACCAGCTGCTGGGGAGGGTTTGTCCCCGGGGTCCCAGGGAAACGGCCCCCACTGGAGGTCTACCCATCCCCAATGTTATTCCTTGCTTCCCTTTGAATTTTGACCAGACCAGTAAGGGGCAGAAACAAGGATGTATGATGGAGGAATCAGACTCACAGAGCAGGCTGGGCAGCCAGGAGAAGCTCTTTGGAGAGATCCTCTGAAAGACGATTTGTCCCAGCTCTTTGTCAAGCACTCGAAAACAGTGAAGCTGGTCCAAGTCAGTCTGGTCTGGCTGGTAGTGGGCATCTCCGGGAGGAAATGTTCTCTACCAAGCCCAGCTCACCCTGCTCCGAACCAGCACATTGTCAGAATGCTGGTTTGAGCACTCCTGGATCATCAGGAGGGTAACTCATCCGGAGGTTCTCAAGCAGACTTAGCCTGGAGGTTAACCAGGTCAAAGCATCTGGTTTTAATGAACTGCATGGATAAAACATAACAAAAAAGAAAAAAGGAAGGAAAAAATAAAAGAAGCAATAATACAAAATGAGATATGTCACTTAAATCTTGCATAATTAGATGTGATCTCCAAGGCTGCGAAAGGAAATGACATACCACATGACAATACCACTTTTTGCTGTCAAAGAGGTTCTGTAGCCTTCTGACCCAGAGCCTGGCCAAACTGTGTCATCCTAAGTTGCATTCGTCACCTCTCTTTCCCCTTGTTTATTCCTAACATCTGAGTCAGTGAATCAAGTGTCCATTGGTCAGCAGCTGGTGCATGAAAATGGCTCTCTGGGAATGTTTAAAGCTGAATTATATTTGGAGGATGATACCATTTCCGTGATTATGTTCGGGTCCAGGATGTGAAAAATGGTGAGTCTCAGAGTGCTGTTCCCAGCCACAGACTCACAAAGTTGCAAACTGTTTTGCGGGTCAGGGGACTATGCAGACCCTCTTTCCTCACTCATCCCACCAGGCAGGCTGGTGTCCCCTATCTTAGATTCATTCCTTTCTTTCTCTCTTTGGTTACAATTTTTTTTAGCAGTACTTGGGTTTCAACCTCTCTGCTCTGAGACTTGGCACCATAAAAACAATACGCTTGTGTGACCCAAGGATGGCAACGCTCAGTCATTCAAGATTTTGGTTCCAGTATTCCCTAGCTGGTCAGGAAGGTGGGACTGCAGTATAAGCCAGCCCTGAATCAGCTAACTCTAGATACAGTCGGTGGGAGCTGCATTAGCTTGAGCAAAGACCATGTGACTTCTCAAGGCCAATCTTTCCTCTGGCATCACTGTCAAGTCGGAGCCAGCTACAGTGATTGTGTGCCCATGTGTGGGGCAAAGGGAGGTAGGGAGGAGAGGGGAAGCTGCTCTGTCCCACGGGTTCCCATCACCAATTACGCTCTGCCTTGAAAACCACAGCATCGTGACCCCTCTGCCTCTCAGAAGCCTCCCAGCCTTTCCTAGGGGAGAGATCATTTAGATCTTCGCTGTTTCCAAAATCACAAACAGATGGGCCCCCTCTATGATTGTTCAGCCTGAAGGAGCTCTGACTCAGTCTCATGCGTTAGTATCCAGAAGTCCAGGCTCTGTGCAGGACTTTTCCCATCGACCCTGCAAGAGTCTGCACAAGGGGACAGGGAGCACTAGCCATACTAGAACTTCGTCGTGCATCCATAAGCAGGGTGACTAATTGTGCTTACGGACCAATATGCCAAGCAAAATTACTTATCCTGCTTCCAGAAGGGATTAGACCAGAGATTAGTCCAGAAAAACTCCAGAGGTCTCTTTCAACTGAAATTGGTTTATGATTCTGCGAAATCCATATTCTTGGAAAAGTTGGGGAGTGATACTTGGTAGCAGTCAGATTTGTCATCCTGGGAGTGGGTTTTGTTTGTTTGTTGTTGAAAGACTTTTTTTATTCTTTTTTTCTTTTTTACAGTTACTTCACTGATTAGCAGAAAGACTTTCCACTTGGATGCACTTTCCACGAATTAAAGCATGGCAAATTCTTCCTGCCTCTAAAGACCAGGGATGAAACCCTGGCTCTCTGACCTTGACAGCTCAGGGAACACGCTACAGGCTGTTGATCCTTTTAGTACATGGCCTTTTACCAGCAAAACCCTGACTTACTTCCAGTAATTTGGCCCCAGCTGCTGATCCAAGTCAACAGACCAAACCTGATGTGGCTTCATCAAATTCCTTTGGAACATGCATCCAGGCTGCAAACCCTCCTATTGCATTAATGTGACTGCTATGCTGACAGTCTCAGCAGAGGCAAAGTTCACCGATAAAAATATATTTTACCTCTCCATTTAGTGATGGAGGCAAGTTTGCAAGGACAGCCTCCAAGGGGCAGCTTTGCCCCGTGGCTGCAGCGCTCACCTGATGCATCTCCCCATGCCTGGGAGCATTTTTGCAGACAGAGGCTAAACAGAGCAAAACTGACTTTTCTTGGAGGAGAAGCACAAGCCACCTCATTGATAAACCTCCTCCTGCCTTCCACACGTGGAGGAAGGATTTGGCCCCAGAGGCTGCATTTGCATGGGGCAGGCTTTCCCAGTGTCGTGTCAACCCCCAGCCAAGCAGAGCTCAGTCCTGAAGAGGTATGCGTTGCCCCCCACCAGCGCGGGAATCTCTTCCTGTGCTTCTCCGCAAGAGGGAGAACCTTCCCTGAGCAGCCTGCCCTGCAGAGGAGCTCCTCACAGCTGGGACTACAGGGATTAGCATGGCTCTGAGCAGAAAACAGTCCAGCTCTTCTCTTTGCTCTGCTCTGAAATGCAAGTAGCACAGCCCCTGCTCTGTGGGAAACCAGACGTCTTTCCCAGGCATCTCTGAAGCATCTGATCTTGGATGGGCTGAGCACATCAGCACTTTCGTTCAATGTTTGCTCCTTTCCTTTGGGTGCAAGAGTCCATCCACCTGAGGGTGAACTGGTCCCAGAGAGAGTGAGGAACTCAGGAGCAAGCAGACCAGGATCTGGGCTGTTTTCCTTTAGCTAGGAAAAACTGCACTCTTGCATTTGTCAAGGACTCCTGCTTTTCAGGGACCAACTCTACCTAGGAAAGCTTCAGCCTCTTGCAGGCCAAGCAAGGAATTATTAACGCACCTGGATTCTCCCCTGAACACTGAGGACAGGCAGTGAGAAAATGGGATATTGGACCCACCACTCCAGCTACATCGGCTCCGAGAGAGCACAGGATGGCAACAGTGATAAATAGAGAAGCAAACATTTGGTTTTGATGGCCACAGGAGTTCAAAGAGATTACTCAGTACTGGCAAGTTGGTGTGTATCTGGAGAAAGGTGCTAGGGTACGGAGCCAGGGCTTTTTAACCTAATTAAACTTCAGCATGCCCAAATGTGATTCTAGAAGATCTTAGGCACGAGGGCTGGAGGAATGGCCAGGATTAGGGTTTGCATTTTCCATTTCACAGGAAGGCAGTGCATGGACCTCTGCAAATGTCCCACGGCAGGTCCCTTGCTGGCCCATGGGCTCACAGGGTGGATGTTGCTACCTCGGGCACAGCTGCCGTTTCACATCAGTGACATTTTAACAGACGATTCCATAAAGGAAAATATCTGTTCCAGACAACAGCGGCTGTATTTGGTCAGCAGCATGTTCCCTATTTATATAGGAGTTAGGCCAGTGAGGCTGCTATTATCTCCTTGCCTATGTAAAATGTCCTGTGATGCTTGTCTGACCACAAGTGGTCAGTGACTGTGTCCCACGTCTCATTCCAGGGATACCCCACTAATAACAGCTGGCTTTTCCAGAGCATCCCGGGTCATTGCTCCCATCCTGCGGCAGCTGGGCTGGCCTTTGCGGTAGCCCCAGTGGCCAGGGAGATGCCCTAAGGTACAGCATGTGTCAGTATGCCAGGAAAAGGCGGTGTGGGAACTCTTGCATGCGTGCATACTGTTTATGTGAGTGAGTTTGTTTGCACATGTCGTCCCAGTGTGCGTATGGACATTCCTGGGTTAGCCTTCTCTCGGTCAGCACATATCAATCAAGGCTTGAGCACGGGGACTCGTTCTCCACATGAAATCCGCACCCTGCCACAGCCTGATCCAAAGAATCAGCCTTGCTGTTGGAGTTATAAAAGCTTCATTTCCTCTGTGCCTCCTGCCTGGATGGTCCTGAAGCTTTTCCACACCTCCCCAAGAGGCTCCCAGGTACAAACGGCTGCGTCGTGCATGCACGTCATCAGCTGCGTGTGTGATTCACACATGTATGCAAGCATTGGTACGTACACGCCTGGGGTGGGCTTTTCAAAGAAATTCTGTCCCCCTGGGCTCGCAATCTTTTCTGCATTAGGTTCCCTCTGATGTTGCAGCCAATGGGTTTTCTTGGCACAAGCGTTCAAGGAAGAAGCATGCGCTGAAAAGGATTTCGAAGAAACCCCACTGAAAGAGGGGAATTTTGCATGCCTAAACTTTGAGCTCCTCCCTTCAACGCACCCATCTCCGAATTCTTGTTCCAAGAACTACCCTCATTCAGCTGGATCTAGCCTCATTCAGCCCTGTCCACTTCTATTCAGGCAAAACTCAACCAACCCGCACAGCTGGGGTTTTCAGTCCTCGCAGAAGATTTTCTGCAAATGAGCTTCAGTCAGAAAGAATTGCTCCTCTGGGAGCTGCTGTGAGTAATCAAGTCAGGCAGCTTCTCAACTCCTCAGTGATCGTTTGGAACCAGAGAAGAGGTAGAGGGTTTTCAGATGATATGATTTGCTTTATGGGCACTGACAACTCCTTGCTGTAAGAAGTAACAGGGTCAGAAGCCAGTTGTCTGGATGGTTTGGACTCTGTGGCTTCAGAAGATGTTAATTTGCCTGGTCGTCCTCACAAGTCACCTTCAAGGAAGCTGTCCTCCCTGGGACAAGCTCCCCACTGACACAGCTGTGTGCAGCCTCATCAGCCTTGTGCAAACCTCAGGGGGTAACTTTTGAGTGTGGGGGGGTGGCTACCATGCTATATCAGTGGGAAGAAGGAAAGCCAGGGACATTAGACAGCCAGAGCACTTTGAAGGTCTGAGCTTTGGTGCTTCTGGGCTCCAGTTTTCTGGATGCTACATGCAGTACTGGGGATGCTGGAGTGTTGTGTTAACAGGATCAAGTGGGTAATTGCAGGGAAGATCTTCTCTGAAGCATCAGTCCAGCAGCTTGATCTTCTGTGACTTTAATTTCCAAAATAGTTTTTTCCCCCTCTTATATGACCCCTAAATGTATCGGCACCTTTAGGGTTCACCTTGACCTGGTGAGAACAGCTGAAAAGGTAACTACCATGCCTTCACTGGGATTTTCAGGCTGGTTGGTCATGGCAGGTTCCTTTTGTCTCCCTCATGAAGACCCTTGGTATCTGGCCATGGCTTGTGCCTAGCTATGTTTTGTTCACTGTATCTGCCGTGCATGATCCTTTTGTCTTCTGTGCCCTTTACATCTTTCCTATGCTTATTTGTTTGTTTTTGTTTTTGCTTTCTTTTTTTTTTCAGACAAGTTCGGCTGCCAGTGCTTGCTCTCCTTATTAACCAGGAAATCTTTCTAACAGAGGTCAGTTTTTTGAAGAGGTACAAAATGGGACAGGCTCCAGATTATATGTCACCAGACTGATTGCATTCCCTCCTCTTATAGACCCACTCAGAAGAGAAGTGGAGGAAGAAGAAGATGGGATGTTGAGAGGCTCTCCAGCCAACTTGACTTTTCCATCAGTGCCTTGTTAAAATCACATATAATTTTCTCCTGGAAATAACCAGAAAAATCTGCTCGGGCCAAAACAATTCAAGAGTTTAGCAAAAGAGGAAGGAGGAGGCAGCAACTCCTTTGTGTGTGTGTGATCCTAGTGTCAGCCCCTGGCATCTTCCAGCCCTATGGGGAAAAGAAAATGTTTGGGCATAATAAAAAAATATAATAACTTGAAAAACAAAACAGAACAGTGTGAATTATTAGAACCAAAGAAAGCAATGGCAGCGCTCCCACTGCTGTAAGCAGACCCAGGGTTATAGCCTTTCTTCTCAGAATCGACCAAAGATGAGGCCTTTTCTGAGGCGCTGATTGGGAAAAGCTCTAATTTTCCAGGACACATTGGTCCCAAAGCAGAATCTGAGTGAGAAGCCCTGGACATTTGCCAACAGCAGACCTCTCCTTTTTTTTGATTTGCCCTCATGCCTGGCAGGGATCTGTCTAACCAGTGCTTGGAGCTGCCAGCGCTGCCTCCCGGTTACCATCAGTCTCTGCTTCTTTACGAACAATCGCGTCTCTGTGCCTCACTTGTGCTCTTGGCCTCACTTCTAACACCTGCTTCACAGATGTGACCCGAGCCATTCTGCTAATGCGATGGCCCTTGTTATGTTCTGCAGTTGCCCTCCTTTCCCCCAAAACTGAAGGCTAAACTTAGGAATAGGCCTGGACATGAGCACACATCCCACCTCTGCGTAAGACTGCTTTGCTCAGAGCCCCAGCGATCATCCCTGACGGTGAAAAGCTAACAGCGATGAAGGAAGGCTTGCACCCTAGGACACACCTCAGTGACAACACTTTTCTCCTTCTCTTCACTTTCCCACCTCTCTTTTTAGACACGATGATGTTCTTTTTACACATAGCAGGTCAAAAATAGAATTTCGGAGCCCCATCACTTGCTGCAAGAGTATCCTGGATGTGGGCAGCAGGTTTGGGACCTGGGCTATCTTGAGCTCCTAGTGAAATGTCAGAGGCAGTCCTTTCAAATTTCTGCTTGCTGCAAAGGGCTAACTACTAAGCTCTGTTATTGGTGCAGTGTCTGGTTCCTAGCGAGGTGTGCTGGCTGATGGTTTGCGTGCTGGCAGCCTGCCCAAGCCTCAGCGTGCTAAACATAACTGTTGAAAGGAAGGGAGAAGAAGGGAGAAGAAGGGAAAAGAAGGGAGAAGAAGGGAAAAGAAGGGAGAAGAAGGGAAAAGAGGGGAAAAGAAGGGAAAAGAGGGGAAGAGAAGGGAAAAAAAAGGATAGGAGGAGCGGAGCGGAGAGGAGAGCAGAGCAGAGGAGAGCAGAGGAGAGGCGCTAACAATCACAGGTGCTAGTAGCAGGTTTGAGGACCAATGCTTGTGGTTCTCCAAGGATTCATCCTCCTAAAACTTCTGCAAGAATGAGGCTTCCCCTATGAATCCTCTTCATACAAACAGGTGACCAAAGAGCAGCAGACCCAAGGAAAACCATATTTCTTACCTAAGCAGCCTTCTTCTGCTACCTGCTGTGGTCAGACTGAGGCTACCTGGCTGCAGAAGGACCAACAGATCTGTCACAAGTCTGGCCAGCCCTTTGAGTGAATGATCAGCCCACATCACCGCCTGGCAGCCTAAAATCTGGAAACCATGGCAGCTCTCAGACACCAGGTGGGGACTATCAGACACATTTCTGTAATCCTTGCGCTCTGTCATGTGCAATTGATTCAGCTGCCTGAGAGAATTCAGTGCAAATCAGATGCAGTCCCTGAGATCAGTCCAGAAGCAGCTAAATACAATAGCACAGCCCGTGTCAAGATGGAAGACGTAATGATTCTCCCCCACTCTCAGCTGTGTCATTTCTTCACACCTCTCCACTGCATTCAGGTTGTCATCCTCCGACTGTGTGTATACATGATGCATGCATATGCAAGTGGATAGGGAATTTATGTGTGTGTTAACGTGCGGACCCACATATGAACATGCACTTCACAGGTGAACATTCATGTCCTTCTGTTTGATGAATTTCAGCTAAAACTGGCAGCAAGCCAAGCGTTTGCTCTGTGAAACGTTTGATCCACCATTTCTTGCAACTATTTCTCATTGGAAAAAAGATGCATAGCTGGATTTGCGTTTCTTTCTAATAAGCTCTGTCTGAAATTGTGTCTGACACTAGCAGCTGTCAACGACCTACTATTATAGGTACCGAAGAAGAAAAATACTCTCTCATTTAGCGTATCTAACCTTTCTCCAGTCTTACCACGATGCTGGAAACAGCAATGCACACTGCAGATCAGAAGAGTCTGGGACACCATGCAGAGGGAACAGCAGTACCTTGCCCTAGGGTAAAGTTTGCACATTTTTCTTTTTCCTTTTCTGCTTGGATTCTGTGGATTGTCAGCATTGTCTGAGACCAGCCTTAAGGTAACAATAATGCTGTGAGGAAGAACTGTTCCTGTGGAATTTCTGGTTCCTCAAGCCCAGGAAGTGCTCTACATGGCAAAATATTTCCTGCCTGACTTTCTGTTTCAGGGAGGTTTGAATCAAATGCAACCATGATAAGCAGTAAGGGTCTGACACTTGTCCAAACCTAAAGTTTCTGAGAGTTATCAATTATATGAAAAACTTAACTTTATCTTCCTATTTCTTAAACTCTCTAATAAGGACATACTGACTTTCAGCTTATGCTGAAGGATGATTAGCTACCTTGTATTTTCTGTAGCTGGAGTTCAGCCAAAATTTCACAATTTGAATCCAAACTTCTTCAAAGATCCAAACTTTGAGGATTTTTTTTTTATGAACAGATTTGTAAAGGACCAGTAAGATATTCAAAAAGTAACTTTCCTAGTAATTCTAAAATGTCATCCATTGATTCCTACCTCGAGGTCACTGCTTTCTGGCTGAGCATTTATGTTTCAGGGAGAAGTCTGATCCAATCTGGGGGAGAGCTGCTTCTTTTAAAGCCAAGAGCCAGTCATGAAGGTTAGATCCAAACATAACCATTCTCCTGGTTTTGGACTGTTAAAATTAATATATTTTGGGGTTTCCAGCACTTTCATTTAGGAAACCGTCCCATAGCTCAATGGAGCGCCAATTCTCCCTGTATCCAGACTATATGTCTCGTCCATTCTACGCTCTATAAATGATTCTCTCTTTTGACTCCCTTTTGTGGTTTCTGATGCCCAGGTAGACTAGGCTTTCCAGGAACACTGGGACTGTTGATGATTTGTCCTGGTTCCTGATAATGGGCCATGTAGACTTTTGTCTACATCATCTGGCAGCCACCAGTTCAGCTTTCTCAGGTCCTAGACACTCAGCAGAGACTGAGCAAACTTCTGACTGCTCCAGCTGGCTTGGGTCATAGGTGAGGGAGGTAGTGCAGCTTTACCAGTGTGATTTGAAGCCTCTCAAAGCCAATAGCTATTATACAGGGTCCTGGTTTTCATGTGCATTTCTTGTTGCAATGTTACTGAAGACTGCAGTATTCAGATGGGATTGAGATCCAGGTTCAGGGGGAGCTCCTAGTTCAGTGGAAAATGTCCAGCTTACTCCCGTTTGCACAAAATATTTGGTACTGAGGTATCCAGAGAGGAAATGAATTCAATATGAGTTTAGGTTTTGCCTGACATTCACAAAAGGAAGGATAGAGGGGAGAGTAGAAACTTCAAGTAGTGTGGGCAAGGAGAGGCCTTCGCAATCATTTCACTGTAGTGAAAAACAAGGCAGGATGGAACAAAAACCCCAAAGCAGTTTTGTGGGGGAATGCCGACTTGGGGAACGGTGTCCTGAAACGGTGCCCCTAAAGAAATACAGAACAAGGGAAAGCCATTACAAGCGCCCACAAACCATTTGCTGGTGTGCTAAGGTGATGCCGTGAGGAACTTCACAAGGATTTGCGCGCTAGGTCCTTTGCTGTCACACCCTGGACTGCTCACATAGTGAAACCATGGCACAGTTTGAAGTAGACCTTAGCGATTTGACTTAGCAGACTGTGTCCTTCCTCACTGTTTCTTCAATAGGGACAAGTGGAAGGAAGGAGAAACCCAGTCCTCATGGAGACTTTGAATATTAACGCTAGTGTCTCTTGGCAGTACCCTCCACAGGAGGAGTGTCTGCCTGCGACTATCTTCCAGAGTGGGTTGAACCAACAAGTGCCAGGATTAGATAAAGCCACAAATCAAATGGAAATACTACACCAAAGGTTTTCTGAAATATTCCAGGCGAGGAAGGAGTGCTTTGAACTGCTGATTTTTCGCATGAATTAAACACTGGAGTGGCTGGAGAGTGATTTGTAGATAGGCTGGGAGGAGACATGGGAAAAAAAATACAACTGTATGTATTTACCTCAGAGCTGTGAGATGGCATCAGCTTTCCCATGGCAAAGTCTTAGTTATTTTCCACATTATTACTGGATAATGCTAAGGTGTGTCTCAAAGTGCTTCCAGGCAAAAGTGTTCAGAATTTCTATTCAGTCTCTAGTAAGGAAAAGTCTCCCCATTGCAGATTTATCTGGTATTACAGGAAATCCCCCAGCTCTGCAGAAGTCAATATTCCTGCCATTGGACAAGGAATTCTGTAAAAAGTACTTCTCAGCCATCACATCTGCATTAGAGCTGCCTGGGAATATTTCAGCACAACCTCTTCTGTGTTAAAAAATGGTTCTTCATTCAAACTGAATGTTTCAACGGATGGAAAGAAGAATTTCTTGACTCACATCAGATTTTGAGTTTCGAAATTGCTTCATTTTGGCATGTTTTATGGCCATTTTAAATGACCAAATGATGTGGGCTTTTGTTTGAAATTAAAGCTCGTTGGAATACAAGTGTAAAGATAAATTAAAATGAAAACTTTTATTCTTTAAAAAAAAAAATTAAAACCAGACAATTTCATTGAACACCACTATCCTCCTTTCCCCATCACTAAATTTTTGCGTATCAGCACTTTGAATATTTCAACTTTTTATTGCAATTTATTGTGGGAAACTTGCTGAGATTTTAAAATAAAATTCACGGAATAGGAAAAGAATTTCACACCCAACTGTCACACTCTGTGGACAGACCATGTTCAGACAAAGATGCTAATGTTGTGAAAAACAGATTTCTTTACTGCATTTGAGTTTCGTAAAGCAGATTGAAGTGTGGGATTTGGAGGGATCTGGAGTCAGGTCACTCTTCTACATCATCAACAGAATTGTTTACTGAGTTGGCTTTACATGAATACATTGTTCACATCTGCTAATAACCCAAAGGTAACGGGCTTACATCAAGCCAAAGTCTGAAGAAAGTGATGTCTCCCAGGTGTCTTTAGTATTTGTAAGGAGGCCAAAAACGAGAGAAGCAGAATCTACTGGGAAAGTGTTTTGTGGAAACTTCCATGGAAAATGTAACTCTTTTCTGTCACCGTTATCATGCCATGAGAAAAGGCATCCACATTTTAAAGTATTGTCCCTAGATCACTGGGCAGCTCATTAAAGAAAGAGCATTAAAAATGTTCTTTTGTTGTGGCATCACAACTGTGAAATTTTCCTGAAAAATCCATCTAAAAAAAAAAAATCAAAATTAGACAAATGAAAACTGACTAGGCTAGAAAGCTGACTTCCTAGAAAGATGGTGTATACTGAGCTTGAAAAATCAGGGTGTATATCATTCATTTTCAGTGTCTCTTTAGAGATCTATGCTTTGAAAAAGATGGATAAACAGCAAAATCAGTAAGAGAACTTGTATGATCAACTTTGACTGAATAACTGCTTCTCTAAAGTCAAGCGTCAGAATGAGATCTTTATTCAGTACAGCCTGAAGTAAACTGCTCGTTAACAGGATGAGGTAATTGCTTGAGGACTGGGACCCCAGACAGTCTGGTTGATGCCTCCACAAATGGCCTTTTGAAGCTTTCCATCTTTCAAGCGAAACATGGAACCTCTATCTTGTTTTACTAGAGGTTTTTAGATGAACTCCAAACAGGCTGCAAGTTGGCCTGATGCCACAGTATTACTAACAAAATCTGGCAGGAGGGCAAACAAGCTAACTTTGGGGGAAAAAAAAAAAAAAAAAAGGCCTTGTGTTACAACAAGTCAATTCTGTTGGAAAATTGCAGTCTATTGTCTGGTGCCAAGAACATCCAAATCAGGTAGATCATTGGCTTTACTTTGCGGGCAGCTTTGATTGTATAAGAATTTAATACTAATGTGGTTGGAGCCGTCAGTACGAAACTGAACTTCCCCAGTCATCTTATAACGTCTGGGATCTTGCAGCAAAACAGCACGTGACTGTGTCAGGTAGAGGGGATGGGGAACAATAGGATTACCTGGCGTGAGATCTTTTCCACCGTGTGGGCCAAGAAGGCCAAGGGCTTATCCCTTTGGCCTTCCCTAAGAAGAGAGATCAAATGCTTTGCTATCTTAGGGATTATGGGAGGAAGGGAGCATGATGGAACACTTCTGACAACGGAAGAGTTGGCCCTGGCAGGAGAGCTGTGGAGCAGAGAGGAGTTTATGCTGGAAAATAAGAAAGTAAGGTGATACGACTGGTGGTTGAAGTCTGAGAAGTCCGGCCTGAGGTCTTCCTTGGGTCAGAAGAGAAAGCAGTGTGCTCATATCACAAAATCCCTCTATTCAGGTTAGCATAACTGTGGAAAGTCCCAGGACAAGGAGCAGAGGCAGAAGAGCAGCAGACGCATGGTGATGGATGATCAAGTTGCTAACTGTCAGCTGACTGCAGGTAACTCTCTGTGTGAGCCCTCTCATTCTGCCATCGTGGGGAAGGCAGTGACTGAGCTTGCCTTGCTTTCGGTACAGGTTAAATGCAACCGACTTACCTCATGCTTACTGCATGCTGAGTGTGCAATGTAGTTATCATGCCTTGACGGACACGCAGCAGCTTGGAAGGCTGTGATATCTTCAATAGGACTCTTGGAACTTAAAAAAGTTGCTAACCAAATCACAGCCAGCCCGGAAAGAGTGTGAGAGAGGGAAGAATAGAAGGCAGAAGGAAGAGAGAGAGAGTGTTTTCTTACTTTCAAAGCCCCAGGCCTCTAGGACATACGTTATAGGAGAGTCCTATTTATATAAGGTCTGCAAAAGGCAGCTGAGCATTTCTACTTTCTGGGAGGGAGGAGGTGCATGGGACATGTACCTCCATGTAGGCAGGACTGATGGTAACCCAGTGGTGCTATTGCAGATTATCTATTATTATTGCTGCAGAGGACTGGCTCCAGGACTTCAGGCCAGTGTGGAATCGCCCTGCAGATGGTGAAGCTATGGCTGAGGGACTACAGTTGATAGGGTCATGGGATAATTCAGGTCGGAAGGGACCTCAGGAGGTCTCTAGTCCAACGTCCTGCTCGGGGCAGGTCAGCTGTGAGGTCAAATCAGGTTGCTCAGCATTTTTTCCAGTCTGGTCTTGAAAACCTCCAAGAATGGAGACTGTACAACCTCTCTGAGCAATGCTCCATCAGGAGAACCAGAGGACATACCAGGCCAAACAGTGCTGGAATGCCTTTCCCCCCCTCACCCCTGCAGTAAAGATGTTCCTGGCACACCTGGATTCCAAAATAACTAACACATTCAGTAATAACTTCAGCAGTGAGCTCAGCTTGCCTTAACTTCCTTAACATCTGCTGCTGCACATGGCGGGAAGGTGTGGGAGGCTCAGGGAGGGGTGAACCATCCCTAAATGTCTCCTTTGAACCTGTGCGGCACTGGGTGAGCACTCCGGCTGGCAGACCTGAAAAGCCCAATGAACTTCTACTTTCTGCCAGAGTGGGAGGCCCATGCGACTCCTGCATCCTGCCAAGCTCTGTCTGCAGCTTTCTCTGGTTGTTACCTCATCTGACCAATCACTCCAGAGCACAGTTTGGCTGTTCTCTCTTTCTCTGATGCTTTTATCTGATTGGGTTTTGTTCCTGGCACAGCTGCACGGCTGCTGGGTGACCTGGGGTAAGTCATTCCTTCTTGGTAAAATAGGGACAGCGCTCAGCCGCCCTGGGAGCGCACAGTGATGGACTGTGAAATTCACCGTGATAATGGGGCACAAAGCATTCTTGGTAGTTTTGATGTTGCTTTTATTACTTTCTTAGAAGGAAAGTTCCTTGCCTTCTTTGTCCTACGTCTACATAGTGTCTAGGATAACATAATGCAGTTGTACCCATGCATGGCTGTTTGTTACAATTACTTAGGCTGTCCAAACTTTTATTTGCCAGAATTTGATTTTCATGGATTGTTGACCATGAAATTGGAGTCTCCCTAAAGCGCATTCTCTGACAGACAAGCTTGACAGCCCTGCCTGTATCCTGCGCCATGTGCGTAGTGCTCCACGATGCTGTCTGGCACAGTCAGCAGCAGAGAAGAGCTGCTGCTGGGATCTGACTTTTTGATTTTGAGAAATCTGACTGATTTCTAAGTGGTGGCACGAGACAGGGTGGAGAGGTTCAGGACAAGCATATGGGTGGGGATTGCAAAAGCAAGAGACAAGTATAGGTGAACCAGAGTTTTCATAGCTAACCTACCCTTTGAGCAGAATGTGTCTGCTGCATCCTGTTCTCCTAGATCAAGTCTCCTCTTCTTTCCCATCTCTGCACAAATTTGATTCTCATCTGCTGCTCTCCCCTCAGCAACTCCATCCCATCCAGCTCAGATCTGCTCTGTCTTATCAACTTCCCTCTTCCCTCAACTTCTTATCCCTGTAACAGTTATGGTCCTGTCATTAAGACTTAATGGCTGATTTCACTGCCGAGTGGGAATATGAGTTGTGATATAGGGAATCACCTCTACAGACCTGGCTGGGACTCTGCTCCCATCCCATCCATGCCCTCAAAGACTCACATGCTGTTGGCAACTCGTTAGCACCCTGGGTAGCTTTCTTAGCATGGAGATGAAGGACTGAACAGGAGTGCAAACCAGCTACTCCACCCTACCTGTCTAAATCTCTCTTTTTCTCTCTCAGAAGTTACTCACTCTTCATTCGTAATAACATTTTTTAGAAAATACAACCTCACTGTGTAATTTTGATTGAAGTTCATCAGAAAGTTCGGGAGCTGTTAGCTGAAGAGAGGGAGATTGGTTTGACAGGCAGGCAGATACACACAGCCAGGCACAAGGTGTGTGCTCACAAAATCCTTCTTTTGTCAGGCAACCACAAGACAGCTAACAGATTCAGCACAGTGACTGAGCAGGGCCATTAGGAGAAGATGCATTAGGGTTTGGTTATTTTTCTGTCAAAAATCCATATCCCTACAGGTGTGAAAGTTCCCTCTTCCCAGAAATCCTGATGAATGGAAAGTCTTCCCTCAGCCAGTCGGATGCTCTTTAAACATAAATATCACTTGAAGTGTACGAATGGGGAGACAGCCTGAATGTCAATGAGTGGAAATGACCTTTCCCTGCTGAGGCTCAGTATATCCATTCAAGCTTGTGGATGCGAGAAAAGATCTGAAGACTTGTCCTGCTGAGGCAGGGAAGGCAAAATGTGTGCGTATGTGCGTATGCGAGTCCAAATATGTGTCCAAAATATCTAGGTGGCACAGAGTCCTGGCTGCAGCCTCCAGTCTGGATTTTCTTGATGAGACACTAAGGCACCAGGATTATGTGTTTGTGTAAGAAAAAGAAACGGATGAAGGGTGCTTTGTTTTATTATTGTTATTTTTATTAAAATAAAAGGGAAAACATATTATGTTAGGAAATTAGGAAAGCATTTAAGTTTATTTCTGGAACGGAGAGACTTGCCCAATATCCTCTCTCAACGTGGAAAGGGTAGATTTCACGCAAAGCTTGCAAATGAGAAAGAGGAGGGGAAATATAAGACATTACCACTGCTATGCCACTCACCCCCTGGAATTTACCTTGCACTAAACATGCAGGAGGAGATTCCAGAATGACACAGGCAGCAGCACTGCTGCTGGAGAGAAACAGAAGTAGTCCCTGTCCCAGAGTAATGCCAGAGAGAGCAAAGGATGCAGCAAGCTGTCTTCACCTTCAAGGGGTGCTGTTCACCAAGATGCCATTGACCCCAGTGCCTCTGGTTGGCTGCAGTTGCTGTTTTCTCCAGGAATTCTGTGCTTTTCCCATCTGTCACATTTCCCATCTCATTCCTGTGAACACCTTCACTTCTACCGGCCTCTTTTAGCAGTGAAATATAATGAGGACTCTGGTAAGTCATTTGTCATAAAGTTTCCTAATGAAATCGATCTCTCTGCCAGTGTATCCTGAATGTATGTGTCTGTCTCCGGCACCACCTGCCCATGACTTCCAAATCTTTCAAAAGTTAGTGAGATAAATCGAGTAGACTAATTTCATCCATGCTGAACCAAGCAGCTAGAAATGTCAAAGATGCTGAGTGTGGGATTGGGCTCATTTCACTTTGGACACCAGGGTGCAGATGCTTCCATCAGAGTAACAGTGAGCAAGAGAAAAAATGGTTTCTGCTATGCATTTGTCTCACCAGAAAGCAGACAGCCAGGACAGCTCAGGGGAATCACACCCTATTTCTCTCCATTGACTGCACAGCTAGTGGAGTGTAGACCATTAGTGCAAGAAGAGACAGGCATCGGCAGCATGGGTGTCTGCATGCTACCAATACCATCCAAAGTTCCTACAGATTCCGTGAAAATTAATAGTCAGGTAAAGGAAAAAAGAGAATGATTCAGATTAATGTTTTTGTGAAGTTAAGGTTATCATGTGAGCTCAGCCACAGCAGCAGAGTCCAGAGGATCTGCATGAGTGATGCTCCATTGCAGGAAAAGCTCTGATCTGCGTTAGTGCTTAACTGGAAACCAGAAAGTCAAATGACAAGACACTGATCTAAAAGAAAGGAGGGTTCAGGATCCCAGACACAACTGATTTTCTCCTCTTCTGAAACTGGTTTCACTCCATTACAGGGCCAAGCCCCAAGCTGGGTACTGACATTCCATCTTGTCTGAGGACAAAACATCAAATGAGAGAGAAAAGTGAGTAATTAAAACAGAAAGGGAAAAAGAAGGGATGCTTTTACAGAGAATAGGTCTGGCCTCATGCTCCAGCAGAGCTGTGCTTGGCACAAAGCTGGGCAAAGATGGCTTCATGCCTGCTCCTCCGGCCAACTCAAGTTGGTCTGGCACTCAGAGGACCTCCAGACTGGCCCCTGGGGAGCTCTAAATTATGCTCACAGCTGTCTTTGGCTCCCTCAAGGGGTTGCTGCAGCAGCCAAGGATCCACAAAACACAGTGATTCATAACTTCAGGGACATGAACGAGCCTTTGGATTGCAGGGGCCCGGTGTCCTGGATAAGGCTGTTAGCTTTGTTCCTGCTTGCCCCTGCCTCAGGCAGTCGCCAGAGTCGCTGCTGAACTGCAAGGGATGCCAGTGTGGGTGTGAGAATCAGATGCCATTGGCAGCCTTTTGGCAGCAAAACAGAATGGCCTGAAGTGGCCATGAAAATGCTGCTGCTGATCCTTTATATAGTGTGTCATCAAGATGTGGACCTCCCCACAAAAGATATTGCAGGGACTAATAATTTACATACATCATAAAAAAAAAAAATCTGGAGAATAAAAGTCCATGCCATGCTGGGGGAGTGTTCTGGAGAAGCATCACTATGTGTTTGTCCTCTTCTGTGTTCCTCCTGAAGGATCTGCTATTGGCCAGAGCTGGAGGCAGGGTACTGGGGTTATTGAACATTTCATTGAGCTCAATACTGCCGCTCTTATGGTGGTACAAAAATCCGTAAACCCACTGCCCACCATCGCAGAGATGGGTCATACAAAGGAGGAAAACAGAGGGACAGGGTAGAGTTGTTAAGACCTGTCAGCTCACAGCCGGTTGCTGAAGAAGGGTAGGAAATGGTATTGCAGCCCAGGTAGGGTATGTGCACGGCTGACATGGCTGGAATAGGGCTTCTCCTCCCTGATCGCCTTTGCAGCAGGGAGAGGGAGCCGGCAAAGCTTTGCGGTGCAACCCAGATGGCTTCCAGATGTGGGGGAGACGAACAGGGAGGGGTGAGTCATGTTTTGTGCTGAACAGGGATTGGAAAGAGGTTAAAGAGAACCACAGAAGGCTTTGCCGAGGACACCAGGAGCATGATGTGGAGGTGCTGGTGACAGGAGGGAGCCCTTTGAATGCACTTTGTGCCCCCGGGGCAGTTGCCTGTGTGGGAAACACCACATTAGCTGCATGCCTCCATCTCTCCACCACCAAAGATCCTGCACAGAATGGAAAAGTTGATTTTAAAAGGTCCTAGACTGTCCAAAATCCAAGCCTTTGGCTTGTTTCCCCAGGGATTGCACGGCCCTGCTCCCACCTCCTTGGAAATGGGAATGCAGCCACTACAGATGTCTGTCTCCCAAAGGAGTGACAGTGATGTGCTCCTGCAGGAGGCAAGATGGCAGAGTCACTACTTTCTCATCAGGTTCTTGTGCATTTTAAGAAAATTGCTTCCATTCCACATCAAGAGACGGATAACTCTGTCTGGGGCAGGAGTCAGGGATGAGGCGATGGGAGAGGAGCACTTCCAGTGGTGGTCCAGGGTTCCTCTCCAGGAGGGCTGGGAAGGTGTCATATCTCTAAGTGCCATGTTCCCAGGAACATGGAACAGACACTTTCTTTTGCATAAAGTCCATGACTGAGCTTCTTAATGCATGTGGGAATAGAGAGAATTAATTCAGACAGGGCCGCCTCACGACATCCCGTTTCAGACATCTCCTCAGCTTGTGTACCCTCGTTGTACAGCTGCAAGGTGCAACTTACAGGGCTGCAAACATTGTGCTGTATTCGTATCTCACTCCAAATAGGTATGTATCAGTCTCTAAATACAAATAGAAGGAAAAACTGTAGAGTATCTAAATGGAAACAACATGGTATTTCATCTTCAAGCTCCATCATTTACCTTCCCTAAACATGTCCTTCTAGATCCTCCTCTACTTACTCTACTCTATCTTCCTATCTTCCAGGTATGTCTTTGGCTGTTGTTAAAGTAAAGTCTTCATATCCTATTTTGTCCCCTTTAGCAAGGATTACATAGCTGTTGGGTAGGTGAGGATATTGTGCATGCAGAGATAGTGTAATTCCAGGAAAGAAGGTGCTTTTTTAATGGCAACCTGAGAGTAACAGGCTTCAGGATATAGTCACATCTGGT
Source organism: Apteryx mantelli (assembly GCF_036417845.1). Classification (NCBI taxonomy): domain Eukaryota; kingdom Metazoa; phylum Chordata; class Aves; order Apterygiformes; family Apterygidae; genus Apteryx; species Apteryx mantelli. The sequence continues at coordinate 86,706,800 of NC_089982.1, read as the reverse complement.
GTTAATTCTTCCAATGACTTGCAGTGAGAGCTGAGTGATTTTTTTCTTTTTTTCTTTTTCTTTTTCCAGAGGTAATAGGATTAAAATGATACAGAAATTCAGGGAATTGTTTCCTCTGGGAGAAAAACAGTGCAGAGGGATTTCTTAAAAAAAAAAAAAAAAAAGTCCTGCCTTTTAAAAATGAAGCATTTGGAATTCTCTATTTCAAAATGACTCTCCATCTCAGAATGGAATTTAAACATTTTTGCAAGGATTAAACAAGCTGAAAACAAAACAAAGCACCTTGGAGTGAAACAAAACATTCTGAGTTTCTCTGAAATAAAAATGCAGTATTATTTGTTCCACACAATAGAAATAGAAACAAATCTCTCTTTTGGTCTGATGCTAAGCTGATCCACTTTCCCAGCAGTTCAGCTACAGCTCTACTGACTGTTCATTGGAAAAGCTGTGCAATTTTAAGCATAAAGGCACTGTCTCCTTTTGCTAGTGCAGACATGAAGGGGCAGGGGGGCTGCATAGAAAGAGAATTCCCTTCTCAAGCTCAGAGCACCCCTTTAAAGCCCTGCTTAAAGAGTGAGTACAGGTGGGGACATTTTTCCAGGCAAAATCTGTCCTATTAGATATATGGAGTTTCACCCTCTAGGCAGCAGTATAAATTCCATGCAAGTCCCTGTATTTAGTGTTTCCTGTGCAATTACAAGAAGGACAAATGCAGACCCAGTGGAAATAGGTGTTAAAGGCTACAGACCGATTTTTTCACAATGCTGTATTGACCTTTCTGAAAACCACAGACGAAGCTCCCTTCGCCTATTAATAGGAGGCTTCTTATTTGGGGAACAGCTGCCTTGTACACAGAATTTCCTATGAGACAGAAATCTTACTCCCTTCTGTTCCTCCTCTCTTGGATTGGGATAAATGACTTTCTTTACGTACCTTATCTATTGAGGCTGTGAGATCCTCCACAAAGGGATCGTCTTTTACTACTTTCCCTGAACAGCCAGTCCCAAGAAGGAGATGCAGTCCATATCCCAAAAGAGCTCTGCTTTTGGTGGCCGAGTCTGAAATGCTGTTCTCTCTGTTTGAGAGATATGGAAGGGAGAGTTATAGAAAGTAAAGCTCAGATTCACCAGCTAAACTTCTGCCCAAGTTCTGGTGTGCAACATTTCCCACAGGCTGGACACTTCTAAAAGCCTAGAGCAAGTCCACAAAAAACTCTAGTGCTGGGCCTTGGGCTGGAGATGTTGGAGTCAAAGAAATTTGGCTGAAATGACAAGAGATGTTGGAGGGTTGTTAGGAATTGCACTCAGATCTCCCAGATCTTTTTCTACCAACAGAACCCGTTCTTCCTTTGCAGTCTTTCTAAATACTGAATACAGGGGATGGCACAAAAGACTCCATCATGATTGCCGTTCTCATTGAGAGCAGTACTGGCATAACAGGGCTCTCATTGATGCAGAAAATGGAATGCATCAGGGGAGGCTTCTGAACTGCTTGCAAAGCAATCTCTGAATTAATAACTGTTAAGCTAAGATGGTTAAGAGGGATAAAGCCTTTTCCAGTCCCAGGAAGGAGGATGCCCTAGGAATGTAAAGTATTCTTGAAATTAAAATTGTACTTTCCCCTCCATGCGTAATTTAGATTTCTGAGCCTCTGGAGGAGTGGAACTAGTATTCATTTTCTGGCCCCCCAAAAACTTCTGTGCCTGTTGATGTGTTCTGAGCAATTCACAAGCATCTGGGAAAATTCTCTCAGCTCTAGTGGAACAAGAACAACTATAGGGTTGGTTTCAACTCTCTGGCAAGAAACAAGTTGAGAAGTGAAGAGCCCAAGAGTGTGTTTCTCTATTGAACAGCAAGCTACTTCTAAGAAGGAGCTGGAAGCAATTCAGACCTTCAGCGGATCTCCAGAGGCCTAGGAGCCCGGCTTGTAGCCCAGTGCTCATATCCAGTTCGCATTCAAGAGGGCTGTAATGGAAAACAGCAGCCACTGATAAGTAACAATGGCCATGCTAACAACGATCTTGAACAATAGGAAGGTTCTCACAAGCTACTGCTCTGGCAAGTCCTGACTCCCGGGGCACTGGCCACACGGCAGCTTCACTGGCAGTGGAAGCAGAGCGTTTGAAATGCTCATTAGGATGAGGATGAGGCTGCATGAATTGTGAGATGCTGCAATATCTACAGGGTATTGAATGGCCCACAGGACCCTACCCCATGGGTCAGGGAAGAAAATAAAGCCATGAACTAGGAGATGGGGTGAGGTAAGGAGTCAGTACTGATGGCAACAACCACCATGCACTTAGGCAGCATTATAATCCAGGGTCCTGCCGTTTGCCCAACTGTGCATCAGGGACATCTGACTGTAGCTATGGGATCTTTTGTCTCACTAATTTGTTGATGTGACAGGTCTACAGAAGTGTCTTGTAGAATGAGAGTCATGGGTCTTAAGGCCGGAGGCCTCAAGTTTGCACAGCCCAGAGAAAATCAAGTGCCTCCTGCATTAAGCCCATGACTTGTGGCAGAGCAATAGGGCTAGATCAAATAGTTAGCCTTTTGTGTACTGCAAAAGGCTTGACCACCAACTCCACGTAAGCACAGACACACATGCAAATAGCCTGTGGGGATGGAGATGTAGTTTTAAAACCGTGACAAAACCTGTGTCCATCCCTTTTGGTAGACAAACACAGTCAAAGCTAATTTTTTCTATACCCCATTGCTTTGAGGTCAAAGTCCTGCAGGCTTGCATTACCTGGTTTTGAAAGGAAGCTAACAGTGATGCTGAGTAGCTTCTAAAAGGAAAAATGTGGTCTTCTGAGACTGGCCTACAGGCAAAATTCATTTCTGTGGAGACAGTGGCCATGAGACCAACTTTACATTGAAGCCTTATTCCATACCTATGGATTGGCTTTGTATGAGAGTGAATCTCCAGTGTGGAGAGAATAATTCTCAGGAAGGTGTTTCTGACACAGCTGGATGCAAGAAACTTTTCAAGAGGAAGCCTCATTTCATGAACTTTACGGTGCAGATTAGCAGAGGATTTGGTTGGCATTCCTGGCCTAATCCTAGAAGTGCTTATGCAGGCTTTGTGCTGGCTGTTTGCACTGGATTTGGAAAATTGGATTGGATTCAGAAGAATGACATGTTATTCCAGCTCTGGCCTGTTGGGGGAATGTGGAGAAGCCATTTCTCTGTGCCTCAGTTTCCCCTACATAGAAGACACTCCTTTGGAAGTTGTTTTGCACCTTCCAGATTAAAAAAAAAAAAAAAGATAAAATCTAGACATTTTTAGTTTCTAGGACCAGAATCTTTTGTGCTGACATCCTTAAATAAAGTGAGGATCTACTGATGAATCTGCTGGAAGAGTTGAGTCCGTACTCAGCCGGTTTGCTTTTTCTTTAACACAGCCCCATAATGAACTGTTGCTTATAGGTAGGGCCGGTGAGTGATCTTCACAGAGGAAGAACACGGAGCCCCTTGCTACTTCCCCCAGCCAGCAGCTAGCTGTGCTCAGCCCTTTGCTGCAGAGGAATTTCTCAGCCTGAGACACGTGTGGCTCCCTGCTCAGATTTGTTGGAATGGGGATGAGAGGAAGGCATTACAGCAACAGACAACCTTTCAGATCTTTCCTCTAGAGAGAGAAGCAGAAAATAGAACAGCAAAAAGACTAAATATATACTTGGAATGACTGGCCTTTTCCCTACCAGTGTCTCCAGCGCTCACTGCAAGCACGTATATGCATTTAAAAATGTTTCTTATCTGCACCATTGGCTGAAGAACCGCTGAGCTTTCCATCCATTGGGGATTCTCATCTATTTCAGCCTCCTGCTCTGGAGACTGGGTCTGGCTTCCTGAGTCTGTCTCTATGGCATGCAGGAAAATAAGATAGTGGCCCATTATAGCGATGTAGGGTGGCCAGAGTAGCTCCAGATCAAGTCTTGAAGGTGTCTGAGAGCAGAGGCTTTGAGGCTGGTGCAGGAACCTTTCACAGGGGATTGCAAGACTATCTGCTTTCCACCTGCACTGTGGGTGCAGAGTTTGCTGCTCTGTGCAGCACACGGAATAGCTGGCAGGCAGCAAGATGTGCATCGACAGCACAACGCTCCTGATCGATGGAACAGTAGCACTTAGCGTTTGACATTAATCATTTGCAGATCCCCTCCCAGCGCAGAGCTTCTTCACCCTGCATTCTGTTGCCGAAGGCCTGAGTTTGCTCCAGACATGCTCTCCATGTTCACCAGGGCTAGAATGCAACGTAGCAAGTCTAGATAACAACAAGGGATTTTAACGTCAGACCTAAGGAAAATAGCCATGAGTAAGAGTCGTAGTCATCTGGAGTGGACTGCCTGCATGGGGCAGAGTGACCATTTCCTCCATGAGCAAAGGTCTTCTCATGGACACGATGCCGAGACTTTGAGAAAGCATTTAGCGAGTCTTTATACATTCAGATCTCCGCCTTCCCATGCCTCTTTTGACCCTCTTTGGAAATTAATATAACACGAAAAATAGGAGTATAGGACCTTCTCTGGCCATCAGGTCCCTTTCTCTTCCCCAAGGGTGGGATCAGCTCTACCCAAAACAGCCCTGAGCATGAACCATCTGGCCCTAAATGACTTGTTGACAGGGGAAATCCAGGCCGGGTTGGAGATCTAAGACAAGGCCCATGCATTGTTTGAGCCTGGCAGTTAAACAACACACCGGCTTTTTGCTGGCATCCTTCGCGGTGATTTTTTTCCCCCAAGTGAGTTTATGGCTCAGCCAGAGGCAGTAATGCCGTGCCAGCATTTTAACAAGGCTTTCCTATAAATATTTCTCTTTTAGCTTATGATAAAGGCAGTGTCTACTCAGATGGAAGGGAGGAGAAAGGCTGGGGAAATCTATTTGTTTTCCCATTTAAGCAAAACCACACATCCTCATAATTATAACCAGGGAAAGAAGCAGCATCCTTTGGCAATCATGTTCCTCTTAACTTGCTTTTTTGCTGGAATTATTTATGTCCTGTTAGCTGGAAATATACAGGGTATGGTGATAGTAGAGAACAGCCTTCAACTTCTGTAATGTGAAATGGTTCCCATTTGTGACTAAAAAGAAAAGCCCTTGAGAAACAAATAGAAAGCAATTGGTCTTATAGAACATCTGAACATCTGTAGGAGTACATTAGAATTGCTGATTGGAAAAAAATTAACTTAATTTTTTTCAAAACACTGTACTTATTTTTCAAAATCCCTATGTTACGTGTGTACGTGTGTGTCGAGGAGGGTGTCTCTCTGAAAACTTAAGTCAGTTGCATAGGTGGTTATGGAAAAGAAAAAAAAAACATGATGATGACTATCACCAATGTTTCCCAAGGTGAGTAAGCTGCACCAGGGTTGGGAGGGGAAAAATCAACTGAAAAACAAAAATACCTATAGTGATTTCACATTATATATGAATCTGCAGCCATATGAATGGTTAGGTGAGCACCTCACAGTATTTGACATGTTTTGCCTTCTAGCACTTTCAGGAGACAGAAAAGCAACATTATCTCCATTTTTTTTTGCAGACAACTGAGGCCCAAAAAAGGAGAAAGTTGGATTTTCAAAAGGTATTTATATAGAAAAAAGATGAGACAAGACACTTTGTGAACTTTCACAAAGTGAAGATGTCCAAATCCCATGGCAATCCATGAGCTCAGAAAGGTAGGCACACAGGGGATTCGAGAAAGCCCACCAGGGCCCTGCTTCCATTTCTAGACAATTACATGAAATTCTTCTTCCTTAACATCATATCTAAAAGTTCAAAGTCTAGCTGAATCTAGTCTTCAAGGTTTCCTCCATACTCAAGAAGAGGCACCTTCAGGAGATGTGTCATCCCACCCACAGTGGGATGAACTGCCGTAGGAGGTTGCCGACCTCTCCATCTAAAACAGAGGCATCTACATAACTGTCTTAGAGCTGGCTGTGAGCAGGCTCAGGTGAGATGGGTGCCGAGCACAAAGAGCATATTAGCACCCACAGACCAGCTTGTAACTAACAGTAACCCATTCTCCCCTCCCACAAATTTTATCTTCTAATAGAGAATTTCATTCTTGTTAACGAGTTATACAAGGATCCTCTTTATTAAACTCTCAAGTTCTTTGACTCGTTTCCATAGAGCCCTACTAATTTTTTGTATCATCAGATCGATTTTATCCTTGTTCCTTTTTATGGGAATTTTCCATACTGGAAAAAAACAATTAGAACTAATGATGACAAGAGAAAGCGTGCAAACAACTGATGGCATGTTTCTGACAGCCCTGTCCTTCTGAAGCATCTGGCTGCGACTTCAAGAAGCACTTTAATAGTTTAACTCTTTTCAAGTACTCAAACACTTCCTATACTAAACAAAAATGTAAATTTACATCTCTCTTCTGGAGGAGAGGCAAATCCAAACTCCTGATTCCTTTGCATTTCTTAGGGAAACGGTGAAAGGGATACACAGGGCAAACTGCATATCTTACGTCTTTATTACTGGTGGATTCAGGCTCAAATTTCCCAAAAGTCTGTATGCTCATATCCAAATTTTATGCTGTTCTTTTTATAACAAAAGGGCTGGTTTTAGGCAAAGTCGATGCAGCTTTGAAAGCATTGTCTCCGGATTGCCCACGACCACAGGACAGACAGCTTCCTGCCCATCTCCGGTGCATATGACTGCTTGGCGGCCGGCCGGTGAATCACAGGCGGTCCCAGCGGGTATAACAGGAAAACTCCCTCCGTGGGAATGCTGGATCCTAGGGTTGGGATCTTTGCCCCGAGTCAAATGTCCTTGTCTTCCAGGGACTATAGATTCGCGTTGGTCCAGTGATTACGGCACGAAAAAGCAAACATCTCCTCATCTATTTGTTTTTTTAAAGCCTCTGCCAGATCCTCTTCTCTTGTATTTCCACACTGCAGCATGGCACTTGTAGCGTGCTATAGGTGTGATTGTGTCTCCTGGTTTCCTTCCTGCAGTCTGGCAGAGCAGTTAAAAAACGACAACTGTTGGGACCATCGGAAGGAAATCCCGTCTCCTCCGAAAGTGCGTTCAGTGGCTGATTGGCAGCAATGTTTAACAAGATGCAAAGTCTCCCAGAAGACTGTCTTGCAGTTGGAGCATTCAAAATGTTTCTCTCTGGTGTAGATTCTCCGGTGTCTTACACTGTGGTTCAGATCCCTGTGCTGCCTTTCCTCAGTTGCCTACTTTCATGAATCTTGTGTGAAAATTAATACCTTTGAGACTCACATCTATTTAAAAGCACCTGAAGATTTAAAATTACTAAGGAGTTACTGGACAGAAAGTCCCTCTCTCTCTCTCACACACACACACACACACACACACACACAGAGCCCTGCTTTTCCCCTCACAAACATGCCCTCAAACGCACACAGCATGACTGCAGAAGGAGAAATTATTCTTAACTCTGATAATTTACTTTCTATGGCTGTGAATAAACTTTGAAAGCTGGCAGAGTATTAGGATACATTTTATTTTTTGTTTGAAAAATACTGATTGGTCTATATCAATACCTTTCCCAGAATGTGTTGGTTTTGACAAAGGTGTCAACATGAACATTATTTGAAAAAGAACATCAAGATTTTTTCTTTCGAGAAAAAGATAAATGTTATTTCTCTCGTTCCAAGTGTCTTTTTGTTTTGGAATGTAAGCTAATAGCCTAGAAACCATATATTGTGGTCTAAACTGCAACAGAAGGTTTCCTGATTATTAAATTGAAATTACTTAGCTGATCCAAATTGATTCCCCCCCCTTGGTTTGTGGTTCAAGATTATATGGGAGATTTTCTTTTCTTTTTTTTTTCCTCCCTCATTTCAAGTGGTGACAATGTTTCAATATCTTGAAGGTTTTCAGGGATTTTGGAAGTCGTATCTTCCTCTGCACCTACTTCTCACAGGTGACCAAAGTCCAGAGACATGGTGAGAAGATGCAGAACAAAACAATACAGATTATGTGCCCACATTCCCATGCTCCTTCATCCCTTCTTGTGGAACCCCATCACCACAAAGAGCTGTGAAATCTCTTGTAGCCATCTGGATGATTAGTTGTAGATTTTAACAACTTGCTGAACTGTTGAGTGTTATGTTAATCTTACAGGAAAGGGCTCTGAGTTTAGGGGACAGATGTTTGTAATATGTATGTATTGATTACAAAGGAGCCTTGAGCCCCACCCCAGAGGCAGCTGCACTTCATTGTGAGTAAAGTTCTTTTGTCTTAATCAATCCTGTAGACTATTTAGAAGGAAAGACATACATGTGCTCAACTCTGCTAAGAAACCCAAGCTTGAGTCACTTCACTTCTCTGGGCTTCAGCTTCCTCACCTGTAAAATGCGCCCAATGCTATTACGGCTCCTTTGCAAGGTGCTTGGAATTTCTCCTGCACAAGTGATAAGATTTAGTTTCATGATCAATGACTGTGAGAAAGAACAGAGAACGTGGAATAAATAGCTCCAACATAGTGGCACCAGGCATGGACAATGTGAAAAATACGCTTCAAATGAAATCACCTCAGTGTCAGTTAACACCATTCTCCCGCGTATCATGGCCCAGATTGAACGCCACGGGAAAACGTTCCCCGCCCTAGCTCTCACGGGCTGGTTAGAGATAACACCCTTGTATCCCAAGGCTTTCTGGTAACATCATATCGGTGTGACTGGGTTGGTACTGTTGTTCTCAAAGGGCTGAGAGAAGATGACCACATCTGTTATTCTTGCTGCATCCAGGCCCAACTGCACAGCCCAGCATAGAGATCTGGCTCTTGGAAGCCGTCTCTGTTCATGATTAGAATTATTTTCTTTAGAAAAGACTTAATGGCCAGCATGGATTAATTTTTCCTTCCCTGTAATCGAGGTTAGTTAACATTTGCATGTGGTAATCTTTTTCATAAGTTCCTGGACATAAATCACTCATTAAGGAGAGTTTGGTGGCTTGGGAACAGAGAGCAGCCGTCCAAAAAACCACTGCGTGGGCCAAAGGTTGTGTGTGCTCCTTTCTCCACAATTATAAATATCAGCAGAAAAATGAGTCCAGCCGTGGTGAATGGCAGTGCAGTGCAGATAAGTGGCATTTCTGAAGAGGTGGTGTTAGAAGTAGAGAGCTGGTACAAAGGGCTTTGACTTCACTCTGATTTCATGTGCTCTTGAGTAAAACAAACCCTACTCTGATGGAGTTACCTGTCTGGAAGAGGTGAGAAATCATGGAGAAAGTCCCTGGGATTTTATTAGCCTGGACTTTGCAACCTGTACCTTGTCCAAACGCAGGCTGAGCGTGAAGCAGGCATTGGACGTTACCACTCTGGCCGAGCTGCCTGGTACAAAGTTTATACTTGAAAACAAAATAACAAAACCCAACATCATCTGTATAGACTTTTTGGGTGGATTCTTAAACCATAGCAACTAACTGATGCACTTATTCAGACTAAGGTTTATATACAGAAAAAATAATCCAAGGAATGATTTAAAACAAATTCACTAAACATCATTAAAGTACTTTTTAGATGCACTTGCAAATAATATAATAAATATAATAAATAAATAAATAAATAAAATAAATAATATAAGATGGCTCTAAAGGTAGGCAAGAGCACCTGTACAAAGGATTAGGGTGATCTGCTGGATTAGCTAATCCAGTTTACGTTTTCACCTGGAGCTATGTCACTGTCTCACATGCTCTCTTACAAGCAAGTCACACTCACACTGCTCTGTAGGATTTTCCTACAGGTCTGGAATCCAGCTTTGAAGAGAGACTTTGAGTCACTCTGAAGACACTTGTTTGCATCAGTATTGATATTCAGGCACTGCACTGTCCCTTCCCCACTGAAGCCCCTGAGGGCTGGTTAATGCCGTGGAGTTTCACCACCCATTCGTGTAGCTTTCCCTGAGCACACGTAACCTCCTGAGTCCATGTCCTGCTTGTGTCTGTCCCCAGAGGAAAGGATGCTGCTGTTACAGGCTCATGCCTTGGAGGACCATGTACTGGCAGCGCCCTACAGTGCATGAAGACACTTTATGCCATGGCAAAGCCTCCAAGGAATATCAAACAGTGGAGGAAACTGGGTTTGACTGGGCTGTCAGTGCTGGTAAACTTTCAACCTGCTCAGCTTATAGCAATTGCAGGACATCTGAAAACACCTGGAGGCCCTCCCAGGCAAGTATGGACCAGATCTGAAGCCTGCGTTGCTCACAGGATCCCAGCACCTCAGTGGGGCCTTGGCACGTGTCCATACAACCCCATGAGATCACTCATACGTCTATTACTTTAAACACGGTAAGTATCACAGAAAAATAACTGTTTCTTGATGGATGTTGCCTTCACCTGGTCCAAAACCTGAGTGTGTCCAACGAAAACCTGTTCAGCAGGAACTCAAGGAGCAATAAAACACAAGTTACTGAGTCATGAGACCTAGTCCTGGCCTAGCATGCTGTGCCTATTGCAGCTCCACTCCACTCTGCTAACTAGGCAGAGAGCTACTAAAACATAACCCCAAGTTTATTATGTTAAAACTGTAGTAAATCTGTCATGGCCATTCAGGCACTAACATATGACTGTGGAAAATATGTTGGCCTATGATTTGATAGCAGCAGATGGGCACTTTGCTATTGTTTCATCATCATAAACTACACGGAAATGCTTAGTTACAAGGATCCGAACTCTGCAGGACAGATCTTTGGCTGGTGTAAAGTGGCCCAGAGCCAGGGAAGTCCATGGAGCTCCGTCAATATAAACCAGCTGAGGATCTTATCCCTGCATTTCCAATTGCCTTCTCATAAGGAGGCAAGAATGGCCATCCTGGACCAGAATGCAGGTTCATATAGCTAAGTGTCCAGTCCCCTCTGGAGATAAGTGCGTAGCAAAAAAAAAGTGTAAGAATGAAAAGTGTAAGAATGGAGAAAGTTTAGAGTGATCCTTCCTCTAGATAGAAAATTCCAGCTTCTGGCAGCTAATGAGTTAGGAACATTCTATGCCAAATGATCATATTTAATAGCCACTGTTGGCTCAGTTTCCATGATTTCTTCTATTCCCTTTGGCAAATCATCTATACTTATGACCCTGACAATGTTCTGTGGCAATGCACTCCACATTAATTACACAATATATGCAAAAATACTCTTTTCTGTGTGTTTTAAAGTTATTACCTGAAAGTATCCGATTGTCCCTTATCACTTGATTTGTGGGAAGGAGTGGATAACACCTTGCTATGCATTACCTCATGTTACTTGTGATTTGGTGGATATCTATGGTATCTATCTATCTATCATAGTCCATCAAATAGATATCAGATAGATACCTATCATAGTCAGTCATTTCTTTTCCAAGGTGGAGAGTCCCTGTTTCGGTCTTATTTTTCTCTACCAGGTAAACTCTTGAGATGATAGTTTGAAAAAATCTTCCAAAGATGGAAAATGCATGTGTTTAGTCTGTGGCCTGAAAATTACTTTATATTTTAAGGTTGTGATTAAGCTAATAGGAGGGAAAATTGAAAAGACTTGAGAGTCTGCATGAGAATGCTGGGTATCAATTGCAATAGGTTTCACTGTGTCTAATGAGGCCTTGTGCTAACAGGGCTCATGTGCGTAGGCACTGCTTTACACCCCTCATCATGAAACTTTTCCCTCATGTCCAGTTGGAATTCCCCTTGCTGTGACTTGTGCCCATTGCCTTTTGTCATTTTGCAGTGCAACTCTAAGAAAATCTGGGCTCTTTCTTTTCTACAAATCTCATTTAGGTTTTTGATGACAATAGTTAGATGCCTCTTTCAGCATCTCTTCTCCGGGCTGAATAAACCCAGCTCCCTCAGCTTCTCCTTGCATTTAATGTGCTCCAGACCCTTGAGCATCTTGGTGGTCTCTGCTAAACTCCCTCCAGTTTCACAATACTTCTCTGGTCTTGAGGGGGTCCCAAATCTGAATGCAGTACCCCATCATGCAGTGGACAGCAGAGCACATCCCTGATTTTCTCAGTGTGTACAACAAAAAACCTTCTGCTTCTGATTTTTGCCGACCCCTTTCAACAGTCACTGTGCACAAAATCCCTGGGGGGCAAAAAAGTTTTATTCTTTACTTGCTTATACAGCTCCTAGCAAAGCAGTTCTTAATCGTGACTAGGCTCAGCAATAGTAACAATAGAAGTAAGCAACAGTAATAATAGTAGAAGAATTAATCATAAGCAGCATTGCCACCTGTAATAATTAATAATAATATTAACTGGTAATAATATAGCACACTTTTCTAAGAGCAGTGGGAATATGCCGTTTCAGTGACAGTTATTTGCTCTTGCTACTCCTAGTCCAAAAAATATGTAGGGTTTTGGCCTCTGATCCTTACTAAATCCCTGAAAAACATTGTGGCAAAAACCTCACAGTGCTGTCTGTGTTTTACTGAGATTTTCAGGGCCCCATTTCTGGTGAACTTATTTCTTTCCAAGAGGGGTCAAACTTATTCTATACTCACTGAATTGTTTTCTTAATGAAAAAGGGAAAAAATCAGTGACATCTTCCATAAACTTACCCTTGTTTTTATTCAGTGGGAGGAGGGCTCTGTAGCTGGTTAAGATTTCTGGATGTCAAATTTTAACAAAAAGAGAACAATTAAAAAAAAAATCAGTCTTTTTTAACCCATTCAGTGTTCTCACAGGTCCATCTCAGCTTCCCCAGTGGACTGGGGTGGTGGCTGGGTGTCTTCTCCCAGACCCTCTGTGTACCACTGCTCCTCAGGGAGCTCCCTTGAACTGATCCAGGCAAATCCAGCTGGGTTATCCTTCGGGAGCTTGCTGTTGGGAGCGTTCCTGCAGGCTACTCTGCCGGCACCTTGGCTGTGCACCTTGGTGGCTCTTCCCATTTGGCTGGGGAGTGATGGGCAGTTCCTCCACCAGCACATCTGGAACCAGGAGGGGACAACGGCTGCCTGTGGTCTTTGCCATGAGCGTGGTGAACAGTCCTTTACAAGACGATAGGCAGGAGCAAGTGCCCCCACCGTGGCTCAGAGTGATACAACAACAATTTTCAGGGGTAGATCCACTATCTGAAGGGTTCATGCAGCTGGAAAGGTGACTTAAGTAACTACTGCAGCCTGGGATATGAGTAAATAAAATAGGCCAGGAACTGTCTTCTGGTTCTGGACAGCCTATGTGTGTGTAACGATACACTCTTCAATCCCTTCCCAAGGCAACGTGGACAAATCCCTACAGCCCACCAAGACAGAACTCGCTGGCCCAGGTCAGGAACAATTTTACAGGGTGGGTGAGTGCAGGTGAGTGCCATGGCCCTGTTTAGGCTGCAAATATGAACACAAAAAGCTAAGTTCATTATCTGCAGGCAGAAGCATGCTTGGGACCAGCTTTGTGATGACACAGCTGCACAGCAAGAAAATTCAAGCACAGCTTGAATTTCAAAGATCATTTTTGGTGTACTTCCTGCCACATCATGGAGAAACAGGTACCGGCAGGAGGCAATTTGTGTCACCTAAGTCAGGTCTATAAAATTGGTCAGAGGAACCACACCTAGGAAATGTCCTGTCTCCATAGACAACAGGGAATCTCAGTTGAAGAGCATTTTGAGCTAACATGTACATCTCATTGCCAATGTGCGTGCAACGGATTTAAATGGACTCTTAGGCCTTCCTAAACCCAAACGTTTCTATTGACTTAGGGAAGTTTAGCTCATAGTTTTGTTTTCTTTAACTTACTACAAATTTTTTTGTGGACACACTCCTCCCTCCTGTGACTCAAAAAATTTTCAAAGGCTCAGAGGATGTCTTTACCTCAATGGCAGGAAAAAAAACCCACCAACCTTACCTGAAGAAGAGCCTCCTAAGAAATGCCATTCTCTCCATGCTTCCATTTCTCTTTTAACAGAAACAGATGCTGAAAGAGACAGCAGAACTCCTGTAGACATCAGAGAGTGCAGAACTGAGCCATCAAGAAGTTGCAAGAAGTTCTGGATATAATGATAGCCAGAAGCTTAGAGAATAGAGTAAAAGGAAGCTCATTCTGTACATGTCGTATCCTCATGCTTTGCTAAACATCCACTAAGACCACTGCTGGAAACAGGATAAAAGGTTAGATGGACCTCTCCTCTAATCTATGGCCATACTTATGTTTTTATGAACTGGCTTTAGTCCAGGCAGGTTGAAACTCCTGCATTTCCTGGGGTTAGCCATAGTGTCCTACCAGAATGGAAAAGTCCATAGGTTCACTCACAGATATGAAGACCAGAAGGGTCCATAATGATAACATATCTGACCTTCTGAATGGCCCAGCCTGGTGTATTTTACCTGGCAGATCCAACATCCAGAACATGTCTTGTTTTAACTCAAAACAAAACACACGGCAAGCAAAAGGGAGTACTTCAAAAGCCGGGTCCTGACCTTTGCTGTGAAACCCTCTCACTGTCACCTGTATTAGAGATGGGAAAAAAGGAAAAAATGGGAACACTGCTGAATTGATTAAATCTGCACACAAATCCATATGTCGCATTATTGAAGAAGGAGAGAAGGAAGAAGAAAACAAGCATTTGTAACAGGATGAAATCTGGGAAAATGGGACCAAAAACTGTCCGTAATTCAAAGCAGTTGTGGGAGTTCTGAGCCCATAAGCCATAAATGACTAAAACATGTCCCTGCATTTTGGATTATGAAAAAGATATTAGGGTGGGTTTTTCTCTCTTTTTAATGGGATTTGATGTTATGCCAAAATATCAGAGTTTGGGTCTTTCTCTTTTTTTTTATTTTTTAAAATGGCTTAACTTGCCAAACGTGCTCATGAATGCAATTTTCTCTAAAAACACACCGACTTAGGAGGAAAAACACACAGACACACACAAATTGTCTCATGTTACTCAGCATGTAAATCTTTTTTACTTGTATTTAAAAAATTGAAATAAAACATAAGTCCTCCAGCAACCTGGTAGGTTTTGCTTGGCGCTGGGGCCTCCTGGAAGTTGGGAACAGCTCTTTGTACATGAATGAGTCTCACTTTTGAATGAAGGGTGTCTTCTCGCTCCCCTCCTCTCCCTCAAATGTTCTAATTTCTGACTTTATGTCATCAGTTCCCACCCTGCCCCAAAGCTGTGGCATCTTCCCAGAGCTGATTTCCTACTGATTTCTGATGGCTTTATATTAAATGAGTTCTACCTGCTCTCAAAGACTGGTGGGGACTGCTGTCTGCCTGCAAATCATGGCCATTTTTGGAAATGTACGAACTAAAAAGGGCTGATTTATTTGTAAAAGGCAACGTTTTTTGAATGCAAGCATACCATATGTGTAGACAGCACACAGTCGTGTCATGAACAACAGCCAGTAATAAATTTTCATGAGGTACAAATTTCATCCATCTATCAGGCTTGTAATTTTCAAGCTGTCAGCCTGTATTGAGAGTCTAATACCGTGTCTCTCAATACAACATTCACTCTTTAGGTAGTGCAGCAGTTTTTATTACCATAATATTAGTTATAGTAGCATACAGAGAACTGAAGGCAAGTGATGTCCAGACATTTAACAAAGCTGCTTTTAAGAAGCTGGTTTCGAAGCTGTGGTTGGCAGATATCTGGGAATCCTTGGAGCACTTCAAAGGCACATGAGCAAGATAACCAAGATGTGTTGACCTATTGTCAGAAAGTTTCAAGTCACTCAATGGGGATGGCACATTCCCTGGAAGCCTCTGCAGCTCTGCAAATTAAAAACGATTGGAAACCACTACCGTAGAGAATAGCTGAGGTCTCTGAAGTGATACCATTAAGGAGTACTAAAAAACCTGACTATCTGCCTTGATAAGGTTTGTCTGTGGCTTTCCCACAGGTGAGCCTTTATTTTAATAAACTGGTTATACTCCTTTTTAAGACTTTGTTCAGTGATGGTTTATGGAGGATGAATACATGACAAGCAGAAATCATAAGCGTGTCCAAGCTATGGGTTTGAGGACCATGTGTTGCAGATTGTAATAAGCACATCAGTAGAAAGCACTATAAATATTTCTACTCAATTTCCTGCGCTGTTGGATTGTATAATACTCTGTAGCTCTTTGTGAACAGTTTACCAATTCTTTATAGACTAGTCATGACTGAAATCTTAGGTTTATGTGGGACCAATAAGTTGCTACAGGCCTGGAGTATCGCCCAGGCTGAGGTTTTGCTGTTGTGATTCTATGAAATTATTTGTCTTCTGCTAAAACAGAAGGTTCCCTAAAGCTCGGGAATACAGCCACAAAGGAAAAGGAACATGTTTGATAAAGACTCAACAGTCCCTTTTCCTGGCTGAGCTCGCTGTGAGCTGCACATTTATTTATTTATTTATCTTGGATTAGCCTAACAAAGCCAGTATCTAGTCCAAGACCTTTGGGCACCCTCACACATTATTAACAACACGCTAATGACCCAGCAGTGATGAAGCCATTATTCGGCAAGAACTCAGCAGGCAGAAACTTTCTTCAGCCTTGTGATGACCAAGCTTTGAGCCTCTCCAAGCATCCTGTCAAAACAGATGGGTCACCCAGTATCTTTCTCACCGTCTTTCACCAGTCTCCAAAACATCAGGCACTTGCAAGACCTTTCCTCCAGCTCTTTGAATCATTTTCTTGGGAAGAAGCTCCAAGGAATGGAAACATTCTTGTTGTCTGTATGCAGTACACAAGGGACTTATTTAGGCTGAGAGGGACTTGTTTGGTTGTTTGCAGTATCACAAGGGGTGACTCTTCTGCAGGGCAAACATTTGAAGGGAAAGATTTGATAACATCACAATTCTTACAGATACATTGCTCATCTGTTCATTGAGAAAATGATTAAAAACATAAGTTGGCCGCATCAGCTCACAGATTTTGGAGAAGTTCATGTGACAGATATTCTTCAGCAAAAAAATGTTGCCCAACATGTCAGAGAGTCCTGGCAAGCACCCTGAGATGCAGGAAATGAGAGCAGAGAAAGATCACAAAGCTGTGAAGAGGTTATTCTCCTGCCAAGTGAGCAAAAGAAAGCCAAACATGGCTGAACATCATGGAAAGAGAGTTGCCTTCATGTTTCTGACCAAGACGGTGAGAGAAATAGCAGTCTGTCAGCAAAAGCTGCACCCAGGTTCTAGAGTACCGGTTGACAACCTCAATGGAAAGGGTGGAACTCCAGCTTTAGTGATGTTTCGATAAACATGTGTCCTGGCTGACGAGCCAGGATAAAAATGGAAGGCCGTAAACACCCCTTGATCAGCTGCAAAGCTCCCACTGACGTCACTGTGATGAGTACGCAGAGATCAAGGCCAAAATATGGGCTTTGTGTAGTACAGAATATGAAGTTGTTATTATTTATTATTTGTTGAGTACGTCATTATTGCCTGCAGTCTTGCTCAGTGGGAAAATCTGCCTTTAATGACTGCCAGCATCTTTCCCTTTGTTTCCTTCTCCCTTTTTTCTCTATCCCTTTCTCTGGCTCTCCACATCTTTCTTGCATCTCACCTCTCGTCCTGAAGGTTTCTCATCTGCTCCTCAGTGGAATAGCCATTGCTTCAAATGTCGTCATTAGACAATAAAGTCAACACATCCCTGAGCTAAAAGCCACATGGAGACGTTCTTTCCCTCCACTCCCCTCTGCCTCCCATGGCTTTAGAGTCATTGAATGGCTGTTTGGTGAAGTCTCAAGAAAATGATCACATTTTGAAGTCTCTCTGTGAAGTCCTGATGGCCAGAAACTCTTTCCCTGTTTTGCACCTGAGACTTGAAATGAGGTACAGTATGAACACTTTCCATGAGCCAACTGTACGCGTCAGGCGCTTGGACGCAGCCAGGTGGCTGGGTATCAGCTGCTGCAAGTTGTACGGCAGAGATGCTGCTGTTATGTAAAGCTGTCGTGTGCGGTTTGGAGGATAAAAGGTTATTCTATGCAGAGAAACAAAAGATTGAATACTTCATATTGCCAACTACAAATTCCCAGAAGTCATGAAGCAGCATTCTGTTCCCCCTTCCCCTGGCACACATCTTCCAACTGACTTGAAAATCAAGAGTTTAGGGAAAAAAGGAGATAATTATGGCTTGTTTTTATGTCTTCTCCGGCTTTAGAACACTGAACACTGTGAAGCTTTTTCTACCAACAGATGGGCTAGATTCTCACTTATGTTTTGAAAAGAAAACTGAGATTCTCCAAAGTCATATCACTCTGGCTTTGGAGCTA
This sequence comes from Apteryx mantelli, assembly GCF_036417845.1. Lineage (NCBI taxonomy): Eukaryota > Metazoa > Chordata > Aves > Apterygiformes > Apterygidae > Apteryx > Apteryx mantelli. The sequence goes on along the minus strand of NC_089982.1, from coordinate 86,688,650 downwards.
CAATATTGTGGGAGTTAGAAGACAATCTTAAATAAGCGAAGTTTGCTAATCACAACTCAGGTCAGCCAGCTGCAACAGGATTTGAACTTTGTGCTATCAACTACACATTAAAATTATCAATAAAGAAATGTATTGATTCTACAATACTCCTAACATTAATGCGTAGAAGAGAATAAAATTTACTGATCAGTTCCTTGATCCCAGGAGACAGAGCACCTGCATCCTATTTGGAGCTCTGCCATTATTTGAAAATTTGCCCATCAATGTCCAAAACCATGTTATAATAACAAGTCCTTTCCTCATCTCTAATTTCTGTGATTTTATGAGTACAGCCCTACGCTGTCTAAACTTCTTGGGAAAACATACAGGGCATGCCCATGACCGTGCTTTCGAAAGAATTTGTGGGATTATGTCAGACAGTTCCCAGTGAGCCAACATCAAAGATATTGGGTTGCAGTTTTTAATAAAGCTTAACTGATCGTGACAGCTAGTTCATTCAATATTTTTGAGCTGACAGGACGGATTGGAGGAAATACCCAATTACAGGAGATTATGCATGTATGAGGACAATGGATGCTGCTGTATATTATTTTTACTGAACATTAGAAAAACAATAAATTGAAATAGAATTAAAGATGGGGCTGTAAAGGAAATCAGATATGAACAGGGCATTCATACTTACAATTTCAGGCTATCAAGTGACACTTTGATTACAAAACCAGCATGAGATACATAGAAAATGGATAGATAGATTGATAGATAGATCACTGCATACACAGATGTAGCTACCTAGAGCAGTATTTAGACCTACTACTTCAGTGCCAATGCAGAGTTTAGGTCCAAGAAGAGCTAATTAAAAAGCTAGTACACAGGGATGCCTGACTCTGGAAATACTTCAGGTTGCATCAACATCACCTAAATTGAGGTCTACAATGGAGCAAAATTCAGTGACAATTTGAACCTGTAATTTTTTGAAAGAAGGAGACTCCTTTTTTTCAGACCTCCTTGTTAGGATGAAATGAATCAGGCACCTACAGGTTTCTTTCTATAGATTCTTTCATGACACTGAAGGAAGTATCTTGGTACACATTGGGTATGCATGAAAAATATCTCCATTTGGTCCGATCAACCCACAGAGCCTAAAAATTGGCTGCCTTTCATGCTCAGTCACACTAAACTAAGCTACTAATAGTCTAGCTCTCCTCTAAGTGTCCTCATGAGTCAAGATTGGCAGGGACGCACTGAAACACGGCCTCCGGGAGCCCTGATGGGGCTGGGCCACTGGGCACCAGCATCTCAGACCGCCTTCTGTGTCCTGCCCGATGCATGGGAAAGCCAAGCTCTGACACCATCTCAGCCCCTCGGGCTCAGCAGTAGCTCCTGTTTCCTCAGGAGACCTGACCTATAAGTGAGACTGCTGCAGGGATGCTTTTCTTGCCGATGTCGGGCCTCTCTGCGGAGAGGAACACAAGGTTCATGGGGCCACTTGACAAGCAGCTGCCCTGTGATCCTGGCACTTTCCCAGGCAGTGGGACCTGGGGGATTTAATGCTTTTGGCTGATGAGCCCTAGAATCCAGTTCTAACACTTAATGGGAAAGCACTGTAAATATTTTGACTAATATGCAAAAGACAGTCTGCTTCTACTCATCCCCTATGTGCTGCCCTCAGGAGAGGACTTGGCATCCTGAATCCTACCCTTTCTCCTCCACATGTCCTGTGTTTCCTAGGGCCTGAATCTGGCAGCTCCTCATCTGACATGCTTGAGCACTTCTCTGTGCTCTTTATATCCATCAGTAGCCAGCCCTGGAGGGATTGCTGTGAAACTGATACCATGCATCCAGGATCAAATGTAAAAACAGGATATTTGGCTTAAAAATTCGCAGTTTTTAAACAGTAGGCTAGTTGTTTGTTTGTACTTGACACCCATATTTCAGCTGGTAGGGGGCTGTATGTTCAAGCATTTATTCAAATTAATTATTAATGTTTGTTTTTTCAATGATCATGGTGTGCAGCCTTCCTCTCCACTCCCTTTACAACAATCTTGCAGAAAACTTTGCTTCTCCCAAAAGCTATTATTGCAACCCCTTTAATCTCATGGTGTCTCTATTTCACCCTTTCTATTAAAGGCATATTTTGGCTTTACGTTTCGTTTCAAATGCTTTTGCGAAGAGTCCCATGATCACATGCATCTTACCTTGGTAACTCACTCATAATCCAAATCTCTCTTTGGTTTTTAATTTTTTGTGTCTGTGAATGTGGCTTGTGATGATACAACAGCTAGTTTTGGATGTTCCGTTTTCTTAGCAAAATCAATAGGTATTTGAGGAGTTCATGAGCTTAATGTTTCTGTTATGTACTCTGAAACTCACTGTCTCTGCTCTCTTCCTCCTGTCTTAGCACTTCCTTCTTCAGACATCTCAACTGCTAATTAGTAAAAGACTTTGCCAATCTGATGAAATTTTCTCTTACTTCTTTCAGCAGCCATTTCTTTGATCACTTTTTTTCAGGTATTTCCACTCTCTCACTTTGTACTCCTTTGTTTTATGAAAATTTCTTTCTATTTCCTTTTTCAGAAAATATTTTTAATGTATTTTATATTTTATTCAATTTCTCTTCTTTCTTTTATGCAGTGCCACAAATCCTTACTAATCCAGATGTTAGGTATGCTGTTCATGATCACAACTGCAGTCACTGTAGCACAAAGACCAGAATATGCCAATGTTGACTTCTTGTGGTGGATCTTAAGCCTCGTAGCGTATGAAATCTGTTCTCCAGCTCAGTTCAAAACTGCTGTTTCAATGTTTTTTTCTGTTTTGACAAGGTTTAGTTTGACCTGGGAAGATCATGTGTCAAACAGATTTTTCACCCTCAGAGTAACCATCAAACCAAGTATCAAATGGCAAAATCCACACTGAACAGATTTTCAGAAGGCATTTGACAGCCTTCCTTATGATTCACTGTGGGATACCCTGAAGTGTTGGGGTATTCCAACAAAAATAATTAACATCATCAAGTCTTTATTTTTTGTCAGAGAGCAGCCTTCACAGGTCAAGTAAAAGCAGCCCTGAGTGTATGTGTTAAGGTAGATACTGATATGAAATATGGATGAATTGTATCACCTGTCCTGCTTGGAACCATCCCTGACTTCTCTAAGGGAAAGCATAGACAGCTTTGGGGAAGATTATCAAAATATGTCAATTTTGCTGACGGCAGCACTCTTGAGTAACAGCTCAGCTGCTCCACAGGCAGTGACCAAAGCATGGTCCAGCATTACAAAATCCAAGATGGGGTTAATAACTTGCAATGAAAATAAAAATAGAGTGACATTCCCAGCAGCTTCCAGCTCAAGGATTGCCTGTTAGAGGGCATAAGGTTACAAAAGGTGAAACTTATTCATGTGCCTTGGCAGAATCATGACTGGTGAGGAAATTCAACAGGAAATAATATCATGAATTGGCAAGGCAGCAGATGATATTCAGGAGCTTGGATCACTGAAAACCTACAACCAACAGATCAAACTCCATCTCTTCAGCTCAGCCATTCCTTCCACCTTTACATGCAGATGTGAATGCTGGAAATCCACCAAAGGTATAAACAAGATATCTCAATGCTTTGGAAAGCAAATGCCTAGGAAAACAAAACAAAACCCTGAGGATTAAATGGAATGAATTTGCAAGAAATACTGGGATTCCTCAAGCTTTTGACAACTCCTTATCTCCAGCAGGATGTATTTGAGCTATGTGGAAAACGCGAAGCCAGAGCGTCTGCCACAGCAGGTGGGACAGTAAGCAGCAGGAAAAACATATGAGTTGGCTGAAAGAATATAAATATCAAAACCCACTCAACGGGGTAAAAACAGAGGAGTAAATGACAAGTAGGACATGCAAAAAACAGAGGATAGGGAATAACAGAGAAGCTCTTCTGAACTCTAAAGGTTCATCAAAGCAAAAAATTACGGCCAAGACCCAGACTCAAGCACTGGTCTGAGGACTTGGCAGTATAGTCATGGAATAAAGTGGATTGGAGGGGAGCTCTGGAGTTCTCATATCCAACCCCCTGCACAAAGCAGGGCCAGTATAGATTGGAATGGAGATTTCATAAACTCTCTAGGTCCTGGCCCAATGTTTGACCACCCTTATGATAAAGGAAAAAAAGAACACACACACACACATAGGACCTCTTGCTTCAGTCTTCAGTGTGGGAGAGAGGGAGAAAAAGAAAAACATGGTTTACTGTCAGCTTCTCTTTTCTCATGGGCTAGCTATGCCAGAGAACCCCTGAGAAGCCTGAAGAGTGCTTTAAATGCTGTCTGCAGAAAACTGCTTCCAGAGCTCCTCAAGAGTGTGCTTAAAACATAGGCAAAACCACCAGCTACTTTCTGCGCTTCTCTCTTTTGGAGTGGCTTTGAGGCCAATCCCCAGAGCTTTAGGACAAGTGGAGTTTAAAGCACTTGCCCAGCCAGAGCCTTAACTTGACTCTATACCCTTGCTCTGAAGCATACCATCTTCATTACCTGGAATGCTAACCACTATTATATCACCTGCTCTAACATCCCTGGTGAGTAACAACGAGGCTGGCACACAGATCTAATAGTGCTTGAGCAGAACAACCCCAAGAAATACACCTTATCAGCAGCTGTATGCCCTAATCCAGGCAGGTGACCATGCATGCACAAAAAGGCTTTTAAAAAATCAGGACTCTGTGCTGAGCACTATGGGAAGGAGTAAGTTGTAACTACTTCAAGCAACGACAGCTGAACTAGCAATGGTCACCAGCTGTGATAAATCAAAATAGCTCTGCCTCAGCCTCCAGGTGATATGAATCAGCTGAGTTCCAGCACAGCTGACCTTGGTGTAGGTAATAAATGCGTGTAGTGCTGATGTTTGCTTTTTCTGTGCTGGGGGCAGGTGCATCTGATCTTCTGGACTAGGGAAGGTGATGGTAAGCATAGCTTTTTCTCTTCTTTGGCATTTGGGAGTAGTTCAGCCAGGGCTGAGCATGCTTGCCTACAGCAGAGCTATAACCTAGGGAGGTGAAGGAGACTGAAACAAGGAAATCTGTGAGAGATGGAAAGGGAGAGAAGGTAGCTATGGAAAAAAAGGAAGAAAATGAGAACCATGGCAAGAAAAGAGAAATGTGGACAGCAAAGAGAGGATAGTAGCAGGTATGGGAAAGACATAAGGTTTCAGCACAGGGTAATTCAAAGAAGGGAATGAGAAAGGAAGACAGGGAGGATAGACTGAGGAAACCATCAGTCCTGCTGGTGGAGGAAGGAAGTAGTTTTTCATTAGTCTTCACTCAGCAAGACTATTTACTGAGGCAGTGGTATCCCCAGCCCTAGCCGGAGCTCTGCTGAGTAATTTGTCTGTGTCCCCCAGCCCTTCCCCTGTGAGCCTGCCTGACATCCACGTGCGATCTGTTTTGACAAAAAACAAAGCCGAAGTCTCGGCGACCCTCTCCTCGGCCCCCCACTCCCTCCCACACGTGTGCACGCACACGTTAATTCCTAACCAAACAATCCAGGGGCTGTTGGCTGGGTGCGTGTCCTTTGGCTGCCCTGGTGTAACCCCCAGAAGCAGCGGAATTAAGCCCTTCTCTTTAAATATTTTTGAACGATTCGCTCCAGTGCAAAGTGAAATCTGGAAAAATCCTGCCGTGCGCAGGAGCTGTCTGAGGTCTCCCTGTGAGCACCAATCCCCACTAGAACCTTCGCCTCCCCTGGGACCAGAGGCTGAGACCAGAAAACTCAGTCTGGGCTCCCTTCCAGTTTTAAAAATATATTATTTATAGTACACAAATAGTCAAGGGGAGCTTTTGTTTGTTCTTTCCATCTGTCCCCTGCAGCATTGCAATCCAGCCTGCAAAGGGATGCTCAGGGCAGCAAAGGTGACAGTCATATGTGGTAAAAGCGAGGCAAGGGTACCTTCTTTTCATGTGGTACTCAGCACTTCAACTGGCCACAGAGACACAGGAACTGCTCTTGGACAGGCTAATCCAGTCACTGTTCATCGCGTCTATCCGGAAAAGGACTTTTCTTTGACCTCTTCCTTTTTCCAGAGGCTGAATAAATTATTGTCTTTTAGAAAACTTTAAAATCTTATCTTCAAGAGAGAATAAATTCACTGGTTCCATTCACCTTTTCCTTCCCTTCTCACATTTTCCTATGAATTTCCCAAGAAGATCCACAGTTGTAGGATAATATATCTTTCCTCCCTTGCCCGACCTTGGAAGATTACTTCCTGACTCTCTATGAAGGAGCTTCCCTTCTAGTCCATGCTCTGGATGTTGCTCACTCCCATGCCTGCACGCACCCACCCCAAATGGATATTGTGCAATTCACCTCTACTTTTGCTGGCTTTTGTCTGCATTCTTCATAAGGACAACAGAGCCCTAAGACAAGAGGCAGCTTACAAGCCTTGACTTCTGAAGAAGCCCAATGTTTCCCTGAATAAAAACAAAACAAAAAATTCTTCTTTCTCTAATTTTCTCTGTCTGGGTTCTGGAAATTGCAGGGCAAGCGTGTAAGTCTGAATCTCATGCCTGGACACATGCAAACTATAGACAAACCAAGCCTTGAAACTAGTCTTCCAAGTATGGGGCCATTCAGGTCAATGATAGAGTATTACTAGCAACTCCTGCCTTAGCAATAGGCAGAAAAAGAAAAGTCGCAATTTAAGGGAAATCTCACTTCAAAGCCAAAATTCCCCCTTGCCTCCTGGGGAGAGGTGTGTGTTGCAACAAATTGTGCCTACGCTGCAAAGGCCATACGCTTGAAGGTGGGCTACCTGATATATTGTTTGATGTTTTCTGTGCTTCAGAGCACCCGAAATGATATGGCGGCTGTGTTTCAGCTCACTGGAGTGGTGGGGTTTTATATATACACACATGACACCTGTATTGCCTGTCCTGTGGCATGGCATGAGGGCTTGTTGCTGGCCATGCAAGGTGCTCTATGATCATGGATGGACATATGGAGCCAGGAACACCATCGTTTCATCCTTACTGCCTGTAGGGAGAAGTCCGTAGTGAGAACTACTGCTAGTCTGGTACCAGATCTGTCTTGGAGGGAAATATCTCGTTCAATCCAATGTGTTGAAATAGTATCCATGCAGTGTGCATGGTCAGAGAAACAGGACCAAGGAGTGAACTAGGGGAACAAAATTATTTGACAGTGCAGAGGGCTTCTGATATGTTCTTCAGATGCAAACACAAGCTGCATGCTGCATTATGAAAAGCAGCCAGCCCAGATCAGACTTTTGTTCTGTTTAATGCAGGTTCTGCCTCTATCTTTAGCAAAAAAAAATTTGCAGCTGTGTGAATACTGCAGGAGGCAGGCAGTGTGTACATTTCCTCATGAAGGTCTTACTGAGGTCTTCACTATCCAGAGCACTGAAGCAGGAGGTTTGCAACTCCTCCCAGGTCATTTTGAGGTTCAGAAAGTTCAGATAACTTCAGTGGCCTCACCTTTTATACACTGTGAGACATAGGCTGTTTATAGCTGATCTGTTAAGTGCAGACAATGTGGCTGACCCAGGACAAAGGGAAGCAGGAGTCCAGGGAAGGATGTGCCTTGCTGGAGCCTTGAGCAACCCAGCTTAGATCTTCAATAAGATGGGAAAAGGCCAATGCAAGGCAAACCAAGGGCTGCCATGCAGAGGAGAAAGGCATGTCCCTCAGTCATCCCTGACCTCTTATGGGCTTGCATTTGCTGCAGACTCTTGCACTGGGGAGTTCTTCATCAGAGCATGAAGGTGTTAGCTGCATCTGGGCCCTGGGCTTACCTTGTACCTGTTAAAGGCAAAAGAGGAGAGCTCGGTCACAGGGAGTGGTTCTGGGAAGGGAGCTGGAGGAAATAGAGGATGCAAAGGGAAACAACTTTTCCTGGTGGTAGAGGAAGCATAAATAAACACAAGGGGGCCTGAATGGCAGAAGGAAGGAGAATGAAGAGTGCAAAAGCAAAAAGAAGAGACCATAGCTGAGGTTTTGGCTGGAAGCAAGAAATTTGTAACTGCAGAGAAGAAGCTGAGGCACTTGTACTTGAGATGGAAAAAGCAGAGACAGCAAGATAGGGGTCACAGAGAGGGAGAAGGGGACCTGCATGGAAGTTATTGATTCAGGGTTTTATCTGCCACCGCATCGTAGAGTTAGAAAAGATTATGCTCCTGCAGGTGAGTCTCCTGACCATGTCCTCTCAAATTGTGGTTCACCAAAGTTCACTCTGAGCACAGCGGTTGTATTTACCTCTGTTTTCTTGAACCTTTGAATAGAGAGTATTAGCATGATGTGTTTGACACTCCCTCTTCTCCCCTCCAAATCCCTTGGAAGAGAAGGAACACATCACCCCCTAACACTGAGTAATAGGGGTTGGGGGGGCTGTTGATTTTAGGTTGGAAAGATTGCTAAAATTAAATAAACAATATGCCAGACCACAAAAAATTTTCCTCAGTCCATAACTCCCTGGATCCATTTACAAAAATTTTAGCTCACCAGAAACTAGATCTTTGTTTGGAGAGGGGAACGCGGAAGGGAGACACTAAGTTGTTAGTTGACACATACAGGAAAAAAAAATAAGAGGGTATAAGAACATGAAATCAGAAAGGCCTTTCTGGGTCAATAAATCCACCCCAGGCAAACCCAGACAACCACAACATATCATTGCTTTCCTGCAGCTATCAAGCCTATGTTTAAAATGCTGAGGTTATTTGCTCGCATTAGCCTTTTCTGAGGATGATTGCAGAACCTCCCTGCTCCAGTGGTTACGAACTTTCATGTCCAACCTAAATTTATCCACAGTCAGTTTATAGCCACTTTGCCAGTACTGCTTCTCCAATGTTTCATCATCCATGCGTGTAACTAGAAAACAATCACAATCTTCTCGGCCCTCATTTTGCCAAGTCAAATACATCAACGTTATGTAGTCCCTTCTTGGAAGACAGTTTCTCTTTTTCTTGATCCTCCATTTAGTGTTAGTTTCTCTGGTTTGGAAGACCAGAAGTCTCCAGGATTTGAGACGAGGTCTGGGCAGACCTACAGCAAAGGCATGGAGACCGCCTCATCGCTGTTGGAAGTGCCATGTTTGATATATCCTACAAGGCTTTTGCATGGCTGTATTGTGCTGAAAGCTCATAGCTTTTTTGAAATGAATTAGTATACGTAGGTCTTTTCTGCATCACATCCAACTGAAATAGGAGAAATTCTGGCTAGAAGTCCTGAATTGCAGGGCTTTACATTGTTATTTTCATTATGCCACTTATCAAAGTCATCTGTTTCTTACTTCTTATCCTCTACTACAATCCTCCTCCATATTGAGAGTGCTTCCCACCTCTCTCTCAGTAGCAGATTTCATCAGGATGCTCCAACGCTTAAGATGGAGGTTCAATAAACTTGGTTCCCCAAATCATCCCTAAACTGTTCCATTGTACAAACCTCTTTCAAGTGCAGTACAATCTCTTCCAACAATATCTGTTCTCGTCTCCTTTTTAGCTAGTTCTGGTGTGCTTTCCATTTACTGTTCAAATCCCTGTCTTAATTGTCTTAATCCTCTTCCCTGTCTTAATCCCCTTCTTAGCTAATGACTCCCATGTGGCACCCTATCACAGTCTTTACTGAACGCTAGACAGATGATACCAACTTCATTTTCTTTATCTAGAAAATATTTCACTAAATATGCTATTAAGCTGGTACATTCTGTCTTTTCTATACTCCTGTCATCCCTTCTTCCACCTACCATTTACATCTATGCCTTTAAAAATTCTTTCTTTCTAAACTTTTTTCATGTTTTGTCTTGCTGAGGTAAGACTAGTAGACACTTACATTTCCCAGAAAGTTAGTTTCTCCATTTTTAAAGCTAGGACTCACCTTTGCAATTGAGCAATCAAACAGTTCTAGACCTGTCTTGACAAAGAGATCTAAAATCATATTATCAGATTTGTGTATCAGTTCCTTTTGCATTCGGAGATGGAGAATATCAGCTCTCCTTTATTCTTTCTTCCCTTCTCCAACTTTAATAGTTGCCTGAATCTTGCTTTCACTCATCCTCATAGTCTGCCTTCATTTCTGTGTACAGAATCACCTTTTAAAAAAAAAGATACTATTCCTTTCATTTTTACACCATACTCCAAGTACCTTTTTTCTCTAATCCATATTGAATGAGAATGATTGTATTTCTTATTCCTGTATTCTCTCTTTATTTACATAGCTGAAAAACTTGCTGCTCTTTAAATAGCTCTGAATTATTTTATAATTATTATAATTATTATATAATTTTGTCAGACCCTTCCTGGCAATGCTCACTTAATCCCCCAAAGCTGCTAGTCTCCTAGCTACAGCTTTTTTGGCCAATTAGTCTATTTTGTTGTTGTATTTTTTTCTTTCTTGTTTTTTCAAGACTTCCTGGTTATTCCTAAATTCTTCTGCACCAAGTTTGATCTAGTCCATGTTCCTTTTTCATGACGTTCAAAATCCTGCTAGATTTTTCACATTCAGAAAAGTTCCAGCCTTCTCTGCTATTCCTTATTCATGCAGAGTACTCACGGTTAGCTGGAAACATTACAAGAGAGAGAAAACCTTCAGAAGAACCATGCTGTTATGAAATGCTTTAGCTTCATCCATCTACCTAACTATCTATCAGTATATGCATATATATTCGGACAACTCATTGGTAGATGTGATAGCTGAAAGGTTTCGACACAAAAATGTCATTGAGCATGTTCACTTCTTGCAAGGAAATGATGTATGGGGATAGTCAAGGTGCAGTTCAAAGAGCTGAGGAAAACTTCCTTGAGAAGTTTCTATCCTTTTTTCTTGTTATTTCTAATGTGTATCTTGCAGGCATATAGTGGTTTCTGACTGTATAGTTCAATCATATGTAGATTATCCTAAAAGACAATAACACTATTATCTTCCAGCAATACATTGATTTCAAGCGACCTCTTTACATCCCTGTTTCAATCCTAACTTGGAAATCCTTTTACTTACTAGACATAAATTCCCAGCCCTGCACAGCCACAAGCTCTTTGTTTAGAAGATAAAGGAATGAATCACTTTAGAAATGCTCAAGTGGTTTACAATATGCAATGAAAAATAGACATTGTGTTTAAAATAGATGGCTGTGCAGTGTATTTTTTTTATAAAATTGTGTTTTGCAACTCATATCCCATGGAGGACAGCAAGCTGACAGCAACAGAAACATGAATCCAGGGTGAGTCAGGGTCAGTTTAGTTTCAGTACGTGGATCACTCCACCTCCTCTGAGAACCGTGCTGTTCAGGAACTTTTTCAGCATGAAAAACTGGTGAGTGTGAGCGTGTGTGAGAGAATCCTTGTCCCCAGGACATAACAACTAATTTTTTATCCGTTGGCTCATTTGTTTATAGCATGTCCTGGATGGCTCTGTCACACGTGTTCCTGCCTCAAGGCCACCGGGTTGCGAGGGTACATCCCCTCCCTGCAGGCTGAATTCTTCCCTCCAGCACAGGGAGGTTCACTGCAGGGTTAGCAGAGAAGTGAGCCTGGCGGCAGGTCACTATGACACAGCATCAGGCAATACAATCCTCATCTTGTTCTACGAGTCCCAGTAAATCAGAGCCTCCAGCCCCTGGGATTTCATTTTAGGGGGTTATTAATTCCTCGGGTCATGAAGATGTGGAATAACATAAGGATCTGAGCATACTTTATTCATTCTTTTTTTCTCCTTCTTACTCCCTCCCTATTTGTGTGCTTTCTGAGCATGAGGAAAAGGTTAAAAACATGAATCCTAAGGCTTCAGAAACCTTGGAAGTCGGGGATAGTTTAGTGTGCAGTCTGGATGTTGGGAGAGCTGCATTCAGTGCCTTGTCCGTAAACTCTGTGTGTGGTCTCGGGGAAGTCATTGAAAGTCCTGATTTTTCCACCTAGCTGAACTGCCTGAGTCAGGAGCCAAAGATGCGATTCACAACACCTCTCTACAGCTGCCTAAAAGTGAGATGACTAGGCAGGACACTTGGCCATATTCCTTGTGTGATCAGTGGAGAGGGATTGAGCAGCTCTAAAGATAGTCTCAGATTTAAGGTGGGGTAAATCACACCTTTGTGGGTGTGTGTTTTGGGGGATGTTAAGGGGGTGTAAGCTGTCTGTCTTTCTCCTCTGACTGCAGCAGTCTCTTAGACAACTGGTTTGGAGTAGGCTCCTAATGTAAGATCTTGTGAGAAGATCTCGGAGATGGTGGGGATCAGTCTGGGCCCTGGAAACCACCAGGAAAGGGCAGTTGCAAGACTCTCTGATCCGCTCCAAGAAAACTGGTCAGTTCCTGTGGCACAATGCTCGGCTGTGGTGTTTCCGGTTTGCTAGCTATGAGAGAGCTGCCTCTGATGTAAGAGGAATAACAAAAACCTCAACTTCCTGAAGCTGTGGTCCTTGTTGCATTGAGCAAGAAGTTATGTACTTTTAAGGACAAACTGGCTCTAAAAGCCAGGGTTCTGATAACGATAGAAGCTCAAAAGATGCCCCTGAATCAGTCTGTCTCTGGAAGCCAAGTAATTTTCATGTGATTTGGTAGAAACTCTGTCTGGTGGACCAAGGAAACCAGAGCAGGGGCAGCCTCTGTGCTTCCAGGTGGGTCCCAGCCACCTGGACACCTTCATGTTGTCATTTAAGGATGGGAAAAAAAAAAGTCATAGAATGCAGCTTTCTGTAGGGAGGTTTATTTCATAATCAAGCTTCACTTCTGCTTTCAGTGTTGCAACTGCCCAAAGCTGTTGCAGATTTACCAGTAATCTACATTTACATTGATCTTACCATGCTGTTATCAGGGCATATTGCTGGCAATTCTAACATTGATGTCTGCTCCCCAGTGAAAGCATGCTTAGCCCTATCCCTTTCCTACAGAACTAAGCTCTTGGCCTGCCCCTTTGCTACATCTACTTTGTACATGTCTGAGATGGTATCTTCAGTCCCAGGTGGTTCCAGGGAGCAAAGCTTTTAGCCAAAACGAAATCAGATCAACCACTCCCAGTAATTCCACAAGTCTCCCCAGTCTAAGGTTTGTAACACTCCGCTGAATCTCTCCAGTGGCAGCCATGCGATGTGTGCTTAAGAGCAACTAACTCTCCTGTACCTTGCTACTTAAGCACATGCATAGTCCTATCGCGTTGGAGATAACTGCATGCTCTGTAATTAATCCTCTGGCACGGTTTAGAGTGGATACTTAGGAATATTTGAAGGAAGAGGCCAAAGCAGGTTTGCGGAGTGTGTCATATGGCCAAGTCTTTGCAGATTCTTTTCATTATGGAGTACAAAGTCTCAGAGTGAGAAACTCACACTGTTCATCTGGCATTTCTTCTTATCATGCCAATTTAAATGGAGTCACCTTAGTCCTCTCTGAATATTCATTCAGCTCCTGGAGATTGCCAAGCACAGCAGAAAATGTGAGACATTATAGAAAGGAAAATAACCATGAAAAGAGAGCTCTCTGATATCCCCAAATGACACAAGACAAATCACAGTTATGAACTGAATTAGGGAGGTGAAGGAGGGAGGGAACAGCTCCATTTGCTGGACCTAAAATCCAAGCTGAATCCTGAAGAAACCCCTTTTGAGTTATGAAAACACTGAGCAGACATTTATTCTGGTGGTGTTTCTTCCCCCACCCTCTCCATTTTCACATGCTTTGGTATTACTTCAGTCTTGCAGGATCAGACACAGAGTCACCGCATCTCTGGAGAGCACTTCACTTTCCATTTGTCCTGAGCCAGCCGTTACAGATTGTGAGTTTTGGAACCTGAGATCTTGCCTGAAGGGCTCTGAATAAGTGCCACACTGAACCCTTTGGCTAATAACACTTTTTTTTTTTCCCCCCCTAAAACTAGAAGCAGCCTTCCACAGTCTGCTTTGGACCATTTTGGCCATGCCTACACAGCACGGAGAAGCAGAGCACCTAAGTCCCCGAGACAGCACCAAGCCTCGCTGGTAGCTTCAGGCTGTGGGGCAGACTCACCCCTTTTCCCAGGGGAGTTTTCAGAGCCCCGTGCCACAGCTATGCCACATGCAGCTCTCGCCCTCGCCAATGCCAAAATCATAGAAATCTCAACATAGCGCTCCGCTGTGCAGAGCTGTCCTTGTCCTTTCTCTCCCTAAGGACCACAACTAGCCTGAGTGGTCATTTGAGCAAAAACAGAAGTCCTGCCTTCTTCTCTCTTCGTGCAACTATTATTCCTGCTATTGATAGAGTAACAAAAGTGGTTTAGCTGCTTTGCAGACTTATAGTCAGAAAAGACTATCCCTGCCTCAGGGAAGGAACAGCCTGATGACCCAAAATAAAGGGGAACCACAGGGAGTGGGCTGGAAAATTGCACACAGATTCAGTGGTGACGCTTCACACATGCCTGCCTAGTTAAAATACTGTATCTTCAAAGTAATTGTTCTGGACACGTTTGTGGTAATTCTATGGTTGGGAAATACTCCTTCAGAAGAGAAAAGTATATGTACTGGGGTAACAGCCACTAACTTCTGACTCAACTTTCTTAGAGCAGATTATTGTTTTTTCCCAGTAAACTGGGGTCTGCGTGAATTTTTTCCTGAAACACCAGGCAAGTGCTGTCAGCATTTTCTTTGAGCATCAGACAGTACAAGGAACATTTGATTTTCCTAGTCATTTCCAGCTTTGCTGACCAGCTACAATCCTTATCCCTCCTGCCTGCTCCTTTTTATAAACACATTGCAAGTAAGCCTCAATGTAGCAATATTGTCACAAAACTGAAAATTTATGAATGGCAAAATAAGAAACTAAGATATTTCAGATGTCCTGAAATGGGTTCATACATTCAGAAAGAGAGAAATGTGACCTTCTTGTGTCATCTCTGAATCTTCGTACGGCTGAACTAGGAGAGTATGGCTTACAATAAGCCTTCAATTTCAATGCTGAGAAGTTAAAGGACGCTGAATCCACAGTGCTACTTGGTAAACCATTAGAGTGATTAATTGCTTTCTACTTTAAGAAAACCTGTCTTATTCTTAGCCTGACTTTGTAATTCAAATACTGGATGCCTCTTGTTTGGGGGATTTTGACTGTTCTAACATGTCAAAATCCTTATTGCCCACTTTTTCCATGCTGTTTGCTGTGTAGATATTGACACAGAAGCTCATTGTTAGAGTGGTTATCCTTCTCTTTTCCCAAATCAGCTTCACATAGGAGTGGTGCTACGAAGTGGTGAGCGATGGGGATTGGTGAGACCCGAAAAAAACATCCTTCTTTTTGCTGCATAGTCCTAGACCCTTTTTTCTGAAAAGCCAGAGCTGTTTATTCATTTTGCCTCTGGAAGAGGTCAGTCTGAACTTGAGGCAAAGCTGACATCAACAACCTGGGCATGCTGTCCCACAAACTTGCAGTTTAGAGTGGGAAAAGCAGCCATAATATTTCAAAACAAAGATCTGTTCCTCGCCATCGCAAAACTTAAAGTACATATGACATGCTCCAGTGCAGCTCACCACCAAATGTCCTGTTTGGTAGCATCCCTACCACTGAACTAAGTGGGGCCAGGGCACAGGCTTGGGCACAGGACTGTGAGCATCCAGATTAAGCCATCCTGTATAACTGTTTGAGCATCCCTGGCATAGTTTTTGGTGTGACAAGCAGCATTTTCTCCAGCAATGCCCAAGCATGGTTCAGGAGTTAGCTCACACCAGTTCCAGCAGGCAGTTTGGATGGGGCCATGCTGCTGTTGAGAGAAATGAGTTGAAAGTTCAACCATCTAGATGCAGTGTACCATGTGCTGTTTGCCTTCACAGCCCATGAACTCTCCATTGGCCATTTTATTTATTAGGGATGATGTAGCCTTCCTGTTTCCAGGCCTCCTTTGAACCTGCCAGACTTTACTTGGTTTAGCTTCCAGTCAAGGGCTTTTCTTTAGGGCAGAACAGGTGGAGCGAGCGGTTCTTTTGGTGGGGATGAGAAGGGATTTCACCAGCAGAACAACCAACAGAGCTGTGAAAAATGTCTCAGCTGGTACCTTCTAGGATCACTGTTATATCTGCAGTAGAGAGAGGGGAATATAAACGGTGTTGTACAAGATGGACATGAAAACCCAACAGCGAGGTGAGCATGGTTCTGTGGTGCAGAAGGTCTGGTGAGCAGTGTTCAAAACTAATGGAGTTCAAGTAGAGGCACCCAAAATCTGGGGCATCAGGGTGCTGAGGGAACAGCTCACCGATATCGCCACAGCTGGAGAAAGAGGTTCTCTCTTTCAGCCTAGTAAAACAGAAGCTGATGAGGACAAAGTTTCTCTTTATGAATACATTAGGGGGTAAATACCAAGGAAGAAAATGACATGCTTATGCTAAGGGAAATGTTGGATAGCAGAATAAATGGGAGTCACTCAGTGTGAATAAATGTAGGCTGGAAGCAAGAAACAAGATTCCTGCCCACTGGAGCAGGGAGATCTTGCAGCAGCCTCTGAGACAAGAAGCAAGGAGGGCAAGCAATGTCAGCAGGTTAAAGATCAGCTCATGAAGGGCTCCAAATGACAGTGGATGTCTGCGACAGCAAAATAGTTTGCAAAGGGGATCAGACTCAGCAATTCGGGAGAGGTCTGCATGCCCTTAAATTCCTAACCCAGGTCTTCTACGTCTTGGTCTAGTGCTGTAGCTTCATCGTCTATCCAAAGTGCAAGTTATGTTTACAGGCATAAAAAGGTGCATGCTACTAAAGTGAATCAGAGCCTTTTATTAATTAAGGGTGCATCTAACTGATGACCTCAGGGAAAATTATTCCATTTCTTCATTCCTATTGAAAAAGTAGGGGATTTCCTTTAAAAAAAAATTAAAAATACAAAATTATTCTCTTCTTTCTTTCTTCCCCCCACTACTTTAGGCTGAAAATTTTTTTGCTTTGAGTTTCAATTTTTTGTAGAAGCCAACATCTTTTTTCTATTTTTAAAAAAGTGAAAGAGATCAGTTAAAGCATGAAATAAAAAAAAACCAAAAACTTTTCTCCAAAATGTTTGCAGAGAGCAGTAACAGTTTCCCAGCCAAGTCTGTCATGGATACAGAGAGAAACAAAGATTTGGGAGGTAGCATGCACTGCCTGTAAATTTACCTTCAAACAGGAATTTCATTCTGCCTCCCCTCCATCACTGACCCCACACGCTGCCAAAGAACTCTAGCTGACTGGTTGGGAACAAATGTAAGGAAGTGTGCTAGATTCAAATGGTGCCTCTGAATTTAGAGAAATCACTACCCACTTCACCTTTCCTAACCATAAAGTGCAGATGATCATGCTTGACAGCTGATCTCAGAGGAGTGTTGGTAGAATTAAGCCAATGTGCGTAAAAGGCTTTGAACACGAATAAGTGCTTGTTACTATCAGATAAACATTCTGAAAAGTTCATTCATATAAACATCTGCATTGTTACTTAGGAAATTCCTTTGAACTGAATAGTACTTAGCCACTCGGTATGACAAACATTGTCATGCTGAACGACCTCTTTTTGCCCCCAGAAAGTAATCAGGCTTTGCAAAGAAGCACTCACCAAACCTCAGCTTTCAAATGGGGCCCAGCCATCAATGGGAGGATGCTTTATTTTCCAGAGCTCAAACTCTGTCCTTTAGGGAGAAGGAAACTGAGGCATGGAGTGGTTGAAGTGAGTGGTGTTGTCAGGGATAGACTTGTATTCTCCCCAGCCTGAATACACATCTGTGTCCAGCAACTAATACTGTTTTAGGTAGCATCTCCAGGAAGCTTATCTGTTTGTTAAAAATCAAAACTTTTCTTTGGCTGCCATATGGCTGATGGAGACTCTCCAGTTCTGGAGTTTAATTGAAAAGCTTCTTAAAAACAATTAAATAAATGCATTTATAAACTAACTTTTCTGAGCGCTTTTCTCCACTACTCTCCAGATGCCCTTAATGAGTTGAAGCTTTACAGCTCACACACTGGAGGCTGTTGCCCATGTGAGTTTTCCTTTGTTTGGGTTATTCTGATTATTGTTTACTTCTACTTCTAGATTTCTTCCTGTTGGGAGCATGTGTCATTTCCTGATCTCTTCTTCTGGGCAAATCTGGGGACGTCATGCACCTCTTATTCTCGTGCCGGTAACGCAATTCCTTGTAAAAAAGGATGCTGATTTGCTTTTCGTTGTTTGTAATGGTGATGCACAGAGGTCTGGAAATAAGCTCTTCATTCAAGATGACCTCGAAGATTTCAAGCAAAGGTGGAATAGAGCATCTTCTGAATACACACAAATATTTTAATAATCCCAAGTAATACAATGTGAGTAAACTTGTAGTAAATCTCCAATAGGACTGATTGCACCAGTTTATGAAAGGTTTTCACAATTTAGTAGGGACAGAAGGGGAAAAAAAAACCCAGATATTTTTAAGAACAAGTTAGAGAAAGATCCGGTGGGGATGTTTTAAGGCAAGTTGAGCTTGCTTTGAGGTGAGGGGATGGACCGGATCTTTGGATTTCAGCCTGTGGGCCATGGACACCTGGGACTGGTGGTTTGTTTCTAAGAAGCCTGTAAAGCAGTCTAAGAAAAGCAAGTTTGTGCTATACAGTGATCTTCATATGTGAAACTCCTGCAGGGAGTCACACCTCCACTGGAACATTTTCAGGGATCCACAAATTGAAAAAAGTTTGGAAAGCACTGGAATAGGAATCCCTGCCAGTCCTGTTTGCCCAGGGTTTTCATTACCCTTACTTCTACACAAACCTCACCCAGACGCTTTGTGCGCTAAAAATTGTCATAGCGGAGACTAGAACTCAGAACCTCTCTGCCCCAAAAGCACTGCTTCCAGGACCGGGCCAGAGGGAGGACCCCTGCACTCACCCCCAGGTTGATGGTGTGCAGCTGATGACTTCTGATTCCCTGCAGTAGAGGGCAGCAATGACACATAGACAATAGCCACTGAATTACAAATGGATTTGGAAAAAGAAATAATGTGCCTAAAAAAAAGAGAGAGAAAAAAAACAAACAACAATAAAAAGACCTAGCTCCTTTGTAATAAGAACTAAGGTCAGGGCCTTGCTTTATTTTTGCAGTGACTGATTTCATTAACATCTGAAACAGTACGAGGAAAGCGAGAGGGGAGACTCCTGGTAAGGGGATGTGGTGCTATGGTCATTGAAATGGAGAAAGTGCCTGCAGCCATTGATTGCAACAAGAACCACTGAAACCTTGTTACTTCCCTGGAGGGCTTGAAATTAGCAGCCCCAGGAGAGGTTTACCAGCCTGGGTGAAAGCAGAACTGAACCAGTTCCTTGCCACCACGTCCCTGGATTTGGACAGGTTGGCATGTACTTAGGCTCTCTGTCCAAACTCTCCCAGCAAAGTTCTGGTCTTAGGAAAGCAGGAAGCCTTAGGAATCCAGCCCAAGGCTGACAAGGAGCCTGGAGCTACTCATGATGCATAGCTTGGGAATCCACTATGTTGCTGGCATGCAGACCTGTCTTTGGAGTTCAATTCTTTATAGCACAGAAAGTTGGGCTGCAGGTACAAGTGCAAAGTGGGTATGAAACCTGTGTGCACCACAAATGACCGCACAGAGTGCAAGACAATAGGAAAACAAGCTGGGAATGGAACTACACCTTTTCCCATGAGAATTGCACTGAGAAAGAGCCAGAGATAACAGTCTGAATGGTTTCTTCTTGTTCAGAGATGCTGCCAGGACAGCCTTGCATGTGGATACTCTTCTGGTTCTCTGGGCCATTCGATAGCCTCTCCTTATCTTTTTGCTCTGCTTTTGGGTTAGGAAATAACACTTGGGACAGCCTGTCACAGTGGCTATGACACGTTCAACTCTGTGCTGCTCTCTTTGGAGAGAGATCAGGCCAGCCTGGGCAAATTGGTTAGTGTGGTTTTAGCTCCATTTAGATTCAAGAGCTGCTGAAGAAGCTGACGCATCCTTTAGGGTAACACACAAGAGACCAGGGGACAGCTATTATTCAAAGCCCAGTCCTCTAGTGTTGTGCGTGGGCCACCACACTGTGACTGCTCCTGGCAAATGAGAAGTGCAGGGTTGAAGGGAAACAGCAAAAGGTCTTTTCCAGCAGCTTCTGGGACCATATACACCACTGAAATTGGAGTGTCCGTGCCATGGAAATGCCCCATCTGTGCCCCAGGAACTGAAGGCCATGGCAGCAGGGAAAGAGTCGAAAGTGGGGTGCTAGCGTTTTTGTTCAGAAAGGATCGGATGCTGGGCAAGGTAGGGAAAGAATGAGATCGCAGTGAGGTGAAATCAGGAAAGTGTCATAACCATTAAAAGATCCCTTGAACCTGGGGCACCACTAGCAGACATGCCATTTTGTGCTCCTAGCAAGAAGTTGCCTCTCTTGGATCCCGATATTGTATGTTACAGACTGGGGAACGTGTCCTCAGGACAGTGTGATAAAGGTGACAATACCTCTGCTACTTCATAGCAGTGCTGGTACCAGTGTTTTCTGCCAGCCAACCACCAGTCCTTCTTTCAGGGCCACTCACCTGTGCTGTGAACCATCTGGTGCATGCTGCAACCAGCCTAACACTGGTAGAAAACAGGTTATTGCCTGTTCCTTCCACAGCACAGATGTGCCCCCCTGTCTTGATTGCACTGTAATTGCTTCTGCCTGCAGCCAAGCTCCAATGAAGCCAAAGGAAGCAGAAACCAGAAGTACTTCCAAGTCCACCTTGTTCTCCCTTCTCTCCCTGCAGATATGCAACTACAGAACAGGTTCAGCATCCTGGCAGCAGAGGAGGGACATGTGGACACCAATGATACCAGGTGAGACCTGGATCATATCAAGCATGACTACATGGCTCTGGGAGTGAGGGTCAAGCACATGGGGGCCCAGCTAGTTTTCTCCTCAGTCCTGCCAGTGGAGGAGGAAGGGCTTGAGGAACAGTGGACACAGATTCTGTGGGTCAACAATTGGTTGCTCAGCTGTAGTTGACTACAGGGATTCAGCTTTTATGACCATGGGACCCTCTATGAGAACGGAGGACTGCTAGAGAGAGTCAGGATCCACCTGACCAAGTAGGGCAAAACCATCTTTGCCAACCAGCTGGCCAGCTTGGTGAGGAGAGGTTTAAACTAGGTGTGATGGTAGAGGGAGATGACAACATACAATCAAGTGAGGAAGTGGTGAACTGGGTTGGAAAGCACCAGGTTCAGGGTGATGTGGACAAAAGAAATGCTCATAATCAGCAAAACAGGGGTGAAAGGGGCTCACTCCAAGCACAAATAAGGTAGTGCCTGCAGGACAGCATTATGGGGGAAGCTCTTACACTTTTCCTGGGAAATCAGCCTGACTGGGTGTCTATCTGAAGCGCCTGCACACTAATGCATGCAGCATGGGGAACAAGCAGGAGGAATTAGAGATCTGTGTGCAGTTGCAGGGAAAATGTGGACCCACTGCTGAATGGGGCAGGGGGTCTGGTGACCCAGGCCATGGAAAAGGCCAAGGTACTCAATGCCTTCTTTGCCTTGATCTTTACTGGTAAATCTGGCCTTCAAGAATACCAGGTCCCTAAGACCAGTGGGAAAGTCTGAAGCAATGAAGACTTCCCCTGGGTGGAGGAGGATCAGGTTAGGGAACACTTTAGAAACTGGACATACACAAGTCCATGGGACCTGATGGGATGCACCCACAAGTGCTGATGAGCTGGCTGATGTCATTATGAGGCCACTCTTCATTGTCCTTGAAAGGTATTGGAGAGGTTCCTGAGAACTGAAAGAAAGCAAATGTCACCCCTATCTTCAAGAAGGGCAACAAGGAGGATCTGGTGAACTCCAGTCTAGTCAGCCTCATCTCAGTCCCTGGAAAGGTTATGGAGCAAATCCTCCAGGAAAACATTTTCAGACACCTGAAGAACAAAAAGGTGATAGGCAGAAGCCAGCATGGACGTACAAAGGGAAAATCGTTTCTGACCAACCTGATAGCCTTCTATGATGAAATGACCAGCTTGGTGGATGAGGGGAGAGCTGTAGATAATGTTTATCTTGGCTTTAGCAAGGCTTTTCACACTGTATCTCATAACATCCTCATCAACAAGCTGATGAAATATAGGCTAGACAACTGGACAGTGAGGTGGATTCAAGACTGGCTGACCTGCTGGGCTCAGAGGGTTCTGATTAGTGGCACAAAGTCCAGCCGCAGACCAGTCACTAGTGATGTACCCAGGGGGTCAATACTGGGGCCAGTACTGTTTAACATCTTCATTAATGACCTGGAAGATGGGACCGAATGCAGCCTCAGCAATTTTGCAGATGACACAAAACTGGAGGAATGGCTGATATACCAGATGGTTTTGCCACCATTCATAGGGACCTGAATGCTTACCTCTTCAAATCCATCTCAGGTCAAAAGCAACTATTTCCATATTTCACCAACTTCCATGGTGTGGCACAGGCAGAAATACTAAATAATAATAACAACAGTAGCAGTAGAAAGTACCTACCAGACTAGACAGCAGCTATTGAGGCTCAGAGGGCTGTGCAGAGAAATATTCTGTGCCTCATTTACTTCATGAGGACATTGAGAAAACAAATGAGTAGATCAAAAATATATGGCTAAAGTTGGAGTTAACACAAAAAATACTTTGTGAGGAGCCACCTGACTGAGGGGACAGGAAACATACTTGGGCAAGTCTTCCTGTTCTTATTGTCTGTGCTTCCAAGACACAGCATTTTCCTAGGAGGCCAGCAAGCGTTTCATCTGCCTGCAGCTTTCTAAACAGACAGATTTATTGAGCTCTCCTTCCCCCTTTCCTTCTAGCCAGCTATTCTTCTAGCCAAGTCATCCATCTCTCCTCAATATGCATACTTCTACCCATCTAATCACTAAGTCATTCATGCCTTCATAATATTTATGTATCTGTCCATCTGTCCATTGCTCTTTGCATTAGTTAAATCTTTTAGAAGTTCAACATTTCTTGGCCTTAGGTATCCAGTTCTATAAGACTGGCTCTTTAAACATAGCACCACAATTTTATTTGAAATCAAAAAGAAAAAGAAGGAAATCTCACCATGGAGAGAATTGGCATCTAAACCATGCCCTATAAATGTATTCATGGAGGAAGCATTACAATCTTCGAACAGGTTGCCAAACAATCTGACCTAAGCTGGGATTACTGAGGAGAAGAATTTGAGGAGGTCTATCAATGTTGCTTTTTCACATACATGTTTTATTGTATTGTCAACACATTTCTGATCTCTTTCAAGATGAATGCATATTTTCCAGATTTGATTTCCTCTCTGCTTCTTTTGTGGCTTCTTAGTTCAACTGTGCAAGGAAAAGGAAACTAAATTAAATTTAAGCAGCTCGAAGCTCTGCAAGGGATGGCGCGCGGGGTGTGTTGGCTCCCATTCGCATCTGGACAGGCGCCGCTGATTCATACATATGAACAAGGAGGTGACAATCATTTATTTCAGAAGCCCAGCCATTCATTTCAGAAGGCCCATGCCCCCCTCCTGTTCCCCCTTGGCCTCCCCCTCCCAGAATAATAATACATGATTGAAGGAATCGTATTCTCAGAGAATAGGATCGGAAATGGTTCTGTTGCTCTTCGGCAAACTCTCAAATAAAATAAGAACATTCTATTATTAACCCTCATTATGGTACGGAATTTTCCCACACTGAGCAGAGAAAATAGCTCAAGTAGGATTCAGTTACGGAGAGTGTCACAGGAGGCCATGCAGCCCAACAGGTTAGGCACTGTGAAAGCTTGGGAAAACCAGCATCTATTCCTGACCACTCCAGTGGTGACCTTCTCGATGTCTGGCATGTTATCTGGGCTGACTCATCGCTCCTAGACCTTTCAAGGGTGGCAAAGTTAGAACTGAAGGTATCTCAAAAGCAAAAAGCAGCAGCTCCTGAGCAGGTCCCAGCAATGTTCCTCTGCCATTTCAACAAGTGTATAAGAAGGTGGCTGTAAGAGAGATCCTTACTAGGATTCCCCTCAACAGAGGAGGTGGAGATGATTCCCTTTTCTCCACCTGCCAGTGAGTAAATGCCAACTGGACCTCTCTTCAATAACATGACTTACCTGGTTTTAGTGGAAATAAGTGCTGACTGACCCTTTAAGAGATGGATAGATGGATGGTTGGATGGATGGATGGATGGAAGGAAGGAAAGAAATGCACATGCAGAGGTAAAAAGAAAGAAGAGGGAGACATTTCTGTGGGAGCCTCTTGTTCAAACATTGGCAGTGCTTCACTGAGTTTAGGACAGGAAGTGATGAATATTTCACTCAATGGAAACCACACAGGGGTTTTTAGCTGCTACGAATATATTTGCCATACCTCCTACCAGTTCTCTAGACATAACAGGAAACTGAACGTTTTATGAATGTGCAAACTTACCTGCCTATAAATAATACAGAATAAATTAAGCACAGTTAAAGGGGGCAAAGCAGGTTGAAAATGTTACTGATCTCTGTCCAAAGCAATAAACCATCATGCATTGTCTACTAGGATATTGCTTTCCCTCCTACCAGCTGTATCACTCTGGATCTTGAGCATTTTTGGATGTTAAGCAAAGCACAAGCCTGGCTGGATGAAAGATGGTGTGGAAACAACTAGAGTTCTTCTGGAAGTGGTGTTGGTTGGAGATCTCCATGAAATACAAGAAAGACAATCCATTCCCAAGACCTCTGTCTGGGAAGAAGGTGACCAGCTTGGATAAAGGACAGAGAGGCTATCTCAGCCCAGCTTAAAGATGCCTCCAGATGAGAAAAGCAGGGACGTAACTCCAAGTCAGGGACTTTTTCTGGTGTCAGGGAATGGCTTCAGGCCTGGTGGCCAGCTCTGAGTGAGGCAGGAGGGAAGGAGAGCTACTCGGTGGAGGAGAGAGCATAGCTGCTGCAGGAAGGGGAGGAGGCAGGGCATGTTACAGCAAGGTTTCATACATCAGGGCAACCAGGATGATTTGGCAGCAGCAGCCTGAGCTCCTGTCTCAGGGTGCACCATGCTGCTGGACCTGCCTGCTCTTATGCCCTGTGGTTTCACAGGAGAGCAGGCATGTAAGCACTTGCCCTTAATAAGGATCTCAGTGGCTCTCTGCGCTGTCTATAACTGAGCCAAACCCCGGTGGGCCTTTTTGCTGCATGTCTCTGCACCCCCATGAGGTGGACAAACACAGGAATCAAAAATGCCTTCTCTCTTTTCCTTTTTGGAAGATATTCTTTGGTCTGTATGGTTTACTGGTGCTAAAACCCAGGGTCATTGATTTGGGTAATAGTTAGTATTAAAGAAGAAAATGCTCCCTTTGCTCATGATTCCTAATTCCATTTAATTGCAGTTTTCCTTCTTCCCTTAGTGGGTAATGGAGCTCCTTGCTACTTTCTCTTCTAAATGAGTATAGAGTGTTAGGGCAGGTTGCTTGACAGCTACTGTGTTCACATCAGTACTGGCAGAGCTGGAGAGGCGGATGACATCTCTCTCTCTTCTCCTGTCTCTAAAGCAGTTTGGAAACCTCCTGTTCAAAAGGAAAAGTCCAAATTCCTTTCAAAACTCTGACTGAGTTCAAACCACTTCCTCCTCCCCCACTTTGGAGAACGTGCGTCTTCTGCAAAACCCTTTGCTGGAGGGGGGAAAAAAAAAAGAATAATACATGCAAAATACCCGCTGCCAGATTTCCATCTCAGAGGTGGATAAGAAAATACTGGTGCTACATGCCTCCCAAACAGCAGAAGTGTTTTCACTTTGGTTCTGATTCTGGAAAACCTTGAAGTGTATGTTTGACCCTTCATTTTTGGAATAACCTCACTGAAATGACCAGTTCAAGTCTGAAGCTGCAAGTTCTCAAGAGCAGGGGCAGTATTTTCCCAAATTTTTACAAGACAGCACCTCTGTTCAGTGTCTTGCCTTCCCAAACAGGGAGACTCACCATAGACCCTGTTAGAAAGAAAGCTCTGTAATAATCCCAGAGGTACTTCTAAATCAGGGAGGCAGATAACAAGACTGTCAAGTGGAAATAGGACTCTTTTACCACTTTCATTGGTAACAGAACATGAATTTAAGAGCTTAAGACTGGTTATATGGGATCAGACCAAATGTCTATATCCCGGCAGCCTGTCTCTGACACAAGGCAACAGTATACGCCTTGGAAAGAGCCTAAAAGGAAGATGGTAATGATAATTGCTCAAAATACCCTCCTGTGCATCTCTGAGTTGTTTCAGCAGAAAGCCTACATGCAGACACCTTGCAGACCCATGAGAGGCAGCTGGATGTGTCCAGGTAGGGTCCCTGCCCTGAGGCTCCCACAGTGCTGGCTGTGGATGAAGGGACAGTCATGGATGGCTGAGGAACAAGACCGTAACTTGTAGCAGGAGAAGCAGTTACCCCTGCCCTTGAAAGACCAACCCAGCACTCATTCATCCCTCTGACAGGTTTGGTCCTTGGCCTCTCTCCTGCCCTGACTGGTCATGCAATGTCGGTATCGCATGGGCAAGTAATGCAAAACCTCTCAGCGACGTGCAAGAACCGGAGCACCCAAAGCCCTCCCCACCACGAGCACCGGTGTGCAGGTCCCATGTATTCAGGCACCTGGATCTCCGCGGTGTGCAGCACAGTCCCTCCACCTCCAGGAATGCCACCAGCCTCCCTGTTTCCTGTTTTAAAGACAAAGGTTGGCTTTTTTCTTTTTTTTTTTTTCGTTTCCCTTGAATCTGGTGATGCTCATTAGGGGCTCACTAGTAGCATCATATGTTGTGAGCTTGTTCCAGTCATGAAAAGTAAAGGATGGCTCTGAGTCGAGAAAATCTGTGTTTACTCAGAGGACAGCGAATCACCCAGATGCAGCAGGGATGTTAGTCTGCTTAAAGTTAAGCATCTGCCTAACATCTTGGCTGGGTTTAGGTCACATTTCTGATGAACAGTTTATTTCATGAATTCCACTTTCTCAATTGGCCATTAACAAAGGGCACGTATATTCAGATATAAATATAAATATATTTTAAGATTTGTGTAACTGAACACATACTCCAAAATATTCATTATTTAAAAGCACATACTAATGTATTTTCAGTTTAATTCCTGGTATTTGGATCACTGCCAATATTAATACTGGGCTGCCTTAAAGTTTAATAGTAAAATTATACTTTAACGTATATGTTCTCTGAAGCTGATTTGATTTTTTTCTTGAGATAGCTTTAAAATTGCTTTAAGAATGACCTTTTGACCAAAGAGAAAATGCTAAAAAAGCTTTTTCCTTTCATTTTTGGGCAAACCTTTATAATGTTTAGATGAAAAAAAAAAAGAAAACTAAAGCCCTGAAATCTTTCAGTATATATATTTCTCCTTGTTTTCAGCAAGAATTTTTAATTTGGATGTGTTGAAGCACCACATTCCTTATTCAAAAGACTATTTTTTTAAACAGTTTTTGATGTGTGACATAGTTGTTATTTTATGAGAAACCTGAAACATTTTGCTGGAAATTTTTACTGGAGAAAAAACAAAAGTTCAGTTTTCAGACTCTTGCACTCACACGCACAAATGGTATTTTTCATTCATCCGGCTCTAGTCTTCACTCTGGATCTCACGCTGGAAGTGCACAGCAGCAGGGGCAAAGTGAATTAGCTGAACTAATAAAGCAATTCAGATAAACGCATGAGGAAATGTTCCCTTTTATCGTTCGTCAGTTCCTACTTGAGATAGTCTGTGTTAACGTTTAGCCTCCAACGTTTTCAGGGCAGGATGCAAACATCATCCAGTTACACAGATGAAAAAAAGGAAAGCTCGGGGAGATTAGATGCTTTCCCGTCAAAGACCATCACCTTCACGGCTTGGCCCAAGTTCAAGAGCCGTCATGAGCTCAGCCCCTGGGAGTCGGCTGACTGGTGAAGTCACTTTTATATCCTCCCCACAAACCATTCCGCTCGGGCTCTTCCCATCGCGACGGTGCCTGCCAGCCCGATCCGACGGCGACGTCCAAAGGAAGAGGCGTCGGGGACGTCTCCCTGACGTGTATTTATAGCAATACCCAAGCCGGGCTGCGGTCACCCCAGCGCTGGGAGCGTGATGACAGCATGGAAAGAATGTGTCCAGGAGAAAAGACTGGGTCGCAAACAAATGGAGGTAGCCCACAGGTCCGAAATCTAGCAACACTCAGCAGAAGGGACGTTACCACATGGGCAAACCTTGTGCTCCCCCCTCGCCTCGTCACTGCACACGTTCGCGACGTACAAGGTGCTATTGTTCCCCAGCCCGTGATTTACTCCTCCTAAGGGTGTTGCCGTCTGGAATCAGACGTCAGGAATACGTGGCTTCTATCTTTACTATCCCCCTATAAATCCCTTCCTTTCTAGAAGCATCTCTCCTCTACCCAGATACGAATCCCCCAGCGGCCCCATCAGATGTCTACATTTATATTCCCTTTCTTTTGTGCCTCCAGCTACTACAGCTCCCTTTTTCTATCCAGGTATCAAAGCCCTCCTAGTTCCCTGCTCTGACAGCAGAGTGGTATGAGACCAGGCTACTGGAAACAGGGTAAAAAAATGATTCCGCCTAACTTTTCTTCCATCTTTCCCTGTTCTCAGTGGCCCAGCCTCAGCCAGGCATAGGACCTTTCCTAGACACACAGCCTCCTGAAGGTAAGAACATCATCTTCTGGGAAATCCACCTGGGTATTTTCTTCTAATGGCCCTGAGCCACCTGTGACACTCCTTGCTCTTTTCTGGGACACAATAGGGTTTCTGATGGATTTGGGTCCTTTATCAAAGACGTTGAATTTGACATTAACAGTGGAGGAGTATTTCAGAGCAAGAGGTATTTGGGAGGATGTTAGGGGAAGGGAGGAATGTGGAGGCATGAATTTTCTGGTTTAGGGTTGTTTTTTTGGTTTAAACTCTGAACAAACTCTGTACCCCATACTGGAAAGAAGGCAAATCTAAATTACAATGTGCATTGAGCTGGAACGTCTCAAGATCTTTTTCTGGTTTAGCCACTGATAAGCCCTTCAGTATACCCCTAAGTCAATCACTTCGCCTCTCCAGGTCTCAGCTCTCCTCTCAAAAAAATTGGCAAAATATTGGTTCCCAGCTTCACACTTTTTCCAACCTTACTACGTAGAAGGGATTGTGCTGTTGCAAAGCACTTAATTGTTCTTGTACTGGATAAAGCATCCATCCTGCACCCAAAATAATGATATATTGCTTTCAGTTGTTATTCTGACCCACCTTGTAAACTCCAGGCTGGAAAGCCATGCTTTATTTCCAGTTTGCACAGATGTAAACAATAATTCAACATGCACAATGCTGGTGAGTTGGGTTGTTTGGCTCATTGCTCTTGGCAGACACTTTCAGCGTTAGTTATGATCCAAGAAAGATGTCTTCTATCCAAAGAGGCCAAAGACTGATTTGCAGGTGAGTGAACCACACTGAAAGTCGGGAGATGTGCTCTACTTCCCGCTGTGAACTCTCTCTGAGCCCGTGGGCAGATGGCTGGCACTCTTGCAAACTCTAACTCTTCTAAAGAGGAAACATGAGATCAGAGGCCCGTTGATTGAGACACAGGAATGGAATCTAGGTTTTTCTGTTTTGTTTTGTGTTGTTTTGGTTTTTTTCACTTAGCCATCAAGATTGGCTTCACTCGGTGATTCTACCTCTCAATGCTTCTGCTATTTAAAAGTGGCCTGTTATTACTATTAACACTTGCAAGAGTCCTCAAGACTCGCAGATGAAAGTCTGTGAAATTCATAATTTTAGCACATGATAATTATCCAAGTAATACTACCACTCTTAGTACCTCTCTCTCTCTGTCTCTCTCTCTTTTTTTTTTTTTTTTGGTGTGTTCCATTTATTTATTTACTAACGCATTAATAGTTATGTACATGTTTCATCCATTGTCCCTGTAGATTAAGGGCCGAATGGGACAACGTGGTCATAGGACAGACGATACTGCATCTTTCCTATAGCTTTGCTTGTCATGTATTTTGGAAAGACATCAAGCCTTAATTTAAAGACAGTAACTTATGGAGAAGATGCTATATTCCTTGAGAAGCAATACTAATGATTGATTATTCTCTCCAGAAAAATCTGCAAAGTGTTTTTGGAGTCTTAATGCAGCTGAAGTAATAGCGGTTTTTAAATGGAAATCAAAAACGCCCACTTGTTGACTTGCAACCTAGCGGAAGCAAAGTCATTCATTTCTATGGAATGATTCCTCTTTGTTGTTACTGGCATGATAAACATGTTAAGTAGAAACATTTTGCAAATATGCTTTTCATCAGAATAGTGATGATATAAGATAAACCTTTCTTACAGAGCAGTTGAGCTGGTTAGGGCATGTCTTTTATCCCATGAATGTCATTAAAAGCAAAGAAATTTAGTTTTCATCAAAATATTTAGTTTATGTCAAAACTTAAAGTGTTGGAGAGGTTTTGGTGAAAAAAAGAAAAACAAACCTTTCCCTTTCTTGGCAACAGAAAAATGTTAGGGGGAAGAAAACTAAAACTTTCAATAATTGTAAAAATGCTAGCTTTTTGCATCTATAATTTTTCAATGGAAACTTTAAAAACTGTCAAAGTTTAATGTGTCAGTGGAAATTTTCACTGTGATGAAAATTATTGCTTTGTCAAAACAAAAGTGTGAAAAGAACATTTGGACCAACTGTTTTCCGTAGTTTGGTGCCTCTCTCAATCAGGTCTGCTCACTTTTCTGAAGTAGTTTCCATTGCATAATTGAACATTTCCAAAAGGAAATCAAGACTCGGCTGATTCTGCGCACATGTGCGAGCGCGTGAGTTCACAGGCCCTGCTGGTTTATTCATTTCCAAATGGAAACCCTGTACCACTCCCTGTTTGTGATTTTTATCCCACTGCCTTTAACCAGAGCTGATCCAGATCAAGAGGAGAACTTAATAAAGAAAGAGTGTGGCTCAGTGGGGGAATCTCAAGGGTTCATAGGTCAATTTTTGCAGACAGAGTTGACCACACCATGCCCGTATCAGGAAGGAAGGAACCAGGGGAGGAAGAGGATAAGGAGGAAGAATAAGGCACAGTCAACAGTGGGAAAGAGCCATTTCCCTGCTGCTCTTGCTGCAGTTACTTCTTCCTTGAGGACCCTTTGCTCTGCCTCCTGTAGCGATATTGATGCACTAAGGGTGAGGAGCAAGCTCTTCTGTATTCAGGGATTCAAGATCATACCGGGTGAGTGCCTGGATATGCATTGTGAGAGGGTCTTTCCCTTTATGTCTGCATTGCTGAATAACTCCTGTACCTACCAAACAGTGTCAGTCAGACTTGAAAAGGAAGAAGAGATTCAAAAACTTCCATGAGTTTATCAAACGTCATGCACACAGGCAGTCAGATGGAGGCAAGGTACACTTGAAGGAAAGGCTGCAGTGTAAATATACTCCTTATTAGTCACTGGAGAATCCACAGAGGAGTTCACCCTCCAGGCATAAATCCATAGACGACTGAGCTACAGAACTACGTGTTGCTTATAAATAACGGCTCTTGTTACAGCAGTAATTTGAGCAGCGGGGAAGCGGAGGCATGCTATGACTGCACTTGTTCTCTGCAGAGAAGACATAAATCCACATCTTCTGGTCTGCGTAACAGCACAACACACAGCGAATGCTAGGAAAGGCTCCGGCTGTAAATCACGGCTGGCTTCCAGCCGCTGTTGCTTTACTGATCTTTACTGAGCAATTTGTGCTAGACTGTGTGTATCGGCATTGCCCCTAGAGGCTGGAGGTGCAAAGAATGGGGCAGGGGGAAGGGAGAGATGGAGGATGGTCTCCCCCATCAGGCCCTACATGGGACCCTAGCTCTAGGTCCACTGGCATGGGATGGGAGCTTTTTGCAGAAATGTCCTCATTATTGTATAATTGATCATTAGCATGCACATAAGTGTTTACAGACAGTGGAAATGCCCTAGGATATCAGAGATGCCTACGTATAGATGGCAGAGATAAGACTTACAGAAAAAACATGTCTTTCTGCAGTGGCAACTGGAGGCCACACAGGATACCCAGCGCTTGTACATTAATGTTCAGTGCCTGTGCTTTGGGGTTTGAATCAAGTCATAGTTGCCTTAATCTGAGAGCTAAATGACTCTGTCAGGTGATTTACTTGTATGCTTACAACTGCCCTTCACTGGGTGGAACTGAATTGCTTGATCATGGGCAAAGTAATCTAGAGTTTCAGCAAAGAGGAAGGGAATAAATTGTTCTCCCTGGCTATTAGGGACAAGTGAAGAGGTGATAGGTTTGGACTGCAGTGGAGGGTGCTTAGGCTGGACATTAGGAAACACTGTCTAACAAGAACAAGAGGAAGCAAAGCAAGTCACTGTCTGGGGAGACTGTGAAGACTCTATCACTGGATGGTTTTAAAAAGAGGTCAGATAGCTGTACCTATCTGCCGGGGTGGGTCAGAAAAAGCCGAGCAGGTGGATGGACAAGATAACCACTGAAAAGCCTTCCAAACTTTTGATTATTTGGGGGTTATATTCTTTGCATTGTTCTTGCAGAACCACCCAAAGGTCGGGCTCCTTTACGGTAGATGATGTGCAGGCACTATGAAGAGATAATCACTATCCCAAAGGATTTACAGACTGTAAAGATACACCTTTAAGGTACAGAAACAAGAAGTGATTGTGCCAAAATCATAAAACAAGTCAAGTAGCAGAGCGAAGAATTAGCTTCAGGGCTGCTCACCCCTAATCCATCACCGCTAGACTGCACTCCATCCTATATTGTTAG
Source organism: Apteryx mantelli (assembly GCF_036417845.1). Classification (NCBI taxonomy): domain Eukaryota; kingdom Metazoa; phylum Chordata; class Aves; order Apterygiformes; family Apterygidae; genus Apteryx; species Apteryx mantelli. The sequence goes on along the minus strand of NC_089982.1, from coordinate 86,656,001 downwards.
TTTTGACTGTCGACCCTTGGTCCTCTGCTGGCCATGCTGCTCTGCCCAGCAAAGGTAAAGGCATTCATAAAAGGCCATAAAGTTGTTGTCAAACAAATTCCTCACTGCTGCAAATAACCCTTTGATTTTGGAAAAAGAGCAAAGTATTAGAGAGTCCTATACAAATACGTTAAGAAAGAAGGGAAAAAAAGTAAAGAAAACAACAACGACTGAAGCTGGCCAGAATTCAGTGGAAGCAATTAAGAACAGCTATTTGCAGGCGGGGTGATGGTGAGGTAAAGTTCTGCAGTGTGTCGTTGTGCAACTCCAGTTATTTCTCCTGAGCTGGCCTTGTGGAAACACCAGTTATTCTGCTTGCATGGTGAAGACTTTCCAGTTCATGCCAGGACCTTGCTATAACCACAGGTTCTTTTTGTTTACTCAACTGCAACTGTCATAAACATTTCTGGGTGCAATGGTTTACCTTGACACTAAAATTTGCTGTCCAAAAATTTTTGACCTTTCTTTCCTGTTTTCAATTACACGTTAGTGTTGTGTTGGGTATATGTGTGTTTGTTATGGGCTCTTTATGTGTGTCATAACCTCTTTAGACTTTAATGAATGAACAAGAAGCAATTATCTGGAGTGTCCTCCAGAGCTCATAAGAGGAAGCAAACAGAGCAGTCCAGTAATTTTGAGAACATTTTTGATTGCATCTGCATGCGCACTCTGCTCCTCCCACAGGCAACTCTGCTCATACTCATGTTTGTACTCATGGCACAAACACTGCACAGCCTGTAGTCAAGTGGGAGAAGAGCAGTGAGAACGGGCAGTTCTTTGGGATCACTTCACGTGGCAGTCACCAGGTTAAAACACCAGGTGAGGTAAACCTCCATCCTTACACATGCATGGGCTGCAATCAGAAATGTGCTACCAGCCCCTTCCCGTCCTCTTATCTGAAAATTTCACCTATACAGCTCATGGCCACTGCAGGAATCAATACCCCCAGCACTGCCTGATCGCTTCTGTGGTCACATCGTCTTTTTAGATTTCAGCCTGTAACTACAGTCTGAAGGTTGTGTAGGGAAGCATGTTCTGGCTATAGTGGAGCATGTGAAGCAGAATTTTATGGAACGTTTGGATTCAGCATCAGTTCCTTTGAAATCAAGGAACTGGAAGTGGCTTATGCGAGGTCCACATGTCCTGAATATCCACTTCTGCAATGCCACTGCAGTGTTTACTCCCTGAGATCAGCGCTTCCGGCTCTGATGTCCTGATTTGTCCAGTGCGGCAGACCAGACATGGAGTATAGTATTATTCATCCTGAAAGCAGTAGCCAGAGAAAACAGGAGTTCCTTGCTCAGCCAGTATCACTGAGAAATGTAAAGGTACTGTGAAATCTGTGGTTCAAGGCTGTTTTGTCCATCCTACAGCAGCTACTCCCCAGGGGATTTAGGTGCAGGCAAGCATAGCTTCAGCAAAGTCCAGGGCGAAGGTCGGCTTATACCAGATGTTTTGGGAATGCAAGAATAAATACAGGAGCTTGGGTCTTCATCTGTCCATCTTTCACTTCCTAAAAATATTATAATAATGCACCTAATATTGGTGTTCACTTCAGCACTATTGCAACCAGCACTGTATAACTCCGTGAATATATCTGACAAATTCTATCTTAAAAGCAATTTGATGTCAGTCTCTTTGGGGAAAGAAACATCTGTTGCTCTGGGTTTCTACAGGGACAAGAGAATCCTATTCTTGTTTGGCTTTTAGCTGCTACAGTAGTAAAGAGGACTAACCATCATAGAAATGTTGCCATCAGCAATAGGTGCAAAACAGCTAGAGGAACATCTGTGGGAAAACTGACCAAAGATCCCCTCTCCCTAGTGTTCTGTTTTATCTCTTTGGGGATAAAAGGATGGAAAATCAGGCAATGGAACATTTACGGTTTAATTTCTACAGTTTGGAACACTTCCAGCAAGGAGAACGTGACACACAGCACTGTAAAAACAGAAGGTGAGAGAGAGAAAAAGAAAGACGCAAGGCACCATATAATAAAAAAGGCATGGTTAAAAATGAAATATCATGCAACCTGGCAAGAATTCAGCATAGTAGGTTCACAGAATATAGCAGTAATTGATTCAAAGAAAGCAATCTGGCATGGGAAGAAATCTAGCAAGTGAAGTGCTAGATAGGGATATGGTAATGAGGACTGATGTGGTAAAACACTGGGAAAATCCTCTCTTGAGGGGGCACAGGCGGCGATTTTCCTGAAACTGAATTAGCTGACAGAGTACCAAAAGGCGATGCCAAAACACTGTAGGTCAGAGAGGAAAAAAAGGCGGGAAGGAGTGTAAGTGAGAAGCAACCAAATAAAAACACTCAGAGGAAGCTGAGGCTTTGAGGAAAAAGATAAGGGCAGCCAAAAAGCAGTCTGAGTTAATGGATAAGCAGCATAAAAATGTGCCTTTACCAATTCTTCATGAGAAAAAGGAGGAACAGGGCACAAGTGACTCAGACAGCTGAAATACCATGTCCTTTTTATAACCTTTCATCAGCAAGGAAAAGAAACAAATAAAAACAAAAAACAAGCAAAAAAGGAAAAGACATTTGAACAATCAAGAAAGAACCTGTAAAAATAGCTCTTGGTAGAAAAGCGGTAGAGAAATATGCAGAAAATTGGATAAGATGCAAATTGGCCAGTGCTGGGTGATAGGAATCTGGGAACACCATGGTTACAAGTGAGCAAATTTTATCTGCCACCCTGCAGAAACAGGTTGAGAGCAGAAGACTTGGAAAAAGTTAAGGCTGTGCCAAACTTTCAAATAATCAAAAGAATTGCACTCCTGGTAATTACCATCCTGGAAATGTAACCTCTGACTCAAGTACAATAATTGAATAAGTATGTAGGGAAAGGGCTTGGGAGCGAGCCTGAAACTGGAGCCTGAAAACTGAGGCTGAACATCAAGAATAATCTTCCTGGAAATAAGAAAGATTAATCTATGGAATAACCATCTCCTAAAAAAGATGTGAGAGCCCCTTGGCTTGGAATATTTACATCTACATAGGATGGAAAGCAAAAATGCAAGGAACAGGCCTGCAATAGCAAGGAGAGAGACTGGACAATTCAGTAGTGCTTTTATCTCTAGTTTCTAGATAACACAGATACGTTATTGGTATCCTGATGGAAGGCTCACCTAGAAAGTAAAGCACTGCAGTTTGGGGTGCTGGTGTATCTCTAGGCAATCCATATTGCTCCTGCATTTTGAGGATATTTAAAATGGCAACCTCTGATTTTCTTTCTTTCTTTTTTCTGGAACATGTTTTCTAAAAACTGCAGAATCAGGAGAATTTTATTGTAACCATTCATGCTGATACCTGCCTGTGCTGTGGTAGAGACCGTGAGGGTTAGTATCTCAAATGTTGCTCTCTCATATCCTTCCCCAGCTGGTCCATGTGTTACCTCTAGCGTAATGCTTCAGTGCATGTGCTCAGCGATGATGGGTAAAGAAGTCAGGCTGTGAAATAGATCCCAGAGAGAGGGTAAGGGTAGAAAATAAAAGGGAAACTCCCGTGGGCATAGCAGTGGCTCAACTAGAGGGAAGGAGATGGGACACCATGGGAGGAAAAACCTCAGAAGAGAGCAGAGCTAGTGAGAAGGAAAAGTGAGCTCTGAGAGGCAGTGAGGGAGATAAAGGCTTTCTTTCGACAAAACAGCACAAGGCTGGTCCTTCACTGGCAGCTATCAGGTCAAAAACTACGCCCGTACAATGTCCAATGTCCATACTATGCCCATACATTGTCCAGTGTCCATACCATGCCCGTGCAATGTCCCCACACAGCGCAGACCCCTGGGTGCTCTTCTGCAGCCCACATATGGCCTTGGCTCCAGCAGATCAGCAGCCTCACATGGCAATAAAGTGTGGCCCAGGTAGGGCACAGTTTGCATCCAGAGCATTGCCAGCAATGCTCCGGTTGTGGGGAATTTGTTAGGTCAAACAGCCAGGGGGAAAATTCCATTAAAAAAAAAAAAAAGACTTCCCCTTCTCCAAGAGGAAGATAATTTGTTCGAAGCTGTGCAGTCAGCCCTAATAGTGAACTTGGCCAGAGAACGACATTCTCTTTCGATGGATGCATCAGTCACAGTTTTTGCCCATTCCTCAAGTTCCTTCTCCCTGCTAACCAGCGTCACTTCTGCCTTCTCCGGGCTGAGTCTCAGCAGGTTCCTTCTCATCCAGCTCCCTGTGGTGGCCTGGCCTGGGGAAAGCATGAGGATGGCTCTGTTTGGAGTATTTTTTTAAGCATTGTTTATAGTTTACTCCTCCTGAGCACTTGTATATTTTTGTTTCAGCCCACTCACATGCACAGCTAGCAAACACACGGGCCAGGGCTCCATGCAGTCCCTTAGCACCCCAGGACTCCGCATCGTTATCTGAAAACTGCAGGAGATGATTTTTATTTGAAAAGAAAACAGCCATGTCAGGCTATTCCTCATCCCTGCCTGCCCCAGCCTGAAAATCCCCACTCCATGTCCCAAGTCTGTCTTGGAGAGAAATTTTGCATGCTGAAGCTGAGATCGTTCTCAAAGATGCCAGAGGAATTTGGTTCCTCAGCTCCCAAGGAAATGCATTGAAATTGAGGTGCACACACATCCCTGAGGACTTTGAATATTTCCACTAGTAACATTTTTAATACACTCTACCTCTCCCAGCCCTTCAAGGGAAAGTATTGCTCTCTTGACAACCCACTGGAAACTATACAGTGTTAGATGTGACTCCTACGATACTTCCTGGATGCAGTTTATCCATTCAGCAACAGTTCCTCTCCTGAAGAGCCTGGAGCCTAGTGGAAAGAAGCATCAGGGTAATTACCTTAACCCTCTTCTTACCACAGGGAAATAAGGCACATAGAGATTCAGCAGGTTGCTAAAACCACAGTAGAAGCATGAAGAAGCATAGTCAAAACTTGAATTCAGATCACTCAGAGCCAACATGATGTCATCACTGTAATGTAGTTCTTTTCTTACAAGTCCTGTTTTTTATGCCCTCTTTGATCAGATAGCTTTGCTGGATAAAGTAGGGAATAAGACTGTTGTCCTTTCAGCATTATCTCTTTTGGACACCATAATGCTCACATGAACACCAGTCCCAAAGAGCCCTTCTTCTCGGAAGCCACTGTTTTTAGTAACTGTGGCCAACTCCTACTAGGAGCTGCAAGACATATTGTAGGGAAGGAAGTCCCTTTGCACCCTTTGGTGCCCTTTGGCTGCCCCCAAGCTGGTTGTTAATGAGAGAGATGATGAAGCCATACATAGGCATTCACATATATATATACTTATTCAATGTTAAGACCAGTGGAGGAGGGAGCAGAAGAATTTTCAGGAGGAAGGTCACAAGATGAAATGAAGTGAAGAAAAATTTGGTTGTGCTCTCAGGAAAATATTTTTAAGTGAATATGTGTCGAGCTGAGGAATGGTCTCCCAATGGGAGCGGTGGAAGAGTGGAAGCCCCATGACTCAAGTCATTTCAAAGTGGCCACGACAAAACCGTTGGGAGTACACAGTATGGAAAATCCTGTCATGTCTGGGGTCAGCGGATGGACCAAATGACCTAGTGTAATAGGTCTTTTCCATCCCTGATTCCAGTGAGTCTCTGAGAACCCTTAAGACTTAGTGGGAATCATAAAACCAAAGACTCGTGAATACAGTTCACATACCAGGATATTAATGTCATTGCCAGACCTTTGGTCCTTTTGGCAGAGCTAGCCGATGGACCTGGGAGTTCCTCCAGCATCTTCTTTGGTGGCTTTAATAGCTCCGAATATAAGTCCTAATCCATCCATCTCTGTAATGGGCTAAGGAGATCAAACTGTAAAGTGTGAAGAGAAGCAGTAATAAAAGCTCCACAAAGTGCTTTTACCTGATTCATTTCATATCTGAATGTAAAATTGTCTTCATCTCTGCGTTCCTCACAGAGGAGACAAGCCAGCTTGGCTGCTTATACTTATTCATGGTATTCTTCAAGGAACAATGCATCAAGAATTTAGTGCAATAGTTGTGAACAGCAAACTTATTTTAGTTTATTTTCTCTGGTTTCTTTTGGTTGAAATTTGGGCAAATTCCCATGGAAGTTGAAAGGTATTTAGTAGAGCAACGGAGTGTAAACAGCTGAGGACTTGGTGTTAGAAAAGTACTGTCCATATGAGCATTTGTTGGCTGCTGTCATGAGAATATCTAAGTGCCACAGGACTGAAATGACAAGTGGATACCGCTTTGATTTTACATCCCAACCACATGGTGGTAGTTCCAGCTGGCACAACACTCCTTTACAGTAGGCAGAGACAATGGCTCCAGGAGGGCAAAAAAGTAAGTCTGATCTGCTGAAATCTGTTTTTTGACTTGTCTCCTTTGGCCATCTTGTGTCATGGTGTTAGTCAAGAGTTTCAAAAGCTTCTAGTGATTTAGGATGTTTCAGTTTTCAAGTAGCCAAACTTTGTAGAAAGGCCCTGAGTTTAACATGTAAGTTTTTGAGATCATGCTGTCGGTATGTTACAACATCTTACACTGAATGGAACTGGGAATTTTTAAGTGACAGCACCTAAAAACTGTTGGTCACTTCTGAAAATCTTGGTCAGGCCTGCATGTCAACCTGTCACCTGCCAAAAACTCTCCTTCTGCCCAACTATAGGAATGAACACAGTGGCAAAGAGCTCTGGACGCAGGTTGGCTATTCAGCAGTATCTGCCTCTGCACGATTCAGTTAGCTCAGAAAATATGTCAAGATATGCAGAGGAAGGAATAATTGCCCAGACAAAAATGAGTCTTGGATGTGTCAGAACAATAGTCATATGAAAAGTTTTAAAACAGTTGGAGGTCAAATTTCTTAGCACAGTCCAAGGGGGCTAAACCCATGATTAACAGGATTAAACTGTGCAATGGAAAGTTTAAAAAATATTTCCTTACAAACTGCTAAGCAATAGAATATATTCCGACAGAAAGCAATGGGTGATCCGCTGCACTGTTTAAGAACAGGCTAGCCAAAGACCTATATCAGTCATGGAAAATAATTGTTCTCAGTACTAATTTTGGGCTGCTACCCATGACAATGATCTGAATGCCAAACTTTGTGGCATGAGACATCAACAAAGTACACTATCATTATCCTCTATTGGAGGACGTTGGCATTGGTCATGGGATGGAGAAATGGACTATATAGACCTTTCTGCTCATTCTTATGATTATTATATGCTTTTCAGAGCCAATCATGTTGCAGTTCAGTGCTATGACATGATAACACTCAGTCTTGTGACCTTTCTGCACCATATTTTCCTCTCTTGGTATCTTGATGTGAAGAGGTAGTGTGCCATGTAGGCACTGAAACGTTGTTGCACACTCCTTATGAGAACAGTACCAAGAAGATGAGTCAAAAGGGATGAAAGTCTTCCAAGCCAGGATGAGAGTAATCCACTCCTTGAGACATTTTACCCAATTCATCATCTATTGCTCTTATTGCAGAGGAATTATGCAAAAGAGTAACAAATTGGGTGGTATTTTAGGGTGGGAACCCTCTAAGCATAAATTACGTGTTCCAGAAAATGGTGTAAGTGATGCAATACAAACCTCTCTTCTTTGCCGGTACTAAATTTGTTTGCCAGAATTAATTTGAGGGTCTTTCTTTGGTAGACATAAACCCAAATCCCAGTGGCCCCTCCCAGTTATTGAAGTTCTCCAATGTCTCTCTTTTCTTAAGTAAAAGTAGGTGTAAGCTGGTTTCCAGGCCAAATTCTGATTCATGTTCTGCCTGCCCACATTTATTTTTACTGTAATTTTTAACTGGACACAGTTCTTCAGTTGGATACAATCATCCTCTTCCCTTCCTGTACTAAACTGATGTGTGGTTATGGTTGTGCGCTTTCCAACTTAGAGGCAGCTGCATTTTGGAGCTGGGTAATGCAACCTTTACATACAGTCATATACTACAGGATATACTACTAAGTCCATAAACAATGACATGGAAAACCCTATGTTCAGGAAACTTGCAAAGCTAGCCCACAGAACTAAGCAACCATCACCTCTGAAAAGATCTATTCAGCTTTCTTTTCTCCATGGGAAACACACAAAGGAGGCAACACTGATTCTAATTTCTATCTAGAAATTAAGCCAGGCAAAGGAGGTTTCTGTGAGGCTAACTTGACTATTCCTACTTTAAACCATGTGCTGGCCCTAATAAGTTGAGGTTCCAGAAGCTGAGCTCAATTGATGGTGAAGCTAGAAACCAGACTGTTTTCTGGGAAATAGAGAAAGATGGTTTTGAAAGAGCAAGTGCTGATGAGAAAGAATCTTTTGATGGGATGGAGTGGGCAGGTGGAAGCAGTGAGTCACAGAGGATCAGGGACACTAAGTCAAGCAGGAGGAAAGACTCTGTCATGCTCTGATGAGCTAGGTTCCAGTCCTGGGCCTCCTCACATGGATTTGGGCAAGTCATCTGTAGTCAGCTTTCTCAGCTGCTTGACCTTAATAACAGGATCGAAAACGCTCAGTACTTGCTGTGGGAAACTCTGAGAAATTCTGGAACTCAGGTTCCTCTTTTTTGCACATGGCCTACTAAGAAGCTCTCATAATTCCTTCCTTTTTTTCTGTCATCTACTTGCTGTCTTCTTTTATTTGATTATAATATCAGGTTAGATGTTCACTGAGCCTTGAGCTCATTAGGAGAAACTGAACCTCTTGGAGTTTGCCAGAACCTGCAATAGACTGAGTTCGATGACAGAACCTGCCACCAGACTGCTTAGCAGAAGACGGCTGGATCATTGTGGTGAAAGAAATTGCAAACCATTCAGAAATAAGCAGTGGTTTGTATCAGGCAAGGGTAGTTTTTGCTAAGTAAATCCCAGAATGTTCTCCAATATAAAGCACAGTTTTGTCCCTGGAGGACTGGTAAGAGAATAGCTGTCGTTTCCTGCACTTATATAATATCACATGAGACAGGACACAGATGTGTACAGCCCTGTAACATCCAATGATATCCATATCCAGTGACTCCAGTTGTGAAACGCAGCTCCAAGGATGTGAAGATACTCAGTAGAGGGAGATCTTTGGTCTCATCAAGGGCAGAAACAGAAAGCCAGACTCTTTATTCATTTCCCTGCATGCAGAAAAGGCAGCTTCCCTTCTTCTCCTGCCCTTGCCCTTTGCTAATTCAGCAGAAGGGATAATCCCCTTGAAATTATCACCTCCCTGGGAGGTGATAATTGCTCCATTTTTAGGGGATTAGCACAATGGAACCTGATTACTGTGCAGCAAACTTCCCCATGAGAAGGGGGAACCCTTACCATCTGGAGACACGAATGTCCTTTCACATGCATGGAAGCAGCTCACCATTGCCACTACGTTTGAGCTGACATTTCACTGTCTCTGACTTCAACAGAAGTGGGCTCCAGCTTTTCTATTTTTATTTTTCACATGGTCTTCCTTGCTTGCAGTGCATTAATCAAGGAAAACCAAAATAAAGCTTCTCCCCAACAGAACTAAGAAAGCCCCTCTGAAGGAGGAAGCAGTTGGAGTCAGCAGACATATCAGTGAAAGAATGAAGGTCATACTTTGCATAATATATTTATCTTGGAAAACATAATTTTATTCAGGCTATCCAAGAATTCAAGTGCTGAAACTAACACTAAGTCAACAGCACTTATAGTAATGAAATAAATTCTTTATAACAATCCAGCAGAAGGAGTTGACAAGGGTTTTGAATGGCTTGTTTTTATTAAAATTCTTTCATTCTTGCAAACCAGCATTGTCTGTGTTTCTTGGATATGGCCAATGTAGAGACACCGTGCAAAGTCTAAGCTGGAGTTTATTTAGTCTGCCTGCCTGCAGCAAAGAAAAATAAAATGCTTAATAAAAGATTTCCTTCTGTGGGAGACCCTGCAATTTGCAGATTGTAAGATAAGGGGGCTGTTTAGAGGAAGGTATAATTCTACATCTAAACAGAGATGGCATTCCCAGTAGAAGTTAATAAGAATATATCTTCAGCATTTGGTTAACCACAGACCTGAGTGAGAGCCACTAGAATTGAAAGCTTAAACTGTTCTTAATTGTGCTGTAAAGCTCAAATGAAAATATTTTCTATGCTCAGTCTTCTTTAATCTAAACATGATTTAAATTCATCTGTACTATTTACCTACTGACAGTAGTATATCAAAGTATTTCATGACCTCTCAGATGTACTCTATCCATGCATTTGAAACTTCCTTTCCAGTGGCCCTAAAACTTTGACGTTCAGTTCTGTTACATTTGCCTGAACAGCAAAATTTAGCCTCAACTTCTGACCGTTTTAACTTTACCTGGAGATGTGCTTCAATCATCTCATTATTATATGCGGGTAATTGCTGTGGCTATGATCAGGCACTCTAGGTGAGATGGTTCCTGTCTGTGTGGTAGATACTCTGCGAGAGGGCAGGTTTTGCAGAGGTTTTGCAGATCCTCTTATACGGTCATGGAAGCTGAAAACTTTCTGAACTTCTGTGTCTTCCCTTTCAGACTTCCAATCCACCTCTCAAAATGGTCACCAGGACAGACCAAGGCCCCATAATTCCATAGGACTTCTCTCCACTTATCCCACCAACCAGAGAACCTCCAAGATTTTACAGTCCACATATCCTAACTCCCTAGCTGTGGAATAGCAAAGAGGAAAAAAATGAACAATTCTTTTGCCACCTCCTTTCGCAGCACTGAGATGAAGGAAACAGTAATATCCTTATTTTACAGGCATTCTGCAAGAGGAAAGAATCCACCCAAGGCTTCACAACAAGCCTGTAGCATAGCCTAGAAGGCAACCCACATCACCTGCATCCCACCCTCCCATTTCTGACAACAAAACCATGATGCATTTGCTTTATGTTCCTCAGAACACACAAGTTGTCAATGCCTTATAAAGTTCAGACCAAGTTAAAATTTGCATCCCAGTTTAGTTTCTAAGGGTCATCATGTCAAAACCTTTAGAACTTTGAAATGAGAGAAAGCAATCCATATGTCTGGTCAGATTTTGGATGGTATTTATATCAAAATTTCAGGCCCTACCAGTCACTGAAGTTCCTATAGTACTTTGTATGGCCTATGATTCTGTTTTAATGGCTATAATGAGATGGTTACATATTCTCTATCTTATATCCCTCTCTCTTCTTTTCTTTGATTGACCTGGGAAGCAATTTAACCTCTGCTTTCTGTTTTCAATTCCAGCATGCTATTGATATGAAACTGTTGGATGGTGGCACAGAGTCTAGTTGGAGGCCTGTAGCTAGCGGTGTCCCCCAGGGGTCAGTACTGGCTCCAGTCTTGTTCAGCTTCTTCATCAATGACCTCGATGAAGGGACAGAGTGCACCCTCAGCAAGTTTGCTGACGATACAAAACTGGGAGGAGTGGCGGATACGCCAGAGTGCTGTGCTGCCATTCAGAGAGACCTGGACAGGCTGGAGAGCTGGGCGGAGAGGAACCTCATGAAGTTCAACAAAGGCAAGTGCAGGGTCCTGCACCTGGGGAGGAATAACCCCATGCAGCAGTACAGGTTGGGGGTTGACCTGCTGGAAAGCAGCTCTGCTGAGAAGGACCTGGGAGTGCTGGTGGACACCAAGTTAAGTATGAGGCAGCAATGTGCCCTTGTGGCCAAGAAGGCCAGTGGGATCCCGGGGTGCATCAGGAAGAGTGTTGCCAGCAGGTCGAGGGAGGTGATTCTCCCCCTCTCCTCAGCCCTGGTGAGGCCACATCTGGAGTACTGCGTCCAGTTCTGGGCTCCCCAGTACAAGAGGGATGTGGCACTACTGGAGCAAGTCCAGCGAAGGGCCACAAAGATGATTAGGGGACTGGAGCATCACTCTTGTGAGGAAAGGCTGAGAGAGCTGGGCCTGTTTAGCCTGGAGAAGAGAAGGCTGAGAGGAGCTCTTATCAACGTGTACAAGTATCTGAAGGGAGGGTGTCAAGAGGATGGAGCCAGACTCTTTTCAGTGGTGCCCAGCGACAGGACGCGAGGCAACGGGCACAAACTGAAACACAGACACTTCCATCTGAACATGAGGAAAAATTTTTTCACTGTGAGGGTGACAGAGCACTGGAACAGGTTGCCCAGAGAGGTTGTGGAGTCTCCTTCTCTGGAGATATTCAAAACGCACCTGGATGCAATCCTGTGCAATGTGCTCTAGGTGACCCTGCTTGAGCAGGGGTGTTGGACTAGATGATCTCCAGAGGTCCCTTCCAACCTCAGCGATTCTGTGATTCTGTGATTCTGTGAGTGCTTCCCAAAAAATCCCAAGTAGATATAGTTTGTTAAGCACCTTGGGATTCTTTGGGATAAAAGGTGCCACTTAAGTGTGAATTATTACTCCTATAATCATCATTCAGACACAAGGGATCATTATTCTCAGTTATGATGCTGAATGCTAGATGTACATGCTAAAACTACATTTCAGCTCAAGCCTGGCATGCGCTCAGCTGGCTTCCCAAAATGGATTACTATTTATGTTCCTCCTCTTGTACATATGCAATCTCCCCTAAAAACAGTATTTGTACACATTATATCTTCTATAAACTGGGCCATTAGGAGTTAACATTTCTGTTCTATCTCCTTTTAGGGCCAAATTTTACTATTTGAGCATACATTGAGCATGCCTAATCCACATGTGGCCATATTGTGCCAGACCCTCTGTGGGTATAAATTGCCGTAACCCCTATCTATTTTCAGATTTTGTACAACACCATAATAATGGCTTTCAGTGAATCTACACCAATTTGCACTAGCTGAGGTTCCAGCTTACTGAGTTTAGTGCAATCGCTCCTGTAATAAAGGATGATACTGTGTTTGGAAAGGTTGCCTATCCTAGCCCTGGAGAAAGAGTTAAGTTCTTAAAGCTACTATGTTTAAATGTCACCTTTTTAACAATACTGTTCCCTTGATAGCTATAGGTTCCAACTGCTTACTTTACAGAGAAAGCACACTTCATTTCCCTTAATATTTTGGAGTTTCTCCAGTTAGAAGGGCCTCAGGCCTCCAAATTAAACTGAAAAATCAAATTCTGAGCACATTATCTTGATGACCACTGCAGCCTGCATGAACACGTCTTGACTCTCAGACCCTGTGTTGGGCTCCACAAAGATGAGCGATCAAGAAACACTAGAAATCAGTCAACCCTTCTGTTTCTGAAGTGGACAAACCTTTTAAGGGCTGCAGCGCCCCTGTATGTTTTTCTCGCAATATCCTTTTCAGGAGAAGTGCCTGGGGGTTTTGACCATGCATAGCCAGAATGAGCAAAGGCAGAGGCCAGCCTGAGGTAGGAGGACTGTGTCTGATTCTTGCACTTTCAAGCCAGGGCAAACTGTTGGATCAGTGGTTAAAACAAACACCGGCTTCTGTAGTAGGAAAGAATGATGAACACGGCATTCGCTGAAGTACAAACTGTTGTACAGAAGTGTTGCTTGGACCACAGAGCCCAGGGATCCAGCATGAAGCATTAAAGCTGGGGGGAAAACCAGAGGAAATTAATGATTGAATAATGGATTCCAAATGTTGCAGTTCAAAGTTAAATCCTAATAATACAGTCACTTTAGGGTATGCTAAGCTCCAAAACAGATTGTTTTTCAAGGCAGAGCTGCAGCAAGGAGGATTCTGGGTAATACTATCTAAATTCCCAGTAAGGTAATAAGGTGAAGATTTAGCTACACTGATCACTGCTCTGAATCTGTTTGCTTCCGTGCACGCAAGAACAATTGCAGAGCACTCTTCCCTTTCTGCTGTTGACTGTTAATCCTGGTGGCAGGTGGCTGCCTGCCATCTGGAACATCCTTGCCCATTAAGATTCTCCCAGAAAGAAAGAAAATAAGTTATTTAGTAGCCGGGCCAGGTTTTCAGGAGAGTGCTTCTGTATGCAGCCCTGGGTCAGCGCTCATGGCTAAATGGATTGGCTCAGGCTGTTGGCTCGGTATATGGGACTACTCATTCCCCTCTTGCAGGGAGGATAAAACAATGAGTCTATCTAGACACTTCTTCTTCTCCCACATCCTCAGTTCACCTCCTTGCTATACTTCTCATAAAGTTACAAGGGGATCCAAGCCTGGTTTCATTCAGAGTTCAAACATACGATCTCACAGGCCATTTCCAGCTTATCTTGAGATGTTACCATGAGCTACATATCTTTGTTTGTAGAAGACATGCTCCTCATGACAGCAGGAACCCCGAGAAATAAGCTTCTTCTGTCTCTAAGAAACAGTGGGGAATTTGGTAGTCCATTTTCCTTCTCACTGCTTTTGTTTCCTTTGTTCCTTGCCTACTTTGGTTGTAATCACTTACAGTGAGCTCTCAGACCTGTAGCCATTTTGCTGTCACATCACAGAAAGCAGGGAGATAGCAAAAGTTGCCTAGAAACGAGTACCCAAGCTTGCCAGTCTACAACTTAATTTAGGTTTCTCTACCTTATGTTTCAGCTGATGCTGTGACTGCTCTGTAGGCTTGCTCAGGGTGTTTGTACAACATCTAGCATAAAGCAATCCCAATCACATCTTACCAATGCTATAATAGTAATGCCTTTGTTTTTCCAAAATGACCAGCTCTAAGGCAATGGCACTAATGGGACTAAACTTCATCAGTGCTGATTTTTTTGGCTTAATTCTGATCTTTTGTCAAAACTCAGTGGGCCTAAACTTTTCTACTGTGAAATAAATAATAATAAGAAGAACAATCCCGTAGCACATAGGAATCCGCTCAACGTGTGAACATATATGTTAGAGAAATATAGAACTGATTGGTCAGAAACACGGCTTGAGGTGGACCAACCACTGTGTTGCTTTGTTCTCATTTATGCAAACTACTATGGTTTAGACAGATTAACTATACTTGCTCTTGTTAACCTTCTTCAACATTTATCTCCGCAACGGGCCCTGGGGCTGGAGGTTCAAAACTGTTCACCTGCCACCTGGGCACCTGTGTGAGAGGTCTTTTTCATCAGGGATCAAAAAGAAGAGCTGAATGTTGGGCACTTTTGCGGACCTAGCTCATGTCCTTCACTACCACAAGGTGAGATTATCCACACCTTTGCAGTGGTGTACCGCCTGTCACCATGGACCATCTTCAGGATATCCCCCAGGCTGCTATGTGTAGAAGTGTTTGCCTCTGTTCTGTCTCTCTCCCTGACCCCTGAAGGCAGACTTTATTCTCTCATATACTTGTTGAACCTACGGAGTGGAAGGTAAATTCCTGGAGGGGATCCAACAGCTTTAAGTGGAGAACTGCACTAGTTCAAGAACTAGATAAAGAAATCTTTGAGGAACTTCCAAGATAGTGGATTTATCACTTTACACATGGCATCAGGGCAAAACAAGACAAAACCTTCAAATGTGAGATGTATTGCTCCTGTTATTGCAGAAAGAAGGCAATAAGATGGAGGGAGCTGGGTAAGACAAGAGTCTTTACTATTCCTCTTCTTTATAGGGCTGAAAATTGGAACCAAATCCTTCTGTGACAGGTGCTGAGAGATCTCCTCCCATTGCACATTGGTTTCCACAGAATCACAGAATCACAGAATGGTTGAGGTTGGAAGGGACCTCTGGAGATCATCTAAGTCCAACCCCCCCGCTTAAGCAGGGTCACCTAGAGCATGTTGCCCAGAATCACGTCCAGGCAGGTTTTGAATGTCTCCAGAGAAGGAGACTCCACAACCTCTCTGGGCAACCTGTTCCAGTGCTCTGTCACCCTCACAGTGAAAAAGTATTTCCTTATGTTCAGATGGAATTGTCTGTGTTTCAGTTTGTGCCCGTTGCCTCGCGTCCTGTCACTGGGCACCACTGAAAAGAGTCTGGTCCCATCCTCTTGACTCCCTCCCTTCAGATACTTGTACACATTGGTAAGATCTCCTCTCAGCCTTCTCTTCTCCAGGCTAAACAGGCTCAGCTCTCTCAGCCTTTCCTCATAAGAGAGACGCTCCAGTCCCCTAATCATCTTTGTAGCCCTTCGCTGGACTTGCTCCAGTAGTGCCACATCCCTCTTGTACTGGGGAGCCCAGAACTGGACGCAGTAC
This sequence comes from Apteryx mantelli, assembly GCF_036417845.1. Lineage (NCBI taxonomy): Eukaryota > Metazoa > Chordata > Aves > Apterygiformes > Apterygidae > Apteryx > Apteryx mantelli. The sequence continues at coordinate 86,639,968 of NC_089982.1, read as the reverse complement.
TCCAGATGTGGCCTCACCAGGGCTGAGGAGAGGGGGAGGATCACCTCCCTCAACCTGCTGGCAACACTCTTCCTCATGCAGCCCAGGATACCATTGGCCTTCTTGGCCACAAGGGCACGTTGCTGTCTCATGCAACTTGTCATCCATCAGGACCCCCAGGTCCTTCTCAGCAGAGCTGCTTTCCAGCAGGTCAACCCCCAACCTGTACTGGTGCATGGGGTTATTCCTCCCTAGGTGCAGGACTCTGCACTTCCCTTGGTTGAACTTCATGAGGTTAAAGTTATTAGTCAACAGGGGATTGGAAACAATGGCCTCAGCTAAAGTCCTTATGCTACAATATGCTCACACAAGGCTGCCTATGTCATCAGCAGAGACAGGGGCAATTCCTGTCCTATCTCTGTCTAGCCTCCTGGAAGTATCTGTCTCTCCGTGACCCAGAAGAGGAATCAATTAGGTATCGAAGTTAAGTGGGCAGAGCATCAGAAGCTGCTTGTATTTGCCAGGCCATGCTCGGCAAGAATAATGGCCAAGTTAAGAGGAAAGTCTAAACAAGGATATGAGAAGGAGTATGCTCCCTTGCATTTACTGTGGGAAGCACCAGGAGAAGGCAGTGATTGCAGGGCGGCCAACACCGCAATTTCCTGCTCTCAGTCACCTCTTAATGAACCTATAGCCCCTGTGAGGCCTGGGAGAGTCTAACGTGGGCGTTCAGCACATTTGTCCCTTCAATATGTATGTCATACCAACATGCCTTGCAGCTAGATTGAGGCAGAGGTATCTCGTGCCCCTTGTGGTAACCTTTATGTGTCACCGCTGACTTGGCCATCTGACTCCTAGGGCATCCAGGCTGCTTTCACTCACACACAGAGAGGCCAGAACAGGGGAATGTGCTTTAATCATCTCCTGCTTTAACTAACTCCTCCTTAAAACCTTTTTCCAGCTTCTTGGAACATAATTTACACTCATTTGCATTCCCATATCGGCAAGCAGGTAGGGATACAGCCCAATATAAGTGGGATTAAAGGCATGCTCTGAACTGCTCTCTGTTCCTTCAACTCCATCCAATTTACAGAGTACCTCTGCTTTGCAGGACCATGTTTTACATCAGCATGAGCAAAACAACCTCTCTTATCCACTCAGATTATGGTCTTAGGAGCTTGGATCAGATGGTGAAGCACAGATAAGCATCTAAACCCCTAAATGTTTATCTGAAGTGAACTCAAACTGCAGATCTTTTTGAAGCTGGCCCATCCCTATCAAAAGCAGCCTGTGCAAATAATTTGAACCAAAATCAGGAGTCTTAGAAGTATCCTGAGCATTATGTTGTAGCTACGATAATCTGAAAAAGAGCGCCAGATGGAAAAATAAAATATGCCAGCTTCCCCTACACGCATAAGCTATATTTGTGCTGCTTTGACACAGCTCTACTTCCTCGCACCATTCTTTTATATCCGGTTGACGGATATTTTTCCATAGAGTGGTAATGCTAATCTTGGCAGAGACTGAGAGCAAATATAGAAGCTTCAATGCGTGCCCGGAGATTTCCAAGCCATCGGGAAGCATGCCTAAGAACGACTCAAGAGCAGCATGAGGAAATATAAAAGAGTCAGAGAACTGGAGAGAGGTTGTTTCGCATTTGCAAATTCCCCTGTGCCACTAGATTTTAGAAGGTGAGGGGAACCCCGCCATCTTAAATGATAGGTTGCTGCAGAGCTGGCTGCCAAGACATATCCTGGCAAGGATCCTTGTCAATTATTATCTTATTTCTTTTTACTTCTGCTTCTGTTATAGATATCTGGCCTCAATCATTACAATATCAAGCACCCCACTGACTTTAATATATTTATCTTTACCACATCCTCTGAGGCAGACAAGTGTGCTGATCCTTGGATTACAGAAGCAGAAGAGGACCAGAGAGGCCCAGGCTCACAAAAGGACTTAGACACTTATATTTCATTTAAGACGGACTTTGGGCCCCTAAAGAAACAGTTCATAAAATCCTCATCTACTTACTTAAGGCATGTTCATACGTGCGTTAGTTTTGGATGCACAATTTTGACTTGGTTCCACTATTATGACTTGCCAGAGCTGCCACCATCCTGATAGACCGAGCCGCTACTTGATTCTATGCCCCTTCCTGCTCCAGTCCATGCTCAGGGAGATCCTAACACAAAAGCACACCAGGGAATCCCAACGTTAATCATAAAATAATTATAATCTGAAGATAATGGTGATGCCCTTTGCAAACCAGGTCCATTGTTCCTGGCCTGGGACGCTGGAGCTCAGGTACCACTTCATCTTCTAACCCCTCTGCTGCCAACACTCTTTATAGATTTATCCTATGACTCTTTATGGTTGCCTAAGCAAAGGTATCCCACTCAGTCTCCCATTCCCATAGGCCCAGTATCAAACTGCCAGCCCCGGGCAGGTGTCCCAGATACCATAAGATATCTCAAATGCCTCTGGGTACCTCTGCCTTTGCAACTAAATCAAGTTCAGTATATAAGAAAACTTTAATGTCTTTCCTAAAGGTACTAGAGTTAGAAAGGACTCCCTTAGAAGTCCTTCAAATCAATCCTCTGACCTTTGGGAGAAAAAGGAGGTCTACTACCAGGTCTTTATGCTGGGGTAAACAGCTCTCATAAGCAGAGTCATAGCAGGAGTGAGCAGAGCTCAGAAGGAGCCGACCAAGGAATGTCCTTTAGGTTGCAGTCTTCCTTTTAAGCCACTGCTAAAGCACTGGCATGAAGTGCTTTGAGTTCAGCGTGAAAGCAGTGTAATCTGGTATCACTCAACTGTCCTCAAAGAACAGGTTCCCTGTACACCCACCTAAAAATCTGGCCCTGCACATGCAATCAGCACCTCAGCTGGTCTTGGCCCTTAGAGGGTCCTCACAACTGCTGGCAAAACTATTGAGCCCTAGCAGAAATTCCTAACTTGTGTAATCACTTACACTTTGTCTATCTGAAAATTTCCCCCCCGTAGTTTTATTTGAATGTCACATTCCTTTCTCCTGCTCCTAAAAAAAAAAATATATTCTTTAGGACTTTGACCCACACATGGGTGGTGTTACCCTGGTAGCAGGAGGGTTATCTGTTTATATGGGCCAGCATCCAAGTGACTGACAGACCCTGTGTAAATCAGGACATATTTTTGGTGGCTAGCCCGGCACAAGAAATGGTGGTGTACATTTATTAAGCTCTTGGTGCCTGTTGAGAACAGCTCTTTCCACAGTGCTGCTTGCTAATGTTACCAGCCATGGGTGAGACTCAGCCTACACAACCCAGGTGCTGGTAAAGCTGCTTTTTTTGTACTACTGAAAGAAAAGAGGATGCTTTGTTTGGGGTTAAACCTCACTGGTACTTTCACAACCCCCCTTTGGCAATGCTGTCGATCCTCATCAAGTACAACACACTTACCCGCAATCAAGCCAATTATTCACCAGAAAGTGCCACTGCTAAATAATGCAGAAAAGTGTAGAAAAGATTTATTATAGAGGTGACCTCTAGAGGCCTTTACAGAGACTGGGACTTGTCTGATGGACTTAATTTAAAATGAGGGAAACTCAGTCTGGACATGAGGAAAAGGCTCCCATCAGCAAGAACAACGAAATCCTGGTAGAGAACACTTGGAAAGTCTTCATCACTGAGGAGTTTTAAGCACACGTATCTCTTTGGAATGATCTCCTCTGATTTGTAGGACACAAGACAGGGAACTGTCTGACCTCTGGAGAGGCTTTGAACCTTGTTTTTCAATAGCACCATTAGTGTAGAAGGAGCTGTACAAACACAGAAAGAGAAATTCTGCCCTGCTGCTGGTCCTCCTACTTGCAACAAGGAAATTGGTGGGGGAAAGGAAATATTCTCAGTTTTCATATACGAGGCTGAAGCACCAGAAGAATGAATGGTGCACAAAAGGTACTGCAAGGCACAGGCAGGAATGCCACTGCCCACTTTCCTTCAGTCAGATCTCCCCATCCAGGGTCTTTCCAGGGAAACCTTCCTAAGTGACATAGACTGGGACCACCAGCCAGCCACCATCAGCCAGTAACCGTGTGTAGCCACTACTGAGCCGGGCTAGCTGAAGTGATGATGTAGAGGCGAAAGGCTCCGTATCCCATTACCAACCCCTAGAGCCATCTAGTCTTCTGTCTGCATTTTAACATGAGTGTGCTTGGACAAAGCAGGACATTTTTTTAGTGAGAACTGCCAGAAATTTGATGTTCAAAAGTAGGGGAGGAGGGAAGGAGGAAAAAAAAAAAAGAGTAAGTTCTGGATATTCAAATGCTTTATTTTTGGAATCCAGAGAAAAATGTTGTTGGTTTTATTTTTTCAAGTGTCTATTTCTGTTGGGGGGGGGAGGGGGGAGATAGAACTGTTGATTTGTTTCTGCCAAAAAAATGTAATTCATTTCTCCTTCATTGTTTCCAGAGTCCTTTGCCATTTCAAGAGGTTCTCACACCCACACAGGAGTCTCTTATATAGCAGGCAGCAGACTCTTTCTGCATGACCCTTCGGCCGTTGTTGATTTATGAATTATTATTATTAATAGCATGCAGAAAAATTTCAAAACTTCAGGACTTTCCCTTCTTGCTCTTTCAATACAAATCCAAGAGTCTCCACGGAGCTTCCCTCATGTGTTGCAAGAAGTCCAAGAACTTTTCCATTCTTAATAAGGAGAGTGGATTTAGAGAGGAATGACAAAGTGTGTGCCTCTTATTATTCCTGTTTGTTATTGATTTATAAACTGCTGTTCCCATGTGCAGAGCTCTTCAACGAGGATCAGATCAAAAGACCAGTGATGTGATCACCTGGAATTCTGACATGATCAAACAGTCTAGACTTAAATCCACTTCTGGATGTCAAACAGTCGCAAGCTGAGGACTGAACAGATCTTGAATTTCAGATAGCCCAAACAGAGGCATCCTGCTTTACTAAATTCATACCAGACTCAAGTTTGGATCACCTCTCTTAGGTTGCTCTGAATAAGCAGTTCCTTTAAAAGATAAACAGTCTGAACTTTCAAAAGAGTGTCCTCATGCTGGCGTTTTAGGAGGATGAGCATTGTCAGCCAGACAAACATCTCTTGATGGAACTAACAGGTGTCCTGTACAACCATGAAAAATCTAGATGGAAAAACACAGAGAAATTGTTAGCAGATCTTAGAGTGCTGGATTTTACGGCCACGTAGATCGTCTTGTTTAAATTAGGAATTGGGGAAGGGAGTGTCCGTAAAGAGAATGCACGCTCTCAGATAAACAAGGAACAGCTCATGTTGTCCACAAATATTAAGTGTAATGAGTTTGAAAAAGGAGACAATATGCAAAAGGGACATTTTCCTTGGATGTCATTACTAATCAGAGGTAGGTGTGAGAGGCATCCTACAGAGGCGAGGGGAGTTTCCAGCCACAGGGTGGAATGAGAAATATGGGAAATACGCCATAAGAGAGAGAAAAACTGGAGAGCCAGAAGATAACAACAAGATGAGTTTTGTTCACCAGGACAGGTGAATTTGTCTATAGAATCAACTGTGCACACTCCCACTTATAGAGGTATACTTGTAGGTGTATATGTATATACAAGCCTATGTTTATATTTGTGGAAATGTCTCTTAAAAAAACCCAGCCTGGAATGGCTATTAGGATATCAGATGGGAGGGTCATTGTGAGAGAAAGCACAGAGATGAGTGTACCGAAAAGCCAGGAAGTGGGAAAACTGGTCAAATGGGTTGGCTAAGAGTAAGGCAAAATAAAAGCAGAGTAATAGTAAGAAGATAGATAGACTGCACATTAGATGAGGCAATGCTGTCAGGGTGAATTCTATGTTTTTATTGTATTCAGAGTATACTGTTTGCATCTGAACTTAGAGTAACAAGGGAGATATCCAAGCCTTTGGAGCCCAAGGTTTTTTTCCGTGGCCAAAGCATGATCTGTCCCAGGAAGGAATGATCAATGTGAGAGTCTTTCACCACTTTGTCTTTTGTGTAAACAGACTGAAATCTTAGAAAAGTCTTCCAACATCTAGCTGAGTATCAGAAAACAGAATGAGAAGTCTCAAGTCCCCCTATCAGGACCAGCTGTGGTTTTCCACCTTCAGCAATGCTCTGTTTTTTATGGCTTTCTCCAGGAAGAGATTCTTTTTGGGAAGAAGAGAAGTTGCTGCCCACTTTATGCTAGAAGATGACGCAAGGGAGAACATGTGGAAGAGACGTTTGGTGCCACAGTCAAACACAGGAAGGTAGTTCTCCCACGTTCAGTGGTGACAGAACAGAGAAATTCCAGTCCTCTCACTGGCCCTGCACCCTGGCTGTTCTCTTTCCATTCTTACTCCCTTTCTAGGCCTCCCCAATGCTGATAACAACGCCTGGAATTATCTCCCTGTCCTCTTTACTGTGCAAGATCTATCTCATCTTTCAAAAGTTTCCTCAAAGCCAAGTCCATTTGGCATTCAAGGCTAACCCCACGTTTCTCAGCCAAGGAACAAGTCAGGGGATGGATGGTGGGTGAATGCTGGGTAGCAGAGAATAGGAAAATTATAGGTTGGACTGGCAGTCATCCAGACTAATAGTGGCCTAATCCAGCCAAACAGAAAAATAGTTCACAGGCTGAAAGGAGAATGTTCAAATAAAGCAAAACAGAGCTGGCGCTGGAGGCACGACAGCCTTGGCTATTCGTGGCTCTGCCATAGCCTTGGGCAAGTTAACTCCCTTTTCTGTGGAGCAGTGACCTCTGCTCTAAAGTGAAAATAATGTTCATCTTTTGCAGAGGCAGGATAAGCACTTCGGAACTGAAGTCCCACTGACATCCAAAGGGGTGGGTTTCTGGCTAAACCCTTTTCTGAATCAGGGTTTTTGTGCTGCTGTACAGTGAGGGAACGGTGAGACGAGCTGATGTTTCTGTGTTTGCTTTTGTTCCTTTTGCACAGAGATGGAGGAAGTGAGGACAGGCAAGGAGAGAAGGATCCCATCGGTTTGTCTTGGAGAGCAATGCTTCTGCCTCCTCTCTGTCTGTACTTCGTTTAAAAATCAACAAAAGTAAGAATAGATACATAAGATCCCTCCCATATCTGTTATTTGGCTCTTGGGGTTGTAAAGTGGTGCGATCGATTATGTGATTATTCCCTTTAGCCTTTTGTCCTCCTTCTGCTATTTGACCCCTTAACACATCAGCACACAGCCATCTATCCCTATGTGTGTCCTGCAAGGGACTCCACAGCCCAATTCTGTTGAGCAGCATCACATGCTACTGCAGAGCATAGGCCACCTGAAAGCTACTGGAAGTCTACAGCTTTCTTCCCTCCAGCCAGTATCTCCACTCCAGAAGCTGCAGGAGGGAATCAGAAGATGGATCTAGATGGCAACAGCACTGTTTTTCCCAGAAATACAGATTAAGGTTTGACAACTTCACAGAAAACCTGGAGCGCCTCCAGTGGGACCTGTTCACACTCCAACATCACTTTCCCCAACATCCAGGCTCAGTCACCTCCACGTCCCTCAATTCCCCTGATTCAGGAAATAAGTTTGTTCCTCTGGTTCTGCAGGAGAAAAATTTTGGTGACCCCTCTGACAACACCTGTATCAAAGGACCATCTCTGCAAAATAGGTGGCCCTCTGCTTGACTTTAATGCCTATGCCTGGGTTCAATAGTGTGGGATAATTTTCCCTACATTATCTGCCTCACTGATTTGACATTATTGCTTCCTGCTGAAAGGTTTTTGCACTTTGCAGCATCTGGTACAGATCATTCTCTTGGTCTTTTTCTGCTTGAAAACCATATCTTCTCTCTTCCCCTGCCTCATGCAAGGCTTGTCTACTTGGAGGACAATTAGGCAAAAACATCCAAATTCACTTTTCAAATGCATTATTCAGGATCCATGAAATACCAGTGAAGAGGATCTTATTCAGCATTACACTGGCCTTAACATGCATTAGCTTTATTCATTTTGGTGCTTGATGAAAGATTCCACTCTCAGGTTTTCATTCACACACTTAGTTAAACTGAATTCCTTTCCCCTCATGTTTTTGTGCAAATAGAAACCTGTTTTACTTAGTGGCTTGCGATCAGCAAGTATTCACATTTACCTATGTTGCATTGCTATTTCCCATAATGAATACCATTAACTTACCTCTGCCATGTGTTCTTTATGTCATGTAAACATCTTCCTTGAAATGATTTATCCTGTGGAAAAGATTACACCTCTGGCTGTGTATAACCTCTTCAATTGCTAAATTCCTCTCTGATGCTCACTACTTTCTGGAAATATGAGATATTTATTTTGTTAAAACTATGAAAAGCTGTGCCCTGATGGAGATCTGCAGACACAGAGACTCCTAATAGGAGTAGCTCATCTCTTCACACTTCTAGTAGGAGATTGGTCACCAGCCTTCGACATGATGGCTTTGTGCAAAAGACTCTATAGACTCTATTCAAGATAGCAGAATAATTGGAATAGAAGAAGAATGAATTGAGAAAAACAGTACTGTATTCCAGAAAGATCTTCCAGAATTCACATTGTTAGTTTTTCAGGGGAAGGGAAAATGGCATTTTTTTGATTTTTTTTTTAACTGGAAAATTCCAAACATCCTTTCAGCTAGCAAAACAGAGCATAACCTTCAATAATTGTATGAGTCTTTTTTTAAACTGTTAATATTATTTGAACTGCTAATGCCATTTTACTTTAAGTGAAAAAAATTCCAGCCAGTTCTAATCATTTATTGCTTGTCTGGTGATCTTATCTAGCACAAACATCTCAGTGTTGCACAAACACAGAGAAAGCCAGTGTCCTTACCCCAGAGATCTCTACAGAATCCTGAGTCATTGAGTCCTATTTCACTGAGTTTCATAGACTCTTGCCACAGATAACTTCATGAAAGCTGGGTGGCTTTTTTTGTAAGTGAGGAGGCTGAGGAACTCAAAGAGATGTTATTAGGCATGACAGCACAGAGTAATGGGAAGAAACTGAGCTAGGGAAAAATGTGATTATGAAAGCAAGCATTTCCATACTAAGTACTGTTAGCTTGTAGGATTGTCTCTTCAAAGGAAACTCCAATACTTGAGCTATTCAAAACTAACTTGGGCAAAGCAGCCAGCACTCATTTTGGAGCCACCTGGGGTCTGAGGAGCTGATGTGATGACATCGTACCTTGCTGGGATTTGTCTAGTGGTAACAGATTTTTTTTCTGATCTCTTCATTTTATGGAGGGGAAGCGGGGACCAAGACGCACTGAGCCAAGTCCCCCTGGGATGAGCACCCACAAGCATGGCAGTGCTTTGCAGTTCCAGGCTGCAGTGAAAGAGAAAGTGCTTTTGAATTATAAGTGCAACTCCACAGGTTTTTGTCAGCATGGGCAGACAGCTTAGGATGTTTTCCGAATTTAAGAGGTGACAGAGTGACAGGCGCAGTGATCAGAGAACATTCACTGGCTTTTACCAGAACTTTTATAGAACAACCTGAGGGTCTCTCCCTAAGATTTATAGACTAATAACGTCTTCTTTACGGCAGGCTCTAGCTATGGCCTTTATTCATTCGCTCTTTGTGTGCCAACACTGGCATAGAGTCACTTGTTCTCTGAGTCATTTTGTCCTGCTTCTTACTCTTTATGACTTCTAACTTTCTTACTCTCAAGTTCTTTTGCTCCAGTCTGCTCCGCTCTCCCTGCAGTTTCTTGTGGCCATCACCACTTACTCACACTGGTCATTTTTTACCTGTTGGCCTCATAAGGGGAGTTTTCTGGACTGAAGAGCGGTTGCCAGTTCAAGGCGTTTCCATTTTTTCCCTGATGTTGGTGTATTTCCCCCGAACTCCCAGGGTCCCCTGTAAGTACCTGTTCCCAAAGCTGTTTGAGCTCTCCCACACTTCCCAGTTAGCACTGAGATCACATCTGAGTTGGATGTGATGTGATGACCACATCTGAGCCCTGACATTCCTGCAGTCAGCGAGTGGTGGAGACGCTCCTTCCATTCCTGTTGCCATCTTCTCTCTTTTGGTGTCCGGAGGTGGCCCAGGCAGGTGACCTGCCTCACCTTTGTTTTTGGACGTGGCGTTGTGACTGGATATTTGGATTTCATAACTGTTTCTTTGGGGTGAGAGCTTACAAGCCCTGCCTGAGCAGGTGGCTTCCACCAAATCATCTCTACGTTTTCAGCTCCTCAGAGACGCAACCAGGCTCACGCTGAGCTGTCGCTGTGACACCTACCTCTTCAAGCCTTGGGGGAGCTGATGAAAACTGGGAACGTCGCAGTCCTTGAGCTATCGCTCATAGAGCTATGGGGCAGCCAGGGCCGTCAGTAGGAGCAGCCAAGGGAATTGCTCACAGCTGCACATAGCGGTGGTGGAATTACAGCCCCTCGTTCCTACAAGCTTCCCCTCTGTCGCACCACCTCAGGGGGCCAAAGAGCACCTCTGCGTCTATCTCTTCTGCCTGGCCTTCCTGTCTCCCCCCGGCTCCTTTCCCCACCAGCCGACGCGCCACGCAGCCCCACGGCGCCAGCAGCCAGCAGCTGGGTCTCCTCCTCGCGTCCCCCCCCGGCACGGCTGCAGCCGCGGAACGCGTGCGAGACAGCTGGCCGGCGTCTCCTCCGCGTCCCCCCCCCCCCCTTCCACCTCCCTGGCTGCCCTCCCCGTTCCCTCACCAGCCTGGCCGCCCGCCTCTCCCCACGGCCACCCCAAAGGCACCGTAGCCCAAGCCAAGGCTCTGCGTTGCCTCTTCGTTGTCCCGGCTATATGTGAGCGCTGCTCCGGAGCAGCATTCCTCCACCTCTCCTGTCATATCCTGCTCGCAGCCAAGTAGGATGATGATGACACAGTAGGCTCGGGTAGGTTTTTTGCTCCGTCTTGTCCCGCAGCCAACCTCTTTGACCCCTGGATGAACCCAATAGAAGAGAGTGTCTTTGGAGCGCGCTCTTGCCGGTTTTACATCTGTGACCAGTTGCAATTTAAATTCCCCTTCTTTTTTGGGAGAGGAAATGAGAGAGGAACAAGGAAGAGTGATAGTTAAAATTAAAAAAAAGAAAGAAAGAAAGAAGGAAAGAAGAAGCTGGATGAGAAGAAACCAAAACCAAAGAGAACTGAGGCAAATCTTGTGGTTGGAAAGATCTCGGCAAAAAGTAAAATAAGTCAACATTTCATAATAAATTAATATCTATCTTCTAAGAAAACAGTGGAAAAAAGTAACAGGGCCTTAACCTGAGACCATCGCTACTTCACACGTAACTTCGCAGGGTCACTCTCAGAGGGGGAATGAGCTGAAATTTCACTTACGCTGTTTGGGAAATTGCTGAAAGTCCTGGTTTGACAGGTATTCAAGGCTTAATCCAAAGGGCAGGCCAGAACCCCAATTGCATGTCCCAACAGTCATCATAAACATTAATACATCTCCACTGGGTACGTTGGTGGAGACTGAACTCATGACTCTTGGTGCTAAAAGCTGCTAAAAGGCGCTAAAAGGCTGTGTGTCCTGCCTCCCACACACAGCCAAGCCCTTAGCCCAAAACAGTAGCAATATCATAACCCCTAGACATGGACTGACTGGAGAGGAACAGAAGGTCAAACAGCATAAGCTTACCCTGAGATGGGACAACATTGACTCATTCAGCATAAAATTGTTAAGGCTCATCTGCCTCTTCTCAGAGCTACCAGGAAACTTTGCCTTCTTAAATTTCTCTGCACCTATTAATATCAATCTGTTTTTGTTTATACTCACTTAAATCAGAAATAACTCCATGGAAAGCAATGGGCAGCCAATGAGATCAGGACCAGAACTGCAGTGGCTCGGTCATTGCTTACCTGTATTATACAAATATCTCTTGTTACTTGTTTGGTACAGATGTACATGTAATGAGGTAAGACGATCTTAACTCTGGAAACTATTTTTCTGCTGTGTTTTTTTTTTTTATTATTATTTCCCAGCATCACTGCAGGCTCCCAGACTTTTAATATGCTTATATCATGAGATCTTTAGGGAAAAGACTGTTCATCTTTATGCATTTGTTCAGATCTGACATATTAAATCTCATTTTCAGTTAGATCTCACTGGTGTTACCCTAATTCATGTGCTAACAGACTAAGGACCTGTATAACAACAGCATCCCAAGGCAGGGAACAGAACTCCAAATTTCCAATCATCAGGAAATTCCAACATTTTTATTTTAAAAACCTTTGTTCCCATTCAAAATAAAAAATGAGCATTTCAACATTTTCCTTAACAAAGACATTCTGAAAGTATTTCACTGAAAAAAAAATCAGAACATTTTCATTTGACTTTTGGTTTGCTTTGGGTTGCTTTCGCTTCGGAATTTTGGTAGATAAATGAAATGGAGATATCCCTGGGGCTAGAAATCTGACGACTTTGAGATCTCCAACGGGAAAGCCTCAGGCTCCTCATGTGAAAATGGAAAGGCCAGATGCTCCAGGGAGCCCAGTGCTCTTGAGAGGCTCCAGGATCGCAGCAGCATGGCGTGGAGACTGGAAACTTCAGTTTCCCAAGCTTTAGGTCAGTCTAAATAGCCCAGTGGAGCCTCTCAAGATTTTGGAAGCCCTGGCATCTGACCAGCCATGAGGTGAGCTGGAAGGGAATCAAGTGGAAAACCCTATCCCAGTGTTTCAACAGCAGCTTGTCCAATTGTTCATTACTTTGAAACATTGGCAGTGTGGAAGAAGTAGGAATTCTCTGATGAAGCTATTTCACCCGAATATCCCTAAATAGAAGAGAAAATAAAACTTATCAAGCCTCTCTTTTGGGTTTCTTTTTGTTGGCTTGTTTTTGGTTTGTTTGTTTGTTTGTTTTTCTTTGAGGGAAGCATAAGCACAGAGAGGAACAAAGTAGTTTTCACTAGATCGAGTGATGCCTGGGACAGAGCTGAGACTCAAAGGCAGGAATCCCTGGATTCCAGTCCCCATTTTAAGCGCAGAAGAGCAACAGCAGGAAGAAAAGTAAGAAAGGGGAGAAATAGCATTGGCATCCTCTTTTCCATCTCCCCCTTCCCATCAAAAGTGTAAATGGTTTCTGTATCCATCAAAGGGCTTTGCTGACTATTAGCTCAGCTGCAGAGCATTCAAGTGGAAAGCTGCAGAGCCGAAAATTACCAGCAGCTTCTCCCAACCCCATTAACTTGTTTCTCACACAGTCTGTCAGAAAGGTGGCTGGAAGGAGAGTTTTTTCCATTCTGAAAGATCATACGGAACAGTCATTTGCCATATCTGAAATGCAGCTACCTCTGCAGAGGCATATGGTAGTAATTTCCCATTGGGTGCAGGTGCATTGTCAGACTGGGGAACTAAGGTGAAATAATTGCTCCAGCTGATGTAAGACAGTTTACAGAAGATGCAATATGGACATTAAAAAAGACTTCTTCATACTGGCTCTACGGAGATGTGTTTTGTCTTCCCTTGCAGAGCTTTTCTTGAGTCTATTCCCTCTCACAGCTCAGGCTCCCATGGCATCCCACGGGCAACAACTTGGCCATTTGCATTGCCTGCCTGCAGAAATACCACTGGGACTGGCTTCAACACACCCTCATGAGTCTCTTGGTTGCAAACTTGGGTGTGCTCAGTACTTTCAGTGTGTCTGGAGCATGATTTCCTCCACTATAGAGGGGCCTATATCTCCTGCTGTCCCATTTTTCTATGTGGCAGACATCACAACCGGGATCCTAACCCAGGTCCTGGGTTAGGAATATAGTGTAAATGTCCCCGCTGAGCCCTAGAGACAGGCAAAATGGTAAAGAAGGAGAACAGTGAATTTCTTTAACTAAAGAAACTTGGGAACAGTAAAACAATGGGGGAACTAGAAAGCTTTCCAGTATCGTCATGTTTAGTACCTTGCCCATGTATTATTCCATCTAGAAAATCTCACAATTAATATGTCTGAACTTAAAGAGAAACATGGTCCCTGAAGCTATCTCCAAAGATGACAGTTGCCAGTCACCCAGTTTAATGGCCAATTGGCAAGAGGTGTGTCAGCCTGAGACAGGCCTGGCCTAACTGCTGCAGGACTTTAGATAGCTCATGGCAACTCTTTGGGGCACTTTTCCACTTGCAACTGTTGTCGACTCTGGTCAGTCAGGGAGATCTTTGGGCCAGGGACAGTCTCTCGCTCTGTTTTTGCAATGTCTACCAGGATGGACCTCTGGGTCCAGCTGGCATCTAGAAGTACTATTAACACAGCGCTGATATCTGTGACAGTGATGATGTCATGTGGCTGTGTGGATGAGCATGACACCGAGGAGGAGGATGGCATAATCTGCATAAACTGAAGTGCACTAGACTGAAAGATGAAGAATTGAGATTAAGAACAAGGTTGAAAAGAATAGGACTGCTGGGTTGCTTGGCTCTTCGCTTAGTCCATGTTTATCAGGAAAGCTAGATGTAGATCTGGTCTTTTTCTGAAGATGTGGTAAGTTTGAGTCCTGGACATGAAATGTGTACTTTCCACCGAGACTGTGTTATAATACTGCTCTTATCAAGTGGCCAACATAGCACTTTCTGAATTTGTTCTGTCCTGATTATATCTGAGTTTGGAGCAGGAGAACTGTTGCTTCAGATGAAAAGGGCCCTTCACCTGTCTTCTTTTACCCTCTATCAGCTGCCAGACATTTCTGAAGAAGGTGAGGGAAATCATGCTGCATATCTGATCTTTCCTCTCCTACAACTTTGCCCTAGATGGAGGGCCTGATATACAACAAGGCTATTCCATAATCCAGAGGCACGATGGTTAAAAGTTGTTCAGTCTAACAGCCTGCATATTTATATGTCCCTTGGTATAAATATACAAGAAAAATTGGATGACCTTAAGCACAGGAGTAATAGAAATAGAATGAAATTTAATAGTACAAAGTCAAGCACTTAGAGACTAACAACAAGAATAGCTGCTTTAAGCTGGGGGCTCATCCACTGGAAACAACAAAGTTGCAGGAGAAAGATGTGTATGCATGTGTTCATCACAGCATGATTAGGCACTATTAGTGTGATGTAGCTATGGAAAAGTAGAGTGCAACAGCTGTATGCAGTATGAAAGCTATTTACAGTGCAGTTAGGGAAGTGTTAAGAGCATGGGACAAGATCTTCCTTGGCATACCATGAACTGTTCTGGTCTCCCATGTGCAAAAAAAGGTGAATTTGAACTAGAACAGATATAGAAAAGGGCTTCTGAAGTGATCAGGTGGACAGAAAGCCAATCAAATGCGAGGAAACTAGGAGCTTGGTTTGTTTAGCCTAGGAAAAAACAAAGATACATTGCGCTCTATAAATACATTGGGGAGGTAAAAACCACAGAGAGGGAAGAGCTATTTAAGTTAAAGGACAGTGCTGGAACAAGAACAAATGAGTACAAACTAACTGGGAATAAATTTAGTCTGGAAATTAATAGAAGGTTTCTAAAACTCTCATCATCTTGGATATCTATTATTACTACATCCTTCTCCCTTGGTTTGACCACTACAAAATTCCCCCGCTGCTGCTACAGGGTCATTCCCCTAGCTGATCTCTCTGCATCTTTCCCCTAGTACTTCTTCTTCTGTTACATCAATTGTGTTGCTCAGTTTGTTTGCAGTCTCAAGGCCCTTCCTCCTAACCCTCCTGTCACCTCCAGCTTGGCATCAGAGTCAACTGCTGTCTCTGATTCTCCCCCTGCTTTCAGGCTGTATCATCACCACTTGTTAAATTTTCAATATGTCTGTGAGGAAGGTTCCCCAGGCATCTGGAAAAAAGGAGAAATGGCCACAAGTTATGGTCTGGGATGTTCAGCCTGGACATGAAGATTTTTTTTTTTTCCACCAAAAGAACAGAACAGCACTGGAACAGGTTGCCCAGAAAGGTTGTGACATTTCCATGGTTGGTGGTTTCTGAAACTTGGCTAGACAGTCATGGCCAGCCTGATCTAGTGTTGGCAATAGTCTTGCTTCAAGTAGAGGTTGGTCTAGATTATCTCCAGATCCCTTCCAACCCCTATTTCAATGAAATTAAAGGGGTCTGGCTGAGTTCTGTCTACAGGCCAGTGCTCTTAAAGTTGTTACCAGCCCCAGGAAAGTAGTTTTGTGGTAACTTAGCTATCTGACTCAGTTATAGCATAACCAGGGGCCTGATTATGAAATAACATGTCATCTCTGTGCTTGTCCTGTGATTGAGCAATGCTGTGCAGTCCTCAGCCTTCAACCCAACATGGTATAGAAGGTGCTGAATTTCAGCCCAGCCTGGAGACATTGGTGAGATTCACCTCACAGAACTTAGGTGTCTAAGAATTAAAATGCCCGGAATAAGCCAGCAAGAGGGTAACAGCTAGAAAAGGATGAAAGTGAGGAACTAAAGATCTTAAGGGAGAAAGCAGAAACCAGAAGAAGGTGGTTGGAGAAATACTTGCCAAAAGAGTTACAGAAAAAAAAAAACTTTTTCAAAGTGAACCTGATGGAGACTGTAGAGGATCTCTTAGATTGATGGTCTAGAGGTGGAGCAGTTATGTTTCTACTAAACTAAAATGTTTGGCCTCCAAAAATCAGTGGCTAGTGTGCTCTGTCTCATACCATGCCTATATTGCTGTACATGAACTCCTTGCTTTCTCAAATACTAACCAACAAGGCTCCAGTCCTACAAAAATGGCTCATTTCCCTGATCTTTAGGTCAGTTCCTAGGACTGAGTACATTAGTACTGGACTATGAGTTGTGTCAAGCCCTTAACAGTGTTTGACTCTAACTCTGAGCTGCACTTCCTGCAAATAGCCTTCATTTTAGAGGTGGAAATGGGACCCAAATGACCACTGATTTCACCCTAAAATATAGATCTGGTCATGAATCTCCAAGTCACTTCTTATTTAATGGATCTGTTCTTGCCCCTTCCTCTCTAGTCCTGGTCCAGCTCAGGCATTCAGCACAAGAGATCAGTGCTCAAGTTTTGGGTGTGTAATGGATGGGGCTGTGTTTCCACTCAACACCACCTGGCCAGCTTGCTAAGTCACCAGCTAAATGATCTGCATTGCCAAGGTGCTTTCCAAAGCCTGCAGTTAATCACCCACAGCGACCAAGTGATGGAGATGGCTCAAAACACCACCAAGAAAAACAGAGAAAGACAGACAGTGAGAAGAACAGGAGAGGTAGTAAGGAAGAGAAGACCCATCAAATAGGAGAAGAAGAAAGGGAGAGAGAGACACCACCCATGGAGTCCACCCTTCAATGGTCTTTGACTCGAGACTAATCTCCCCTGCTCAAAGCAGAGCAGCAGAGTCTGACCAATGCTACAAATGTCAGCGGGAGCTGTTGCCCTCCACATCAGCGCTATAATTAACCAGGAAAATATGAGTTTCACGGGCTCTCAGAAATGATCTTAGCTTGCAGTGAAAATGAACCAATGATGATGTGCCTGCTTGCATCCGCCTTCCCTTGCCCCCCCCCCCGTCAACCCCATTCTCGCCCCACACAAGAAAAACAGCAGCTGTGTGTTGGTATTTATATTCACTCCAGCCTGAAAAGTTACTGCCAACACAGCCAGGCCCTGTCTCTGCACAGACCAGCTGCCAACTGCTGATGCTTGCAGCTTCCACAGCCTCCCGCTTCATTTCATCGACTCCAAGCCCGTATCCCATCACCTTTCCTCTGCTGATAGCGGATGATGATTGTGCAGACCCAGCATGTCCTACCTGTGGCACACAGACTGAATTTGGCATGCTGGAGAAATCATTTGGACTGCAAACTGTTTCCTTCATGCTCACCTTTCCTGAGAGCCCCTTGCTTGTGGTTAGAGGGGGCCAAAGAAGAGACAGCTTGTCCCTGTTGACCAGCCATATAACCAGAGAGCCAGCGTCATGTTCTTGGTCCTTTCTGGGTCATATGATGGACCTTCACAGGCACCTTGGGTCACTCAGCAAGTGAGCTGCAGAGATACAGAAATTAGCATATAACCATCATGTGAGGGTAGATATTTTGCTAACTGAACTACGTCCATTCTCCACAGCCAGCAGAAAAAAGGGCTGTGAGCGTATTTCTGCAGAGTCAGTCCCACCTATGGCCAAGGCATGAGCTCTCCTTTTTGTAGATCTCCAGGCATTCTCTGTTCTCTGATGTGCCTATGATAAATAAATGCCACAAATATCAATATATATTTTAAAGAGTTACAATAATCTGCAGGAAAACTAGAAACTAGTAGAATTCCCAACTATTAATTAAGGTTTGCGATCACACCAGTAGTTGAAAGGGAAAAAAATGGTTTAAAACAACTATTGATATGATCCTTCCATCACGTATAACATCCCTGTACTCACTGCCCTGGGTTTATTCTCCACCTTGTCCTCAGTGTCACCAAGGTGCCTCCTCCCCGTACAGATGAAATTTCTCTCCCACCTTGGCCAGACCACAGCCAGCTCAGCCCATCGCTGCTCCAGCCCCATCCACTCTCACTGTCCTGACTCTACACCAGCCAGGAGTTTCCAAGTAGAGACCTATAAGTATCCCTGTAGGGTACCAAGGGCTGCTTTGCGGCAAGGAGAGCCAGCTGCAATAGGGCTGTTAGGCTTTCCCTACTGGAAAATGAAATGAATAATCAGTTTAAAAAATTATATTCAGAAGAAAAAAATATTGATAGGAAGTCTCACTATATTTGCAAGACCGACTGCAGGTACAGGGGCACCCAGGCATGCTAAACGTCTTTTTTCTGAGGTCTGACCCAGCTTCTGGGGAGGCAGACTCCCAGGTGGTGTGACTCTTGGGTGGTGTGACTGGGAGCCTTGCTTTGGGAATCGCCAGAGTCCATCGGACTTCTGCTCCCTCACGACACCCACTGTCCTTACTACCTTGGCGTCAAACAAGGACAAAACTTCAGCCCTGTAATGGCCAGGGCACATGACATCATGTCTTGATGAGTGCACCCGGGCAGTTGTCCTCAAGAGGAGTCAGGCTGGTCTCATCCCCACCAACAAAGCTGCCCTACAAAAACTGTGGACATGTACGTGACAAACTCACCGCACTGTCCCCTTCCTTTCTTCCATACCAGTCATGTTTGTACGAAGCCCAGGCAGGCGTAGGGTGGGAAGCTAATGATTTTTTTCTTTTTAATGAATTCTTGGCAGATAGTAGCCCCTGTTAATCACAGCTCCCTGCTTCAGCCTTGTTTACTGGCTGTGACTTCAGAAGGGACTGGGAGAAGGAGCCAGCATTTCTCACCCAGGTCCTGCAGGCAGTCTCATCAGCAGAGATAGCTGACATGGGAGTCTGGACTGCCCAGGTTCAGCCCTGAAGTTCAATGGCTCCATTAGCTGAAGGATAGTAAGACAGCAAAACCTTGTCTGCATCCTAAAATCCTACCGGCGCATCAGGCAGGGCTGAGTCAAGAAGAAGGGGAAAAAGCAGTTGAGATGTCGTAAAAACTAAAAGAGAGAATTTACTCTTAACAGAGGAGACCAATACAGAGAAAACGGAGACTTGAAGGCAACGCAAGACTCATCCAGCATCACAGTGAAATTCAAGGCAGGGTTAGGAGCAGCATCGAAGGCTTGAGAGTCCTAGCACAGTGCTTTAACCATTAGGCAACATTGTCCAGCTGTGGTTTTAGCTCGGTGGGTGGAAATACATTTATTAACAGCCGTTGAATCACTGGCCTGGCAAAGCAACAGGCCAAACTTTATCCTGCAAATGCCAAACTGCCTTTCCATTCTCCTTCCTCCCTTAAACATCCCCTGCAATTTCTGTTGTGCAGAAGAGCCTGCTCTGGTCTGTCTCCTTTGCCATAATGAAGTATTACTGTGCTTTGCACACAACCTGATAAATGTTGCTCCAAGGTGGCTATATTGCATGTATTGCCTATGTCACTAAAACATTTCAGGAGGCCTTGAGATAACGCTGCTGCAACATTTAAATAAACTATGCTCACTCTGTATTCAAAGATGATCTGCAAATCTCAGTAAGGCATTGCCCCAGTTTCTTGAAGAACTTCTAGCTGACAAAAAATCGGTTTAATAAAGCAGCTAAAAAAAAAAAAGGCATGACAATTTTTTCCACTGTCAAAACTAGTCAAGGGAATCTGTTGATTTTGACACCATTTTATCTGCAGATTAAAAAAATCAGAACAAAACTTTTTGACGTTGCTGAAATGATGTACATTAGCTTCTGTTTACAAACTTTAAAAATGTTCCTATCAAATTTTGAAAGGTTACAGGAAGGATGAAATGGCTCAATTTTCAGAAGAATGCATCATTTTGATTATGATTTGTAGGAAACTTTGGGCACAAAATGATTTTGTGTTTGTTTCTTCTACTTCAGAACAAAACCAGATTTCAGAATCATGGCATTTCCTACCAAATAAAACTGTGCAGTTCCCACACAGCTATCCTGTTCAAGAAAGACAAGGAATGGTTTGTTGAGTAATTGGCAGGAACAAGAGTTATCCAAAAGAAAATCGAGCCAGGAGAAATTTTGAAGCTTTTCAACTCCAGTCCCAGAGGTCAGGTCAAACCTGAACTGATCTGCAAGGGTGAGCCACACTAGGAGGACCCCAAAGCCCAAGCAGGAACCTCACTATTACCCACCCCAAACAAGCCGTACACTAAAAAGTAGCTTCCCCACTATCTATATTGGGTACAGCCTCCCTATAGACACTGTCATGGAAGTGGAAAGGGGCAGGGGTTGCCCTAAGTACCTTGGCTGCACTCTCTCTCCAGCTGCTTAGCCTTTCCAACCATGCATATTCCCTGCTTTATTTTCTTTGGCTTAAATGTTTTGAAGCTTCAAAAAAAATAGAGCCATCCCTCCACCCACCACCATCCGTCCTATTTACTATGTGACTTCAATGCAAGCCTACGCAGCTGCCTTGGACGCCTGTGGTAGTACTCAGGTAAAGTGAAGGCCACGCTAATTCCAGCTCTCATTTTCCATGCCAGTCTGCTGTGCAGCCATTTACTGCCTCCAGCCTCTCTGCAGAGACAATTATCTGTGCTGGTTTTGGCAACCTTTACTGAAGTGTGAAATCAAACCACACTTCCCGACTTGGTCTTGTTTTGCAAATAACTATTAGTACCTCTTGAAAATGGTAAAAATAATAATAATAGAAGAGAAAGATACAGGCTGGGAAAATTGTGGATTTGGGCTCGCATGATGTGCCAATGACTGAAATAAAGATATCTGTCCATCTGTTGTGCTGATAGCTACTTTAATATGAAGTCCAGGAGCACTGAAATAAGCAGGCAATGCATAACTGCTGAAACCTAAGCAGAAAGAACCAGAAACTGGTTTACATGCCCATCACTCATTGAGCAGCCCTGATGAACCGCCCACCATTTTCAGCTTCTCCAAATAGTTATTCCTTCAAATAGTTATTCCACATAGCACTGGAAAAGAAAGGCGGTTGGTGTGTGTCCCTCCAAAGCATAGTACCCACGGGCTGTCCTCTGGGAGTTGTGCCTTCGACACCATTCCCTCTCAGTGCTATAGAGCAACCTTCGTTTTTCACAGCTCCCCTAGGGCACATGCCCTCAAACAGCGCTCACCAGATCCTGACCCAGCTCTCAAATCCTCCAGTTCCGGAGTAACGTAAAATACACATCATAAATAGAAGTGTCCCTGGCCCCAGCTTGCTCTCAGCTTTGCTTCTGTTTTCTTGAGCCTAGTCTGCCTGATTTTCTCCAGTAGTTCAATCATATTTATTAGGAATTTATAGTTCTCTGTAGAGTTTTTATATTTAGCTGCCTACACTGGAAAACCGCATTTTTATAGATGTTGGATACCACACCTTTTTCTGTGGCTCCTCAAGGCTGTTTTTTTTCCCTTTTTGTGCTTTATATTTGATTTCTATAGCTTAGCTCCATTTTGTCTCTCTCCTCTGTTCCCATCCACCAATACTATAAACTACTTATCAATAAAGCAAACACAATGTCATATTTAAATGACTACAACAGTTCATCTGGGTTTGAATCATCTTTCAGTATCACAGCTGCTTGCCTCCGTGACTAACACAGAGAAAGAGGAAAAAGAACAATTTTACACTATTTGTAGGAAGTCTGTCGTGTCATCCAGTTTTGTGGCGGCAGAGATGTGAACGAGGTCAATGAGCCTGGACAGCTATATATGGTGGTAGACTTTCTTCTAGGCTGTTTGGGACCAATGCTCTTCCCATCAAAGTTAAGGGTTCAAATCCAGAGAAAACCACTGCTAGCCAATGAATATCTCCATTACACAGCTACTTAAAGCCTGATTCTACATGAGCAAACAGATATAAGAGAGGCCAAGGCAAGTGACCTTGCTTTTTGCCTTGCAAGAGGACATTGGACAAAGCATATCCATACTTTCTTTGCCAAGGGCTCAAAAGCTGTAAATCTGAGAGAAAAATCCCATTGGTATGCCATTTTCTTAGGAACTCACTACAAATATAAAATAAAAGGAAATGGCAGTGATCTCATTCTGAAATGAACTTCAGACTGTTTAGACTCTTTAAAGTGTTTAAAGAAGTTAATATCATTCACAGTCCAGGCAAGAGATCTTAAGAGACTCTACCCCAAGACCATGAAGAAGGTCTTTACTGTAAAACCCAGTAGCACAAGCATTTCTTTTTTTCTCATAGGATGAGCAAATAGCCCAAAGACAGCTTCAAGCCAGAAATATGAGCAAAGTCTTTATTTCCCCTCTGCATGTCTGTCTGTTCTATAGACCCATCTAAGATCCTCAAACTGTAGCAAAACTCTGTGAAAACATCTTCTGGGATGCCTTTTCTCCTGGTTGCTCCATTAGAAATGTTGTATTTGAGAGGCTGGATGGTTGGTCATATTGCCCCACAGAATGAAAATAAGACCAGTCCTCCAGTCTGGTGGGAAATGATTAGTATCCCAGCAGGTATTGCACTGGCAAGGAGGAGGCTGAAGGAGCACTATCTTGCCCACAAAGGAGAAAGTGCTGAGAGGTCTTCTTGGTCTGCAGCAGAGGAGAAATTGCCTCCAGTGGCAAATGCTCAGACTGGATGGTGCCACAGCGGTCCCTCACATCATGAGTGCTGTTAGCAGGGAGCAACGTAGGCAAGGAGTCCAGGCTGCAGAAGGGAACCACCAGAAGAAATTGCATAACAGAGGCAGAAGTTTGCATCTCTTACCAGCATTAAGCTTTCACACTTGCCTGATATGGATAAGATCCCAGTAAAGCTCCAAACAGAAAAATAAAACTGAGTAGAACCAGAGGCCTCCACTGTGTCTGGCAGAGTGAGAGGTGACTGGAGCTACCTAGATACAAAATAAGGTAACGATTAAAACAGAAAACTGAAAAACAACTGTTTTTTGCAGTCCCGCCACTGTATCTCTTTGTGAAGTCTTTTTTATTGTTGTTATGTATTTGTGTATAAGAAATCTCAGCCAAGGTAAGGAGCTGGTGGAATGAATATTAGAAATCTGCTTGGTTTCAGGATGGAGGTTGGTACATTGGTGAGTGGGACTATATGGCTACATATAGACATGGCTGCTTATAATCATGGAATAATTAAGGTTGAAAGGGATTTCTGGGATTCCTAGAGGTCTCTGACCATACCGCCCATACTCAAAGCAGTTCTAACTTTGAAGTAATATCCAGCTTCAAAACTGGTTCAAAGACTGGCTTGTTCCCATTCTGTGTTCCTACAGGAGCCCCCGGTTGGTAAACCATCTAATAGAGCTACCAAATCACTGCTGATTCTTCAGAGAATCAGCAAAGTGGAAATGGTAGGAAACTGTAAGTCTTGCTACCACCTTTTTATGCAGAGGCCTAGGAAGATGAAGTAGCGTGCTCAAGGCTATATGTGGAGTCTGTGGAAAAATTCAGTAATGAATCGCGGTGATCTGAGCCCAGAACTGGACACTTACTACTGGTAATTCAAACCCATATCTATTTTGCTGTTACCCAGTTCCTTTTTTTCTACCCAAACCTGTATCCTTACTCATGACAGGTCAAATCAAGTTACTGAAAAAATGGCATTTTGTACTGGACTGCCAAAAGACAAACCAGGCTGCTCCACAAGTATAACCTAGTGCGGGAAATCCAGGGCCTCTCTTCTTAACACTGAACAAATCAACAGCCTACAACTACACAACAGCCCTAAAGCTGGTCGAGTCACTACTCTATGCTGTAAGCTTTCAAACCTGACTTATCTAATAATGCACCACTTCTTTTTTATTAAGAATCTGGAACCTAGTAAAGACTTCGTGTTCCCTTAACAGTCTTGCCCTAAATTACAGAAACCACCAACAGCTCATTAATACCTCATTAGAAGGCGTGAATACAAGATATAAAGGGAAAGTAGTATAAAGCTACCATTAGGAAAAAGAACTGAAAAATCAAATACCTCCCAGGTAATCTTCTCATACTCATTAATCTATCAGCAAAGGCCGGATCTCATCACTTTTGTTTTGCATACACTAGTTCCTTTATTCACTGTGAGTCAGACTGTGCAAATCCTATTTATCATGTTGTCCTGGCACAACTGTGGGTGCTGAGGTTAATGGGCAAAACCAGGCAAATTTCAGGATTTCTAATTCATGGGAAATTTTGGCATTTGGAAATTCATTTTATGCTGCCTAAGAAAATAAAATTATTTCCTTCAATATTGCCTAATAACTGGAAATTTTGACTAAAAAAAAGAGATTTTAGAAATATTGACCTGAGGATTATTGTTCATGTTGGTGGAAATCTGCATTATTTACAAGGCAGAATTTTTTATAAGAGTCAATATCCTTCAAATGCATTTTTTCTATTTTTCACTACTCAAAAGTATATTTTTATCATAAGAGAAAACCACCATGCATTTTGAATGCATATGCTGAATGCAAACATGCTTGTGACAGCCATGGCAAGAGGAGTAGCAGAAGGGACAGCACTTACCATTCAGCTGATTGACTGTTGCAGTTAGTGACTTCCAAGATAAAGGGCTCCACCTGAAATTGCCAAAATGATGACTCTGGTATTTTCCCTTTTCTGGCTATAAAAGGAACAGTTTGGTCCACTACATGGAAAGGTGGCAAGGAAGATTTCACCTTAATTTTCTAGCACAATAAATGAGAATATGGCATTGAAAAAGCTCCCAAACTGTTCCTAGATTTATTTTAGAAAAATCCTGGCACCTAAGCACAGAAGTCAAGGAATATATAATCTTACAAGCTGTCCATGAGAGCAAAAACTGAATAAAGTTATCCAGAGCAATCCTTCACAGCAAGAACAACAGCCCAATGGGAGGTTGAAGCCATATTTGCAAAATGATGCATTGACAAATTCCAGGAACAGAATCGCCTGAATGCCTAAATATACTCACCCAGCTCAACAGTCAGATTTCCAGAGATGCTGAATAGCACAGAGGAAGCAATTCACCTGGGAAAAAAGAAAAAAAAAATCAAGCAGACAGTTTGGGATCCATCCTAGTACCAGAATGACACTGTTTGCAGTCCCACGTTAAAGCCTTGTCAGTAGTAATGCCTCTTGGCTAGCGTGGGAAGGCCATGATCTAAAGCCTGTTGAAGTCAGTGGAAAGACTCCTGTTGACCTCAGTGGACTCATTTTTATCCTCTCAATCCAGGAGAACGCCAGCTGCGGTTTAGAAGCTGCTGGTGGTCCATGCGCCTGTGGTGAGAGGGCTGCATCTGGGCCATAGAAGCACATGAAGCCCAAAGACATATGAGCTACAGAGTCTGCATTTCCTAAGCTTGATTGGGTGTGTGGTGGTTTGCAAGAAAATTTGAGGGTTGGCAGGGTTCATCCAAAAAAGTTTGGGAATTACTGCTCTGGTACCTTTACTAAAGGCTTTTTACATGTAGTAAGTGCCAGGACTGTTCCACATAGCCTCACAATGATTTCTGCAAGGTTGGGCACAACTACTTTCCCTCGTTCCAGCTCCCAGACAATGTCTGTTTTCCTAGAAATTCTTTATTTAACACTAGGGAATAGAGAAAACTGAGACCTGTAGCCTAATACCGTGGGTCTTTTTCCACCGCCAAAGTGATAGCCAAGCGCATTGGTTGATTCTTCTTTTTTTGAATTCACTCTCTCTTTTTCTTCCATCGAGTGTGCAAGCCATGGGTAAAGACTTTTGCAAACTGCTTTAACTTTCCTTTCCCCATATAATTAGAAATGAATGAACTTCTAGTCACCCTTTACTTGATTGAGGGAAAATTACCTCATGCCTAGTCGTTTCTGTGTGAAAATCCCCTGTTGTTACAACATCTCCCTTTTACAGGAATCCCAGTTAAAACTAAGAATTTCCTCTAATAATCTTCACACCAAACTTCCCCTGTTTGGCTTACAGCAACTTTAGAGGAAAAGATTTCAGCCCACAAGTTCACCCTGGGACAAAAATCAATCCATTTAGGTTTTTAACATCTCAAGCGTGGACATCACAACCATGGCCCAATATTTTAGCAGTGGTCTCAGAAATACTGAAGCAAATACCAGTGCTGCATTCATCAGGCCCATGCTTACATTTCCCAAAGTTTCATTAGCCCTCACCCGCAGCGTTGCAGAGCTGTTCCAACACCAGAGTCCCTGATTGGTCAGGGCTGCTGCTTTCCAGGATGCTGTCTCCAACCTTGTGTGACTTGCATTCTTCCTTTCCCAATTATTGGCCATGAATCTGGCTGCATTAAAACCGTAGGTTGCTCAAATGAGCTGCCCTAGCAAGCGGTCCAGATCGCTTGGGTGTAACTGACCTGTTTCTGATGATTTTTCACCACTTCACTGGAGCCTGCAACATTTGCAAACTGCCAGCAATGATTTTTCACTTTTCTTGGATCAATAAGACGTTGATAAAGGTGTTGGATAGGACTGGGTTGGGACAGATTGCTGTGGAACCCCCATTAGCTGTACTTCAGCAGATTATGAGTCCCTGTGCACAGATATTTTTGGAGATCTATCGGGTAGCCAGTTTTAGTCCATTCAAGACAAAGATTTCAAGTCCTGTAAGCAAAACCGATAATCTCTTTGAAAATGATTCCATTTTTTTTCCCCTTTCCCTTCATAGCCTTCCCCACCGGAGATTTCCTACACAACACAGTGCAACACAGCAACACAGACAAATGATTCAGCACTAATATAACAGGGAGGGATAGAAACCTTCAGCCAGAGCTGGGAATGAACAGCAGGAGCTGGGAGTCTACTAAAGTTGGTCGGCTGCCGACGAGACGGTTGGTTTCCCTTGGCAGCTCACCTGCTTTTGGAAGTGCCAGATTCTGCCCAGTTTTTCCTCCCCCTTCTTCCCTGTTGAATTGTGTACTGAATGCCAAATTAACTCTTCAAATGGCCATGCTGCTTTAGAGAGCCAGAAGAAATGTCTCTGGCAAGAGTGAGAGTCTTTTTAAATGAACATCGGGAATTGTTTCTCTTCAGTGAAAATGAACACCAAGGTGCCAGACCTCATTTAGCAGCCCTGTACAATGTGGGTCCCATTAATTTTGCATAATCCTAATGACCTGGATGCATCTCTCTCCCTTACCCCCATCTCTCTCCTCCCCGTCACAGTCCGAGTCTTCTGTTTCTAAAGGAAATGTTTTCTCCCAGATTCCAAAAGAGACATTGGGAAGGTGTGAGCCATCCTCTTAAATAGTGGCAAGTAGAGCTTCCTTCTCTCATCACTCAAAAATCAGACGGTACACCAAAACTTTAGATTTTTCTTCCTGATACTCCCATTCCCATTCTCACTCCATACTGAACACTCCTGTGAAGCATTTTTAACCAAACATGTCAACACCTAGAAAAGAAAAAAGTGAAAAACAAAAGAAAAAACCCGAGCCCCAACCCCTTTCCTTAAATAGGAAAAAAAGTCCCAAATCTGTATTTGTTCTAGGCATCTGAAGCCCTGTGAAATGAGTCATCTGCAGTGTGCGAGGCACAGTGTACTTGATGGGGAGGAGAAGGACAGTTCTCCCAGGGTGATCCACAGGTCACTTTAGCTCAAGGCAAATATCTGTCAAGTTTCACTTCCCTTCTTCTGCTGTATGCATTGGATGGGAGTGTATGGGATGGGCTGGCAGCTCTGTCGGCTTCTGCTTCTAGGTGCAGATGTAACAGCAGGGCTCTGGGGAGCAGGGCTTCATGCCCTTCCCCTGGAGAGCTAGACTCTTCCCACTGAGGTTAACGAATCAGGCTACTCAGCAAGCACACTCTGTGAGCAGTCAGTGTTCCTCTTCCATCCTGGACTTCCACACAGTCCAGGCAAAATTGGCTCATGATCTCCATCAGAGTCCACAATTTGAGCGCCATTGTATTAATGGTCCTTTTCTGGTCTTAAAATCAAATAACATTCTGTGATGACCAGCTGTGTAAATGATAAGGGCGACCAGAACAGAAATGCCATGGCAGTGGAAGGGGTGCTGGGGAAAGTACAGACAACCAGGAGTGTTGTCTGCAGATTCTAGCCTAACTCATGGTAAACACATATAGGAAAGGCAAGCTCAGCTTTCAACGGGACAGAGAAGAGTTAAAATGATGGTAAGAGCTGACCTTACCTGTGGAAGCTGGAGGAAACAGGCTTGCTCAGTTCATCAGAAACCCAGGCTAGGCAAGTGTATGATTGTTGTGTATAAACATGTCACAGGACTAAACTCCATAGGAAGGAAACAAGAAAATTAAGCAACAGCACAACATAATAATAAGAAAAAAATGATTATAAGTTTTCTGTCAAAAAGGCTGTTTTTTCAAAAAATCATAACAGCAGGGAGGTCCTGGAATAGGTTCCCACTAGGAAGAGTGGGGATTACACTGCCTAATTAGTTTTATGATGAGGCTAGATAACCTACAGAGAGGGCTGTAAGGTATGGGAGGAGGGAAGTGGAATCAGCCTTGCAGAAAGTGCCTTGTGGTGCTCCGTGCCAAGGGATGCAGTCACACTCCAGGAGCATCCAAGTGGATAGACTCTGACACACAGGTTCCCATGCTCTTTCAAGGGACGAGTGGTGATTAGCACCTGATGGACATTTAGAAAAGTTAGTTGGAGCCAGATCTGACTTCTAAGAGCACCTGTCTGGGACACTGTTAATTGTCATAGCATGTATGCCCAAATGGGTGATGAGCAACCCAAAACATCTGCTCACTAGAGCTGTCTCCCTGCACAGTCAAAGAAGAGAGATGTTGATGACACCAAGTTACCCATCTCAAGCACATGGTTTGAATACAACTTCTGAAAGTTGTCTGGGACATTCATCATCTTCTTGTACCTTGACATCATAGCAATAGCAACTAAGTTAGTCATTGAGAGCAAGCAAGGAGAATATCACCATCCCAAAAGACATGTGTCTCTAAATGAACAGGGTGAATTCCTACCACCTTGACTGGGGACTAGAGACTGAATCCTTGTTCTCCCAATATATATTTGAAGTCCCTGTATGAAATCTGCTATTTGAGTGCAAGATTATTCTAGGGGCAGGGATAAAACACAGAACAGAACGCAAGCAGATTGTTTTGTTTACTAATAATAATTGGATTTCAAGGACTGTCCAAAGATAACTCAAGTCTAAGTTACATTCTTGGCACATGGTGCAACCAAGATGACGGCTGCCAACTTCAACCAAGAATGGAGCACCAAGCACAAATAGAGTTTGAATGTGAACTACCTGTTCTGGAAAAAATGGGAAGGGATGGAAACAATGTGTGACCTGTCAGATACTGTGACTTCAGGAATGTGACACTCAGCAAGTACACAGAATACTGCTTAAGCTATTTCTGTTAATTCACATCCTTCTATTAACTATCCTCAGATCATTTTGGCTGAAAAACAGGAGCTGTTTGTTGTTGCCAGGGAAGCTTGGAGGGACAGGAGCTAAAATGATTCCAAAGGGGCCATAGGAAAGGAAGAATATTGACTGTGCCTATACTGCACTGAACAAGTGAGTCTTTGGAGAGGTAAGCACCTCCTGCCACGCTTTCTCGTGTGTGCATATGGCTGTCTTGCAGCCTGGCTGGGTGAACATGTCTGGCAACACCCTTACACACTGGGGGTGCTTGTGCAGTACAAACCCTCTGAGACCATGTTAGCTGGCTTGCAAGTCAGAGAAAGGTGAGTTTGATCTTGATGAGGCTTCCAAGACAGCACAAATATCATCCCTATGTGATCTCTCTTAACAGATGAGACCAATTCAGTGTTCACTTTGAATGCACCCCAGAATACTTTTTACTGGTCTACCAAACAGAAAGAAGACATTAAAGACTGGCTACATCAAGCCATAGCAGCACAAAAGATAAATGAAGAGGTGGCACAGTGAAGGACAAATGTTCTTATTTAGAAATAAAGTACCTCGGAGGCAAACCTGATGGGAGAAGGAAGCACACTCATAAAGGGAGTCACCTCAACGTAGAGGAGGTTTACAGTGCAGGTGGACAGTCTGCTGACTACATCCCATCTCTCCTAAATGTTGGAGTTTGAGATGCAGTTGTGCTCTCAAACTCTGCATGACTCTCCAGCTCTCTGAATCAGGAACCACAGAATTAAGCCAGTCATGAAAAGTATCCAAAATTTCCTGGAAGACTTTACCAAAATTAAGTTCCCACATTCTTATTCTGTTACCCAAATGGACAGGCTGATTTCCTGAAAGGCTGGGCGCACAACTCATTGACTTCAAGGACAGATGCTGTGCTCATCTCTTGTGCTTATTAGGACTTTTTAGAAAACCTTAATCTCAACCATTCTTTGTCCTCAATCCCTGCTTGCAGCTCTCAGTGAAATGCCTTGCTGAATTTGGGTAAATCCAGAGCATGGCTAATTAAATGTTATGGGAGGAGTCACTAGATGGCAATGTTACCCATGTTCACCAGTGCAAGATATTTTGGTTAGTACAAGCAAGACTTTAAGGTAAAGAAATACTGTTTTGTTCCAGAGTTGTGTTGTATGGAAATCTTTTGAGAGAAGCTGTGACAGACATCACAGAATTATTCTCCATTTTAATCCTTGAAAGTAAACTCTTGGAAAAAAAAATTTGACATTCAAGCTGGCATTTTCAGAGCAACAAGCTGCTTGGGACGGTCACTTTTTCAAGACTATGGTTTGAGTATAAGAAACAAGTGACATCAAGCACCCCTGGACTCCCTCTCATGTAATTTTTCTTTAGTTTTCTGTAGCCCTTATGATGCATCTATTCTAGTAAATTAGTCAGCGGCTAATTAGTTCGGATTGTCCTGACTTTTATGTTGTCAGAACAGTCCCCAGCTCACTTCCAGCCCTATCCAACTAGCAAGCTCCCAGACAATTCCTGGCCACTCTTTGGAAGTTTGCACAGAGCAGGAGCCATTCCCAGGGGGAAATCTGGATGTAAACACCCAGCCTTAGAAAGTAAGAGTATTTAATAGCACAGACGTGACCATTCTGTGACAATAGGTCTCCAGGCCAGAGAATGGTCCCAGCTATGTTTAATCTATTAGCGTCAGCTTAGCCTTAGTGTCTGAAATGGTACAAATTAAAAGGGTGGAAACTTATTCTGGTAGCTGAGGAGTATTTCAGGAATTTTGAGCAAGACACAAGGTGATTGCATGAAGTCTGCTGAGGCTCTGACTGTCTGTCTATCTCCCTTGCCTGTGTGTTTTAAATTATGAAGCTTATCCAAGGTGGATTGAAGAGAGGCTGTGCTGCCCTCCCAGTTGCTGCCATCAGATGAAGCTTGATGTATCCCAGGAGCAGTTTGGTGGCAGGCTTATATTCCTGACAGAAGAAATTATTCCATAATGTAATTAGATGAGGAATTTAGCTTTACGTGGGGACTGCCGGTATCTGTGTCTCTACACAATGTAAATCTAAACTCATGCTAATTTCTCCAAGTCCTGCTCTCATGAGAGGGAAAGGGCCTCCCTCGTCCTGTTTACATTTTCCTAATTACCTCATTTGTTCTGTGTTTACTGAGGGATTGTGTTCTTAGGAGGCCAGCACGAGACATCACCATACTACCAGGATGGGCCTTGATTGGAGAGGCCCTGAGCGGACCTAAGGAGAGGATCAGATGGCAGAGACAGGGATATGCTAATTATCCACAAGAATTGAGGGGTTTAAACACTAGCAAAGGAACTTGGTCTAAGGGCATAGAAAGAGAGTCACAGTGTCAAGGAAAGAAAATAGAGGCCAAGAGAAAAGTGGGAAATATTCCCCACCTGTGTGAGCACGTAATAGGAGAGCCCAGGAGCCCCCTTTCAAGACTAGGGACCCTCACACGGCGCCAGGTGGATTTGAGCTTCCTGATCTAGCAGAGGCAAGAAACTTGGTGTAACCCTGGGCAATGCAACAACCTGATTCTAGGAAGGATAAAGCTTGCTGAGAGGGTGCAACACCAGAGGCATATGTTTGCAACACCACAGGCATCTGTTTCCAAGCCTGATCTGCATTAGCATGTCTGAGCACCTTGTGCACCAGCGGCACTAGTTCCAGGGTTAACTCCTGCCAGGTTGGCCCCTATGCCAGGAACTCTCTTTGGATGTCATGAGCCACACCAGAAACAGCTTGTTTGTGGTTTTCTGGCCACTTTCTCTCACTGAAGTTGCCTCATCTTTGTATCATTTTTCATGACAAGTGTAAGATTCAGTGGCCCGACTGTGAAATATCTGAGGAGTGGCTAGTGGAAAGAGGAAATTTAGTCCAAGCATTTGCATGCCTGGCTGGGACTTGGATAATTTGGATGCAAGCCATAGGCTTGCTAAAGCCTTGTTGAGTAACTCTGGCTTAGTGACAGGGACAAAGATTCACCAAGAGCAATGAGGTCTCACTGCACCCAGTGGTGGTCCTAGCAGTTCAGTGGTGACTGGTGCTGGGAGTGGAGCACACAATTTGGGTTTGGCCTTTGTGGATTTCAGCAGGGGAAGAATACTCATCCCAGACTGACTGGTACAGACTGTCCCATAACCACAATGCTCAAGGCTCACACTTAGGGGTGGAAAGTCAGTATCTCCATTGCAAAGACCTTGGCCTGGGCCCTTGCTGGAAACTGGTGGTCTCAACTCATAGTTAGTGGTTTTCCTGGAGGGAGAGGGGCAACTCAGTTCAAAGTGCCCCAAACAATAACAAAGCTGTGTTGTAGTCTACCAAACAGTGTTTCTGTACCATCGTGAATATGTGTTACATGTCCTGAAGCAAGGTATGGAGCATGCTGAAAAGTGGGAGGCAGGCTGGGACAGTCCAAAAGGATAGTGTTGAAGGATTTCCCTGGGACAATAAGGCAATTTGGTGCAGCATGCATCCACACTGTATGTCTGCTGTGGGCCCAGAAGTGAATTAACTTTTTGACTGTAACTGAATTTCTTCTCGTAGTGAAACAGCCGGCTTGCTTCAGAGGGGAGCCCAGGAACCAAGCAGTGTGCCTGCCTTGTGGACAATCAGTGGACCAGGGCTC
This sequence comes from Apteryx mantelli, assembly GCF_036417845.1. Classification (NCBI taxonomy): domain Eukaryota; kingdom Metazoa; phylum Chordata; class Aves; order Apterygiformes; family Apterygidae; genus Apteryx; species Apteryx mantelli. The sequence continues at coordinate 86,606,697 of NC_089982.1, read as the reverse complement.
TAGAACAAAACAGGGGTCAGACTGAACACATAGACATATGCTCTCTATGTAGTGGAAGAGAAGTCATGGCATCCCTTTTGCATTATAGCCTCATAGACCATGCTCATTACACCCAAGGCATAGAAGATCTGTATTCAAGACTTTTCTCAACCTGAAGGAAGTCAAACCCACAGTTCCTCATTTGTGGAAAGGTGTTTTATTTTTGGTATTACTTGGGAGAGATGGGCCACTCACACTGTCCTGAGTAACAGGACACAGGTGTGTGAATAGGTATTATGAACTCTGTGGATAGGAGGAGATTAATTCTCCCTATTACCTGTACAAGAAGTTTAGGTGCCTAACTCAGGACTGTGAATCCCAGGAGTCCTTCTTGTTTTCCAAATCTCTCACACCTGCCTAGGCTATAATTTCACTGACCAACTTGGCATAGGAAATAAAGTCAGGAGCAATGCTCTGCTCTCAGCCTTTGATTCTCATTGTGGAATATAGCAATCCAGGACTCCCGGTCCTGTTCCCCTCATGCATCTTTGAGCAAAAATCTCCATGCTTCAATTTCTCCATTTTTGGAAGAAACCATACCATTTTTATGGTAACAGTGACCTACACCAGAAGGAAACAGGGAGGCTTAGTTCGCAAAGATCCTTGAATGAGGAGAGAAATTATTTCTTAATTGAATTCATTTTCTATCACTTTCAGAATTCAGTCTTATCAAATGCCCCCAGTAAAGTCAAGGACATGACTTGTTTCAAGTCTATTGAAGCTCATAGCTGACTTCTCCAGTGAATCAGGACCAGAGTCCTCACCAAAATGCAGGACTGAGCGCTAAGGGAAAGACTTACAGCTACACTAGTAAATAAAGCAGTCCAAGGACCACTGCCTCTCCCTAGAGGAATGGTTTATTCCGCTAAGCAGGTTTTCCCCAACAAAACAACGTGCTCTCATTCATATTTCCAACTAGAAATGGCTCCTGTTCCAAGTGGGCCACAACACACTGCTGGCATACACCTCTGTAAACCAGAAACAACCCGATGATAATGAACCAGCCCAATGCCAGAGGTGTCCACACTTTGTCAACCTGAGCACAGGGGTGCAGAGGGCCCTTGCATATGTTTGGTGAGAAAGAGGTAAGGAAACCCAAAGATGTCACTAGTCAGTTACCCACTGACATACTGACAGAGTCAAGAAATTTTGAGTCTTCCCTCCAGCTGCTGCCTTTCTAGGAATTTCCCTAGTAGATGATCATGTCTGGATCTTCATGCAAAAGTTGCATGCATTCCACTTAACTGAGTTTTTAAAGTGGAGGCAAGGAATACAGCCTTTGCTGAGGGCCATTTCAAACTCTTATTATAAGCTTCTCATTGTTATTGTTACTACTATTATTTTTGTTGTTGTTATTGATTTTAGAATAATACAGTAAGCAATTGTGTAACAAAACCCTTACCAGATAAACATGTTTAACTTGCGTGCACAAATTAGAGAAGAAGGAAAATTATGTAGGGGTGAACCAAATCCCAATTTACAGCACATCATCTATCCACAGTGTGTTCTGCCTGCATGTTCTTGCCATGCTATAAATGTGAGGTCCCTTTTGCTGCAAGAATAAGCAGCTTCACATTATTCACCATCAGGTGCCACCAGGTAGGAGTGTCCACAGTAAGTGCTCCTTTGGAGAGCTGACCTTGTCTAACTCCACAGTCCCAGTCCTCTCAAGGTGACAGATGCAAGCTGAACTGGTGAGCCAAGTTTAAACTGATATGTGAGAATTCATAGACAAATTTCACCAGTTATAGTAAACCAGATCTAAGCCTGGTTTAGTCCCACTTAGCTTAAAACTGTCTATGCAAACCAAAGTGATGAATTCCTCTATCAAACCAAATCATCCTCTACAAAACACTTTTACTAAATTGCTTTAAATTCACACCTATGGTTATGGCCAGACACCTGCCTTATGGAGTTAAAGCCTACATTTGCTAGCTCTTATGGCAGAAGTATTGGTAACTGTTTTGTTTGTGCGTGTTATAGGTATGCATGCAGGCACACCGTGTGTATATCTGCCTTAACGAAGAAGTAGAACTGTCTTTGCTCCTTTGCTGGAAGAGGGGAGTTGTTTCCATATCCCCATGCTTTCCAGCAACTCAGACCTCAGGTTTCTGTTTTAAACAAAAAGCGCACTGTTTGTTGTTAGCATTGTCAGGAATCCCTCAAAATGTGAGCAGAGTGGAGCAGACCCAGAATATAAGTAAGGTAAATCAAGGACAATGGCCTAGAGGTCTGGGTGGCCCATTCATTCCAGTGATGGTAATTTTAATGTCCAGGATCTTCAAGGCCAGCTCCCTGCTGTTGCAGTCACCACCTCATAAACTTAGCAAGTTCCAGGAATTCATTTATTTGCTCCCTTTGGAAGACTGGGCCAGAATCTCACTGCTCCACTGGTTAAAAACATCTTCCACTTTCCAGCCTAAATTTATTCATGACCAGTTTATCCCCATCTGTTCCGATGCCAACGCTGTCTTTAAGTTTAAATAGATTTTCTCCCTCTCTGGTGTTTAGCTCCCATTCTTTTTATAGAGTATGACCGTATCTTCTCCAAACCTGCATTTTGCTGAGCTAAACAAGTCAAGCTCTTTGAGTATCCTAAACAGGGCACTCCCTTTCTCTGATGCTCCTAGTTGTCCTTCTCTGCACCTGTTTCAGGTTGAATTCATCTTCCTTAAACACGATGAACCAAAATTGAACCCTGGAGTCCAGCAGCTTTGTACATTGCCACTGATGGGAACACTGGGCTAGAAAGATCCTTCATGCATACAAAGTCCTTTCAAAATCATCACACTCCATCTCAAGCTGGTGACAATTCTTCCCCTGCTACCTTTATTGCAAAACTGTTCCCCAGTCTCCACCACTATGTTTACAGATGCTTGGAGTTTGCAGGCATTTTTCCCTGTGCCGACATAGTCCCAGTGTTTTCCTAAAGCTACAGAAAGTCCTTCATGTTAAGCATGCACACTCTGATCATGATGAGGTCTCACTGGCGGGTCATGGTCATCCTGCAGTCAATACCCAGCACCTTTGTCTCCTCCATCTAAATAAGGAAACTCCTTTCCCCCAATTTGTGAAGTATATTCTTTTCTTGCTTGCTCTTTTTCCATTTGTAATACTGAAACTCATACTGCTTCTGTTACTCTAGTTCTTCATATATTCACCCTGCCTTTGTATTGCACCTGTGGCCATGCTCTGCAAGCAGGCCTATATTCATACTATCTAAAGCATGTTAACTCTGGGGTGAACTGTTCTCCTTTTCATACCCACATTTCCTTAAAAAGGAAACCAAGCAATTTACTCTGCATCAGAGCAAAATATGCGGTACAGGTGATCTGAGGGACAAGGTTCTGGAGTGAAAGAGAAAGGAACCATATTATCTCAGAACTCCCTTCATCGCTAGCAAACATCTCACGTAATACTGAAAGCAGGTGGAATTTGGAGATGCAATTTCCTCCTCCCAGTAAAAATGAAACCAAGTCCAAGAAGCTTGGAGGAGTCCATGGCATGAGTCCCAGGGATGGGGAGCAAAATGCTATGGTCTTTACAGCTGAACCACTTGCTGTGACTCACTCCAGTGACTCATCAGAGCAAAGCCTACTCAGGAGCAAAGAAGGAAGAATTGCCACCTTTCCCCACTTCTTTTCCCTCAGTCTGATTCGAGAGCTAAATTGGATGGACGCAGAACTTCTCAGCAAGAAATGGCATGAAAAGGGCATTACGGGCTCTGTTTCAAGCACCACAAAGAATTTTCTTCCACTTACATGTCAGGAGCTTCTCCCTTCTGTGTGCAAGAATGTCTGCTATCACCATCAAATCCCAAACCACCAGGGTACGTGGCACAGTGAGAAGAACCCTTATGCCTTTAAGTCTGCAGTTTACAGATGGGCAAACTGAGGCAGAGGCAGGGCTGACATGACTGTCTGCCAGTGAGTCACTAGCAAAAGTGGGAATTGAAGTGCGATCATCCTCACTCGCCAAGCTCCACAGTGGTGGACAGCTTGAAATCAAGCTCCCAGCCTTGTGAGGCAGGTCCCCATTTGTCATACCTTTGCAAGAAGAGCCCTGGAGGAAGATGCTTAGCACTGAGGGTCAGTCCTAATGCCTGCCTGCCATGACTGAAATGAGACCTGATCCCCCAGACAGCTGAATGCCATCAGCCTGTCCTTGCCATCCTGCCGGGAAGAAATTTTCCAAGCAAGAGTCTGGATAAGGACAGGGTGTACTCTATGAAGGGGACACTGTCATTTGCTGTTTGGCAGCGCAAAATCTGACACCCACCTGGGGAATTTCTCTCTGTCTCTGGCTCAGGATGGGGAATATTTCTTTTTAATGTTTCTTTCTCTCTCTCTCTCTCTCTTTTTTTTTTTTTTTTAATGCTTCACTTGAGAGGCTACAGGCAATCAGGGCTGAAATGCAGGGAGCTCGAGGAAATCGCAAGTGACTCAAGATGTTGCAGAACATTTCGTCTAAACAGCTCAGCTTCTCACTGCAACATTTTCCATAGTCAGAGCCACATGGCTGCGGAAATCCCACCAAATGCTGAAAGGAATGGAAAGAGATGACAAATACCTTATGAACTTCTAGATGGCCTGGCACTAGAAATAGTCATGGGGCAAATGCAGGTCATGTTTGGTGCAGCCGGCTTTGGTGCAGAGCAGAGCAGCTAACTCACAATTGCATGAAGAATATAGGACTGGCTGAGTCCTCCTTGGCTGCTCAGATCTGTCCTCTCTTGAGGAAGATTGTATCCAAGAGCTAGAGCAGAGTGATAGAACTGTCTCCAACTTTTGTAGAAAGCCACAGGAGCACAAGAGAGTCAGATTATTCCTGTTCCCCCATCAGCAAAATGGAGAGATGAGTCTTCCTTGCCCGAAGGAATGGGAAAGGGTCTGGAGCAAACTGGGATGACTGCAAAGTGTTTGCAGAGATGCCAGTAAAAAGCACTTCCCTTTGGTCAGTCACAGTGGAGTAGGGGCCAGTTTGCAGATACACCTGCACTCAGGTGTTGAAAGACAGGTCTTTACCCACATGCAAGTGTTTACCCCTATGCACATCCCGCTACAGTCAATGGAAATCTAGTTGATACAGTAAGTGGAGCCTGGAAAGTGATCATCTCCCCCTAAAGTTGACAACAGGTGCTCTGCTCCACGTGTTGGGTACCCAAGGGCATCACAAGTGGCACAGGATGCCTGTGTGTGGGCAACTGAACTGACCCCTGTCATCATGGGTTAGCCAAAGACATCTAAGAGGAAACCAGAGTGCTGATGGGTGACGAGGATAGGCTCAATCTAGGACCCAGGAGGCAGGGTTTTCTCAGTTGGGTAGTTAGGAGGAGCAGGGTCCAAAATGGGTTTGACAGAGGAGCTGGTCGCACTAGTGTGCCCTCCTTGTACTGACTGCTTGGTGGTGTTCACCACTGCTGCAGGGAAATCTGGAAGCATGGGGCCATGTGTCTCCTCACTGCCTGGCAGGCGTTTCAGGCCTGGGGACTTGGCTATTCCCACCTCTGGTAACCACATTTCCACCAGGACACCTTGGCAGCCAGTCTCAGCCTGTCCTCACCACCCGGGGCCACAACTGGGCTGGTATGTGATTGTGTGACTGACAGATTCCACCAAATATACGTCAGTAAGGTCCACATCTCTCTTTTTTCTCCTCTTCCTCCACTTTTTTTTTTCTTTTTAAATATAACCCACTGCATTTACGCCAATAAAAACTAGTAAAAAATCAGACTGTTCCCTGCAATTTCAGTAAACCTGCCCAGTGTTGGAAGCCTCCCAGCAGGGTCATGAACTGCTTTCTATAAGTCCTATGCCTCTATTTTTAAACTGGCAGCAGGAACACTGACACTCAAATGGCTGTTCCAAGAGGACATGCAGGAACTTCGCTGCTATCACACAGCCCTGAGATGCCTAGACCAAGGTGTGATCCTCAGCCTGACACAGGGAAAGGCAGGACAGGCTCCAGAGAGCTTACAAACCAACAGGCAAAACAAGCACCCCATAACATCATCCCGGCAGAGATGAGAAGCTGCAGAGAAGTTGGAGGCCAGATGCCCAAAGAAATGTTGGCATTTAGCTCCCATTGATTTCCATAAGATAGTTTTTCACTTTCAGGTCTGTCTCAAGAGTATTCAAGTGTCTTCTCCAGCAAAGGACCCTCCCTTTACCTGAGGAACTAGCTGATACCTCCAGCATGTCTGAAAATGGGCTGCAAACCAGCTCCTTTCTCACTCCAGGGACCTGGCCCCATTTTGACTAACTAATTCAGAGGGACATGAAGACAAAAACTACATCCTGACTTTTCCTAGCCTTGCAGACCATAATGGATGGTGAATGGAGTCCACTGTGACTCATGTAAAATCAACAGAAAAACTAACTCTGCTCCCAGAAGTTTCAGAGAATAGAATTTGTTTCAGTGTCATAGGGAAACTTCCTAACACTAATTTCTCCTCAAGGGTATCTCGGTTGAACTCAGGGACGAATTGTTTCCATAGCGTTGAGATCCTTGCAAGAATCAGACTCTTTGAAAGAAGGATATTATTCCAACCTTTCTTCCAAATTTTTGCAGCACAGCTTGTGAGTCTCCTGAGTCTCTGAAGTTCAGCAGCATTTAAGAAAGACAAATTTGAATTTTGGGGTAAAATCCTAAACTACTGAAGATGATGAGACTTTGGTCACTGGGGCATTTGGGCAATGGCTTTAATGTCCCTTCTCTGTCTTTATCTAGTTTCTCACACTGGGTGTAAAGTCTGGGCCCCTCCCTAGGAATGGGATAGAGGAAGGTTTTTCTTCTGAATGCACAGGGAAACCTGTCAGAAATCAGGATCGAAAGATACTGGATATTGAACTTGATGAGCAAAATACATGAAAGAGAGGACAGCCTGCTACCAGAGCCCTGGAGAGCATCATTATTGGGGAAACCAAGGTAGTATCGCTTACTCTCCAAGAGGTTACCCATGATCTCAAGTAGAGCATTGATGGGACAGGAAGGCTAGTACGAGATGGTTCTGACTCTGCAATATGTGGGTGCTTGTGTTGGCCATTGGAAGCTAAGCAGCATCATTCCTGTTTAGCAACAGGACTCCAATGAGTTAAAGATCCTGTAGCCAGAAGTTAAGGAGTCACAGGTAAACATTACACTACAGAAATCAAATCATCTGAAAAACTACATTTGGCCCCCTCATCACTGCCAGATGAGAAAAAGAGGAAGAGGATATGGGAGCTGATTGAATTATAAGGATATAGAGAGATTAATTTGATTAAAATGAGATACTGTAACAAAGATCAAGAGGATTAGCCAGACTAGTATGCAGTGAAGGTGGGTAAATATTAGCAAGAAGTTGGCTAATAATGATATCTGAGATCTGCCTTGAAAATTAGTTTTAGAAAAACGCTGAAATCATTTTAGAGAAAAATGTCTGGAGATAACTTGTAGAAGAAAATACATGATTTTATCTTTGAAAAGAAGACTGGAAGAGACTTGTAGGGCTTTTCTGGTCCTTCCTTTAGCTCCATCACATATTCCTTCAACCCTGAATTCCTTTAACCCTTTCAGGCACCTTTGAACTGTCACCTTATGTCCAAGATGGGCAAGGTTTGTAGGCTACAAAGCCAAAATGGACCACTGAGATCAGTTATCCTGTTCTGCCAAACACAAGGCAAAGAACTTTACTTCCCATCACTGACTGTTAAGTAACATAGGTGAGGTGCTCTCAAGATACAGGGGAATATTCAGTTTTATAACCACAGTACCTAGGCTCTCTCTCTACAGCCAAGAACAAGGACAGGTTCCTAATTTCAGCTCCTAACTCCTCCTGGTCAGCGCCGAGTATGCAGAGAGCCTATGGCTAAATTTAGGTCATTTTAAAACAGTTCCACAGATACAGTTTTGAGGAGGTGTGATATAACTATGTAACTAGCTGGTTAGACACAGTAGACTGGCCAGAACTTGCCTGATATTGCATCGTTGTTCTATCTTCTAACAGGTTTTTAGCAGCTTCTCAGTTGAAAAAAAACTGCAGTGTCTGAGCCAGTTGAGAAGTTATGTCAAGGATGCTTATTGCCTCTAGTTACAACATCAGCATTAAATCCCCATACTGCCTACGTGTGTTGTCTTGTTGACTTTAGCTATCAGGGTCAGTCATAGGACAGAAGGGTGAAGAAGGGTGACCGAGAAAGGAAAACTAGAGTTTGCCAGGAGTCAGCTGGAGGGGAAGGTGTTGGGAAACAGGACAGAGAAGGGCAGCAAGGCCCAGACTGTCATAATTTCAGTGCATGTGTACAATGCCTGTGCCTGTAGAGGCAAAATCTGGCAGGAGGCAGGGCAAGAAATGTGGCCACTATGAGAGCAAATACAGTAAATCAGAGCAAAACTACATATCATCCTTGCAAAAGTTTTTGGCCTTTTCAGTGCTCCAGCCCTGGGCCCAGAGTCAACTGGACAAAATTACACCTCAGTCCATGTGCCCAGCATTTTCTACTGGTTGGCGTTAAGCCTTCAGAGGAACCTAGCCCAAAGGAACACCAGGCCCTGGGTCCTTGGTGGAACTTCAGCTGGATGAATCTGGGCTGAGCTCACATGGAAGAGATTTGAAAATACTGGTAGTAGGTATTTTTATTCTTTAAAAAAAAGAGAGAGAGAGAGAGAGAGAGAAGGAAATAAGAAAGAAACCAGATTGTTTTATCTCTCAAAGAGGAATAGAATTATTTAACAGACTGGTCTGGAATCTGTTTGTCCTTCTGGGCAGTCATTCTCATCATCATGGTGCTGCTCCAGCTGCGTTGCTGCCAACAGAGACAAGATGGCAAATATGCAAATACAGACACTCACCAGTGAGTGAATTGGTGACCACAGATCAACACAAATGCTTCTTCCATAAAGTCATAAAAATTTGAGAGAAGGAAGTGGAGGCTGGCTACGCAGATCCATGCCAGCAAGGCTAGATCAGTAAAAAGTGGTACTTTGGCATGCAGATGCTCATGCCATAAATCATACCTAACTCTCAGGGCAGCACCGAGTTCAGGAAACATGATCAAATCAGTCACGCCCAAAACAAACTGCAAAGTGGGGGCAAGGGGGAGGAAATGTACATATTTTTTCCAGTTCGACACGCCCAGGGGATGTTGTTACCAAGAGACCTGACCAATACCTTTTGGAACCAAGACCCATGTCTGCAGGCAGTTCCCTAAATATGCTATACCATTTTGAAAGGATGCACTATGGTGCATTTGTACACACAAGGGTATGCACGCACGTGTGAGCATATGCGCACACGTACATGCTTTTCCAACAACACAAACAGCCTCGGGGGCACACTTATTTCTCTTGTAGGTCCCCGCCCAGGTTGAGTCAGCCGCTGTTCCATACCTTTTCCCTCTTGTCCTGTGAGAGCTGACACCAAATGCAGTTTTCTCTGCCAACATCTGGAGCTACGTGGTGGCTGCTTCATTCCCTCAACACAACTGCACAAGCGTGCACACTCACGCACACGTGCCCTGGGACCTGCTTGAGTCATCGTGTCCCTGAACATCCCTCTTGGCTGCAGCATCTGCAGAGACTGTTATTCAAAGGTCAGAGACCCTGAGATGTTTTCTCATGCAGCAAACACAGATGCAGAGAACGTTCCTGGGGGATGAGGGGTATCCACTACAATTCTTCTGGGTCACTGTGTAACACACCAGTGCAAAAGAAGCCATGACCTCTATCTTGCCACAGGACTGAGCAGCGAGGAGACCCAGAGTAAGGAATAGGTGGCGAGTAGGACTCATGGATTGACTGTGGTCTGGTTTATTCAGTCTTCCCTTGATCCGTGATATTGAGGGGAATGAGAGGAGGATGAAAAGGCACAGGGGAGATGCTTTATTACTCGTGAGGGATTTTGCAGGAAAAACGGAGATCACATGAAGAAGTTTGTTGATAGCTGAAGAAAGTTTGCAATAATAAACCAGTGAATCAACATCATTAGCAGTAAGTCACCTGGGAGCATCTTATCTAGAAACACGAAGATGGAATTGCTCTGATCTGTGGTTTCTGAATTGCTAACCACCTCTGACAGGATCGGTGAGGTTAGTACCACTGAGTACACAGTATTTGAAAACAGGGTCATTCCCTACACAGCCTCAGAGTGAAACTAGCTGGGCCGTAGTCAGGTCTACATGTAGTTTAGAAAGTAACTGGTACTCTTGCTTTTGTCCTTTCCTTCCAGCATGGAGGAGAAAGGGCTTGATTAGTGAATCAGCATCTATGTGTTTACGCTTGGGAAGTTATAGTGAGATCTGAGAGTGAGGATGATGAGGGATGTGATACAGTTGCCTGTATCATGCCTAGCATCAGTCGAGAAGCCCCAGGATACTCCAGACACCCGAACAGGACTGGTACGAATGACAGAGAGCCCCTGGGAAGCCTATGTGCTGCTCCAGTGGAAGCTGCCAGCCAAGCGGGATAATGCAGGATATCTCAAGGGTACAAGATGTACTGAACTGAGCCATAGGTGTTTGCCTGAGTTGCTTCTTTTCCAGGCACGTGAGACAGTGTTTTTTGCATGCGTTTTTTGCATGTGAATAACTGGATTGGGTTGGTTTGAGAGACAACGAGGATGGGATGTGAGGAGAGACATGCACATTCAGGGAAAGCAGGAGTACATGCATCTTTTATCTGAAGAAAGTGGAATTTACTTTTGTTTCAACAGTGATAACCCCTGCCTTGCACTATTCTCCTAATACTGCAGCACCATCTGAGGGTATTTGAAGCAACTCACGCTCATGTGATTTAAGAGATCAGAGGCCACAGCTGTCCATCCGGCCCCTCCATGGACAGTTCTCCTCCTGCAGCAGGGTCAGCAGAGCCAGACCTCTGCATCCTCCTTAGCTGTGGAGCTCACAGACCAGCTCACAGACCAGCTGCATAACTCAAACCACCATTGAGAAGGTGCTTTGCTTCTGCCAACCCTGCTAAATAATCAGCAACCTCCGGCAGCAGAGAGTGTGAGGTGGTAACCTCTTAAATCACCCCCATGTGAGTTGCCAGAGCTTGTCTGGAGAAAACCTACAGCTACCATTCACTTGGCGACTTGCTTCCCAGTCTCAACAGAGAGGCCAAGGAATCAAGTGTAATAAGCTACCTTCTGTCCCTCGCAGCTGGTTTCTCCAGGTCAAAACCGAACCCCTTTGGCAGGCAACTAAAAAAAGAAAGCTAACGCTCCGGCTGCTGGCACGTTACCTGGTCTGTGGATACACAGAGTAATTCAATCTTCAGGGCTGTCTTTCTGGCACCTTTCACAAGCCCTAAAAATTCAGTCCACAGTGAGAAAGAAAACAGAGCAGGGTTTGTTTGGTTCTTTGCCCTGTTGTAGGAGAATGTGGGACAGTCACTAGGCAGGGAGGCATTTTTCATGTAGGAAACAAAGACTTTTGCCCTGCATAAAGCAAGAGGTACACACACCACATTTTTCCCCCATCTGTTTACTTGACAAAACCATGTGTTTGCATTAATTTTTTGCCAGGAGGATACATAATCCTCTAAGGTGCACCTTAAGAAAATGCCTAAAGGCTGTATTTAGACTGCTTATTACACTGTTGAAAATGGATTTAGGTTGGAATGCAGCAGACTCATCTCCTACCTTCAGATTTCTATTGCCTAGACATCTCAGCAGAGACAGTCACCTACGATTTCCTCTGTAGGCCACAGAGAGAAAAAGGGGGCTCTAGAAAACAATTAATCTCACCAAATCCAGATGCCGCTTTTTAGGATCTGGCACTGGGAATGCCTGCTTTTCTCCACTGACTGTAGTTGGAGCATAGAGTGCCTTCTTCAGTGGTAAAGGGTTATACTACAGCCGCTGACACTGGTCAGTTGCCTACTATCATGTCCGAGTGCAGGAGAAAATAAGCAATGCAGAGCACCTCCTGTTCAGGTTTGCCAGCGTCTGGCTCCCTGCCTGCTCAGTCAGTGGAGAGAAAGGGTCATGTTGCTTGCTTGAAACATCTGTAATAAATGAGGTGCTTTCATTCCTTACTTCTCTCCACTGACTGTACAGAGAATTAGGTTCAGAGAGTAGGTGGTCTGAATCCCTTCAGTCTTATGAATGTGGCCTCTTAAGAGGTAGGTCAAACACAGCTTCAAGTGACATAGGAGTACAAGGCAACCTGAAAGCTCTGAAACTACCTTGGTTATATCTGTATAACGTCTATATCTAACATGGGAGTACCCAAGAAAATGAAGGTGAATCGAACAGAGGTGTGGAGTTCACATGCACATACATTAATTAGGGCACATGCAGTCCTGGTTTGGTTTCTCCTAAATAAATAAAGCAGATTTAGCTTTAAGTTGTATCCAGCCTGGAAAGGAGCATCTCTCCCTAGCTGAAAGTGCCAGGTTTGTTTAATATGATGATATGGATCCAACATCTTGGCATTTGGGGCAGTCTGCATTGAACACGAAGGACTAAAGTAGACAGAGATGCTGTAGATGTATATTTTATTGGCACTTACATTTAGAATTTACTGGTTGTTGCTGCTGCTTTCTGCTACCTGGTACTTCTGAGACACGTATGAGATGAAAACAGCATAGCTGTCCTCCCACAGGACTACGCCCAGGGGCGAATGTCCTGACAAGCAAGTATCTTGCTTTGGGATTCCAGGCTCGTACACCAGCAGAGTGGTGTGCCAGTCTGTGTGCACTTGGACACAGCATTTTGTAGTATTTTGGACAGACTCAAGAATCTCTGTACCATTCTTCATTATTGTGCCCAGAAAGTCATGGAAGTCTGTGGGAGAGATGGAACCACTTATCAGCTGGAAGCAATGTAAAAAAAACATACCTCTACTATCAAGTGCTGAATTGGTGATTAATGTTGGTACATTGACTCCATACCCCTAAAATTAAGAATTCTCCATACCCGAAGCCACAGTTCATCCCCAAACCATAGTTAAGTCCATAATCAGAGTCTGCTTTAGCAAGGATTGTACACAGAGCTACTGTAGTGAACCAGGCAGGCTATTTTCCATAGGCAATGGTCCACAAGGACACAACGTAGTTAACATTATGTCTGGTTTTCTCTGATTTCACCAGGACAGAAAAGTTAAATGGCATGGCTCTGACATGAACCTGAAGTCAGAGTCCAAGTCACACTGGGTCTGCCAGCAGATGCTCTAAGTTTTTTGTTTCCATGTTCATTGTACAGGTTGTAAAAGTTTTGCATTTTCCAAATGTCAAGCGCTCCATCATCCCTGGCAAAAAGGAGGACAGGTAATAGAGCATGTGTGGAAGTTCAGATGCTTTATCAGTCAGGGCTTTAAATGAATACTAAATGGCTTTCTCTCTTCAGCCATAAAAATACATGAAACTATGAGAACTCAGAGTCAGCTTGACTCCCTTATCTGAAAACTGAAAAGAAATGTGTGTAAATACATTCTGTTGGGGCCTGAAAAAGACTGGCATTGTTATTAATTGCTGGCTGCCAGGCATTCTTTTACATAAATAGGGTTGGATATTCCTGATAACAGCATGGGGATTAATGACTCTTTCTCTCCTAATGCTATCCTTGCACCTTGTGGTTTCAGATGAACTAGGTTCATCAGAACGAAGAAACATTAAAATGCTGACCCAGAAGCAAGGCTGGTCTTCTGCAGCATCCCTGCTGCAACTCATGAGTGAGGCCAGCCTCTGAGAAAAAGGTACAGTTATTGCTAGCAATACTTTTCTTATAATATCTGTCCAGACTCTGTCTTGCTCCTTTGGCTGAAGTAGCTGGTACAGTAAGTGGCACTCAACGAAATTAATTAGATGGTTGATGTGATTCAGGAGAGTAACTCCTATGTCCCCTGTGATGTAACTGATTTCCAGAGGAGTAGTGTGACTGTTCTCCCAATTCTTTACAGGAGTCGTCAATGATTAGCTGAACGTCTGGGGGTTACTTGGAATGCAAACCAGTTGACAAGGGAGATGGCCTTTTCTCATGCTGACTGCAATTGTCAAGTGGTGGCTTGTAATGTTTGGCTTGGCTTCCTTTAGCAAGCCCAAATCCCACCGTCCTCATCAAGACATTCTATGGAGTCATAAAAAGAAGATCTGGAAAAGACTAATTAGATCATTTTGTCTATTCACCTTTGGCCAACATAAAATTGTTCCCTATCGTATATTCCCCCAGGCTTTCTTCTGAATGACTCAAGTCCAAGGGCTTCCAGTGCTGTCCTCCACAAGCTGTTCCACAGCTCTTTAAGTGTAGACACTTTTCCTTCTGCCTAACCTGTTTTCCATTACGTGATTTCACACTGTTACTCTTAATTCTAATTCCTTTTCCTTCCCTAAGTAACTTGTTTCCCAGCTTAGTCCTTTAGATATAGGACTCAAATGTCTGGGAGGGACACTGCGAGATCTTCTATTCCACCCTCTGCTCCAGTTTTATCTCTGTCTTTTTTGGTAGATGTGGCTCCAGCATTCTCTTAAAGGCCTCCAGCGATGGAGATGCCAACCCTTCCCTATAGATAATCTATTCCTGTGTTTTGTTACCCTTACCTTCAGGAAGGTGTTTCTAATGTCTAACCTACATTTACATTCAGCACTTCTATCCATTAGAGACTTGCAGATAGATAGATTATTTCCTTTTCTCACTGTAGTCTTTTGCATATTTCAAGTTTTTAATCAGGTTCTTCTTTCAGCCTTCTCTTTGGGCTATGCTCATTTGATCTTTCCTTGTAAGTCATGTTTCTTTGATCTCTAATCACTCTCCTCACACTCCAATGGACACTCCAGTTGGTCCATATCTTTCTTGTAATGGATTAACCAGTACTGACTGGAGCAGAACTATTTTATTCTGCTGGAAGGCTATATTCCTGCTGGTACCACTCAGTACAATGCTAATCTTTTTTTTACAACAGCAGGAATTTCTTTATTCGTGATTGGTTTGTAATCCATTATTCCTCCCTCAAAGCTTCTCTGCAGAACTGAGAACGGCACAGTTATTCCCCATCTGGAGGAGTAACCCCATGCACCAGTACAGGTTGGGGGTTGACCTGCTGGAAAGCAGCTCTGCGGAGAAGTACCTGGGAGTCCTGGTGGACACCAAGTTAAGCATGAGGCAGCAATGTGCCCTTGTGGCCAAGAAGGCCAATGGTATCCTGGGGTGCATCAGGAAGAGTGTTGCCAGCCGGTCGAGGGAGGTGATCCTTCCCCTCTACTCAGCCCTGGTGAGGCCACATCTGGAGTACTGCGTCCAGTTCTGGGCTCCCCAGTACAAGAGGGATGTGGCACTACTGGAGCAAGTGCAGCGAAGGGCTACAAAGATGATTAGGGGACTGGAGCATCTCTCTTATGAGGAAAGGCTGAGAGAGCTGGGCCTGTTTAGCCTGGAGAAGAGAAGGCTGAGAGGAGATCTTATCAACGTGTACAAGTATCTGAAGGGAGGGTGTCGAGAGGATGGGACCAGACTCTTTTCAGTGGTGCCGAGTGACAGGACGCGAGGCAACAGGCACAAACTGAAACACAGACAGTTCCATCTGAACATGAGGAAATACTTTTTCACTGTGAGGGTGACAGAGCACTGGAACAGGTTGCCCAGAGAGGTGGTGGAGTCTCCTTCTCTGGAGATATTCAAAACCTACCTGGACACGATCCTGTGCAATGTGCTCTAGGTGACCCTGCTTGAGCAGGGGGGTTGGACTAGATGATCTCCAGAGGTCCCTTCCAACCTCAGCGATTCTGTGATTCTGTGATTCTGTGATTTGTCCAGGTAATTAATCTTGCCCAAATATAGTCTTTGCATGTGACTCCTTTAAATGTCTTCTGCTTTTTACATCCAGATTTTACAGCTGTGGGCTATGACCATAGCACATAGATTTACCTGGTTCAGTGGTCTCTCTTGAAGAAACTGCCATGTGTCAAAAACAGCCTCGTGATCAAGTTCCTGTGAAGAATACAGGTAGAATAGCATGATAATTGCTGAGATCGCTTTTACCATCTCTGGATGGGTTTTGCCACAAAAACATCAACTCAACTTCGCTTTCACAGACTCCTGCACAATCCATCCATCACTACCAAATAGGTAGTTTCCTACAAGAAATCTCCACTGCTCTGAACAAAACATTCTTCCATTGTGGCAAACTATGCTCTGCTATGATGAATCAGACTGCGTACACAACATAAACACATGGCTGAGGAAAAGCTAAAGAGACCCCCTGTACAATACCATTTAAGAGAAGGGGAATATGTGAGGTCACCAAGGGCAAAATGCATAGGGAACCAGCCTGCACAGAGTGACTCACAAAAGCTTTACTGCTGGTGAGGACCCAGGAGAAGAAATGATCCCAGTTTGACTCATATATTCCCAAGGTGAGCTTGAAAAAGCTGCCAGCTTAGAAAGGAAACACCTTTTTCCTTTCAGACAGAGCCCTCCCAGGTACAACAGCTCATACAAAACTGTGCTAGAAAATTAAGATTCCCCCACCACCTTTAAGTCTAGTTGGCATCAAGCGATCTGTCCTCGCCTGCTTCCCAGCCACCTCATGTTGCAGCAGACACAGGGTCACCGACTTCATCAGCCTCTTGCCCTCATCCTGCCAGTCCTCACTCAACCAAACATCCCAAATCGCAGAGCCAGTCCAACTTGCCCATTGGGGCAGCGCCGCTAGCATTGTGCATGTTCAGACACCAGTCTGCCAAGATGTTTGTGTAGTTAAAGCAAACCAAATAGTTCACCTACCTTCCAAAGGACATCACCAAGTTAAAAACAGATGGAGTATGCTGGCGATGGGAGGGATCTTTTTTTTTTTTTTTTTCCGCTAATGATTCAGAAGGCCAGTAACAGAGTTCTGGCCCTGGCTTTGGCTCAGCATATCCTGTTGAGTCATGGCTGATGTCTGCGCTCTAATCTTAACACGTGTGGATGGGCTTGTTAGAACTTGTCATCCATCCCCTGCTACCAAAATATCCTCCTGCTTGACCTACCCCATTTATTACACAATATAACTTCTGTGTTTGTGCATGTGTGCATATGCACAAATGTGTGCACATGTGTCTGTGAGTGCAAAAGGGTACAGATGGGAGAGAGCTGCAGAGATAGCTATAGCTGGAAGTGCAAAGGGCTAAGGAGGCTGGAAGGCCAAATTCCCTTTTTGCTGCCCTCTCCCCATCCCCACTTAAAAAAAAAAAAGTTAAAAATAAAAGAAAGTTGCTCCAGCCAGAAAGTGAGAAAGGCTTTGAAAGTTTCAGCATTTCTCAAGCGGGGTCTGGCACTGGCCTTTTGTACAGCTGTAGGGAATAGCATCAGCAGTGTTTTTGACCAGGCTGGTTTCTGCCACTGGGTGATACTATATGCCCACGAACAAGATAGGGATCAAGGAAAGCTAGCAATGTTGACTAGTTACTATACTATAAAATACTGGCAAAAAGATAAAGTGTTAAGCAAGTGGGTTTTAACCTTTGATTATTATTGTTATTATTTGCAGACCCCTAAAAATTTCCCTGTGGAAGGACAAACCCATATATAGTAAATCTAGGCCTTCTTCTAGCAGACTTCATGTTCTTAGTCACTTTTTTCAAAGTTAGCAATAGTCTGCAGACCTTTCCTGCCTCTCCCCTGCAGAGGACCAAGGATCACACATTTAAAAGTAGTGTTGTAGGCAGATAGGCAGATAAACAGCCAAACAGGAGAATGCATCGATGAGATGAGATTAGATTAGGACTCACACTACAAAATTTAAGCGCAGACCCTCCCTGCTTCAAAAGTACCCATATGGGGGATTTTGCTTGGCCTGTGTTATAAAGATAAAGCACATTTGCAAATGCAGATCCAGACTGAAGTTCAAACAGTCCTAACATTCAGGAATGTTCTGATTTGTGGCTTTGGTTTTAGTCCACATCAAACTTTAAAACAAAAGATGAAGAGAGATTGCTCTCAAGATAGCAGGAGATAGACTGATGTGACCAGGGCTCGAGTATTTTGGGCGGTAGTTGAAACACTCCAAAACAGAATTTTCCTTTAATATGCAAAGCTACAGAACACTTAGCACTTTAAAAATTATTCCTGGTGAAATGCTGGGAGGCTTGCCATTGACTTCAGTGGAGCTTGGATTCCCTCCTAAACATTTAATCCTCCATATGGGGTAAGTATTTTTCATACTTCTTTGCAGATGGGGAAATGGAAAGAAATCACGTTGTAGCTACTCGCCCAAGGCCAAAGCACGGTCAACGCAGACTCCATATTTCCTGGTTCTGAGCCCTGTGCTTGGACTTTGTGCCACGGTCTTCCTGCAGAATAGGACGCCGGAGGCCACACACAGTGTATGTGTTTGTATGCTCCGCTCATTGCTTTCCGAGACCCAGGAGAAGGAGCTCTGTCTCCCTTGCCTTTCTTACACCACGGCCTGTTAACCAGGGAGCAAGCCCACCCTGAGGGAGGGCAATGTCAGAGTTTGTACCCAGGGGAAGTCTTCCAAAACTCCTTCTGCAGCATGTTAAGGTTTTGAGTAGTGCCTTAACATTTTCCCCAGATAGAAAATAGAAAATGGCAGTGTACTGGGATTAAATCAGGTCTGTGCTGGACTTCTAGGCTGACCTCCTTCCTGCAATGAATGTGGTTCCTAATAGCTTTATGGTAGCCCCAGGTGCTTTCTGTCCCCTAAGATCAAAATTGTTCTCTGGAGGCACTTAGCCCCCTGCCCTGGCTATCAAGAGAGTCTAGGAGAACTAAGCACCAATATGAGCATTGCAGACAAGCACCGAGTTAGGTGGGGTGAATCCAGAGCCAAAGGAAAGCGATCTTAAAACATCCTGATCCTTCTCTGTTGACTTGAGAGGGGGCTAAGGCCCTAAAAGAACAATCCCTGAATTGCTGATGGCTTCTTTTGACTCATCTGTCATAGAAGGTCCCTAAATCTGTCTTAAATTCCGAAGCAAGAGGTCTGCATATAGCTCTGAGACACTACAGGCAATTAGAAAGCAGGGAAGGGAAAGCCCTTGTGGATCAGCCCTTTGCTTTAGTCCTACTGAAACAATTTGCTGTGAGCAGAAGCAGTTCATAGAGTTTAACAGCACATCTGGGCTTCTACTCCATACCCTTCCACAGTAATGATGTCTACCTATGTATTGGTGAGAGCTACAGCCATGAAACAAGGACATTAATATATCTGGGAGGCGAGGCAGAGGCTAGTGCACAGAAGGACATGAGTTCTGTACCAGTAGGACCATTTGACCTTTGACAAATCCTTCCCTTTTCTGTGCCTCAGTTTCCTGAACTGTAAACTGGGAATGGTGAAATCATCTGGAAACAGTTCTGAGATCCAATGGTGAGAAAAACTAGGTGTTACTTGTTGCTAATATTATGCTAACAGTTCGTCTCCTCAGTAGCACTAACGGATAAAGAATAAAGGGCATTGTGCCAGGAAAATGCTTCTAATAACACAGAAGTGCCGTGAGCTTTTCAAATAAAACTCTCACTTGGGAATCAGTGTACCCAGGAGTCTGTAGCTTTAGACCTAACAGGCTCCTGGCCTCCAACCAAGTGCATTGGTAATGGGTCCCAGCTGCATGCACAGGAACAGGTGAGAAAGGAGTTCGGTGTGCAAAACACAGCATCTGACGGCGCCGCTCAACACCGTACAAGCGCACAGAGTACTCTGGGGACAGTAGTACCGAGTAGCGCTGAGTACTGATTTGAGCAACAAATGTACGAGAACACTAAAATATCCAACTGTGCTCTCAAGAGGTATGGAAGTGCATTTCAAAGACATTTAGAGTTGGCCTGTGGAAGCCAAGGGATGTTATGGAAGAATTATAATGCTACTGGCTTGATATGTCAAAGACATGTTCCACTGTGTCAAAGTTAGGTTCCCAGTGGTTTAGTGATACACAATGACTTTGATATTGGTGATACGCTTTCGTATCAGAATTAACAAGTAACAGTTGGTCGTATTCAGAGAAAATTATCTGATTTATCATCATGACTCCTAAGTCATGATATGTACATAAGTGCAACATACATTTGATTAGAGAGGGATCCAGTGTCCAGAGTCTGAATAGCTCACTGCTGTATTTAATGCAGACATCACAATAATTGTCTATGTATGGCTTAAGCTCCACAGAGATGATCTGAATATAGGCCTCTTACATCAGACAGATGCACAGTACTGAATTATTTTGAATTGTTCTGCCCAATCTCTGACTTCTCTGTGTGACAGACCTTATCTTTACACCTTTTTGAAGGTGGCAAGCATAGCCTCGGCATTTGTTTTTCACCTTGAGCCCATGAGGTGGTGACTGTCAAGGTGCCAGACCAGGGCAGTGGTTTCCAAGTGCATAAATGCAACATACATAAATTTGCCAGGGACAGAGCCTAGGCAATTCAGCCCCTCTGGAATTGTGTTGAAACTGCATATTATTTATCAGCACTACATTTTCTTCTTCTTTTCCTGACCATGGCCAAAAATATTCTCATCTCTTCCATTTCCTGACCTCATTTCACTGTCAGGAAATGTCACCATATCTTTCAAGACAGATCTCGAGGAATCACAGCTGTGTCACTAAATAGGTCAAATGCCAGTTAAAATAATTCCAGCATCATACGCAGACACACAAGTCTCACCATTCGCAGATCTCTCAATTTCTCGAGTTTGGATAGAACAACACTCCTACATGGAGAAGGTATTGGGATCTGCCTTGAGATGAATTTCCCATGGTTCATTAATGAACTCTAAGAACTACCTTTGGGATGTGGTGTAAATAGTTTAAATGAACAGTTTAAACTACATGGCTAATGGGATCAATAAATGAGTCAAATACAAACCAGCTTGGCAACAAATGAAAAGGGTAAGATAATACTAGCAGGGATATAGCCTAGACAATTTAATCTAGAGAACAGGTTCTGAATTTCAACCAGATTATTTTGGCATAGGTCCAGATACCCTTACCAAAATGCCTAGTGTAGA
The DNA here is from genome assembly GCF_036417845.1 of Apteryx mantelli. NCBI lineage: Eukaryota > Metazoa > Chordata > Aves > Apterygiformes > Apterygidae > Apteryx > Apteryx mantelli. The sequence continues at coordinate 86,585,737 of NC_089982.1, read as the reverse complement.
TATCTTAGCTCAGACTCTATTTCTTCTCAGTGAAGAGAAAGATGCCTCCAAAGGAAATTCAGACTTTACACAGAATTCTAATGCCTTTTTTAGGTCCCTCTCCATCAACTAGAAAAGGAGATGGGGACAGCTAGGCTCTTTATGTCAGACCATCCACTAACCTCCTATAGTTATACAGGATGAAATCAAGGTCTTCATGAAATGAAGCCAAGACGACATTTTTTTGGTTGTGAGAAAAGTAGCCAAGATGGACTTAGTCATGATGGAGACAGAATGCCACTTCTATCTTAAGAGATAACCTCATAATAAGGAAGGCAGATGGAGGAGTAGGATGGAAAAAATGTTAGTTCTGAAATTCTTGCAACCAGCACCTTTTACAGTCAGGTCTGATGACATGTGGGTTAGAGTATCACCACTGATATAGCTGCATATATATCAGAAGAAAATTTAATTAAATGTAGCATATTTCAGTCTTCTTGTACTTTTTTTTTCCCATGCTGAAAATAATCTTTGAAAGCTTTGGTGATGAATTATGGACTTTCATAATGTTTCATTATTTTTTTTTTAATTTCCCAGGGTTTTTTAATGAAAGAAATTCAAAACTGAATCCAGATCCAGTATTTGACCTAGAGTAAAACACTTCGTTGTATATTTTTTTCCATTGCATTTCTGATCCTTTCCTCCGGGCAAGACGGGAAATGCAATGATCTTATGTTGTTAAGTCCAAAGAAGCCATGAGCTGCAGAGTAGTAGTTCACACTCCAGCTTCGACATATCTCCTTTGAATACACCTTTGCCAAGAAAGCAGTGGTAGGTCAAATGGTAGGTCAAAATGGACTGAGATCCTCAGGCATAACTTTGAAGCTCGTTTTGCTCTGAGCAGTAGGATGGTCTGGACAACTTCCAGAGGTGCCTTACAACCTAAATTTTCTACGATTTCTAAATGAAAGATGATGTAGCTGTGCAAATTTTTACTATTATATTATGTGCGCACCAGGAGAGGAAATCTAAGTTAGAGTTGGGGGAAGGGACTGTTTTCTGGTCAAATAACCGTGACCCTTGGATTCAAACTCCTTCCAGCCCTTGCAGAAAGTCACGAACAAACTTACACTCTTTTCTCTTTGAATGAGACCTGCACTCATAGGAGGTAGCTGGATGAGTCGCTCGCACACCAGAGGCAGCAGATGTAGGATGAAGTCATGGTTTGGTCTTGTCTGAAGTGCAACGCCACTGGGGATCAGTTATGTTCTGGTATCATAATTTCAATCCATCCTGGGCACTGAGCCAGATTTGCGTCTAAAACATTCTGAAATGGCCACTGGTTAGAGAATAGGAGCCCAAAATGTGTGGACGCAACAAGGCATTGGATATAGCAACTAACAAACAGGACAATCTAACAACTCCAAAATTTATTTAGGAAACTGTATAAGCAAATCAGTTCCTGTTTCTTTATAATGCTCCTTCTGCTATGTTGTCTTGAACTCCCATGTCTCTGCTAGTCCCCTCAGATTTATCCACTCTTTGTGCTTTTTCTTGACAATGCTAAGCAACAGTGCTTCCATCCAACATGCCACCCTATTTTCCATTGGCTTTGCTCTGGGAGGTGGGGGAGACGAACACCGCTGGCAAGAAATTACACCTGATGGCTGCTGAGTGCTTCCTATTTTACCAGCACGTGGCCAGGCTTTATGGCCCATGAGCCACCACTGTTCCCATTTGAAAGGAGAATATATAGACTATCTATAGGCCTTTCTGGGAGGAGGACAGAAGCTTCACTGACTGGGAACTATTATGACCTGAGCAAACAACTTCAAACTGGCAGCCAACTCATGGCGTTGAAAAAGTTGGTCAGTCTTGGCTGAAAGTATATTCAAGAATATGTGTATGGGAATCTAATTTTGGATTTCCTATCGCACTCTTGGCCCATCAATGTCACTCTTTGGTACTGCTGAGATGCCATATCCTATTGGATTTGGATCCAAATACCCCTACATGCCCCTAGGCCCTCCACCACAGAGTCAGAACCTACAGGCAGGAAGAGCTGGGTGACAAAGCTCTGCATCACTCTGGACTAGAGGCTTCAGAAGATAAGCATAATTACTTGTTCTGGGATTCTCCTACTGCATTTAGCTATTATTGATGTATTTGAATGTACTAGGTGTTAAAGGTCTTGCCGATATACCAAAACCCCAAGATATCTGCTGCAGGCAAAAAGTGAGTCCAATCTTGAGAACATCATTTAAATCACTCAACCATTCTAGGGCCAGTTTCTCTTGTCTAAAAGGAATGTGACAAATAATTGAGGAAATCTTAAGTTTTATTTCAACTGGGGACAGAATCAAGAACTTCTGTCCTGTAAGAAACTTTGTTATGTCAAAATTTAAACTTTTGCTCCCTTCTTATGTGAGATTACACAGAAATATGCTCCATATGCAAATATTTAACTTTTCCATGGAAAGGAGAGGAAACACATTGGCTCTGAAATATTTCAGAGAAAAACACAATGTTTTGACATATATGAATCAGACAGTTTTGTTTTGCCTTGTTGAATGAAAATGAAAGTTTGCACTTCAGCTTAATCCAGCATGAATTCAAGTCCTGCAGAACTGTCTTTTGGATGACTTTTCTTTAAAAGCCGAGAGGCAGGCAGAAAACAAAGAAACTCCGAAACAAATCCATCCTTTCCCTCTTCCCACCTCCAACAAAACAATTTTACAATCTTGAGCTCACTTAGCCAATTTCGCAATACAGGGGAGGAGCTTGAAGGGAGGGGGACGGAAGGGGGGCTGTAGCACATATTTGTTCTTGTTTCACTGTCCATGGAGTACAAAAGAAATAAAGGTCATTCAAACTGAAGGAACATAATGTATCAAAGAAATGTACCCATAATCAATACCAGAAGGAAGATGAGAAATTGGCAGGAAACCAAATAAGAGGAACCATTGAAGACGGATGAGCTAAAGGAACTGGCTTATAAGGATAAAATTTAAAGGACAGCAAGCATACTGCTGGGCTATATGATGACTTAATGGAGACTTGGCACCCCCTCTGGGAGCAGAGGGGAGAGTAGCGCAAGTGGAAACAGCAGTTGTTTGCAGCAAAGTGATCTAACTAGAAACTTGCGGGCTTGTGCAATGCTGAGCCATGGACCCGTTCAGCCCTCCACACCAGCAGTGTGGACACAGGCACTGGGTTTCTGCCTGTGGCTCTGCTTATGCCCAGGTATGGACTTATGCTCATGTCCAGCGCCCACCGGACAATTGCTCTCCTGCATGGGAGGAGAGTTGTTGTCATATAACTCTAGAAAGTGGCCCAAAGCATCGTTCCTTCCACTGCACTGAATAGTGTTGAACTTCAGGAAAGTGCTCCAGATAAGGACCTTCTACACAGACAGGGACATACAGATGGCTTTGATTATGGCCCCTGCATAGCTGGGAATGACCCCAGTGCACCTTAGAGCAACCCAGTGCAGCTGTTGTGGCTCTCTCACACACTCTGCAGAGCACATACAATTGCAACCATACAACCTTTACATCTCCTTTCCTTTACTCCAGCATGTGCCTTCTGTGCAGAGGCCTTGTTGACCATAGCCTTTTCCTGAGGTCAGTTCACTTCTATCCAACTTCATCCTCTTGATCTTTATGGAGTAGAAAGGCTACACTTAGATGGGAAGTCTACATATAGTCCAGAACTAAAGAAGGGACAATGTTGTGAAATACCTTGCCAGTTACAAGAAATGGCCTTCTTCAACATAGTCTTCCCTTGGATTACTGTTGTATTTTAGCCCACCTTCCACCAGTAATTCTAGTGGGATATAAATATTTTTATTTTACTTCTTGCCCTAAATTCCTGCATAATGTTATTAGAGAACAGCTGCTTCACTTCAGCAGTGGGCAAGGTATAAATACATCCATTTTCCCAAGGATTTGTTTTCTTGCTATTTAAAAGGGGTGCTCAGGTCTTTGGAGTATTAAACATTCCTCTGATACTGCAGGAAGGGAGGGGGTCTTTCTACAGGATCTCAATATTATTCAGTGACATTCACCCTGCTGGTCAGGTGGGATTTTAATGCTCCAACACTATATATAAACGTGAGATTGTTATCTAGGAGGAATGAGCTGAAATGAAGGAGAGGAAACTTTCAGTGGAATTATCAGGAAATGTTTCTCAATGGTGAGACACATTGTCAGCCTGCAAAATAGTCTCTTGGGAAGAAGGAGTGATTTTTCCCCTCATGAGTCACATTGAGTTGAACTGGACAAAGAACTCAACGATATACAGGAGCGGATGGTCTTGCAATGGTGGTCAGGTTCATGGATGGGGAAGCAGGTGCTACCAGCCAGTTTAATCCTATGTTGGCAGCAAGGGTGAATCCCAGACCCTCAGCACTAATCTCCTGCAACCCACTAGCCTAGGCAAAAGATGTAAATCCTATTAACTGAAAGCAGTTCTGTTTTCATGTGCAGATCTGGGGAGTGGATGGAGATATGACACACCTCACATCAAAGGTTAGGTGGATAAAGGTCAATACAGTTTATATGGGAACAATTTCTTATATTTTTTTCCATAAAATTATGTAATGAGGACAACAGAAAAAAGAAATTATTAGGATATATTACACACAAATACAGAGTGGGAAGCACTTTTTATGAAAGTCCTAAATAGACTCGAGGAGGGGTCTATGTGAGGAAATGTTAATTAAGACCCAGAATATGTTTGCTTGGGATGCAACTATTAAAATCATTTTGTTGGCTGAGAACTTCAGGGTCCACAGCACTGATAAATTTCCCAAAGCGCCTGGTGCAGTTAAGAGCCTGAATCCTAGTTATTTACAGTGAGACTTAGACTCTTTATAGCTGCAGCTTTGAAGGAAATTGTCTCGCATTACTTGCTCAGGGCTGAAATAAGTAAGCTGCAAGTCAAGAAATTGAACCCAGGCATTTGGGATGCTGGTTTCTCAGCTTCCCCAGAGCACTTCCTACAGGCATGTGGCTTTACATAGGTAGAGTAGCATTAACCTCCCTTTCTTACAGATATATGGACAGTGGTCCAAGAAGATTCTGCTTTGCCCAACTAGAGCCAGAAATTCAACTGAAAGCCCTCAGTCATGGCCTCAGGCACATCCCTTTTCTGCAAAGATTGCTCTAACTCCCACATCAGCCATAGCCACAGGACAGTCTTTGCTGAGTGTAAATTTTACCACTGAGTCCTCTTCTACCACTTAACACCTCCATAAGAACAGCTGCCATGAAACAGATGAAAAGTCCATCTAGACCAGATCTGCCAGCAATGGGTGCTTAGGGAAGGGAGATACAATGACAGTAATCAGTTCTTTTCTCTAATTTTTTTCCCATGTCCACTTATGTTTGTTTATCATCCATGACTGATGAGCATGGGTCACCTGACTGCAAGTGGTTTATGTGCAAATGGCTTCACAGTAGGCATGTGGTCCCCAGAGTGAAATCCAGAACTGGGTTTTTGGCTCTGAAACTCCCAGTGCACCCAACAGGGAGAATTAGATGTTTCAAAACGGGATCCCAGAAGCTGACTTAGTGACCGAGGATCCATCTAGCATTAGCCTAAAAATGCACCAAGAACAGAGACACATCATAAATATCTCTCTCCCATAGAGAAAAGAGAAGAATCTCCCTTGCCTTGTGATACATAGGTTGTCTTCCTCTCCTGAAAATAAGTGCCACAAGTTTTTGTCAAGAAAAGAGGAGGATCTCTCCTATCTCCTTCCTCCCCTCACCCTTAATGCAGTAGCTAAGTGGTTAGAAGGACAAAGTTCAAGTACCACTTCTTGTGGGTGTGGGATTCAGACCTCACCACTCCCACTTCCCAAGTACACATGCGATATCTCCCAGGATTATGAAAAAGCTTGCTTCCATTCTCCTGTAAGACCGCAGAGACCTTCTGTATTCCCAAGAAGTCTACATAGAGAAACATCTAAAAATTCCAGCTTCACTTGTTACCGTCATCTCATGATGTGTGATCATTTACTGGCTTGCATTGTTACAGGGACACCAGGCTAAAGTTCAGCAGCTGACTCTGATTTTAAAATGATTTAGTCATATGAACTAAAAAACCTTTTGCTCCTGAGTTCCTTATTCTAATTTCCTTTCCATTGGCTCTTGGAACATACTGGAGAGTCTCATTCTCTGCAAATACTATTATTTTCCCACACATGCAGATCCAGGAGAAGTAGGAACTCTTCTGGACTCTTCCAGAAAATGCTATGGTGCTCCCAAAAAGTAACATATTTATGGGCATTTTCTGAAAACATTTTCTGAAATTTCATCTTTCACTTAAAAAAAAAAGGATTGTTCTCATGGTGGCAAAGTAATTCCTAGGAAGAAAGATAGATGTAACCAGGACCACCTTCAGTAACATTCCAGCTTTGAAGGACATGCCCAAAATTTCTGATTATGCTTTCTTTTTTTTTTTTAAGAAAGTCATCAGAGAAAGGCGAGAGGGCATCCCAGCTAGCAGTCACTGAAGATGAGGTACAAGATGAATTCATGCCATTTTTCAGTAACTGAATTCAAGATTCAATAAATCAGTGCAAAAAAGGGAGGGCGCAAGCATGGCTTTCCCTCACAGTATGGAAAGATCCTGCACTGTGATCCTAGTTCCAATATATCTCATGCAATGGATGTTTAATGTGCAATGCACTAATACAGTCCCAGAATAATTTAGAGTGGAAGAGACCTCTGGAGCTGTCTGAATCCTTCTCTTCAAGGCAGATCTAGCTTCAAAATTAGATGAAGTCTCTCAGGATCTTCTCCAGTCAAGTCTTGAAAATCTCCAAGGATGGAGATTCCACCACCTCTTAGGGCCCTCTTTCCAGTGCTGCACCACTCCCATGGTGACAATTTTTCTCCGTATGTCTCATTAGAATTTCCCTTGTTGCAACTTTTGACCATGTCCTCTCTTCCTTTTACTGTGCACTTCTAAGAATTTGGCTCTGTTTGTTTTCTCTATAACCCCATTTTAGAGATTAGGACACGACATAACCTTACAGGGCTCAACAAGGAGAAAAGCCTCAGGGTATATCTCCATGTCAAGGCAGAGGTACTTAAAGCATCTGTAGGCATTCCTCAGAAGCAGAATTCATGAGGGCTCTTCAGTTCTTCAAAGCTGGCGAAAGAGGCCTACAGAGTCTGGGCACTTGCAGGCAGGTGCTTTGAGGATCACAGTCTGAGGTTTAGTCACCAAAACTGATGTAGGCTGCTGTATCTCTGTATGGATTTAAGCATTTGTATCTACCTATCCCGCTGATGCTAAGCATGCACAAAACTCTAACCTTCAACTCTCTTTCACCCGAATCCCCTGAGCCGCTATGGATGAGTCACTAAGTAGGCACTCTCATCGCAGTCCCTCCTGTGAAACAGAAATCCCAGTGCTGGCTAGGGAAACAGGCTTGTTTGTTAACAGAGGCTTTCTCTTTCCAGGAGTTGTTTGAAACAAGTCACACAGCTTCCATGAAACACCAACTGACCTTGCCCTTATCCTCCGAGCCATGGAAAGGCGTGTGATGTTATTCAGCCATTTGAGTAGCCTAATTTCCTGGAAATTCCAAGAGAAATTCAGGAAACTTGATGGAGAATATGAGTAACTCATGTTTTTCTGCATGGCAGCAGACAAGGAAGCATAAATGCCCTGAATAGGGAAGAATGTTATCTGGAATTTAGTCCCTCAAGACTTTCAAAAACCCAGCCACTGGGTTTCCTCAAGGCTGTTGAACCTGGCTTGATTTTGTGATTTACACCAAAACATCCTCAAAACACTATGCCAAAGGTCAGATCAAGCCAGTTTTCATCCATTTTGGTTCATAATCATATTCCCGCAGAGTGAAGTCTGGGATGACCTGTGAACTGCACTTTGTCAGCAGACATCTTTAATCTTCAAGGCTTACTTCCAGAAGCCTGTTTGGAAGCAAGTAGGGGGATAATGAAGAGGCATTGGTGGCAAGCCGATGACACAGCCAGCTTCAAGCTGTGGCCAGTGAAAGATGCTCAGACAAAAACACTAAGAAACTGGAAGAAAAGGACTTAGACCTTGGTGCTTCATTTCCATCTGAAGCTCTGCAGCCAGTAGCAATAAATGCAAACAGCCAGCCAAAAGTCACTGAGCAGCTCAGGTTAAATCAGAGAACCCTCAGAGCACAGAGACACTGTAAAGTTCACCCTTATGTTTTTTTTAAATGACTGTTTAATTGCTTTCACTTTGAGTCAAGTTGCCTGTTGTGCTGCCTTAAATTCAGGGAAAGGCCAAACTGTTCAGGTAAATCTAAGGATATCCAAATGTTTTTGTTGCTCCAGTACACCAAGAGCATTCAAAGCCAAGAAAGCCTTTTTTAAGCAAAGACTTTGGCCCAGAGTATTGTGTGCATGACAATCACAACAGAGAGACTGGCCACAGAAGACTAATCATTTTTGTATTCAGATTCTTGATTCTGCTGGTTATCCTTGAGTTGCAGCAGTGGGGTGGAAAAAATCAGTGTCAAGATGAGCAAAGGCTTGATCCTGCAATGTTCTGTGCTCTATGGCATCTCTCTGCATTCACCCAGGAGCAAAGGACTCTCGGCATCCTGTAGCTGAGTTTGCCTCATTTACAAATCAGACGCAGACTTTTCCAGCAGGGTTGCTAACTGACTGCTGTTGTGATGATCTGACAGAATTCTGCCAGTGTTCAGAACAGTGATAAGAAAGTTATGAGTAGTCTGATCCTAACCTGACTCAAATCAATGAAAATAAGGCTTGTGCAATTACACAGTCTCTGGTTACATTGGGGTTTATCTGTTAGAAATCTTTGGGGGACTTAAACTGCATTTGGTCCACAGGAAGAGATACCAAAGGGAATTAAGACTCTACAAGTTTTGCACCAGTACATGGCCAGAAAGAAAAGAAATGGAGTTCATACAATCACAAATTTGTTTCTCACTATTGTGGATGTAAACAGGCAATTACTACCTTCGTATATGGCATCCCATGAGATGTTAGCAAAAGACCCTGCAAAAGGAAGACCAGTACAGGCAGAGGAAGGAAATGTTACAGCTATATGCAGAAATAACAGAACATTTTACAATAACTCCATTAAAAAGTCAATCAACTAAGAGAACAAATCCTTAGAAAACCAGTTTTTGTTTGTTCAGCTGCTCAAGAAGACTGTTTTTAGTATCTCTGAAGTAACTGGTCCCTCCTCCATCACCTCCACTTTTTTAAAAAAAGAAGAGGCACATTCGTTTCTTTTTTTTTTTTTTTTTAATATCCACTTCCTTCCCTGTCCCTGATTTCTGAACAGTTGCATCATTTTCTTTCTCATCCCAAGTAGCACGCTGGGAATGCCGAAGTTGATGTGTAACTACACATCACATATCAATGAACTGCTGTCAAGGCTCCACTAACTTCACTTTAGTTCCTGGAAAAACTCTTGGAGATACAAGCAACACAGAAGAAAAAAAGACGCTGAATGCCAGCCAATACAGATCTGTCAGCAGCAAACTATCTTAGTCCAATCTAATTTCTTTTGTTGATAGATAAACGGACAAGAAATCACACACCTGGACTTCAGTAATGTGTTTTATACTGTTGCATGTGGCATTCTTGTAAACCAAGTGGAGAGAATGGTCCAAATGAAATAACTGTGAGACAGTAGGTTTCAAGGAGAACTATCTGAAAGACTGTTCCTGAAACAAAGTTAACAATGCTTCGTGGTCCTGCCAGAAGGATGTACTGAGCAGGATTGTGCAAGGGTCTGTCCTACTCAACACTTTCATTAATGACTAGGAAGATGGTCATTTGAGTACAGGCTATACTTATTGAAGCAGTCTGGAATGGACAGCAAGTACATGTGAGATCAGGATTAGAATTCAAAATGAGTTTGACAAGCTGGAGAAGGGATCTGGAAATAAAAAAAGAGTTGCAACGGGATAGGGACATGAATGTGAGTAATCAGTTCTTCACATACAGAAAGAGGGGAGAGGTTCGGCTTGGCAGCAGTTCTGCAGAAGGGAATCTATAGAAACAGTGAGCGTCATAAGCTGAACACGAGTCAACGATGTTGTAATGTTAAAACATACAAACCCCACACTCAGTTTGTAAACAATAAGGTAGCTCGTAAGGTAACACCACAGTGTTGTTGTGTTCTACGTAGGAAATGAGTTATGTGTCTAGGTTCAGGTGCTGCACTGTAAGAAAGCTATGAACAAACTAAAGACAGGCCAGAAGGAAGCAAGCAGAATCCAAGGTCTAGAAATCATGGCCTGTGGAGAGAGACCAACAGAACAGGGGCCGTTTAGCTTTAGAAAACAGGGGCAGGGAAAGTGATACAATGGGAACCTTCACATAAAATGCTGTTACAAATAGGAAAGGAATCACTCATTCTCCAAATCCACGACTGTCAGACAAGAAGTCCTGGGCTTCACTTGCAGCAAGAGTAAAATAAGCTGGTAAGAAATGCTTCCTAGCAGACAAGATAGCAAAGTGCAGAGTCTCACTAAGGGGGCTGGAGGATATTGCTGGAGGCCTTTACCAACAGATAAGGTAAAAATCTGCTAAGGACGACATAGCTGGTGCTGTCCTGGAGCAGGGAGATGTATTAGGTGACCTGTTGAGGTCTCTTTCAGGCTGGTTTGCATGCCCATTAAGCCAGACAGAGTTTATTTTCTTGTTCAGTGCACACGGTGGATTACAAGTGCGCAGAGCAGACTGCTAACCCTGGCCTCCTCCTGTGAGCTCATCCACACCACGAGCATGTTAGTCCGGTTGCCCATGCGTTTCCCCAACAATGGAGTGACTGTTCTTAATGTGGCATTGTATGAGCATCCCAGGAGTAATCAGAGGTAATCAGAGGAGCCTGGCTGGATGTTGTCTGCCCAGGGAATGCTCAGCCCTTGCCAGCCAGAGTCCTTCACGGCACACTGACTTTGCAATCAGGGATGCGAAGGAAGGCCCCCTCATTAATTGCCAGAAACATGGAGGTATGCAGAGAAGCAGCAACTTCTACATCTGAACCACTGTCCAGCCATGGAAAAAACACAGCACTGCTCTTTAATATTTCCCTAGAAGCAACCTCCAGGGAGCCAAAGAAGAAGGTGTGTCTGCGTACACACACGCTTGTGTGACCTTTCCTGGCTTATATTTCTGAATCCTTGTGGCCTTGGGTTGCTCAGGTTCTGCTCCCATCAGGGAATTATAATCATTTCTGCCTCTGAAGTAAATCCAGGACAATAGTTCCTTTCCTTAGTAATAGTGATTACTATTGATCTTGTACCTGGGAGCCCCAAACACAGATGAGGCCCCCACAGTACCAGATGTTGGGCAATCAGGGAGCAAAAAAAGAGGATCTCTGCCCAAAGAGCTTTCAGTCACTTGAGCCTCTTAATGCTACTCCCATTAACTGAAGCTTTTGGAAAGATCCCATCTGGAGATTGCCCTAATATAAGGAATCTTTTGCTCCTCTGCCTGAAAAGAAGACCTTGCCACAACAGTGCCATATGTAGTTCTCAGCTTCAGACCAGCTGCATTTAACAGCAAGAGCATCCACAGAGCTCCCCTATAATTTCCTAGTATTCCTCATACTGCTGCCTACCAAAGTACTTGTCATGCTTGCTTATTGCTAAACCTGTTTCTCCCTGCAACCTCTCAGAGACCAGAGATTTCTAGCGGTTCCCAGTTTTGTAGCTCAGCCCTAAAGCCGACTGGTTTTTGGAGGTGAGTTCTCGGCAGTTTCCTGTGTGCTCCACTTCCCAGTGTTTATTTCAACAAAAGCTACCTAGTTCATGTTGCCCTTTGCCTAACTGGCTCTCTGCAAGCAGCAAAGGCAGAAATCCACGAATATTAGAAGGACAAAATATGCAGAGCTATTATGCACTTAGGAAAAAACATCAGAACAGCCAACGTCTGGGCTCAGTCAGCCAAGGGTCCAGCACATGAGCAGCCTGCCCTTGAGTCCTTTCTGCTTTGCACTGATGCTCTGTAGAGTCAGAAGAGGGGGCATTTGACCTGCAGCTTCTACCAACACACCAGAGATTAGCAAGCCAAAACTGAAGAGACCAGGCTCGTGAGACAGGCAGGAACTGTTTAACTGAGCATCCCAATTACAGGGACTGGTCTAAGGCAGGAGGTCCATGTATAGGAGATTTGTGCATGGCCATGAAAACAGGATACTTTGGGGTATTAGTGGTCATTTGTGGATGTCAAAATAGATTTGGCTTTTGAGTACCCAGGCATCTTGGAGGACTGGGGCCTTGAAGAAGCATGTTCTGCCTTGTCTCACGGGGCTGTAATGAGAAGGGGTGCACTGAAGAGCCTGAGGCTCTCGGGTATTGAAATAAGGGGTTCCCAGCGTGAATTGAAGCTGAAGTGAAACTGCGCTAAAAAATGTATTTAGAACAACAAGTCCCCAAAGAGTCTAAACTCTGAGGAGAAGGAGAGGTTGTTCAGGGTGAGGTCTGAAAATAAGTGTAAATAGAATGAATTTAAGGAAAGGAAAATTTAGGCTGAATATCAGGAAATGTTTCCTGACAGTAAGAAATACAAGGTTGAGACTAGCCTCCCCTAGGGAAGCTCTGTGAAGAGTCGTGGTTTGAGTCATGTCACTGCTGAGCTGGACAGAGCACTAGATAATAAAATGCAAAGGAACAATCCCGTATTGCTCCCTGGGGATGGCAGAGATGACCTCATAGGTGTTCTTTCCACCTCTAATGTCTCTGCTATCAGTCTGAGCGTGACGGGAAACGCTGAGATCACGCCCTCTGTATCCTTAGCTGTCCCTGAGAAGGCAGAGAAGAGCACCAGGGGCCATGCACACTTCACGTGCCAGAAACGGAGCAGAGGCAAGAGCAGGTTATTTCAGACGGGGGTGGGAGGACAGGGCAACAATCTTTGAGGCAGATTGTCCACAGCTCAAAGCAGCTCCGCGTATCGGCGCATACCAAGGGAAAGAGTCTTAATGACTCTCACTAGACGCTTTGGGCTCCCTCCTGCAGACTGCCAGTGCAGTTCATTCTCAATTTGAGCTGCTTTCTTGGGACATATTTGGGAATCCTTCACAGAGCCCAGGCATGGGAAGTCCATGCAAAACAAACAGGAATATATATGTGGTGTCTATAATGAATGCTGATGTCTTGCACAGTGTGAATATTTCAGGGCAGAAAGCACGGGGTCAATGTCCTACACAGCTTCATATCTAACACCTGTGGAGATCTTGGACACCTTCCCTGAGCCATTCTAGGCTGATCCCCATGATGCTTTCCACTTGCAATCTTCCACACACAGGATGGTCATTTATTGGGTCAGCTCTGTTACAACCCTGCTACAAATCTTCTGCAATGAAGGACTTTACAGGTGTGTCTCCTTGTTGCCTTCTACCATGGCATAAAAATTGGTGGTGATGGTAGAGACAGGATCCAAATATTTTCTCTTTGAACTGGAAAATCCCCAACAAGAAAGCATTCTTTCTTGCCTAGAGCAGACCCACAGGCAGACAGTTCATTAAATAGAGCCATCCCCTTATTTTGTAGGTGAACAAGCACAGAGAGAGTGAGATGGGACATCTCCATAGCCATAAGCAAGGGCAGCGGCAAAGCCAAACATACGCTCAGAGTCCTCTTTCCTTCCCTTTCCTTCCTTCCCACTCCCTGAAATAAAAATCCAATTCCAGCAAGCACAGGACTATATATCAAGTTTGAATCAGTAGTTTGGTTCCACTTCTGGAAGATTTAGCATTTGTTTTATATTACTGGATGCCTAAAAGCTCTCTCTGTATGAGGGTGACTCATACTGCCAAGCAGCCAGGCACTTGTTGAGTGTATAAGGGGATTTTTCAGCATCTTTGCTGCCTGAATGTTTCTGGTGCGTGTGAATTCCATTTGGTAACTGATAACAGAGCTAGCTTTAGGGACACATAAAGCTTATGACTAAATAATTTTCCTCTGCAATTCCCCCTTCAATAGGAGGGCAAATGGTGGAGACGGCTTTGGAAACCAAAGTCATTACTCCTATTCGTATTGCCACTGCAGTAGGAGGCTGAGATCAGGGCTCCACTCAGTCGCTACAGCGATACTTAGGGAGACTGCCCTGATCTTTAGGGAAAGGAGAAGAGAGGTGGAATGACTTATTCAGGAACAGAACCAGAAACACAGCTCTGATCTCCTGGGGACCAGACCCATGGGCAAGGCAAGGTCATCTCTTCCCAGATGGCCAGCATCCTGGGTAAGACTTCAGGTAGCTGAAGAGATGATGGCGCTACCGTTGGGCCAGGTGAACCTGCTCTCTGGGCAGCGGGAAGAAGCCTTTTGGAGAGCTCCTATCTGTGCTGGAGTAGCCGCACACGATGGAGTACGGCCCTAAGAGCTAAAAGTGCCCAGTGTGCCCGCACTGAGGTTCTTACGAAGCACCTTGTTTCTTTGAAAAGGGGAGGCGGTGCAGAAATTTCAGAAAATCGTGCCTCTTCACAAAGAATTGCAAAGCCCTTCCATCCGCCACGGAGCCGCGGTCATTGTTTAAACTCCTGGTCTCTGTCTGGTTGCTGTTGTTTGTGTTGCCAATACAGCCAGTCCCAGGAAGGGAGGAAACTTGGCTGTCGTACAATGCGTTTTCCCTTCAAGTCAGGGTGTGAACTGGAGCTGGTTACAATAACACTTTCCACTTTCCCCTGTCCCTTTCAGGGATCTCCTTCTGCTTCAAGTGGGGAAGGCGGTTAGGATAAACATAACGACAAGTCAGCCACAATTCGCAGCTCAAGGGAGTCGATAGCTCCTGAGAAAAGAGAGTGCGTGGACTGACCTGGCAGCTGAACGCTGCTCACATTTTCCCGTGTGCAGTGCTCCATGGGACAACCACGCTCCTTTCTCCATAGCTGCCGCTGGATTTGGCTGCTTCAAGGCAGGGGCATCCTTCGATTCTGTGACAGTGCCAGAGTAGTCCCGGTTAGGATCTCCCTCTGGTGCGCAGGTCCCTCGGAGAGTCTTCATCTCTGGGGGACATAGGGGTAGGACCCTCACTCTCCTTCTGACCCCTATTACACCCCGCTCCCAGTCGGCACACCTAACGTTAACCTGAGGAATGTCTTCCTCAGGGCTGGGGAGAATGAATCAGTTTCTTTCCTACTTTAAATTTTGCATAATACAAAAAAGAATTCTGAGCTCCACCCTTCAGAAATTCAAGCTTACTCATTGCCCCAGGCTCCCCAGGGCCAAAACTCACTGCCTACCTCGCCAGCTTGAACAAATCACCACAGCTCACTCCATTTCAGAGAACTTAGTCTGCATCAACCTGGCTCGGGGTGTCCCTTTCCTCCCCCACGACCACCCGTCCCCATGGTATCCTCCCTGTAACTGTTCCAAACGCTAACAGAGGGAATCTTTTCAGATGAATGGTTAGCTCCATGGGTGAATGCAAATTATTTTGCCTCCTGCCGCTTCCATTTTGAGGGCTGTCCGGCGTGGGTTGGTGCATGGCAGAGACCTTGAACTCCGGCCAAACCCTGGTCCTTCCTGAGAAGATGTCCTCACAGGGATACCTGCAGAAGGTGACGTTATTTGCACAGTGGCTGGTCCCAGCTTCCTTACCCTTCAAACGGTCATTCCCTAGTACAGGCTGGATCACAGGGTTTAGAAATGCAACCCAGCTCCTGGGGAACCTGATCCCTAGAGCAATCTGTGGTTCATAGGTTGCTCATAGTTTACTTGTCCCCTGTGAATAACCAACAAACCTCTCTTCTCTTCTGTAAGGAGACTGCCTTAGAAATAGCATTGTCAGGATAATTTATTTTACAGACATCCTGCACTTTTCTTTTCTTTCCTTTGATTTCAGTCCCATTATAATGCAACGACCTTCCCTAAATCAAGTGTTTTGGTGTTACAGGCTACAGTATTTGTCATTAAAGAGTTAAATTTAGGGCACAGGGCTGCATTCAGGAGACCTACGCCCTGGTCTGTTTAGACCTAGTGAAACGGTAAAATCTTTTAAACAAATCTGTTTTTGGAGAGGGGTGAAAGGTGGAAAAGAATACCAAAATGCCCTGTGAAATCATCTGAATCTTGTCAAAATGTTTTTGCCAAAAAGATCCTGGTGTTTTTAATGTCACCATATTTTGCTATGTTTCTATTTTAGTTGCCCCCATCTTTCCCAGTCAAAATGCCTCTTTGTTTTTAGTGTTGGAAAACCTAGCTGTAAAATATTTTAAGTACTTCCTTACAATATGTTAAAATCCAAAGTAACATATCTCATCCATGTCTGAGGAAACTTTTCTACTAAATATAGATTTTATAGGACTATTTTTAGGCTTCCATTTAACCAGAAGTGGAGTTATATTGTTCCAGGGTACAGATATTTTTCTGAGGCCTTTGGGGAAAGACTTTTTCTTAATTCACTTGTTTTTATGTAGTTGTTCACTGCTGAATTTATATGTATGTGCATGTGTACGTGTTTCTTTAAAAATGCCAGTTTATCACAACTTTATTCCTAGTTCTTCTATCAACAGCCAATGTGACCTTGGTAAATCACTCACTTTCCAGTCCTCAACAGCGTTGGCAGGGATGGTGTAAAGTCAAATTCATTAATGTGCATACAGTGATGGTGGTTTGCTAATGCAGGTCCAGTGCATGATATCAGACACCTGCTATTCTTAGCTACTTGGCCCCAGGAGCTGACCTCATATTTCCCTGCACTGTAGACGGGAAGCATCTGAGTGAGGTGTGGACATTCACCAGCAGTCGTGCCTGCTATCAGGGCCGTTCTTCCTGCTCTGCGTTTCACACACTTCGAATATTTGTAAGCTCTTGTATCACCCACTGGTCAAACCCATTCCCTGCCTTTATCTCTTTTCCCTTTGCCTTGCTACTCAGCCTCTCCGGACTGGCAATCTCGCTGCTGCTCTCAGAGCAGTGCTGGCTCTATCAGGTGTGAGCCCTGCTGCCCTCCAGCCAGGTCCTGCTCCCCAAGCACTTTGAGACCTTTCTGCTAATGGTGCATATCGACGATGCTGATTGCTCTCTCCTCCCACCACCCTCGGGCAGAGCAAGAAGGAAGTGACATGTGTGAGGAGGACAGGGAACGCTGACCTAATCCAAGCCAATTAATCTGGGATTCATCACTAAGCTGCTAATTGCCTGCACTTTTCAAAGGGCAGGACTGCAACTGTACAAGTGTTTCCTGGAAACTCTTTCTCACTTTCTTTTCCATCTGTCTTTTGTGCCTGTGGACAAGTCTGGAACAAGCTCCTGCCCAGGCTGTCTCCAAGCTAAGCCTCCTTGAGCTCGCCGCGCAACATGTCGATCGTCACTGCACTTCCCTGCACGGAGAAAGTAACGTCACACTCAGCCTCTGACATGTAAGCCAAGAGTTCACTCCCTGTGAATCTCCAGGGAGATTCAGCTCCACATTTAATCACCTAATTTTGGGAGTCTGCTTTGAGTGAGGTGCTAATCTCCCTTTAGGGAGAGTTAATCAGTGGATATCTGGGACGCAATTCAGTTCCCTGAACGTATCTCTAGTGCCATTTGAGATGCTCTGGGACATCCCACCTGACCTCTGGCTGCCACTCCAGAAGGGGCACATGTCTCCCATGGGTCAAGTGCCATAAAGCTCAACCCTGTGTGGATATCTCAGATAACTCAGGACATGTCTGATGATATTTCATGCCTATGCTTAAGCAATTGAATTGAAACCCTGGTGTTGGTGAAGAAAGAGAACTCTTGATATCCTTTAGATACCTTGGTACTGGAAGATGTATGAGGAAGTGGATGGATCAGGAGGAAGAGATGAAGGAAAGGGAAAGAGCAGTGGGATGAATGTGTAGATGAGTGGAGGATTTACAAAACAAAGTGATGTTCCTTTATCACTTTTGTTTCTAACAATTTCCAGCTAGGTGGCTGAGGCTAAGGTGAGTAGAGGAGGTTCTTCCACCTAACGCTAGAATTCAAGTGGATATTTATGCTGCAAGTTTTTTCTGTGAACTGTTGTAGATCTGACAATAATTAACTTTAAGGCTGCAATGGAATGGCCTTGTGCATGCCGCACACCCAACAAATACAAGTCTGAGATAAATTTTCATTGTGCCACATCTAGAAGCCTCAGTTGAGGTCTGTTGGTTGGTGGTGGAGAGGTGGGCAGGGAAAGGACCTTAGGACTCAGGGTGAGAAGAAAGGTAACAGCATGGACCCAGACCTGGCTGAGATGTTAGAAGAAAGTAGGAGAATGGGATTTTTCCTCTGCTAAAAGTTGGCATTGGGATCTTTGAAATGTCATACCAGGTCCTTTGCCAGGTAAAGCATTGTATAACAACTTGGAAATGAAGAAGAGCAGTGAAGTGGCATGCTATCAGGGGACACTAAGGTAGTTCAGGTGACTCTTTTTTAGATGTGTAAGACTGAGCTGGCTGCTTTAGGCTTCTTTTCCAGGTAACAGGATAGAAGAAACGCCTACATCAGTGTTGATCCCACCCCATGAGTGAGGAAGGAAGGAAAACCCAGTTGTCAGTTCTGACACAGTTGTCAGGGGACCCTTGTAGCTAAGCCTGGAGGAACACAGGAGACTAGCAAATCAGCCTGGACAGGTATGGAGACACACTGTAGAAAGTGCATTGAAGAAACACCTTTTTATTGCCCAAATCATGGCCCTGGCACTGCCCAGCTGCCTTCTCGCAGCTCCTCCTCTGCCTGGTTTTCTAACAGGTTTGTGCCATTGCTAGCAATATAACCTATCGGCCAACACTTCAGCATTCCTGTTCCTCACCACGGCCACAGTTCGTTGTGCCTCTTCTTCTATGCTGTCTAGATGTTTTTGGACCTAGCCTCCTGGAGACTTCTGCTCAGTGCATAGCTGAGGTCTGGAGAAAAACAGAAGCCTGGGATGATGAATATAGAGGGAAGGTCCCTCGGCTCTTATGTCTGTTCTCTCCAGACCATCCAACTTTTAATAGGCCAGGATTTTATCGGTGCAGCTCCATTGCCAATCCCTGCCCCTGCTCCAGCTCTCTTCTCCTGAATGCGGTCTACTGTCTGGTAGTAAACTCCATTGCCCCATCATCACTAAAGACATGTTCTGCACACCCTAGAATAAGGATCTGCACTGCCCCTGCCTGCCCTGCACACACTTTCAGATTTTGTAAACAGTCACACTGGAAAGTGAAATGACTTGCCCAAATTCATACAGGCTATTTCTAAATCCTGACACCCTGAAAGGTTCCCAGCTGCCAGGTCTGGATATAGACCCCAGGCACTTCCTGATTACAGAGGTAGGAAATATGCACACTGTCTGAAAAAAACATAATGCAGTCTAGACAGGTCCCCATCTGAATGACTGTGAAGGGGTCAAAGCCATGGAAGTGCTGCTGTGCATGTTTGCTGTAGAGCTGGAAATGCAACCCAAGAACCTAGTGGTGAAGCACAGTCTGGATGTCCTGTGTCCCAGGTTGATACCTTAGCCACAAGACTAAAAGCACATCCTTCCTTTTTAGGAAGCCTGAGTTTCCCTCCTTGAAATGGCAATTCATCTCCTCCACAGCTTTTGTTCTTAGCCATACCCTTGTCTTCCTTGTGGATGGTTAAAGGCTCTCTTCAGGATGCTCTTCGAGCATCTATCATATATTCCCAGGGAGATAAGGGAGGCTGCATGCAATGGGAGAAAAATGTGAGCAATCCCAGAGCTTCCCTGTGTGACGACAAGGAGATGTGGTGCAGTGGGTGGGCACATTCCCAGTGTCCTCTAAGGCTTCTTTTGTCAATCTGCAATTCCAAGGCATAGAGTTTCCAAACCACATGTCCTGCCTGTGGCAGGGGCCAATAGCGGAGTCATGTGTCCTGACATCCTACTCCAACTTCCAGGAAGTTCCGTTTGGTTCTTCTGTGTCTGATTTCCATGAATCCAAGACAGCTTCTTGGAGGAGACACCCACCCAGTCACATCTTCTGAGTAGCATTTCCTGATATACAGAATTCACCAAAAGCAACCCGAGGAAACAAAATGCTGGATTAATGCCTGGGTAATAACAATAATTACAGTCATTAAAATTAACAATAACCATGTCTCTACCTCAGGTCAGCACTCCACAGGCTGCTCAGATGCTTATATAAGCATCCCTAGATACCTCTTATACCTCACTGGCTGACTCTGCAAGGTCTTTGTTCTGCTTTGTACTTTCAGTCCTTCTCACAGTGGCCAGAAGAGCAAACATTTCCCACAGATCCTCTGCCAGGAGATTACCCACAGATCTAATCACTGGTGCTGATGGTGTCTTCCTTGGATCTCCAATATGGGTAGAGCATGGATGTGCAGAGAGGTACTGGAGTGAGGAAGGGATGCGGGGCAGGGAGGGAGGCAGCTGGCAAGTATTGCCCTCTAGTTAACTGGTCCCTTGCGAGTGACACGAGCTGGTTGTTGGCCAGCTCTGATGTTTGTGCCCACCAGTGTGGCCTGCACCAGTACAGAGACCAGGGTTTCTTCCTTTTCCTTCAGAGCAGCTATGGCAGGTCCACTGCTCTCGCCGTTAAGATCAGGGCGTGAAGAAGCATCATTGTGTATCTGCTAAAGTGCTAGTGGCTTCCTGAGTGAATCTGGTCAACTCCTTTCAGCTCCCTGGGCCTTGGCTTTCCTCAGCCAAATGTAGATAGGACCCATAATGTAGAAACAGCCCTAAGATGTCTCACTCAAGACTTGCCTTGTTTCCCATATTCCATCCTAATCATCTGTTGCTGCCCACTGTTGGCTTTGGACTATCAGTCCAGCTTAGTGCAGCTATTCCTACGTCCTCCCAGCTCAGCCCTTCAGGACGTGGAGGAAGACGAGGCACAGCGATGGCTCATCTTTGTAATGTCACCGAAGCCCACCTGGACAGGTAGTCGCTCCCTGCTGTGCAGCCTGAATTTCCTGATTTTTCCTGCATTCCCCCTCATCTCCCTCTGCCTCTCAGCTGGATCACAGTGAAACAATGCTCTCGATTTGTTTTCCTTTCAAAAGAGACCTGAAGATCTAGTAATCGAAAGCATGCATTGTTATTTTGCTTTAATTATATGGGCTGCATTTTATTTTGAATTGTTTGGGGTTTTTTTTCTGATGGATGTTTTAGTGCTCTCTGGGTATCAGTATTCTTGTTTGTGAAACAGCCGGAGAGCTGTGGCTGGTGGGTGCCATAAAAATAAAATGCATTATTATTAATATTATTGTTGTTATTATGATTCTGTGCTGGCTAAGCATACACAGCTTAGGAATTAAAAACATCTCTGTTATGCCAAGAATGGAGAGAAAAAAAACACACTCTACAGCATTACAAAAAAAATAGTAATAACAAAACAAGCTATCTTTTCAAATAGACTCTGAATTGATTGTGAAAACATGTGTATTTATTTAAGCAAGTAGTGTCACAGATAACAATCTATTACATGCTTAATTTTCAATGAATATGTTTCTAATAATCAGTTGATATTTAAACATATGATAACTGTCACATTAAACCTTTTTGCTATTGCTGTTATTTCAAATTCTAGATGAATATCAAAAGCAGCCCAGCCCAAAGATTAGCAAGTGTTTTTATCACTCCCACACTTCTCTCGTTAATCCTTAATAAATCTGCTTTCAATAATCATTTCTGAACATGCAATTGCTGCCTTATTGCGTCGGAACTGAAAGGCTGTTTGTCAGGGGAATTACAAACCCTTTCAGAGCACAGCTCAGCTCCCATTCACGAGTCACCGTATATTACTGGCAAGGCTTGGGTTTGCCCTGCATATCACATCAGGTCTCCTGGTTGCAGCCATGGGTGTCAGAGGAGACTCTCAGCTGCTGAAAAGTCTGGTCTTACATGCAGTGTGGACACATGGGAAGAGACCTGTAAAGCTTGTTAACAGGAGCTGGCATCCCAGACCATGGGATGCCAGGGGAATGACCCATGGATGGGACACTGACCTTCTGCAGGACTTGCACAACCTTCTCTGTTGTCTTCTTTTACATACAAGATAGTGTCATGCTAAATCATGTCCCCAGGGATTCAGCACTCAGGCGTATGAGGACTAGCACTTGTGCGTTGACAGCAGGAGGATCCGGCCAAGTGACCAGACTGGAGAGCAGAAGTCAGGGCAGTCCATGCAGTATGAAGCTAGTGCCACACAGAAAGCTGGATGCTCTTTGCGGGGTGCCAGCTTCTTGCTGCAAGCATTTCACTCAGTAGCTTGGCATCAGTTAGGGCTCTAGACATGTCATGCTTTGCACTGTGCTGGTGCCAGGTATTGCTTCCTCCTGGCCACTCTTCAAATCCACAAGCCACATACACAGGTTCAACATCTCAGATCTAGTCAGAAGAGGGTCAGGAGTGGCAGCAGAAATAGACCCAGGTGCTGGCGTGTCCCCTGGTGTCTGGTTCTGGTTTGGCACAGCTTTGGAACCCACCCTCTAGGGCTGATTCCTGTGTTTCAACATGCATCTCTCTTCATTTCCAAGGCAGTTCCGGAAAGCCCCAGCCCTGGGAACAATTAAGTGCTGACAGATCTATGGTTTTGTATCAGTGCTGCTCTGCCTACACAGACTGCAACTGAGGAGCCCAACACCCTTCTCCTCATCCTAGGTGAGGCCTCAAATGCAGTTTAATTCTTGGGAGAGCTCTTGCTCCCAAATTAATATCCTTAGCTGTAAAGAGGTCTGACATCAGCACTCACTCATCAGAACTGATAAGCTTGTAGTTTATCCCAGCATCTCCCAGTTTGTAATGTGTTCATCATCAGAGGGAGTGATGCCTTCTTCATTTTATAAAGAAGGGACAGAAGTCCAGGGAGAGCATGAGGCCTAAGCCGACTTGAAGAAGAAGAATTCTTGAAATTCTCCTTGAAGAAGAATTTGTCCCTGGTCACTGTGGCTCTAAGGTCTGTGCTCTGAACTGTCCACCTTGGCTTGTCATGGGACATACATGACTTCCATGTATGAGATAGATCTATCTAAATCGGTAGGTTCTCTACTCCTGCCCAAGGGTTTTATGGACTTCATGACAAGTAAATAAGTGGAGTCAGAAATGAAGAGACCCAAGCCAGATTTGAGACCTGTTCAGCGAAGGAAGGAATGAGGACATACATTATCCCATGCCTCACCTTGCTGGGTCTCTCAAGAGGGGTTGTTCTGCAGAGGGTAGGTGGACATGGCTGTCCTGGCTTTCCATCCCCTTGGTATGGGTTCTGTGATATTTACTGTGGCACCTCTGGGCCTTGACTGGCAGGATCCCGAGAACAGATCAGCTACCAATGAGGACCAACCTTCAAAATCTTCTGCTAAGTCCTGAAAACTGTCCCAAACATGAGACATGGGTTCTTGCTTTTATACCCAATGTGGCTTTTTGCTTCCCAGTTTCTTTTTTCTATTCTCTCTCTTTCCCCTTCATGCTTGCAGTGCACAGCTTGCCTGGCTATGCCAGCACGCTTTGCAGAATGGCTGTGAGCCCACAGTTAGAAAGGGCAGCTAAAAGCAACGCCTTAAAAGATACAGCGTTCGCAAAAATCTGTTTTTGAGGATCTAACAGGGATATTTGCTGTGTCCGCGTTGCTCACACAGGGAGACTGCAGGGCAGAGTCAGCACCAGAGACAGAAGCTGCATTTTTTTCTCTTTCTCTCTGCTTTTTTGTGTTCCGCTCTTGTTTTGTTTTCAGGCGAGTTGGACTGAACTTCAAGAGCGAATGCAAACCCTGCTGCTTCAGCATTTTCCCTTTTTCTCTTAAAAGGGCAGTTCAGCTGTCATCTTGCAGGCTGTCTAAAGGACAATCAGATAGGCTGGTGGAAAGGAGATTTCTTAGAAAACTTCTGTCCAGGGAAGAAAGAGAAGGAATGAAAGATGACATTAAAAGAAAAATAACACTTGTTTGCATGCAGGTTATAAACTATTCTATCTGTATTTTTTTTCTTATCTTTAATTAAGGAGATTATAAACATTTGAACTTGACTGTATTGGTGGAGGTTGTAAGGACCAGTGAGGAGACCAGGAGAGGGGAGAGGAACAGGCAGTATCCAGTGGTCCTGGCCATCTGTGGGAAGCAGAGGGAAGAAGTAGGAATGATGTTCAATGATATGAGCCAAGTTCACAATTGCTCTCCTCTCAGGATCCTTCTAGGTCAACGTACGGTTTCATCGAGATCACAGTCTCCTAAAAATATACCTTTCAAAAGTTCTCTGTCTTCCTATATCTCCAGATGGGAGTAGCCCAGATCACCAAAAGGACAGAGCAAGTGATTTTCACTGGTTCTGCAACCTCAGCTTGTCAAACTGAATTTCAGGCTGTGGATGTGAGGAGGAGCAGCAGGACAGGGGAATGGATGTCCTTGTGCATATAAACGTCCAGGTGTCAGTCATCCAAACTGGGAATCCACTGGCTGGTTCCCATTTGATGAAACAAAGGAGATGTCTCAGAGATACTCACCTACAGCAAATTTCATGAAAAGCTGTAGAAGAGAGAACACCTATCAGTACATTTATAGAAGGAAAGGTGGTGATACAGTAACCACATTCCTCGCTTTCGTTATCTTATTGAGTGCTCTTGAAATCGAAATCTCACTTGTTTTGTTAATCATGGACTACATGCCCTTTCTGATACCATTTATATCCCCGCTGGGAAGAAGGCCATCTACCTATTGCACAATCCTATTGTGCCAAGCCATTCCCAGTCACGTCTGATAATGCTACAAGGCAGAGAGGACCTTCAGAGGAGAATATGCCACAACCAATAAAAAGCCATGGGAAGACTCTAACTGGCTTTTCCTTGTGTGCACCTAAGTGACAATGGTGAAAAACTTCTGCCATGAAGACTAGGGGCTCTACACATGCAGATACACGTGAGTCTTGAAACATGGTATTGGACCCTGGCAGTGAGCAGAAATGAATATTCCCTAAAGCTAAATGCTTTTTCGAGTATTTTGCTGAACTGAGGTCACGTCAGGTTAAGCAAGAGGTGAGCGCTTTTACAAGTTTTTCTTTCAGGTCCAAAGACATTCTATTTCGGGGTTGTTTAGGGATTTCTTTTTTGTTCTTTTTATCTTTTTTATTTAAATTTCAAGGAGAAAAGAAGTTTAAGCATTTTGCAATTGCTTTGCAAACAAGTCAAAGGACCTTAAGTTCCATGAGGTTCCACCAATTTAAAGGAAGACACATCTGGAAGTTCTCTTTATTCTAATAGATGGGACTTTTGCCTAAGAAACACCCAAGGAAGAACTTCAGACTTTGAACAGTTGATAATAAAAGAAAAAGCAAATCATAAAAGAATGAAGGAGTAAAGAAAAATCAGAGGACATGTAGGCAGAATTTCCCCCCCTCCAACCTATGTTTTTCAAAGTTTCTCTGTTTTCTACAGATCTGGAGGAAAAAACTGACAAAATAATTGTAATACAAACAGGTGACAAAGTCCTCTATCTCAGGAAAGAGCCTAGGGTAATTCAGGGGACCTTCAGAAGCAATCAATCAGTGTTATTTCATCTTTTGTCATGGCAAAGTTTTCGGTAGTTTGTTTTTCGCAAATGTCAGCAGCACTGCGTGGGGTGACCTTTCCAAGAAAGGTTAGCCTGGCGTGCCACGGGAAAGCTCCATCAGCCTCGTACTCAGGAATAGCGTTAAGGTATTTAATTGACCAGTCTTGTAAAAGAAATGATTGCTGTTTCATAACATTGGTTTGAAATGGTTATAATAAGAGCAGAGTTTTATGGACCGTTGAACTTGGATGAGTTCCTACCTTCACTGGTACAAATGGGCAATTTTCACATTCAGTCCTAAAAGTGGTTGAAATGACCTCTGGAAAACTGTGTAAGGTCTGTGTTCTGCACCAAGTCTCAGACCCCGGGAATAGAAAGTGAAACTTGCCTCCCTCTGAAATATAGCCAGGAAGATCTGAGACTCTGGAAATATGTAATCTCTCTTTCCAAACAGGCCCAGTAGCAGACCCATAGGCCTTTAGCCTTGCACACTGGAATTGCACAACCATGCACAGAAACAGGCGAAGTTCATGGCTGGCCCCAAAGCAGAATAATGAAGGCCAGGTGGCATTCCTTGCTTGCTCAAGAAGAGACTTGGATAGTAATGTCAGTTCCCTGTGGCAGCTGCCAAGCACAAGCACTTTTGGCTAAAACTGTTATCAGAAGCAACCTTAGTCTTCCTACAGTTTTGGCAACAACTGAAATATTCATGAATTTGTCTCGGCTTCACCAAAGTTTGCCCCAAATAAAAATATTCAAAAATCTTTTGAAACAGTCGGAACATTTCACTTTGTTTTGATTTGTAATAAATTGTTTTCAGTGTCATTTATCTTCAATTTGTAATGAAAGGTTCTGAATTTTTCAATCAAAATTCCACTTGATTTTTATTTTTTTCCAATTTTATATCAAAATTTAAAACCCCCTGTGAATTCAAAATTGAAAATATTCAATGAGACCTGAATTTTATTAAATATTCTTTCAATTTTGATTTGCCAAATATCTTTGGTCTCAGTAGATCCAGAACTAATTTCTTATTTATGTAGAACTTCCAGTTAACTATAATAATCAGTTACTCACAGGTCAAGTCCGAATGAAGAAGTATTTCAGAGTTCAAAGATTTGTCAAAACTATGACTCAGAAAAGGGTGAGTATTTTTCTCCTAAATAAGCTAACCGCAGAAGTCAATGGAATCAAATTTCCGCCAATGTGTCGCATGCCCAAACACAAAGCAAGCCATTTTTGGCCCTCCACAAAGCAAGTAAAATGTCAGACCAGAAGGAAAAGTGTTCAGAAAGTCCCATGCTTTGAAAATGGACAGTTGTCCAAGAACAAGGTCTGATGTCCAACCACAGAAATGACCAGATGACGTTCTCTGGCCTGTTCTGTGCAGGAATTTAGACAAAAGAAGTGCAATTTCTCTGCTCTGGTTTTAAAACAAAAATATTATGATGCCTTCAGTGTTGGCCCTCCCCAGGGCTGGTGTTTCAATCTACTGGAGGGGTCAGAAAAAGTCGCTTCCAGAGGCATCTCTTCCAGATTTCCGAGAAGGGCTTCCAGTAACTCGGCAAGACAATCAGAGTCCAGGACAAGTTTGAAAAGTTTTCCCAAAGAGCCCAAAATATACTGCAACGGGAATTTAGACACTATCATGACTGGTGACACTGAACTGTCCAGTCCTCTGTTCATATATGTCAACACAGGTCACGGTTTTCATTCTTCACTACAATGTCCTATTTCTGTAGCTCCAAGGACTGAGGCACAGAGCCCACCCAGATGAATCACTCCCTTTCTCCTTCTGTCTCAATCCTGTCATGGTATCTGTAAGGGAAACTTCACTCAGACAGGATTTAATTATCTAACCAAGGCTGAAAGGAGTCTAGGATTGTACTGAACTATAAACCCATTTTAAAACTGAAGCAAAAAATAAAAACCTTGAGACCTTTAACAAGCACAAGCAGCCAAGGTTTCCCTCTGGCAGCCTCCTTTCTTCTTTCACTAAGGACCCCAATTAGGGCCATTTCAAGGTGGAGGTAGGGCCCTGAGGACCAACTACTTGTCCCAATCCCTACGGCGACCATGTCCAGTGGACACAGATCAGATTTATGCAACAGTGGCTGAGCGTAGAATCAGATTTCTTGGCCAGATTCAAACCAGAGGATAAAAGGATTCATATTCCTTTTTTCTTAGCTGCTGATTTTATCACCCATCTGATTCCTGAAGCACCATCCATCAGAAGTGACTTGCAAACTTGATAGCCTGTGAGGCCTTTGAGGATTTAGTTTTCTGAGGCTCCTAATTTACCCCTTGAAAGCAGACTAATTCACACAGCAGAAATGGTGACACAGCCTACGGTCTTAGTTCCCCCCTCCTGCCTTGGCTTTTATTGCATGCTCATTGTGGCAAAGGTGGTGGTTCGAATGCCTGAGGTGGGTCTGAACACCAGCTGAGAAAGTGCACGTATTAATCAAATCTAAGGAGGCCCTCTATCTCACTCTAATTAATCATCTTCTCCTCAGGAGAAGTGGGAGAAGGCCCTTTATCACTCTCATTAATCACAGCACCCAATTCACAATTGTACTCTACAGCGAAGGTCTGGATAGAAAGAAAAAGAATGTGAGAAAAGCCAAAGACTTCTTGGATATGGTTTCTATCTGTTTTGTTGCTTTTTTAAGAAGCATCTCTGGGCAAAGTAGGGACAATGTCAAACAAACAGCATATGTTTTGCAGGGAGTCACACTTGGTCATGTTTTCTAGTCTTCTGCCCTGGAAGTCTTTGGCACTATGAAAGCCACTCCAGCAGGAGACAGATATGCTCCAGAGTTCAGCTCTGCAGGCAGATCTTCATATTCCAGCCACACTTTTCAGCCTTCCAGGAATGACATTTCTCTTGTATATGTAGATAGGAACCTCTTCAAGGTCCTCCATTCCAGGATTAAGGTAATCATACTGAACAGTCCAAACTCTGTATCATTATTCTAGTGATAAGAAAGCCAGAAAGAACTATGGGATCTGTCCACATTCAGCAGTTTTGATAATTAATTCCTATAAAGCTTGACAAAGATAAGCCTTGTCTCTTCCATGCTACAGGATGATGTCCCAGCACACACAAAAGGGGACAACTCATTTTACACCGTGCAAAGGTGTGATGCTAACACCTTTACAGTGTAGGCAGTGTTATGATGATGTTCTGTAGGCATCCGATGAGCCTCAGAGAATAACCTGGTTTCCAAAGACTTCATGAAGAAACTTAGTGAAAAAAACTGTGGGGCTCAGCAGCATTTTCTCATTCATGGTCAAAGCATCTATGGCCTCTTGGGGTAGGCAACTCCTGGGAGATCTCTCCAATTCACTAGAATAGTCCTGCTCCTCTTCTTGGACTTAGATCTCCATGAAAGACGAGATACAAAAGTTTCCTCATTTTCATACTTCCTGATGGAGCAAGATGACTCAATCCAGGAGGGTTTCTCAGTTCATGATCCTCAAGTAGGTGGGTATGCCTCTTTGGCCCCTAAGCAGCATTCATTTTTGGTTAGCTAAGCTAGGCACTTATACATATGGCCCCTTTTTCCATACACATAAGGACATCCATCTCCCTGCATAAGGAACCTGGGTACCCAAGTCAGAGCTGAGGATACAACGAGGTGACAGAGCAGATCTGGTGCTCTGATATCTGGTGCCAAATGTACTCACAAGTCCATGGTAGCACACTGTTGTTGGTATCAGCCAACCTAGACTCTTTCTTACTGCCAAACTTGGCATCCATGCCATTGCTTAAGCATCCCCATTCCAAAACATGTTCCTCCTTTTTCAATGCCTGTGGCAAGCTAGTTAGGTCACATTTTTCCTGCTTCTCAGGCCTCATCTCTACAATGCAGGAGTTTCCTTTATCTATATCATGGTTCACAGACCACAGCTTATGGTCAAGATGTTGCCAGCAAGATCCTCCAACAATCACAAGAAATACAAAAAAAACAAAACTGAAGCCTGTCTGTAGAGGAAAGTCTGACATTGCCAGCCATCACCTATCCCTGTTTTGCAGCAAAGGTGGGGATCATTAATCTATGAATTCCTTGGATGAAGCGCATTGTGTTTGTGTCGGTGATCTCAGACAGATCCACCTGTGGCTACTGAAATGTAAACACAGATGTTCAGCTCTCCCTTAAATCCACTGTTCTGATTCTCCCTGCTCCAGTTTATCAGGCAGTGAAAGTTTCTCCAAACTTAAGATATTCCTGAGTTGTAGGTTGGAGAGATCATTTATTTATTTTTTATTATGCATTTGATAATTGCATTTTCAGTTGGTACCTAGATTAAGTGTCTGTGGCTGTTCCCCTCTTAACCTCTCCGATAGTAAAATCTGTACGGTGACTGAAACCAGAAGGCCATAAAATTACCTGTGGTCCCCAGTTCAACCACCAGCCATGAATCTCTGCAAGGCAGCACAGGTACATCAGTCCCTCCAGCCTGCCCAAGTATAGCCACCAAGGATCCTCTTTGTATAACTCAAGCTGCAGTTATTTCACCAGCACATTTACAGTGAATTTAAAACAAAGGATTATTTACAGCACGGTGGGGCCAGCAACAAATTAAAAAGAACTGGAGGTGGCAGAGGGAGCCGCCAGTGTGGAGACTAATTGCTATTAACCCACGGCTTCATCACTCAACTTCTGAGTTGCAGGAAAGTTATTGTTCCCAGGGGCCTCTCGCGCTTAGGCATTGAGAAATATTGTTGGGAAATCCAATCAGTCATGCAGTCTGGACCATAAAACAATGTTGTCCGCTCAGGGCTCTCTCTGCAGAACTGGCGCTAGTTTTCTTCATTTCATCATTTCTTTCTTGTTGCTTGGGGTCGAATTTATCAGGCAAACAAGCTCCATGCCTGGGTGTGCTGGGCAGCTGTTCCGCTCTTCCCTTGCAATCCACCCTGCCCCTGCCCTTCCCTCTCTCGTTCGACCTGACAGCACAGGTCTTGGTGCTGGCTAGCATCCCCTGGGATATTCCCCCTTTGCTCCTCTTTCAGAGTCGCATCCATTCCTAACACATTAGCCGTGCAAAGGATCCACTCCCTACCCTGCTGCCCATAGCAGCTGAATTCAATCCAGTTAACAGTCTTCGTCCTTCCAGTTGTGCCAATAACCCTGCATTTTGGCCTGCATGCTCATTGAGCAAAAACAGTCTATTAATCCTGTAGCACTTTCCTTGCCATTTGGTGACACATGTTTAAGTAGCATCTAGGCATCTACATCAGGGATAGCACTTGTGCCAGGTGTTGTATAAATAGCGAGGCAGTCTCAGCTCCATGAGTTCCCCCGTGCCGCTGCTGGAGAGGGTGCAACACCTAGAGCAGGCATTGGCAAGGTGGAAAGGGTCGGTCCTAGTGCTAGGGGTGTTTAGCAGAAGTTCTTGGTTCATTCAGGGTGTTGAGTCCCACTTTGGTCAGAAATGACAGCAATTAATACTGCTAAAGGCATCTGTTCCAGAAAAGGAGGCCTGGCATAATGTAGCTTAAGTTCACACTGGCAGGACTAGCCTGGTCGGAGCAGGCTGGTGATGTCCACAGGACTTGGCCTCCTCTGAGCTGCTTGCTGCCTGTAGCCCTGAGACACAGCTATTTTCATTTTGTGTGTGTGTGTGTGTGTGGGAGGGGGTTTCAATTCAGAGTGCAAAAAGTAAAGTGCCGGCTGTGTTGCAGCCTGTCAGAGTGGTGTTTTTTATAGCATGATGCCAAGGGTGTGTTTTGCATGTCCCGGGGCATGGCATGAGCTAGCAAGGTAGCAAGGTTTGAACATGGAAGACCTGCCAGCATGGTCTTGGGGGGCTGCGTAGGCAGCCAGGCTTTTCAAGGTCTCGTCTTCACTGTCTGTAGGGTGATCTCTGGAGTTTATCATACCTAGAGCCTCATCCAGGTTTTGAAATAACTAGTTTGCTCCAAAATGCTGAGAGGCTTTGAGAATTAGGAAATCCACATGCAGGAAGTTTGGGTAGCAGGGGACCAAGGCCTGGTCCAGAGAGACAGGTAATTCTTCTAGGACCTCAGCCAGAGAAACCTCTGCTGACCTTGGCCTAGGCAAAAGGTCAGCTGAACTTCTTAGTTTTGGCTGGGTTATGGTTTTGGCTGGATCAAACATTATCCTGGGGATTTGCTTAAAGATATCTGTGAGCACTTTCCAGTGAGATTAGCTTTTCCTTGCTTTTGCTCTCAGTCACCTGAATCCAGAATTCAGGAATTCAAATCCTTTCACATAGGTAAAGGGAGAAAGAAAAGCCTAAATTGTTCCTCTTAAAATTTTCACCTGGGTGTCCTGGCCAAAGTAGATGAACCTAAAAGTCAGGAGGATGGTGAGGAAAAAGAAAAGGGGAAAAACAGTTTGAATCAAATCAAACCAGAAATACTTTAGTGGGATTGTCTTTTAAGAGAAGTCTGCAATACCCAATTTGGTTCAGATGTTTCCTTTGACTGGCAACAAATTATTTTCAGATTATTTATCTATTTTTTAACATTTTAGAAAAAAATAAGGGTCAGTTTTGAACAAACAAATCATTTCAAAACAAGGAATCAAAGAGTCATGGACAGAGTGAGAATATAATAGTACAGTGCTTCTGAAACAAAAGATTTCACTTAGGAAAATCATGCATTTAACATTTCCACATTTTTCCCTAATGCTTTCTTTCCAGCAGTCGTCAAGCACCACATTTTTACAACTCCAGTCCTCTAAAATCTCCATGTTGGCAAGGGGAGGGAGAAGTTTCTATTTGTCAGAAAGACACTGCTTGGAGACAGTGCTGAGTGGTCTCACCAAGACCGTGCTGTAGGGACATCGCTTCTCCAGGGGATGCTGTGGACAGAAGGGCTCCCAGTGCCGAGTTTCTGCACCCCAAAACAAGTGGCAAAGTGTCGGTAATGTACCCATAGGAGTGCATGTAGGCAATGTACCTGGTAGGGATGCAAAAGACAGAAATCCTGCCATGGAGCCCCTATCCAGCGAGTACTGTCGTGGTGTACTCCAGAGAGGCTAAGATCCCAGGACCAACCTAGGCAGTGGTTTTCTATATGTTTATATCTTAGCTATGGAAGTATTTTGCTCAGGCTTTGATGCACTGATCAAACACCCAAATAGACATGGAGGCTGGGGATGGAAAGATTTGAAAGTAAATCTAAAGATTTGGTAGGGGCAATGCAGGTTCAGCTTTTGACCCTGTCACAAGCTCTTTGTGGGATCTGGAGCAGTCACTCAATTTTCATTTCATAAAATGACAAAGCAGTCATGCATATAGGTTTCTCCTACTTTTTGACCACCTTGACCATGAAAGCCATATTCAGACAAACTAACTTCCACCTGCCTTTCCCATCAGCTAATCACCTTTCAGCCTGAGAACAAGCCAATAAGAAACTCCGGGCAGACGTTTGGGCCAAGGTCTCCAGGGCTGTATTGTTACAGGGAAAAACTCATTGATGTTGTAAAGCCCTGCAAGAGGCCAGCATGATTCTTGATGGTGAAACCTTGTGGAACTGATGAGTGGGGAAAATTACAAGGTGAAAGCAAAAATTAAACTCTGGCTCAAAATTATGACTTGGGGAGATTTCTGTATACTGCCAAGCATGTTCCAACTCACTATTGAAATAAAGTGATCTAGCACAGAACTGTCTGGGATTTCTGCAAGACCCATCTGCTGCTAATGTCAGCACCAGCAGTTCCTCGATGGGAGAGATGAAAGTGTTTGAAGGAATCAAACAGGATTTTTTTAAGGCAACTGAAATTCCTCCAGGTTGTGAAGGTCTCTAAGTTTCATGGCAAAAGATTTCCAGCTTCCAGGGACAGGTTTTGAGAGGCTCCACTGTGGTTTCCAGTGGGAATTTTCTCTGTGGTGGTTGTCTGGAACTGGTTTCTTTCAATCAATCATATTCATATATGTATATGAAAGACTTTAAACCAAAAGCTACAGGCTTGTTCAGTGTGAGGAAATCTTGACTGTCAAATAAATCTCAAGAACAATTATTTTCTTAAAATATATTTATATATTAAAAACAAGAGAGATGAACAGATTTATACTGTAGTTGGCACTTGTTTAAGGCAACTTTACAACGAGTGCGGGAACAGAGACTCCATTGTAATCTCCTATATACACTGGCCCAGTAGCCAAAAGCAACAAACAAGCTTGTCATGAAATGGATGTGTAAAGGAAGCAATCAAAATTGGAGAGAGAAACAGAGAGAAACAGAGAGAGAGAGAGAGAATGAGACTCAGAGAGAGAGGGAACTTTTTGCTCAGGAAACAGCAAAAGAAAAATCTCTTTTGGCCTGATTCTGAGTGGCTCTTGTGTAGTGAACACTGCCGTGAAGACCACAGATATGTGCATTTTTTTCAAATAAAATTGCCCTGCTGTCCACTCAGAAATGTAACACTCCAGCAATGGAGATATCCGCATGCCAGGCTACAAATATCAGTGTTATGTGCTGTTCGCACCCCCCTGGTTTTCTTACAACACTTCAAGGGGGCTTTGGAAGTGTCTGTGCACAGAGAAGGAGGTGAAGCAATTCAGATTCCTTTCCTAACTGGCGGTGACTTAAAAGGGCAAAAGGCAAAGGGCATGGAGTAAAAATCGCCTCTCCCCTCGTGTCTTTTCCAGGTTTAACTCCAGTTTGCACTTGGGGTTCAGCTCCAGCCACCTGGACAGCGTTAACATTGTCTTGCAATGTGACAGTCTCAAAGGAGTGAACTTCTGCTTTGACATCTTGTAAACACAGGCATACACACACTAAAAATGTCTGGTGGGACCTGGCCTGGAAGTGAGCAGAAGAATTACACGCAGCCATGGAGAAGCAAGAGGCCTGTGATGACCCTGTGCTCTTTGCATTTCTCCACCAGGGTAAATGAAGAGGACAGCACTTTTAGAAATGTCAGATGAGATCCACTGGCCTGTGATTCAGTCTCCCCAAGGCATGCGGCGGAAGGACCACTGTTTGACATTTGGCAGTGCATCCTGGACACTTCAGGGCAGAGATCATGTCCATGTTCATGGGATGCCAAAATCAGATTAGCAGCACAGTTGTATTCAGTACTCAGAAAGAATAGTTTTTGAGATATTGGGTACCTTCAAAGCTATAATTCCTATGGTCTGTATCACAGCAATATCACAGTGGCATGTCCTTAATTAGAGCATGGCTTTAACATGGATTGACCTGTTCCCCAGGCATGTATGGGATACGCTATACAGAGGTCATTTGCAAAAACTGCAGAAAGGAAAGCATGAACACCTCATCTCTGGTTCCTCCTGACAAAGGAATGCCTATCAGTACTATGGTCCTTTTTCCATCACGATTGCCACCAGGACATGGTTTGCTCTTGGGGTTTATCTGCTCATTTGAAGATCCAGGATGAGCAGGGGACTGGACCAGAAACCTCCTGAGGACCCTTCCAGTCTAGATTATTTTGTGATTCTAAGCCTGGATTTAATTGCACTGCCTTGATCATGTGAACTTGGGCAAGTCATTTGGAGTGAAGTCTTCAGATGCAATCTGTGCTGTTTCCTCAGTGAAAGTTGATATAATTAGGTTTCTGCAGGCCTTGACTGATTTTGAAAATGGAATGTAGGCTTCTAGATCACATGGGCTCTTTTGAAACATATACTCATTTTGCCTGCCTCATGCTTCTCCACACATTTAAAGGGTAGACCCTAATAAATCCATCCTCCCTCCCCTTTTATCCAATTTTTAGGACAAATGTTTGAGACCTACAGCAAGTAGCTGCAAAGATCTACCTAACAAGACCTCTCCTGGGTTCCCTAAATCCCTCTGGCATTCTGATAACCCATCTCTTTGCACAAAAGAGCAGAAGGGCAGGCTCTGTGGCCTGGGTGTGTTGCAAGTTGAACTCTCTCCTCAGCCCTGTACAGAAACTTGCAAACAAATTCCTATAAGCAGTCAGGGGAAATTTCAAATCTTGCTCATGGTCAGTTAATTAAGCACCAGGATGATCTGGGTGCTGTGGAATTACTGGAACCTCTCTGCTCCCATCCAAGCCCAAAGGCCTCAGACTGACTCCATGACTCCTTGACATAGATTTAGCAGGCTTTAGTTTGGTTTGGCAAACAGCAAACGCCTATCTGCCTACCTCCCCTTCCTTCCAGAGCCAATCCATGATGACAGGTACAAAGGAAGAATAGCTGTCATCATCTATGAACACAGTTGGACTTGATTTCTAATGCCTTGTGTTTATGTAAGATTAACATTGAAGTCTTCTTCAAATGCTCTTTGAGATGCAAGTGGAACTAAAGTCGAAGGAGTTAAATGTGATCTATCCCGCCTGAAAGCCTTTCCCGCTGTTACTAGCAGGACCTTCAAGAATAAAGACCCTGTAGTAGCCATATTTCAAGCAGTTAGATCTTGAACGTTAACACTACCCCTTTTACAAGCCTTCAGGATGGAATTGATTCCAACACCATAAGACTGGTCTCGCTGGTCAGACCCCACCAAAGGTCCATCTCACTAGTCCCCAGTCTCCAGAAATCACCAGGAGTGGTTGTCTACAGGAGAAAATAAGAATCAGTCCAACATGGAATGAGATTTCCTTTGGTAGACTCCAATCTGAAGGTCAGGGACTTCCAAAGCAAGTCATGGGAAAATTTTTTAAAAAAGCTTCAAGGAAATTTCATTCATGAATTTGACTCTCTGGTTTTTGAAGTCACAGATCTTTTAGGCTCTCCATGCATCTACTTTTCATACAACACAGGCGCACAGGATAAGTTCTTCTAACTTCCAGCTAGTCCACATATAGATTATCAACCTATTACTGCAAGTTAGCAGAGTTAGTTAGATCAAATGCTAATGCTTTGATACTGGTGATCTCTAAATCAAAGTAGCTCATGTCCCATGCAGAAATCTGTTACAAGGTGTTTACAAGGCCTGGATCTCTATCCTAAGGATTTTTGTATTCCTGTGTCCTTCCTATAGCATCTGGGAACTTCTCAGCTTTTAGTTTGGAGATTTATGATGTATCATGTGGCTCTGCTGGAACTTTGAGAATATTTTCTACCAACATTTGTGATATGTATCATCTGAGCAAGGACCTTGGTGTGCATGGTGCTGTACAAAAACAGGACAGAAAAACAATCCTTGCCCCATACAGGTAATTTTAGATCAGAGGCCAATAGGAGAGGGGTGCGAAATGAGCACAGTGGTCACTAAGATTGCCCTGATCCCAGGGATGAAAGAAACGACTCAAATTTGGCTTCTGTGCAGGTCAGGAGCTCAACCAAAAAGAAGATATATGGTCACTTTTCAGAAATTTCTCAGTTATTGTGGGTTTTAAAGGTGTAGCTGCTGAGTGAAAGGATTCTGGGCCTAAGCAAATTCATAAATGAGGGACTTCTCTAGAAGATATCCCTTCTTTTTGCCTCTTTCAGCAAATAAGAAAAGACTGCTTTGGTGCAGGACCAAATCTATAACCAACAAAAATATCCACCCCCAAGTTAAATTCACTGTGAGGAAGACAAGGTTAGATATTAGGGGCAGCTATTCCACATCAGCCCTACAAATGCTGGCCACACTGTAGAGCCTTTTCGGGAATTTCTTCTTACAAAATATATTTATGATTGCAAAATTTGACATTCGTTATTATAATGAAGAGAAAAGGAAAACCTTCACATTTCTGAGCTTGCATTAAAAAAATAAAACTGAATTTTTGTAAGTAACTAAAACCCAATAATTGGGGGATTTTAACAAAAACATGGACATTTTTGTTAAAACAAATATTTCTTGCCAAAACATTTATTTCAACCAAAAGTTTATTTCTTATTTATTTATCTTTTGAAATGGGGAAAAGAGTCAATAGGAAATTTCTGCCAGACACAGGCCAAGCTTTACTATGTCTCTATCCATAAGCAAAGCAGAGGAAGCCCTTGGGGGCAATGGACTCTTGAAAATGCATTCCTCCGTTTGGTGTCAGAAGGGGGCTCACCTCAGCAGAACGTATCCTTGGAAAACTGCCTCTGTCTCTACACTCAAGAGAGCAGATTATGGCCAAAGTAAGGGAAGCTGAGCAAAATGCTTCAGCCCAGCCAAAAGAAACCATTTTTTAAAGCAGATGTGGTAGCCCAAAGGGATGAGTAGTCAGAAGACAGGGTGTTGGGCCAGAATTCCTCCCAGTTTTTCAAGGCCGGAGAAAATTCAAAGTCTTTTCAAGCCATTGAACTTGCAGGTATGAGCTCACTTTTTTAACTTGAAAACAGGAAGTGGATGGGGGAAAAAAAAAAGCTACCTATCTCCCCTATCCAAAAAAAGAACTTGGAAATGCATTGTTTGGGACATTCCTCTCCACACCCAGGGTGGCTTTGTGTGTTTTTTGGGGACAAGCTAAACTCCATAGTATGAGGCTGGAAGGAAGAATGCAATCTCAGTAAAAGGGTGGCTTCTGTGATGGAGTCAAAGCTACTCTCCCGTAAATTGGTACTTAAAAATGGGCAGATCTTTGTTTCCAAGGATCCTCGCAGAGAGGAAACAGCAAACTGCTTTGCAGGAATGGCAGCACAAGGGAGGGAAATGGTCTGCTGGCTCCTCCTCTCCTCTCAGCCCCTTAGTCCCAATGACTTGATAGCTTTTGGGGTGAAAATGTCCCATGCTGAACTCTCTGACATGCTCAGCTGCATCCCTTGCCAGCTGAAAGGACAAGAGGATCGAACACTGGGCCATGGCACCTGGAAAGCACTTGAAACACAAGGTATGGGAGGCAGAAGGACATACACACACACACACACACACACACACACACACACATTTTTTAGCTTAAGAAAATAAACATTCCTGCTTGTCAGCGCTGCATTTTTCTATGGTATTGCTTTAAAAATAGCATTACGGTAAGTGACACGGCCATCTCTATAACCAAAATAAAAAGGCACTGCAGCTCCCAGCTGTTTACTCACCCTGGGCCAAAAATAAAGATTTTTTGCAAAGTTTTTGGCCCAGACAGCACCCCTGGACCAGACAGACTTGGATGGACTTGCCTGGCAGTTGTCTGCTCCAAACAGAGAGAGTGTGTCCTTCCCCACCTCTGGCCAGGAGCTCCTCTCCAGGCCACCAAGGTCAGCCTCACAGGGCCCACAGTCAGGCCACAAGGGAGGACCCACTCTTGTGATGTCTGTGCCACAAAAGCAAAAGAAAAGGGGGAGAAATGTGGATATGTTTTATGCAGGGCATTTTCCTATGTGCTGTTAAATGTTAGAATACATCATGCTGATACACAACGTTTAGCTGTGGTTTGCTCCCATCTCCAGCTAGCTGTTCCTCCCCGTGTCTTCTGTCTGTACATCTTCCCAGCCCTTCGTCCCTCTGGTTTCCTTGCCACTCCCCCTCTCTATATTCTTTTCCCTATAATTTATTATTTATGTGTGGCCTTATTTACATATGGCCAGGCGCAATCCTTTGCAAGGTGCCAGGACATTCCCAATCCACGAAGACAAGTGGAGGTTTTCAGACTTTGAGCGGATCATTTCAGATAACAGGGGCTGCTCATAACTAGGAAGCAACGGTATTAAGCAAGCCGGTGTCACCTATTTTCTATGAAGAGCGTAGGGGCCCACTGTCTTACTTAGCTTATTTAAAAAAAGACCATACCTAAAACCTAGGATCACCTCTCTTATGCTGAAGACGAAGCGTGGACGAGTTGCACACCCTCAGCCAGACAAGAAGCAATGGGAAGAAGTAGGAAGAAAGTCAGATCTTCACCATAAAGATCCTTGCCAGTCCTATTCCCTGCAAATAGTCCAGAGAAGAAGGCATACTATGAGACCTGCTCCCATGAGTTTTCTAGTGGTCATCTCTGATAATCAAATGTGTTCATCAAATGCACATCATGGGAGCCAAATCTGTCTCCTCTCTTATAATGTAAAGAGAATGGGGTTTTCTGCCGCCCGCCCCAAACAAAGCAGTCTATGAACCAAAACCTTTAGTCTTTCAATATTTCCTTGCCCCACAGAGTGTCCTAGAGAGTATGGTCAGAAAGCTGAGCCCAGTGGAACCCCTGAAATGGCTCAAAAACTGGCACTGTCTCTCTTCCAGGGGATCGAAGTGTGACAGCTATGCGCCCTGGGGCCAAAAGAAGCTCCCGATAGTCAAGTGCAACGTTAACATGTTTATATTGCCAGCAATCAGCAATGAGGTTATGGCATAAGGAAATGGGTGGATACTGAGACCAGGGATATAAATAGGCACGTGGCACTCTGCAGCCATGGGAATGCCCCGGATTTCTCTTCTG
This sequence comes from Apteryx mantelli, assembly GCF_036417845.1. Taxonomy (NCBI): domain Eukaryota; kingdom Metazoa; phylum Chordata; class Aves; order Apterygiformes; family Apterygidae; genus Apteryx; species Apteryx mantelli. Next base: position 86,546,048 of record NC_089982.1, on the reverse strand, counting down.
GCTGCCACTACTGTCTTGCTCAGCTCTGCTGGGCAAGTCATGTAGCTTCACGCTGCCTCCATTTCCCCGCGATCATGCTGATTGATTGACTGCTTTCGTGCTGTGGCACTGGGGCCTTCTAAGAGAAGTGTGCTAAAGCTGAAGGGTGTCCTGCTGTTTTGCATTCAGCACTCACCTCGCTGTGCTATTCTGCCCTGAATGTAAAATAGATTAAGGGAGAGGGGCCAGGTGATTGAGCGTAAAGCTGGAGATGCAGATATGGATCTGTGTTGATACAACGTGGTCTAAGAGATGAAAAACCTGGAAGCGTGCAAACATCAGTGCCTGGGCTCCAGCCTTGGACCCTGAAGAAACAGAAAGGGAAGGGGAAAGGGAAGCCTACAGATTTGCTGCTCGCCCCTTTTTACCTGGGACCCCTGTGCTTGGATAAGAGGCCCCACGCTGTGTGATTCCTTGTGGAGACATGCATTCAAAGGCATCTGTCCAAGAGAGACCCCTTAGCTGTGGCTGGACTTGCTGTTAGAGGTGCAAAGGCTCTGAAAAAGGTAGCAATGCCCAGTGAGATGAGGAAACAACCATCGGTGTCCGTGCAGACCTGGAGAGCCCTGTCCCCCAAGGACATGGTGATCTCAGCTCCTGCTCTGCTCCATCCCCTCCCTTTCCCAGACAGGGAATCTCCATGTATTGATCCCGAGGAAACATTCACTCCTCAGTTCCTTCCTGCCGATTTCCATTCTCAGGAAAAGCTACAGACCAACCTCACCCTTTCCTGCAGCGTGGCGCTGACAAGAACAACACTCGCTGTCACTCACAAGCCAGGCAGAAGCAGGACGGGTGCGCGAAACTCGTCTTTTCCGTACAGTACTGGAAGTCTCCGGGAATCTTTTATTTTTATTGAACTCCAGTTCACAGGGCTTTGGTTTTCACATGAGCACAGATGTGCAGAGCAGAGGAGCTTTCCAGAATAATGAGTGGACAGGACCCAACTAATTTTAGGACAGAGTTTGAACCACTCGGCTGTCAACAAGCAGGTGTGGGGACAGTGGGCCTAAAGGAAGGAAAAGATCATTTTTTACCTTTCTGTGCAGGACATACAGATGCACAGCCCAGAGGTAAAAAGCACAGATATATTTAAAGATATATTCTTTATCCTGTAGTGAGGAAGGTCTGGGTTCTCCAGTAAGTGTTTAACATCTGATTAAACAAAAATTGCAGAAGGGACTAGGCTGGGCTAGCTGGTGGCTTCCAAGCCTTTTGGATCAGACTGCTGCCAGCTCCCAATATTTCTTGCAAACTATGATGTACCCACAATATCAAACATTAACTGAGCCATTTCTAAAGAAAACATAGCTCCCAGTACTGCGGCTTGGGAGCCTGATGCAATCTCGCAAATCCGCACTTGCTGGGCCCAGTGAACATGTTATTTCCCACACACAGAGGCTAAGCTTGAGATTATTTTCTTCCCATTTTACAGCCCTGTTTGTGTTGCAACCCAAAGGAGGCAGGAGGCACATTCAAATCATCTGAGAAGAGGATCAGCTGAAGGCCTCCTGCTCCTTTGGCCAAGTCCTCTAAGTCCTGATGAGCATAGATACCCCATACTGCCACTCTTTTTGGGGTGCTTGACCCACTCTATGCCTGCTCCAAAAGTGCCAATCAAATCCAGCCTTGGCAGCCAGACTGTTGAGGAACAGCTAGTCTGCAGGTCTTTGCAGGGCTTGGATGGGATCTAGGCAGCAAATAATCATCTCTGTCTTGGATGAGGCTCTCCATGGCTTCCTTGTATCAAACCAATAATGAAATTTTACCGGCACGAAAAAAGGGACTTCTGAGGAATGAAGAAGAATCATGGTTAAGTAGAGGCTGAGCAGATGTTTTAAAGGCTGAAAGGAAGCAGACAGGCCAGGTATAGGGGCCTGTATCCTATGCAGAATGAGGCCTTCATGGTTGATTAAGGATATTTCGATTGCTCATAGAAAGGCTTCACACACATAACGGGGGATGTCTCGGATGCAGTCGAGCAGGGACATGTCATCAGGTGAAGCAGTTCTGATGTTGGTCTGTGGGGAGAAAAGTGATGCACGTACTCCCTGTAATAGCTCCTCCAGCCTGTTCACTCCAATAATAGTCTCCATGTGTGAAATTTCACCTGACCTGAACTTTCTCAAGTTTATCCAGCCTTCACCCTGACAGTTTAGAGCAGAACTGTTTTTATGCCTCGCAGTCCAGACACCAAATTGGAGCCGAAGTGACGTTTATTGTTTCAACAGTGTTATTATATGAAGATTGAGCTCATTACAAACACGACTTGTTTTCGAGCCAGGACACATATTAATTTGGATAAAATACCAGCTGTGTCCTCTCTCCATATGGCCTTATCGGAAAACAAACTGGGTTAAGTTTCAGTCCAAAGAATGAAAATATAATTGAATACTTGCTTCATTTGAGGAAACTCAAATAATCATTATCATCACAATGTCTCTGCTAATCACAGTGGAGAGGGGACAGAGGTGTTTATTTCTGCGTGTATCTAAAAATATACCAAGGCACAATTCCTCTGTGGGGAACCTGAGGGCAGCACGGAGGAGACACTTTCTTCTAGCTCCAGGGGAAGAGGAAGGTCCTTGTCCAACTTCTGCAGCGTTATGGTGCAGCATGACACTGGGGGTTGTGTTTCTGTGCTGTTTTCCCCTAAAAGGGATGGGTGCTGTCACTTCTCTTGGCTTTTATGCTCCTGCAAGAGCTAGTGTGAGGATAAACAACACTAATCTGAATTTCAGCCTCTTATTTATCTTGGGGAATGTGTGGAGCAGCATATACAGAGGTCCTACGTCCTCTCCGTCTCCACCCCCACTGTTATGATAGAGGACGGTGTTGGCTGGGAGAGACAAGCACTGCGATCCCAGTTCTGCATGCTGGCCAAGCTGGTCTTCTGCTCACCGGTGCAATGAAGCACACTGACCTCGGGCGCCCCCAGCAAACGCTCCAGAAAGCACGTGGGTGGGAAAAGGACCGCATCTGGGGATAAGCTGACATCAAAAGCGTCCCTTGAAAGACTCTGATGCTGGCTCCACTCCAGCTCAGGGGCAAGCTGTGCAAAGAAACACGCATTGGGTTTATGTCCCTTCAAGGCTTGGGGGAAAGAAAGAGTAGGGCAGCAATACCCACAGACCTTCAGCCATCTGTGAGTCTGGGATGTCCTTAGCCAGAGGTAGGAGTTCTGCATGTGAAAGCTCTCAATAGATTTTTTTTACTAAAAATTTGAACCCTTTGAATGGAGAGCCATTCATGAGAGAGAGCAGGGGGCTTTAGGAGTGTCCGATGTCTTACGTAACTGGTGGAAGAAAGAGCACATCTCTGTGAAAGCAGATGGCACCTTTATGTGGATATACAGAGATCACTGGACAGCAGGGGATCTGCATCGGGGAGAAAAAGGGGGTTCCTGCAGAACTGGGGTGGGAATGGCATATGCCCACGGACCCAGAAGTCATCCCACATTGATGCTGCTGTGACCACAAGGACTGGGTCACAGTGGCCTCTAGGCAGTCATTCCCAGGGCCAAATGCCCACACAAACAGGCCTTGAAAATGCAGACAGCTGAGAGAAGACAGGATAGATGCACATGAGGCAACATCCCAGATGATGGGTGGGCCAAGGACAACTGATAGAGGGGTCAACGCAGAGCAGAGGAAGAAAAGGAGGTGATAGAAAAAAGGTATGGAAAGTATGACAATTGAGTTTGAAGCTCTGTTTTTGTAACTGTTTGGGGGAAACAGGGGTCTCCCATGCATCTATGTAGAAAAATAAATATGGCAATAATTTTTTTCCAGTAGAAATGTTTGGGCTGTGGTTTGGCTTTCATTTCAAGAACCAAAAAAATGGTTTGCTGTTTTCAAAAACTAGATTTTTTTTCTACTAAAACTAGGCATGCCTTTGGTTTTAAACCAAACCTTTCTGTTAAAAAAAAAGAAAAATGAACAAACCTTGCTTTTTCTTTGTAAAGAGACTGAAATCTTCAAATGGAAAAAAATTCAGAAGTTCTCAGTCCAAACAATTAAAGCAAGCTACTGTCCTACAAACTCATTCGCTGTCTCAGAGATCAGAAAAGTGGGTATAGCACAGCAACTGCATGGATGCAGGTCTTATCTGGGAAACCAACATGGTAAGGGCAGGTGAGTGACAGCTTCAGAGACCTCCAGTTGGACCAGAAGCATCTGCATTCTGCCTAGGAGGAGCCACGTGTGGGATACCTGTAGCACCATAAACAAAAACTTGGTCTCACATGAAGACGTTTTCCTTAGCCTTGGTTTTCCCTTTCCAGATTGCTCTGAGGTCAACTTGAGCCTGCACTGAGTCAAAGTACAGACAGATCCAGTCTGGGCAAAAGAGCTCTGGGTGAGAGTAGGCCGTCATGATATTAAAGCACAGAGAACCTGAGGATGTTGCAAGTGTTGAAATACAAAAAAAGGGAGTGGGGATGATATTGAAATCATAGTATGCGGTAACAAAAAATCCTAGCTAGACAGGATAATTGGAGGCTTAGCATCACAGTCATCAGCACCACAATGTGCTTTTCCAGTCTGGAGGAAAGGCTTTAGATAAATACATGCAAAAACCTTATGTCCCAAAGCTTAAGAATCCAAAACAGCTAAGCTACCCCAAAATAAATTAAACAAAAAGCAGCTGAAACCCCCCAAATGTTACCTTCCCACTCCATTACAAACTATGGAAAAACTAAGTAAACAAAATTACACAAAACAAGTATTTCTGAAGATTCCTGGGGGCCATCTGCAGGGTGGAGCCCATCTGCCTTTCCTGAGTCCAAGACGGTTGCTGCTATCGTCGCCAAGCTCATAAGGAAGGCAGCTGAGCAGAGGATGAGAAGGACTGGAAACATGAAAGGAAGGCCAGCCCAAGGCCTGTGTCTTTAGGCTGTGGCTGTCTTGTCTGTGCAACTTCGAAGAAGCTGAGAAGACCCAGAGCATCTGCCTTGTCACCTACGAAGGGACTTTGAATGGATTTTGGGGTCTTCATTCACGGGCTGTTCTAGAGGCATCGATATTTTTCCAGGGCTTATGTTGTCGGCCTGCTGAGATCCCAAGGTGCCCAAAGCATTGCTTACTGCATACATAGGCAACTACCCAGCCTTGGTATGGAGGTACTTTGCTCCGTTCTGTGTTTTGTTGTGATCCAAATTGGTTCTCAAATCAAGCTGAGGCTTCCAGGAGCCCCCAGGCACTCTGTGCTGAGTGAATCCTACTCAATTGAAAGTTTGCCCTCAGCATCACATGGAAACCCTCAACGCAGTCACTCCATCTCCAAAGGTAGGATAGATCTCAGACATACCCTGTCCCTGTGCTCCCAAGGAGCTGGCTCCACTCAGCTCGAGGGATTTCATTGCTCTGTGGAGGCAGCTGACATCGGTCATTTTCTGTAATGCATTTGGTTTGGGCTTCTAAAACTGCTAAGAATATATTTGAAAGAAATTGCATGTATGTACATGTAATGCAGAGATTCTCATCATCCACTTGTGTATCAAAATCTCACCTCTGGTGCATTATGATTTAATTAGGAAATGATGTTGAGCCTGTCTCCATGGCAATGCAATTAAAAACCATTGGGATATTAGGTATGGAGCTGACCATCAACTCCACAGGGCTCATTTTTACCCGAGTGAATGAAATTTCCCCTGATGAGGCATCTTTTCTTACCCAACTGAGCTGCTTCCTACCTTCAAGAAGATTTGGACTGCCTTCAAACAACAGAGGGCCTGACCCAAAGACGGCTGAAATCAAAGGAAAGATTCAGGTCTCAGATACTCTAGTCAAAGACCTCCTTTTTGGGGGATTACAGAATGGACTGATCTCATTGCTTATGTTTCTCTTTTGACGGCCTAAGTTTTCTGGCTGATATGGTTAATTAGGATTTGGCATCACATATCTATCGCCACTTGCTTCACATCTTTCCATGATACAGTTGTAGACTGTAGCTAAATCCTCCACTTCTGCACCGGCAACGCAGGCTAAAAAGCCCCTTCAACTTACCGCTGCCTGGAGCCCAGTGCCTCGTGCTGGACCACGGCACATCTTTCACAAAGGCGTCCGACCTTCGTTTCGAGATGCTTCAAGTGGTGGATAATCCAACACTTTCCTTGCTCATTTATGCCAGTGGTTAATCACCCTCTTCATTCAGACTGTGTGCTTTATTTTTAACCTCTGTGTGTGCTGAGAGCTCTGTTTTCTTTTCCTCACTGCATAGCACTGCATTCCTGTCCAAAGATGAAAGTAAAGTTTCTGCATTATCCAGGTCCCTTCCATCCATGGGACGCAGTTGCTTCTTTGAGCTGCATTTTTCCCTTCATGTGCCTAATAGTTCAGTAACCGTTACAAATAGTCCTAAAGTGGAAGTGTTTGCCTGCTTGCTCTTTTCAGCTGTCAACTTGGCAAGACACGATCCCAATATTTCCCACATGAGCTTCACTGTATTGAATCACTGAGTGGTGCAATAAAACAAATACATATCACACAATGCAAAACAGGAAAACTATCCCCATTTGGGGCAAACATCTCCATCAGCCTATGCCTTTCCTAAGAAAGGCTCACATTTGGTTTAAGGTAGAACACATTCCTGACACACAGACCTATGATCCGTTACAAAAGGGAGCCCACTTCCTGGATTTAGGCTAAGGGACAGGGTTCAGGCAGGGGGCAAGCTATATATGTGTCAAAATGAGCAATGTCTTTTTGGGTCACATATACTTTTGACTTCAACACTGCTTTATGTAGGCTGTAAAATTAATAGGTGGGAACTAGATTTATTTGTCCCCCTGGCCTGGTAGTTGCTTGTTAGGTTAAACTCACTGATTTCCTGGTACAAAAGTGCTTGTTAAAATAATCTCCCTGAAAATATTCCTCTGGGACTACTTTATCTTCTGAAATCAAGAATTCCTAAATAATGAAATGTGCAAGATGTGACAGATGGGCTTGAGCAAAACAAAACAAAACCCCCAGAAAAGAAGACCTTATTCCCATAAACACTGTTTGGGGAATTCAGATTGTTTCTGGTGTTTTGTAACACACGCCAGCATCCATGCTTCATGCAGAAGTGCCTTTACACAGAACTCACCTGTTTCTCTTTTCTTCACAAGGCCTTATTCTGCCTTCGCTCTTGACCCGAGTTTCTCAGTGGTGTAATTTCCGTCGGGTTCAGCTGGTCTGGATCAGTCCTCAATCGCACAACTTCTGAATGAGCCCACCAGGACTGTCCACAAGCAGGCAGCCACGAGACCCGTATGTTCAAAAGACCCCTCTCCCTGGGCTTCCAGAGGGGTGGCTCCCAAAACACCATTTGCCCACATCCCTCACTTCACCAGCAGGGACCCTAAACCCGTTCATTGGCTTACTTTTGCTTTTCAACTACAGATCTCACCCCATAAATTAGGACTCCATCCACATGTCTCCTTATGTCTCCCAGTATCCTACCACCCATTCCTCAAAGCCAGCTTTTATCTAACTCCACCCACTCTGTGATCCCAACTCCATTCTCCTGCTGTGTTCCATAAACCCTCCAGACCAGGACTGAACCCCCATCTTTTGCCAGCAAAGGCATCACCTTATCCATCCCATTCTCCCTCTCTCCTCCAGTCTTGACCTTGTCCCCATATCCCCTTATGGCAGTAGAGAGCACAGTGGGGCAGGCTGGGGGCTGAGGATCACATCTGCACACTGCAGCAAAGGGTCTTCAAGCAGGGAGTGCTTGTGTAGTGAAGTTTGCCCCTCCAAATTAGGAAGCTGAGATTGATGTGTGTCCCTCAAGAGTGAGTCTCCTACCCTTGCAGACAGAAAAACTTCATCTGGGGATCCTGGGTATGGTCAGCATGTAGATTTAGTGTCATTCCCTCCTCCATCAAGGCTGACTTAACCTCTTCATATCCTGGTGCTCAGGACTCCTTCCATGAGTACTTAGAAACAGGAAGCTGCAGAACAACCTCCCAGAACCTGAGTCAGTATCTCTATGGCCCTATGCAGTGAAGACTTCTCCCCATTTTTAACCTCCTCTGTAGACTTACTTGGGGTTTTTTTGCTCTTGTTTGTTTGTTTGTTTGTTTTTCTCAGTATTTGAAATGTACGTGTGAAACAGGGAGAGAGCACCCAGGGATTCTTGCTGTGGCTGATGCTGCACAAGTTTATCCTACCAAAAAACTGTGCTGGTGCCTCTCAGTCCTGCCCTCAGCCACCTCCTTCCCTTTCTTGCTCCGGCTCCAAGCAAGCTGTCAGTTTAATGGCAGGAGCCAGCCCTTCCCCACACTCCTGACACCCCCTCCTCCTACCTCCTCCAGGTGTGGGTACTTGACTGCAATCAAATACTCTCTCCAGTAAAAGGTGGTGGAGAGATTTCATTATGGGGTTGGGGTTGTGGTGCTTGGGGACCTGCTTGCATAATGGGAGCATTGTGTGGCTGCATTATTCTGGCTGCTGGAGGAAGAAGCCTGGAGTGCTGGAGGATGTAAGTGTGTGCCAGGAGCTTGTAGGTGAGAGTGCAAAGGGCATGTCCCTAATGCGACTGTGTGGAAGGCTGTGGAGAGGGGGAAAGGAGCTCATGTGTTCTCCAGGGATTGCCTGTCTTTACCTAATAGCAGAGATTGAGGAGCTGGTTTGAGCCACCCAGACGTTACATCAGCTTGTGGCCTCCCTCCCATTGGTCCCCTTGCCTTAGTTGCTTTAATTTGGCAGCATCTCCTTACAGTCACCTTAGTGTCCTGACCCATGAATCACATTTGTGTCATTCCCCTAGAATCTGGGGAAGGGTAAAACAGTTCAAGGAAAAACTCAGAGTCTCGTCTGGTTGGCGAGATGAATATCTCAGGCAAAGGGGAGCCTTCTTCAATGTTTTTTGCAATGTTTGGTTTTTGCCATGTGGTCTTCCCTGTGAGACTTTTTTCCCTGTAAAACCAGCCTCCAAGCCTCTACCCATTTGAGAGCAGATCCATCTGCACTGAACATGATACAACATATGCCATGAAAGCACACGTGAAGGATAAGCTCTGTCCCAAAGAGCTCTCGCTCTACCCAGACAAAGAAATAGCAGGTCCATCCCCTCCAGGGAGGCAACCAAACCACAGAGAAATTCATGCCTAGATTAGGGCACTTAAAGCCCATACAGGAGGCAAGCAAATAAGCTGAAGGGTTGCCCTAAGGTCCTTCAGTGAAGAGACACATGGTGTGAGTCGTGTCCCGACACTCATGTCTTTCTCAGCAATGAGATTCCTAATTCAAGCAGCTAATAGTGGCCCTCTAGGTAGGATGACTGTGATCTTAGTGACTTCTCCAAGATCACCCAGAGAGCTGGTAAGAAACCTTTGGAAACCAAGGTCTCCATCCTCCATCCAAGGGGCCAATTCTCATGATTTCTAGCATGTCTGTTATTATTATTTTGCCTCCCTCCTGTCTAAAACTGTGCTCTTGAATCCCACAATGCTGAAAGAGAACCAGCTCTTCCAGATCATGTGGATGAGGTTTTTATTGCTTATGGCCATGGAAAAGGATTTGAAATTATGACCCAAGGCTTAAAAATATGAAGGCAAAGAAAAAGGAACAAGTAAGAATGTATAATTTTTCATTAAGATTTCATTGTTTGAGGAGAGGGCTCCCTTCAGGGCTGGGCTTTGTATTCTGGACAGGTTATTTTGTCTTATGGGGAGAGAAGAGGACAGAACAAATCTTCCATGTAGGATAAAAAAAAGAAGCATTTTTATCCAGTTTTCTTCTAGATATGGTCATTGTCCAGGTACTCAATGAACATCCATCAGGCTTAGTTAATACTGATTCCTTGTCATTAAAAAAAAAAAAAAAAAAGCTTCTCAGTCCAAAATTCCAACATACTGAAATAAGATCTGTGTTTGTCTTGGTGCCCAGGAGTGGCAAATTCAGGATAGTTAGGTAAGATTTGACACAATGCGTAACAGCACTGAACTGAAACCTTAATCCCGATTTTTTTTGATCAGTTCATCTTGGGTTGGGGCTGTCTTCTTCCAAGCTGTCTTAGCTCCTGCTGACCGTTCAAAAAGATCTGCTATGATGCTTTAAAACAACATCTGTTTACAGCAACAGCATCTTCAGATCCAAACAATTCCTTATTACTTTCACATTTCTGATGTAACTAAAGCAGCTCAGAAGCTTTGGTCTTAAGGTTCCCAGAACACCGTGCTCAAAGGGCATCATTTGAAGGTAATTGCAGGGCTGCTGTTGTAAACAGTCTCTCTGACAGCTCCCAACAGAGCGAGAATCCCTTATTGAAAACACTCCACCCAGACAGTGTTGTTTGTCAGTGATGAGCTGCAGGGATGCTGGATCCCTGGCTCTTTTATAATCTTCAGCGCTTGCGAGCCAGGCTACTTGGAAGGATCTGTTTGAATGAGCGGACTTCCAAGAGGAATCAAAAAAACCACGCCAGGAGTGCAGTCTGTTCCACTTATTCCACTTTCCCTTGCTAATGAGGGTGATCTGTGCAAAACATGAGGCCCCAGAAGGGGTTGACATACTGTCTTAGAGGCCAGCTTTTAGAAAGACTTACGGCGCTAAACTTTTATTGCAGTGTGAGTTACGGAAGGACATGCATTGGAAGGGTAGCCACTGAAGGTTTTCACTTTAGCAAGGGAAGATAGATCAGCACCTTTGAAGCCTATTTATTTTCCCTATTTTAGGATAGAGTGATCTGCCCTAAAAAGGCAGCCAGAGCAAACAGGCTTATAACTTAGGTACTCCTGTTAAGTACCCAAGGTTAGCTGAGAGGACTCTGAGTCCTAGCAATTGTAAATGTCTTTAAGGATCTGTCCTAAAACCAGCCAGCAGCTGGACCAAACCAAGTAACTTATCCTGTGGACCAGGAGGGGAGTAACCCCCCAGTGCCGCCAACTCTTATGATTTTATTGGACATCTTGCAGTTGTCAATGTTCTTTCCATAAAATCCCAGCTGCTGGGTTCATGAGACCGTGTGAAGATTCTCAGGTTTTGTTCCATGTCAAATGGAAAAAAAAGAAAAACTTCTACCCTTTGTGACTGTAATGCAAAGCTTAGAAGTATGAAATCAAAAGCCTTCTACAATCTCAAAAGCTAGCAGAGAAGCAAAAGGAACCCAAAGCAAGTTATTTTTAAGATATTCTCAGGACTCCCAACCCAGCTTTACTACACTTGGCGGCCAGAGTCCTGGCAGATTGACACATGGGTTGGCAATTCAAAGCCCCTTATGTGAGAAGCTTGGGGTGTAGACGGAGGATCATAAGCAAAGGAATTACAACAGTTTTACAAGCTATCACCTGTCAGGTGCACAGCTATAACTGATCATGTGCTGCTCTTAATACAATTTGCTTTTCAGTTGAAGTACTTATATTAAACACTCATGAAGGTAAGGATTATAATGTGGACAGAAGGGACATGAAAATGCTTTAAACCAGTGTGTTTCACAGGCTAGGAAGGCTCACGCTGTCAGCACAGCTCAGCTTACAAGTGGTAACTGATCACACTGAAGAGCTATCAGTCATCTGTCCCATACCCTGATTTTCACTTTTTACCTGAACTGATCATCTGTGCAGGCTTTGAGCCTCGTCCTGCAGTTCATACTCAACTGAAACAAGGGCCACTTCCTTGAAAAACCCTCTGTAATAGGATTTTGAAGGGAAACTTGTGCTTCCAGCTCAACAAGAAGAGACTCCACTGTTTTGAGATGGAGGACCACCAAAGCTTGTAACAGTAGAGTTGCACCACTCAGTATATCCAGGTACTAGAGCCAAATGAAATATCCAGGGAAACTCTAGAGTACCAAGTCCGGTTAGGAAAGATGGAAGACACCGATTTTATCCTCTTTCTCTGAGTGCTTATTAGGTTGGTGGCATGCTGGGCCCTGGAAACCTGCAATGATCCCCGACAGAGAAGGGTGAGGAGTATGGTGGATTCAGCAGGTGGCGCTCCTCCCCCAACTAAGTCCTGGCAATTAGCAAATTAACTTAATTAAGGAGTGATTGGTACTGAGGTTTTCTCTGTCTGTTCACCTGTGCTACCGCCTGCATGAACATGGGTCTATTTGTCCTCCACTGAGCAGAAGAAAGTCTTTTGCATCTAGTCACAGAGGGTGGACAGCTTTGAGAGATCGTGACAGTGAGCTCGCAGAAGGGTGCAGGCCGGCTGTGCCAAAAAGGTGTCAAACCAAAGCACTAGACCAAAGGTGAGCCCTATAATACATTACTATAGGGAGGGAATCAGAGTGATGGACAAGCAGACAGTGGTCATAGTAGGCTTGGGCAGTAGTCAACTCATTGCTCTTGTCCTAAGCAAGTGACTTGCCTCAGTTTCCCCATCCACACCACTGACCTGTGAGAATATGAAGCCCCGGGGATGGTGTCTGAGGAGGATATGTCCCTAATGTGCTCAGAAACTGCTGGGTGCAATCATCATTGCCTTCACCCAGTGCTCATCTTCCTCCTTTCCTCACATTTTGAGGCAAGCTCTCTAATGGCTTGCTCTTAATTAGGGTGAACTCTGAGTGCCCTTCTAGCACGCCCTTTCCTTTGTCAGCTAATTAGCTGGGCTTTCTGATCTATTATGTAAATAGTCTAAGTCTCTGCGGCACAGTGTCGTAATGCAACGCATTCCTAGGAGCCTGGGCTTCTGTTTCATGGGATACTGCTCCAGCCTTAGGCAAAAACAGCAGCAGCAGCAACAACAGAAAACAGGCAAGCCTTTGGCTCACTTTCTTGAGGCTCTAGAAACGAATTGCAGAAGAAAGTGTTCTGGGCAGCAGTTCAGGGCATGCAGATGGTGAGAGGGTGTGTGAAGAGGCTGAGTGCGGTGTGAAGAGTTAAAGGGATCTCTCCCTCTGCTCCGCAGAGCCGGCGAGTCTCCCAGGCTGGCCAGGAGATGGACAGCATCACCTCCTGCTCCCAGGGGGGCAGCCGGGGCTGTGCCTCCGGAGCTTACTGCTCCTGGCCCGTGACCCTGTGCTCACACATAGGGTCGGGATGAGTCCAGAGACTTGCCCATATCACATCCCTGGCCGTAGAGGAAGGGAGCGCCTTGGCTCCTCTGCTGCAGCAGGGGTGGGTTAGCAGTGGAGAAAGGGCTTGCTGTGTGAAGACCCTCCCTTGCAGCATTCTCTCTTTCCTCCTCTCCTGGGACCATCAAAGTTCCTCATCCTGTGATAGGATGCCATGTTGCATTATGCATGGAAGCTGTAGACGTTTAAGCAACTGGGGCATCCACGTGGCCCAGCAGTGTCTATGTGACAGACCAGCTCACCCAGACAGACTAGTTAAGGGATTGTCTCCTTTCCATCCACCTTTTGGAGATGCTGAAGCAGGTGAACGCACTCTCCAGTGCTAACATGGATCAAGGGGCCAATAGCTTCCTAAAAGAGATTAACAGGCCAAACACTTTCTGAAGGGAGTAACCACTCTGAGGGCCTCTATTTTGGGGTTAGAGACCATCTCAAAGAGCCTTCTGCAAAGCTCCAAGTCACCACATCCTGCAAACTGCACTCCTTTTACAGGCAACTCAGGAGAGGTACCCCAAATTATGTTAGATCTGCCAAGCAGTGCCTGACTTGACTCCCCAGAATATCAGCCAATATTTTCTGAGGGAGTTTTATGAAGAGAGAAAAGGGATGGAGAAAATTTTCACAACTATAATTATTTCACAGACAAGGAAAGCTATAAAATAAATGAACAAAGTCCCTGCTCCGATAAATCCACTTAAAAAACCAAACCCAGTAGCAACAGTGTAATTTATGTCCTATTGAAAGAGGTCCAGATGAAAATTGATGAAGTCTCTTATTTGTGTAATAAATCAGTTTCCATTAATGTAACCGATACGCATATTTATAAACACAGGCTGTACCCTAGGCTTGTTAGTCAGGTCGTTGGAAGGGGGGCTGGTAAGAAAAGGATGTTCTGAACCATAAAGTCCTTTCTGATAAATTTAGAAAGACAATCTGTGAAAAGATAGTGGACTCAATTTATGACACCTGAAAAAGAGCCAAGCGAGAGTAAATCTTCTGTTCTTGTTGAAATAAATCTGGTAAAGTCCACTTTTTCATTTGCATCTCTGGAGGGGGCCGTAGAGCCAGCTAAAAATTCCAGATAATTTCAAACAGTTCTTTGTTTTGACCATACCTCTGTGCTCCCAGTGCCATAAATCCCATTGTCCATGTTTGCCCCTGTTATTCTAAGGCTCACACCACAAACAGCCTCCCTGATGCAGGACTTCCCAGGAAGCAGCCAGGTTGTCTGATTTTGGTGCTGCTTGTTCAATGCATAAGCTCCTCTTCATGCAGCCAGTGAGATGTGGAAGTTGTGAAGGCCCGCTCCACCAGTCATAGGGCGGAAAGGGTCCCGTGTAATTTATTGCTGAGGGTCATTTGTGCACCAGCCACAATAAAGTATGAAGGGTTGTCACATATGTGGTTTGATTTGTATTTCTGGCGGAGCCACAGCCTGTCAGGTTTCTTCAGAAGACACACAACTTGTCTTTATTGGGCAAAGGTCTGTGGTGTGCAAACTTTTGAACTAATGCCAGCCTGACCTGGCATCACATGGCCCAGAGTAGAGCCTCAGAGAGGTGCAGGCCTAGGTCTGGGATCACATTAGGGTAAGGCTGCACCCAAAGAGTTGTGCTGGCACGATGAAAGGAATTACTAAACCAGCTATCCTCCCGGTACTGAGAGCAGAGAGCAAACCTTGTATTTTGTGCTGAGTTGGAGGCATCTGCAGTTCTCAGAAGAGTTGATCTGAACCTCCATGATTTCAATTTACATTAGTATAAGCTGCAAACTGCAACAGCCATGGAGCAGACACACCACCCATACTGCTGTTTGTGCAGGCAACCTCTGGTGAAAAGGCAGCAGCTCAGGAATCAGTGGCCTGAGACTTGTCCCTTGGCAGAGTTCATGAGCTGAATACCCTAGGCTAAGTCTCTACTAATAGACTAAGCATGGCCAGGCAGTTGATTGTCAGCACAGTCTCCCGTTTTGGCCTCGCCAGAAAATGTCTCCCAGAAAATGTCTGGGCATGCTTCAAGGGATAGCAGAGGCTGTTCTCAGCACCCTTTGGGGGAAAGAAGAGAGTGTAGGCATGTGGACAAAGAAAGAAAAATGCAAAGTTCTGCACCTGGGATGGAATAACCACCAAAAAGTCCCTCTGTGGAATCTCCGTCCTTCAAGGTGTTCAAAACTCTACTGGACAAGCTCCTTGGTCTTTGAAGTTGGCCTTCCTTTGAGAGAAGATTCAGGATAGAGACATCCAGAAATCCCTTCCAGACTCAGTTATTCTATGGTTCTGTGCTGTGTAAGTGTGCTTGTCCCAAGGGCTGGAGAACAGACCCTTGCTTGGCTCATTTGTGAGTAGAGACTGAACAAGGCTGACCCAACTGTCTGCTTATGATTCCAAGGTGGCTTAATTGCAGAGAGTTTAGTGATTCTGCATCTGGACTCTGGTCTTCCATAGTCACAACCCAACCAGGTCTCAAGGACCCTGTTACAGGCCCACAGGGCAGTGTACGTCAGTGCTGTTAATTCAGCTGAGAGGTAGATGGCTGCGTTCCTTTCTGGACAGCTTGCACGCACCCTTGGAAATTATATGCCCAAGGTCACACACTGAAAGATTGTGAAGAACATTGGAGAGGATCCTCATGTTTCTTTCACTTTGCCCCCTTTCTTACCAAGGTTTTGTGGCTGCTAATGACCTAACAGCATCAGCTGAAATAATAACCAAATAGTAAGTCAAATAATAATCCCTGGTAAATAGTTGTGGGGAAGAGCCTTGAATGGCCTGTTAGCAGCAAATTCAAGCTTACATCTCAGATCATGACATCACTGATGGCACAACATGGCAGTCTGCCCTAAACACACAGAGCATGAAGGTGCATTTGTGCCAGAGAGACCAGGCACTTTTCAGCCCCTTCCACCACCAAGTCCTGATGCCACATGGGCTGATTGTGCCTGGATTGGTGGCAGTTGAGCCTGGTGGCATGTGTGGCTTACACAAGAGTGCAGAAGGCACAGACTGTGGCTAAGGAGTGCCTAGGGTAGGTTTTGCAGCTGGCTGGGCAGTGCCATCCCATGCCTTTCCATTCCAGGGATGAGAACAGCATGAGGAGGGGTGCTCCAACCCCTCCTCAACACCTGGTGGAGAGTTCATGGGAGCTGCCCAGGGAGAATAGCACCTACCGGGAATGCTGAGAGCCAGGAGGCAAACACCAAGGTTATCACAGGCACCATCGTGAGACTCAGGCTTGTGGTCTAACGAAGCTGAATGATCTCAGCAGCACCTAATCCCCTTGGGACGCTGGGGTGAGGTTCTAGAGACATTTACCAAAGGAGAAGGCAAGATGGTTTCAACCAAAGGGATGAGGCTGCAGGAAGAGCTTGGCTCTGGGTCAATGAACAGCAAACACCAGGAGGGGCCTGAAATCCAGGTGAAAAGCTGAGTCATCCCAAGCCTGAACCCCCCCAGCAGCCTGATTCCCACACGTGCTTTTCATATTGCTGGCCAAAGTAAGGAGCTTGGCACGTGGCTTCTAGAAAAATGTCTACAGAAAGGTAGTCTTTCTGACAGCTAAGCAAGGAGGTGGGCATGCTTAGCTGAAAGTCAGAGGGCAGATGGTCAAGTCTCCTGCGATCTAGCTTAGCACTCTACCCACAATGCTGCTTTTCAGGGAAACCCGCCTTTAGATACCTACACTTCCCTTGAGTGTGGGGAAAAAAAACCTGTGCTGCATACCAGAGGGGAAGATAGTGATCCTGGGGTTAATGGAGGGAAAGATAGCCCAAAGAGCTAGGAAGCCTTAATTCAGACCCTGGTTGGATGGTTTTCATGCATGTTTTGTTTTCTTTCCACAAGACCCTCTTCTTACTTGGTGCACAAGATGGACTGCTCTCCTTATTCCCCAGTGTCACTTGCACTGTCCCTGGGCTTGCCTGGAGCAGCAACTGGAAGGGAAGTTCCCATTAAAGTCCCTGGAATGGGTAGGCACCCCTAGTTGAAATGGAGGTCCAGCTAGGGCTGAGTGGACATGATACAGTGGGCTCCAGGAGAATTTTGGACAGTTTATAATGAGGGGGGAAAAAAAAGGGAAAAAGAAAAAGAATTGAGAGCAACTCAGTGAGCTAAAAGGAGGTTTGCAGAGGGTGGCTCGGAGCAGAGGACCAACAGCAACACTCCCTGCTCACTGGTGGTCTCACGCCTCAGTGATCCTGGTTGCCCTCCCTTGGACCCCCTCCAACCCAGGCAACCGCTCTAAACATAAGCATGCAACTCCATGACTGCATCACTGGTCTTGTACCAACGAGAGCTGAGTTCAGAGCTCCACTTTGCTTTTGAGGCCTCAGGCAAGTCACCCCATCATGCTGCACTACGGTTCCTCCCCTTATAAATCTGCCCCTTACCGTGTCTGCCTCAACTATTCACGCTGTAAACTCTTTGGGGCAGAGAGTACCCTTTGCCATGTGTTTACACAGCATCCAGGCATAATGGGGCTCTCATTTAGGCTTGGCCTTGGGGGCATTGCTGTAATTCCTTATTCTGGAGTATTTTTGCCCTCGCCAGCACAGGGCACTCTGGGAAATGACCCCATTCTGCTCAGTTTGCTTGCGTTCTCCCTGTTTTGGCAGCCTGATCTTTGTGGTGTGTGTATGGGTGTGGGGCAGGTTCCAGAAACGGCAGCAAACAGCTGCGGGTTCATAAATCTTTCTGCTTCCCTACCTGTGCAGGGAACCTCACCTCACCTACTCACGTGCTAATTAAAAAGGGAATCAGTGCAGCACATCAGCACAGGCAGGGCTTAAACAGGTTGTTCACAATATTTTATCTTTTGCTGGCCAAATGACACTTTTTTTTTTTTTTTACACTATAAAACAAATTCCCAGTGACTTGACTTTTTTTCACTTTTGGGGTGTGCAGGGAGTCACTGATACTAACACTGATGGTGGCTTTGATGGTTTGATTGACAGTATTGTCAGTGGTATGCCTCAAGGGGTTCCCTACATCTTCAGACAGTGGCATTTTCAGGCTGCCTGACGCAAGACATTGACTTGCAAAAGTCCAGGTTTCTCTCCAGAGACAGGAAAACAAAATGAATAGCCCGTATGATCTTCTTTTTCTCTCTCTTTAGCCAGCAAAGAGCCACCAAAGCTGTGGTGCTGTTAAAACAGACCTTCTCAAATGAGGGTTCAAGGAGAAACCAAAAAGCTATTCACAGAGTCTAAATTTAGCCTACATTAACTAATCCTCCTACCATCTTCCTTCTGTCCAAGCAGAGAGGGGCATCTTTAGGCAACTGAGGGCCTAACTTTAAATGCACTAATCTTACCTCTCAAAGCTGCTGTGGGCTTTCTGAATAAGGCTCCTCTTCCTGGGGTTCCCAGATTGGTCTTTTCTACCCCAGGAGTCTGGGACGTGACTCACCAAAGAGTGTGACCCTTGGGGAGCTACAGAAGAACATCTTATCAGCCGATGCAGAGGTGTAAATGACAGAATCCTCATGAAACTTGGCAGCTGTTCAAATCTTCACAAACACATACATTTTCTCCCATGGAGGTAGATTTTAATTTCCCCTGCCAAACTTCAGTGGACCTCCAGATCTGCATGTAGCGCTAAATCCTATTACTCTAACCCTAACAGCTTGAACCAAAACTCAGTGCTCAAACCCACTCCAGTTTGTGGAAGCCCTGAGTTCATCAGTTTCCAAGGGAAACAGAGGAGAGCATTGATCAGGAGCAAGCTCAGCACCTCATGCCTTGTAGCTGAGTACACAGACAAGGCTTATCACAAGGAAGGGAATAAGAGAGGGCAAGCAAGATCAAATTCCATCAAGTAAGCAGAGCTGCAGCAAGGATGATAGTGATGGGCAGTCAAAGATGATGTTCTCAATAGCAGTCTACATAGAATGTCCTTTCAGTTTTCTCCCAAGCAACTCATGAATACCTTTCCCTTTCTTTGACAAAGAGACAAACACTTACGCTAACAGCTTAGCTTGGATTCCTAGAAGGTGGCACTCAGCCTACCATCTGGTCACGTGTGCGTGGCTGCTCCAGTGGCTGCTTCTCTGCTGAACCCTCTGCCAGAGCAAGAGAGGAACATGCGAAGGGAAGAAGTTTGGTTGAGAATTTAGTACTTTTTAGTGGCCATGGTGGAATCTCCATTCTTATATGCAACTGGCCAAGCCTGACTGAATTTAATCTAACTTTGAAGTTAGCCTTTCTTTGAGCCTGGAGTAGGACTACATGACATCCAAAAGCCCTTTTCCAACCTTTATTATCCTATGGCCCTATGATTAGCTGGCCCAAAATCCTCACCTCTTCCAGCTTTGCCGTGACTTGCTTTGTTGAGTGACTAAAGGCTCAATCCAGCAGCCCACACAGGCACCTGGTGGCATCTGAGGTGCTCAAGGGTATCTAAGACTGCCCGGGCCTGGCACACATGACACAGACCTGTATCAGTCTGAAATGAGTGCTGGAGGGCAAGTGTGCTATCCTAGAGCATCTGAAATAGCAATCAACACTACACTATGTAGGCAAATGAGTCCTACCTCAGGGGCAGTCTTCAGCTCGAAGACTGGCACCCCTGCATGTAGGCATCTACAAACTAGCCAGGTGTCTGAACTGCCGGTGTTATCAGAGGGGGATCTAGTCAATACTAGAGTTATCCAGTTGACTCACTGCAATGGAAGCGAGAGATTTGGTTGCCCACACAGCACCATTTGGGACTGCCTAGAAATGCACTGTCTCCCATAGGTGCTGCATCAGATCTGCCGGTCCTGTGAGGACATTGAAGTTGCTCCAGGGCCTCTCAGGCAATATGAGATAACTCTATATAAGCAGTTGAGTCAGGCCCTAGGTGTTGTGTTTAAGGAGAATATCTCTTGGGAATTCACTAACGGTATCATTTTGATCTCCATGATTATACTGGGGTGTTAGAGCCTTATTTCAAGCAGAAACATCTATAGACATCTGATTTAGGGGTCTACAGTAAGGAGCTGAATCTCCCCTAAAAGTCTGAGACCTTCTCCCACTCAACCACAACTTCTTGTCCGAAAGCAGGGTGCTTGGGTCAGCTCTCAGGACTGTCATTCACCATGGAGCTGTATGCTGTTTTCCATTTTTTCCAGGAAGTCAGTTATGTGTGCATCTCAGTCCCCACTAAGAACACTGCAGGACCATCCATACTTTTGGGTGTGTGCATTGACCACCACTGATAAACCCAATATGACAAAAACAGGTAGGGTCTTTCCTAAAACAAGGGTAACAATTAAATTATAGATGGGTGTCCCTGTATAACAGGGAAAGATACCAGGGATTAAAGGTCTTTACAGCTACTCTACACTTTTGAAGTGCCTCCAACCTAAACAGACACTGAAGGCTCATGGCTCCACACTACACTGCAAAACAGCTGCAGTCACCTCTGCTTTGCAAACAGGAAAATGGAGGTTCCAAGATATGAAATAAATACCTCACCATCACATCATACCCTGACAAAGTTGAGAGGAGAACCCAGATTCCCTGACTCTGCCTTGTGCCCTAGCTGCAAGGCTGCTTGGAGCAAAGGTTGCCATTTATTACATGTTTGCCCATCACCTGGCCCTATTGGACCCTGACCTAGGGAAGAGCCTCTAGCCCTAGTTTTAAAAATAATCATTAAGCAACTTCTCTGGAGGTGTTAGGCAGAGCAAGAAGCTTGAGCTGTGCTCTCTGGAGCAAGAGCTCCCATCCACAGAGGCATGTGATCCTCCCTTAGCCAATTGGCAGTGACAGATTCCCCACCACTTGCTAAACATAGCCCGAACCAGAGCACCTATGTAACATGTCAAGTGTTAGTTAGGAATAATCGCTCACATTATGCAACCGAGTCACATGTATGCATGCGGCATACATCAAGCATGATTCTTCCCGTGTTGCAGCAATAGCCCTACCTCCAGCTGAGCAGTAATTATTGTTGCCCTGCAAGATGAAGGAGGTGAAAGGCTTCAGCTGCCACTCCCTCCTGCGCTCAGAGCTTTATGGTAACCTCAAGCTGGAGAAGGAATCAGTTACAGCTTCTTATTAACCCCATCCCATCTCTGTCTCCATGCACAACCTCCTGCCCGATTTCAGAGCTCTGATTCCAGATTATCTGGGCCAGCTAGGGGAGAAGACTTGTGCCCACGTTCTGCTTTCACAGCCCTCCTTGCAGAGACGACGCTCAAGTGTTGCTAGTCCTCCAGTGCTGTCCCACAATTCCCCTCCCCAGAAAGTGAGAAGTGAGATAATTCCTGGGGGACAATCCACAATGCATCAGCTTCCTATAACACAAGGATGTTTTACTCCAAGACGTCTTCACAGCCAACTCGTATCTTGGCTGGGCCAACTCACAAGCTCCCTTTTGGGCAGTTAATGTCTTAGTGAAGAAATATCCAAAATGATTGACATAATCTTTAACTTCCAGGCGTCAGGACCACCTCGACCTTCCCAGAAATGCCCCTTGCCCTGCATTTCTGAAGAACTGCACTTCAGTTTCATTGCTGAGGACAGCATTAATTCATTTTCTCTCTAGAAATGAGGATTTGTCTTTGTTTGACATGATAGTAAATAGAATGGCACTGCTCCCTAAAAACTGCTCACTTTGCCCTGGTCATCCATGACCAAAAGCTCTTGAGAGACCCACTCCAGCCAGGAATCGGTGCATGGGACTCACGCAGACTGAGCCTACCCAGGTCTCTTACTACCTCAGTCTTTTCCACGAGCCAGCCCTCAATCGAGGGTGAAATCTGAAGCAAATTCCTGGGAGATGAGGGAAGATGCATGTGTTGTGTCTGCGTGTGTGAGACAGGGAGCTGCCTGCCGAGTGCAAACATTTACCTGCGTTTTGGGCCTGCTCTCAGCAGACATCGTGCTCCGACGCTGGGCAGGATTTTGGTCTGGGCACCCTGCCAGGGTGCTGATGAGACTCTGAGCTTGCCCAGGTGCAGGGAGGCTTTGGTGTTTGCTATCCCTTCTTCCTCCAGTTCTCCAGGGAGTTGACGTTCAATGTGCTCTGGCTTATTCCAACCCTGTATGGCAACGGGTCAGGGCTGCCATTTGCATGTGGTTCCTGAGGGCGCTACTCCGCTCTTCTCCTGAAAATGATATTCCCACCTGTTGAGCACATCAAGACCGTCTTCAAAAAAATCATGCAGATTCAGTGCCGTAAACTGAGGGTCAGTCCACCTTCAGCGGAGATACAGCCCATTTGTCCTCTCCTGTGCAAACGCAAACCCACAAGTGTAAAGCATCAGTCAAACTAGAGGGGGGAAGAGGAGGTTAAAACCCATTTAGCTCTATCATAAATCTTGCCCATTACTCACAACTGCCACAAATTGTGCACAGGAAAAGGCCACAGCTCTGCCAGACCCTAGAGGAGATACTCTACCAGGAAACACTGAAGAGGGAATATTGCACGAGCACATGCTGCAGGGCTGAAGGTGCATTTTACAACAGCAACTTGAAAACAATCCACAGATTCAAATGGATATTAGAGCACGTTAAGAAATGCTTTTGGCCTCTGATGAAAATTCAGTTACAACTTGACTGGAGTTTAATCCTGACAGTTAGTTATGCAGTATAAGGGATCATCTTCTGTTTTCCCCCAGGGGCAATAAAGTTCCTGTCTTTGTTGCTGGGCGCCATACTTTGATACACGAAAGGCAAATTGCGCTAAGACAGCTGAGTAATCCTCTAAGGTGGGGGAGATTGACTGTGATGACTAAGATTTAAAATCTACCTACTTTGTACAGAATTTCATCACCAAGACACTGCCTTTCCCAGCGAGCTTAAAATCTGTAAAGGATTGCATGAAATGCTTTGATGAGGCGTTCTTAATTGTTTTTGTACTTGTATATATGTATTGCCTCCTATATAGGTTAAACAAATTGCACAAAGTAGACACAATAATTAATTGGAACTGAAATCTGACTTTTCTTCTTCACTTTCCCATAACTTTTTATAACTAGTTCTTCTGGGGCCAGAATTTTCCTCACTCTAGCTGTCTGTCCAAAGGTGAACACATTTTGGGAGAGGGATGGTTAAAGTTGAACAAAATCATGCTAATGACAAAAAGGGAGAAAAACTAATACAGGAAAGAAATCATGGGGAAAAAAAATCACATTTCTCCAGATAATCCTAATCACAAATCTCGAATACATAAAAATTAAAAATAGCTAAAGCTATTCTTCACAGTTGGCTTATTTTGAGGATTTCTAAAGTATCTCTAAGTTTTTTTGTTTGTCTTTTTGAAAGGAATTGGCTCAATGTTTTAAAGTTATAGGACATTTTTACTGACATTTGACATTTTTGAAAACAGGAAGTTTTGCACCTGCGTCATAGTATTTCCTATGAACTTTTCTGGTCTGTATTTTATCATTGTTTTGAGAGCTAACATGCTTTAAATACAAGTGGGAAGGCTTCAGAGGCTTTAGGTTCATGTTTGCATATAGGTCTGCATAAATTGCAGGGTCTGAATGAAGTAGAAACCAAATTCTTTCACCTCACAGTACAGTTGAAACATTTTCCCTTCTCCAATGGAATGCAGAAAAATGAAGTTTCCTGGGAATCTAAAACTAGGAGGAAAAGAGCAAAGGGAGGGAACTTATTCATTATAGTATTTCCCCCCCATGGTTAAGGCTTTTCTTTTTTATTCTACAATTCTAATGTTTCACGAATTGAAACAAAAATACTTTTCAGTGGAATATGGTCCATGTGTTGACATAGAATTTTGTTTTCAATTCAGTAGCATATATCAGTGTAAGAGCATTCATTTGAGAACCAGCCAGCCAGTAAGACCAGCATGCAGCTCCTGGGTGTGAGTCCTGCTCAGACTCAGGGTTCCTTTGTGACAGTACTCGAATTTCAAACCATGCCCTGTGTCCACATTCTGATATTTCAGAAACTGAGCCTCCAGCTGGATTAAAACTCAAAACCAGGACCCAAGCACGAAGTGGCCAGGACTCAGGTCCTCCGTAGAAATGTCTTTTCTCCATGTTTAGTTTTGCTTTTATGTTGCATGGGATCAAGCAAATACCCTCTTATTCCGTTTCTCACAGCTTGCAGGTAGCCCCAGAATCCATGAAAGTAGCCGATACAGAATCCATGTTTTCAAGAACAATCTGGGCTCTTAGTAATTGTATTTTAAAGGTTGTCACTTGAAAAGTCCCAGTATAAAATGAATCCTATATACTTCAAAAACAGAAGCTGGAAGGCTTGATAACAACTTGCTACAAAGTAGGGAGGGATAGTGGATTGTGAACTACTTCCCTCTGGCCACGTGTGCTAAAATAGAAGGTTTGGATGCTATTATGCAGGGATCAAAGTTCAATTACAAACACTTAAAAGCATATCCAAGGATACACAGCCAGTGAGGATAAAGGAGGAAGGTTCAGGAGTCTTTCATGAAAGCTGACTTCATTCTAGATCAGCCACTTTTAGGATAATAGATTTCAGGAGAGGCCAAGGAATAGCCAAAATGTTTATGATTTCCTTTGGCGATCTGTAAGAGCAGTTTATATTGCATGCAAATAACAAAGCTTAATGAAATGGAAAAGTTGAGAAATCAAATACTCAGAAATTAGGAAATGCAGAATTAAGAATGTAGATTTAACCTCAAAGCCACATTCTCATCTTAATTCCTTAAGAGACTTTTATATCATATCTTTTAGATTATAAAGTAACAGTAGATACTTTTCACAACTGCTTAAATACAAAGGAGAGATTTTCTGATACACTTCTAGTAAGAAATACAAAAAACATGTAAAATACGTACTTTTTTCAACAGAACAATGGCTTTTTCTGCTCATTTTTCAACCAAATCCTGTACTGAAAAGAGGTTGGCTAAAGCTGCAGCAAAATGCTGCTTCTTAAAGGACTTTAAAAACTCTCTAGTGTGAAGCAATTGTGGCTTCTTTTAAGGAGATACTAGGCCTGATTATTTGTAGACTATGCAAAGTGTAAGCCAACTTCTACTCCTCTAATGTGGTAATACTTTATACTTTAATACTAATACTTTGGAGGGATGTAGATGACTGTATCATAGTGAATTAGCTTTGCAATATATTTAGTGCAACATTATTCAAATCCCACTATTTCACAAGCATCTTCAGCTAAGCCGTGTACTGCTTCCCCCGTGCTCCTTTCTGCATCTCCCAGCACTCCCAGTTCCTTCTCTTTCCCTTTCTTCTGGTTCGAGGGGGCATCGTTCTGTAAGGCTTGTTGCTTCCAGCACACCACAGCAAGATGCAGCGTTTGATGGGATGGTTCTGTTGTTTTATTTTGTTTTCTTAATTAACAAACACAGGGCATTGCAGAAAATAATAATAATGCAAGGAGTCAATTTCTTTTATTTCATTGTTTTCTTACAGAGCAATCTCCAGGGAAATAAAGGCGGTTACGAAAAGAGTAGAAAGAGAGGAACAATATCCATGCAGAGGCTGTGGGTCCCTGCAAAGTAACTTTGCAAGGAAGAGAAGGGAAAGAGAAAAGAAAGAAAGAAAGAAAAGAAAGAGAGAAAGAGAGAAAGAGAGAAAGAGAGAGAAAGAAAGAAAGAGAGAGAAAGAGAGCGAGAAAAAGAGAGAGAGAGAGAAAGAAAGAAAGAAAGAGAAGGGAAGGAAGAGGAAGACAGACTAGATTCCTGATAAATGAGTGTTGAACTTGTGAATGCCAGAAATGTGCGACAGGGTGTTTCCTGTAGGCGCCCCTTTGTGGGGAGGAGAAGGCAGAGGAAAGAGGCATTTGGAAGCCAACTGTCCTAAGTTCACATCTGAGGACCACAGGAAATGGAAATGGATACACCCCCATGGACCAGGTAGGCATGAAAAACAGGGCTATAGTGTTACAGCATATGGAACAGAGTATGGCTAGACAGGGTTTGCAACAGCTCTACCAAACTCAGGGGTGCAATGAGGAAGGCATCGATACTCTGGAAGTGGAAAGAGATGAGATCCTGGCTCGGTCTGGAAAGCAGATTCTGCCCTGTTTTCTGCAAGGTGCCTTCCCCAGAGACCACCTCACTCCGGGCCTTTCACAAAAAAGCTACTTCGCCTCCCAGGTCCCTCATGCAAGCCCCAGTCCCCACCACTGGTGCAGGAGAGTAGCTGGGAGAGTTGGGCGAGCTCTGAGCTCCTGCTTGGGAAGATGCTCCGTTGGCTGAGAAAGGTGAATCCAAGGAAACTTGCAAGTTTGTCCCAGGGCTTTCAGCCTGGAGAAGGCTCCTCAGCCCTGCACTCATCTCACAAATCCCAGCAGCTGTTTTCCCTGCATGCAAAGCAAATATTTCTGGGAAAACTTTCAAGGGGGAAGATAAGGGCAAGTTATTAATTTATTATCGCCTGGTTTCCTATAGAATATGAAGTCTACATGACCACACTGTCTGTCTTTCCTTGCCCACCAAATATTGAAGTAGCAGATCAGCTACAAACAACTTTGAAAGAGGGTGGAAGGTCTTAAAGCTATTCAGTTCCTACAATGTCATGCAGATGGGGAGAGAAAAAGACACTCATGGTGCTACAGTAAGGGAACTGTTTCAGCATGAACTCATTAGACTCCACAGAGAATCCAACCATGAGGACATGTGTCCTCAAGGAGTTAGTCTTTATTCATTTGGCATTTCTTTGCTCTTTGTTCACAAACAGTCCTTGCACCAGGCATGACTCTGTCAGCTTTGCAGAGAGAATTCTTCTTCCCCTTAGCATTAGTAGAAATTTTCTCCTGAGTTGCCCCAGCCTCATCCAGAAAGTAATGTGTAAAAAAAGCATGAGGTTTTTGAGGCGCTAAAGCTCTTAGCCTTCCTGCTGAGAGTCCTAGCAAGAAAGCCAGATGTACAGGCAGAGAGGATCTCTCCACCAGGAGGAAATGGATCTGTCAGATCACTTTGTGCTACTTCACATGTCCTTAAATGACATAAGCTTTAGGCCTATAACCTCCATGTGGTGGTCTAGAGCCTGCAGCCAGCAAGGGAAAGGTACAACCATCCTTCCTTGTCCTGAAAGCTCACAGTCCCAATGTCCAGGCTCCATGTGGACCATCCTTTTCCTATTCTCATAACCATCCTTTTCTCCACACCCAGTGCTCGCTTCTTCCTTGCTCCTCTCTGCAAAGTGCCATCCTTCTGGAAAAAAGAAAAGAAACTGAGGCAGGGTTCCTCCAACACTGCCACCCCAAAAGGAGTCAGCAGAAGGGCTAGCAGCATATTTCAAAAGTCCCTTATTTCCTAGTTCCTTGCTGTAACCAAAATGGCACTTGGTAGGTCTGACTCTATTCTAATGATTAGCCTACTGTAAAAATTAAAAAAAAACCTATATCTGAGAGAGGGACTTAGCAGCCATATTTGCCAAAACTGTTGGGGCAAGTTTGGGGGAAGGAGGGCTGGTTTGGGGGGTTGTTTGGTTGGGTTTTTTTTCAGTGAGAGCTTGCCTTTGAACAACCAAGAAAGCACTGAGCAAAATCTGTAATTGCTTTGGGAAAAAGCAAATAAAAGAAAAACAATAGTTCGTGAGACTTTTTGATTCTAACACACAAACTTTTGAGGGAAATCTCTCCCTCTTTCTTGCCCTAATGAGGAATCCAACAGCTAAGAAGAGAAAGACATTTGCTCAAATCTTGGTTTAAAAAAAAACAAACATAAAAGTGTCTTTGTCAATGAACTCCTAACAAGCAGAAAATGAGCAGAATAAGCTTTTCTCACCAAGTCTGACAAACACCTCAGATTGTAGAACTGGTCCCATAATCAGTTGTCTGAAGAAAATAAAGACTGAGGAAAGAAAAGATTAGTGTCAGGCTAGAAGTATTAGATGATTAGCATTGTTTTAGGAAGCAATCTGAGATGTCATCTGGAGATATGCTACCGATCCATCTGGGGCAGAAAGGAAAGAAGACAGAGGAGAAAGAGAAAAAAACCCAACAACCCTGTTTTGTTTCTCATTACTGCTCTAATTCTGGTGTAATTGAAAACGGACTGAATGTGTTTAGGAACATGTAGGACATCTGTTTCTCATTGGAAGAGCTCCGCTTTTTCGAGTGGCGCCTTCCATCTTCATCACAGTCCAAAGATTCCCACATCACGACTTGTCCTGTTTCTTTCTCTCCTTTTTTTTTCCTTTCCAGAAAATGTGAGGTTGAACTTTCGACTCCATGTAAAACAGTTGGAGAGAAACCATGATAAGTCCCTAGGGACCCATTGAGCCTTTCTTCCCATTATCCTACTTGATTCTTTGCAGCTTCTCAGTCCTTTAAATACAGCCTTGAGCTATTTAATGCTGGTGGCATGAAGAAAAAGGGGAAGGGACGAGAGGAGGGGGAAGAAAAGAAAAAAATGGAGGAACAATTTGTAAGATCAGACATCAAAATGGAGAAACAAAGACAACAACACTGAAAGCTGTCCTTAAGCTGGACCAGGACATCGTACTTTGCCAAAGGGATAGATCTACGCAAATTCTAGTTCATGCAGTTCTGGCTCTCCTACATGTATGAAACAGCAAGGAGGGAGTCTGAGATCCAAGAAGATTTACTTGCAGGCTAAACCACAGGGCAATATCCTAATTCTCCTCTTCATCCCACACAGTAAGTAAGTCTCCAATGTTCATTTTGGTTTGGATGACTGCAGAACTGTCTCTTATAAGAAATTCTGGAGGCCCCCTTGCCCAGAGAGATTACCAGCTGAGTGAACAATAAGGAGATTGTGGGAAACATCACTACCTTGGCAGGGAGGTGGGCTGCACAGTCCTATAACTCATACTCCTCCATCACTTGGAGGAGGTCTGCCTATAGCCAGAAGGAGCTAAGTGTCATGGTGCATGACCACAAGCTGGAAATACGTCTGGATTTCACAGACGGCTCTGCTCTGCTTTAATAGCACAAGAAAGTTAATTCACAGTCGTCAGCCCTTTGAAACAATGACTGCTCTTCCCCTGCAATGCCAGCCCCACAACCCTCACCTCCGCTCAAGGAGGGAGAAAGTGGATGTCTCTGGTTGTAGTGCACGAGGAAACAATAATGTAGATGGTGGAAGAACCTTGGGAACTCCAGCCAAAAACATCACCAAGGAGAGGCCTCGCCATGACCTTGGGTCATGAGTGACTCTGAGCCTGCAGGAGAACTTATCAAATGAAATCAGAGCCCACGTGGTCTCTGACTGGCCAGTGCTCACCATGAAATCAGTAGGTCTGTTTCTCTTGGACTACAGCTGGAAGCCCTTCTGGTAGTGCAAATGAGCCTCAGCATGAAAGTTAATCATATATTTCCCCATTTCCAAGACTCTTCAGGTGACCAGGGTGAAAAAGTTCCTCCTTGAAGATCAAAGGCAGACTTCACTTTTGGTTTTAGCTGGGCTCAAGATTTTGTCTTTACAGCAAAGTACCAGGCTCCTATGCAGAATAAGACCTGGGACTGAAATAAATTCGGTCTGAGGAGTTTGAAGCAGAATTTGTAAGAACTCAAATGCTAGTAAAATCACAGCAAATTGTTAAAGAACAAGATTTCTTCCTCCAAAGGATCCACAGAAAGCAATCGAGCTAGATCAGAAAATGTTGATAATGTCAGTGAATGCCATTTTGTTGTTAAGTCAAATGTTTGCCTGGAATCTTTAATAGGAAATTTTGAGTTTTTTTCTTTTTTTTGTCTTCCTTGTTTTGACTGGAAAACATCAAATCATTTTATTTTTATATTATTTCAATGGTTCCATTTTAAATTTATTTTCCATATCATTTTGACATCTATTAATGTTAATATGTTGTATTTATAGAGATATTTCATATTTTAGCAAGCTGGATATTAAAATATTATGTTTTGACATTATCAAAATCAAATGTCTTCACCTTCTTGAAGTCATATGTTTCTGTATTATCAAAATTACACTTTTCCATTATTTTGATTTTTTTAATCTGCCTGGACAAAAGATTGATGACCTTTTCTTCTCAGTTTAGTTTGAAAAAATGTTTGAAATTTCAGAATTTTCCCATGAATGAGAAAGTCAAAACATTTTTTTTTTTCCATTCAGCTTTAGGAAGTCCCTATTCAGTGTCCTTTATTCCCAATACTATACAGTTTCTGAGGCGTAACTGAGGGAAAACTAAAGATGATTATCCTCAGAATGAATCAGGCCCTTAAGGGACTGGGGTCCATGGTCAGCAAAAATATTGAGTGCTCTGAAACACTACAGCAAAATGAAAAAGATGACATTATGTTTTAAAGAAATCAGCTTGAGGTTCTTTGAGTCTTCACCATGCTGGCATCTGGTCTTTTAGGTATAGCTAAAACATGTATTTCTCCTAGCTGGGTCCCAGTTCAACACTTACTGCTAGGCAACATGACAGTCCTTATGCTCAAAGATATTTAAGAAAAAATTAAAACCAAAGGAAGTTTCTGAATTCATTAATTGCTATGTTGGCCAAGGTGGTCAATAATTGCACGTGTCAATATTCATATGGATAAGTGCTTCACACAGAAAACAGAGATGGGAATGATAGAGAGACACAACAAGAAAGAGACATCATGTTTTAGGAAAAGTTGTATTTAAAGAGGTTGGGAACAGGCCAAAAGAAAATGAAGACATTCACAGATGGAAAAAAAATGTTCATTACCAGGAAACCTTTCCAACTAGGTGCAAGAGCAGGTTTAATCACTTCCGTAGTAGAGGACATCAAACTTTTCTCGTATGGAAAATGGATGGCTATTATTTTTCACTGATACTAAAGACAAGGAGCAAGTCTAGGGTGGGACAGAGTTCAAAGTTTAAGTGAACCTCTGAGCTAAAATTCTTCAACTGTAGGTTGATGAGTTAGGTGAGAGAAATATCCAGACTGAAAAGCACATCTGAGCCTGTAAAATTCATTGCCATGAGCTGACTGTGGTGGCCAAAAAACTGAGATGAATCTGAAAAAAAGGGGGGGGTCCTTCATGCAGATAACATTAAAAATATGAATAGATAAAGATGAGTTTTAGAAAGTGAGCTAGAGTGCCTATTCCCTATCTGCTGGTCCCACCACTGTGGCCCTTGATCCTGTGCAGATCAAGTTTTACCCAGTCCTGGGCGAAATGATACTTCCTTGCTGAGACCATCCCAAAGGTGTTTGAACAAAGCAGTGGAAAATTATTGTGAAAGGAAACGTCTTTTCCATCCTGATTTTAAGCTTAACTCATGTTAGCATTGTTCTGTTAGGAATTAGTCTTGCTATGAAAGAAAATGTAATCAAACTAGTTCATCACTATTTAAATATGACCCCCATCCCACTTTCCATTTTTCTTTTCATTTAGGTATATACATTCACCTTATCCTGTCTGCCATTAGCATCACATTAGTAAAGCTTGTGAAAAAAAAAAAAAAAAAAAAAAAAAGGCTTGGCTTAGCTTGGCTTAGCTTGGCTTGGCTGAGCTTGTCTTGGTTACTTTTCTCTTGGAAAATACTGATCTCCTTACAAATTTCTGACTTTATTTCTGGATGAAATCTGAAAGTGATGGATGAGCAATAAGGTAATTTTATATTATAAGACCAGTGAAGGCTAATCACTACCTAAGCATGAGGCAGTCAGAAGAAAGAGGACATAGCCAGGGTTGGATATAGCCACAGTGTGGAGATGGAGACTGCACGGAGGACTGACCTCTCTTCCTGACATGACTTGAAAGCTTCTCCCAAACGTGCTACTGGAGAGACAGTACTGTGGGAGACAGCATCCACTGTCCTCCCAGCCACCCACCCTCTTAGGTCATCCTATTGCTATGTCCCTGGCCCTTGGCATGATCCAAACATGAACCAGATCCAAACATCCAAACTAAATGTCCTGGCTTCTCTATCCCAAAGTCAGCAACTAGACCATGAGCTTCAAAGTGCAGCCACCCTTCTCAACAGCACGCAAGCTTTTCTCCACAGAGCCTGGGGTGCTGGGAGTGGGTATTTCAAGAGCAAGAAGATGTCCTTGGTACAGAACCTTTTTTTCCCTTTGTGTTTACTTAGGCTGTTACTCTATGTACTTTTGAAATAGAGCCATCACTTGCTTACTTTTATCACAGACTAATGATATAATGCCAATTATTTTAGCCTCTCCAGACAATGTTGCTTGGATGAATAATGAGTTACAGAGGAATTGCCCAGACACCAAGGAGGACAAGTAACAGGGATGGGCCAAGATGCAGTGGTGCTCTTTGAGGAGATGCATATTCATTCCTGCAGGGCATGGCAAGAGACTGTGAGCAGTGATTTTCTTCTATGTATTTTCCCCAGACCAGACTCATAATTTCAGGGATATTCCTCTTTGCTCTGGACATCTTAAGCTATGAAGATGGTCTTTATCTGTCTATCTTACAGTGCAAGAAGAGGAACTGAAGCAGCACCAAGAAAAGACTGATGCTCACATGTTCCATTTTCCCAGGAACTTC
Source organism: Apteryx mantelli (assembly GCF_036417845.1). Taxonomy (NCBI): domain Eukaryota; kingdom Metazoa; phylum Chordata; class Aves; order Apterygiformes; family Apterygidae; genus Apteryx; species Apteryx mantelli. Next base: position 86,513,636 of record NC_089982.1, on the reverse strand, counting down.
TACTGTTTTCACTTGGAATCAGAACAAAACCAACTACTTTTGAAACTGCCTGCATGAGAGAATTTTCACTCCAAAAACATAGTTCAAGAAATTCTCTGGTTATTTTATGGGTTTTAAATAGTATTTTATTATATTTATATTATCTCTTCCTATGTTATGGCAGGTACTCCTGGCATGCCATAATGACCCAAAATTGTTTAAATATTCTATTTTTATTTTCTTTTCAAAATCGTTATGAGCAGCTGCTACTTAGCAGTGAGTGAAATACCTTATCTTCCCTTCCAGATCAAAGTATCTCCAGTTTGTATTGTAATTAAGGTGTTTCATTACTTATTAATTACAACATAAACAGGAGACACTTTGATCTAGAAAGTAAGATAAGATATTTCAGTCAGTGCTAAATAGCATTTGCCCTAAATGATTTGAAAAGGCAAACCAAAGAAAATAAGAGAATACTTCCACGACTATTTTATGACATCATACATACTGATAGTCACATTGCCTAATGAATCCTTCACCGCTGACACACCATGGAAAATTGTAAAAATGATCACACCAGAAAAAAGATAATGAAAGTAAAAAGAATTTTCGGAAGTTAAAAAAAACAATTCTAAAATATTTTTCTTCTTTTTTTTAATTTGTTTTATTACACTGATGTTTGTTCTGCATGATTTTTCACCAAAATCTCTATGCTTCCATTGAAAGGCTCTGGAGGTGGGGGGACTCAGCTTTGTCCAAAAAATACAGTTCCCAGTCAAAAACGATTTTGGCATATGTTTTCTAACCATCTCTCACAGCCAGGCCTAGGGTTGGCTGCCTGTTATATAATGCTGTCAGGAGCTAGTACGGTAAGTGAGCTGTCTCCAGGACGGATTCTTCCTGCTTTAATCTTCTCTTCAACCCTTACACCACAGACCCTCCCCAAAATCATCCCACCCCTCAGCACAGAGCAGTAAGGAAATATGGCGCCTTTATTTAATGACACATTGAAGGCTGAAGTATTAAGTGCCTTTTTTGCTTCTGCAGTGGTGAAAAAAAAGAAAAGGTTAACTGAGTCCAGATGCTTAAAACAATTAAAACAACAAATGCTGGAGCAGAGGCCAAAGTGGGGAGAGAACAGGCTAAAGACTGTTTAGATAAGTCAGATGCACTGAAGTGGGCAGGCCCTGATTACATGTACCCTAGAGCCAAGCCAGGCAATGTAAATAACTATGTTTTTACCCCTTGGAGTCAAAATGGGCAATTTCAGACCCTATTAGTGATTATCTGGGACAACGCATGCCCTTAATATAAAGTGTGACTGCATCTCTGTTTACTGGGCAGGGCTTTTTAAATGTCTCTTTAGTCTTCCAACCTACAGGTTCCTAATGTGCCCGTCGCAGTGGATCCGGGCACCAATGAATCAATTTCTACAGCCATTGACAGGAGCATCCCACTTTGTAAGATGCTCTGTGACCTTGCAGATGGGTAAGGATGCAAAGTCCTTCTTCAGAGGTCTTCAGTCCCCAATCTCAGCCTGGGGGGGCAGAGTGATGCAAGTAGAGGATTGTAGTTTTGCCCTTAAATCCTGTCTTCTAGACACTGGGGTCCTAAATGCTCTGGCTCCACCAAAGTCCACCAAAGAGCACAGCAGATACTTAAGTACAAGCACATGGAGATTCAAGATGATGTGGGAAAGGAAAACATAGGCTTTGTCTTTAAAATGTGGAGGAAAGGGGCAGGGAAGAAAATTCCACGGAATTATAAAGCCACCTTAACTGCAACACCAACAGGAATACTGGAATAGATGGTTGAACACATGTTGTTCAGCCCTGGAGGAGGAGTGATAAGAAATGGATTTCCTAAGAGCAGATCACGTCAAACCAGTCTAATTTCCAAATTTGGCAAGGTTAACAGCTCTTGTGAATAAAGCGGAAGCAACAGAAACAATATCATGACTTTAGTGAGTCTTGTGGATCCCTCCCAGGTAGTGGTTTCACAAGACACTAAAGGAAAGAATTATCTAAATGACATTTCCACAGGACCCAGCACACCCTACTGAAAAATCACACTCGGCAAAGTGCTGTCAGTGGTTTAGGGTAGGATTCAGATCACAGATCACCCCTGCAGGTCCAGCGCCCGCCCTTTGCTGACATCTCACATACTTTAGAGCATCTCAGATAGCACCATGCACCTATGTGCAGATTACTGCACAGAGCCCTATATTCCCATTAGTCAAAGGAAAACCTGCACACACCTGGCTTAAATGAAGGCACTCATAGAAAGACCCCCTAAATTTAGATATTTTAGTTTCCACATTGAGCTGACTTTTTGGGTGGAATTCAGTTGTCCAAACAACAGACATCTGGAGCCATTTAAAACATCACAGAGTATCTGAGAAATACACTGGTAGATATTATGCAGTACTTAGGGGAGACTTACTTTTCTGGAACAGCAGCTGGAGGCAAGATACCCCACGGTGCCTAATATGACACTGGATGTCTCTGTGGGTAAGTGAACCTGACCCTTACTGGCTAGGTGGGAGGACAGCTCAGGTGAATTTGAGTAGGAGTTTGTCATAGACCCGTAGTAATCAATACTGACTTAAAGAATGTACTAGATGTATATGGACCCACATACCATTTTCAGATGATGCCAGCGTGAGAAGATTTGCACACAAATGGTCCTATTAATTTCTCAGAGTGAAACATCTCATGATTCATATGTTTTCTTTACTCACATTCTGCTCTAGATGCAATTTGGGCTCATTAGAGCAATCAGTTGGCTCTTGTAGCTTCCATCTAGCCGGGACCTGTGTCACAGGTAGTAAGATTCTCTTCCAAAAATATCCTGGTGTCTCATCTTCCTTTTGAACTGTCACCTACTAAAAGTTCAGTCTACCAAATTTTCTTTAAGGGCCTGGTGTCCTTCCCACAGAGAACGCTTCACCCAATGGAGACGAACTTTCAGGTTCATTGCCTCAGCACTGTTTGTGCAACTACTTGGCAGTGTTTCTAATCATTTGTAATTTTTTATCTCACTGTTTTGATATGGAAAATAGCTCAAAGGCACTGTTTATTAAATTTCTTCACCCTTGGCAATACCTTGAACGTGTCATTTGCTGCAGCCACAAGCAAGTGGAAATCGCTGCAGCAATTGTGGGCCCTTGGTCTTCTGTCTGATAGTGTTCTGGTTCCAGAGATAGGGTGAAACCCAGACCTAGAAGATGAAAATTTACATTCCCCTAGGGATTGAGCAAAGTTTTGCCTTGCCTAGACTTGGGACTTGTACTGCATCCAGATTCTCCATGGGATGAAATATTGCTCTTACTCATATTACTCTCATGTCCATTGTATCTTTTGCTATCTCTGCCTCTGTGCTTGCATGTTCCCAAACCGGAGACTACAAAAAGAGCAATAAAAAGAAATTTGCATCAGCCCTCTCACCTCTGGCACAAGAACATTTTCTAGTACTGTCTCTCATTTTTATGAAATCTTACCTCACAGAGCAAGAGCATGAACTGGAAGCAACCCCACAGAGACAGTTTCCTTACAAACAGCAGACTCCTCTCCTGATTATACAAAATATTAATTTGGCCTTCTGGCTTATATATAGATCACACTTTCTTCAGCTGGGATGATGGCTTCTCATTCAGGAAACTGAAGCTTGTCAGAAGACTCCAAGGGCAGCTCCTTTAATACAATGAATATGGCAATCACTGAGAACCAAGCTAGCCCTTTTGTACAGTCCCCCCTACTTTGGTCTGATATCTGACCTTAGAAAATAAAGCTTTGGGGATTCATCTGGGTTTTGTTTCCTTCAGCAAGCTTGTTGAGTGAGATGTCCTCTCAGAACACATCTGCCAAAGAAAGCTCACATGGAGCAAACTTTGCTCACCTTCAGTCTGATCAGAAAGGAAGGCTTCCCACCTTGAATTGTCACCGCACTTCTGTAAAGATGCCAAAGGAAGCAAGTGAGAAAAATCATCCTTATTTTCCTCCAGTAAACATTACACTTCGCTACCCAGTATATCCACAGGCTCTGGGTAGGTAGTTAGCACAACTGGACAGTCACATCTTCACTCAGACTGATATAGACCTTTGCCATCATCTGGATTACATGAGATCCAGCTACTGACAGCTTTGCTGCCCTTTCAGTGTCACCCAGTCTGGGAGCAAGGACAAGGAACCAGCAGGAAATGGGCTCTCACTCATGGTTAGAGGTAAGACTCCAGTTCTGAACCCTAGTGGGACAAGGGGCCTTTTACAAAGTTAAACAGAGGTAGCTCAGGTGGGAAGAGGGGAGATCGCTGCAGGTGGGAGCAGGCACTTGGGAGGAAGGTTCCTGCTTGAGGGAGCAGCAGAGATGGACAACAAGGTGCAGTGAAACATAGGGTTCAGCCAGGCCAACCTGTGGCCGCTCACGGTCTTGCCTCTACTTTTCTTGTAATCATTGTATTCTAAAACAGCACAGGGAAATTAGAGAAAAAGAAAGAAGAAGAAGAAGAAGAAGAAGAAGAAGAAAAGAAAAAAGAAAAAGAAAAAGAAAAAAAGAAAAAGAAAAAGAAAAAGAAAAAGAAAAAGAAAAAGAAAAAGAAAAAGAAAAAAAAGAAAAAGAAAAAAAAAGAAAAAGAAAGAGAAAGAGAAAAAAAGAAAGAGAAAGAGAAAGAAAGAAAAAGAAAAAAGAAAGAGAAAGAGAAAGAGAAAGAGAAAGAGAAAGAGAAAGAGAAAGAGAAAGAAAGAAAGAAGAAAAAGAAAGAGAGAGAAAGGAAGGAAGGAGGGAAGGAAGGAAGGAAGGAAGGAAAGTTCCAATATTGTAAGCCAAGGACTCAGTATTTTAGACAGGAATTATTTTTTCAGTGCAGTTTGGTGCTACTCATGTCTGGCAAGTTGGCATTAAATAAGCTGGCTTTTGATTATGCATCAGACTTTGATATTTCTCTGTAAAACGCCAGGATCAGTAGCCACTGTGTGGACAGCAGTCCTTATTGTGGCTTGGTGAATGGGAGCAACAAATTTGGGATACCCCTGGGAAGCCGAACTGAGCTGCAGAATGCAGAGCTGGGTATGGATTCAGAATGGGGAAGCTTTCAACCCCTTAGAAAAAAGTAGTTACAGTTTTTGAACTTTTATCTCTAGCCCCTTCTTTCCCTCAACCTCTCCCCCCCTCCCCAGAAAAGTTTTGGTCAAGCCCACACCTTGCTTTTTTTAGGCTCGTGAACCTGCTGCAATTGTGTGAAGGTCACGTTACAGGATTGTACTTGGTACTGTGACTTTAGAGAGATTTATCTGGACTTTCTATGGTATTTTGTGTTTTCCTTTAAGGAAGCAGCTCCTGGAATGAAGTGATTTTTGAGAAAATTTCTGCTTTCTTTTCTTTGTCACTAACTTTGCAGTGACCATGATCAAAATTTCTCCAATTAGCTCAGATACCAGAAAATAAAATACAAACCAAAAGGCTGTGTTTCCCCCCCACACACCCTAACCTTTAGGTTATTTAAGTCAATCTCATACTTTGGAGAAGGGGAGAGGAAGCAGAGGATAAGACACATTTTAGAATTTGGCAATTCTATAACGGTCTCTTCTGGCCCTAATATCTAGAAAACATTCATTTGTCAGAGCTCTCTGTCTGAATCAGCAGAAGCAGGGTTAAAAAAAAAAAGATAGGATTCATGCACAGTGACTTGGAACAGACTTCCAAGGGCCTCGAGGCTAAAACAAAACAAACCAAAAAAAAAGAGAATAACAAGTTTTGTTTCCAAATAAACAAGTTTCCTCTCCCCTCAGGTATGGGGCTCACAATTAAATTACACTCATCTGCCAAGGCCTGTGCACCATGTGGATTCGGTTACTGTCTCTGCAAGAATTTCTGCGACGGCTCCAGGCCCTAAGGAAGGCTGGGGCTGACCCCACGCCTCCCCTCCAATGACCTTCACCATGTAATCTGCATTTTCTCCTTTGCCGCTAAGTTGTTGTTGTGTTGTTGTTTTGTTGTTGTTTTTTCACAAGCCCAGCCCTGCTTGAGTTCTGCGTCTGGATCCGAGCTGGATTTTTAATTGCTCGCAGTTAAGTTCGGCATGTCTGTGTTCGCACAAAAGTTCGTTCAGCAGAGAGGAGGGAAGGGTAGGGTGGTGGCTGTTAAATGGCAGCTCTTGCTAATGGGAGCCTTATTGGAACGGTGTAGTCTGACCGGGTTATACTATGGAGGATTACTTTCTGCCTGCCTAAAATTCCCACTGCCACGTGCAACCTGGCCGTATTCTTCCTTCTTCATTTCCTGTTCTAATCTGTTGTGTAACGTCGCTGCACTCGTTTTATTGCATTTTGATCCAAAATCATACCTATTTTAAGTCTTGGGGGTTATAATCCACTTTGACAGATCTCCTCAGAGATGCATTTCTGAGGCAGGGGAAGGGATAGCAATAAAATAAATAATAAATAATAATATTTAATATAAAATAATAAATAATAAAATAAAATAAAATAAGGCCAAATCTTTTTCTCGGTCCAGTATCTCCCCTGTTGAAGTCAGTCTAATGTCAGGTTTTCAGCACTAAACCCTAAAGATCTGAGGGCCTTCAGAACCTAAGATTCCCAGTAAAGGGAAGACACATCTGCACTTTCCACTGAAAGACTAAATACACCTGATGTTTTGCGTTCTGTTTAAACCAACTGTGCACATTAAGACTGAGATGTCACTTATGGTAAAGACATACAAATTCCCTCTGACCTGAGTCAGGTTTTAGGAGATTCATGAATCTTGCTCTTGCATAGGTGGGTGAATCTTCACGGCCAACCTAGGCGTCACAGGTGCTCACTCGTTACCCATGGTGCTACTCTTCATAACCGTGATTTCTCCCATGTTCTTTCCTCAGGAGAGGAAAATACCATCTGCAATTGCTGAGTGAAGGTACTGTCTTTTCAATGATGATGGGGCAGGCTGTCTTCATCAAGCAGGTATTTCAGGGTCTCTGAAGACTTGTACTATCATCTCAAGAGCTCTTAACTCTGTCACATTTTTGAAGGCTTTCTGTTACTTTTTTTAGCCCTTTTTCTTAATAAAATGAAGCTTGTACAAACCTGTCCCCCCCACACAACTTTTTATATATTGGCCAGTTTCACTTGTACTGGTCAAAAGAAGAGAAATCTTGAAGATACCAGCTATCTACGAAGTTTGTAAAAAACAAAAACTAGGCGGAGAATGCAGACCTAAATTAGTACACCCTCAGAGAGAAAGTTCGAGCCCTTTTTAATCAATTTGTTCCAAAACCAGAGACCTACACAGCTCCCAGAACTGCAAGGTCAGTTGGTTCAAGCAGCCTGAAGCTTTGTGACACCAATGACTTTGCACTGAGCAGGCCCCCTATTTGCAGCCCTCTCTCCCACCACTTCACCCCTTCACCCTGAATTGTGGAGTAGTATCTTTGGCTTGCACCTACTCAGCCGACTCCATGTCAACCACTCCTGGACCCCACCACTCAAAGGAGAATCCAGCGATCAGGCAGTCTGAGCACACTTTGTTCTGGCGACACTTTGGTGGCCGATGGCCCCATGGAGTCAACTATTCTGGGGTCATTTATTGTGGAGAACAGCCCTGAGACTGCTCTAAGAGCATCCCTTGCCTCAAGTCTAGGATCAGGATCAGCCTGGACAAGGACATGAGCTGGCACGCTGCAAAGCTCTGACAAGGTCATGAGGTCCTCACCTCGGTGTCGCGGAGACACAAGTGGCCCTTTGGTTCTGTGTGTGACAGAAAACAAGGGCACCCTTTCCCCTTTGAGCTGAGGAAGAATGAGCCTGTTCATCTGTCCAGTTGGGTGGGAGGTATGAGGAGCACTAGAGGACTTTCAGGACTTGAACAGGATAGTGTCTACAGCCTCAGAGGAAAGAAAGCACTGGGTCACACAGAGGCAAGTCCAAGCTCTGGAGGTATCGTTGTCTCTGTCATGTGCTGTCTCTGGATGAACTGTTGCCTTATTCCATTTTATATTGGGGTAAGGCATCGGGACTTGCACATATAACCTTTCCTCTGTTTTTGTTCTCTCCTTACCAGGGAAACCCCTGTTGACATTAATAAGATTCTGTGCAGGTGTAGGGTAGGTAATATGGGAGTAAGGACCATTAGGTTGGGTTCAGGATGAGTAAGTGGAAAAGCCCTGAATTCTAAGCCTGGCTTGGTGATTTGTTCTTCTTTCATGAGGGCAAATGCCAGTTCAATTTTCCTGTCTGTATAATGGGGCAGCATGACAATCCCTGCTCCCTAGAGCAACTAATTAATATTGGAAAGGTGCTTTGCCTATTGCGTTCACTGATGATGATTCAGAGTGTTTTACTGATCTTAACTAATTAATTGACAGAAGTTGCCCACCAAACAGGTCAGTTTGGTGCCTCTGTGTGGAAGCTGAGGCTGAGAGATGAACCAACGTGTCCTCAACTGGAAGGCTTTGCTCCACAGAGGGAGCTCAGATGCTAGCTTTGAGCCACTGCCTTTATTGAAGTGCTCTCCTGAGATGCAATGGTAGGTAATACAGGACAGGAGCTAAAGGATACAAACCCAGCTGGAATCTGAGCTTATTTTGATCTGCTGTGTGACCCTGGACAAGGTGGTTTTGCTCAAAATGTAAAATCTTAGGCGCAGTGACCATCTGTCTTCCTATAGCACACCTACCACAGAGGAGTCCCCAGCTAGCTTAGTACCAATAAGCATCATCATCAAACCAATAATAACAAATAAAGTCTCCTTACCTTACAGAATAAATGAGCCCCCTCTGCAGAAGACACAAGACTTTAGTTTTCCATGGTGTTTGCAGAAGTGGGAAGGGACTGTCATGCTGATAAGGACCAAAATGCATGTCAAGGCAGAGAATTTAGTATTGATGTGAAGTAAGAGGTGTCCCAAAGCGATAGGACGTGAAGATAACAAGTAACATGGAGAAAGGGATGGAAAACAAGGCGAGTTCAAGGCACCGACCGACCGGGAAGGAGCACAGGGAGGTGGAGGAGGTGTGGGATTGTGTTGAAAGGGGTGTGGAGGCAACAGGGTGGAGTAGGCAAAGTGATGCCAGAGGCCTTGCGAGTTTGGCAATCTGTGTGTAAGAAAAGGCAGGACAAATTGTGACAGGGTCAAGGACAGCATCTGTCTCCCTGCAGAGAGCTCTGAGGAGGCATGGTCAGGGAGAGAAGGAACAGCCAGCGGGAGAGCTGCAACGTCACACCCATTGCCCACGCTTCGCCCCAAGGAATTGGCTGGGAAACGTAAAATGGAAAGTTGGGATGAGACTCTGAACTGATAAACAGGGTAGAGATTATCAAGGCAGAGAAGACACTCTCCTCTGCCTAATGCTTGGCAAGTCTATTCCTCTCAGCAAATAGTTTATTTGCCACAAAATCAAAAAAAAAAAAAAAATTCAGGTCCCTTATTTGGGCTCCTTTTTGTAACTGGTAAAAAAAACATTTAAAAAGGAAGAAAAAAGTGAGAGGAAAAAAAGACAAAATGAAATGGTTTAATTACCCAGTTTGATTTTTTTTCATTCTGAAATGCAGTTATGTGAATATGTTTATAGATAAAAGACTATAATTTTTGTTGGTCAAAGGATACAATCTCTTGACCTGAAAGGGAATTCTAGTTTCCTGTATGGTTTAGAAACTCAATTTTTCTTTCAGGTTTGATTAAAAATTATTCTTTTTTGTTTAGCTACCAAGAACCTACATATTTAAGTGCACAGCCTCACAGCGACTGCCTGAGCAATGTCTGGATCAAATGCTAAGCCTTGTTTTTCATTTAGGAGCTGAGCAAGTTTCATCTTGCCTAAATCATGGTTATTATGGCCTATCTGAAATGACCACCCTGCTCAGGATTACCTTTGCAATACTATTAAGTGGGACTGTCTCCATCACTGGCTCAGCACTTGGAAACGATGAACATTCTACATGGTGTCAGATAGGGTTGATGCAACTGCAGCCTCTAAGCTGGTTATCACAAAAACAGGGTATGTTTAAGCAGGTTCCTTCCCTTCAGGGGATGTTCCTCCATCCCAACAGAGTGAACAAGGAAGGGAAGAGAGGTTTTGTTTTGTCTAAAGCACTATCAAAGGCTCGAGTTCAGAGAAGGAAGGAGACATTTCAGATTTATTTTACTTTACAAAGAGCTATAAATCTGAAAACTTTTAAGGACAAAAAGACTTTTTAAGAAATTCTAAATTTCTTGCTGTGTTGCCACAGAAAGAGTTAAACGAGACACCTGTTTGCAGGCAACGAAATGGCATGTCCTGACTAGAGACAATGGAGAATATCTATATGCAGATATGGGGGCACAGGGAGCCCAAGTTTGGCTTCTAAGATGATTGGGTTATGGAGCCCCATGTCCCAAAGAAGGGTAAGAAAAGCAGCTGTGGCTGCTTAAAAGACTCAGAACTGGACACAGCCTGGACCCTGAGACAGGGTAAACACCATGAAGCCAAAGTCCTGAGTATTCACCATGTCTTGACGCCCAAGAGCAACAGAGAACCTTCATGCAAAGCTTTGGAGCCACCTGGAAGCTAAGTAAACTCCATAATAAATACCAAATGGCTTTTCTGGCAACTGCTCTGACATCCACCACACACACATCAGCGACTCTGGTCCCAAACTTTTCTGATCTACAAGGTTCACCATCACCCAGATTTATGTGCCGGAGAAGGAAAGAGAGCTTCATATCTCATTGTCCACAAATCACTCACATCCATCCCTTTCTCTGGGATGAATCTGGTGGCTGCACTCCTTCTTCCTGTAGTCAGAGGAGTTCAAAGGGACGAAGGCTGATGAGAGTAGGGGAGGGTGAGGGTGTCTGTTCGTTGTGCTCAGTCCAAAACACCCATCTGAAAAAGCCCTTGTTTTGGGTCATCTCCAAAGCGAACTCACTCAAGCCCTTCCTGTACCCTGGGCCTGAGATTAAACTGAACAAGTGTGGAGGCCCAGGGCAGACCCTACAGAGGCTTGGAGGGATCGCTAGGTTTTTGTTGCTTCTCTTGTGGAGGAGGGAGTTTCATGTCATTTCTTCCAAGTTAGCTCTCTGAGCATCCAAGAAGGTGGAACTCAGCCTTGATTTTGGAGGCAGGCTCCACAGGATTACGTTAGCAGGGACCTGCCTTCATTGGTTTTGTGCTACATGAGGTTAAATCCTGTCCGCGGGAGATTAGGTCACAGGATTCCTGGGCAATGCCACAGCTTGAGCAACATCCTTTGACATAACTAATCTTTCCCAAGGTTTTCATCCAGCACCTGGAGACCCTCGGCTATGGTCCCCATCAAGTGCCCCATTTCAGCACATTTTGAGGTGGGCCATGAAAGTCCTCTGCAGCTCCTTGTCTGGCTCCTCTGTACCTTGTCTGGCTTTGCAGAAAGCTTCAAGACTGCAGGTGAGGGCTGTATAGGAGAGGAGGCTGTCGTAAGGGCTTGTTCTTTGCCTGAAAAATAGGAAGAGCAAAGAGCTTCTGCCATAGGTGACATGAATCACGTTCAGCTTTTGCCAGGAAAAATCCCATGCTGCTTGACAAACTATGCCTTGTGTTCTAGGCCAGCATTTTGGAAGCTTGGACTGCTCCATCCTTCACAAATACACACAGATACAAACACAAGGTTGCCTCTCCTTCCTCTCCAGTAGGTTCCCTTTCTCTCCCGTGGGCTCTCCCTGTGTACCCATGAGCCTGAGCTGGGTCTGAAGGCTTTTTCCTAGGGCAAGGGCATCAAATCTTGGTTGAGAGAGCAGAGAGATGATAGCAGGAGCCCTGAAATCTTGGGGGAGAGGGAGGGGCTGTGCAGGCATCCAGACAGGCTGAGCCTGTGGGGGCAGGTACTGTCCGCCCTGCCCTATGTGGGCTGCCGGGTATGGGTGCAGACAGGCCTTGAGGGAGTGGTGGTCAAAAGAGGCAAATCAACTGTTGGGAAGTTTTAACAAGGCAAGGTTTATAAGGAGGGTGTGAGCATGTGTGTGTGTGTGTGTGTGTGCACACATCTGTATGAGCTGACCTAATAACAAATGCATCACTTCTCCCTGCAGACCTGTCTTCACCTACCTTCATTGTGAAGGCTGCAACAACATTATTAGGAAGGAATGTGAGGGAATGAGTAGAGTATATGACAAAAAAAAATTGTATGATAACGTATAAATCCATGGGGCACCTCTAGCGGATACAGTGTGCACTTCTAGTCTCCTAATTCAGAAAGCTTAGAGTGAAAGGGAAAATATCACCAATATGTAAAATGGTAGGGGTGACCAAAGATCTGGAATAGCTTCTGGATGGGGATAGATGAGAGGTTAAGACTCTTGGACCCGGAAAACAAACCCTGTGTGGGGAGAAGAGGAATGTGTCAGAGGTCTGAAAAAAATCAAGGTTTTCCTGGAGAAGGTGAATAAAGAATGACTGTTCTCATCATCTCATGTCACATCCCACAGTTCTTATGTTACCAACTTTAAAACAAAAGGAACTGCTTTATGCGTAATCACAGGGAATCACTGTGTGTAAGTGTAATTGGGAACTCATTGTCCCCAAAACATATGAGTTCAGAATGAGATTGGACGAATTACCCGAGGGCACTTCCATCAAAGGCTGTGAAAAAACCCTGGGAGGAAAAACAACTCAGTTGTGCCCTGGTGCCCATACTTCCAGTTTCCTCAGCCCAAACTCAGCCCTAGTGTAATCATAAGCAACACCTACTGATTCCTGGTATCCTTCGCCTCCCAGGCTAGCGCAGATGAATGCAAAAGATCAATTCAATTGCCCATACATAGGCTTCCAGTGACTTTTCAGACAGTCTGGGGTATTGGAGACATCCACAAGAGGCTGGCAAACAAAGCACCAACTGTTCTCCTGCAGTGATAGCTGAAGGCAAGCAGACTATGCTGTGCTACCCACGTCTGTGTGGTCAACTGATTCACACCCTCCACTGACCTTATTGACTAGATCATCACTGACTGCAATGGGATTTTAGATTTCTAGCACACAGGTAAGCCCTTATACGCAGATGTCTGCATTTAGGAGTCTGCTGAACCTCCATCTAAATGCCTCACATAAGGCAAGACAAGCATTGCTCTTAAAGTCAATGGAAAGTGCAGCAGTGGGAGGGCAGAGAGGAGCTGAAGCAGAACTTCAGTGCACTTAGGCTGATGATCTGCAGTGAGGTACTGTGACTGTAAATCTTTCAGAGGTCTTGGGTGAACTCGTATTCCTTAGAACTAACTTGCAACAAGGAGACAAGAGGGAAAACAGATAACAAAAGGGCAAAGAGAAGCAGCCAGTGGAGGCAGAAGAGATGAACCTTTACTATTAATAGGCTGCACGCATGACCAGGCATGCATGACCCCCAGTTTGGAAGAAACTGAGGCTATGTACACAAGAATGCATTCTTCAGGGAGAAGACCAAAAATGGAGAAAAGCTTAGATAAGGAACCCAGGCAGAAGGACAAAAATGGAGAAGAGATAGATAAGGAACCCAGAGAGAAGGAATCCAGCTAGACACAACACTTGCCAGGTCAGCTAATGCAGATGTGTGTGCAGGGCCCTGAAAGCCCGATGGCCTTTTTGAAATGGCTTCATGTCCAGTAGAACTGTGAGATACTGCTCAAGATGGGAAGCACATGGGACTGGGTGGACCACTCTCGAGCCCTCTCTTCATCCTGCAGCAGTTTACCCTTCCTCCATCCTTTCTGAGGTGGAGCATGATTTCTGTCCCTTTCCAGCAGCAGAAGTCAGGAGTAATTCCTCCTGGACAATCTGCATGAGGGAATTTCAAGTAGGCAGAAGGTAATTATCGACTCTGGAATTTCTCCAGGCCATCCACTTAACATGCAAGACAAGGAGAAAACAAAAAATGCAAGGGGATCTTTGACTACAAATAGTCCCAGGAAGTTGGCCTGAGCACACTCCCTTTATTTTTTTGAGCACCTCAATCAAGATGAATAGCTTTGAGCAGTTCACAGATTTGAGTCAGAGAGCGGCTGTGGTGTGCCTATGCTGCAGAAAACCTTTCTTCCCCAGCCTGCTATTCCTCTGGGAGGAGACACACCCCTGATGGGAAAGCAGGTGCCTGCGTTAATGGCGGTGGGGAGAAGAGTGCATGTTAGGGTTTGATAAAATAATATGTCCACCCAACCTATGATTTTCTCTGGAAACCCAAACAGGGAATTTTCCAACCACCTGGCATTCATTTTCCAATTCACGTTAGCCTTGGTGATGTGCCCTGCTCTGTGCTTGTCTCCCCAGTGCCGTAGGATGAGAAATGAGCGGGAAAGGAGATGGAGCCACCTCTCGAGCAAAGCCCCTGCTTTCCTACCTCTTCCACTGAGGGTCCTTGTACACTTCCTGCTCACTTGACAGGCTCCCAGTCCTGTGCTCAGGCAATCACTGCACCGGTGAGTCAGGATCACAGCTAATGGGTTCCAGGGTCAGGCACAAAGGTGAGCTCCCGGTGACGACCACCCAGAATCACCAAGACAAGCATCTCCTGAGAAGGGGAAGTTGGAGACAGCTCCCATCTTCTGGCTACCAGCTCACTTCTGCACAAAAATTCAAGGTTTTGCTGGTATCCTGCTTCAGCTTTTTGGTTGGGGGCTTCTGAAACCCCATCAGACCAGCTGAACTGGGTACAGACTTTTCTGTTATGCTTTCCCAGGACTGAAGTCCTCATCACCTCATAGATACTTTAGTGGATTTATCCCTCACCCTACACACTCCTACAATCTGCATGATTTCACCTGTAAAGAACTAAGTTACAGAGAAAATACAATGCAAATTCCTAAAGGGATTAGGACCTCCCCTTGTTCAGAAATGTCATGTTTGGGCCATGGCCAGGGCTCTCTCAACGTAACTGAAGAGGATCTTTTGATTAAGATTCCCAGCACAAACCTGCTCACCAGCAGTTACAAGGAGAAGGGATGAGCAAGTAAAGGCCTTGGATCATCTCAGCTGAGGGCCTCGAATCATGCAAGTCACCTCAGCAGAGCTGAGAAACTGAAACCCAGTCTCCCAAGTCTCATGTTAGCCCATTCTCCTTAGAGTATCCAACCACAGAGATCACCCCATCTACTGAGCCATCACCCACCCTATCTGCCTGTCCCAAACGTGGGAGAACAAAACCTTCCCTATCAGATGTTTGTCTAACCTGTGCTTAAAACTCTCCAAGGTCAGAGGTGCCACCCCCTCCCCAGGCAGTTGATTCTTGCTTTTCATTATCCTCATCACTGTATTAATTCTTTGTTGTTGGTGGTTTTTCTTAATCTAAATCTTCCTTGCTGTGATTTCTTGTTCTACACACTATGGATACAGAGAGCAAGTTACTCCCTTCCTCCTTGCAGTCACCTTTTACAGCCTTAAAAACCAGTATCATTTCTCCTCTCCTCTAAACTAAGCAGCCTCATTTTCTGTCCCTTCTTACTGGGGCATCCTTTCCCCCTAGATAATTCTGGGGTTTGGTCTCTTTGGTGATACCCTTGCACCAACTTTCTTTGTGTTTAGTTTCTCTACATCCTTGCACATTGCTATTCCCTAGGGACACTCTTCCTGTGATTGTCCCTCAGTAATATGGGGTTTGTGTCATCAACAGGTACTCTCACATGTGTGATTCCCACAGCAAAGATTTGACCAGTACTTTCACCATCAAAGCAAAGCATCAATTAAGCTGAAAAGTAGCTTAGTTGCTGGCAGAGGCAATAGTCTATTTCCACCAGACAGCTCAACCATCAGGAGGGGACAGGTTGCAAGTATATAACACTTACATAAAGGCATTTTGGTTACTACCAGAAAGCCTTGTGTGTCAGCACTAAATATTATATATTGTATATATTACATACAGTAACATAACGTTGGTTTATGCTTGTCACATCACACCAACGGCTTCCCTTCTTCTACACATAAGGAAGGAGTCTCTCTCCTGCTGTGTTATTCGATCAGCCAGAAACATGAAAAAAATTCCAATTTTAAAATGTGACTTTCTCAGAAGAACTGGGTGTCATTCCCTGCTATCTTACAGAGAGAAAGCTCAGCCTGAAAAAAGACAAGGCACCCTCAGGAAGACATGAACATGATGCACCTTCACCTCCTAGACAACTGCCCAGTGGTTAGTGCACTCATCCGGACAGTAGGAGACCTTAGTTTGCTTTCATCTCCCCTCTCAGGGAGGGTAACATAGTTCTGCTGCTACTTTTTTCTATTTTCTCCTGGAATCTCATTTTCTGCTGATCAATGGTACATATCAGTAGCAGTGATGGAAGGGGCATTTAAATGAATATAGCTCTCATAGGAGGATAAGACAGTGGCTTTATATCCAAGTGAAATTTGAGCACAAGGTTTCTTCAGCCCAAGTGAAAGCCCTAGCTACTATATGAAAGTTGGATGACAGAATGGTCATTGCCACCTCCTTTCAGGAAAGGCATC
This sequence comes from Apteryx mantelli, assembly GCF_036417845.1. NCBI lineage: Eukaryota > Metazoa > Chordata > Aves > Apterygiformes > Apterygidae > Apteryx > Apteryx mantelli. The sequence goes on along the minus strand of NC_089982.1, from coordinate 86,497,249 downwards.
CTATCCCTAAGTGGCAGACAGGGCCAGGCAGCATACTTGTGGCCTGAGCTCCTTGACTTGGACACCCTTCTGCTTACCTTCGGGATACCAGCAGGGCCTGGGTGGGAGCTACATGCTGAACTGGCTGCCCGAGGTGATTCTGGACTTGCACAGACCAAGAGCTCCAGGCAAATGGATGTATTTTGCACAAGTGACTAGGCTGTGGGTCAGACCGGGGTGAGGCAGAGGGCAGGGGAGCGGACAAGGTGAGGCTGGAGCACACTCCGGGGCTCCGGCCGCCTCCGTCCTGCCTTTGTCATCTTGGGAGCCTCTCTGAGTGCATGACCCTGGGTATGTCACTTAGCTTCTCCATGACTCAGGTTCCTGTGAAGTGGGACTCATACTTTCTTGCCTCAGAGCAGGAAGGCAAAGGTAGGCTACGGGCTCCCAGTTACTGGCAATCGCTACACTGCTCAGATATACAACTGACATGCAGCTGAAGCTCCCAAACAGCTTGGTAAAGCAACGTGCCTTGGCCCCAGTTGGGCTCCTCTGGCTGCACTAGGAAGTTTCCCAGAGATGGTGTGCTGTGTTGGCTCTTACTGCCAGCTCTCTCCCCTTCCAGAGGCTGCGAGGAGGGCACAATCCATCTCCTCAGTCTCCAAAGCTTTGCCTTGTGATATCAGAATGATGTGCAACCCAAAAGCCAACCCCGCATCTCCTGCTGGCTGCTTGCAGGAAATAGAGTCACGGGGTTAGCCTTAAACTATCCCTAAGAAATGACCTTCGACAGAGTATGGAAAAGTTGTTGCTGAGCTAGGGCTCACATAATTTCAAGAGAGACTGCAGAAAAATCACAGATACCCAAACAATCCTGATTAGCATCTTACAGGACTTTGTATAATGGGAGCAGGAGTCAGAGCAGGGAGAGTCCTTCCCTCTAACTTGTAATTGCTTAAGGAGTGTCCCCTAATATAATTAACAAGGGTGCTTTAATTAAGGACCCAGAATAATGATGCTCAAAACAACTCCATCTGCTCTGTGTCGAGGGAGGGGAGGAAGAATACATATATATATATAAAAAATATTATATATATTACATACATTATATATATTATATATCTAGAAATAAATGAGGCTGTGGTGGTGGGTGCAAGTTCCAAGGGGTGAGGATGTTAGTCTGGTCTGTGTCCTATCATTATGTGCTGTGAAATCACCCGACATCAAAGGAGCATGAAAGGAATGCGGTGAATGCCGCTTCACCATAATTGTCTGGAAAATTGAAGTTCGGTTGTGCCAGCCATTGTGTGTTAAATATCCTTAGGCAGGAAGGTCGATCCTGGAACAAGTAGGTGTGTCTAGCAGCCAAGCAGGCAGCATTTCCAAACAACTGGCACTCGCCAGCTGATTCCCCGCTGGGCTGCTAGGACCCGAGGTTTCATTCCCGTACTGACAAAGGGTCGCCCTGGGGCTCCGATCGCAAAGACAGATCCTAAGGAACTTACTCATCCTTCGTGCAGTCTTACTCAGGTCAAAAAATCAATAGGAGTTTCCTTGAGTAAGAAATGAGTAAACAGCCGCTGAAGCCAGGGAGAATTGAGCCAAGTGGAGGCTTAGCGAGGACTTGAGGATTTGTCCAGCAAAAGGCCCCAGCCAGGTTTTTGCTTGAGTGAATTCAGGGCTGGTGAGAGGGGCTGAGTTAACAGCGACACCTTGCATTTTTCGGCTCCGTGCGTTTGGCACTGTGCGCTATCCCAGAGGCCTAAAAGGGTGACTAATTTTGCATAAGCGCAGAGGTTCAGTAAGAAAGCCTTTTTCCTTCCCTCCACGCCAGGCAACGCTTGCCACGACCGGCATCCCTTGCACAGAGCACCCCCGTTTTAACAAGCGTGCAACGCCAGACGCGGGTCAGATCAGTCTGCCTGTCTCCTGCGCAAAGCAGCGCAGGACGGTTTTCTATTCTTGAACACTCTTTTCCAGTCCTGGTTTAAATGATTCCAACAACAGTACGTCCACAGCTTCCTGTGTGGCGAGCCTTTTTTTCACCGCAGATCTCAAATGTTAGCCCTTCTTTTCTGACCTTAAATGACCTCTTTGAGAGCGACGCTGATTCCAAACTCGTTTTCGCCACGGTAGGAATGCGACTGCCAAGTTGCACGGGCATCATCAACTCTACGTGGTCTTCTTGCAGGAGGGCAATGTTTGGACTCACACAGGTCTTCACCAGCGCTTTTATCCACACCTAGAAACACCGGGGAGAGAAGAGTGCCTGGTCAGTGCCTGAAGAGGAAACTTGTAGGAAGAATAACAGGCAGAAGGTAATGCTAGCGCCGAAAGAGGCAGAGCAAATCCTTCCAGGCCTACACAGATCAGTGACCCAGTACTGGGCTGCGCTTTGAAAAATCTGCGCAACAGGCCCCGGAGAAGCCGTGGCACTTTTTGCAGGAGGAACATTGCTCTTCTGCCCTGGCTGGGCTTCAGTTCTTCTGTCTACTCCCGCTTGCTTTTGCAGTTTCGCTTGGAGATGTTCCTTTACCTCCCCTGGGATGTTTAAAACTAGTCTGGACAAAGTACAGGACAGAGGAACAAGCACGTAGGGGTAGAGGGATGGAGTAAATTACTTAATGAGTTTTTTCCCAGCCCTAACGCCTGTGATCGTATGACTTCACCTCCTAAACAAGCTGTTGCTTAACACTGCTGGCACAGAGGCGCTGCCGCGTTCCACCCCAGAGATGACCGCATTGCAATGGGAGGTGAGCAGACCCCCTCTATTTATGACCTGCAAAATGATTTATGATCTATTGGAATGAAAAGTGCAATATGAATGTCAGGTATTATAAACTGTTATTACGCTTCTGCTTCTGAAAACGCTCCCCTTTGAGTTTTTGAACTATTTAATGGCAAGATAATATCCACAGCAACAACCCAAATTACAGGCTGCTTTAGGCAACTCATTAATATTGTTTTATAAATGAACATAATATTCCCGGGCAAAAGTTGAAAGTGCTTAAACCCTCTTCTTTTATTTTTTAATGGCAAAATACCCAGAAACAATTTTCAACATCCAATAATTATGATTATTAATAACTCACATTTATGTAGCACCTTTGATCATAAAGCATATTACAAACAATTGCGTATATATGCAAGCACACACACACGTGCAGAACCAGTATCTCAGCATAGCACCAGGCTATCAATCCTCATATCAGGCACGGCAGCAGAGATCCCAGAACATTTTGTATAATGCTGCGATTTTTGCCTACACCAGCTTGTAACCCATATATTGGGGTAGTCACCTTGCCTGCTTTCAAAAATCATCCCTACACAACAGCTTCGAAAGAGCATCGTATGCAACCAGAATTGCGGCAGGAATGTTTGGGGTTTTGTTGTTTTGATTTTGTGCTTCTTTTTTCCAGGCTGCAGTATGATTAGCAAAGCTGGAACTGAGCCAGCTGTGGATCACACACCTACTCTTGCAAAATTGCCATGGGGACTTATGAATGATTACAAAAGTGGCCAGGCACTTGGTTTTTCCATCTCATCCAAGGATGATGCTTGCTTCAGTATCCCCCATAAAGGTCCGGTCTTGATGCTTCCTGAGAGGCAATCCACGGAAAAACCGGGCAGAGAAAAGATGTTTGACTGTCACACATGACATAGCTGAAGTCATCACCATTAAACTAAATGATTTAGATGTGGCACTGCTTCTTTACAGGGTTTTCCTTAGCTACGTAGGTCTCAGCATCTGGTGACAGCTCTGCACGGGGTAAGACTGAGTTCAACACAGGAGGCGAAACTGCCACCTCCCGCCCCGTCCACGAGGACCACCCTGGCAAGGACGGGCACAGAAACATTTTTCAAGTGCATTTTGCAGCCAAGTCCCCAGCAGTTCTTGTTTATTTACGTCACTTTGGAAAGACATTAGCGAAAAAAACATTGCAGGTCCTGACTCACACAGGTGTTTAGGTTTTTCTGACAGATGTTTGGTGCCTAAATCCTCTGCTCATTTGACCCCTGGTCCCTGATATCCTTGCTAGGCCCCAGTCCGGCCAAGATTTAAACACAGGCTTAATTTCACCTCTAAGCAGAGGCAGTAGTTGACTCACAGGGGCCCACAAGCAGAGATTAAGGTAGGAGCCCCGAACCTGCTCCCACCCACATCCTAGATGAGTTACACTGATATTTATCTTAGCCTCTTGGGGTTCCTCTAGCCAAAAGCCTCAGAAAATTACCGTTGTGGCTCACCCCTAAGAGAAGCTCAATGATAGTCCTCCCAGAGACAAACCGGAGCGGCTGGTCTGAAGGAAACAGGGCGCTGCAGAGCGAGGACGCTTGGAGGACGCTACCCTTAGGCAGGAGGGATGGACGGTGCAAGCAGAGGACACAGAAAAATGGGGAGGTAGAGGCTAAACAGACGGAGAGGGCTGAACCGAACAGGAGTCAGCAAAATCTGCCGGCGTAAAACGCGTGAATGCACCGCCGCAAGGTGGGTGTAGAGCAACCTGCAAAATACAAAGCTATCCTGCAAAATACAAAGCTATAGTTCGCCCTGGAAAAGCCTCCAAGTGTGTTGTGAGGGTGCTGGGGTTGGTTTGGGGCAGCAGGTTTTCAGAAAGATGTGGATCAGCTGAAGAAAATCCTGATTAGGGCGAAGGGGAAGAGCAGATGTGGCCAGCAAGGGAACAGCGAGGGAAACGGGGATGGTTTGTCTAGAAGAGACAATGGGAGAGAGATGAGGATCTGCTGCTGCGAGGAAGAGACTAATCTAATCGCTGTGCCCTTGGTGGTTAGGACGAGGAGTCCTGAATTTAAATTCCAGCAAGGGAGATTGATGTGAGACACTAGGGAAAACATAGATAAGGAAAGAGAAGTACCGGAATAGATTGTCAGGAAGGGGTAAAAGAGCCGTCACTGGTGGTTTTCAGGAACAATTTAGACAATATCAGTCAGCAATGACGTAGGTAAAGCTCATCCTGCCCTGGGGCGAGGAGGTGGACTACGAGACCTCCTGCATTCCCTCCCTCATCTAGTTTCTATGACTCGGTGTCTTGTCGGCACTGTTTATACCCTTCGTCTCAGCAAGACCCTGGCCCAAACCAGGCCACAGACCAAAGGACAGATGGAAAGCAGGGTGTGAAATGGCAGCAGACCCGTTTGCCCACCTGGCTTTTATTTCTAGGGGTGGTATTCACATGAAAACGTGCCACAGTTTGGGGGTTCCTGGGATCCCCCCAGGAATGAAGGTCTCCCTGATGGGTTGGGTCACAGCGCTACAAGGTCACGAGACCTTCAAAACCAAACAGCCCAAAGTAAGATGCCTCCTCTGCCCCCATCAGCCCCCCACCACCTCTGACACATTTTGCATACAAACAGCAACAGCCACAACCCAAAGTTGGAGGAAGAAATGATTCCTGCTCAGAAAAGATACTGCGGAAACCTGGACTAGTTTTTTTTTCTGTATTCCATGTTATTTACAGGGATGCTTTTTTTCCCCCTAAATTCATTATTTGCCTTTATATATATATATATATATATATACACATATATATACAAAACTATTTTAAAAGAACCGGCGCCAGAGAGGAACTAGACAGATAAGCAGTTGGAAGCTGCTTTCCTGACCTTGTGGGCCAGGTTTTCTGGTGTGGCGCAAGCCAAGCTCCCTCCATTGTACTCCTTCCAAGGAGACCAATTTTCACCCACTGAGGATAATAGAGCCAGGCTCATTTACACCAGCTGATGAGCTGCCTTATGACTGTCCAAGATCCCAGATGTGTGTTTCACAACAGCAGAGCCCTGGTATTCTGGCCAAAATCTAATTTGAGTTAATTATGTTCTGTCTCCTTAAACTCCCCCTAAGGTTTCAATTGGATTCTTCTTCACTTCCTGTCCTAACCTGTTGTGTAGCGTTGATGTGCAGAGTTCAACAGCTGCTTTGTTCCATCCCACACTTAATAGCTCCCCAGACAGCTATGGCTCTGAAAATAAATTGGAAATTGTTTCCTCATTATCAGGAAGGTGCATTTCCAGAGCTACCTAAAAAAAAAAAAAGACAAAAAAAAAAAAAAAAAGCAAATTCTCCACTGGTGAAAAAAAACAAACAGCACAACACTACTGACTTCAGAAGGTCGTGCTGGTTTACACCCACCTGGCCATTGACTTCACTGAGACCACAGCAGTTCGCACTGGCAACTGGTCAGCTGGCTTCAAGCGGAGCTGAACTGTTTTTCATCAATCAGGGCATAAATTGTTGGCTTTAGCAGAGCTGGGTCAATTTATACTTCACCAAACTTCATCGGAGCCAACTCACACCAAAGAAGGCTATAGCTTCCATCCTGCCTGCAGTTTAATGACATAAACATGTATTTTGATGATAAAAATACAACTTAAATCATGTAAAACACTTATCTACCAAACCTATGCGGGTAGTGCCCCACACTATGTGTTTTAGACTTAGCCTTCCCCATCGAACCAGGCCCCGTTTGGTAGCAAATTGAACATTTCAAACCCTTGCAAGTTTAGCCCGTTGAGCATGGAGGAAACAATGCTGGTTGAATTATTCAGTGTGAACTATTTGTCAAATTCTCTTCTCTTCCCTGCTCTTTTTATGAACTGTCAGAGAACACACTATGATTTTCACCCATTTATTCCCAACTCTCAGTGGCTTATTTTTAGTCTAGAGGTTTCTCACCAACTTTGTGCAGTGAGTCCTCAGTTAATTATTCAATGTGTCAAATTTGCTCTTCGAGATGTGTGAATAGGAATTAAGGAAAGGTTTAAAAATAAGCACAGGCTCAGTACTTTCCTGAACTGGAGTCATAAACCCTCATGCTTCAGGGCAGTCTTTAATGATGTGGATTAGGAAGAAACTTCCCCCATGGACTGCTTATTTCATAATCTGATGCTGGATTTTTCTCGCACCTTCCAAGTCATGCCTGCAAACTAAACTTGGTTTGCAAGCTTTTCCACCACAGGGCTTAAATGGATGGGACAGATTTCCCCAATGCTCGTCTCACTCTTCTTCCCACTTCCAGTGTCAGGAGAGGTTGCGATCAGCCTGAAAACACTGTTGCAGGGGACTGAGTCTACACGAATGAGGAGAAGATGGGCTGCCTTTGGCAAACCTCCTTGCAGCTAGCTGCATCTTTTTTTCTTAAAAGATACGGATCTTTCCTTGTTTGCAGATTTTTGGATCCCCACCCTCTGTGTCTGGGAGAGGAAGGAGTGAGAGGAAAAACAAAGATGACTACAGTGATTTCTACAGATGGAGCTTTTTTCTCAACTTTTTTTCCTCTGCCAGAGATGCTAGTGACACTGGAGATGAAATAGTACTTCTGTTTCTTCTCAGACATCTCAGTGGAGGACTGAGCACACATGAAAAGATAAATAGGCCAACTTCTGCTTCCCCTTACCTGGTGTAAATCTAAGTTATTCCCAATTTAGGCACTTTTAATGTACATCATATACACGAAACAACTGAGTATCAAACTCCTACTTATTTGATTCCATACCTCCCTGGTTCTGCTGTGTAGTCCAGAAGGAAAGTAGCAGAGCCACTCCAGATTCAATCTTCTTAAATTTAAAGAAAAATAATTTCCAGCATCCAGTACTATACACCATGTATGTAAGTGTCCAGAGTCTTTCATGGAAGTATATGGCAAGGGCTCTCATATCAGAGAAAGGAGAAGGCATTTCTCTAACACGAGCCAGCATCAGATGCTTCAAGGAGGAAAGGAACAGTGCCCCAGTAAGAAGCTTCCTCAGCTTAAAAGCTGAGGTCTTCCCTGAAGAAGCACTACATTCACTACAAAAATGCACAGGCTAGCTCCAAAGCTCACATAAAGCATCCCAGCTGCCAATAAAACCAGTTGGTGGAGATGCACCAGTTTGCAGGATTCAACCTTCCCATTTGTTGCTTTAAGACTTTTCTACCACAGCTAGGCAGCATTGTTGCTTGTATTAGACATCCAGCCATTTCTTTCTTTCTTTCTCTCTATTCTCCTTTCTCACTATTTCTTTCAGGCATGTTCAGATCTCCAGGGAAACTTTCCTGAGAACATCATGAATGTAAGAAGCCTGGGTGAAGCACCTGAAGAAACACTAGCTTGTTATAGCACAGGCCATATGGGTTTGAGATAAACCTGAAGATGGCCAGAAAAATACTCTAAGCAAGGCTCTGATCACCACCAGGTTCCTGCCCAGTACAACCAGAGCACCGGCTCCTCAGCAGGCAGAGCTCAGCCTGGCTCTGCTGGCTCCAGTGAAGCCGCATTGATTTCCACCAGATGAAGATGCTGGCTGAGTATCTGGCTTCCTTGGTGATTCAGGAGAAAGTGCTGACAACAGGCTGGGAAAGGCAATGGGTGAGCATCTCTGATCTTTTGGGGACCACATGGAGCTCAAGGGCAGCTCAGGAGGTCAGTGATCCCAGACATGCCCAGGAAAAAAAGGGGTGGGGAAGGCAAGGAAGGATCAGAAACGAAGCAGAAGGATTAGCTGAGAAAGTCACCAGGACAGAGCAGCAGGCCAGTGCCCCAGGCTCTTTACATTCTGATCTTGCTCTGGCAAAACCAACGCTGAAATCAACCCCAGCCCTTGAAGTCAACCAAAGTTTGCCTGGGTAAGGACTGAGCCAAGAGGCTTTGCATGAATAAGTTCCCCAGGCACGGTGAACTATTAGAGGAATAGAGTGCTCTTTATGTGAGAGAGCAACTGGAATGTATTGAGCTGTGCCTAGGGGTGGATGAAGAGCGAGTCGAGAGCTTATGGGTAAGGATCAAAGGGCAGGCTAATAGAGGTGACACTGTTGTGGGTGTTTACTACAGGCCACCTGATCAGGATGAGGAAGTTGATGAGGCCTTCTACAGACAGCTGGAAGTAGCCTCACGATCCCAGGCCCTGGTTCTCATGGGGGACTTCAACCACCCCGATATCTGCTGGAAAGACAACACAGCTAGGTACAAACAGTCCTGGAGATTCCTGCAGAGCATTGGTGACAACTTCTTGACACAGGTGGTGGAGGAGCCAACAAGGAGAGGTGTGCTGCTGGACCTCGTACTAACAAACAAAGAAGGACTGGTGGAAGATGTGAAGGTTGGGGGCTGCCTTGGCTGCAGTGACCATGAGATGGTGGAGTTCAGGATCCTGCGAGGAGGCAGCAGGGCACCAAGTAGGATCGCAACCCTGGACTTCAGGAGAGCAAACTTTGTGCTCTTCAGGGACCTACTTGGAGGAATCCCATGGGTGAGGGCCCTGGAAGGAAGGAGTGTTCAAGAGAGCTGGTTAATATTCAAACATCACTTCCTCCAGGCTCAAGAGCGGTGCATCCCTATGAGTAGGAAGTCAAGCAAAGGAGGTAGGAGACCTGCATGGATGAGCAAGGAGCTCCTGGCAAAACTCAACCAGAAGAAGGAAGTCTACAGAAAGTGGAAAGGGGGACAGGCCACTTGGGATGAATATAGGAATGTTGTCAGAATATGCAGGGATGCGACGAGGAAGGCTAAGGCCCGTTTGGAATTAAATCTGGCTAGAGATGTCAAGGACAACAAGAAGGGCTTCTTCAAATACATCAGCAGCAAGAGGAAGACTAGGGAAAATGTGGGCCCTTTGCTGAATGGGGTGGGTGCCCTGGTGACGAAGGATGCGGAGAAGGCAGAATTACTGAATGCCTTCTTTGCTTCAGTCTTTACTGGTCAGGCCAGCCCTCAGGAACCCCAGACCCTGGAGGCAAGAGAGAAAGTCTGGAGAGAGGAAGACTTTCCCTTGGTGGAGGAGGAGTGGGTTAGAGATCATTTAAGCAAACTTGACACCCACAAATCCATGGGCCCTGATGGGATGCACCCACGAGTGCTGAGGGAGCTGGCGGACATTATTGCTAAGCCACTCTCCATCATCTTTGAAAGGTCATGGAGAACAGGAGAGGTGCCCGAGGACTGGAAGAAAGCCAATGTCACCCCAGTCTTTAAAAAGGGCAAGAAGGAGGACCCAGGGAACTACAGGCCAGTCAGCCTCACCTCCATCCCTGGAAAGGTGATGGAGCAGCTCATCCTGGAAGCCATCTCCACGCATGTGGAGGAAAAGAAGGTGATCAGGAGTAGTCAGCATGGCTTCACCAAGGGGAAATCATGCCTAACCAATCTGATAGCCTTCTATGATGGAATGACTGGCTGGGTAGATGAGGGGAGAGCAGTGGATGTTGTCTACCTAGACTTCAGCAAGGCTTTTGACACTGTCTCCCATAGCATCCTCATAGACAAGCTCAGGAAGTGTGGGTTAGATGAGTGGACAGTGAGGTGGATTGAGAACTGGCTGAATGGCAGAGCTCAGAGAGTTGTGCTCAGTGGCACAGAGTCTAGTTGGAGGCCTGTAGCTAGCGGTGTCCCCCAGGGGTCAGTCCTGGGTCCAGTCTTGTTCAACTTCTTCATCAATGACCTGGATGAAGGCACAGAGTGCACCCTCAGCAAGTTTGCTGACGATACAAAACTGGGAGGAGTGGCCGATACGCCAGAGGGCTGTGCTGCCATTCAAAGAGACTTGGACAGGCTGGAGAGGTGGGCAGAGAGGAACCTCATGAAATTCAACAAAGGGAAGTGCAGGGTCCTGCACCTGGGGAGGAATAACCCCATGCAGCAGTACAGGTTGGGGGTTGACCTGCTGGAAAGCAGCTCTGCTGAGAAGGACCTGGGAGTGCTGGTGGACACCAAGTTAAGTATGAGGCAGCAATGTGCCCTTGTGGCCAAGAAGGCCAATGGTATCCTGGGCTGCATCAGAAAGAGTGTTGCCAGCAGGTCGAGGGAGGTGATTCTCCCCCTCTACTCAGCCCTGGTGAGGCCACATCTAGAGTACTGCGTCCAGTTCTGGGCTCCCCAGTACAAGAGGGATGTGGCACTACTGGAGCAAGTCCAGCGAAGGGCCACAAAGATGATTAGGGGACTGGAGCATCTCTCTTATGAGGAAAGGCTGCGAGAGCTGGGCCTGTTTAGCTTGGAGAAGAGAAGGCTGAGAGGAGATCTTATCAATGTGTACAAGTATCTGAAGGGAGGGTGTCGAGAGGATGGGGCCAGACTCTTTTCAGTGGTGCCGAGCGACAGGACGCGAGGCAATGGGCACAAACTGAAACACAGACACTTCCATCTTAACATGAGGAAAAACTTTTTCACTGTGAGGGTGACAGAGCACTGGAACAGGTTGCCCCGAGAGGTGGTGGAGTCTCCTTCTCTGGAGATATTCAAAATGCGCCTGGATGCAATCCTGTGCAATATGCTCTAGGTGACCCTGCTTGAGCAGGGGGGTTGGACTAGATGATCTCCAGAGGTCCCTTCCAACCTCAGTGATTCTGTGATTCTGTGATTCTGAGTTAATCTGAAGGAGGCTGGTGGGGGGCGGGTAGCGGGAGTAGATGTGACTGGAATTTGGAATGTCCTAATTATCCCAGCAAGTTGTGTTGACTTGATTAAGCCAAAGCCAAGGATCTGGGTGAGTGGGAGGGTTTCCAAAAACTAGGAAGAAGGGTGGGGCCGGGACAGGGTGAAACTCCTGCCTAGCGCTGCCGACACAGTGCCAGTGTGAACGGGGGAGGTAGAGAGGGGTAAGACGGGCTGGGTGGAGAGGGGAGAGGCAAGAGGGGGAGCCACCTGTCTTATAGCCTCTCTGAAGCTGAAGGTTACTGAATGCAATGGGTTTTTAGCCTCTCTTCTGCCTCCCAGCCCACAATACAAGACAGTGGTCTGCACCCTGAGTATACTTTACTGCTACTTCCAAGCAGAAATGGCACCTCAAATGACCGGACCTGTCATCCAAAGAATGGTGAGCATCTCCCAAAGGGAGGAGCCAGGAGAAAACAGTGCCAGCACAACTGACAGTGATTGGGCTCCCTCTATTCAGAATTTACTAAACTCAAATCTGGGAGAAGGGGAAAAGCTGATTCTGGAGCAGTCAGTCCAGGCTGAGTCTGTTCAGGCTGCTAGCAGAAACTAGAGGTACGGACACTGGCCATGCACTGAGGTTTATCATGTGGCTTAGCTGCAGGTCCCCATCTCTTGTGCATAGCTCACACTGGCACTGGATTGCAACTGAAGCTGCTGCAAGCTGCTCTTCACATGCACTCAGGACAGAGCAAGAAGGCACAGATCAGACTGCAGCAGGCAAGGGGGATTTAGATTAAGCATGACGAGAAGTTTTCTAACAGGGAGGATAAGAGAATTTCCTAGGGAGGTTCTGGAATCACCATCATCAGAGGGTTCTTGTCCCTCTTTTTCTGAGAACAGATTAAACAGATATCTGTCAGAGATGGATTAGGTAGAGCTGATCCTGCCTTGGGGCAACAGCAGAACCAATGTAACCTCAGATGGTCCTCCCAGCCCTTTTTTCCTTGACTCTATCTGTTACAGGCACAAGACAGATACTGGCACCACTTGTGAGTGGGTGATGTGGCATTATGCCAATGCCTGGTCCATAGGGAGGATAAAAGACCTGCCTCTACAAGTGATCCCTGCAGGAGAGAGGCAGGTCTCCTCCAATTTAGGCCAGCATTTCAACTAACGACTCATTTATTACCGCAGGTCCTTGGGAGTGTGTGATGGACAAAGTCACTGAGACCAAGGCAAGTTGTGGCCTGACACGGACTCTCACCAGAGCTAGAAACTGAGAGATGTCAAGAGTGGGAACCTAAAAGAAACAACCATGTTGCATAGCAAGACACAGACCATGAGATGTTTTCCAAAGGGGCAAGAAAATGCATCTTAGCTGTTTGTTAAGATGATGGTCCCAATCTTGCGGTAACAAAAGGAGAAATGTTGGCACCCAGTCATGGAGGACCCAGGAAATCCATCTCCAGCAGCAGACAGTTGCATAGCTGAGCACCACATCCACACCATGGGAGTGCAGGCAATTGCCTGCCCTTAGTGACAACAGGCTGTGAATTTTACCATCACAGCCTCTATTTAGATTCAAGGTGGGCCTAGGAAAACAACCAGCTGAGTTTCTAGGAGTCACCCTCTCACCTCTTCCCCTTCATCCTCCTCTCTCCACTTGTCCTCTTTCTCACGGTCCAGTTTGCCAAGAGAATCACCAAAATGAGCAGCTACTCTTGAGGAACAACGGCAGCAGACTCTGTAGACGGGCTCAGGCATACAAAGAGACACCAAGAGCTCCAGAGACTTTCCTCACTTAACCCCTTCCCTCTGGCACATCAGCCTGATCCTTCACTCCTGCTCCAAAAACAAAATCAGGTCTCTGGAAAGCCCATAACCGCTGTCCTTGCTCTGCCAGAGAGATAAGGGAGTGTGTTGTTTTATTTGGTGCTGTTTTAAATCCTGTTTTGAATAGATTGGGGAACTGATTAAAGCAAGCATGCCAGCCCGAAAAACACAGAGCTATTTGCACAAAGTTTGTGCTGAGTGGGCATCACACATCTCAGGGAGAGCTCATCTCCTAGACATTAACAGAGCAAATCTCAGAAAGTGGGCCTGAAAAAAAGACGTGAGCAGAAGCCAGGGGAAAGGCCCATCATTTCCAGCTGTTCCCAAGAGACGAGAACAGTGTGGATGAACTACCCGGACTGAGCACGTTCCAGGGCGATACCTGTGAGAGAACTAAATACGTGCTGGAGAAGGGCCAAAACATGAAGGATCAGCGTGTACTGTTCACGTACTGCTTATGCTGGAAACAGCCTGACTCCTAAAACACAGAGGGGAAATTAATGCAGGTCCCAGTACAGACTCGTGCACCAGCAGTAGATGTGGGCCAGGGGGTGAGATGTTTGCGAGAATCTGAGTTGTTCCAACACTGCTTTTATTCCCGGGTTTCTTGATCTGCAGGCAAGGTTGGCCAAGGCTAGTCTGTGATACAGCAAGCCCTGAAATGGCCGATTCTTAAAGGTGACTTCAAAATTAAGCCTAAAATACATTCAGAGCAGAGGTTCTCAAAGCACTGTTTTGTTTCTGTGCTCTTAAATTAAAACTCTTTCTTAGGTGTCCAAGGAAAGAAAAGCAAAGATAAGGTAAGTGTCACCCTGTAAGGTTCTTTTCAGAGTACTTGTCCATGGGAAGAAATGCTGCTAAAGCTGCAAGGCCTTTTGGGCTTTTGCGTGGCTCACTTCCCCTGAGGACAACACCAAATTTGTCAGGGCCATTTGACAGAAGCCCCTCACTTCCCAGAGAAGCCCCTTTTATCCCATGTAAATCACCCTGAGTCAGTATCTCAGACACAGAAAATCCCTTCTGTCTGCCAAATCCCTTTCCAAACTTGTTAGAGACAAAATCCAACTTTACATTCCACCTCTCCCTCACAAGGAGTCAAATTCAAACCTCAGTTTGCCCTACTCTGGAAAGCTTTAGGTTTAAATGCAGTGTTTTTCAGCACTCTCTGAAGAGGTTTTTGAGTTTGACATTGATGCTAGCCAAATGCGGGGCTGAAGTCTCCTTCTCTGTCACTGTGGCAACAAGTTCTACAGACGCACTGCATGGAGAAGGTGTCCTTAAATCCAGAGACAGATGGATGGATGGAAAAAGGGAGCTGGCTCCCACCCCCATGGATCAAACTTCTGGATTCTCCTCCATGTCCTGGCAGCTTCATATGCTACTAAGCCTATGCACCTGAGCGTTAGTCTCCTGCAGGTGCAAGATGATGCCACTATGCTTGGCCTATTTCAACACAATAGTATCTTGGGGTTCTTTCAAGAGCAGTCTACATATGACCTGAAGGCACCAAATCCCAAGTAAATAACATCAAATAAATCAAATGAACAGGTAAGGTTTCAAAACTGACTAGAAAAACAAAAAGATCAAGCAACTTTTTACCCAACTTTGTAATATGCCCAGAGAGGCTCAAGGTTAACTTCACAGCATGTTAGATCAGACACAGCACTGAGCCTACAACCACTCAGTGTGGGCCCATGTATGTCTCTATCTCCACGGTGAACAAAACTGCTGTGGAGCAACCCATTTACCTACAACAATGTCACACCTGCACGGTGTCAGCCAGGATCCTTTCTAGAAGAGTCCCAGTTTCCTTACCCCAAGGGCAGAAGGGGCAGAATTCAAAGCAGTTGGGTTATTCTTTAAAACACGAACATCATCAACTTTAGCCATGAGCTTCCTGTAGGCAGCAGCATGGATGCACAGGTCAAGGTCACAGAGAAAACTAGCCCTGAGCTGGTCTCCTGAAGACCGGGTAGACTTAATCAAAGTGCCTTCTCTCAGAAATATAAACCACCAATAAACCCTCCTTGTGTTAAAGTAGCACACATGGTGGCAAGCCCCCAAGCAGAGGACATAGTTCTTTGTTACTTTTAGCAGCAGGCACAGAAGCAAGAGGAGAAACACTACATATTTCTGTGAACGGAGCAGCACCCAACTGCATCATTTCTCCTCTCAGAATCTTGGCTCTGTCACAAAATGGGATGAACCTGGAGTCATAATTATTATTCAGATTTGGGTTAGCTTTGGGTTTTTGTTTTTATAAGGCAGGGATTACAAACTCATTGAGATAAACACCTTTCCTTTTTTTCCTCTTTTTTTCTTTTTCTAAAGAATGCCTCCAGGGACAGGAGAGCTCTAGCATAAAATAGAGATACAATCTATTACAACACAGAAGCCATCTGTCACTGAGATAAGCATGCAGACTATTTATTACCCAGCTACAGCAACCAAAAAATTAGTCAGAGATTCAACCATCTAATATAATCTTTCATTAAAAAAGTGGTTAATGAGCTTCCCAAGAATGATAAGAAATGTGTTGAAACCTGAAAAAAGGAGGGTTGTTGTTTTTTTTTTTTTTGCTTCTTCTGCAAAACAAGGCAGAGCCAGTTTGGTCTGCAGCAAAGCTGGGTGACAGAGCTACCAAGTGATTGTGTGAAGCCCTTTCAAAACTCAAAGTCCTCACTGCAAAGAGTCTAAAAACAGCAGTATCATTTCCACGGCTGCTGGTTTAGCCCTCGGCAGTTTGAAAACAAGAGGTAGAATAAACCACAAGTGCAGTATTCATGACACTGCTTAGAAAAGCCCTTGAACAGCTTTTGCAGATACTGGGGGAATGGCTGTCAACAAGTTCTTAGGTCAAAATCTCTATTTCCACCAGATCCTCTGCCTTGCTGTGTCTCCAGAATAGCATCCAGCACTCCTAGCCACTCTCGTACACTGTATTACTGTTGTCGCATTACCTCCAGCACAACAGCCATGAAGAACTAAATGGGAGCATTGACTCCCAGCAAAGAAGCTGGGACTCCAACTGTTGCAGCTGTTGGTACTTGTGTACATCTGCACAGTGCTGATAGCATGGAGGACCCCAATTGCTTTCCACCGTGCATGTCTGAGGGCAACCCTTCAGCCAGGGAGGCTTATTGGCCCAGCTAGCCTTGTGCACCTCCAGTCTGAGCTCCTCTTAGGTCAGGATGCAAGTGCCTGTATGTGCAGACACAGCCAGTGGAAAATCTAGGCTGGCCTTGGTGGGCTTAGAGGAGCCAGAACCCAAGCTGAAGTCCATGAAGAAACCTTGGATTCACCCTGACAAAGTTACTGTGTCCCCGCAACACCTTTGGCAGGGCACAGATTTCATCACGGCCACAACACACCAGGCAGGCATGCCCTCACTCCTGCAGCTAAAGGCAGACACCAGGCACCAGCAGGACCTCATTCAGGCACTGAAGTTTACAGCAGGGCTCACTGCTGAGTGTGGTCTCCTGCTCCTGGTTCTGCCCTGGCTGAACTTGTTCTGCTGCCTGCACACTCTTGGTGCAATCAAGAGGAAAGACCAGGCTGAAAGGCTGGAAGTGCATCACTGCTCAGTCCCCATATGTCTACAAGGCACTGAACAAGGTCGAAGAGTCTCCTGGGAGCACTACCAAACCTCAGCTTTAAGGACACAGGAGTTAAGGGGCCTACTTATTGCCACCACTGAAGCAGGTGCAAGGCACAAGGTGGCAGTCAGCACGTATTAGCTGATGTTCGATGGTATCGCTTCCTGCCGTATCAGCGTCTCATACTGCAGTTAATCTTAGGGACAGCCATAGAGGGCCCAGTGCAAGGTCACAGCCCAGCCCAAAGACACTACCAGAGCTATGTGACTGCCGTTCTATCTTAGCACATGCCCTGCTTCAGTACTCCAGGCCCTAAAGAGCTAGCTCAGCCCCATCACATCCCCTGAGGCATTCACAGCACCCTTTTGACTCCATTTGATTTTCCTGGAACTCAAGGAGAGCCCAAGGTGATTTCCATGGTCAAGATCTAAGGGACGTAGAGGGCAGTGCTGGAAGGTCATGGACTTGAGGCACCGGTGCACAGGTCTGGCATTGAGGATTGCAGGTTGTCTCTCTGCTGGGCTGCTAACTTTGTAGCATAACCATATGCACTACATTATTTTTTTTTATCGTTTTTTTAAATCTTCCTGCTTCCAATTCCCCCGCCCCCTCCTCTGCTAGATCAAAAGAACAATACAGGTCTGCAGTGCCAGGAGCTGAGTGGATGTTTACACAGTGCTTTGAGATCCCCCAGGTAAAAGGTGTTAAGTGCAAAGCACTGTCATTACAATGACATGGCTGCAAGCTAGTCTGTCAAACCTCCGCCCCCGAGCTCATTAAGGAACAGGAATAGGGAGCCACATTCCTGCCTGTTCTCGACTGCTGTTCCAGTTTACGGAAGGAAAAAGTAAAAGTTTAATTGCTTTGTTTATCTCAAATGCCACCTGCAGCTGGTTCCTCCCCTGCCCGCTCTCCTGCTTCTTCTTCGCGATGAAACAGGACCCGCCTTTGCCAGCTGACACCAGAAGAGCAGTAAATAAAGCTTCCAGAATAGGCAGATTCGGGGACTGACAGCTTGGATTCGCCTTTCCTTTCTGCTCCAGCACAAGTGGCAGGAACAGATTTCCCAGGAGGATGGGCTAAGGGGGCTCGCCTACACTCTTCCCAGACACACTTCCCCATTAGCACCTTGGGTATCTACCACCTCAGCAACTGGACCTCTGCCACCGTATACCCCTGCTGTCCCTACACGCCTCCCCTCACCCCATAGCAGTCCCAACTGCCTCCAGCCCTGAACAACGCTCAGATTCGTGCTTCAAAGCAGAGAATCAAGTCTCAAACACTTCTACGGCCAGAGCAGCAGTGCAACGCAGAGCAAAATAATGCAGCAAGTGCTGGTGCATTGCTTTGCTAACTATGGGCAAACTTTCTGGCACGCTCCGTTCTAAGGGACCATGCCCCTCATATTGTAAGCAGTAGTATGCAGAGAGCCTCAGGTGACCCCCTACACCTTTCTCTTTGTAGCAACAAATGAAGTTGGGATCTTTTTGGTCCACCTCCTCCAGTACTATAAATCAGCACAACTCTAGCCTATGGAGCCCTGCCGATTTACTCTAGCTGAGGATCTGTCCCTCATGCCCTCTTTACTTTCCTTGCACTGTTGGAATAGGAAATATATTTTTGTCCTATTCATTAGCCCACTGCACAGATACCACTGTGGCAACAGGGCAGAGATGTGTAGTATAGATGTTACCAACTGCACATCATCAATAAGGAAAAAAAATGTTTAAGGATGTTTTTCAGGGGAAAGAAGAGCTTTATGACAAGGGGTATATTCTTCCCAGGCATAAAAACTGCAGTTTGTCCCCACAAAGTGGAATTTTGCACAAGCAAGGAACTTTGTCCCACTGTCTCCTAATTGACCCTTAGCAAACCTCAAAATTTGCTTGCACTTGCTTACAGGAGGCTGGTTACACCTAGATCATTCACTGTGACTTGCAAATCTGATGTTGTTTGGTCTTTCTCTACCAATGCATAAAAGATTTATGGCAGGGTGTAGCTATCTGGATGTCTTAATTCTTTTCCTTTGTTGAAAGACAACCATAAAACCTACCCGTCTCCTGTATTTTTCAACACAAATGCAAGTAGAAAAAAGTCATGGCAATGAGGAAAATACGCTTGGCACAACTGAAGTGCTCTCTGCTGAGGCAAAACAGAATCAGGTCTGTTTGGGTTTTTTTATTATTATTATTATTATTTGTTTATTCTCTCCCCGAAGTGAAGGCAGAAACTTCTTCTGAAATCAATCAGCTGAAATAGTTACATCACCTTATGCAAGAAAAATGTTGTCATCACTAGTCCTAAAGTCCAACAGCAACTCCACTAATAGCTGTGACTACTCTGGGACTTCTTTTAAAGATCTTCTAAAGATCCTGGTATTTACAAGGTGATGGGGGGGGTGGAGATTTCAGTCTGCACAAAAGCAGAGGAATCTGCTTCCCATCTGCTCAGAGAAGCATAAAATTGGGAGCTTGAGAACAAGCCCCAATCACAATAACAGAACTGTTCAGAACAATACCAGAACAGAAGAGCCAGGTTGACCCTTCAACCTGGACCACTCATATCTTTTGTGGGGACAGAGCATCGCTATCCCACAGTCAGTATCACCCATTTGCAGAGTGGTACCACAGCCCAAGACACCCTGTGCAGCTGTTTTGCTTATCTGGTGATGCTCTGACCAGTTGCGTCCAGTAAATGG
This sequence comes from Apteryx mantelli, assembly GCF_036417845.1. Taxonomy (NCBI): domain Eukaryota; kingdom Metazoa; phylum Chordata; class Aves; order Apterygiformes; family Apterygidae; genus Apteryx; species Apteryx mantelli. The sequence goes on along the minus strand of NC_089982.1, from coordinate 86,477,774 downwards.
GGTCACTGCAGCTGTGAAAGGATGTCCCACAGCAAACTTCCATCCTAAAAAGAGCTGCTCTGGAAGAAACCTTCCCTAGCTGCCTCCTATTGCCCCTCTAAGCCATGCAAACATGAGCTGAAGGCACAAATATCATGTGATGTAACAGGTCAAATGCATACCTCTGTCATGTGGCTCAGCACAGGCACTTTCATGCATCACAGACAAAACTTGAGAAATTCATTAACATCATCCTTTAGACTGTGGCCAATACTAAAAGCTGCCAGGGGTATGCAGGAGGAAGGGTTTGCAGGAAACCATCAAATAAAGAAAAAGATGGAATAAACCACGTCTAGGAAAAGCATCATCTGGAACCTCTCCCCTTGCCTTCTTCCTTCTGAGGTCAGCTGTTGCATCAGCTTTTTCTCTCACATCTAATTCATTCTATCTAATGCATCTGAGGGTGGGTCTCATCCTCACTCCACCGGCCTAATATCTGACAAGTTCATAGACTCAGCATTTCCTCAAGGCAATGAGGTCTGCAGGCCCAAGGTCTGAGGCACGTTCATACACGATGCCCCACATGTTATGCTAAAAGATCACACAGGCAGCAAGGCCAAGCTCTCAGAAGTTCAGCAGTATTCAAATTAAGCTGCCACTGCCACCTTAATTCCCTTCATATAAGCTTTTTCAGCTATGCTGAAGCCTTTAATTACCTGGGAATGTCTAGTCTCCCAAACCCTATAAAGACCCTCCCAGACCGCATCCCCAACCGGTCAACTTCCTCCCATGGCTGGAGGAGATAACCTAGAAGCCCCACTGCCACTAACACAAAATCCCCCAGCAGTAGAGTCGTGTCATGACGGACAGGAGCCCATGCAGTTTCCAGCCCCAAGTTGAGCAGCAAGGTCACCTGCAGGCTGGTATCCAGCCTCTGGCATCATGAGGTGCGGTGCCAGGTCAGAATCGCTCCAGCCCAACTTGTGCAAATGTGTAGAGCAAGTAGGGCTTCATGCCAGTAGTATCATGCACAGGTGTGTGATGAGCCATCAGAAGCACAGTGCAGGACACAGACTAACAAGTCCTCAGGCCATGACTATCCCTGTGCGGAACCCATCTGGCCTTTTCCAGAGCTTCTCTCCTGTTTTCAGTTCCAGAATGGCTTTTTTCTGCCTTCCTAGAGCATTAACAAAGCCCTGGTAGCCCCACCTTTGCAGCAAAGCTCCAGCTCAGAGAGCTGTATTTTCCATTTCAGCCAGGTAATGCACCCAGAAGCAGGGGAGAGCAGACTCTCTCAGACTCCCTACCTCATCTCCTCCTCTTGATGAATGGCGCTAACCTCATGAGCAGCTAATTGGCACCTCGTTTCTCCTGAGGCCATACATCAAGGCATGCTCTTCAAACCCTGCTCTGACAGCAGAAGTCTGCCTCTTCCCCACACTGCTCACAGGCTAATCAGAGAGACAAATAAGAGTATGGGCAGGAGCACTGAAGCTAAATATTGGTTGTATAGGGGCACTACAGCAAATACCAGTCTGAGAAACTCTAGTCATTTTTCTCTCTCTTTCCATGGCAGCTTTTTACTCTCTTTCCTGCTCCCACTCCATGTGGATCTCCAACTCTTTTGTACAAGCACCAACAGGGATTCCTCTTTTTTTTTTTTTAAGCTGAGATTAGTTCCTAGGTCCCAATTCCAGGACACAGTTTTTGATTTTTGGACCCTGATCTTAATTCCCTCCACTGAAAGTCTGGAGGAGAGAAGGCAAACTACACAACCTCTCTTATAAACTAGTCCAGTTTCACACAGAGATGTCTGAGACTCAAATGAGCCAGACCCAGAGCTAATTTGAATTCAAAAGACTCATGGAAAGGCAATTTACGTTTGTCCAAAAAACCACCAAATTTGAAAGGGGTTAACTTTTTTTTTCTTTCAACAAAGCCAAACTTCTGTGCTGTGTGACACAGAGGGTCTGCAGACCCTTCCAAACTAGACTCTATTGTATGATGGTCTATGACCAAGAACTGTACTTGATAAGTTCAACGAGCCTTTTCCTACCTATCCTACAAGACCTCTCTGTGTGTCCTTCACAAGAGAAGAGGTACCATGTACATGGAGGTGAACACTGTAAATCACACCCTGGGGTTTTCATGGAATAATATTCCTGATTACCTGCATTCCCATGCACAGGATCTTGAAAGAGTCACAGGGGAAAAGACCCTAGTGACTCTGACTCAAGCTTTGCACAGAGCCAGCGTGATGTGAGACAACATTTACTCCATATAGAGTGGAACATATCAGTCCCCCAAATATCAAATCCTCCCTGCATTAACTCAATATTTCCAGTGAACTGACTTTGGACACAGCAGCAGGCAAACACCCCTCATCAGTCCCACGCTTTTTCTCATAGGATCGTTTAGTATTAGTTAGTCATTTATCATAGCCAGGCAAAGTACAGGGCTTTCTAAGTCATTAACCTGCAGGGGAGTTTTGTCAATGACACAGTCATGATCCAGCTGTAAGAAGGAGAAAGGAAAGATTCCCATCTTACTCAGATAATTCACCTGTTTACGTGATTCAGCGTAGCAGATGGATCAAACCAAGCCTCAAATGTGACATGCAAACCTGCACACACACGCCGGATCATGGGCTAGAATTTTGAGACTCATAAGCCTCTTTTGTTCACATTTAGACTTCAACAGAAAACTCAGCATCCTGCATAATCAAGGTGCTCTTGTGCAAAAGCCTAAATCTCAGATTACAGAGTCTAACTCCATACTTGCGTGCCTACAGTTCTTCCAGAGCCTTGCCCTGCCCAACACAGTGGCAGCTCCAGACCCCGAAGAAAGTACTCCCTTTCATTCCCATGGGATTCCACTCAGAAGTTTTCCAAGGGTTGCAACCACATGGTTTCACATGGCCTTCAGCCAAACTCAGGGATAGTTTCAGCCATACATCAGTAAGTAGGTGAAAAGGGAATCTAGCCAAGCCATAGGGCCTGTTCTTGAGATGTAGCACCACTGAAGTCATCCTCCACCTAACGAAGGGAAAATGAGGCAGAAAGCTGTATCACTAGCTCAGGAATCATGTAGGGAAGCTCATGACAAAGCACGAAATAAGCCAAGAAACCTACACTCCCAGCTTCACCACAGAGATAATTGCCTCTATCTGAAGTGGCTGTTGGGAATTTAGCTCTTACAGACCGCTGTGTTTTGGTTGAATGCATCCTAGGAATGAAACACTGGCCCATTCTCTGGCATCTCTGCCCATTCCCAAGTGGCCAGGGGGCTTCCAGGTCCTCTTTTCTATAGCTGATGCCGGAATACAACCTTCTTTGAAACTAGGTGCAGATGCCTCCTAAAATCCATTGTAGATTAGAGCCTAGCTAGACACAGGTAACTAATTCAGCACCTGTCTGTGGGGGGTCATGTGCAGCCTAGTCTGACTCTCACACCTCAGGAATTAAGTTAACCTCTACACTTTTAGACCAACAGACTACCCACTGAGGTTAGATCAGAAGTCCACCTAGCCTGATTTCCTGGCTTCATCGCTGTCCAGTAGAGGATGCTCCAGGAAGGAACGTATGCAAGGAGGCAAGCACAGAACAAGCCTTCTGGTGATGTTGACCACCAGCATTGGCTGCCAGGCTGGCTCTCGGCAATCGACAGATTAAAGATTTCCGATAGAAAGTTTGCAGGCAGACTACTGTGTCTGCTAGCTCCATTGGCCTCTCCATCCACCTGTCCTGCCTCTGCTGACTGCAGGGTTTTCACACCTGCCTCCAATGTGCCTGGTGTCAGACAGTAGACTAAAATAGAATGCAAGTCTGGGCTAGAATGAGAATTTCCATATCCCAGACAAGTAAAGAAGCAGCAGCCAACAATGCTGACATCACGATGTATAAAGGGGGCTGAAATAGGTAAAAGGAGGAAGAAGCTCCAAGAGACACGGCTCTTTTTTCCATCTTCTGTTGTTGTGAATGATCAGAGAACACCAAAGAAAGGCAGTCCACTAAGCATGTCATCTGTTATTCTATATTTTAACCCCTTCAAAGCACCATGGGGATTTCAGTTTCACTGCAAAAGGATTGCATAAATCTAGTCACAGAGTGTAAAACTCAGCCACGAAGCTAGTTTGGTCTGGGTCCTAACCAAGACTTGACAAACTGATTCTCCAGCTATGCAGCCAACAGAACACTATGCAAAATAGCTTTCTTGATTTTTTAAGTAGAAAAATCAATGAAACAAAATACTTGCTTAGAGGTCACAGCAATCAAGTCAGAATCTCTCTTTTGTTCTGTTTAGTATAATTTCACTTTTACAAAAATTCAGAACAATATTTAAACTAAAAATACCATTGCAAAATGAAACAGGAACAAGCTTATTTGGAAAAGGCAACAAAAAATATTTTATTTTATTTTCCAGATGAAGCTGTTTCAAATTTTAAATCAATACTTACAAGTATTTTTGATCCAACATGGCATTTTGGGTAAAACTTTTTCCAAAATTATTTTTTGCCAGAAATATTTAATTCAGTTCTCCTCATTCCAATCATGCTAAATGCCAGGGTCTTGGTTCAAATGAAAGGGGCAGACCAAGCTTTTAATTCAGATTCAGAACAAATGATACTAAAATCTCTTAAAGTTATTCCCATGAATCTTTAAGCAGCTGAGAAAAGAGTTTTTTCTTCCCACTTGGGACACTTCCAGACCTGGAAAAACTTGTTCCAAGTGAAAAAGAAAAAGGGTGTATTTGTTGCCAGGAAAATGCAAGCATTGCAACCCACCCAAGAATTTCACAGAGGGGCTTCAGATCCTGGATTGCCCTGCAGGGCCACCACGAGTCTCTAATGAGGAATGATTTCTGTTCAGCTTCGTGTAGAGTTACATTTCTCACTACCAGTACTAGGATTCTGCATTTGATACCTATTGTGGATCTCAGCTCTCTTCCCCAAGGTGGAAATGAGCATGTCAAGAGAAGCAGAGTACCAGAGTTGACATCTGTCGCCTTGTCTACAGAGGAAAGTTTTGCCCCAGGTGAAGATGTTCAGATTGGGCTGGGCTACATGTTTTCCAGTGGGTTCTAGTCCCTATCAGCTTCACCCATTTAGTAGGCTGGTGTTAAACAAGTTCAGAGGCAGGTGTGGCCCCGGCAAGGAATTTCTTTGGCTGTGGGAAACTTGCACTGAGAAAGAGTTTTTGCGGTGCTTGTCTGGGCATGTAGGAAGCCTGTCCCCAAGGTCCCATGAAATCTTTGGAGGTAGATATAACATTGCCTAATAGAGAACAGCCCCCAGAGAGAACCAGCTGGTGGTACCCAAAGAAAGCTCTGATACTACAAAAGACCAAGAAATGGATCATTATTAATGAGAAGACACATTAGTAATATAAGGACACAATATGAGCATCTTTTTTGGTACAGCAAGCCAGGTCCAGACTGCAACCACAGGAGGCCCAAGATCTCACAAAGTCAGAGCCCTTCACACTGTTTTTTCCTCACAAGTAGGATGCAGCGGCTGTGACCATCCAGGAGAGTCAGCGTTGCAGGGGCAAAGCCCTGCCAATTCCTCAAACTTCAGAGGGGGAAGAATAGCCCAAGGACTTAGCCCTTCCCAGAATCACACCGTCCTCCCTTATAAACACATGCTTATGCCATCCAGGTCCAAAACATGAGAAGAAAGCCTCCGCCAGGTCCACCCTTCCCAATCACTCAGCACCAGTGCAGGGCTCAGCTGAACAACTCTGGTTCCCCTTAGGGATCTGCCTCTGAACTATGACATATTGTAATACCCATCCTGTTCTTCACAAACACACACAAACTCCTCCACCTCTCAGTCTGCAACGACTGGGCAGTGCAAAGCCTGAGCTATTTCCCATCTGAGAAAGGAGTCCATAATCCAGCCTTTGTCTGTTTTGTCCTTCTGTGGATTACAAATGACTCAGGCCAAGCAGTGTGTGTTTATACAGCACCAAGCACGATCGAGCCATAATCTTGAATGGGACCTCTAGCTACTTTTAAAAGACAGATCAAATATTTAATGGTGTCCCTCTAGTGCTTGAACAGCTGTGCTGAAGCACTCCAGAACAATAGTCCCCCACCTTACCTTGTTCAGCCACCATGGGCATCCTTCTACGGTCCCAGAATGCTCCACACTGACTACTATTCCAGACACCAAATACAGCAAACACCACGAAGATATTCTTTGCATTTGAAACTCACACTGAAAGGGCATGAATTTCATTTATGTTACAGAAGGGGCCAGTTCCAGCTCAGCTTGACATTAAATGGAAGGCTGGCATGGCCAGGAGTATAATTTGTGTGTGGCAAAGCACTGGGCCCCAAAGGCATTTATTTACGTTTGCTGACAGTGTAAGGCAAATTACCCTTTAAATGTAACTATGCCAAAAAGCAACCATAGAAGCAATCAGCTGATGGCCAAGTGCCCATGTGTTGTAAAAAAGAATAACTTGCCCTGAATCTACTGCATAATATTCACCAAACACAGGAGAAATCTGGGTGATTTCCACAGCATTGTTGGCTGTATATATACTTGAGGACCTGGCACCACTTTTCTAAGTATTGTGCTTATGAGATTGCTGAACTAGTTTCTCAGCAATTATTAGTACTCCTTGGTTATGCATAGCTACTGCTTTGATGTCCTCAGTTCTCTGCACTCAGCACCAATGTCCTGATCAGGAGGTGTAGCAGAATAATGCTTGGAGGTGGGTTTCTCTCCTGAGGTTTTGCAATTATGATCATTTTGCAGTTTAAGCTCTTTTGCTTTCTCCACTAAGCCTGATTAACATCTACAGCCACTTTGCTTTATACTCTTCCTCCCTACACTCAAAGGTGGTTCTTTTTCTATACATTAAATTATAAGTGTTTAACATGCAACCTGAAAGATTTTTCTAATCTTCTCTCAGTGTTCCTCCTTCCAGGTGAGCAGAAGGGTGTTGTTAGTGTACATGCACCGTGGAACAAGTGTAGAGAAACACAGGCATTCAAGCATCAGGCCTGGGCATAAACACTACGTCCATTCAGGTGATCATGTAGACACCATGATAAGTAACCTCTCTACTATAAGCACAAGCTCCGTGGCCTGCCCAGACTAAAGCATGCTCCTGTTAGACCCTTTAGTGCTAGAATTGCTAGTAGACCCCACCCCCAGAAACATTATGCTTCATCTGTCAAATCCTCTTTCTCAGAAATATCTGTTACTATAGATTTTTTTCTTCCTTATGTTCCAACTATCCTCACTGATACAGAGGCGCTACTTTGTATGGGTATGAGAGGAGAGATTTCAAAAGGCAAATTGAGAACAGCTCATGTATCAGCTACATGCTTCTAGGTCCCCTACATGACACTTCTAAGATTGCCGTGCTGTGACCATGCCCCAGCAAGTGGGCGAAGATACCACACCACCCACCGCTGTCCATGGTACTCGCAGCTCACGCTCCGGAGAGGAAAAGGTGCCGCCTGGGACTTCACCCAGGGACCATCACCCTCGTGTGCTTCTGCTCTTGGTGTTGGCCAGCACTCTCTCCACTTCCTTTCAAAAGCCACAGGAAGAGAGAGGATTGATATCACCGTTAGCAAGTATCCAGAGCCTCAGAATTTCTCAAAGTTAAGTGCTAGACTCTATGAAGATTAGTATAACTCAATCTCTCATCAGAATCTGCTCTGGGGACCTTAAAAGTCACATATATTTATGAATAAATCCAAAATCAAATGCACCATGCAGGGCATGAGCAAAAGCAAGTCAGCTCTATTGAACTGATTGACAAAGTTACCCTTGCCACTCGAAGACCATGCATGGACAGCTGAGCTGCTTCTGAAATGCTCCTGAGCCACTGAGGTTAACAGATAGAATTTTTAAAGTAAAAAGGGCATAGATTTCAACTGGGTCTAGTCATCATGCCTTGAAATAGCGGAGGCTTATGAGTATGCCAGCTGTCCATGCAGCAGGGGACAGCTGAGGGCAACAGCCTGAAAAGACAGTTCCTCCAGCCATTGCGGTAGGGCCATCGGTCATCTGGACTCTGCCTATTCCATTTGAACAAGGCTGAGATTTTCCCACCATAAAGGAAAGAGATAGACCCAAAGAACAAGGAGAGGCAAGAAGAGAATAACAGTTGATCTCAAGACACCTGCATTTCTCCCTCACTTCTGTTCACTTCCTACTTAGGATGTGACAGATTTGACTTTGCAGGACAGTGAAAGGCTCTGAGGAGGATCAAGTCCCCCTCCCCAAGGAAGCTCTAGTTCCCCCATGAGACATCCTCCCATGTCAGACAGCTCAGTCTCAGCTCCTTTGCTTCCCTGGCCTTCCACCTCCTTATGCAGAACAGGGCTGCATTCACTCCTGCTTCACTGTGAGTTTCAAATAACATTTTCTGACATGTCACCTGAATCACTTCCTCTCATTTTCAGCAAATTCCCTTTGTCTCCTCCCCTCCCAGCACCAGCTGTACACCTGCCTGATGCAGGGAACAAAAATTAGGAGGTCAGTGAGTATCTTACAGTGTCTTATTCTCAGTTTTGTTTCCCTGGCTGTGGAAGAACTCTTTCTAACACTGACTTCCAGATTAAGAAAGACATCCCTGTCCAGGATAATGAATGCATAGTTAAAAATCAATTTAGAGAATTAAATAAAATCTCTGATGGGCACAGATTTCAACCTCCAGACTAGTAGCGACAGGTGTGCTGCAATTTCAAAATGCTTCTTCACACTGCACTCTCCTTGGTGACTCTTGCCAGATGATTTTGTTCTCTGACTAAACTGCCAGTAGTTGTCTAGAAAAAGAACACGGCAAGAATTAGTTATTTCCTTTTGAGAAGTTAGCATGAAAATACAGCTGCATAAATGTTTCACAAGACTTACATTTTCAAAAAACAAAAAAATTCACTGAAAACTCCCTCAGTAATGGCAAAAGCTCCATGGCACCATGTGCTGGGTAAATACACATAAGTGGGAGAATATCCATGGAAGTGCTGCTAATGATCCATATAAGATAAAATGGGAGGGATGATTAATCCCAATGTACAGGTGAGAAACATGCCCTGGTCACAGAGCAAGAGTGTGTAGAGCTGGACATTGACCCCAGGATCTCTTGGGTCTCCAAATTCAGTAAATCAGTTCCAAACCCCTTTCTCAATGCTTGCCACAGCAAGCCCAAACATCTTCTCTGACCAGTCACCAGTCAGCTGCAAACTGGTCCAATGATCAGATTCCACACATTTCTAAATCTTTCTGGAGTCTGAAGAGAGCCTGATCGTTGCTCCCTAATGCTCCCTGCCTACCACCAGTTTCAAACACCATGTCCACCACCCTTCTAGGCCATGGTTTGGCCCTCAAACCCTACTTGGACCAAACCACAGCTCTCCTAGGGCTGAAGTTGTTCAGACACATTCCCCAAAGAGCCCACCTGACCATGGAGCTTGGGGCTTCCTCATTGCATTCCCCAGGGATGATGTGGTGAGAAAGCAAAGGAATTTCTTTCCACTGTCTATTTAGTCATGATTGTTTCTAAGGCTACAGGAAAACAGAAAGCCACTGAACACCATGCCACCATATCCGGACGCAGGATTGGTTTTGAGTGATTGGAATGGACAGCTTTTCTTGGCCTGACTGCCTCACGATAGTGCAATGTGCTCCCTTGCTTTTATGAGTGCCCCATAATAAAACAACAACAACAACAACAACAACCACCTCTCTACCATGGTTCACCTAACTTAAAGCACTTAGATTTAGAGCTGTTTTTCAGCAGTTCTGTCTCTGTTGGCCCTATGTATAGTTATTGGAGAGTGAAGACCTGACCCAAACCCTCTGGAAATGCCTTTTTTTTCTGAGAATGAATAGAGAACAGAGAAATATCTAGTCCCTGTACAAGGACACCTCAGTCCATGTCTTCAGTTTAGGTGGAATAAGGATGAATCCAGTGCCTTCACTTTAGGTGGAATGGGTGAATATAGGGCACTGCTAAGGAGCCAAGAAAGCACAGTAGGCCAGTTTCTGTGGACAGCCATGCTGTTGGAAAATCTCAGTGTTCAGACACACAGAATATCAAAAACCCATATGTGCTCCATCATTGGCTCTTAGAAATTGCTTTCCCGTGCCCTTCCAAAAGGTTACCAGCCTTAACAGGACTCCAAAAACAAACTGAACTCAGTTCAGTCCCACTACATTCTCTCCAGTTCATCACAGTTGCAAACAGGCTCCAAGAGGAGTGGAAAACTCATAGATGAGCAAAACAATTTTAGAAAAAAATCACCCCCTAGACCATTGAGTCTGAAGAAAGTCAAACTTTTTTTTTTTTCAAAACAAAGGAGCAGAATCCAGGTAACATGTTATCATAATATCTACAATCCCCACTCATTGAGCAAGACAGAGCTGTGTTATGTTCTGTACAAACAGAGCAGATATTTATGCAGCTAATTTTTTACAATTACGTTACTTCTGCAAGTTACAGTCACAAGTCAGAAATTTTGGGGGAAATAACCTGCCAGCACAGTATTTGCAGAACTCTTCTCTGGCTACAGAAAGCTCAGGTTCCTTGACTATAACATACCTGACTTAAAATTGGACTCCACCATTCCTCATGAAATCTCTTCAGAGAAGAAGGGAACAGAAGGGGAGAGACAGAGGAAAAAAAAAAAACCCTCACTTTTCATTTCCTTTAATTATTTCAGATTTGGGAAGGATATTTTTCTTTTAACTGAAAATAAAAAAATGTGTGGACACTTCTACACTTGGAAGAAAAACAACAACTGAGGAACTTTAATTTTCCAAACTTGCAGCATTCTTCCTATTTTGCTTTTATTATTTTCGCTATTTTTATTGACAGCTGAACCAGGTCAGCATTATGACATTCGACTGTCCGTATGAACACACAGACCTCTGGATGTTGCTCAGCAATGTATTGGTCCTGAGCATTCCCAGGTGAGCTGGAATGAGCGGCAGCAAAGGAGTGTGAAAGCAGGAGGAAACATCACCAAATACAGATAAGTCCAAAAGTAGCTGCCTAAACCAGGAGCTCAGGGATCTAAAATGTGACTAGAACAGTAGATGCTGATATCTGCTATATTCGTTTAAAAAAAAAAAAAAACAACCTACAGTATCTCCATTGACTGATGATGCTCACTGATCCAAATGTGATCAGGAGATGGCCCAGTGTGGACTTCTATTCCAGGGTCACCTAATCAAATCCTGTAAAGGAAAATGTTTTCTCCAGCAGTGAAAGCTAACAGGATGTGCTGTATCCATATCTCATCTCTGCCACTGAGAGTTTGTCTACAGACACCAACCCAGCCAGAGGGTGAATTGTTTCAACTTAACCAAACCAGTACAAAAGGCTATAGGAACCCTTCACTTTAAAGCCACTAAACTAAAGCAAGCCTAAATTGATACGAATTGGCTAAAATGAAACGCCACTCTTAAAATGAGGTAAGTGTCCACAGTGTGTTTTCCACCTGTTTTACTAAATTGGCACGTTTCTCACGTAGACAAGGCCTAATTTACTTGACCCTGGGCAGATCCCACAACCTCTTTCTGCTTTATGTTTCCCACTTTGTAAAATGAGGGTAACGCTGTACCCGCTTTTGTGAAGTGCTCAGAGATTTATGGAGGAGGGCTACATTAAACTGAATAAGTAAGGAATTATTTTACCTTGACATACCAAAAAAATATATATATATATAGTGCTCCAATCCAGTTCTCCACTATTTTACTGGCATCTTGTGACTTAGCAGAAGCAAGAGTTTAGGGAACAATAAAAACAAAGTTAAAGTGTTCTCAGCTCATTACACATTTTCTCAATGTCTTTTCAGATGCAATTAAACCAAAGAACCCTGAAATTAACTGGTTTCCAGCCTGAGTAACACTGGAAACATTTATTTCCTACCCTACATGTCTAATTAGTGCCGTTTAGTCAAAAGGGAGCAAAACTCCAATTTGTAAGTGAAACTAGACGTATATTAAAAACACACTCTGTAATAATGCCCCAGTGCTTCTGTAATGCTTCATGCCTTCAAAGGGCTGAGCAAGTATGATCTCATTAATTCTCACAGGTAGGTAATTTGGTGTTATTAGCCTTGTTTTACAGCCAGATCTTAGAGAGGTGGAAGTGATTTGCCCACAGGCACAGACTCCACGCTTGAGACTGAACTAGAACTTGGGAGACGGACGTCGTAACCGGAGCTGGGGACCCTCCATGCCTCGAGAGGGAGCTCAGCATCTTGCAGGATTGGGTGACAGCTCTTACAGGATTTAGGGGTCTGCTATAAAAAGCATTAAAAAGCCGGAGGGAAAGCTGAGGAAACTTGGAGCACCAAGTTCAGTGGCAGCTGGACAAGGGCCTTTCTCCTTGCTCTTCATCCCTCACACCTGCAATATCAAAGCTTTCCTGTTTGTGGCCCCATATATTCAACTTGTGCTGCAAGGCTCTCAGAGGGAAACATTACTTGAGACCACGTTGCTTTCCAAGGGGCCTCACTGAAAGGTTGCTGCCTTTGGAGACTACAAACCTTTACACAAGATAAAGCAACGAGAAGAAGAACCAGTCTCACACATGCCCAAATCCAGCATGTTTTAGTCACCAAAGTCCAAGATTTCATTTTCACACCCTTTCTCAGCTACCATGTCACCCTGGGGGCATTGGAGTCCCTGAAAAACCTACATTTTTTAAGTGGGGTTCCCCACCCAGAAGCATGGCATCAGGACATGCTTGGGAGTTTCTCAGTCTGAGCAGGCTTTGCCTGGCCAAAGTATCATTCCTCCCTTGTGTCTCCTCCAAGGCCTGGCCCATAGGCGTTTTCATCGCCTGCTTACCACATCACATGCCATGTCGCATCAGCAGCTGTCCATAATACGCAGAAGTAGGAGGCAAAACTCTTGTGCTCCCCTCCCAATTAACAGCTGAAAGGTTAGAGAGTGCACTCTGGGTCTGGGAAACCACAGCCCAGCTCCCTCTAACGTAGGAGGCAGAAATCCTCCCAACCCTACCTGCCAAGGGCAGTGCCCTGCCCCAACAGCAGAGCCTGGAGAGGGGCTCACACCCCCTTTCTGAGGAAGCTACTCAGCAGAAAAAAAAAAAAAAAAAATCAAAACCTGAAGCTCCAGAGGACAAGAGTGAGCATGACTCCACAGCCCTGAGATTGGGGCACTCCCCTGGGAGTGGGGAGACCTGAATTCCAGTTACCAGCACCATGGGTTGTTTAATTTTCAAATACATAAACAGTCCTTGGAGCAGGAACTGGAGCTCCGGCCTCCCCACTCCCAGGTGAATTTCCCCAAGCGCTAACACAGACAGTCGTGCTTATTCCTTCTTGCTGACCCAATGAATCTGGTGTTTCCCTGCCACAGAATGGGACCGCTTTCCCCAAAAAGGGGGAAGGGAGAACAAGAGGCACCTGCAACCTCCCCACATAGTCTCAGGGCAGGTGATAGGAGAATGTGGTAGGAGATGTGGCTTGAACACTTTTGATAGAAAACAGGACTGAACCCATGTCTCCCCCACTGTGAAAGTGTCTTTGGGCTAGCGAGCCAAAGAACAAGGAGGGAGAAGCCCTGTCCCCCTCGCAGTGATGCCAGCATACATACATTTTTGGATAAAAAGGGTTTACATTCTGTAAGTGCCCATGCATTTTAGTCCGGGGACATGGCCCCCAAGAGCTGCCTTGTCACACTGAGCATGTGGTACTTGCATAGGTTTTTGGATCCCAATGCTGAATCTGAAAGGGGGAAAAAATAAAAGCATGTCGTAGAAACATAAAAATTAGGATGTGACTTTGCTCTTCTACAGGAGCTTGTGAAGCCACCTACAGCCCAGCCCAGACCCCACAGATCTCCAATTGTACCTCTTCCATGGACTTCAGCACCTGCCAGGGGCACAGTGGACAGCGGTGAGGAGAACTGTTGCATTTCTCCAGCTGTGAAAGCCCCAGTGGAACGAAGAGTAGGCGTTGCGTTGTCCCAGATCTCCCTCTGCTAATGCACCTGCCTTGACCTCCAGCACACCTTGTTGCCGCTCCCACCACAGGAGCATTTCAGATAGCACAGCTGTGTCAGCCAGCATGAGCTGCTTAAAATTCATTTCAAGGCATGGCTTGGAAAACAGTCTCCTCCAGGTGTCCACAGACTGTGCAACTTTCAAGATGGGTTGATTATTTCAGGAACTGGGGCCTGTTTGAACACTGCAGTGCTCAGAAAAGTTTTCAAAGTGTGGGGATGGAAATGCATGCACACTCTCACACACACCTCACGCCCACGCATGCTCACTTCCAAATATTCCTTTCTCACACCCACAGATGAACTGTCTCTCACAGGGACACTATCACAGAATCGGCAGCTCTTGTTCCCAAGTCCTCCTCCCTCGCACACACACGCACACACTTCCCCCTTCTTCTGCCCCACTGAGTGTCTGCTCGATTCTCCCCTCTCACCAGGATCATCGCCCAGAAACCACACAAGCAGTGGCCGGAAAGACTCCAGAAAAAGATCTAGAGGAATTTAATGAATATCAAGATCAAGGTCCAACCAAACAGGCCAGACAAACCCAGCGAGTTAGATAGTTGCACCACGAATGAAGCTTAGAAGGATGTTTGCCCTGAATATAACCATATGGAGAAAGGTGTGGGGACAGTTCTGAACCCATAGCTACCATTCCTACATGGATGACAGACAAGTTTCTTTGGGAAAGTCACCCAAGCATTACAGCACCTAATCCTAAGTGGCCTGGTTCCCATAGCCTGAACTGGGGGTTTAAACCTTCCTGCAGAGCACAAGGCAGCCTACAGACCTGCAAGGTCACATCCCCCAGCTTGTGAGGATGGAGCCTTATCCCAAATGTCCGTCCTCACCGGGGCTGCAGGTGCTTTGTGCACCACCACAGCCACAGACCAATTCCCTACAGCCTGAAGCTTTCTTGAAAGTGGTGCACACTCTTGTCACAATGTCACTGTTATACCAAGAGAGAAGAAGGGGACAGAAAACAAACCAGAGGTTGGAGCAAATGTCAAGGATGTAGGAAATGGGGATTCAGTTTCCTTTTGCTTAGGGAAGAAGACTATATGCCACTTGCCAGGAGTGCAGTCTACTGATCTGGCGTCAGACTCAGCCCTACAGTCCTTTCAAGCCAGTCTTGGAGTAGGTTGCTGGTACAAGGGGTCATCACATCTCCCTCACAGCCCCTAGCCACATATTTCTACTCCACTTCAGTGCCAGCACAAGAGTTCACAAAACCACAGGCAAACAAGACTGGGGAGCTGTTCCAGCAGGACAGGGATAAGGACAGGACAGGTTTTCAGTCAGATTGGTTCCCTGGCCTGGCACTCCTCACAGCCACGCACATAATTCTGCCAGAACAAGGCTGAGGGAAGAGAAAATTCACAATGAACACAATTCTTCTCAGTATCCATCCTTTAAATGTCTTTTGGTGAAACAGAAATGAGTTAGAGACTTACCAAAGCAGAGGGAATGCACAAGAGAAAACTAGGGATGAGGTTTCTCATCTGGAAATGAAGAGACCTGGAATCCAGGAGTTATTTAATTTAAAATATTTGCATAGTCCAAGGAGCAAGAACTGGTACTAGGGAAGTTCCCTGATTATGACTGTGGTTCATGCTGACTCTCCGGGCCAATGACCTTTCCAACACATTCCTTTTCCACCCTGAGAAGCATTAGAAATGTGCTTGTTACTGTTCTTGCGGACACGTTCATTTCCAAAATACTAGGACACAGCAGTTCAAATCTTCCAGACTTGCCGGGAGGGAACTGAAGTTTGAAAAAAAGCCCAAATACTCCAGCTTACTCCAATGGAGTTTGCAAAACGCTGCAGTGCTGCCAAATGTGTATTTTCCCCAAACTCTGCCACTGCATACCACAGATACTGGGCTGTATTGTTCAGCACAGGATGAGCGCGGTCTCTCCGTCTCTTTTATTAGCAGCCTGCTTCCCAAATCCTAGGCCAGCCTTCCCTAACAGGTCTTGATTAACCTTTTGGTGGGCGTCTCTCTCTCACACGCACCCACTACCAGACAAAGCCGCTAGTTCACATCTTCCAGCAGCGCTGCTTCTTCAAAACATCCCTCCGTTTCATTTTTGCGATGTTTTCCCTTTCAACCGTGCGGTTTGCCAACTGCCCCTCCCCTCTCTCGCTAATTGATTTCTCAGGAACCACAGATGTAGCTTGGCACGTTGGATCCCCTTGGTCTGTCAGCCACAAAATCACCTCCCCTCTCTCCCTCCCCTTTCCCAAGCCATGCTTGGGGAGGGGAAATGCCTTCCTGCTTATAAACCTCCTGCCCCAGCTGTACTCCATGTGGGGAAATAAAATGCACATGAGATAAGAGATTCAAGAGGCAAGGGCCGTGCCCAGAGAAAATAGAGACTATTGCCAAAACGCCTGAAAGCGGAAGAGCCTTGCCTGCTCCTCGCTCCGTTCCAGCAAAGGCAATGCTGACAGATAGCAGAAACCCCGTGTTATCAGGCTCCTAAGTCTCCCAGGTACTTCTGGAAATACCTCCTATTCTCAGAAGCCCCTAAGGGCACACCTGCCCCATGCCATGACACCGAAGGCAGCTTTAGAGGAGCCACCCAGGGCAGGAGGAAGGAGAGGCTCAGCGGAGGCTGATTTATGCTGCTTCTCAGGCGTGTTTGGCAGCCCACGCAGGTTGCTGCAGCTGTGCTGGTACTGATGTCCAACCCTGCTGGTTAAGTGCTCACTCAGGTCACAGTCTCTGGACGGTCCCTTGAGGTCCCCCTCTAGATACCTACCAGGAATGTCTAAACTGTCAATAGCTTAGCAACCCAGTTGGCTCCTCGGTCATGTTTCCCTCGTCATCCCTGCTTATTCCTGTTCCATCTCTATGGCATGAACCAGTTTCCTCAGATGAAACCCAAGCACAGCTGTAAAGGTGTTTTGCTCCAGGTTTTGTGCTATATAGATGGGTGTCTCTCAGGTTTGGCGCTCTCCATCCTCCACACTCCTCCAACCCTCTCAAACACTTCCCTACACCCTTACAACACACCTCACAATATGCTATAAAATCAGCTCTCCAGTGGGCTACAACAACCCTCATGTATTTCAGGCACTTTGGATTAAAAGAATAATAATAATTATTATTATTACAGGGATCCATGCAGGGCCCAGAGGAAACCTGAGCCAAGTGCTGTGCTGGGTGGACTGTGCAGCACTGGCTAGGGCTGCTGTAGTGGCAAGGCAAAGTCACCATGAAGCATTCCCACAAGCCTTATCTGCAGCAAATCCTGGGGGAGGTCCCAGTTCTGGGGAGGAATACATAAGTACATATATATTAGTCAGAGATGGGCAGGTTTCCAGTCCTCTGTACGAGCACAGCAGCTCCTGCTGCTTCCCACTGTTACAGTCACTTCACCTCTTCCCATTTCATTGCTCGTGTTCCCAGAATCGTCCCTCCCCGTGCTCCCATTGGCACCGGAAATGCACCTCCAGCCTCTCTTAGATGGAGCAGCTGAGCAAGGTTCCCCTTCATTTTCTTCTAAGGAGAAGACATGCAAGCACAAAACAGCCCTGTCTTCCCTTGTCAGACCAGAAGTTTTGGCCACCTGATGTATTTATTTACATCTTTGGTTTGCTGGCTGAAGCCAGAAAAACTTATGTATTGTCTCAGGCCAATCAAAACCTCTTTTTCAGGGTGGGGGGAGAGTAAATAATTAATGCTTTTTCATCATTTAGATTGGGGCAAGTTTTCTATACAAGAATGTCGTTTTGAAATAAAAGTATAAAACCTGATTTCATTATTCTGAAAGGTCAGATCACACAGCAAACTTGTCTCAGCATCAAGATGCTCTTCTGTCAGTGGAGGGGGATATAGCCTGTTTCTGAGGAACCTGCTAAAACCCACCATCCATTTCCTGCTGGCATGAAACTAATCCTTGGCAATGGTAAGGTGGGTCATGGAGGTTTCACATCCCAAATGCTGTGCTGCATATTGTGAAATTCACCATGCTGGGAACAATGTATGAACCACGTGGACCTCACCTGGTCCATCCACAGTTGTATCAGAGTGAAAGCTAGCTCTCATAGCTCTCAAGACACTGACCAGAAAGACAAGGGAAGATCTGTTGATTCAGCAAAGACTGTTTTCATCATAGTCAGATCCCTCCATATAACCAGTAAAATTAGTTTTACATCTGAGAAGCTACATGGGAAAAAATAAAATAAAATAAAGCTTGTTTCAATGACCTAGCATTGCACTGAGTAGGAAAAGCCACAGCTATTTGATTGAGTCTGTTTGGCTGCCTGGTTAACCAGCCGGTAGACACAACAGATAGATACTCTTATCTTTTAACCAAAAAAACAGCACCTCTGAACCTTCAGAGCCTCCCACCAGCCACATTAGCTCCAGCAGAAACAAGACAGCTTCTCAAAGCAGAGACAGACCCAGCTCCAAAAAGGCATTTTGGCATTTGATTCCCATGATTGCTATGGGTGTTTAGCACCTAAAAACCTTTTCAAATCCAAGCCAAAGGCAACAACTGCTGCTGTGGGAGCAGGATAGAGGAAGTTGTGTCTGCTTGGTGCAGATGAACAAGACTAGCTTTATAAAGAGAAATGAGGAACGATCTCATAGGCATTTGTCAGAAGTCAGGACTGATAGTCAATGCCTTTTAGTGGGAGCCCAGAGGCTAAGGTCTAGTCTCAGCTCTACTCTGTGACCTCGAACAAGTCCGTTCACTTTCCTGACTGAAAGGGTGAGTGTTTGCACAGAGTCCACTGAGACAAGGCCAGTCCCTCCAAGAACTGTAGAAAGATCTAAGGGCAACACAACCTTCTGAGCACTCACTTAACGTAGACAATGAAAGCGAGAGCTCAACACAGCCATGCTGAGCTGCAAAACAAAATGCAACCGTTATTTCTCTGTTCGCTCTCTGGACGTTCAAAGATCCACCAGACTCATGAAAGAACAACAGTCACCACTGCTCACCTGTGAACAGAGCAGATTATCAGCTGGAGTAAGTGATACCAAAGCTATGGTGAGGCAATGGATTTACAGCCCGTCTCCACCACTTGGTGTTCTAGGATAGTATTTTACCTTTCCAAGGCTCATTGTCTGCTTTAGACAATGGCACTCTTGAGGAAAGGGTATCATGGTTACGAAGCACCAGTCCCAGAGCTTGAGTTCACCATTTCTACCCTGAAAAAGCTCTACTGAGAACAGTGGAATTCTCCTATTTGGGGAATTTCTGGAAAGGATTTCCTCCCACTGACAAGCAGCACTTTTCCTCCACTGTAAGTGAAAATGAAGCAGGGTCCCAGCTTTCACTCCACTAGCCATCTAACCAGCAATAAATTGCTGCAGGCCACAGAAGCCTGCCAATGGCCTTGCACTCTCCTGTGCTCAGGTACACCCAGAGCAACTCCCTCTAATTCCAAGGTGAATTTGAATTCACACCAGTGTAGCACCATTATGTCAAGCACAGTTACACCGGTGTGTCAGAAGCAGAAGAGAATCAGTGCAACATCTTTTTAGAGCAGATGAATTAACATAGGCAAGCAAAACCCCACAGACAATAAAACTGCTTAATATCTGTGCTGCTGTTGAGGAATGGTAATAGTCAGTGCTGTTTCTCTTATGGTAGTGCATATCTGAAATCTGAGGATTTGTAATGGTATGAAAATTACATACAGAATAGGAAAGTTAGAGCCTAATTGTTACGATTCCAAATACCAGTATTCTTTCCTTAATCTTAACTATCTGAGACACAGGAAAAATATCCAATAAATGTGTTTGGTCTGTCTGTTTCATCTGCAGAAGAAATTAAGAGCCGTATACCTTTTTCATGAAAATATGTGACATCGCATTGAAAATAGACCAGAGGCTTCATGGACCATAACTTCACCTCAGAATTAGAGCTCTAAACTAGAAGAATTTTGAAAATAAAAGTGCTGGTGTATTTTTGTTGGTATCCTAGGACCAGATGTTCATCTCAGATCAGTATCCGGTCAGAATGGATCCTACTGAAGTTTCTCAGGATAAACCTCTTGGTCATGAGGCAAGTGAGACTCTGATCATCCTCTGTGCATAGACAGTAATGTGCAGTTCAGCCTCCAACTTCTACAGCACTTCCTTAAGGTCTTTGTTTTTCCGAACATTTCTACATTTCCAAAGATAGTAAGAGCAGTAATGACAGTTAATGGGTCTGGCATTTAATGTGTTCCTAGATGAAGGGCCCTTAAGCTCTCAGATCTTCTAGTAGGTCATTAACTGTCAGAAATTATCTAGTCATCTATTTTAGGGCTTTCTGTTAGGCAGGTTTCTGTAATAACCGTATGTGTCCAGGGGCCTAAGTCTGTGCCTACAGATATTAGTGACACACTTCTCACTGATTTCAGTCATACAGAATCAGGTACCAGCACCCAGCACCCTAAAGAAATGTAGGTGTGCAAATCACATTGCTTTTAACAGACGTTAAGCTCCTACAGGCCTGTAGATCCAGGTGCTTTCCCGGTAACTGTGATGGCATCAGGATCATCCCCTGGGGAGGAACAAAGCCCTGATGAATTGGAAAAGTGGAGCTGCAAACCCCTCTGGTTTCCTTCAGAGACTCACTTCCACATCGGGCGCACACAGGCAGCCTTATAGGAGAAGAAGTTGTGCCCCAAGTCTCTTCCGGCCATCGGCTGCTCTGCAGAGACAACAAGGACGAATTAGCGTCGTAGCTGGCAGCAGCCAACAGCACAGTGTTAGGTATATCCTCACTAGGAAATGGGCCAAGGCCATACTCGGAGCTCCTGCCAGGTAAGGGCTGCCGGGCTTGACCCCTGCTACAGCCAGTGAAGACAACCTGCAAGTCCCAGCTTAGCCACTAGTCCTGTATCATTTGAACATGTCCTTTCTCTGTTGATGTCTTCCTTAAATTGGCAGGGCAACTTTTCTCCACTGCCTCTATATGAAAGCAGAGCTGGAAGGCTCTAGACAGAAGACACCATGAATCAATTGTTGCTGTTTTGACTATAGCTTTAGTAACACCTATAGCAGTTGAAATGCATCCTCAAAGCTGCTCCTTACCACTGCTCAGCAGCACAAGCAAATTGGGAACAACTGCGCATCCTTGGCCAGGATCCCAACTGGTAGAAGCCAGCACAATTTCCTGGCATTGGCAGTGCTATTCTGATTCAGACCAGCCAAAGGCCTGGCCCAGGAAACAAAAAAACCACAAGAGTGGTAATTTTTCCTCAAGAAAAGATGCATGTTAATATTGCCTCTGCCAGTTCACAACTAAGAAATACATCTGTGTCAATACTGAGAATAGGAAATGGTTGCTTCCCCCCCCTCCTCCTTGAGTAACTTCAAGGCCTGAACGAATCTATCACGGAAGAGTAGACAAGTCCCAACACTCACCACGGCACAAAGAACCAGCTCTCTGCATCCTTTGACTTTGCTTCACCTCAATCACTATCTATCATAGCAGTCATTTGTCCCACCAGAGAGCATTAGATCCTGCTAATGTACAAAGGCTACATTTGCACTCATAAATTGAACAGTGTCAGGGACCATTCCTAAGCACTGGAACGCCACCATCTATATTGTTATGGTCCTCAAACAGCCCCCGACACAGTTTTGGGCCAGGTCAAATGATGCTCTGCCCGAACAGGAATTAGCCTAAACCAGGACCATCCCCTACAGCCAGTCCAGATGCAGCCACCTTGTTTTGGAGAACAAAAGAGCCCAAAAGCATGGACACAGGCTGTCCCATGTCAATTGGCTTCGGTGCCAGAAAACAGTCCCAGGCACAACTAATTTGCTAGTACAGACATAACCAAAAAGGTTTCTTCCCTTCCACAAGGGAAGAGAAAGCAAGATGGTTTAAACGCTTTAAAGAGCACAGTGAGAAAAAGAAAACCTGGATACTTTGAGCCTCCTGAGAAAAAAGTTCCTAAAAGACCAAGATAATTGTATAAAACAATAAATTTTCCAGTGTGAATAAAAATCTTATGGCATTGTAGCTCTATGGTTTGCAGCTCCATGTTTCCACCCCCTCTGGCAACTTTGACCATAACACTTCAGGGGGCTAATCTGTTTTTCAGACAGGGACACCCACATACACCCCTAATTTCTGCAGGGACAACAAAGGGCTTCCAATCAAAAAAATTTCAACCTTCTCAGACAGTAAAGCCATCCAGCCTCCAAGCCCAGAGAATCCAGGAAAGCTCAGCTGATTGTGCTCACAGGACTACTTATTTCTACAAGATATCACACTCCTTCAGGATGGAGATTCCTCACCTCACTCCACCCACCCACAGTCTGTCCCAATACTTAACTGTCCTTCCAGTTCAAAAGCTCTCCTTCAGTTAACCTTAGATGTCCTTTGCTACAGGCTTTGTCCTCACTAGTTATTCTAGCTACTGGGGGCGTAGTGGACAAATGATAGATTTCCTGCCGTTTACAGTAACTTATATACATGCAATTTGTTATCTACTATTTATCCCAAGCCTTTCCATAGCAGTTGCCTTCCAAGATGTTGTCTCATTTTGTAAGCTTCTTGTATAAATTTGCCTTTGGCTGCATTAACGCAATCAAGAGAGCATTTCCTACCAAGTCATCACAATCATCTCATATAACTGTCCTGTCCATACCTGACCTCTCTGCCAGGATTGCATCATCTGAAAAGCTTGATCAGGAGTTTTATATTTTCCTCTAGATAATTGCAAGAGATAATGCATACTGCTGGACTGTGCACAGGTCTCATTAGGCCATTACCACCACTGAAAGTGCTTGCCTGAGTAATGTGTTGTGCAGAATCCATATGAACAACACCCAAGAGGGAAACACACATTTCCACCCTGCCCCTCATGCAGAGACCTCTCCTGATTGGCTATATTACAGTATTAGCCAAGCTCTTAGAATTAGGTCTGAACTTTTGCAATGCTTCTCACCAGGGCCAGGTGATTTATTTCAGCTAAGCTTGGGGGCAAAAACAGCTGATTCAAGTTTACTGAAATACCTCTTCAAGTTCAAATCATTTCACAAAATGGTTGTGATTATATTGGTTTAGTCCCCCATCAACAAAATGAAAAAAATAAAGGAGATTGTATTTCTTAAGTGAAATATTTCAGTTTGAATAGCAATAGTCCAAATGATGTTTTTAAGCTAAAAATGTACTGGAAAATATTTTTTTTTTAAATTACTCACATTAAGTGACTTCCAAAAAAAACCCCTCTTGTTCACATTTGAGAAGTTTTGTTGAACCACCACTTTCTTGTTTTGTTTTCTAACTTTTCCAACACCAATCTTTTCAGAACGCTTTTTGTTTTGTGAAATCTCCTGAACGTCAGCTGTCCTCACAACTGCCCAGCGCGAGCAGGACACAGTCCCTCCACTGACACCAGGGACGGGACAGGCGTGCAGCAAAGGCAAAACCTCAGAGGAGAGCAGATGCTTCCCATGAGGCTCGCAAAACACACCCCAACGGCAAAGGCCAGAACAGTGGTAGTCTTTTTGTGCTTTCTTCCCGGGGTAGGATTCATCCCACCTAACCTTGGCGTAGCTGTAGTGTCACAGCTCCCATGATAATCGGTTGGGAGCTCCTCAGCAGAGTTACTGGAGCCTGGGGAGTGCCGTGTCTGTCTGGAAGAAGATGCATGTTTGATGTCCACCAGCAGCACCGATCATGACCCCACCAAGCCCATTAAGCATGGAAGCCCCAGCATGGGCATGTAATACTCGCACAACCAGAGTCCTCCCAGAGCGCTCCTTGTCACTGCCACCAACACCTGGGAGAGCTTCCCTGGGATCAAAACTGGCCGAAAGGGCAATACGGAGGGGAGCCGCTGCACCTCTCCATCCCAGGGCGCTGCTCGCAGCTGTGCTCTTGCAGGGGGCTGCAGCCCCTCAGGCCCTGTTCCTGCTCAAACCCCACTCCAAAAAATACATTTGCCTTTCAAGCCCGTTCAGCCCCAAAGCGCTGGGCAAAGAGTAACGCTGCTTTCACAGGCTTCAAAGCAGTTCCTGGTGGCTCTTTCCTCCTGATCGGAAGGAGGATGCCCAATTGCTCTCATCCCTGCCATTCACGCTGTCAATTTAGAGAACAACGGCATAAGCACACTCTTAGATTTCATCTGCAGCCTGTCACTGCCCGCTAGTTACAGCAGCCCAAAAGGTAAATGACCTTTCTAGCTTTTAATGAGATCCATCCAACGACACCCCCCCACCATGCTGCTTCCCACCCCAGCCTTCAATCTCCTGCGCAATCTTGTCAGGAGCCCGATGATGCCGGCTGTTGTGATAAGGGCAGACAAGGCTCTGAGAAAGTCTTTACAAATCCCCTTGAAGTTTAAGGCTTGCCTTGAGCAGATAGCGATCCTAAACACGCAGCGGCAGGTGGGGGGATTTCCAGAGCTGCAACCATTGCACTGACAGCGCAGCGGCTGATACCGGAAAGGATCCGTGCTAATCGCTATTTTAACAAATTAGTACAAACAGATGTATTTTACAGGTAGAGATGAAATCATGCAGATGAGTAATGATCCCTGGCTAAACTTTACTTGCAAGCTCCTCTATGGGGAGGCGTCTTTGAAGTGTATATCAGGTGAAGTCCCTGAATATTCCAGTGGCTGGGTTTGCCTGCTCATTCACCCAGTTTCTCAACAACAAAAGACAGCAAGAGGGCTGTGTTCGTTTTAACACAAGAGAGAAGTAAAAAGTTATCATCTGTTCTAGCCTCTGCCTGTAAGCCTGTATCTGTAAATTCAGTTCGCTCTTTGCAGACGCTAAGAAGTCAAGGCATTGCTCTTGCTTCATTCCTATTAATTTGCATTATGCTCAGAAATCAGGACTTGTCTCATGAACACAGCTCTACTCTGAGACCAAAACTGGGCTGCTAGAAAAAAAACAGACATTTCTGATACAACGTAAGACAGCAACATTTTTTTTTTTAAGCTTTTCTGGATATTTCCTGTTTTCCAACCTTAGAAAAAGCCATTGAAATGCACTGCAGGCTGAAACAGGCATTTGGATAGTTGCATCTTTCACATTCGAACCCAACTTGCCTCACAGGGCTTGTGGTCCAAGCTGCACCCAGTCAATGTGGCTGTAAAAGGGGAAGGAGTATGTGGACATTTCAGCTAGGGAGTCGAATGGGGCCACTTCAACACCTGGAGCCCTCTGTGCACCACAAGAGCAGTAGCTCCGCAGAGGCAGCTGACAGACATTCACTTGCTTTTTAACATCTTGCACCTATTTTTTTTTTCACCCCTCTTCAGCTAGGAAAGGGATTTGGGGGGAAAGAAGGTCTTTTGATTTCAAGACTAAATAGAGGGGCTTTGTGTTTGTTAAAGACTGAAGCCATTTTCAAGCTACAGAACATATACTCCCAAGAGTCTTCAAAAAGTGGTATCCCTTTTTCAACAGTGCCACTCCTTGCAGTTTTAATAAATCAGAAACAAACATCCCAGCTCGTACACAGGCTACCACAGGTGACCGATTAAGTTGGGAAAAGACCTCAGCCTTCCTTTGTCCCAGCCAACTAATGCCATTGGCACGATTTCAAGAGGGACCATTGTCAGACCTTATTAAACCCTGCGCTTCAGCCGCTGCAAAATTAATACACTATGACTATTTCAGGCATCACTTAGGAGGCCACACTTTAAGAGTTCAGCTTGTGGTTCATCTTGGGGGAGCAGGAAGGGGTGAGGGGGGGGAATAATGACAAATTTCAAATTAAATCAATTAAGAAGAACAAAAAGAAAAAGGCTCAGCAACCGTTCACAATGGCCTGCTGGGAACTCAGTCCTTTTACTTCTGATTTACAAGTTACATATGGAGGGTTGTTTACATTCTGTTACTGGTTTATGTTCTTCCAGAAAGGACAAATTCCTCCAGTAGATTTTGATTGCTTTCCTGTATGCTTCTCTCCCCCAACACCCCCACCCTCGAGTATCTGGTTTCGCTTAATATGCCCAGAGGTTTCCGGAACAAAAGAGGTTGTTGGATTTTTTACGGCTAAACAAAAAGTTGACTATTTTTCCAGGAAGGTTCAGACTGATTCATGGTATGTGACTGTGAATCCCTACTTTAGGATGCCTCCATGCATGCAGACTGTTATGGCAGCCACGTCTTCATGTGTTACATGGATGAACAGCTCCAGCTGCATGTATTGCGTGGAGCAGCCAAAGGCATCTAGGGAGAAACAGTTCTATCCCATGCCTCTGGTCACGTTTGCATTATGGATTCCCCAAATCAAAGCAGGACTCCTTGCCTTTCAGTCCTGCTCTAGAGTCTCAAAATAGACCACAGATCAGATAAAAAGAGCAAAAAGGTATTGTTGCTTACACCCAGAAAAAAAAAAAGACAGAGTTTTCTTTGCTTCCCAGAGAATCCATAGCAGAACTAAAGCCAACTCAGAATTTCCTGAATTTCAGTCCGTATAGACACTACAGCAGGGGTAATCAATAATAAAACCATCTGTCGAAAAAATTTCCATTAAATTCCAAGACAGATCACGAATTTATTGAAGCCAAATCTCTGTTCTGTGAATTCTAATCCTATTCCCAAAGAATCTGCATCCTGGACCGTGTCAGCAAGAACTCTGCCAGCAGGTCCAAGGAAGTGATCCTGTGACCCCAACTGGAGTGCTGTGCCCAGTTCTGGTGTCTCCAGTACAAGAAAGACTGGGACATACTGGAGCGAGTCCAGTGGAGGCCCAAAGATGGTTGGGGAGCACTTGCCCTATGAGGAGAAGCTGAGAGAACCGCATCTGCTCGGCCATAAGGAGAAAAGTCTCAGGGGAGACCTTACATATGTCTGCAGCTACCACATCAGAGGACAGAGAGAAGACAGAGCCAGACACTTCTCAGAGGTGCGCAGTGATAGGATGAGTTAAAAAGGGGAAATTCCAACTAGATTTAATGCCTGGTTTTTTTTGAGAATGGGCAAGTACTGGAACAGGTCACCCACAGAGGTGGAGTAATCTCCATCCCTGGAGGTGTTCACATCTCAGCTGTACAAGCCCCTGAGCAACCTGATCTATCGTACCTGCTTTGAGCAGGGAGTTGGACCAGATGACCTCCGGCGGTCCTTTCCAGCCTAAATTATTTTGATTCTATGAGTCTATGGATTCTACTTTCTAACATCTTTAGTGCCAGGGCCAAGCGCCAGTTTTGGTGCTCCTTTGCAGGCTAAAAGGAGCAGGTGGCTTGTGGCTGAAAGTCTGGATGTGAATGCCGAGTGACATACCTTCAAAACCCTACCGTTTTCCAGTCTGACTATGGGACTTAAGCAGGCAACAGGCTGGATAGCAGGACCTGCAGAGCAGAGCTGCCCCATAGGCTGTCACTTGACTTACCTCTAACATAGCCCATACCCAGGTCCCTTCCTTCATTACACACTGGTGTAAACACCCACCTCAGGAGAGACGGTTATAGGCAACACCATGTTCAAAGCGATGACTCAGGAAACTGGACATCATTCCAGGAAGATACTGGCTTGACCATCAAGTTGTCACATTAAAGCTAAGCCTAGTTATTTCAGGGAAACATTTCACATGACCAAATAGAGCAAAAGCCACAAATACTACCATCTTTTTCTATTTTTCCAAAGAAGGAACTGAAAAGCGAGGTACTGTTGGAACAGCAAAAACAAAGGCAAATTTTAGAAAATATAAATAGTCATTTCTACTAATTCAACAGGGAGCTGGGTTCAGCGCTGTCAGACAGCTCTGGAATAAGACAAGGATCTCCACATACTGCCCCAGGAAAAAAAAGATAAAAATGTAAGACATCTCAAAGGAACCAAGCTGCAGTATGTATGTTTAAGTATACACGCTTAAACATATAGCAGAGATTAGGATTAAACAAATAATCCTATTTATGAATTTAATGGAACAAACTTTTCGACTCCCAGCAACATTTGTGAGATACAATTCCAGAATAATAAAATGAAAAAAGCCAAACTGAGTCTACCAAGGGTCTCTTTCACCCCATACTCTGTCTCTGTTACTAGTCAAGAACCAAGGAATTGGGCAGGGGAAGCAATGAACACAGGGTCAATATTTGAGCAATACTGAAGATATCCCTGGAGAATGTATCTGCCATCAATTTTTCCATTTGCTTTATGGTCCCAGGTAAACTTTTAGCATCAGTACCATCCTACAGAAAGGCATTCCCCAGCTTAACCGTAAGCAGCAGAGAGCTGTCTCCTTTTGCTTATTTTGAAACTCTCACTTGCTAGTTTCTTCTGCCCCGGTTCTAATGACAGAAGAGGCAGAGAACAACCAGTAATGAATCCCAAACTCCTCAGCCAGCTAAGTAGCACCCAAAGGAATGGCAGCTTCAAAATCCTCAAGCATTCTCCAGACTGCCCAGAGTGAACCTCTGTTTCTTATAAAGCTGTAGTAAATAGAAAAGAAAAGAAAAGAGAAAAGAAAAACATAAGCCAAACAGTACAACAGGTAGGAAGAGAGTTGAAGGAGATAATATTGCCATTGTGTTTGTTAATGGTGCCTTCGGTGCAGTTATTCTGCCTTGAAGAGTGTGAGAGACAAGTGATAGGAGTTACTGACCTGCCGGGTCCTTCATACAAAAAGAAATTAAGATGAATGGACCTCCTAGCCTGCAAGAAGTATAACACACCTTTACAAAATCAGCAACTTTACATAGATTGTAAACCAGGAGCACAAAACATATTTTCTCTGCTGTGTGTAAGCAAAGGAGAAGTCATTAAAACACTGAAAGTTGATGCTGTTAAAAGGATTAAAATACAAGAGCAACAGCAGTGTATAAGCTATGAGATTCATTTCCCCAGGGCATCAAAAACAGAACTAGATATTTACATGTTTTGTCCATAAGGTACATTATAAAGTCCAACAAGGGATGCTGAAATTCTAGAGTCTCAAGGTGTTCCCCTCTTTAAGAAGAAATTTACTGCACAATCTGCCCACAAAGGAAAACAAATGAAAGTTAGAACAGGTGAGTTCAGCTCCAACCTCTGGGACTTTCTGCTTTGAGACTCAGGACTGACCAAGAGACTGTCCTAAGACAGCCTCCTCTGGAGGTCCCAATTCTACTTTCTCCTTCCCCCCTTCCCAGGAAAGGAAGTAAAGTAATAATAAACACTAAGGTTAGCCCATAGTTTGGGTCCACTAGAATTAAAATGGCCGGTTCCACTCAAGCACCTCCCCTTGGTTGGAGGAATTCAGGAACAGGTACTTCACCAAATCACACATCCTAGCTTTACTCCTGGAAACTCCCAGCTTCATCCAGCACCAAGCATGGACCTGCTCAGGGGAGAAAGCAGAGCTACATCATGAGCACTGCTTCATCCCTTGCTAAAGCAACTGGAAGACAGTTGTCCATTGTAAGGTAAGGTCCTGAGAAAGTGCAACACCTGTGGTGAATGATGCAGCACTTTGTAGGAAAAGTCCTTGGTCCTAATGCTGGATGTTGTATGAGCAATTAGTCTTTCCGTCTCAGACTCTGCCCTAACCTGCCTATGTAGTGCTAGGAACACCACCTAAAGAAACATGGTCTCTGAAGGCTTCTCACATTGTTCCAGGAGATTCCTGCCCATCCTGCCTGTACTCTTTGGGACATCCATCCTCACTCAGGACTAGTTCCTTGTGCTGTGTAGACCTACCTTATTTGTATGCCCTTCTCCCCAGGTACCGGGGGCCAGTTTACAGATGTGTTGAGCACTCTCTGCCTTATTGAGCCAGGGATGGGGAAATAGCCCCCCTGGCACTCAGGACAATTCCCAGCTTGGGATTCCTCATCCTAACAGTACAAGTGATGCATGGAAAAGTGCTGGCACTTACAAACTGGACTGTGAGAAGCCATCAGGTTAGGAAAAGTTACAGACAGGGAGAAAGGCTTTTGCTTTACTTATCAAGGTGTTGGGTTCCTCACTACAAGCCAGAGAAAGGCACCTATGGTCTATAGGGCTCTCATTCAATGGCCTTCTCCCCAGGTTTGGCACCTCATAGCATGGAAAAATACCCTGAATACCATCTGGGCATTCACCTAGGAAGCAAGAAACCCATTTCCATACCCAGTTCTGCCCAAACAGGGCCAGTGTGTTGAATTCTTGACTGCCATGCCCAAGGACCGTAGCACTGTCACTGGATGCAAGCATCTGTCCATCCTCTGAAAATCTTCCACTTTCAATATGTGTATCTATAAAAATTACAAGCTTTCTAAGGAAAGAAGAGGCTGCCTGGGTAGCTCAATCCATAAATACACCTTGGGAAGTAAGAGACCCAAGTATCCCGTCAATCCCAGAAGAGCGCCCTACTCAGAGGGTAGGAAACCCCAGTAGAGAGCCTGCTTCAGCAGTCTCTCTGGGAGCTCATCGGTCTGCTCAGCCTGCAGAGGAGTAGCACAGATCCCACAGGTGAGTGACACAGGAGATATTTAGTGAGAAAAATCTCCTGGGATTAAAGGAGTGGATGACAGCTAAGTGGTTGGGCACCTTCAGGATGCTGTTTATGTATCAGGGCACAGGAGGAAATGAGGACTCTGGAGGTTGTCCTCCAAGGAGCTGGAGACTTGGGTTACCTGAACCAAAGGGAGATCTGGACACACAGCTGTCAGAAAATGCGCTCTCTGCCTCACCACATGAGACACTCTCTGCCCTGCCTAACAAAGCTGAGCCCCTGTGCCAAAGAAAATATGGATTTCACCCTGCCAGACTGGGCTTTAGACTCTAGTTTCAAAGAGATGTCATTTTTCTACTCTTGATTACAGGGAATAAGCAGGCTTCAGCCTCAGTGGACATAGCAGGATCATGACATAAGTCTGTGAAACCAAACATTTCAGCAAAACCAAGAACTTCTACAGCACTGGAATGCAAGGCAGGCAAGGTGGTGCTGAATCCCCAGCTAGACAGAAGGACAGTGCATGGGTGATAAAGGGGCAAGAACCCATTGAAATTATGGAGAAGATGGGCTCATTAGTGGAGAGGGGTGGCCCAAGAATTTAGTATTCATTTTAATGAGAAACAATAGAGATGGAGTTGCATCTAGTTTGCTTGTCTGGTTTTTATTTACCCTTCCTCCCCTCTTTGGAAAAGCATCACAGAGCAAAACAGCCCAGAAGGGAAACTAGCCTGATAAATAGACCATCAAGAGAAATAATTAGTCTAGATAGGAAAATTAAATAGGGGGAGCCACTAATCAGCTGCTCTCGCTGCAAGGAGGAGGCTGGGAAAGTAATTTAAAAAACCTTTTGGAGGAGACTCTGAGGCAGAGCGTAAAGTAAAAATACAGATGGCCAGAAATTAGAGCAAGTCTGTGTGCACAGGAACAGGTGGAATTGGTTAGAGGCAGAGCTCCCTCCCACCCTGCTTACCCCCTCCAATTCTTCTCATGACTTTACCTTCTGCTTGGCAGTGCTGTGAGTCAGGAAGAAAAAAAGATCTCCCTCCAAGCTGGTGAAGCTGTCTCCAGCTGGGAGACTCTGCACCACCAGCAGCCCTGCTCGGTTCCCAGGGGCTGCACACGAAGCCCCTGTCACCAGCAGGCTGATACTAATTCAGTGAGTTCAGCGCCGGCCTCACAAGTAGAGGGGTAACTCAGCACCCCAGAGCCCCCGCCAGCAGGAACTGCATGGAAGCTCTGCCTGGGCGAAACAAAGCTAAATAAAACCATCAGACCTTCCCAGCTTCAAAATCCCCCAGAACATGAAGCTCTGCTAGGATCAGACCAAGTCAATCCACTACGAAGGCACAAGGGAACAGGCAGAGCTCAGCTTTTTTCTGCCCCAGACTCCTTTTCGCTCACTGCTCCTCCCATGCCTGCAATAAGAAGCAGCAGGATCTCTAGTTTAGATCACTAGCTTGGTGCTCCGTTGACCACCATCATGGTATCTGGTCACCTGCAAAAGCCACCGTCCTGGCAGGCAGGGGTACATGCCAGCAGGTCTGTGCTGGTGCTGCAAATTCAGAGACTGTACCAGTGTCTGAAACAGTGGAAGTCCTGAAGGGAAATTAGGATAGACAAGGCTTTGGAACACAAATAAAATTTTTCACCCCAAGGAAGTTTGGATCTTCAGCTTCCATTCAATTTGGGAAACTCTAGCTGACTGAAGCCCAGGGCTAAGCAAACTCATGTCTCCTAGAATGGAATCCATTACAGAGCTGGAATGCCTCTAATTATACTAACACTAATAACGTTAGCTACTAAAATAGCTCAGAAAAGGATAAGTTACAAACGTGGTTTTCAGCCTGTGGGTTTCAAATGTATGGAGGTTGCCAGGAGGGGTTGAGAGCAGGGACACAACCTACTTCTTTCATTCCACTTCCATCTAACAAGCTCACCCACCGTTTTCAGATTCAGTCACGTAAAGATTAGATGTTTTAGTTCCTATGTAGGCACCCAAATAAGTGGCCCAGGTTTCAGAAGAGATGAGCGGAAAGATTTTTCTTTTTTAGATAGAAGAAACTTGTTTACCATGGATAGAAATGATCAGGTTTCCTTCCCTTTCTATATGTGAAATCATGTACCTTATGAAAGCTTTCAAAAAAAAAAAAAAAGAGCATTTTTTTTTTTTACGCAAGAAACCAGACTTCTGTCTACCTCATATAGAAAAAGGGAAGTTCATACCAGGTTACATCTGTCAGTGCTCAACGACCAGGAATTCTTATGATGCCTCCTATCCCTCACTAAGTGATGCATTATGGAAGAGGACCTGGCTGAATGCCTCGCCGAAAGGAGAAAATAGGAGCCTGAAGAAAACCGGTGCCATATTTTATAGAGGATTTTTTTTGGCTAACATTAAAGTTTTCCATAGAAAATTTAATTCCCACCCAAAATAGAGTTTATTCTCCAACCAAATCCTCTCTGATTTATGGATCAGGATGATGGTCAGGGATTTTTTTTTTAATTTTTTTTTTTTTTTTTGCTTTTAATATCAGAGGCAGGAGCAACTGCCTTCAAATGCAAGTTTCAAAGGGAAGGTTGTCGTTTTCTTTTCACCCTGTTTTGGATGTTTTTAAGACTGTTGGTGTTTGTTTAAAAAATTAAGGCTTTGGAACTATTTATGTTCATCAGAGTATTGCTGCCAGGTTTCAAAATTCAAAAGTCAACCCTTGCAGGTCTGAGCAGGGTGGAAAGAACGTTTAGACACAAGACAGTTTTATATTGAGAGGCAGGGCCACAGCAAAGGGCAGTAAGTATGTGATCAAATTAACCAGAAAGAAAAGGCATGCAAAGACAGGGAATTTAAAATGAAAGGATTTTCCTTTTAATAGGCAGGATTTCTTCTGAAGAAGAAAATAACAGTTCTTTCATGAGACTGACAATTCCTTATGCCACCATCACAGGAAGAGGTAAAGAAGAAACACACGCGTACACATGATAGGTTTTGGTAACGTGGAGATCGTAGTTTAAAATGCAAGACCTTATTAGAATTTAGGGGAAATTACCTTTCTAAAGACATGTCAGTGACCTTCAGCTCCTAATATAGTCTAAAGGGACTTGGAGTCCAGCTGTTCATACACACAAATTGCAGAAGATTAGTATGACTCAATTTGCTACCTTTTCTAAATTTGTCCCCTCTGGAAATAAAATGCCAATTGTTCAAACAGAAGAAGAAGAGGGAAAATAGCTATTTCTCTATAAACTCGAAGGCCTGGTGACACACTTTGTAAGTAACCCGTTGGGTTTTCTTGCACTTCAGCTTTACCTTTGGTGAGCAGATCCTTTCCCAGACATTGCAACAAGGGAGACCGTAAAAAAGTCCAGCTTGCAATCCCACTGAAGACAAGGGAAGACTCCCTCCTCACCTTCTGGTTCAGACAATATCAGTCCCGACCGAGAATCTACCACAAGAAATGCTACAGCAGCAGATGAGGTCAGTATTTCATGGACAATTTCAATGCAGGGTTCACCTGTGAATGTCCCTGTGATGAATGTCCCTGGGCTGGAACTATGTGCCATCTCCTACAGTCTTAGAAATTCCCAAATGGTGCAAGATGCAGAAAAGTGATAGGTAATGCTTGTTGAAAACCATTTTTCCCCAGTCCACACACTCCCACTGAACAACAGTCTTATTCCAACGGCACATATCCTGATTTTCCACATTTTCTTCTGTGAAGGCTAAAAGAGAAAACAAGGCAGTTTGGTCACCCCTTCCCGAGCCCATTTTGCCTTTGAAAATAGAAGAAATCAGAGAGGAAGGAAAACAGAGGAATAAAAAGCAAAAGTTGAAAGAGACAGCAAAGGAAAACCGGTATTCTTCAAAATTAAAAAGATGACTGTTCAAAGCTCTCTGCAAATCTCCTTTTAACGAAGAGCCAATTCTCTTCTGAAGCCTGCGGAATAATTACTCTGAAGCTTCACAGAATTAGTTTCACCTCAAGCAAGTTAGGGAGTGATGAGCCATGGCCAAGTTTAAACAAATGGATGTAAATCGAGATCCTCTGGCCCCCTTCCAAGCTGGCCAGACACAAGGCAGCTCTGGTCTTGAAGTCACATACCTTGTGTATCTCAGCTAGCAGCGGATCGTGACTCTGTCTGCGTCCGTCATGTGCTCGCTAACAAAGCCTCGGTACAATTCTTTACAAAACCGTACCACTGTAACGGCAAGGTGCTTACGGCAACGGGAGAAGGTGCTGTAAACGCATCTCTAACAGGCTTCAAACCACTCGCTTGACCCCGAAACAGAATGAAAAAAATAGCTTCTCACCTTCCTTGGAGTTCCCTTTCTATGGAACCCCACGTAAAAGGAGAAAAGCTCCAGGCTTGCCTGGCCTTGAATCAGAAGGCACTTGCATGCGGAGGAGCAGGAGGAAAGACAGCTACCGTCCCCTCCCTCCCCTGTTCCACTCGAAACGACTTCTTTCCTTCGGCCCTGAACCACTGCCAGGATGATTCCCAGCGCCTGCGTAGCTCCAGACGTGCAGGCTGGCGCGCTACGTGAAAGGGAGAACATGCGTGGTGAGTCAGTGCTCCAGACCTTCGCAAGGTGGGATCTGACACCAGCGAAATGCCTCCACTTCAGCACTGGGTTTCAGCGACCGGATTCGAGATGAGACACACAAGGGAGAAGGGATAGTCAGGGGATATAATCTAATGTCACCATATGGGAATTAAAGTTATTGAAAACTAGAGACGTGCTGTTGGGGGAAAAAAAACAACAGAGGCAAATGGGATTTAAGGATCAGACCCTCACACACACTCCGTGGCAGGGGACTGGTCCTGAATTTTAAGAGCAGTTCCTAACTAGAAAAGCCCAAGGCAGCTTAGGCGTGTGACTGCATCCAAAAAAAGCGTGGCTTAGACATATGTTACAAACCTAGAAGTCATTCGGAGGCCAAACAAAGAGCAGATGAATTAAGACAAGGCCAAACGATCAGAAAAAGAAAACAAAGGTTTACGATTCATCTAACCTGCCTCGAAAGCACAGGTCTTTCCTACATCAACATTCCTTAGCACTTAGTAAGAGATAATAACATGATTATTATGGGGTTTCTAGAGACAGCTCAGGCAAAAGTAAAGGAAATTCATGCTGTCGCAGAAGAAAACCACAATAGAGGGCTATGCATTCAAGGGTTGTCTGCTCTGGACGTTTCAGATATTCATTGAGCAAATATTAGCAGTCAAACTATACAGACTGTCAAGGCATTGGGTTCAAATGTGACCCAGGCAAATGATTATATGGAGCATTTCTACAGCTTTTCTGGGATAGATTGTGTCTGTGCAGGAGGAGACAGCTGCACTTGGTTGGGTTTGACCCACGAACAACATCAGGCTGTGGGTTCTGTAAGGACTGATGCACGAACAGGAGCTTTTCAGATGAATAATTTATTCACTGAAAAAACTTGGGTTTCAGGCCTACCAAAACTATTTGCAAACTCAGTGAATAGTTTCCACCAAAAACCTGAAAACATTTCAAGGAAGCAGTGTTTTGTTTAGACTTTTCCCTTTTTTTTTTTCTTCAGAAATGCCTATGCTTGAAACTGTATTTTGAGGCCAGATTACTAGACTTTAAGCAGACTAAGCTTGAAATGAGATGCTTCCATCTCACACTGAACATTGTCAGTGCTGCGCTTTGTGGGCCAACCTAAAGAAATCAGTGATTTGCACAGCTCTAGTAAGAACAGCTGCAACAAGCCTGCTGGCTCGGTACTCGCAGGGAAAGACTGGATTCAGTGCCAGTAGACCCAGTTCAGGGAAAGACGTGGTGTGACCTGGAGCAAGTAAGAGAAAGAACTTGTGGACTAAAGAAATGCTTGATAGGGTCTACTAAGAAACCACACTGGGAAGGCTGGGGTCAGGCAGAAAAGCCTGCAATCTGAAGAGTAGGGAAGAAGCATGAAATAGCCCACCTTGGCACCTCTGCAGAGCTCTGGGAAGTAGAAAACCTGAGAAATAAAAATCCACCGATTGCAAAGACACGAGCTGAGCTGATTCCCGAGGAACTGAAGCAGTGGTAAAGGAAACAGCAGGAATCAGCTCGTGACAGTCCTCCAGGCTCCTTGAAGACCATTAGCTTATGCTTAAGGGCAACACCTAGCAAGAGGATAATGAACTCCTAGGGAGATATTCCTCTGGCTGATCATTTATACAGGGTCAATGGATTGCTCTGCTACCACACATAGGCATGCCAGGTGAGTGAAGGGGTAGCGAGTGGGTATTCCCACATAACCCTAAACTCCCAGATAGGTGCCGAATCTCCCCAGATTTACTATGCAGCAGGTTCATCCTTTAACCTACCTTTCTCCATCAGCTACAGGGAGTCTACTTTCCCAACTTCTATAGCTAAATTAAAGGTTTCAGTGGAGATTGCGTGAAAACCTCGCACCCCCTTCTCTTTGTTAGTCTCTGGTGACTAGGAAAGCAAAAAAGATGCACACAGACAGATACTAAGATCCCATTCCAAGATATTGCTCCAGATTCCAGTTATCTGCAGCACAGTGACTTCCTAAGCCAGAGGTGTTGTCCTTATATTTAGCAGTCCTTGATGGAGTTTATTCCTTGCACCTATATGTCTCCATGCCGGGGGGAAGGAGAGGGAAAATCCAGCTGGATATGAGCCAGCAGTTGTGCCCGCAGAGACTGTGCTCTTGCGCACATCTTATCTTAGCATTGATGGGGGCTTGTTAAAGGCAGTTTAATCTTGTTTTGGACTTCCAAGAATTTGGGGCATCATGCAAACATTCTGGACATGTGGAAACGCACACACACGTTCACAATAACTTCTGTTCTTTGTGTGTCCAATCACAGAGGATAGGAATAGGACTTCAACCCATAAATCAGGTCATGGTATGTTTGGCAGCTCCATGTGCCATGAAGAATTCTCTGAGAATCCTGCAGCTGAACGCAGGAAATTCGCAGCCGGAGGCCCGTTCCAGCGCTGGAGCCCAGGCAACTGGCAAGCAACTACAGCGAGAGATTTTTGAAGTTATTGAGCTGAGATTTATGTTGCTGGAATTCACTGCGAATATTTCACTCTCTGCAAGAGGTGGGAAAGAAGGAAAGATCACTTTGAGTTAACAGTTACTTTATGTAGGGCCGTCTCCTTAATCCCTTAAATTCTGCTTTGGAGACATCATCAGGCACAGAGCGCTGTAGTTCACAGAGCCCGCTGGGAGGCAGAGGATGGTTCTGCAACTCCTTCCAAGCCTGTCTCCCACAGCCTTCCTCCAATGGCCTCCTAGAAACAAACTCCTCTGCTCTACTGACTCTCCTATAAGAGGCCACTTTTATCGCTGCTATCAAAGGATGCACTGACTACCCATCAGACAATGTCCTGAATGTGCCTCTTCCTGAGGTCTCTCCTCCTAAAATAACACTAGTGAGAGTGGAGAGGACTCTAATAAGGTGAAGGTTTGGCTCAGGCTGTTTGTATTGCCACTCGTGGCCCAAGACCTCCCTGCGATAAGCGCTGTAGCTACCCTGCAGAATCTCATGGCCCCTCTAACAGTGGTGAACTCTGCCGATAGCCATTTCAGGAACCTCAGTGGCTCCTGCATGGTTTGCTATCCTCCTAGCAAAGGAGCTTGGAGGTTGCTTCCTCCAAGCTGAGAGAGACAGCACAGAGTCAGGCCTATTGCTATGCCATTAATTAAAGAGATTGGTTTTGCAGAGTCCAGTTAAGATCTGGGGAAATATGTGCTTGGGGTTGCTCTTCTGTGCACAATGTAAGGGCATGTCTACACAGGCTGTTACAGCTGGACAAGTTGGAACCACCCAGACTTGATAGTGCAGTACTCTGCCTGGACTGGTATATTTTGCTGAGGGGGCTCTGGAGGAGACTTCAGTTGCACCCGAGCAGGTCAGAGCTCAGGCCTCCCCACAAGTGCATGTGCTGGGCGGGCAGAGCAATTGGAGTTGCACAGATCTGATTCGCGTGTTCTACCTGATTTCTGCTGGGGCAGCTCAAGAGACCACCACCTCAGAGTTTCTACTCCACCCCTGTACCAGGTGTTACCTTCTCCACAGCAAGAGCAGCAGAGCTGACTGTGAAAGTTTCTGGGCTGCTACACTTTGTAATCTGGTATATTAACTTAATTCATCTCTCATTTGGGGTTTACCTTAAATATACCTAGTTAGCAGTGACTGAGGCAAGGCTGTAGCAAATGCATGCCTGCCCTGAGCAGTTGCCTGGGTGAGCACAGCAGTAGAAGCTACCCCACTGTTGCTGGAGCTAGTCCTGGAGAGCTCATGGACCAGGGAAGGGAAAATCCTGGGGAAAGGTAAAGGCTGTTACTACTTGGGAGGGTTTAAGTTGGTGACAAAAGGACGCTTTGCCCTTGGAACCATACAAACTCCCTATGTGCACCCAGTTCCCACACTATCTCCAGTTCATCCTCAAGAGCTGAAGAAGCCTCAGTCACTGTAGCTAAACCCAACAGGGAGAATGAGTCAGATACCTGGCAGCTCATTCCAGTGACATTTGCAAAAGCAGGTTTTATTCTGTGATGGTTTCTTCCTCATCCTCCTCACCCCATTCCCCACCTTTTATGAGTAACCATGTCTAAGTACCTAAATCTGGTTATTCTTGCACAGCCCTTGATTTGGAAGGAAGTTGCTCAGATGAGGCAATACTTGAACTTTGACCCTTTCACTTCTTTTCGGTATTAACCCAGGAAAACATCCTGAATGCGTCTCTAGTCCACAGATCCAGTTCTGCCCTCGTTCTCAATACCTCAAGGCAGTTGGGGCATGAAGGAGAGCAGGAGTCCTACTTTATCTAACAAAAGTGTCTTAGGGTTGTGCAACTTGTTTACAATGGCAAATTTTGGCAGCCAGCATAAGGAGCCAGGGGTGGGATTCCAGTTAAGCTCGAACTGCTTCTCGACAAGTCCCAACAAACACGCGCCATTCAAATTTTGCCACACCGAATTCATACTCCGGCTTGGCTCCAACAGCACGCGTCTGGGGGACATTCTCACAGCTGCCTGTGCCATTGGGTTCTTCCCAGCAGATCTCACCAGCTAAGTTTCCCGTCTGAATCAGTGAGATATTCTCTGGTAATGAGCAGTTAAGCACAAAGTTCAAATGGACTTTCCCCTGAAAGGCCTCCTGACAAGGCCAAGGTCAAGTACTCATCCAAATCCAGTGAGGTCAGTATTTGCAAGCAAGTCTAAGCAATAGCTGACCATAAATCAACTGGTCACAGAGCAAATGTTTCCTGTGCTAGTTCCTTGTACCCCTAGAAATGGATGTAGGTGATGTGCCCACTCTTGTTCTAGCTCTTGAAGTGCTGGTAACAGAAAAGTTGCATCTGCCTTCCAGCGTGGTGAATTTCTCCGTGAACAATCCATTATTTAGAAAGTCCATGCAAAACAATTGGGTCAGTTACATTTTCTAGCAAGAATCAAAAACTATTCACTTTCCCTGTTGCATGCTGGGGCATGTGGGAGAAATGATCTTTCCCAACAGACACAGAAGTGTTCCTTGGTCCATAAACCATGGCACAAAAGTGGAGTCATCTCTCCTTTGCTGGTGACCTGAATAAGCAACAGCTAGAGTGGAGCTTTGCTTTTGCTAAGGCAACCTGAAATAGAATCCAAAGATTTTGTTTCAGATTGAACTAAAATGTTTTGAACCACATACATCACACTTTGGGTGGGTTTAAACAAGTTTTCCCTTCTATTTTCTGGCCTGATCACCAAGCTGAAGAGTTTCAGGGTCCTCCCCCAAGGTTGTTGAGTGTGTCAGCATATTGGCCCCAGCTGCATCAATGATGGTTGTCTTCAAGGATACAAAACAATGTTGTGGTCCATGTAGGAACTCCAAACACAAACTCCAAACAGTAGAAAAGAGCAGATTTCAAGTGTGAAAACAGGGAAAGTTTTTAACCATTCATTTTCAGAGTATTTGAATTCAGGATATCAGATGCTGATAATATCCTCAGCTCACATCAGTGACATACGTTGCTCAGGTACAGACTGTCCCAGCAGCATTGATGGACTTAACATCTAAATATTAAGAAAACAAAGAGCAAAAAGAGGAGGCAGACAAAATGCTTTGCCCAAGGTTGGAATGAATGTCAGAACCAGATCAGGATTAAGAAGTGTGCTCTGTGACATCCCATGCGTACTCTGCTATCTCCACAGTAGATTGACAGAAGATAATAGGTGAGGTTACTAAAGAAGTATTTGCAGAACAAAAAAATTGTCCCCTGAATATGGCACTTAAAATCCACCCAGGAAGAAGGCTGATGTATCCTAGATGACTTTATGCAGACATAATACCCTACTCTTGAAAAGGAAAAATGCAAGGAATGTGGAGCAATGGGTATGGTTTCAGAGAAACCTTCTCAAAGATCTCCAGCTTATCCCCAACACACACACACACACGCAAGATGCAGAGGGAGGATGAAATTTTCACAAACATGAAGTCATTTTGCTTTCTTGTTCATCAGCAGAGAAGTGGCTGGAAGGAACATTAAGCATTTACTAGCAGGGCAGGAATCATTCAAAATGGAGTGAGTCCATTAATTAGAGAAGTAAATACAATTAATGAAGTCTCCAAAGAGTTTACATAAGCTCCTTTTAAAAAGTATCCTCTTCCACCAAACAAGAGTTTCTAATTTAGAAGTGAAATTAGGAAGCTGGCTAAAGATAAAACAACTAAGGAGATGCTTGCAAAATACAGTTCTTCAGCTTTACTAGAAAAGATAAATGCTATGAAGCCACCAAGGCCATTAGCACACTTACCAAACCACTGAGTATTTGGGAGGCTTGGGAAAAGCTGTAAGGTAACAGAAGATTAAAGAAGACACCAATGGCGGGGGGGGGGCGGGGGGAGGCAATATTTTCCCCAGCATATAGGCATAGTAAAGAAGGAAGAAGCAGAAAAGACACAGAACTGGTAACTTATGCCGCAGAACACTGTATACACACCTATTTCGGGGTTGTCCACATCTGAGTTTGAAGAGGCCAGCTGAAGAGATCCCCCTGATGTAGTACATCTATGAAGTTTAGCCTTAATCAGCTAAAATGTTTAGGGTCAAAACTGAACTTAAACAGATCTAACTTCCATTTTCCACAGACAAAACAAAAAATTTCACCTGGGAACTAACTCCCTGTGGTTTGAACCCCACATACAGCATCAGGAAATGGTAGAAATGTCGGCAGTGCTGAGTATTCACATTTTTAGAATAACTGTGAAAATCTGGAGAGGGTAAAGAAAGCTGTGAACAGGATGTGAAGTGTCTTTTCATGGGATTCACAGCATCTTCATTAAAATGTACAAGTGTCTCCAGAGAAAACACTGGCTACTGAATTGCACCTCTCTTTAGCAGAGAAAGAATGAGCAGCTTGAAGTTAAAGCCAGGACTAGGACGTGATAAAACAAAATGAGGAGAAGCACATATTAGTCTGGCTAATCCCTGCACCACAGTCCGCAGTCCTGTGCATGTCTCGCTCAGTGACAGCAGCGGGATGAGAGGGTGGAGACTCTGGCTCCTGAGTCAGCAGCTACTTTGCATGGCTACGGCACACAGGTTGAGACCAGCCTGCACTTGTGGTTTTTCCCTTCCTGTCCCACAGAACAGCCCAGCTTGTGTTTCATCTCTGCTGGCAGAAGAACATGGAGTTATAGAGTGCAGCTACGCTGTTTGAAAGGCATGGGCAAATCCTGCAGTGGTTCCCACTTAGGACACATGCTGCTTCTAATGGTTAGGGAGATCCTAGCCCAATGCTGCATGCCTTTATGCTGATGCCAGAGTCTACAGAGGTGAAGCTGGCTCCTAGAGTTACTTGCATTCTGCTACGCACCTCCATGCCTTTTTCCTCTGCACTGTTATTTCCTAAGAAAGAAATAACAGTCTAATATCGTCCCACACCAATAAGTCCATATGGCGCTGGGTGGACTCACGCAGGGTGGGTTAAGATGGTGCTTAGCCAGGTTTTCCTAGCTTCAGGTAGCACCAGGTTAGCATGGCCAGGCCACATCCAGACCTGGCACAGCGCTCCCCGTGCTTCTAACTCGGAGTTAACACAAGAGAAGAGACAGTTCAGGTCTGCCTACACCAGCAAGATAGACATGCCCTTTGGCTATCAGTTTTGTAGGTGTGGGGCTGCACCCTCTAAAGGAACCTACATGTTCAGCTTGCCTACAACCATGACAAGAGGCAAAAATATCCGGCTCTTCTAAGGGATGAAAGGCAGACGCTCAAAGGATTAAGTCACCAACCTCTTTCCTTCCTTTCAGAGCTGGTGAACCATGCAGCAATGCATGTCAGCTGTGTTGGTTTTGAGTCGGGAGCCAGAACAATGCAGTCTGTCTTTCCTGGTGCGCACCTCCAGGGAGGATTCCCGCAAGAGCTCCTCCAAACAGGGCAACGTAGGTGGCAAACAAAAGAGAAAAGCCCTTCAACTTTTGACCCTCCTGGAGTTTACAAATTGTAAATAGTTCATGTCATCGTGAATGAGTCAAAAGGCATCTCACAGAGCACTTCTGCCCACACTGCATGTGCCTCAACACTTTGTCACCTCCTGAAAGTGTTTGTCCTATTCCCACCCTGGAGCAGGAGAACCAGGCAGATGGTACCTGGGGGTGGTTTCCTGTGGATGTGCCTGTCTGCAGTGGTAGCCAATGAAGTAAAGCAGTCAGGTCCAAAGGCCAAGCCAGGTCTTCAATAGATGCTCTGCCTGACCCCCATGAGATGACAGCAACTTTAACAACCGTAGAGAGATGTGGACTTGTTCCCCATGTCTGCTTGTCTCCAAGCGACCTCAGATGTTGTTCATACCTGGTGGCCTGAGTACTTCTTTCACCAGAGCATTCATGCTCAGCACAACTACTGCTTGGAAGCAAGAAGGGACACTAGCTCTCTGGCTTTTGCAAGTGGGGGAAATGGACCACAGGAGAGACAGATTTGTTCCAGATCACCCATGAAGCCTGTGGCAAAGCAGAGAACTGAACACAACTACTCCAGAGTCTCAGCCCAACACCTCTGCTGCAGGACAACTCCTGTCCAGTTAAGAAGAACCAAAAACATATGGAACAATACATGCCTGTACGAGGAAAGTGAGCGGATCCCTGACACAGAGGCACTTCCACATGCAGTCAGAACTACACTCTCTGCAGCCCCTGTTTAAGTACATCATTGCTTTGGGGGGTTTTTGTTGTTTTTTTAGGACAGTTTTCCATTAGACACTTTACTGGGTGTTGACCTGGTTTGCGTAAGGTCAACAAGAAGGACAACACCTAGAGCTCACATGACTTGTACACAGTGTCTCCCACCTCTCAGAGAAAGCTTCTGCCTAACATACTGTACCTACAGAGCATATCCATGAATTTTGGACAAGTTCATTACCAAGCATGAAGTGCTCTGGAAAGACAACCTCCATGTTTTCATACATGGAAAGAAGTGAGCCTTCTCCGGATTCTGAGATTGCCAGCACTCACTCTGTTTGATGCGGGCAGAAGGAAAACGGAAGCACCTGAACATCAACAACAATGAGCAAGTGAGTATTCACAGTCTGATGTAGGCACTAATGCCACCCTTTTCCTGAGTCAGTCAGGTCTAAGGGCACACAGTCACACTAGCCCAAAGGCAGGATATATATCTGCATGGTATTAGACTGAACAACTGGTTACTGGCTGGCACGCAGCCGGTTCAAAGAAGGAACGTGTGTCTGTACCCGTCTGCATTTTTGTGAGCTTCGGTGGAGAATTGGGGCTTCTCAAGGCTTCTCAAGGCTGAGAATCAGAAGCCCTCTCCTCTAGCCGTGAATCCTGCTGGTACACCACTCTGTTGTTC
Organism: Apteryx mantelli; assembly: GCF_036417845.1. Taxonomy (NCBI): domain Eukaryota; kingdom Metazoa; phylum Chordata; class Aves; order Apterygiformes; family Apterygidae; genus Apteryx; species Apteryx mantelli. The sequence continues at coordinate 86,433,609 of NC_089982.1, read as the reverse complement.
ACCAGCTACATGCTATTCCCAGGTTTACTTTGCAAGATCTTTTGTACCTTCACCCACTGCCACCACGCTCAGTTACAAGCAAGCACAAGCCAGGAGGGAAAGTATAAAATATAAACCTTCATTAACGATTTTGTAAGAAGTTCATGAGGCCAAAATAACAGAGGATGTAATAGAGCCATAAATATCTCCCACAGCCATAAACACTTCTACCTGTTGCAGCCTGGGCATTTATAAGTGCTTCAGGCATTCAGTGCTGTGATCACACTTATTCCAGCATTTACCAACCACAAAGCCAGCAGTAGTCAGACGTGGCACCATGCACAGACTCAGCCGCCAGGCTGGTTTTATGATGTCAGCCTGGGTACCTCTCCTGAACTGTCACTTCTGTGAATTAGCACTTCTGCTTCAACCGAGTGGCATTTAGCAGTTCTAGCTGAGCTCAGGGCCTGCTATATTTAAGTGAGCATAGATTATGAGGTGTCTCAGAAGGGACTTCCTCTGAATAAATGGGATGAAGGGGAGAAAAGCACCTTTCCTGAAAGCCAGGAAAAAAAAAAAAAACAGGCTTTCCCCTGAGACCAGCATTACTGCAGCCATCCAGCACCTTCCCACTGGATATTTTCTTGAATGTCCCAATAGAGCCAAAAAAGCCTCTGAAAAATGGAGAACACTTCTCAGATCACTAAAAAAGGGGCAAGTGAATCCTCAGGAACACCAAACCACTGCCTAGTCTCCCATGCTAACTCTGGGAACCTGGAAGGCCTTCTGCTATGCTCAGGGACTTCCTTATTCTGTCTGCCTAGCACGAGTTGCATAGGGCACAAGCCCTTACGGGCTAGCCAGATTTTTGACAAGAGCCCTTGTTTTGTCCCTGCAGTCATCCTCCTTCCTGGACCTGGGGTTACCAGGTACCGAACGGCATCATGGCCTGCACATCCCACCCATTGAAGAGGCACAGGGCCAAGGTAGGAGAGTTTTAGCAGCAAAGAGAGGGCCCAACCAGCATCATACCATGAACCTAGGTGGTTGAGGAGCCTCCAGACTAGAGTATTCCCACCCACAAGAGGCAGCCTCAGGGTTTTTGACCCAAAACACACAGCTTTCCCTAAATAAGACACTCTTCCCACCCCAGTCTCAGAGCCATCCTTCCAGCATTCATCAACTTTTGTCAGAATCCTCCTCAGACATTCACCAGCCTTCCCCGTTTCACTCCAGCATGTTTCCAACTTTCCATAGCACAGGACATCTCTACGTAACTTAAATCTCTTCCTCCCTCCCCCAAGTTGCTACTGCAACAATTACAGAAGATGGCGTCTAGGTTTACAGTTGCAGTGTACACGTAGGGTTGGATAGCCTGATCATGGCAAGGTGCAGAAGAGGTTCCTTATGTTTAAATGAGGGAGTATCTCTTAAATACTGACAGAGACAGACCTGATTTTTTCTAAAGGGCCTCTGAGGCCTTCTTGCTTTGTTATAAAGCTACATCTTGTCCTGATATCAGAACCCATCTTGAGGCTCAGGGAAGAGTCAGCAGAGTCATCTGCCAAATGCCAAGAAGTCATTTCACTACATATTTTTTTGCTTAAGCTGCTCGTTTTGCTATGGGGAGAGCAGAGGTGTCTGCTGCTTGCTCCTTTCCGTCTTTGCAGGACATTGCCAAAGCTGTCTTTGAAGGGGGTTTATAGGCAAGAAGTTATGACTCATCCCCAGAGGAACCTCAAGGTAAGTGACATTTGCAAGCCTTAATCATGACCTTGTGAACAATGGGTGAATCAGAAAGCTGAACTTTACATCACTCACCCAGATTAATGTGGCCTTGGACACCTCTTTCAAGATCCCAGGCCAAACATTAGTTAGTTCCTCCCCTAGATGATTCAGAACTAAGATTAACAAGAGAGAAAACACCAAGCCAAGCTGAATTATTTGCAAAACTTAGTGAAGCAGAAAACATTTTTCCTTGTCCATGACTTGAAGATCACATTATCCCACTATTATATGTCCTTTGGAGGTTTTTCATAAATATCGTGCAGTTGAGGGGGAGGAAGGAAACAAAAGGACAAATAGGTCAGTTATTAGGGAAATCATATGAGACACAAGAGATTGATTTTAATTCCAACATTGCATGAATCAGACACAGAAGTTGAACCCTGATGACCAGTATGCCAGACGTTGGCTGGTCTGACCTTAAGAACCAACTTTATCCTAGACCAAGTACATCCTGACAATTTCATCCTGCTAGGGACATCAACAAATTCATTGGTTAGATCTCCACAAAGGAGTTCTTGTTTCAACAAATTAGTGTTTTCCAGAGAAACACTAAAATAGTCTCCAGGACTACTGCAAGTTTTCATTAATTTTACAGGAAACAAAAGGGACCAGCTCCAGATCCCAGAGCCACTGAGAATCTGACTTTCCCAGTTTTCATGTCTATAATTTACATTATGTCAAAGAAGCTGAAAGGCAAGGTCAGAATATTAACAACAGGTACTCCAGTTTGCTAGAGAGAAAAGGTAGGTACCAGTTATTCTTTTTGCTAATCCTCCATATAGTGAAAAAGAACCAGAACAAAACCCTCAGACCATACCTTCAGCTGCCAGCATCAAACCAGCTCTGAGGCAAATCCCAGCATATCTGCTAGCCTCTTCTTAATTTTCTTCAAAAAAAAAAAAAAAAAAAAAAAAAAGTGCTGATGATTTGCCACATTAATTCACTGCACCTGAGGTCTCCCCAGCTCCCAGCTAATACTAATGTGAAATTCTCACCTACTTTGGTTATGACCTATACCTTCTAGGAAGGGAGACCCAGAAACAAAAAGCTCAGCATAATCCAGCTAGGACCTGCCTGTCCAATTTTGCATCATCTAATACAGAGGAATTTGCCTAGTGGAATTTAGGTTTGCAAGGAACAGAAGTGGATGTTGCTACTGCCTAAGCAATTGCATATGCTGGAGGAGAATGGGCCAGAGGGGATGGGGCTGGAGGACTGCCAGCAGGTAGTTGCAGCCTGAGATGGCATGATGGTAGTACCTAGGCTACATGAGTCACCCTTCTTTCCAGTAACAGCCACCCTTTTCTGTTCAAGGTGCCACTCTCCGGGCCACTCTCTTTGCTTTCTGTGCATTCAGGCTCATTAAAAGGGTGGTTAACCTGTGCAGAATAGCTGAGCTGGCTACTCTTAAGGTAATCTGTGGATTCAGAAAGGCCTTGAGCCCCAGGCAGCTCTAGCCAGGTTTCTTTTATTACCAGTGAGCTAGTTAACCATACCTCTGTACTTCAAGGCATATATGTAATGGTAAGTCCTAGTGCATCCTCCATTTCTTTTAAATCTGCCTCACTACAGCCACATATTATGCATTTTGTTTCTTTGCAATTTGACTGTGGCAAATTCATCCCCAGAATCCCACAGCTTCTCAGCTGTGCCTTTTCTGAGGACTCCAAAGACTTCCATGGCTATTTTCCATCACTGTAGCCACACCACTGGGCCATATTTCATCTCATCCAACTTCAGCATCTAACCTAAGCTGTCTGCCTAGGCTTCCTCCCTAGCCAAGGGAAAGAGACCAGCACTTCCAGCAGGTAATTAATGTCAGCTGTCTTAGCCACTCATTTTAGCATGGAATAAACTCACTTCTGGAGATACTGGTCTTTCTCCATCTTCTCTTAACAGAGCCAAAAGAGCTGGCTCATCTTCTAGACATTTGAAAGCCAGATGCAATGGGTCCCTCCGTAGGTCCCTTTATTAGGTTTTTAACAATTAAAAGGATAGCCAAGGTTTGCTCATGGAGGGCCCCTTGAGAGGCAGGACATCCAGGTGGTGGCTATGTAACAGAAATCCATCTTAAATGTCCTACATGGATGCCCACATTTGAACAGTCTTTTTCAAGAGCTGCATAGAAGGGATTTGTGGGATGAACTCAGGAAACCACCGGTCTGAAGAGAAGGAAATGATGAAAATGGCTCTGGCTGCTGGCTCTCCAAAGTGGGCTATCAGTGGAAAAATACAATTCTGTTAACAGAAATACAGCTATAGTAGGTGATCAAACTGAGACCCTACCTCCTTGCCTTAATAACTTAGAGAGAATGACTGACTTAAATTTCTCATTTCTCTTTTCCGCTGATGTAATAGCAGTCTCTGCAAGCAACATAACATCAGACACTACCTAAATGCCTAGGTGGGTTTCATCTCGCCTTAGAGATCTCCAGTACAGACTTTACATTTGAATTAGTCATCTGATTCCCTTTATGAAAGGGTGCCTATTTCAGAAGGCTACTCTAGGGTAAGATAAGTCACAGCCTAGAAGCACCTATGGTCTGTAAAGATAGTCTAGACAACCTGCTCAGGTACAGAAATCCACAAAAATAGAAGAGCTCATGGCAGCAGTATCTAATGATGTAAACTGGTGCTGCAGCTTAGGCTGCCCTAAAGGAAAGGTGCCATCAAGTGCAATTGCAACCCTCTCCACAAAAAATGTACAGAGCTCTCCACCAGTGCAAGCCCAGCCCTAGAGGGAAATGCACCAAATTACACTGATGTCTGAGTTAAAACTTCACACAAGCAGCCTGCAGAAGATTTGGAAGCTGAAGGAGAGAGATCCATCTGTCACTGTTTGCTGTCAGCTCCTATCTAGACCTTTCATTTTGTTATACTGCTCTCTATTATCAGCACTGTAGGTATCATCCAGATATCCCTGCAGGGAACCAGGTCTCATAACGATATACAGAATGAAAGCAGAAAGAAAGAGATCACTGGTCTAAAGCACATACAAGCACAACAGCGTGATATTCCTGTATAGAGGACTCACTTCAAACCATAGCCCACTTAGGCATCATCTAAACTTCAGTTGTAACATGTTTCGGGGCTGGTGATAGGGAATAGGGATGGAAAAACCTTAACAGTTAGTGACCCTTGGCTCAAGGTGCGTTTCCTCCCCGCTCGCAGGCTATCAAGCAAGCTCACGTAAGTCTCGCCGAACCTTGCAGAAACGCAGCATTTTTATGCTCTGGATTTATGCAGCTCATGAGAATCAGCGCCAAAATCCATTATTCCTTGCTTTCTCACTGCCTTCGATTTCATAGCCTAATCTCCAGTTTAGCCTACACCGAACCACAGAAGAACAAACAGTGGCCACCCGCCTCTCCCCTCCTCCCTCCCCGGGAGCACTAGCTTCTATTTATGGGTCGCCTGGGGAGAAAACAGTCGTGGCCATTGTATTTGTTTAAGGGTTTTCTGTAATTTCCTTGGGTTTGACTGCAGCCTCTGAGGTTAACCACAGCCAGCTATTGTGGCTGTGTCTTCATCCTTCTCTATTGTTCCGCACTAGGTGGCTCTGCCTTGTTTTCTTGGAAGGTCGAGAGATTGTTTGTCATTTCTGGCCCGAGGTTCAATAGGGAGAGGGTGATGGAGGGGAGGAAAGAGAAAAAGCGGCTCCTTCTTTTTTAGGACTGCGGGTTTCTGAGAAAGACCAGTGTCACTGACCAACTAAGGTCAGCCTGAGGTTGCTTAGATGGTATTTGTAACAGCAGGAGGCTGTAACCAGCTTTCTACTTTGATAGGATTCCCTTAAGGGGTTTCAAGAAAAATTTGAAGAATCCCCCACTTCTGGCTTCTTCCACTGGGCTGTTCTGAAAGTCGTTTCTCCTGAGAAAAGGAGGAGAGGGCCATACCATATAAAGTCTTTCCCCTGCCCCTGATGCTGCAGGATTAGCCACATTTGCACTGAGTCCTGACCTTTTGCTACTGTAACGCTGAACTTCAAGGCACTGCCAAGAGGCGATCCTTTTTCTGGCTTCCAGTTTTGCTCCCTTATGGGAGGACACAGTCATTCTCCAGCCACATGGAGACAAATTCTTCCCAGCTTGTCTCTGTCAGTGTCTAAGACTGGAAACTTACCTCATCGTCATGGATGCATCCTGGAGCCAAAGGCTTGGAGTCTGATTCATGCCCAGAGGGAAAGGAGGAAACGGGAGAGGGTGAATCCATTGACTTCGCTGGAGTTACACCAAGGAGTCAACAAGAGGAGCACTGTAGTGCAGTCCATAGGACACCAAACAAGGAATCAGGAAATTTGGCCTCCAGCATTGATACTGCAACCTGCTTTTTGAGTCTAGGCAATGCCACTCTCTCCCAGAGCTTTTATTCCCCTTTCCACTCTCTTGCCATTAATGTCTGGCCCAAGTGAGGTATTGAAACACTGGATCGAGTTAATCATTCTGGCCTCTCTTTGTAACCGGTGGATTTGAGAGAAATAGGCACTGGAGAAAGTGCCTCATCTCAGCCTAAAGTCATTGGCTAACCCAGCTTAAAGGAGGATACACGGATGACCCTTCCTCACCTATCTCCTCTTCGATAGGAGGTATAAGGTGATCCAATTAGATGGAGATCTCAGGAGATAGCAGCTGTTTGGGGATGATTATATCCCACTTTAACTGGAGACCGAAGCCAACCTGCTCGTTGTCAAAGGACAAGAACTGTCCTATTCTGACAGCATATGGATCTCTTCTTCTCCTGGGATCTGAACAGAGAGCCCAGGAAGTTTGAAACCTGTCAATTAATTAACATATTAATTATGAGATAGTACTGGGCAATTTATACCACTGCAGATTATACGAGACATTTTACAGGGGATGTAAGAACAGCTGAGGCACTGGACTGACTTTTGTGCGACTTTCTACTGGTGCGATTCCATTGAAACCGGTGCTAAGAGGCACCCAGGCAACTGAGCACAATTCAGGTAAAGAAGTAAATTTGTTTCACGAAGAAGGTGACAAAACTGATGATGGTGAGAGCAAATCTGAAGCAAAAAAAAGAGTCAGGCTGACCTTAGAGTTTCTGTTATCCACTGTCCAAAAGAATGAACAAAAGGTTTTGTGGGAGAAGAAAGAGGGATCAGAGCTGTGGGTTGTCAGGCTAGACTTTGTCACTGGAGAAAAAAAAAACCCTCAAGATGGAGGAAAGAGCAATGCTGAGTAGGTAGGTGTTAATCCTGCAAATTCACCTCACTGAATATGGCACATTTAAAGGCCTACTCGAAACTAAGCACCTGGGTTGATTCAGCAGTGAGCGGAGAGCAGCAGATAGCTCCAGAGGGCATGTGAGAGCTGAGGTGGGCATGAACCACCTTCTAGAGATGTGTCTCTCCTTGGAGATATAACAGCACTTAAGTATGAGGTCCCAGGTAGCTACATTCACACGTACAGAGGGACTCGGGTAAAATCCAAACACCCAGGTCCACCAACACAACCCAGAAAATGATCCATGTTTCAGTGGCTGTATTTCATTCACTGACTCTCCTTAAGAAAAAAATAACAAAAACTGCACCAGTCTTAGCAGAAGGGACCATAATAATGCTCACCACTCCAAGCTGAGAAACCAAATCACTCAGTGTGGAAAGCTGGGCTCTCTCTTGTCCCTTCTCTTTGCATTGCACTGCTCGGGGTGCACGGAGGCCCTGCTTGATGGAGGGTCACCATCTCCGTAGCTTCTTCCCTTGCCTGGTGAGGAATGGCTGGAGTCCAGAAGTTGAGGAGGGGGCTCTGGTCTCTCCCTTTCCTGGCAAGCATTGGAAGTACTAAAGGCGACTGAGAGAATATCACTGCAAGGGACCAAGAGGGACCTGGCAGGGACCAAGAGCCTACTTTTTAAACATTGGAAGTTCCCACAGATCTCATCCTTTAATAGGAGGATTAGAGTTCCCAACACAGCATCCTACAGCTGACAGATCATGCCCTGTGTGTCCTTCCCTAAGCAAAACAGGTTTATTGTCACCTCCTCCTCTTCAGCACGGCATTTGAGGAATGCAAAGGGAGACATTTCACGGAGCATCAGCAAAGATGCCTGGTACCTATTCAAAGCATGGGCAAGCTTCCACGGGGTGAGCAGCAGCATCACTTAGGCCAGGGGAGGAACAAAATTCATCCTAAAGCACTTCTATCAGTCACTCCCAGCAGAAGATATCCAGGGCCGGAAAAAAAACATGCCATCAAGCACAGGGCCTTTCTCCATGAGCTCCTGGGTCCTGCTTGAGCCCCCTGGAATGGAAGGCTAGCTGTAAAGTAAGCTTAATGATTTTAATTTTATCAAACTGTCTTAACCTCACTTCCCCACCCCCAAAACCCACCATCAAATATGATCACTAGATTTTCTGAAGAGCACAGCACATATTTAGTCACTAGGACAAGTGGCTAATACTCCCCAAAGGTAGTCAGCTTTACAGTAACAGGAATCAATAGAAAACTCAAGTACCTTCATCCGTTGTGAGCTAAGTTTTTGCTGAGCACGTAGATGTCAGCCCTGGCATTTTTTTGGCCCAAACTATCTCCGTTGTTAGCAGCATCAGTGGCGTACACTGCTGACATTACAATGAGTGTCAGAGGATTGAAAAGGAGAGCATGTTAAGAAAAGCCTGAGGGCCCAGGAATGGGAAGGAAGGATAATTTGGCTATCTGAAATCCACCCAGCAAGATAAGCAGAAACCCCAAAGAACAGCCAAAAGCGAAGGCTGACGTTCTCATTGGACACCATTTGTCAAACCTCATTTTAAAAGGTTTTTCTGCTTTTCCTTCTGGGCCCAATGCTGATGTGTTCCACTCCTGGGAAGCAGGGGAGATTTATGCCAATTAGTCAAGGCACTGCACCGTGATACTAAATAAAAATGGATATTCAAGCAAACGCGATGAGTCACCCATCCCAATCTTTAACAGTCGTCAGCCCGGGCTGTGTAAGAAGCTGTTGACATACCACTGGGAAATGAATGTTAGCAAGAACAGCCTCTTGTCTCTGCCTCAAGCACCCCTGACCCTGCTTTGAGATCTCAGAAGTGGCCTGCGAGACATATGAAGTCAATTACCTTCGCCTAAGATTGCCCTTCAAGGGCCTCATTCCACCGTACGCTCCCCCCACCCTCTGCTGCGCTTCCGAGTGTCATTCAAAAACTGGGGGCGCAACCAAGGACCGCATTAGACATCCCATGCTAGACATCACCTGACAGCAGCAATAGAGCTTATTAATTGCTGCTGTTAATTATTAACCCCGGCAGCCCCGGCTGCTCTGAGGTAGGCCAGCAGGGTTGGGGCATAGGTGCTACTGGGGTTGAGGACACCACGTGCAAGGGGACTTTGGATAAGCATGATCCCAGCCAGCGCGGGATGTGGTGGGTGGAGATGACATGGCTTTTCAGCACTGGAGTAAAACAGACCCTGTGGATCATTCCTACGACAAGAAGAAGAAGGACAGAAAGAAGGGGAGAAGGTCCAACCGAGCTAAGGAGAACCCCTAAATGCTTCTCCTGCTGCTGCAGAGAGGAAGAGGAAGGGAAACAGAAGAGGTGCCATCCTCCTATTTCACCTTGGCACAGGCCCAAAGCCTGAAGTCCTCCCTCAGCAGCAGTAGCAGCCACCTTGGCTTCACAGAGTATTGGCAAAAAAGACACTATCTAATTTTGTTCACTTGCCCTGAGAATGTGATTCCTCTGCCTGCTCCCAGAATCAGCCCTGGCTGTACCCAGCCCAGTCAGCACCAGCTTCTGTCCTCTAGAAAACCAGCTTTGGGCATTGCAGCACTGGGACCGTTGCCTCAAGCCAAGGCTGAGATTATCTTCAGGCAAGAGACCAGGCTTTGAGTACTGTCAGCCAGGCATTAGAGGAAACTGGCCTTGTTTATGGCTGAGTATCTAGAGGTTTATCCAATGAGGTTAATGCAATGCTGAGCTCAGTTCAGCAGCTGCATTTGGCTCCTGCGCTGAGCTGGTTGCCCAAAGCTTTCGCACACAGCTCAGCACAGAGGCACTGTGGTGTGCATCGACCTGCAGAAGACTGGGAGGATCTCGGTTCAGGCTGTTAAAAGTCCAGGTTCATGAGCAGAGCACTGTGCAAGGGAGCCTCCAGATCTCCTGATCTCAGCTATGCTGAGGAATGTACATTGCTACTTCTCCCCCTCCCCAAATCTTTGTAATTATTTGCAATTTTGCCAGAAGAACAAATCTAGCATGAGCTGTCCAGGAATATCCAGGGTCTTCCTGCTCTCAGCTGCCTGGGATTTGCTCCTGGGCACATCACCATGTCCCCCTGTGCCTTGCCTGAGAAGCTTCCTGTTCTACCAGAGCCGGCGTTTGAGCCCAGAGGCTAGACAAGGGTCAAGCACAGCTCCAGCAGCAGCACTGCCACTGCACACCAAAAAAGTGCTTGTTGCAGATGAGCAACGCGTGGCATCGGCAGGGTCAGGTTCACTGCCAACGCCACTAACCCCAAGCCCTCTGCGTGCCACTACCCACGACGACGTGCCTGTCAGCATCCAAGGCAGTGTATTGCAGGCGCCACTTCCACTCTGGAAAATTAAAAAAAAAAAAAAAGGAAAAGAAATAAAAGGGGGTGGGGGGAAGGAAAGAAGAAAATCTTTAGTGTGAACTGACAGTGACCTGGTAGAAATATGTTGCATTCAAACTTTCCCATAGAGCACTGAAAATTTGTTCCTTATTAAAGGGGAGGGTGGAGGGGGGGGGTGGCATATCCAGTTCAAAGGAGAAGTTGGAGCAGAGAAGAATTCTGTGGCTACTACTGTGGTGTATTTTTTTCCATTTGCTTTACCCTGCTTCCCCCCCCTTCCCCACTCCTTTCCTTTCCAACCCCAATTCCTTTACGGTTGCCCTGAATCTAACAATTCCTATCCACTGAAAAAAAAAAAAAAAAAGTTGGGGGGGAGGGAAGGAAATCTCCAATTTGTGGGAACTTCTGGTGTTTTAGTGGGAATGCAGAGAGGATTTTGGACTTTCCCATGCTTCTGCCTCGAAACACTATTTTTACAGTGCCATTTAACATAGGGGAAAGGGGGTTGAGAGATTAAAGCAGTGTAAAAGCAGTAAATAAAATTCAAATGTCAGTGGCTCACATGTTTCAGGAGCGTGGCTGTTATTATTATTTACTGTTTGAAACCTATTTATTCCACAGGGTATCCACAGTAGCCTGAACACCACGATACAAACCCAGAACACCGAGCAACCCCTGACTCTTAGAAGGCATTTTGCAACGTTGCCTATGTTTCCTGGTATATTTTGCCGTGGCACGGTGTGAGGTATGGCAGAGGAATGAAGGAAGAGTTGAGATCCCTCTGCCATTCATTGCAGCAAATGTCCTCTGTATTGATCATTTCGTCTGGTCATTAAGAGACATCTGGAGTCCAGAAAATTTTTCTGAAATGTTTAGAAAGCACCTGGCATATAATGGGACTTAGCATAAATGCCAAGAGTGATACTACCATTAATACAATAATATGGAGCATGTGAGATTTGCCTTCTTTGCAAAAGTGGCCCATAGCAGATGCGTAGGGCAGACATAAGAAGAGCACAGTCACGGAGCTACGTTTCCCCAGGACAGTCCCCCAGCCTCCAGCCCCCGATCCCAGAAGTGAGGTGGCACATCACGTCCTCGAACAGGTCAAGGTCAATGCTTATATTTCCTTAGGGCTCCCACCCACACTCCTCTTACTGGAAGGCACTTTCTGAACATCACAGCTCTAAGGTTTAGAAATCACCACCTCTTTCATATCCAAAACATCTTTATGGCCACTTTACACCTCACCAGAGCCTCTGAAATGACTTTGAGCACTGCAAAAAGGCACTACAAAGACCTGATGAATGGCAATCAGTGGGTGGAGGGAGAGGTGTGTCATTTGAGACAGTTTCCCCTTTGCTCTAGGGGAAGAAAAGAGAAAGACACCTTTGATTTTCCAGCCTTTAGTCACTCTGGCTGACACAGCTGGGTGACAAGATCAACATTTTATCCTTTCTCCACCCTAGTCTCTACAGCAAGGAGATTACCCACCTCCATCCCAAAGGGGGACCAGACCCAGATAAGTACCTTATCTTCACTCTCAGCTTCACATACAGGAGGATCCAAGAATGTGGCCTGCAGTTTCCCAGCAAGAGCTAAAAGAAAGCCATTTTTTAGACATTTTGCACTCCCTGCTCTTTCAAGATTAGCAAGGAGTCCTACAGAACTTCGATCCACTTTGGTGGCTGGGGGACGGACAACATGGGCTTGGATGCAGCAAATGAAGTTGGGTCCCAGTCTGTCCGAGCACCAAGGTTTTTCCCCTTTTTCTTCTAGCAACAGCATCTACCACATACTGCCTTCCACTTCATAGCAGTGTCCTCTGTGGAAAGAGAGGCTAATGTTTTTCCAGGTTTTCCTCTTTTTCAGTTCTGGTCACTCCGCATTCCACAGGGACCAAGTTTGCACTAACTGTTTTTTACCCAGGAGCCAACCCTTTGGAGGCACTAGGAGATCAAAATAGAAGTAGGATGTGCTGCACGAGGCACAAGATCTGCATGAAGGAGAAATGCCTTGCTGAGTCAGGGCCTAGGCAGTCTACAAAATAAAATACAGAAAAAAAGAAAGAGATGTTTTTAGTAAAGTGTTTGTTTTCCTATTTTAAAAAGAGGCTGTTGTTTTCCTATTTTTAAAAGAGGCTGGAGGAGCAAAATTAGTGGTTATGTTCTAAATCTGAAAAAAGAATTTTCTGATGGGTTGACCTACAGTAATCTTCAGTTTTGGTCCAAAGCACTTTCAGCTACAGTAGCCTTGCCATGATTTAGAGCCATTCACTGCATGGTGTTCGTATGAAATAACAAATGGGATTGCCCCAGAAAAATATAGTTTATCCATTAACCAACATCAGGAACAGCCAATGCTTAGAGCCTCTGTCCACTCAAAGTGGTGTGCGGGAAATCACAGAATGGTTGAGGTTGGAAGGAACCTCTGGAGATTGTCTAAATCCAACCCCCCCCTGCTCAAGCAGGGTCACCTAGAGCACGTTGCACAGGATCGCATCCAGGCAGGTTTTGAATATCTCCAGAGAAGGAGACTCCACCACCTCTCTGGGCAACCTGTTCCAGTGCTCTGTCACCCTCACAGTGAAGAAGTTTTTCCTCATGTTCAGACGGAACTGTCTGTGTTTCAGTTTGTGCCCGTTGCCTCTTGTCCTGTCGCTGGGCACCACTGAAAAGAGTCTGGCCCCATCCTCTTGACACCCTCCCTTCAGATACTTGTACACATTAATAAGATCCCCTGTCAGTCTTTTCTCCAGGCTAAACAGGCCCAGCTCTCTCAGCCTTTCCTCATAAGGGAGATGCTCCAGTCCAATCCCCAGATGATCTTGTGTAAAATAATCAGCTGCTATCTCAAGCAATCTGGCTGCAAGCATAGCCTCAAAACAGAGTTACCCCCCGGGCAAGAATTAAAATATCTTATGACCTGTGGGTTTACGAAAATGCTTAAGCAGGGAACGGGTTCCTGAGAATATCTGGCCCAGCAAAGGAAGCTGAGTACATTTTCCTCTCTAGCCTCAATTTCGGTTCCTTAGCATTAAAATAGGAACAACAGCAAAAAAATCCTTCCTTCTCTTGCCTTGTAGATTTTGATGGCACAGTCTTTTTTTTTTTTTTTCATAATGTTATCAAATCTTCCATCATCTGGGGCACTGATCTTGTCTAAGGCAGTGGACAATACTCTAACACAAATAACAGATACTGATACTATAATGAATATTGGTCATGCCAGAGGATCTTGGATGAGAAAAAGCAGTCAGGAACTTAGTTTGATACCACATGCAAAAGCAATAGATGCATTACCACAGCATCTCCTTGTGACTCAATGGTATCTTGGACTCCAACCTAAGACTGAGACATTACCACTATCCTTTGAAGAATCCAGAGCTTCAAACTAGCCCTGACTCCTCCTTCAACAAGCACTGGTTAAACCATCACTTCCAGTTGCTTTCATCATCACTGAGAAGAGGATGAAGACAGTTTGAGGGGCTCTGGAAAGGAGTAGACCAGACTCCACAGAGTGATAATTACCCGTGACTCCATGATGCTTAATTTACCCTACCTGGAAACAAAAGATTTGCAGTGACTCAGGACTATTTGCATGTGCTGCTAGCCTAACTCCCTTTATAGACTAGTTCATCCTACATGTTTAAAGGAAGATTCAAAAACGGATATTTCTAACCTGCATTAGCAAACATATTAATACCTGAACAAAACAAGGTGAGCAGCAGCCTTGGCTTGGGTCAGCTAGCAAACAGAAAACAACTTCCTTTTCTCCATGTCTAGATAGAGAAAGGGTCCTAAAAGAAATGGAAGAGGTACTCTAGGCTTCTTCTCTGTCATGACATGGCCTCAGCATGAGCAGCCTTTGACACTCAACAGCAAACTCTTTAGGGCAGAGGCTGTGTTTATCACTGCGTTTTCTTGAGCCAACCCTTCCTGTTTGTGTCCTTTTGACACCACCACAGTAGATTACAATGAAATGAATGAAAATAACGCAGAAGGACTTTGTTTCTCAACTGTTCCCAGAGCCTGGCTTCAATGGAATATTTGAAAGAAATTTGCAGCTTTTCTCTGGCCAGGTCTCAGGGGTAACACTGAAACTATATTTCCACCCTGTGCTGAAGAATATGGCTGTAGGGATTTTCTCATAAACAAGGAGCTGGATCCTCTGTCAGCCTCCTCCTTGGGCTGAGATCACTGGGGACTTGATTTGCTTCTGGGCACCTCAACAGCACTGGAATGCCTTGAGCTGGAGATATTTCAAATAGGACAACATGGATGATTAAGTGGCTGGAAGGATTGACTTATGAGGAAAAAAACGAAGGAGCTAAATATGTATAGCTTGGCTGGAGGACAGCAAAGGAGGACAACTGTCTGCTGACTAGTTGACAAGCATAAACGTCGAGGAGGGGGAGGAATTGTTTAGGTTAGCCCAACAGGGGAATAACCAGGAATCACAAGATGGGATTAAGAAATGGAAAATGAACTCCGAATATCAGGGGAAACATTCTTAACAGTGAGATCTAACCTACTGGATTGTGGAACATCCTCCCCGAGGACTGTGGTGGAAACCCTGCTCTTTAAAACATTTAAAAACAGATGAAAGCATGGTCTGTTGGGAAAAATCCTTCCTTGACCAGGGTGTTCCTTGCGAGAAGTACATCATGTGTTGCAGAGCACACATGTACCATGGGAAGGTGCTCACAGAGCACAGGCAGGCCCCTTGCCCTAGTCCAAGCAAACCCAGGCATGGACTAGGTGTTGAGGTTTGCTCTTCACAGCCAAGAGTAGCCCCACTATGAAGGCCTGCAAGGAATGGTGCTCGCCTTCTTCCTTTTATCTCAGGCACTTGAAAATGAGGGAGAGAAAGCCAAGATATAAGGGTGGTCACCTTTTCTAGGGAACACTGCTAGGAGTTCTGTTAGTGGTGTACTAACAGGACATTTATATGCTGTCCTCAAAGTCAGGACACACATTCCTTTCAAATTCCTGACAAACTGAAGAAATAGTGTCATAGATCTTCATTATCAGGCCATAATAGTTATTTATGGCCTAAAAATCTATGTGAAGGGTCTGTTACATCTCTGATCTCAAAAACACTTGAGAAAGAGCTAGAGTAAAAGTGAAACACACCGACATGATGGGAAACAACAGCAACAATCTGCTGGGTTCATCCTCATCTTTTGTTTCTAAACAAACCTACCTTAACCTTTGTTTTTTCCTTATTAACCTGGAATAGCCTCAGCATCTCCAAGGCTTGAACAACCCATTATGAGGAGGACAACACAGAGAGAGGGAACAAAATGCTAATTCCAAGCAGACTGGTGCACTCAGAATGGGGTAGCAGAGTACCTTGCAAAGGTAACGAGTGGGGTCCAAGGAGTAGATAATCACTTTACAGCAGCATTGTGCCCGAGTTCATAAACCTTTCCTCTCCTGCTGTACAGATGCCATTCTGAACCCAATTACGGACCCAGCTTGATCCACGTTTGCTTGGGGATCTCTGCGTGGCTACCTACTGGTGAAAGCAATCCAGACTGGAACTTGTGGCTGTCTCTTTCCTGTCAGCAGAGAAGGGGAGAAAAAGTTGAGAACACTTGAGGTGAAGAGCAGTGGTCTGACAGAAACATCTGAGGAGGTTTAGACATGTTTGTCATCTATGTAAAAGCTAATATGAAAATGTGCCTATAATTAAGGCAGAGGTATGAGCACCAACAATGCACCGCAATGCTTTTGTTGTCTCTTGGCAGTAGGCGCTTGGAGAACGTCTTTGACCTCACCAGTAGCACTGGATTTTGACAAATACATCTGGTGAATTTTAGAATCACAGAATAATCCAGTCTAGAAGGGACCTCCAGAGGTCTCTAATCCATCCCCTTGCTCAAAGCTGGATCAGCTGTGAAGTCAGACCAGGTTATTCAGGACTTTATCCAGTCTGGACCTGAAAACCTCCAAGGATGAACAAGTCCCATTCCCTCAGCCTATCCCTATGCAGCAAGTTCTCCAGCTGTGAACATCTTGGTGGCCTCCAAAGAACTTGCTCCAGTTTACTGATGTCTTTCCCATGCTGGGAGAGCCCCAAAACTGGACTCAGTATCCTGGATCTAGCAAGTGCTGCATAAAGGAGTATTTTAGGAATGAAATTCAGACACTTTCTATAAACACCTGCTACCTGCAAAGTACCCACTCAAAACTGAGAAGAATGATGGTGACAAGAATGCAGGGAAGGACTTTGTACTTAACAGGGAATGTATGCTCTCATCTCATACTTTCTTCCCTTTTGCACATACCTATCTTCCTGTTGGTGAGCTGCCAGCCACACAAACTCCTGGGTAATGACCAACAAATGTCCTTGTTCTTGCTCTGCACAGGACTGTATCTGCCCTGCCCAGGATCCCTTCAACCAATCATTTCTAATACTCTTTTTTGGCTTTTTAAACCACCAGATACAACAGATACTCACATCTACAAGGTCACGTACCAGAGCTGCAAAATCAGAGTCACAATCCAAGCAGCTTCAAACACCCATAGAACACAGGACTAGAAGGGTTTTTGCCAGGTCACCTAGTCCATTCTTCTTTGCCCTCATAGGGTCACTTCTACCAAAACCATTCTTGACAGACACCTGTAAAACATAATTAGCTTTACCCCCGTGAAGCCTCTCCACCTCTCCAACCTCAAAGTCTTGCTGCTGATTTAGATGAAAACATGTTGTCTGTTGCCCTGCAGTGGACCCAGAGAGCAGATTCGTCTCTTCCTCTTCACAGTACCCTCTTACATACTTGCAGTCTCCTAGCAAATCTCTCTGCAGTCATCTCTCCTCTAGACTAAACAATCCCAACTCTTTCAGTCCTTCCTTGAAGGTCATATTTTGTGGACCTCTGTTCATTCTTGCTGCTCTCCTCTGGACCTTCTCCAGTTGGCCTCCAGCTATCTCAAAATGCCTAGAACCGGACACACGGGCTCCAGCTGAAGCCTTCTGGGACTTTTCAGATCAGAGATCTCAGTTCAGCCCATTAGAGAAAAAGGTTTAAGTTACTAAGTCTGGATATGGTCTGAATACACATTTCCTCCATGCTTAGGATGGCTCTGCTGTTCCCACAAGGGATGATGTCCAGCATGCAAATATTTGAAATGCTAAAATACTTGACAGGCAGTCCTGGGCACTGAAGAAAGATGGAGTGGAAACTTCTCCTGACTACAGGTCCTCAAAGCACAACATAGCTTATGAATTTTCAGCCCCATGTTGTGCTACAGGACTTGCTGGGAAGAAAAGAAGAGAATGCTGTTCCACCCCAATATATCTGTTTTGTTTACAGACGTCTTAATACATGTCCATTTTGCTGCCCGACACTGCAGCAACAAAAGCTACTCCCCATGCTAGACGGGAAAAAGAAGCTAAAATAATGTCAATATAACTAAAAAGATTTTTCCACTCCCTTCAATCAATAACAAGAATTGTTTTTCTTAGAAGAGAACCTGATTCCCAAAAAGCAACCGTCTATTAAAGACAACATAATTGCTTCAGGTAACACTAACTGATGATTAACCACATTACAGCAATCTAGTCTGACCCTCCACAGAATCAATGAAATGCAAGATTGAACAAAGAGCTTAAAGGATGAAACATGAGATTTCTGTAATTCTTTCAGCTTCACTCATCTAAGGTGTTCAGCAGGAGAAGCATTACATTCACATGCAGACACACACATTTTCACCCTGGCAGAGCATTGACATTTCTTTTTAGTCATATTTATTATTAGAACAAAATAAACAATTAGCTGCAAACAGCCATTTGATTTGTTTTGCTTTTCTCTCTCCACTTGCTAATTAGCAGTCGTGAAATGCACTCATTTGTTTTATTTGTAATTAATAGCTTCTAAATCCTTGACTGGTTTCAGCACTTCATTGCTGCAGCTGCACAACTGTGCCCTTCCAGCATTATGCTGGTATCCATGGAGTGATGCACACTAAAAAGGGAATCATCCAGGGGTAACCAGAGAATTTTTTTTGTTACTGAAAAAAAGGCTGCTTGGCTGTATATTTTATACTCTGTATATATCATACCATATATTTTCACTGACAAAACCCTCTGCTCCAAATGTCATTCATTGTGCATATTTGAAAGTTACCTTGCTCTAACTAAGTCTGTGGGCTGCTAAATGCTCCAGTAAGTTAGTTAACTGATATACAGTGTGACATGACTATCATCCCTTTCCAGTAGGTCCTTCCAGAAAGGTATGGGTTGCAGTCTTGGCATTTCTTACCGAGTCAAAAGCTGTGCTAGCGTGGTTATGCTGATATCAGGAAGAGCCGGCTTGAGGCACCACTACATGACACTGCATGGGCATGCCTTGATTCTGCTGTGACCAGAAGAAAATCACCCTCTCTGTTCCCCTTCCCCTTCCCTGTGCCCACCTTCTGCTTGTCTTGCCTGCATAGCTTTCTGGGGACTCACCGGGTGCATTAAGGAGTGGGTCCCCTCCGTATCTGAGCTTGGGCCTTCAGAGAGTACTATGGCACTGTAAGAGTTTATAGCTACCTGGCATGGTGGCTCATGAGCCATCTCATTTACCCAAGCATAGATTAATCTCAGAGTCTCTCCCGCCTGGAACGAGACCTTGCTGCCCAGAGGCTGCATCTATTCCATCTTCAGGAGCCTGCAGCAGGTCAAAGCTTCCTGTCCCAGCTCTGCTGATGAAAAGATGCTTGTGCCTAACATTGCCAGAGTCTTACCTAATCAAGGCAAAACTGAGTTCAGGTAGCCTGACAAATCCTGCCGACCTTTATGATGGTCAGTGCTAGGACTTCTCTAGGAAGAAGCCTTCAGGCGCAGGAAAGCTTCACAAAGATGCATGTAAGCTGAAAAGTCAGACACAGAAAATGGCAGCCAAAACACTGTGGAAGCTGTGTGCAATGACAACCCAGACCTGAGCTTTCTCCTTTGCCCTTCCAAAAGTGTCCTTGAGCCAGAGAGCAGGCCTGTGTCCCTACAAAGTAGACATAAGGAAAACCTGGAGCTGAGCACAGGCTCAGACCCACATGTGGAATGAAAAGTAGGAACTTTACAAAGGAACACACTAACTTGCATCCTCAGACACACAAGATGGATTTCAGGATGAAAAGATGTGAGACAGAATGGATTTTTAAGAAAAATTCTTCACCACCAGAGGGATCTTCACCAACACAGCAAAAGTGGGAGGGGAACAGCTCATGTATCTTTATTGCCAGCTTGGTATACTACCCATTTTGCTCCAAGAACCTTGACTGTCCACACTGCTTGCAAGGTTATTTATCAAATAGTTCCCCTGACTAGTAAAGCCATGTGTGAAACAGGATAGTTTGCAAGAAGGCTGCCTCCTACAGAGAGGATGGACCCAAGCCAGGCTTCATCATCAGCCTAAGATCAGTGCACAGTACAAGATGATATCAACATAGCTAAGGTGTCCTTCCTTCTCCTGTGCTCAGTGGCTGGCCAGCTGTCCTGGGTTGGTGCAACCTGCAGAAGCACTTGCACCAGCTTGGGCTGCCTAGCCTGGCCTGGCCATGCCCTCTTCCAGGGATGACAACCGAGTCTCCATCCTCACCTTGTGCAACTTTCTCTTGAATTTACCACTCAGTCCCATGGCATTTGCTGAGGCAAACACAAGACTTTCCTTTCCAGCCTGGGTGATGCACAGAGCTCAAGGATCAAAGCCCGTAGCTAGCTGGAAAGCAGGGCGTAGTCTAGTAAATGCTGCCCCATTAACAGCTCAGCCAAAATTTAACCCATCTTTCTGGATAAAGAGAAGGGGCAGGGAGGGGATCTTGGACTTGTGAGTTGAGCATTCATTGTGTGACTTACCTGAAACTCCCTAGACTATGAGTCATGAGAGTCCTGAACGGGAACAATGCATTTCCCAACATTTGGAGAAAGGAATGGTAAAGCTGTGCCAATATTTAAACAGGAGAAGTGATTTCACTCAGGTAGCTATACGCAGGTTAACTCGATATTAACCCTTGCTCCTTCTTCAGTCAATGGAGACAGGCAGCCACTTCCAAATAGCAATCATCCTACTATAAAACAGATGTCTAGCATAGGTTAGATGATTCAGCTGCTAGAGGGCTGATCTTACTCCATTGACTGCAGAGTAAATTTTGGCAGTTAGTTTGGATCAGGCAGCAAAATCTTTTTTGGTTAAAATTAGGTGAGGTAACACCATTCCACCTTACAAAATAATTAAAATTGCAATAACTGTCAGTCACTGTTTTTCATGGGAAATAGGCGTAATCTCATTTTCTGACAAAATTATGAGTTCTGTTCATCAAAGAGTCACTTACAGGCATAATACAAACTTTCATGTGGTTCATGACCTAGCATTGCACGGCCTTCTGTTTGAAAAGAGTCTGCTACACAATAGAAATAAAGCAGACATCAAATAAATTGGGAGCTGGCTATCTTGCAGATGTTGGAAGATATTATTCAGTGAGAAAGTATCGCTGGCATAGTTGTCATGATCTACTACCATGCCCAGGAGTAGTCAACATTGTCATCAACTTTCTGAAAGTAAATATATTACTTGCAACCGATCTGAGCTGTTTAAGTCACAAAAGCTGACAAAGTGGTAAGTAATGAGGAGGGCAGTGCACTCAGCTCTGTCAGAACTACCTGGTTTCTGGCATGCTTCAGCTCAAATATATTTTCAGATAACAAAATTCAGTGTTACCTGAAGAGGACAAGGCATACACCCCTTGAACATAGAACAGAGTACTATGACCTGAAGGGCTGTGACATAGGGAGAAGGATTCAAATGCCAGAATGGGCAAGAAAGTCAACATGAGGTCCCAGCAAGATGATGGTGAATAGAGGCAAGGAAGAGTTTTTAAGGCTGTGGAGACCACTGACAAGGCAGATAGTAAAATACTCTGTTCAGTTTGGGATCCACACTGCAGAATAGATGTTGAAAAGGCGGAGAGTTAAGGAAAAAGCCACATTACCTGAGAGCAAGAGAAAATGCTACAGTAGAAGATCTTGAAAGCTCAGTCTTCAAAAAAGGGGATTAAGAGTAAAGGTGGGTTTCATCTTACCTCCATTTAAGAGTTTAAAAGGTAGGAGGCAGCCCAGGCTGGACACTTGGCTTTCCCAGAAATCAATAGAGAAATAATGCCGTTTCCAAAAATCGGTTCATCTTAGGATGAGATGAATCGCTTTGTGGAAGAGCCAATTTCTTTTCCTTGAAGAGTGGACTCTTGGTGATTAAGTCAGCAACCCAAAAGTTAAGTGTCTTTTCTAAGTGTAACTGAAATATAAATCCCATGTTACCTTATTGCAGAACAGAATAAAGCTATAGGAGTAGACATAGAGATGAGTCCATAGGAGCAGGCTCTTCAGCTTTGCAGGACAAAAAGCAAAACATGTACCAGCAGCTGGAAGCCAGACAGCCGAATTCAAATGAGAAATAAGGCATGGTGTTTTTTTGTGGAGAACAAGAGTGCTTAATTGTTCCAACAGACTATCAAGACAGCGAACAGGTCTCCTTCCCCAGCAGGAAGACAGACTTTAACACAAACAACTTACTAAGGTAATGCCTCCATGACACACAGAGACCAGAGGAGGGGATCTGCTACTCATATCTGACCTTAATCTCTAAGAATCTGTGACAGAAAACAACAGCAGAAAATCCAGGTCCTTTGCAATGAATAACTACACCAGTTCAACATAACCTGCCTCCTTTCTCCAACCAGGGATGTGACACATGTCCTACAAGTGCCCTTAAAAGGTTCAGTCACCAGCAGCTTGGGATGCATGATGCAGAAAAGGATGTGTCTACTCAGGGGAAGGGAGCACTTTCATATATACATATATATATTTATTTATTTATTTGTATTCATATAAAAAAAGTAAGAAGTGCACGCTTATCCTGTGCTGTCCTTCCAGTATCTTTGGCACTAATCCGTCTGATTGCCCTCCAAGACATCAGTGAGAAATACCTCTTCCCTTTGTGCCAGGTAACAATACTGTAGCTGTGTCACCTCACCTGTTCACCCAAAATCTTGCTTACCATGGAGGTAATGAGCAGCAGCAGCCCAAGTATCACTTTGCCAGCTGATTTCCAGTCCCCAGCATGATCTCTTCTGGAGGCATCTCTGCCTAACATTTCTCCAGGAAAGTCCTCTGCAACAGTAGAGTCCTTCCAGCAGAGTCTTAGCTGTATCTCACAGATGAGATTTCATCTTCCAAAGCAGAGTTCTGGATCAGCACTGCCCCCACAATAGAGTCCCTGGAGAAGAAAAACAGATTTTTTTTTAAGTCTACTTAATATATCATGAAATGGTCTCCCCTCTGCAAGCTCTCTTAGGGCCCACTAACCACCATAAAGAAAAATTTCCTTCACTTATGGTGACTTCCCAAATGTAACAAGGACTTCTGTGTAGGCAATCTGTGTAAATGAAGCTCTCAATTGAAATGTAGCCTTTCAGCACCAGAGAAGTAGGGAACTATTTCCTCTTTCACTCCCCATCCTACAGGCACGTCTGCGTTGACCAGGAAGACCCTTCTCTCAAAGCCCCCATCATTGCCTGCAGAAGCAAAGCCCTTCCATGCTCACCCCCTTCAGTAGCTGGGCAAGTGGGGGAAGTCGAAAAGCAACTACCATCCTTTTGCTAAATCCAGGCAGGTACAGGAGCAGGAGAAAAGTGTGCACTGCTGTTAACACGCTTCCACTCCCAAGGCTTCCTCCTTTGCATCCCGTTCCCTCCTTGGCATCACCTCCCAGAAGTCCTACAATGTCCTTGCTTCTATGGGCAGTGTCTGACAACTCACATAGGACTGTGACTGAAGCTACCAAATTCATCTGACTTTGGGCAAAGCTGTCAGATAATGAGAGGGTCTGGTATCTCTTGGCTAGGCTGGCTTTCAAGTGGTGATCTCAGATCATGGAGACCACACGATCCATCTCCAAGTCCAAACCACCACACTTCAGAATAGCATGGTTGACCTGAGCAAGAACCCAGCAAAATAAACAGAGCACTCTGAAGTTATACCATGGGAACACTGTATAACAAGCACATATGCACACGTACCCTTGCCAAAACAAGGGACCCACATTTCGGGAGGGTAAATAGGGCCATTTGGTGGAGGGATCTGGATCCAAACTGATATCTTTGATTCTTTTTGTATTTTTTTTTCTTCTGCCAAGCTTAGAAAACCCGGTGCTTTTCAGTTTGGATTTATTCACAGGGGCAAATCGGGGAGGGAGAGCAGGAGTTGCTGTTACCCACCATGTGGTATCAATAGGTTGGTGGTAAAAAGCTTCTTGCTGCCAAAGAACACCAGAAATAACAGTGTCAAACATGTCTTTGTGAGCAATTATGGTAAATACACACACACACACAAATGCACACTTACTAAAGATGAGAAACATGAATATAAATACATATATAGAGAGAGAGAGAGAAAGAGAGAGAGAAGCCTCCTGCTTCTCATCCAGTCTTCCCTAGGCCAGGATTGGAAACAGATTGAAGTAGCCTGAGAAAAAGCATTCATGTGTCCTAATTCCCTCATTAAACAGTAGGTGGTACATCTTGCCATGTGTTCAATATCATGGGGTTTGTTTCTCCCCATCTCTTTTGATGTGACATCACTCCCCACCCGTCACAAGAGAATTTCCCAGTGAACTTCACGCGTGCACCATCTGTCCCTTCCCCCTCCCACCCTGCAGCACGCCCCTTGTTAGCCCTGTGACGCTAGCGTGGGCCCTCATGCAACGTTTGCTGTGCACACACACACAAAACTGGAGGAGAAGACTTGTGGCTGGTCCCTGTCATAAAGGGAGGTGAGGAGGCTATGGGACCACTTAGGCAAATGAAGGCGAGACAGCCCCAACTGGAATGGCAGGAAAATTTGCCCAGCCTGTTGCAGGAAGAGGTGTTAGGTAGCAAAAACTGTTTTGCTCAACCGGACTAGGTAAGCATCAGGCTTTTATTAATATAACTTGGAATTATGCATCATTTTAAACTGGTTTGAGGAAGGGGCTGAAAAAAACTCTTCTCCCACCCACTTTTCCCCAAAAATGTGACTAATCAAAGAGATGTATTTCTGCTTTCAGTTTTTTGCCAAGGTCTGAATAAAATTCTGAAGGGAAATGAAAGAAAATCAGCATGAATTTAACAATTACAAAACATGACAACAAAAACACAAAACATGATGCTGTTGACTAGAACATTTTTTGCACATCTCTGCCAATGTTTTCAACCAAACCAAACAAACAGATGATTCTTGTTCTGTTTCACAGAGAAAACGACCTTTCTAATTTCTGCATGCAAAAATCTTGTCCTTCTTTTGACCAGCTCAAACCACAATATTTTACAGGCATCCCACAGAGCTTTACGTAGCACATAGAGACTGCCCTGTGCTAACCTCATCCCTCCCAGTGTCATATTCCAGTGTAAATCCCCTCATGCGTGCATTCAGAGGAGCAAAGTCATGCCTTGTGGGGACCTGCGCAAAGGGAAACCAGGAGTTTCTAAGCATCCCCTGTTCCTCCTCCCACTCCAGTGGCCAGGATGCGGCTGGAGCCACAACTCTGCTCCCCACAATGCACCAGCTGAGCCAGCACAGGCAGGAAAATCACGTACGTCAGAGAATCAAGCAGAGATGACTTCTCTCCTGGAGCTAGACCAGGGTCAAGACTGTGATTTGGGGCCACGGACTAGTGTCCGTTTTGCTCCCAGATAGTTCAGAGCTGCTGAGGGCAGGAACCAACATTATCACCCATGTTGGTTAGCCCACCTTTGACCACCAAGTGAGTGAGATTTGTCTCGAACACAGCCGCCTCCGGAGTGGAAGGCAGCAAACTGAGCAAGCTCTGCACACTGTAATGCACTCTTTGAAACCTGAGATGTGCCAGCCTTCAGGAACCAGTCCCTTTGCAGATATGAAGCCTGGCACTCAAAAACCACTAGCTGCTTCCAAAAAGGTAAGGTCATGTCTTCTTCTTTAATGTTTTTCTCCCAAGCTAATCACAGTGGATGAAAGCCAGGAGGAGTCGGGTATTTCCAGAGGATGATTAGACCACTGATTAGGCCATCCTCTTCCCAGCCACCCGTTGGCTACGTGCTTGCCCTACTGTGCTGTCTTCCCATCATGCGCTAACTGTGACAGCGCTGAACACATCAGCAAACCCTGCACGCTCTGCAGAGCTAACCTGGCACATGAGGGGAAGCAGAATCCCCACGGAGCTCATTTAAGAGTGATTGAGTCCATTTCTTGCGATACAATTTGGGAAATCGGAGTTGAATGAATGGCTCCTCTTCCAATTCTGGCCAAGACTGTGGTTTTCCAGTGAGCAGGGAGGAGGGGACACATACCTTCAGAATTGTCTTTATGGATGGGAATTCATCATGGTTTATTTTCTCAAGGCTCATGGCTTGTCACAAATCCTTTTAAAGTCATGAGGCCTGAAAGGGGGGGAGAAAAGAGAATGTTTTGGTGTTATTTTTGTTCAGATAGGAACGGTTAGTAAGTCATTCCGATCCCGTAAGCGAGAGATTATAAAGCCATAGTCCCTTGGACTTTTTCACTTGATGAGGTTTGGAAGAAGAGGAGGGCAGGAAAGGGTCCCCCACACTCAGGATATCCCCCTCCCTCTCCCACTCCAGTGCTGACTCTTGCCCACATGCCCTAGTGCACCCTGCAGCATTTTGGAAAATCTGAGCGGATTTGCTCTTTTTTTAGCCTGCGTGATCCTTGCTCTCTCACTTTGACACTGGGTGCAGCGCTACTGCAGCCCATGCCTGTTGTGTTGCCATTCGCGCCCAAGGGAAGCAGTGGAGACAAGAGTCCCCCCGTTGCAGTCCTGCGTGGTGGCATTTTGCTCTCCCTTGCAGCATGCTGGCCTGGCTGCACAAACAGTAATGCAGAGAAAACTCAGGGCTCTCCACTACCATTTGGGTCTTTTGGCTCTGAAAACGCAATGTTATGATAGAAGTTTTGCAATCTCCTGCACCGGGGGAAGAGAAGGTGCTGGGAGAGCAATCAAATCTCTGCCTCCCGAGAGGGCACATGCAATAAGCAGCATAATATATTGCCACGGCTGGGAATCCACTTCAGGTGTCTTAGAGCAAGGTGCTAGTCTGACCAGCTCAGGCAACCTCAGCCCCTCCTGAGGTGTCACACACTCCAGAGGTGTGTAAAATGGGGGGAGAAGGGCTGATCCAACTTTAAGTATTTACCTTGCAGACACCAGCTATACTGTCAAATCTTACACACCTTCCTTATGTCAAACCTCAGGGGGAAACTCGCCCTGGGAAAGGGCCTCCTCAAACATGGACACATAACATATTGGTTCAGCCTCTGGCTACTCTATTGGCTTCAGTGTCCCACAGTGCAGAATATACTGCTATCTCCCCATGTAATGTCACTCAGCATTATGGTTCCTGAAAGAATAGTCTTCTATAACAACACTAATAAATCTTGAATCAGTTGAAGACCATCTCCCGCAGGATGCAGCTTATTGAGCTTGGTCGAACAGCATCCACTGACCTAGTGGACCCTGAAACAGCCTGACAGAGACTTAATGCAACAGCTCTCCAACCTCGTAAACCAGGGCCTGGTACATCTTTCTCCTGATCTATGGCAACATCTGCCTAATGGTGAGCGTTCAGTCATGAGAGCTGGTGGTTCTCCAAATATTCACCTGCATAAATGCTTCTCCAAAACTGACAAGAGATGCCCTTATATCCCAGCCTCTCTCCCCCTGCAGTAAATCAATAATACCAAAATCTCAAGATATGTCAGGGGGATGCAGTATGCAGTCAAAAATGCAGATATACATTTGGCCCTCTTGAGCGAGCCGAACTGGGCTAATGCAAGATGTTTGCTGAGATTTCTGAGTGCTTTCTATAGGACAGAAATAGCGGAGAAGATAAGAAATAATTAAAAAATAAATAATAAAAATTTCCAGCCTCAAAAATATTTTTTCTCAGATTTCTTTAAAGTTTAAGCATGAGAGTAAATAGGGAAGTCTTTGAGCAAGACAGCCTCACAGATTCTACATTTCATGAAAAGAAGCAGATGTAAAACAGAGGAACAGGAGGCACCAAAGGGAAAAAAGTAGGGTTCAATACCATGATCGTAGCGCCATGAGGAACTATATGTATTCAGTCTGACCTCCTACAAAAGCCAGGCGAGAAAATCTCACCCCAAAATTCCTGCTTCAACTATAACTTTCAGGTGGTTTACAGCACATCTCCAAGAAAATCTCCCACAATTTTAAAGACCTCAAGCAACTATGGATTCACCATGACCTTAAGCTAAGCCCCTTGACAACTCAACAGAAAACAGCTCCCCATGAGAAAATGCAAAAGGCACAATGCATAGAAGCTTTAGCGGATGTACTGTCAAGAAAGCTGAATGAGAAGTCCAGGGCCTGGCTTCTCTTTTCCATCTCTTTTCAAAGCCGCAGCACCTGGCCTGAGGCAAAGCCCTCTGAACTCAACAGGAGTCTTCTCATTGGCAAGGGTAGGTCAATTCATCCCAACTCTCATCACCTACTGCCCAGAGCTCACGCTAATTCTCCGTGCCAGCACTTCCCACCGCTCTGGGAAAGCTCCTTGCAGGCCCACTTAGCTCCTGAAGGTTGATTCCCATTTTTAACAGGCCAAAACCACAGGATGCCAACTAATTGCTTCGTGAATGACCCCAGTGTTACAGGCTCCGCCGCCATAGCTGGGAGGCCATTCCACACGTTTATGGTGCCTCGCACTTCCTGACATCTGGTTCCAATTGGCGCTGTCTTTAGCTGCTATGAAAGCTCAAATGACCCCTTACCTGTGCGAAGGTGCCAGCAAGCCGTAGGGCAGGCTGTTGCCCATAGGAGTCTCACCAGATCTTCTTCCTCCTCTCCCTCAGGTCCCTCTCACGCCAACCCCATACTTAATCCCAGATCCAGAATTTCGGATTCAGCTTTTCAGCCACCCTGAACTCCTCTTTGAGCATTCCCTTCTTTCTGCAGCCTTCATTCTTTCTTTAATAGATGGGGGGTTTTTTGTAGATTTTTGGGGTCCTTATTTGCTTCCCCTCTATGTTATCTCACTTAGGCAGCAAAAAGTCAGTGCTTGCAGACCTGAAGTGTGTGGAGGAGCAGGTTTTCTCAGTCACCAGCTTGAACTTGAGGACCAAACTCAACCAAGCGTGCCAAAGCTGGCAGTCTGCCCCTTGCCCAAGAACAAGAGCAGGGCACACTAAAACAGAAGGCAGGAATCCAAACCACACCTCCCAGGTCTCTAACCATAAGCCTGTCCTTTCTCCTGCCATTTTTGTCACCTTGTCCCAACTCCTGACAGAGTCCAGCTTCTTCCCTCATTCCGTTAACTCCATTTTTTAAGCCATGGCCTAAAACCCAGCTATTCTCTGCTGTTCTCAGTCTGTGCATGACTAGCAAGCCAATACACCATCCTGGTCCTTTTTCTTCTGGGCCAGCTGCTCCTCTCATTTGACCTCTCCGCCTTGAAGCTGAGGCGTTCTGCAACTCTCCCACCGTCACGTTGCCAAGGCAAGCTACTACAGAGCAGTGTCCGGGCCCCAATAAGCCAGAGCAGAGCTTTGATGCTCACTCACAAAACAGCAGCCACACGTGAAATTCCTGCAGATACGTTCCCAGGAACAAATGCTGAACTCCAAATCCTAGAAGATGGACCCCCCAGCCGGCCGGATGGGGGATGCAAAATTGTCCCCACCCTGATGGCAACCAAAATTCCTTCCAGTTCACAGGTGCTGTGCAAGATTACATTCTCATCATAAAAAGTTACGGAGTCTGGTGGTCAGATTAAGCTACCATCAATCAGGGCTCCTGAGCTCCATTTGCAACCACAAAGTAACCTGCTGCCCTATTACTCAGCTGCCATATAGTTTTGCAACTGTTACGGAGAGTCAGGCTGAGTACGGGTGCCAGTAAACAAGGCTGGAGCTGGGATTGCTCCTGGCAAGCTCAGTAGTGACTCTGCGTTTCTCTTTTCCTTCAGCTAGTATCATCTGTGAACAGGAAAGTGCCTTCACCACCTCATTCTTGCCTCTGCCACTGATGGTCTACGTAACCTTTGCAAAATCACATGAACTAGCTCAATTCTTTTTGTCTGGGCACTTGGGATAATTACAAAGCCCATTTTATTAACAAGGTGTTTTGAAATGCTCAGGTAAAAGGCCCCATGGAATTACAAAACTACGTGATTTCTTTGTATTTTGAGATTAATTAGATGCCAGATATAAATCCTGACTAGGAACTGAAAAATGAAGTGCTGCAGAACTGGAGTGGTTTTGGTCCTCTTTTCTTTATTTTGATTTCCTTAGTGTATTCCGAATCCAATCTGCCCAAGGGTCTTTTTTTGGTTGAGGCTACTCTGGATCCCATCAGATCACAGCCTCTGGAGCCAGCGCTAATAAATATCCCAGCGCCACAGGTCTGGGTTCCTGACACACTGTGACTTCAGGTCAGAGACACGTTTACGGACATCCTCACCCCGACCTGGTCAGGATCTGATTTAAGGCCCAGATATTCCAGATCAGCCTGATTTCCGGCTCTGTGCCTCAGGGCTGGAGGAGACCTTGCAGGAAGAGCAAGACCGGCACATACGGCCGCACCACATCAAAGCGGATGGTAGCTCCTGGAAGCAGGCTGCAACGTCAACTTACCCAGCTGAGAAGCTGGGCACAAAGGAGGAAAAAGAAACCTTCAGGACTGGTTGCAATAAAGACATCCAGTCTATGCATGCAAAAGCACGCATGCAAAAATGCATGCAAACACCCTCTGCGTTGCCTGCAAGATTAGAAGGAAAGCAGTGATAATTAGGGAGAGTGACAGCCGCATTTTTCCATGCACTCTCTCTGGCCGAGGGGAGCTTTCCACCCAGGTAGATATATTCGAGCGCCTGCGTCTCTCCACGCTTACCCGCACGCACACGTAGGCCCCTCCAGGAGCATCTGCCAAGCATCGCTCAGCACCCGCTCACACGCCGGGCTCCTCGGGCTGACTCACATTTCTCCGTCCTACAGTCTCTTCCGACGGCGGCCTCAGCCAAAGGC
This sequence comes from Apteryx mantelli, assembly GCF_036417845.1. Taxonomy (NCBI): domain Eukaryota; kingdom Metazoa; phylum Chordata; class Aves; order Apterygiformes; family Apterygidae; genus Apteryx; species Apteryx mantelli. Next base: position 86,403,229 of record NC_089982.1, on the reverse strand, counting down.
ATCAGTGGAGCTGCCCAGCTCCGCAGCCGGCACGTCGCACCAGGGAGGCGGCGTGCCCTTCGGCACAGCTGGCTCGGGCACCAGGCTCCCTCATCCCATAACTGCATCGGGAGAGACTTTGCAAAGGGCAGTGTGGTTTTCTTGGGGGTATGGGGTGGAAAAAAGCGTAGCGAGCCAGGCCAAGGGCGTTTCTTTGCCGCGGCGGGTCCGTGCGCGGCGGCGCGGCAGACGAGGGGTGGCTTGCCTGCAGAGGGCAGCAAGGGAGCACAGCCAAGCGCCGCGCCGGAGTCCAGCGTCCGGCGCCGGATTCTGGCTCTGACGGCTCTAGGACGTGCGCAAGCAGGACTTAGGCGCGCACACACCCCCGTCCCGTCCAGCGCCCATCCCCAAAGGGCCGTGCATGCTCGACAGATGCATGCACCCGCTCTACTGCACCCAGGGGGTGAGCACGAGCATGCTCAGCCTCACATGCTCCCTAACACGGGCTGCCACGTGCACGTGAGTATTCTCAAGAGCACCCTCAGACACACGTGAAATTGCACACACATGCTGGAGAGACTCTGGCCCCTTGCACACAGACATATGCCAGAAGGCATCACTCAGAGAAGCATCGCATCCGTACAGGAAAATATTCCCCCCAGCACACAAATGGCTGCGAAAAGCCTGACATCAAAACACCGAGTTTGGCAGGTACAAGCATGCCCGTGTGCCCAGGCAAACCTGGCCTCTGCGCATGCAGGGTACGCCAGGACGGAGCTCCCCACATCCCCCGGCACGGCTGCACTGGCACCGGCATCCCCAAAGCAGACATTTATTAGAAATAAATTCCCTTTTCATCACTGGATGAGGGTGCCTCAGCACATGATGCCTGCTGCTGAATGCAGTTATCCCCTCCAGCACTGCTCGGTGCCGTCAGATGCTACATTTGCTACTCAATCCCTGCTAAACAGCTTTTTGGGGAAAAGAGGATGGGGGACACTCACTAAACCGAGACACCTAGGGAGATCCCAGCCTACATAACCACGCACGCATGCAGAACCACGCTCAGCATCGAGGGTGCACAGCACCCTGCTGAGACCTCCCGCCCCTGCCGTCCCCAGCAGCCAAAGAGTCCTCCCGCCGCTGGGCGCTGAAAACGCCCTTCGGGGCAAGGCAAGGTGCTCACGCGCAGGAGAGACCAGGAGCAGCAAAGCCTTTATATGCACTTTAAACTTACGCATGTGAGCAAGCTCTTGGCTGGATCAGGACCCTAAGCACCAGGAAAGGGTGTGGGGGGTTATTTGTCCCAGCTGCACTCATTGCAGCACTTGCAGTCCCTGTCTCAAGCTGAAAAAGAGGGGGAAAAAATAATTATCTGACTGCAAACATCGGGCAGCCCTGCCCTTTGCAACAAGGCTGCGAGAAGGAGGGCAGCGGTTTTGGCACCGGCTTCCTCGAGCGCTGTAGCTGGACAGCTGCACAGGGTGACGTGGGTGGGCGCGGAAAGGTGCCGATAGCAAAGCTCCTCTGCAGAAGGACAGAGGAGAGATGGCAAAAAAACCCTTGGGGTTGTTGGAAATCCCGACCTGGCTGCAGGCACATCCCGAGGAATGCCAGCCTGCGGGGAGTATCGTCTCCCTTTAGCTTTACTCACAGAAATCCCTGGCATCTCCCTCCTCCCGCAGCACGTCAGAGATGACCACATGCAGGACAAGCATTTGAGAAGGAAGATCGTGGCGTGGAGCGAGGAGCTATTTTGGGTCTCAGCTTCCCATGGCCTGTGTGCTCAGCTGCGAGCGGGTGACCATGGCCCCGTGTCCGACCGCAGCCCGGGGAGGGAGGCAGGTGGCTGGCGAGGAGGATCCATGCCCGCACAGGTGAACAGCCATGCCCTGTGCATGCATTAAAGCACAATACTAAAGCACGGCATGGCCAGGTTTTCCCCACACTGGCTCCCATCACCGCACAGGGATGGGCGGCCCCACGTCCATCTCAGCCTGCAGGGAATAGTTTCCATGCATGACTGATGGACCCGGTGATGTGCAATCAACAGCTCTGAGGAGACCTGCAAGCATCTTGGGACCACTGTCCTCCAGCCATGTCGACACCGAGCAGAAGCATCCCTGTGGCTGCGCATGGGAGCTGTTTGCTCCCGCTGGCCTGGAGAAGCATCCTTGAAAGTCCCTGCATAAAACTTCAGCCATGGAAAAGACAACAGGCGCTGGGTTTGGCAGCCTCAGCAGGTCTTGGAAACCCCCTGGACCTCAGGTTGTGTCCATGATCGCTCAGCTGAGGGGATGCCACCCATACCCCAAGTTCCCCTCTGCAGAAAGCTGCCAGCTCCTGGTGCCATCGCAAGGATGTTGGTTCACACCTGAGTGGCCCCTTTGCAACAGGGACACTTGCAGAGCCCCACGCAGGCACCGCTGTCAGCAGAGCTGGGACCAAACAGCAAATAAATGGTGGCCTAAAACCCAGCTCCCCGCAGCTGCTCTTGGTCAACAAGGAGCAATCCAGTTATTAAAGAGCTGCTCATTAAGCGAACACTGTCCCTTTGGTCTCCAAAAGGCAGCAACACTGCTGCGCCGGTGACCGCGTCATTTAGGACAGGAGCATCATTTACCCACCGAGGGGAGCAAAATCAAAGCCACGCAACCACATTTCAGTTCAGGGTTTCCCAGCTTTTGCAGCCTGAACTTCGCAGCCACACTAATGCCTTCTTTTAACACACCTTCCAGAGGTTTGTTTTCCTACCGTTAAAAAACAAACAACTCAGATAATCCCTGTTGGGGCACCGTAAGATTCCCAGGTGTCACGGGCAGGAGGCTGGTCCATTGCGCCGCTTGCGCGGGCTTGCATTGAACCAAGATCGGCAACAGATGGTTGTGCGAACCGGGGCTGGGGGGAATGGGACACTTCATAGCAGGCTTCGTGAGCGTTTGAGGTCCTTTGGGCTGCAAGGGAGGAGAAAACGGTGACAGACGAGGCCAAGCAAGCGGCAAGCAGCCACCCAGCAACATCTGCCGGAGAAGGTGCCAGTCCAGCGTGCTTCCCCCTTCCCAAGGTATCTGGGCAAAGATAATAGCTTCCAGCAGGGGTAAAAGCCTGCAGCGGTGAGTCCCACGGTTCCTGCACCGCGTAAGGGAGGGAACTGCCCAAAACGCCCTCGACCGAGGAGCCGGTCAGATCTGCAGGGCTGGTTCCTCCTCTGCACGTTGCTACATGACCTGGCTCTTGCCTGCCTGACGTTCCAATAATCCCGGAGTAACTTTCCTCAAACTTCAGAGTTAAACAGATGTACGAACAAGTGGAAACAGAGGTGCGCTTCCCTTCTCCAACCAGAATAACCCTACCGCTTTCAGCCAGAGCATGCATGGAAAATTAGGCCCGTGATATTTCAGTCTAGAGCCACAGCTAAGATGTGAGGCTGCAGTCAGCCGAAGCACATCCGTCTGCCAAAAGGATCAGACCTGGGGAGCTTTACTTATGTAAACTCCAAGGCTAAATTTATCCTTCCTAACCAAGGAACGAAGGGTTTTTGGTTAATCCAAGCTCCTAAGTGGAGCATTTCCTTTAGCACTCAGCCTTAGGAACAGCGAAGCCAGGCTCATCAGCCTTAGCTGCTCTACAGATTTACTTACAGCGGTGGAAGACATCCTTGGTGAAATTAAGGATGCCGTTGCATCGAAGGGACAAAAGGACACCTCTGCACATATGCACACATGCAGTCAGACAGAGGATAAATGTTAGCTGCATAATCAGCCCCGCCATGGAAAGAAATAGGCTGAATTCACGTTCTCCCCTTCAATTTTCAGCTCAAGCTGAGCTCATTTTAGCAGTAGACCTGTTTAGCGCTTGCACCCAGTGCAATAAATATTTGGAAGCCACATCAGAGTGGCCTGAAGGCAGCACAACTGATTGCATTGTTTTTTTCACCCCAAAATGATGCCACTTTCAGCATAAATTTTAGAAGAGGGCCAGGAAAGGTCCTGCAGCCTCTGAACTCAGCCAGTCGCCTGCTGCGGGAGGCAGGTTGGTGCTCCCAGAGCCTCGCACGCCCTGGGCTGTTCCTGCTTTTATTTGCGGGATATACTGGAGTCATCATAACCCCCCGTGGAAACACGTCTGCTTCTTGGCCGACGCATGGCAGCTGCTGAGTTAGTTAGAAGGGGTATACAATAACTGGCTAAAAGGGAGAAGCTGGTCTTGTAACTTTACTGGGAGGGCAGGATACAGCCGTCCCCAAATCCTCATTACAGCACGGATCAGGGTCAGGACTCCTGGTTCTCCCTCACAGCCTTTCACTAGCAGGGGGACCAAACGCACCAAGAATTCCCTTGGTCCCTTTTTACCCCTTGTGGAAAACAGGTAATTCCACTGATGGCAGAGCAGGCAGGGCAGTCTCGTTTGCAAGTTTATTAATGCTCAGGAATGGCTTTGGGATCCTCTGACCCCGATAGGAACTGTTGCTGCACTGGTGTCCTTTGCAAATGCAGACACTGGGCTTCAGCCCCCACATTAACCCCTGAGGTCGAGCCTATCTCGTAGCCGGAGATCCGTAAAAATAAAGACGGAGCCCGCGTGGCCTGCGCTTTCCGAGCATGCAGCTCAGGCAGCCCTGGAATATATTTCCCAGCTTGACAGTAGCACCCAGAGTGTAAACAAACCACAAACTGCAAAGCAAGAGAGCTCCTCGGCGGCAGCCTGGAGGCCTGGGCTAGCATTTCTGACCCCGGCAGCCGGGAGAGTTTGGCTTGTATTTTGGGGTCATGGAAACGATGCTTGCACGTTCGCTTTGTTTAGACGTCTGCACCGCAGGGCTGACCGCGTCTGATGTCCATTTTCCCCTCTCTTTTAATAGCCCGAATAACCACCCGGCCGCGTGAACCCGCCGCGCTCTTCCGCTACGAGCCCCACCGCCGAGCTGCACCGGGAACGCACGCTCTGGCCTCAGCACCTTCTCTGGCTGCGTCACCGGCTTGCGCTAAAACCAGACACCGGGACACACAGACGCACGTGGCCTTCGGCCAAGGTTTCCTCAGAGCTGGCAGAGGGAATGCAGTTGGGCAGCCAGGAACGGGAGCACCGCAGCCGTCGCTGCCGTTTGCCACCCCGCAGGCCAGCCTGCACCCCGAGACCTTCCTGTCTCCGGGTTTGCACCAACTCAGCACCTGGCACAGGGTGCTCGGATCGGCCTTAGATCAGTTATTTAAACAGCGAGGATGCTAAAGCAAAGGTATCCTAGATTTTGGTTCATCCTCTTTCATCATTTGCAAAAATTCAAATGCGGGAGCATTTTTTCCTATGTGTAAAGGGCCAAATCCACCTCTCCCATATATTGGAGTAAATCAGGCTAATGTTGGTGTTGATGGTGCCAGTTTTTGACCAGTAATAGAGGAGCTGAGAGCATCATTTGGTCCAAGCAGATCAGATATTTAGTTGATCCTGTTGTAATCTTTGCTGAGCACAGGACCAGGTCCTCAGCATGAGTTTTCCTAAGGGCAAAACAGGAATTTACAGCCTGCTGGAAAGATATCTCTGATGGGTTTGTACAAGTTCTGGTCACTAAATTGTCTGGTTCTGGGGGAGGCAAACGGACCATCAGGCCAGCAAACACCAAAGGAGTCAAAAGCACTCATGTCACTTGCTGGAGCACTTGCACCAGCAGAGCTGGCTTGTGTTTGTCCATCAAGAAGCTCTCAAGCACCCGGCCAACTCCTCTCCCTTGGGAGACACAACATGATGAACATCTCCAGCTGATCTTGCCACTAGGCACGACCACCTTTTTCAGCTCAGATACTGGCCGCCCCAGCATCTTGGGTTTGGCAGAGTCACGGTCTTCCGGCTGCGTGAAAGCACACCTGTCCTCTCCTGGATTTCCACCAACCCAAGACAGTCAAGCCCAGTCTCCCTCCACTTTTCCACTCCTTTGATAACTCAGAAACCTCTGGTACCAGCTGGCACAACACAGCTCCTGTGACATTTACCTATGGAGGCCAGGGACATCCAGAACACTGATTATCTGCATCTGCCAACCCTGGTTCCCTGCATGCTCTGGCAGAAGCAGTTGCAGATCCAAGGCTGGGCAGCATGAGAGCTGCTCAGAGCACCAGGGCCCTCTGCCTCCAACACCAGCCAGTCCAAACCACTCACTGCTCACAAGCACGCCAGTGCCAGGGTCTGTGCAATAACTGGTTTAGCTGGGGGGAGTCCCAGCAGCCCGCTCGTGAACCCCACCTGGCTGCGGTCACTTGGGTTTCCCAGCTGCGTCCTCCAGGGCTGGCTTGACAGCCCGGCATGGACACGCAGGAATTTCTCGTGCACCCACAAATGCCCCTTCTCCTGCACGAGCGCTGCAGAGCGAGGGCACGCAGCTCATGCAGGCACCCGCCCTGGCCACTCCAAGCCTTGGTCAATGTTCATGGGCACACCAAGTCCTCTTGGCCTGGTGACCATGCCTCTTTCGAAACGGCCTCCCACACCTTTGCCATTTCTATGCTCTCGCTGGGGATTTTCCTTCCTCTGCCCCCCCCCCCCCCCCCTTATACACACACACACGTACGTTTCTGGACATGGAGTCGCTCCAAGCCAAGGGCTTTGCTGGTGGCAAAGCAGGGACAGCCATGCAGCCCAGATAACTCCAGCGCAGCTCCCCACATGGCTCCCTTACTAGATGCCAGGTCTCCAATATGGACCGAAAGCCCCAAGTACGAGCACTCAACGTAGAGATTCCCCGCAAAGCACAGGAAAAAAAAGAAAAAAAGGAAGGAAAAAAAGAAAAAACAAAAACAAATCCACTATTCTCACTAAACACTGCTAAGAGAATTAACATTAAAATTAACAACAGGGAATTAACAGAGAATGAACAAAAATGTTGAGATAACTCAAAAACCTGCAAGAACTATAGGCTGCAGTGAGAACAAGGCAGTGTATGAAACAAACTGGAATTTCTGGTAACCTGGGCCCATGCAAATAAGGTGCCTTTTAACACAGCTCCGGTGCCTGCCTGTGGGAAAGAAGTGTCGAAGGTGCTGTCTCCAGAAAGCAGCTGCTCCAGCAGGCATCTAGGGGCCAGAGGGGCCAAGGCTGCCGATGACAGGTCCCATCACAGAGTCGTGAAAGAAGGAGAAAAAGCCGAGCGTGATCCATGAATGCAGAAATTTCTAAGGGAGATGAACTCTCCTCCATGAATCCTGTCGCGTGTCCCATATTTTTAAGAGGTTGCTGCATAAATGGATGACGGTGAGCAAAAGGGCCAGCAAAATGATTCAGAGGCTGAAGCAAAAATCCCTTGCAGCAAGAGACTTCATGAGTCGCAGTAATTTTTGCTTGGCTTATCAAAAAAAAAAAAAAAAAAAAGCTGAGAGCGCTGATTTGATTACATTGTGCAAGCCTCTTCGCGAGGAGGAAAATCTGGGTCCTAAAGGGCTCTTTAACCTAGTGGTGAAAGGCAGAACAAGAATTAATAGCTGAGAGTCAGACAAATTACAAGTGGAAATAAACAGTGAGGGTGATTAACCAGATGAACTGCTGAGGGAAGGGGTGGATTCGCCGCCGCTTGATGTCTTCAAGATGGGATGCTTTCCTGGAAGACGTGCCTTTGCCGAATTCAAGTTATGGGGCACAGCGCACAGGTGAAAGGATGAAATTTAAGGACTATTCAGGAGATGAAACAGGATGATCTAATGTCCCTTCTTGGTCATAAACTTGATGGATCTAGAAACCTGTGAAAGTTGGCAAAGACACATTTCCCCAGTCTTCCCCTGCATACATAACGTTCGCTTGATTTAATAAAACCTCATATAAGAAACAGCTTCCTAATTTTCTGTGACAGCAAGGCTTTCAAGAGCAGACGTTACCCAAATGGGCCCGGTAACAAAAGCTTTCTTCATAGCCCACTCGCCCCCGCTAAACGCTGTGCGATGTCTCCGGATGAGACTAGAGCTTAGGACTGACTCAAGACTTAAAACAACGTATTGCTCTTTCCACTAAGAAAAACAATACAGAAAATGGAACAAGCCCAACTCCTGAAAACAGCTCTTCATTTCCAAAATAATAATAATAATAATAATAATAATTTTGACCTTATCTCAAGCTAGTTCGGCATCACTGGCATCGGAGGATTTGCGCCGCTGTGGGAGCAAATTAAGGCTGAAGGGTGTTTTTGGAAGGAGGATACGTAGCCAAAGGTGGCAGTCGCTCGCAGGAGTGAAACCCTCAGCCTGCAGCGAGGCAGGAACAAGTGCAATTTACTGAGCGTGACTGAGAGTTGAGCTAGCGGAACGCCACCGTGGAGTTGTGCCATCCGTAAACCCACGTCGCGGAGCGATGAATCATCTCCACTGAACACAGAAACTCGCTTCTAGAAAACTTTCTATCCAGCCACCCATCAGCCCACCAGATTTTTTTTTTTCTTACATTCATGTTTCCAAAAGCCTCCTATTGAGTAACTCTTAACTTACTTGGGATGACATTCCCATAGCCCATGCTTTGTAAAAATTCCTCCAAAATCCTTATGTTAGGTCTTAACAGGACGTGCCCTCTTGCTGCCTTCAGCACAGGGATGAATTCCGCTCTAATAAATGAGACTAAAGTGATTAACATTTCTAAAGTGATTTGACAGTACCCCATCGAAGAAAGGGAATTAATATTAACACCTGGTAGTCCTGGAATTATTTCTGGAGAGCAGGACACTTCGCCATCTCCTGCGTTGCCCATCTTGAGACAGATTCAGGGACAGTCTGGAAACCAAGTGTGGATTCCTCTGCATCCACTTGAAATATGAGTCTGATTTTTTTATTTTTTATTTTTAAGCAGAAACCTCTGTGATGGTAGTTAAAATGCAAATTGTCAATGGGTCAATATGAATAAAAAGCATGACTACACAGAGCTCGTGGAACAGGTCTGGAAAGGGTTCAAACCCACTTCTCCCCCACACTTCCAAATTTTATTACCTTAGAAGTAGAAACAGAACCCAATAGGATTTCAACAGAACCCTCATGGATTTTAAGTTCATTTGTGGGTTCAGAGTCACAGCATCAAAATTTCCCTCCTTTGACGTGGAACATCAGACATCATTACCAGAGAGAGGGATGTCGATGCACTCAATGCAAAGCAAAGAGGGCTTGATCCCAAAGTGCTGCCAGGGAGTCACCAGCTACAGTGATAAAGCACTTTGCCTTTTCCGAAACCTGCCCCATCCCTCGCAACCCAACACCCACAGGAGCAGGGAACTGCTGGGCTATCCCAAAGAGGAAAGAGGGAAGCTGAGGCACTAAGCAGCTCAGAAGGGCCTGAGCGCTGGGTGTGAAAACAAGGTTGTTGCTGGATGGGGTAGAAGAGGAAGGTATGCTTTTCTTCTTGGTGTTGGATCTACCAGGCGACCTTCTTAACCACTTACACCGTTCCTTTCCCTAAAACCTTGTATGAGCTTATAAAAAAAAAAAAAAAAATCTTTGCTGCTTTAAGTCAACAAGCCAGAGCCCAGGAGCCTTCTGACAATATCTACATTTGCATTTCCTAACCAGCACAGTGCCCTCCAAATCCAACAGGTGGAACGGGAGTCCCTCGTATGTCCTGTGTGTAGGTGCATGGAAGCAGTGTGCACACAAGTGTATATAAATACACAGTGGTCATGGGATAACATTATCTTTCATCTACTTGAGGACCCTGAGGAGGTTATCTGCACAGAAGTGGAGATGGTTCAGAAGAAACCCTTTGAACATGAGAGACGGAGGAAAGTGGAGCAGATTAGTAATTCAAACTTTATTTCTACAGAATTAAAGAATAATTCAGAGTGGAAGGGACCTCAGGAGGTCATCTAGTCCAAACTCCTGCCCATAGCAGTGGGGACACTACTCAACAACCTGCCATGCAAGTCTGCCATTGCAGTAGCTGTAGTGCTCAGTGATGGTCAAGGACTCAACAAGACAGAGAGAGACCTACTGCAGCATCAATGCCAGTTTTGAATGCAACATGGAGAGGCCAACCAGGAGACGGAGTGCTTGACCCTGGCCCCGTACAGCAGGGACCGCAAAAATTGCATTGACTTGCAGGATAGAAGACAGTGAATTTTGGGGGGAGGGGAAAAAAAAAAAGAAAAAAGAAGACTCAGAGGATTCACTCATGAATTATTGCCCAGAGTTTTTAGCTGCCTTATCAGCACTGACAGATAACTCGCTTGCTGTGATAGGGTGGTTCAGAGAGGTCCAACATTTCAAGCACTATCAGCCTTGGTGTATTAATCATGAGGGGACTGTCCCATAAATTGACCTTAACGGAAAGGTTAGTTTTAACAGGGGGGTGACCCTGCGGTCTCTTTGGATCCTTTTTACGTAGCTTTCCATGGACAAACACTGGTTAATTTTCTAGAAGTAATCTGACACATTAATTTACTCGGTACAGATTTGCCCACAAGGCCCTTTCATTGCCCCAGCGAGCGTATCCACTCCGTGATTAATATCCAGAGGAGGAAATGTTCTGCTTTATTAATAGATGCAATAATGTCTGTCTTAATGAGACTCCTGCAAAAGCAATTCTAATACTCGGGGGCTTCTGTTTTTAAATAAACTGATGTGGAAGAAGCTGGCTGCCTCAGACCAGCTAGAGACTGGTTTTTGAGCTAAACGCTAAATGCTGCAATTGGGCCCAGCTCTTCCACTGTTTTTTTTCCTCCAGCCCCTCCAGATGACATGGAATTTCCTTTGATTTCTGGGGAAGTTGCTGGATATAATCTGCCAGAGAAGCACCGGAATCTAAGTATTTAGTGATCAAGAGCTATGACTGTGGCTGGGTTTCGGTCCAGTTGCGGACCAGAGGCATCTGGAGCAACGTGCACCACTTCACCAGCAGAGCTGGAGACTGCAGCATCCTTTTGCAGACAACATGCAGCTGTTAAAGCTCTACGCCACTGCTTGAGTCTAAGGTCAGGCAGTGCCTTCTCAGGCTTTTGCCAACACTTCCACTTCTTAATCCAAGCCCTCCCTTCTGTGATTAAATTTTCACTGGTTTCCTACACTTCCCTACCCCCAGCTCCATGACCTCACGTGAGATTAGGACACCAGGCTTGGGACAAGTTTCTATTTTTTGGTGGTCTGCAGCCCAGCCCTTCGAGTCTGCCAGACACAACTGGCAGCATTGCTGGTTGTCACATTGCTGGCTATACATCATCAACCCCTCACCTTCCCATCGCACATTCCCCCTCTTCTAAAAATGATTTACGAGCCACAACATCCAAAGAGAGAGATCTACTTTGAGAGGGATCCAAAAGAGGATGAGACAAGCTGGTGGAGAGCACCTCTGCCAGCGACTACAAGACTAATCCTGGAGCAGGACCAGACCAGGACATCCCTTAACCAACCAATAGCCCTAACCCGAGGTTTAGCCAGGAAAGGCTCAGTCTACACCCACTCCGTTTCTTTTACTCTTTCCCTTGATATTTGCCACTGGCCACTCTCAGAGACAGGATATGCGGTAAGGTGGATGCAACAGCTGCTCTTATGTTTAACAATTCACGAGTACCTGAATAGCACTTCTGTGCTTGTTTCGGGTTGCTCTATGTAATCCATCACCATAATACATAAGCACGTCCAAAGAGCAATCTTTTCCTACTGAGCAAAATGATTCCATGTAGCCATAATTAGACAAATATTGTTAAAGGAAAAGCTATATATGAATGTAGACTAAACATAGCTCTTATGCCAGATAAAACTGTGTTCATTACACTGAAAGAGGAACTGTTCGTGCTATAACAAACGGTCAAACATGATACTTCAGAACAAATATACATATATACTCCATCTATATTTATAATGTTGAAAAAGCATATAAAAGCCTGATCCAGCTTCCAGCACAGTCAAAAGACAGACAACCATTGACCTTCCTGCGTGTTGGAGGACACGAAATAGTAACATGAACTGGAGGACACAGGTAAGGTCATTTGGATGCTGGTCTTAGACTATCAGAGAGAAACATTCGTAGTACGAGTGAACTGACCGTTCAAGTTGCTGTCTGAAACATCTAGGGAACATTTGTTTTTGGAGTCCAGGCTCCTTAGCATTAGTAGGACATGCAGGGATGTGTTCAACATTACTATTTTCTATGTTGTCTAATGGTGGCTTTGAGAAGTTATTGTATACTATTTGAGTGAAGTCCACCTGACAGGAGAAATGGAGAGACGGAACCTTAAGCAGATCTGGAGCAATGCCTAAAATCCTCCCCTCCCTCCCCCCATTTAGCCTTGTCTAGGTTGAAATGCAAAAATATTCTCCTCATACTTTAACTGAGAAACAGGTTAACAGATGAAGCGCTGAAGGTTGTGCTACTGAAATGGAGCTGGGCAATCTGCACTGATTTTGACCATGGAAGATGAGGCTGAAATGAGTAAAATACACTTTCCCAAGGTCTCTGTCTTGTAGCCCCTTCCCTGTGTGCTGTAGCTGGCACTTTCTGATCTTCATTATCCCTGGGAAGCTCAGGTCACTGGGGAAAGAGCATTCTGAGAGGATCACACATGGATTCTCAACGTCAAGTCAAGTCTACACGCAGAATTTCTACCGACAGCATTATCAGGCCACAGTGTGCAAACAACTGTGCTTCAGGTTAGAAGAGACCAGCACAAATTTCCATCAGCTTTTCAGGACAGACACCACCACTTTGCTGGTGTGACATGCAGTACGATTGAGTTGGGTTATCCAGCGACCACCATGTGCAAACAACTATTTTCGACTCCTCCAAGCCAGCAGCGAGAAAAACCATCTCTTGGTCTGGATAAACTCAGGCATCCTCTCATGAAATCACCCAGAGGGAACAAGCGTGAAGCCTCACTGGGATGTGCTAGCTCAAAACACTTTTCAGCCTGCAGCTTTGCGTCTCTAAACTGAGATGAAATGTAGATCTGTTTACACAAACACACACATACAGACTTTGGAGACTTGCAACATGACCTGGAAGCTTTCCTGCCCCTCTCTTTCTCACATTTTTCCATGCAAAGCTTTATCACATTTAGTTTATCATATCAAAATCACACACCAGCAGTTTAATCACTAATCAGGAACATGCTATAAACCAGAATCTGGGCATAATCATCTGGTGTACAGGAAAACTTTCATTTCCAGCTGGGATAAATTGGAAACCTCTACAGCACGAGCAAGGAAGGAGACCTTCAAAAAGAAATATTTGCCAGAAAACCATTTGCTGTTCAATTGTCCTAAATGCTTTTTGCTGTCACAGTTGATCACTTTCAGATGTATGGATCAGACATTTATAAGCTATCAAGGATATCCAGGTACTATAATTTACTATAACAATATTTGGGAAGAGGCAGTAGAATGCATATCTCAGGTTTTAAGACTATTTCTGTTAGGAGGCCAGCAGGAGACTGGGTGCATACAGCATGTTAACCTGGCCATCTTCCCTACAAGGGTCAAAAATCAGTCTTCGAAGCACCCAGAGCTGCCCACTCCTCAGCATTAGTATGCAGGACAGCGAGACTTTGGGACAGACACAGTTCATAGAGCCCTAGGTGCTGCCAGCTTCATGCTCTCCCCCAGCCACCCACCCCACTGAACCCAAGCAGAGGGTGGCCAAATGTTTTGGGGTGGCCTACGCAGTTCCGGTCTCCCAAAGAAAAACTCCAGGATGCTGTTGGCCTGGTTTGAGACATGCACCCTATGATGTTGGTCTGAAGCACGAGCGTTTTCCCTGCTTCTTCCCCTGAAACCTCAGCCCTGGAATAGAGCAAGGAGGGCAAGAAAGCCATCCGCACCCCACCGCCCTGGTCTGTCTAGGCAGCCCGGCTCCGAGTATCCTGTCATCTCAGCTGTCCCAGGTTTTTATTAAAATCTGCTCATCCTAAGCCAAGAGGCACATGGAGAAAAGCCAAGACTAACCCCCAAAGCTGTCTGCTGCAGCAGCCCCGTCAGCAGACACGGAACAGGGTGCACCAGGCACCAGTGGGATTTGTACGCCGGCACAGATTGGAGCCGAGGTCTCTCACAGATTACTTCAAGGAAAGCTCTGAATGCAAGAAGCCACCTGCACCACCTGGAAACCCATCGGTTTCTCCTGCCTCTCTCTTTTTTAATAACTCCTGTGAAGGTTATTTTAGCTGCCCTTCAACATTTTGCACTATCCCTTTTAACTTCGACCTGCCTAGCCATCCTCTTAGAAAGGCCTAAGTCTAGAGCCTATTCCTGACTTGGAAATTAAAGCCATGCTTCAATGGACCAAGGGGAAGCAAGCCCGCTCCAGCAGCCCAGTTCATTTTGCAAGAGACATCTCTCAGGGGTCTGTGTTCAGAAGATGAAGAAAAAAAAAGTCCATGTATGCATACACACACTCACACACCTTTTCTACACTCACACAGCCTTTAAAAAAGAAAGTTTCCAAGAGTTTAGCTCAAGCTGAAACAAAGCGAGTAACATGAAACCCGGTCTTGGAGCCGAATGGAAAGTACACTTAGTACGACTGACCTGCGCTGCCGTACGGGAGCTCCCGCGAGACCACCCTATAAAGCTCCCTGCTTCTGTTGGAGCAGAGCAAGTCGCATCATCTCTCTCTCCGGGGACGGTGCAGCTTTTCAATAAAGCCATAAATAAAATAAATAAATAAATAAATAAAAATGAAGGGTGAGGGGAAGACATCCCGAAGAGAAAAGGCCAAAAGGAAATGACCTTCCCTGCTATTAAATAGGTGACAGACGGGTATTATAAATGCATCATGGGTTGGAAGGGAAAGAAAGGGCAAGAAGGTGACACATCGTCCCCCTTCGGCTCGGGGAGAGGCTGGGAACGGGACAGGACCGTGAACGAGCGCAACCTCACGGTGGTTTCTGGCGACGGCCAGCACGGACACCGCAAGGCCGGAGCTGGCAGGATACCTCCAGACCAGCAATCAGGAAAAGAGAGTGGCTGCAAAGCACTGAAGGGAGGGAACAGAGCCTCGGATCCTCTGGCTGCATCGAAGGGACACAGTCTTGGGTTGCACAGTCATATTTTCCAGCCAACTGTAAAGGGCTCTATTAATTCCTCAGGCCTTCACTTTCCTTTGCATGGGAAGGATTCACAGAGCTGCAGCAGCCTCCTGCTTTCCAGCATTCCCACTACAGCCAGGGCAACAGCAGAGCTTGCTTTATAGGGAGAAGAGCACAGGGACATAAGCTAATTACTTAACTAATTACCTAACAACTCAGCTGAGCCCTCCCAACCCACCCTGCAGCACAGGGCTGGTGCAGCAGTAATCCCACCAGCATCTTGTCCATGGTCTGCCCCATCTCATGCAAAGCAGTTCCTCCCACCACCTGGTTCACAGAGGCTTAAGTCCAAAAGTCCCTAAAACTTTTGGATTTCAAAGGCTCAAAGGAGGCCCCACGCACGGCAGATTCGGGGACGCCCGCAGCTTTGCTCAGGAACAGATTGCCCAAGCAATCACTTGGTAGCCCAAGTGCGAGATGAGGGAGGACTGGGACCAAACCACCTGCTCTCATCAAACCAGCAGTACCACTGCTACCGATCCACGCTCTGCAAGGACACGGGGTCCTTCCCACCTAGGTTACCCCAGGAAAGTGTTTTCTGCCTTCCCTCCGCAGGTGACTATATAAGCTTTTCACACCCAGCAGCAGATGTCTTTTAATGCAGTCAGTTGTTGGGTGTATATTCTTCATGCCATTGTGGCCTCCCAGCACCTGAGGAAAGGGGGCAAGTGCAGCTGAAAGTCGAGAGGAGCTCCCCAAATAGTCCTACTCGCTTCAGCAACAGCATCCCTGTCCTGGGCCTGGGTGGCCCATCCCACCCAAGCGTGGTGGAAGCTCCCAAAGGAGCTAGCAGTGATGGCCAGGACCCAGGTGCAACTGGAAACAAGCTCCTCTCCTGTCCCTCCTCCTCGGTTCTGCCCAGCACCTGCATCCCTGATAGATGCTGGGGAGAGGCAGAAAAGGATGGCTTGGATCTGCCCGAGTGACAGTCACCAAGGTGGGAAGGCACTTCAAGCAGGGTCACCTACGGCATGTTGCTCAGAGCCATGGCCCACTGGATTTTGACCATCTCCTGGGACAGGGACTCCACAACTTCTCCGGGCAACATGTTGCAGGGCTTGACCACCCTGACAGTAGAAAAGCTTTTTCTTGTGTTTAAGTGGAATTTCCTCTATATCAATTTGTGCCTCCCGCCCATGGCCACCGCCATCATCTTGGCCATAGCAGGGAGGGAGCAGAGAAACTCAGCAGAGACCATCGCTCCAGACACAGAGTCCACCAGCTCCCAGATAGGTGCAAAAATCCCGGTTCCCAGGACAGGCATGCTACCTCGAGACCCCGAACTAGGAGGCCACAAGCCCTTCAAGAAGAGATGTGAAGGAATATGAAATAAAAGAAGGTTTGGAGAAGGTGTGGAGATTCAACTCTTTTTATTAGGGAAGTCTATAAAATAGCCACATGGATTATTTTTTTTTTAAGATCACAAAATACACAACATTCATTTTAATATGCGACACATAATATTATATACATATTAAAAACCACATGACTGAAACACATGTTCACACGGCACCAATTTCATAACGAAAAAAACCCACAAGTGCTTTTTTCTTTTTTTAATATTAAAAACAACTGTGATAAAACATATTAATATTTTTCCAGACAATGTTTACAATAAAGAGAAAAAAAAATCATATTTTACTAAATAACAAATATTTAACAGCAAAACTTTATACTAAATATCTATTTTGAATTATAACAAAAATAGTACTTATAATAGTTTATAAAGACAGAACAAAAAAAAAATTTGTGTATAAAATAATATTATAGCGAATTGGACTGTGCTAAGAAAAAAAAAAAAACAACAAACATTTCTGAGATTCAAAGTGCTTTATTCTGCAAACCCACTGCAGCAACTTTTTTAGTCAAGTTATATTAGTTAGGAATGGTCAAACAAAAGCATGACTTACTTATGCCTAGATAAAATACTCACACACACCAACATTATATATACACACGATGTAAGCATTATATATATAATGGATGTATGCATCTTACATGAGCTCTCTCCAATCAGTCATTCATTCAAAAGCATGTTTGGTTTTCACTTTGCAACGGCATTGGAAGTTAAAACGAAAATCTGAACAGAACCCTTCACTGATTTCCTGTAGGAACGACCGAGACCGAGGCCTTTCCGCAAGTCTCTCCGGCAGGTTTTGCTAGCGATGTAGGGGCTGGAGCTTCATCCAGAGCCCGCGGCAAAGCCGTCAGCGGGCTTTCAGCCAACCTTCCTCGTCTGCCCCGCCACCACCATCCCCCTTCTCGTCTTCCACCTCTCCCTTTCCTCCTCCCATCTCTCCCCCAAGTACAATTTGACGCCTCCGCCAGGCTCCGGCGTTTTGCCTCTCTGTTACGGATAGCTCGGAGACGGGCCCCGGGGCCAGGGGAACCGCGGTCGGCTGCTCCCGGCGGTGGGTCTCTAGTGCTTTTTTGCCCCGTGGCTGTTCCCTGCGGACTGTCCTCCACCTCCTGTCCCATGTCCCCCTGAGTGTCTGTAACTGGAAAAGACCCTGGACGACCTCGCGTGCCACCTACCTGTCCCCAAGCGTTTGCCCCCGGCAGGCTCAGCCCTTCCCGCCGCGTTCGGATTATGGTCTCTTTTGCGTCTTTGTACTTTGGGATTTCCTCCTGATTGCAATTAAGCCAGTTTTTATCGCTGGGAATGTTTTCTTTCCATCAGGGACAAGGAACGCCTGAAATCTCCCGACAGCGCCTGAGCCTGTGGCGCTTCCGTCAAAATTTCCAGCATTGCAAATCAGCTGAGCTTCCGCTTCAGGGATGTGATCCCAAGTTACCACGTAGCCAGGGGCTCCTGAGACCTAGCTTTTGGCCTTGACGTGTTGCTCACCAACCGTAAGGCAAGGTCTGGAGCTGAAGAGCACCCCTGAGAAGACTGAGGGTTTTTTTTTCAGGTTAAACCAAAGCCTTCTGCTAAAAGCCAATAGCGGTGGCAGGGCAACAAGTCTCAGAGACCACCTTGGCTCGACTCGGGCACCTTCGTGCAAGTGGAGAACGTCCGACTAGATAGTCCTGGATGATTTCCGGCAGCTTGGCTCACTGCAATTCAACCTCTAGCGCTTCCCCCTGCTAGAAAACTGCCTCCCTCTTCACTGGCCCTGACCGGACGATGGGCTGCCAAAGGCAACCGTCACCGTCGCTCGCTTAACACTTCCTTAGACCTTCCAAAGAGGCGCCCACTCGTCAAAAGCACGACCTGCAAAGCAACCCGGTAAGAAACATCTGTCTTTCTCCCTTCCTATTTCAGCCCCTCTGACTTCTCTGGACACCGTTAGCCAGGCAAAGCCAAGCCACCCACCCACGCCTTAGTTCTTGCACTACTGCGCTTAGGAGAGGTCTCAACTGCGGTTCTTGTTTCGTCCTTCTCCGCCTCGGAGATGGGAGAGAGGGCACGAGGATGAACAGGACTGTGCGACACCGCGCACGGAGTTTTTCCAGGATAGAAACGCCTCTCCGGGGCAGTTCAGAGAGGGATTTCCCCGTCCTGCCAACGCCGGGCATCGCCTGCAGCTGCAATGATAGCCGTAGTAGCAGACACCATATGCGGCACCTGCTGCCACCCTGGAGCCCGGTATTGGCCTGACCCCAAACGCCCGAGCTTGGCCATCCTGAGCACCCAGGAACCGTCGATCTGAGCCTGCGCGCACGGCCCTGTCCGCTCTCAGCGCCACCCACCTGCTTCGCTCGCAACCTGGAAGCCTCTCGCACGCAAAAAAAGAATTAAAAAATCCAGCGGAATAAGCCCACCCGGCAAATCGAACGTGAGATACCTGGACGGCCGCTGGCTCGTGCTGGAGAACCACCACGGGAATGGACCATCTCCTGGGTGAGCCCTCGGGAAGCGAGGGGCCTCCCGCTCGTTTTCCTTCCCGCGCCGCTCTCCCATGGCCGAAAAACGCCCCCGGCACGAGACAAACAAACGATGCATCCGTTGGCTTAGTTATAGAGATCGCTTTTAATGTAAATGCCTCCCGGGAAAGAGGGCACACCAAAAAAAAAATAAAAATAAAAATAAAAAAAAGAGCAGCTCTGAGCGGGGCTCCCGGTGGGCTGCGGGATGCTGCCGGTCCCTGGCCGAGGGCGACGGTTCGGCTCGGCTCAGCTCGGCTCGGCGCACGACCGGAGGGGCCGTGGGTTTTCGAGGTCAGTGCGCACACCCTGAGGGGCCTGAGAAAGAGCGAGAGCCGGCGGCGGGGGGGGAGGCAAACGCGCGGGAAAAACCCCGAACCGGCGTCCCCGCGCGTGGAAAGGGGCAGCGAGGGGCCGGGAGCGGGCCGGAGGCAACGCGGTGGACGGACGGTTACACGCAGGCCATGTAGCAGCAGCAGGCGACTCAATGAAAAAAAACAAAAAAGACAAAAAAAACCCAAAAGGGCCCCCCCCCCATCCCCACGCCCCCAAATTAAAAAAAGAAATAAAACGCACTCGTCCGAGACCTCGCTCCTGCTCTTCGAAGCGGCGGCACGGAGCTCGCTCGCCAAGGAAAGCCAAAAAAAAAAAAAAGGAAAAACCCAAACAAAAAACACGATCGAACAAACAGACAACTCCCCCCAACCCCCCCCCCCAGAAAAAAAACACTGTTATCACCAGCTAATTTAACACTGTTAAAAAAAGGATCAGATGCCACTGGAGGTCACGGCCATCCCTCAGGTTTGGCCAGAGCCTCCGGGCCGGATCCCAAGGAGACGCGCGGGGCAGCCGGACCTCTGGTCGCCAGCTGATTTCCGAAGCCTTTCCCGCCGTGCAGCGCTCCTCCTCGCAGCAGAAGTGTTTTATAGATATTTATATATATATATTTATAATATTTAGATACTGTGTATGGTCAGCCAGTCCCAGCTCTACTTGGGTTTTGAAATTCTTCTCCTTTTTCCGAACGGAACAAAACACGCGGCAACGACACCCCCGATCTGCTCCACGCCCCGCAGAGAGAGCAAGCGGTTTTGGCAGCTTCGCCGTCGGAGAAACCAGTCTCGACCCGGAGGGCCTGCAAAGTTAGTGACGTGGAGAAGCTTCTCGCGCCTCTCTTCCTTCTCTCCTTCCCTCCTTTCCTCCCCGTTGCCCCCACCCCCACCCCTCCATCCCCGTCCGCCCTTCCCTCGGCAGCCGGAGTGGGTCTACACTGTCGCCCCCAACATAGCATCTGTCTCCGTCAGGATCTCGTTCTGGTTGGAATCCAGTCCGAAGAATTTGACCTTGAGTCCGTCGACTGGATGGACCACGGGCACCAGCGTGATTTTGGGGAAAGTCCTGGTGGCGAGCTCGAAGCGGCTGGTGCTGGCCAGCTCGATGGCCAACGCCTTGAGGAAAAGCTTGGCCAGATGCTTCCCGAGACAGGTCCGTACTCCTCCTCCGAAGGGGAGGTAATGGAACCTGCCGTCCTTGTCTTCGGTTCGGCCCTGCCCGAAGCGGTCGGGGTCAAAGACGTCCACGTCCTTGAATACGGGCGCCGTGTCGTGGGTGTCCCGGATGCTGTACATGACGCTCCAGCCTTTGGGGATCTGAAAACCCTGCACAGAAGAGGGATGGGGGTGAAAAAAAAAAACAGGAATGGGTCAACCGTGCTGTAGAGGGACATGGGAGAAGACCGGGAGAACAAGATAAAGCAAAGGCAGCTGCTTTTTCTCATTTTCTTTGGGGTTACTACTGGTCTATACTGCGGATTTAAAAGAAGAACAGAGAGCCCAGTGCAAGGGGCTGCGAGATGGGAATCCTGGGTTTATTCCTGCCTCTGCTACCGGCCTGCTGGATGATCCCTCGCTATTTATTCACTTTGCGGTTGCTTGCAGGAGTTGCGCACCAGGAACCCCGTGGTGCTCGACTGCCACCGAGCAAAGGGAAACACTTTTTCTCACGTCCATGCCGTGCCCCGCGAGCCGTCCGGCCCTTCCCAGCGGAGCCGCGCAAAGTCCCGCAGCTCCCGTCACACCCCCGCCACATGTCAGCTCCACACACCCAAAGCACATGTCAGGGCCTGGGTGATGAGAAACGCGGTGGATTTATCATCCCCTGAGCACTTTAAAAGGTTTCCGACTCAAATCACTACATTAATAGGATTTACAGTGACAGCCAGGTCTCAAGATTTTGTTTTGCTAGTAGGAAATTCCATCTATGATGAGTAATCCGCCTGTCATCCGGCAGCCTGGAGATGCCCTTTGCAGTCAACCTTTCCCTGGTCACACCCCAGTTTAGATTTTTGGCTTCAAAGATTGTCACGAGTTGCTCGTTGAAACATCATGGTTGTCTCTTCTTTGACAGCCCAAACG